>NC_136068.1:488319423-489519423 GCF_964261635.1 Lissotriton helveticus
CTTATCTTTGCCCATTTTAGCTAACATATCGATAATAGGGGTAGTTGCTGGCTTAGCTTTATTCGATTGTTGATGTCTCCTTACCGGCGGTGTCTGCCTCGCCTGACGAATATCCCCTTCTTCAATCTCGGCTGCAGCTTCGACCGCTGCTTTCCTCTTCGCGGCCGCTTTTGAAGCTGTATTTGGTTTTGGCTCCATGGCTCTCTTTGGATTTTTGATTCCTTTTACCGCACAGATACGGCTGCTTTCCCTCGATGTCGGGAGCTCCTTTCTCCGCCGTTGGCTTCGCGGATTTCGTAGCTCCGCGCTCCTCTCATCCGCATAGACTTCTCCCTTCGCAGGTACCGATGCGGAAATCACCTGTCCTCTTCGCTCCGCATAGGCTTTGCCCCTCGCGGCTCTCACCACTTGCGTTAGCTCTCGCAACAGGCGTCCAATGGGCCCGCGGCAGGTGATGGGCAGGAACATTAGTCGTTCCCTAAGCAGCTTGATCGGCCGATCTCACCGCGCTCCGCCGTCCTCTCGCCAGCAGCCTCGTGAAGAAAATGTCCAGGGTACAGTCTATGTTACAGACACACTACAGGTGCGTTTCCATACTATATTGCCCCGTTTTCTATGCCGTGAAGTGCCATGATATGGTGTCCTTCGGCGTCTGCCATTAAACCAGGGTTAGACGCTCCTCTCCACTGCCTCCATCTCTCACAGCCGTTCTACACGGCCGCCATCTTGCGCATCATGTAGTTCCTATATTCCCAATAGGCTCTGTGCACTGAAATAATATATCCTATAGATTAGACATAGGACTGAGGTCAACTAGGTCTGTATCGAATATACTAAACTTAATTGTGTGTGTACCAGCTAACTCAGAGGTCACTAGAAACTTTCTCGAATTCACAAGAAGGGATTCGTTTCTGACAACCGCCTAAACATGACAACTTTGTTTCCCAAGAATAAGAAATATATCGTGCATGCTTCGTTTCTACAGAGTTGCAGAGAAATAGAGAGATGGGCGTTTTTCCATAAAAAGGGTTTATTGAACAGTCTTCTTTCTCATGCAAGAGAAGTGAACTGCTACAATTGTTATGCAGACTGCAAAGTATAATGCGTACAGCAAGAACAATATTTTAAAATAATATTGTAAGAGCATTGTATGGTTTCTAAGCCATATAAAAATACATACATAAATACACAGACTAAAATACTCAACTGGTGCTTCTAAAATACGCCTACCCCAGTGTACCTAACCTAAGTCTAGTACGCGGGAAAAAGTAAGTATCGTGTAGCATAGGTTTTAGTTGTCTTTGCCAGGAATCTAATAAAGGTTTCTCTAGGTTCTAATCAGCTCCATACCTTAGTTAGAATGAAGGATGTCTGGTAACTCAGTCTCAGGACTCGGTTTACCAACACCCCGCAAGGGGAGCCGGAAACACTGGAGCTGGATTTTCGGCAGGAGAAGGGCAGCTTCCTGATCAGTGCATCAGCTGGAGAGTCGGCTTCCTTCGGCACTTGCTGTAGCAAGCTGCGTCAGCAAGTAGATAGTCAAACTGCTCCAAAGCACCGTAGTTTGCTTTGGCAAGTGAAGGTATATTAATACCTTGGAGGTGTTTAGGAATGCCATAGTTTGACGTAAAGTCGGGCATAATAACGTCATAATGAACCCCTTGGGATTAGTTGTTCATTGTAAAACTAACTGAGTTCTTGGAGAAATCAATATTCAAGCAATGGGAAGTTCCCTGACTGCTTAAGCCGATTTTCCAAGAAATCGTTGTGACGTTTGGTACGGGTGAAAGTAGCCATGCCTGTATTTTGTTTGCATGGGCTATGCATAAATAAGGATTTGATTTCTATGCCTATATAAGGGCAATGTGAATTGTACCTATATAAGGGCATGAATCGGGAAAATTCACTCGGAGCCTAAAACGCCACACAACAATATCACATGCTGCAAATAAAACTTCTGTTTCTCTCCCAACAGAAAAAAAGACCTGTTACACGAAGATGCTTCCTGAAAAAAAAGACAACAGCAAAACAAAACTTCTCTAAACATCATCCAAGCAAGTTTAAACAAGAAAGGTATATTTTACTGTATATTTATGAAAACCATATAGTAAATACCTGATTTTTTATATTTTTATATTATTACAGTAATAAAAGAAATAATGAAAGAAGGTGTAACATTTTTAACTTCACAGAAGGGAAAACTCTTATTATGTTACATGGGATATACCTATAGCTAAGAAATGCTCCTACTGAGCATATTAATTGGAAATGTCTAAAGTATATTCCAGAGCATGTTATGGGAGGGCAACTACGAAAGCAACTATAGTAATTCAATCAATCAATCTATCAATCAGGATTTACAAAGTGCAGCTAATCACCCAATAGGGTATCCAGCCGCTTGCAAGTCCGGGAGGCTTATTCGAACAGCCAGATCTTGAGGGCCATTCGGAATTTTGGAAGTGAGGTGATGGCCTGGAGAATTGTGGGGAGGCTGTTCCAGGTCCCTGCTGCGATGTGGGAAAAGAAGCGTCCTCTACTTCTGCTTCGGCAGATGTGGGGAGAATGGGCAAGTGAAAGGGAGGTAGAGCGTAGTCTTCTCGACAGTTGGTGAAAGTTCAGGCGGTGGTTAATGTAGGCAGGTCATTAGTTGTATAGAGCCTTGTGAGCGTGAGTCAGCAACTTGAATTGGCATCTCTTATGTACGGGAAGCCAGTGGAGTTTCCTGAAGTGGTGTGTGATGAGGGTTCGTCGGGGAAGGCCAAGGATGAGTCTGGCTGCGGTGTTCTGTATGGTCTGAAGTCTCTGTAGGAGTTGTGCAGCAATTCCTACGTAGAGGGCATTGCTGTAGTCCAGTTGGCTAGTGATGAGGGCTTGTGTCACAATGTGTCTCCTGTTTAAAGGTAGCCACTTGAAGACTTTATGTGAGGAAGTGGGCGAAGGAGACGGCGTTGATCTGTGATTTCATGGTGAGTTTGTTGTCAATAATGATTCCGAGGTTTCTGACGTCGTTAGAGGGAGTGAGCGCATGTCCTAGGTCTGATGGCTACCAGGAGTTGTTCCATGTGTTGCTGCTGGCACAGATCAGTACTTCCATCTTGTTTCTGTTCAGCTGCAGGTAGTTGTTCTTCATCCAGTCGGCAATGTTTGTCATGCATTTGTGGAAGTTGGTACTGGTGGGATGGTTGTCATCGGTGGGTGAGAGGAAGAGTTGGGTGTTGCCTGCATAGGAAATTAAGTTGAGTGCATGGGATCTGACAATGTTGGCCAGCTGTGTCTAATATGCATCCAAAAGCATGGGGCTGAGGGATGAGCCATAGGGGACACCGCAGGTTATCTCCTCGGGTTTAGAGGTGAATAGTGGGAGGTGGATCCTCTGAGTTTTTCTGGTGAGAAAGGAGGTGATCCATCTGAGCGCATCCCCCTGGATGTCAATGTGGTGGAGTCTTCCGATCAGTGTGTGGTGGGAGACGGTGTCGAAGGCTGCAGAGAGGTGGAAAACAATTAAAGCTGCTGTTTCTCCTTGGTTGA
Source organism: Lissotriton helveticus (assembly GCF_964261635.1). Classification (NCBI taxonomy): domain Eukaryota; kingdom Metazoa; phylum Chordata; class Amphibia; order Caudata; family Salamandridae; genus Lissotriton; species Lissotriton helveticus. Next base: position 488,322,952 of record NC_136068.1, read on the forward strand.
GGAGGGTTCAGGTGTCATCTGTGGCTACGATCAAGGTGGTTTTGAGGCTGTGATTGCTGCGAAAGCCGGATTGGTATGCGCCGAGTAGCTGATTCGGCTCCATGTGTCATGAATTGATTGTTGATGATCTTTTCAAGTACCTTCGCTGGGAATAGGAGCTGAGTGATTGGGTGTTGGTTTTTGAGTTCACTAGAGTCAGAGGAGGGTTTTTTGAGTAATGGTCTGACTTCGGCGTGTTTCCAGGTGTCTGGAAATGCTGCGGTGGTCATAGAGGTGTTGAGTAGGGTGGTGACTTCCTGGCTAATCCTATGGTTTCTGGGCTTGAAGATGTGTTGCGGGCATGGCCGGGTCTGGTGGCTCAGTAGACTAATGCATCCACTGCAGGGGCCTGTGTTCAACCTCATGGTGACAGGTTAAAATACCGGCGGGTCCACTCTGCCTTTTATCCATTTGAGGTCAATGAAATGAGTACCATTGAGTTGGGTAACAATATACATCTGTTATTTCAGCACCAAGATGCCCCGCTGCTGGGGTGAACGTGCACTTTACAAATAGACATGTTATGTTATGTTATGGGTCTGTGGGAGCTCCTGAGTGGGTGGATTTCATGGTGGAGGCGATGTCTTGGGTGGAAAGGATATTCCAGGTGGTCAGTGTGTGATTTGTGCTGGTTACGGTGATGGCGTATCTGGCATCTGTAGGTGTGGATTGGGGTTCAATGTTTCTATATATATTTGTAACCTTGTCATGTAAGAAGTAGGCAAAGTTGTCACACAACTCCTCTGAGGGTATGATGTTTTCGTTGGCAGCCGGGTTGGAGAAATCGTTAACGATGTTGAAAAGTTCTTTGGTCTTGTTGGCGCTGGTTTCGATCGATGCGTGCTGCAAGTGCTGTCTTCTTTGTTGCCTTCAGCAGGCGGTGGTAGAGGTTGAGAGAGGTCTTGAAGGTTGGCCCGTTGGCGGTGTCCTTGCTGGTGCGCCATCTCCTCTCCAACTGTTTGCTGTCTCGTTTCCCAGTTATGAGTTCCTGGGTTTACCAGCTGGCCTTTTTGGAGGATTTTCTCTGGATGTTGCTCTTGATGGGGACGATGCTGTCTGCATAATTGGTGATCCGGGCATTGAAGTTTTTCACTCCGTGTTCGAGGTTGGTGGCGGGAGCAGAGTTGGAGCTGTTGAGGACGTTCGCCCAGCTGGTCTCTGAGATTTTGTTCCATCTCTGGTGGGGGGTGTTGGCCATCTTGGGGGTGGCGGTACCAGTGCTTGAGATACTGAAGTGGACGATGGAGTGATCAGTCCATTTGAGTTCTGTGACATACCTGTATTTGATGAGGTTGCTGAAGGTAGAAATTGGGTCCAGAGGTGGTCTTGTGGTGTGTGTGTGTGTGTAGGCTCGTGGACAATCTGGGTCAATCCAAGGCTGCTCATATAGTTGAGAAGGAGTGCATTTTTTTGTCATTAGAGTCGTTGATATGGAAATTTAGGTCACTGAAGAAGATTTAGTTCTTGGAGTCTAAGGCTAGGGGCACAATGTAGTCTGCAATGATGTTGCAGAAGCTAGAGCACAGACCTGGGTTTTGGTATGAGAGGGTGCCTCTGATGGTTGTCTTGTCATCCATGTGGAACTTGACGTTGAGATGTTCCATGGGGTGGTGGTGTTGTTGGTACCCTGTATGGTCTCTTTTTGAATGATAGCTGTTCCTCCATCCAGCTTGTTGTTGCGGTCCTGGTCAGTGATTTAATATCTGTCAGGAATCTGTGTGGCAATGTTGGGTGTGAGGGTGGCGATGAGGTCCCATAAATCAATGAATGCTTTCATAGTGTGTATGTGTTGAGAAGGATGCATGTGAGTTGGTGTTTTTGTTTAGGTAGTGTCTGTGGGGTGTTCAGGGTGGGCTGGCGTGTGTGCAGTGGCAGATGAAAGGTCCTACTGTGGAGCATGGGTGAGCGCAGTGGCAATGTTTGTTGCAGTGTGTGGGGTTGAGGGTGTAGAACTCTGCAGTGGTTTGTCTTTGGGGGTTGGAGGGCCAGGGGTCATGGAGCTGGGGGTGCTCCAGGTATGGACTGGCGCAGACAGGTTTTCCTTTTAGTGCACCTTCAGCACACCTGTGGCACAGTTATACTGTGGCCTGCATTATGTAGGTCCTGGGGTGGGCAGGGCTTCTGTTGGGGGGAAGAATGGTAAATGGGAAAGCCTGGTCAGGAAAACCCCAGCAGGAAAACCTGGGCAGCTGTGGTGTCACTGGATCAGTCTGGAACAAACAGGAACTGGAGGTCACAGGCACGCTAGGAGTCCAGGTTATTAATGTGAAAAAGCATATTCACCCCCAAATGTAACAGAAATAGAAGTGAGAGAAGCTAAAGAAAATATCAGAAAAGCAAGCACTAATACTGAGGAACTCACAAAACAAATACTCAAGAATATACTCCTCCAAGTACCTGAACATAGAACGGGCTAATTGCCATCAATACTCACCTTAAAGCGCCTGATAACACTCACTCAAAGGGCCACCAGTGAAACCTCACCTACTCCTAAAACATACATAGAGATAGACATACCAACAAACCTAACATTAACCCACTAAGAGGAACCCTTCCTACTACATGATAATAAAAATAATGACAAACAAGGTCTAATCTTCTTTACCTCCAACGTCTTACTAAAACTGTCCTAATGCCAAACATGGATGATGGATGATACATTTAACATGTGTACTAAACTATTCCATCAACTATATACCATTCATAGTGAATTTCAACACACCAATATTTCTTTTGATTATGCTCTACTTCCTAATAAACATGGCAGTATCTACATGGAACTGTTCTGCTAAATTAAACAACATACAAACAACTATTACCCCCCAAAATGCTAATTGACTTTGAACAAGCTATGATTCAATCTATCCTAAAAATATACACCACATAGCCAAACAAGGATGTTATTGCCATTTTTGGCATCACCTTCAGAAATCTGCACTAGGGGCAGATTACGGGTCTGGCGGTCTGAGGTCCTCCAGACTCGTGGTGGCGTGGCCACGGTGGTACAGTCACCACCGCGGCAGCAGTCTGCCCGCTGTATTAAGACTTCGGCGGTCGGACCGCCATTGGGACCTTTGCCACAGCCAGGGAACCGCCATTCCCTGGCAGTGGTGTGGCAGTCCTGAGGCCGCAATATGCTTCCTGCCAAGCATATTACGAGTTTCTTCTCCGCATGGTATTCATGGCAGTTCCACCGTCATAGAAACTGTGGCGAAGAGGAAACAATGGGGCCCTACAGGGCCCAACGATACCTCATGCCATGTTGATGCATAGAGAGGTGCACAACACATGCCTGCCTTCGTGCGTGCACACCAGTACCTACATGGCATGAACTTTACAGTATATGCCGTACAGGAACTGTTTTTGGCATTGCCATTGCAGTGCCCATTTTTAGAGGCACTGCCGTAGGAAGCCAAAAAATGTCTGCCAGACAGGAGGAAACTCCTAATCTGTCAGGTACCCCGACCACAGCTTTGGCACAGCATGGCAATGGCGTACTGCCCACTCCCTCTGCTCCAAAAGTATAATCCGGGCCAAAGTGTGGAATATGCCACCAATAGCTAATTTGCCTTTGAGGTTAAAATAATGATTGCGCTAGCCTATGTCACTGTAATTGAAGTAGCCAACCATTACAACATCCTAATAGAAAGCCCCATTAAACAAAATAATGAAGAAAAACTTGCTCTCCTATTGGATTACTTCAAAGACACATGGGTTGGCAGACTGCATAGGTCAGGACACAAACGCCAAGCAAAATTCCACATACCATGGTGAAATGTCTATGACAGCACCTTGGCACAAGAAGTAAAAACAAACAATGCAGTGAAAGGATAGCATAATGCCTTCCAATACACACTAGGCAGAACCCAACCTACACTATACAAATTACTGGAAGCCTTCCAAAAAAAACATAGCTACTAAGAACTTAGAACAGAACAATCAGTTACCGAGATCTGCCTAAACTAAGTAAACAACCTAAAGGATGTATGAGATGCTACAAAGCAAAGTAAGAATATTTATAGAAAACAAAGGACTAGGCTACTTTGGAGTAATAGCCAAATCTATCCTATAATCCAAAGAAAAAACTTACCACAAACCTCAGAAAGTACAATATACTACAACAGAGATAGAAAATATATATTCTTTAATGCTAACATTTCAGTGAATTAATAATCTAATACTAAAATAAACATTACTCACTACTAAGATAAAAAGTATTAATACTAGCATAAAAAGATATATATATTAGACAAATAAAACTAACTGCCGAACTAAGTAGACATGACAGTATAAACTCAACACATATTTCTAACAAAGCAATACATTAAAAACTTCAATATAAAAATATTTGAAGCATATCACATTTCCCACCCTCAGTAAATAAATAAATTAAACGTACTATTTTGTTGTTGCAGATCTCTGTCCAAATCCACACAGGATAAATTTGTAATCCACCAAAAACTCCTTCGAACGGTAATAAAAAGCACCTAAACAAGGGAATATATATATATATATATATATATATATATATATATATATAATATATATATATAATATATATATATATATATATATATATATATATATATATATATATATATATATATATATATATATATATATAGAAGAATTGTTTTAAAAAAAATACATATTGCATTTTTTTAAATAGGAGTTCCAACTTTCCATAGAAACACCTAGTAAATGCAAACCTGTAAGAAAGAAATAACACACCATCCCATACAAAGCAATACAGTTCCAAATTAAAACAGATATACCATTGAACTATACAAAACTAGTTTGCAGCATGTGTTAATCATAACTTACCCAAAAATGTCTCAAACACAATACCAAATAGCATTACAAACACAGTAAAACATAAAATAATTAGCAATAACAACACACACATAGTTTACACAACTATACTACATCCCCCAACCTTTGAAATCCCTTTAAAATGTGTCAAAATAAACTTACCTTTACTGGAGAACAGCAGCACCCAACAGTGACTTCTTCCTTTAAGAAATGACCCAAAATAACACTAACAGATTACTAAATATAGTTAGCAGTAGAAAAAAAAACCCGCCTAATAAAAGTAAAAAAAAATAATCTCCCAATAGGAATGAAACGGGAAAATAGCAGTAATGGTACTAAAATGCTCAAACAATGTCAAAAAATGTTAAACATTTACAACAATGTTATAAAAACTATTTCAGAAAATTGTAAAGTATATATTAAATAAAATTATTCCATGTATAACATTATTTAACGTTAACTAATAATATTTATGTAAATTAAGACTTCATTATGTATAGGAAAGTGTTGCAACAACTATACGAAAAAGTACAATGCACCCAAAAAAATGAAAATGTATGTAATGTAAAAAATAATTACAATTATTTTCTGCATGTGTTGCAGCTATAATTTTTTTATTATGTATCTACATAAAAATGACTTTTTTTTATTGTGTAACATCTTTCAAAACTACTAGAAAATTGCAATAAATGTTATTTTTCTTTAAATAAAAAAATATTATATAAATATGTGTTTTTTTACTATACTTAATAATGTATAAATAAACATATTTTAAAAATAAAACTTTGTTACCACACCAATAGAAAACAAACTATTTCACAATACCAACATAACACTTACTATACCAACTTCATTACAAACAAACTAAACACATACTTTTAACATTTAATGGTTAAAACTTACTATACACACTGCAATGTAAAATAACAAAAGTAAGGTGTTGGTCACTAAAGGGGCGACCTTTACTATTCCCACTTCAATATAACTTAACTTAGGGAAAGTGTTGGACACTAAAGGGGCAACATTTACTATTCCCACTCTAATATGAACTAACTCAGGGAAGGTGTTGGACACTAAAGGGGCAACATTAACTATAATATATGCACAAAGGATCCAGTGGGTGAGGCCCTAAACCAAAATAGGTACTGCCCCCTGTCTATATATGTGTCTCATTAGAAGTACGTCTGGTAAAACTAGGAGAGAAGAGAGACTGCCCGCAATATGTTAACAGTTTTAGGGGGTCATTATGATGTTGGACAGAACCACTTCTGCCCGACACCAACTCGGTCATGGGACCGACCAACACCCTGTCAGCAGTTCAGACCGCCCCATTAGGATGCAACCGAACACTGTTCGGTCGCATTCCTATATTTCACAATGGGAGCATGCAGTTCGGCAGTAAACTGTCGGTAATGCATGCTCCCATAGTGAAATGGGGGTGTTGTTCACCCATGCACCCCGTGGCAGGCACCTCAATGTGCCTGCCAAAAGGTGCAGAGATCAACAGGGGGCACTGCAGGTGGCCCCTCTTCCTCCCACCATAGGCCATGCACCAAAGGGGGCCCTACTGTGGGCCCCCAAACATGCTTTCCTACATAGTTTCCATGTCTGACAGACCAGCATGGAAACCGTATCGGAAACCGTAATCGTAATCTTAAGGGTGGAAAGGCCCGCCCTTGTGATTACTACTCAGCTTCCGACTGGCCAAGGGCTCTCCGAGCCCATTGGAAGCCAGCCGGAATGACCGTTAGATTTCCTTTCTGACCGCTTCTATCGTAATGAGGTGGTTGAAAAGGATTGTTTTAGGGGAGAATACCTATTTCAGGACAAGAACTCTCACTCACCTAAAGGTGACAAGCTTCTTCATTGGGTTCCCTCCTCACACCAAGGCCGCAAGGTCATTGGTGTGAGCTTCGACTCCTCAGAGAGTGAGGAGGAGCTGATGTGTTTTAGTAAACTCAAGAGCAAGAGTACAGTAAGTCAAGGATAGACTGCAAAGAAGAAAATGTGTAAACATGTCTACAGAAGGGGAAGAGACGTTTTAAGGCATGGGTAAAGTGGGCCCTGGCCCAGGACCCCAGCCTTTGATAGAGCCAGCTCTGTTCTGCAGAGAGTCTTGCCCTGATGACCTTGAATACTTCTTAAAATGATTGTTTTAAATACTGTTTACCTTTAGCTTATTTTTAATGTGAATGATGAATGGGAGTCTATAAGAGACATTTAGCAGAGAAATGTTTGTTTTTCAACACCGTCCAAAGTTTTTTTTAGAACCAAACAGGACCTCACGTATGAAAAATGGGTAGGGATCACAAAGAGTAGTTGCAACAGTGTTAGTGAGCTGCTGCTGTGTAGTAATATTGAAAGCCCACATCACTATCTTTGAATATTTGATGTAAAGATATTGAGAATTTGGACCGGTGTATCTGTGCACTGACAATGACCTAGCCAAAAAAGGCATGAATGAGCTGAAACTGCATCATAAATTCAAAGCTGTTCTGAACAGGGGCCCATAAATTACTTTTGGCCCAGGGCCCCGGAAATCCTTAAGATGTCCCTGAGAAGATCAAATGACTTTTTTCCATGGTCTCCTAGGAAAGGATTAAAAGAAGAGAGAACTAGAAGTTATCAACAAATACACACCCACAGTAGTTCAACTTATTTTTACCCTTAAGTGACCCCAATATGGGTTCTGGGGCTTTCCTGAGAATCAAATAAATAGTCACTCCTGGAGAAGGGGCATGGACATTTACATGGTGGCCGAAAGGGTCACATACAAAGCGAGAGGGTGCCCGAAGAAGTTCAGTAGAGTGTGGGGTAAATGGAGATGCTACCATGGCCTAGATGGAGGACTATGAGGAGACCCGAACGTGTACAAGTGGGCATACCATGAGGGGGAATGTTGCTCGGGATCGAGAGAGTGTGCATAAAAGACCTGGTGATTTGCTGTGGATGGGCATATGAACAATGACACTGGGGTGTTGGACCTTAAAGAAAGTGGGGGGGATGAGGGGTGGGGGGCGTGGGGATACTGCTTGATGGTGACATGCTTGTTATGTGTTATTCCTTGCTGCAAAACAATAAAAATGTTTTTTTTAAAAAATAGTCACTCCGCAAAAATCTAAAAGAAGAAAACTTATGTATATAGTGGCCACCAATTCAGTAGCCTGTTCAGATGCAGCGAAGGCCAGTGATTGCTGTTAGTCCACGTCTATCTATATGGTAAAGTAGAGAGTCCACTCTCCAACCAATAAGGTGACACTACTGTTGCACAGCTTTACCTGTGACTTCAATCTCCACTGGAACAACAAGACGTACACATTAATACAGTCACTAACTGAACTCCTAATAAGCAAATATCTCACCCAACACTGCAAGGGACAAACCCACAACAAAGGCTCTACCTTAGATACCATAATAGCCAAAAACAAAATTGTAAGCATCAAAAACATTCTCCCATTTGACCACCATATCATTCTATTTAACATTAACCAAGCTCTGCAAACCCTAACTGAGCTTCGGATTACCCATCAATGGTGCAGAAACCGTTTCACTTCGGGCTCTAGGGGGGGCGGGCATTCTGGTTCGGACCTCCCTCCCCTTGGCCATTGATGATGTCGTACTGGATGATAAGGGACGATACGCCGCCATTGTGGGGCGCTGGGAGGGGAAGGTTCTTATTCTGATTTCTGTGTACGTGCCCCCGGGCCTCCAGGCCACCACATTTGCTGATCTGAGTGGACTTATCCTGGGTCTCCCCGAGGGTCTGCTTTTGGTTGGGGGTGACTTTAATGCGGTGGTCTCGGGGATGCATGATCGTCACCCTCCCAGGGAACTGCCGAGGGCCCAGACTTGGTTGAGTGACTTCCTGGAGACGCTGGGGCTCACTGATTGCTGGCGGTTGCTTCACCCGGGACAGTTGCAATATACCTATCATTCTGGTGCTCATGGTAGTCTCTCGAGGTTAGATCACGTATTACTGCCCTCGGCCCATGCATCCCTCATACGGGAAGTTAAACATCTGGCACGGGGTATCTCGGACCATTCTCCGCTTTGGCTGGTGGTTGATGCACGGCAGGGTTCGGCGGGCCGAGTGGCTCCGATCAACCCCTGGTATTTGAAGGACCCCAGGGTCAGGGATGAGCTGGTTAAAGCACACGATTGTTTTTTTGAGGAAAATGTGGGCTCTGTTTCCTCCCCTAGTTTACTTTGGGAAGCTTACAAGACGGTCATTCGTGGCCAGGCCCTCTCATTGATTGGTAGCGTGAAGTTGGCCAACCGTGCTGAGATGGTTCGACTTGAGGGGGAGGTCACGGCCCTGGAGGAGTGCTTGGAATCTGGGGTTACCGCTGAGGGGTTACATCTACTGGAGTTGAAACAACATGAATACAGAGCTCTGGTCACTGAAGCTGCTAAAGAAATGGGGAGGGAACAGCAGGGACGCCTGTATGATGTGGGTGATAAGGCTGGGAAACTGCTTGCTTGGTTGGATAAGAGGGAGAATGCAAGTCGTGTCGTCCCTGTGATTGTTGCGGAGAATGGAGAGTGTTGTACAGACCCTGTTGATATGGTTGCATGTTTTGCCGATTATTTCCGCGAGGTGTACTCCCAGGTGTCTGATCGATCAGAGCAGGACTCCCGCCTGCTATTGCGTGATATTGCACTTCCCCGATTGTCTGACATTGATAGAGATGCTCTGGATGCTCCGCCTACTGTGGACGAGATTGCCGCTGCTGTCCGTTTGGTCCGATCCGGCAAGGCCTCGGGCCCTAATGGGCTCCCCGTTGAGCTATATAAACTGCGCCCGGATTCGCTAGCTCCTCATCTGCGCTCTATGTTTCTTGAGTCGTTGGAGGTGGGTTTTCTCCCGCCAGACCAGAGACTGGCCACTATTGTTGTCATCCACAAGGATGGTAAACCTCGGGATCGCTGTGCCTCTTTTTGACCCATTTCGTTGATTAATGCGGAACCTAAAATCTTGGCCAGGCTGCTGGCGACGCGTTTGGCGACCGTTATTGGGGACCTGGTTCACCCTGATCAATCCGGCTTTATACCGCATCGTAACACGGCGCTTAACCTCCGAAGGTTGCATGGCGTCCTGGCACGGGCCGAGACGCTGCATGAGCCCGCCATCTTGGCGTCCGTAGACGCTACGATGGCGTTTGATACAATAGAATGGCCGTATTTGTGGGCGGTTCTTGCTAAGTTTGGTTTCGGTTCGGAGTTCATTCGGTGGGTCAAATTGCTTTACGCCGGTCCCATGGCTCAGGTGGTGGTCAATGGTCGGGTCTCTGCACCCTTTGCACTGAGCAGAGGGACGCGACAGGGCTGTCCCCTGTCCCCCTTGTTGTTTGCTCTCGCCTTGGAACCGCTGGCGGCCTGGTTGAGGTGGGAACCGTCCCTGAAGGGCATTAGATGGAATTCGGAGTTTGAGGACCGTGTATCTCTCTACGCTGATGATATTCTGCTTTATCTTACATCACCCCGTAAATCCCTCATTGTGCTGTTTGATATCTTAACGTCCTTCCGCAAAAACTCGTGTCTTGTCATCAACTGGTCGAAGTCCTGTGTATACGTCCTGTCGGGTGCCGCCCCCCTTCTGCCAAGTGGTTGTCCTATCGCGATTGTGAAAGATGGATTTAAATATCTAGGCATTTTTATCACGCTGAGCCCTGCACTGCGGTTTGACCGTAATTTACTGCCCCCTCTTCAGCGCCTTCGGGCAGATGTGGTCGCCTGGGGGAAACTTCCTCTCTCTCCCCTGGGTAGAGCGGCATTGTTTAAGATGATGTCACTGCCCCGCTTCCTCTACGCATTGCAAAACACACTTGACGTTGTCCCGGCTACATACTTCCGTGAGGTTGAGAGTTTACAGAGACAACTGGTGTGGGGGGGGTAGGCCCCGGATCGCCATTGCTAAATTGTCTCTCCCGTGGTACGACGGTGGAATTGCTTTGCCTGATATCCGTCGCTATTATTGGGCGTCTCAACTGGGGGCAATAAATCATTGCATGTATGGCCCTTTGCCGAATCCGGCCTTCGAGATGGACAAATGGTTGTTACCGGGGGGCAACTACAATAGAGCCCTCTACTCGAAACTCACCCCTCGCAACGTGACGGGCCCCACTAGGACGGCCGTCCAGGTGTGGCGACATGCTTCCATGGCGCTTGGGTGGACTGATAAATTGACTCGTGCCACCCCCCTGTACGCGTCTGATAGACTTGGCTCACTTTGGCAGTCCCGGGGGTTTGATAGGTGGGACTTGATTGGTATCAGCAGGATTGATGATGTTTGGACTAAGGGGAGAATGAAGACGTTTGAGGAATTGAAAACCGAGTACGCTTTGAGCGATGGCGAATTTTTTCGCTATGCGCAGGTCCGCCACGCGGTGCTCTCGGTCTTCCCTTCGGGTGTGGAGATTCCGGAGTCGTCCCCGCTTGAGGACAGGGTACTGGACGGACATGTTCCTGATAGTACGATTTCGCTTATTTATAAAAAATTAATCAACTCCAGGTCTGATCTCCTGTTTCGCCTTAGGGAGGTCTGGACTGGTGATGGGCTGGAGCTGGACGATGAGGACTGGCAGGCGGCGATCTCCTCCCCTAAAGAGGTGGCCATCCAGGCGCGCCTTAGATTTGTGCAACTTAAAATCCTGCATAGAGTGTATGTCACTGGTCCCCGTTTGGTACACATGGGCTTTTCTGTGGATGGTTTGTGTCGGCGTGGCTGCGGTCTCCTGGGCACCTTTTTACATATCATCTGGGAGTGCCCTGAGATAGTGCGATTCTGGACCCGTGTGCACAAGGTGATGAGTGAGGTTAAGGGGGTGCAATCGATGCCGGAAGCTAGGAGATGCCTGCTAAACGTATGGGAACCGAATGATTACTCCGTGTCGCAGCTTCGGTGGGTGACCTTGGGCAATATGATTGCCAAAAGAGACATTGCGCAACTGTGGGGCGCTCAGGGCCCGCCCGGAATTCGGAAATGAAAACAAAACATGGACTGGTGCATGTTCAGAGAAAAAACTGTATATATTTCTCGAGGTACCCCCCGAAAATGGGGGAAGATATGGACTCAGTGGAACACTTACCGTGGCGATATATGTGCCCCTCCTCTTCCTGACCCAGATGTTGCACCTACGTCCCCGTAGCCCGAGGGTTCCTCCACATACTATTGTATACTGGTTGCAATTTGTTTCTTCTGCCCCCCCCCCCTGTGAGACTCTTTCTCGATAGAACAAACGCTCATTGGATTGTCCTTCCTGCTCCAACACCATGTACTGCAACGTTGTGTATACTGATGTCTCTTTTTCTTCACTCCTTGCAAGTTGTTTGTGTTTGTGTTATAAAATCAATAAAAAGTTTTCAACAAAAAAAATGGTGCAGAAACCTCAATACGATCCCTTTATCTGACTTGGAAGAAAAAATATCATCCCTACTCCCACCCACCACAGACAACCTCAATAGGGATGAGCTCACTACCCTCTACATCTCAACAATGAAAACCTCCCTTAACCAACCAGCCCCCCTGAAACACAAAAGGGTCAGAGGCACCCCATCCAGAGCCTGGTTCAACAAAGATCTCAACTCTGAAGGAAGACAAGTCAGAGCAGCTGAAAGACTCTGGAGTGCACACCCATCCACAACCAACCTCCTCCAACTCAGAAGAGAATGCAGGAAATACAAAAAACACACCCTCAAAGAGAAAGCCACCTTCTTCCAGGAAATGCCAAAGACAAAGCTAAAAACTGCCCCAAAGAGCTCTTCAACATCATCAGAAATCAAACCTCCAACCCTGTCATGACCCCCCCCCCGCCTCAACCTTACAATGTAATAACCTGGCCAAATTCTTCAATGAGAAAATCACCAAAATTGAGCTCTCACTAGACTATCACCCACTGACTCAAACCAGCAGCTCTTCGACAAAACGGAGAGTTGACTTCACTGCATGATTCCCAAAATCAAGACTCCTCCCCCATTAACTGCCAAAATAATCCAATACCCGAAGCCTTCCTTCACACCCAAGAGTTGGAAGGACTTCAAACCCCTCACAGAAGAGGACATCTCCACGGTGATTGCCAAATCCAAACCCTCTTTCCACTATGCAGCCACACTATCTGCCTACCTGGCTAAAAACTTCAACTGCACTTTAACTTCTCTGTGGACCAAGATCATTAACAGCTCCTTGAACAATGGGCTGATGCCCGACTGCCTTAACCAAGGCAAAGTCACCTCCCCTGCTAAAAAAAACCGATGAGGACCCGAACGATTCCAAGAACTTTAGACCCATTACCAACCTTCTATTCCTAGCAAAAATCCCTGAGAAATGTGTTCTCTCCCAACTCTACCAACACCTGGACTCCAACAACCTACTCGACTCACGCCAGTTCAGGTTTCAAGAAGGGATGCAGCACTGAAACATCTATACCAAGTATAACAGATGACAGTCACAGCTCCCTTGACTTTATAGCAGCTTTTGATGCAGTTGATCACAAGTTACTTTCGGATGCCCTACAAAAGCGTATCGGAGCTGATGCCACTGTTCTGAAATTGTTTTCTCCATTTCTACTTAACTGATCCCAACTCATAAAAATCAACAACTCGATGCCCGACATCTCTCCCATAACCCAAGGTGTCCCGCAAGGCTCAGTCCTTTCTCTCACACTCTTCAACATTTACATGAAACCGCTCACTATCATTCTAAAACAAGCAAATATCTCCTAACACCTCTATGACAATACCCAACTCTAGCTCTACCTAGAAATATCCTCTCTTAACGACATTCACCAACTTAACTCCACACTATTAAAAGTACAAAACTGGCTTTCACACAACACCTCAAACTCAACCAAGAAAAAAACAAAATTATTGTCTTCTCCAATCATGTCCATCCCCCACAGATCCAAGAATGGATACATAACCTGGACTCCCTAAACTGCAATCTTACTCTAGCTGACTAAACTAAATCTCTGGGGCCCTCTCTGGACTCTAAACTAAACATGAGCTCCCAGATAAGCTCAGCTGCAAAGGGTGCTTTCTATAGCCTAAAACTCGTCAACAAAATCAAGCCTTCCCTACCACCTAATGACCTAAAAACCGCAATACAAGCTCTAGTTCTGTCCAGACTAGACTATGGTAATGCCACACTCAATGGATCACCCAAAGCAAACGTAGCCCCATGAGAGTGACCCTAAATGCAACAGCTAGAATGGCCACAATAGGTGAGAAACACAACCACAACACCCAGCATTGCAAAACATAAAGTAGCTTCCAATTGAAGCACAGTGTTGTTTCAAAACGGCCTGTTGCACCCATAAGCCCTACATTGACAAATTAGATTACCTCGCAGGCAAACTCACAAAAGACGGACCATCGAGAAACCTAAGAAGCTGCATTACACTCCTACTCATCCTCCCCAAAAGACACAAACAAACAACCAACCCCTCATGCACGAGCATCAATAGACAATTAAAATAATTTCTCCTCGGCCGTCAACCCTATCCCTAATGACGGTTTACACTGCTGCAAAGCTCAAAACTTCTCGCTAACCCGATCTTCAACTCCTCAATCGTGCTCATCCACTCTATTTATTAATGTACTGTGATTGTTTCATCATCATCATTTCAACTTTATTTCGGCTCAAAGATCCATAAAAGTACATAATAGCAGTGTCACAATAAAAGCACAATACAACTCTATAATGAGTAAATAACACTAGAAATTAAACAAGGAATATACAAAAATAAAGTGCAAAGTACATTTCTTTGTTAAAATAATTTCATAGTAACCAATAATTAACTCATCTCTATGTACATCGTGCGACAAACTCTGGCAAGTCCACTATATCAGCTATTGTATCTAACGATATGTACTTTGTCAAAGTTATTCAGGGGCTGTCTACATAAAGTGCATGGTGCATAAAAGAATATGGCAATCAGGATTATTTGGTTTAGTTGGCATTGTCCTAAAAAATACAATATCATGTGCCAGATGTAGGTAAATCCTGATTACCGACTCTTAAATACCGACTCATACCAAATCTGTATTTAAAATTCGGAAAACGGGATGTAGGTAAAAAATCGGTAAAAATTACCGATTCGGTATCACTCGGAAAATGAAATCGGTATTTACCGAATCGGTACTTTCTGAATCGGTAAATACCGATTCGGTAATACCCATTAATTCCTATGGTCCCCCTTGCCCATAGGAATGAATGGGAATTACCGATTCGGTATTTACCGATTCGGTAAATACCGATTCGGTAAATACCGAATCGGAAATTTGAAAAAGAACCCATGTGAGCCTGTGAACCAATCAGCAACACCTACCACACCCAACAACAAAGCTACAGAGGATCCAACCAATCAGATGCAACCACCCCTCCTCAGTACCTGGGAGTGGTCACACCCATGCAGGTACAGAGCAACTGAACTTTTTGCAGAGCAGGAGGAAACAGAGAGGAGCAGGCTTCCCTGAACATACCTGATCACCAGAATGGAGTTCCAGGATGGGCAGAAGGATGCAGCAGAGCGCAGGAGGAAAAGAAAATTCAGCCCAGCAGAACTGCAGGTGTTTGTTGAAGAGGTGGTCAAGCATCACACACAAATTTTAGGTAAACAGTCTCTGCATGTTGCAGAGTCTGTGAAACGTAATACATGGCTTGACATCCAGACAAAGGTCAATGCCATTGGGGTGACGTACAGGGAGATTGATGACCTCACGAAAAGATGGTACGATCTGCGTATCATCACAAAGAAAAAACTTGCTGCATAAAGAAAGGAAGCTGGAGCCACTGGTGGAGGAAAAAACAGAGCACCAAGACTAACAGACCTCGAGGAGCTGGTGGAATCCACCCTGGAGCCAGAAAGGATCCCTGGAATTGGTGACACTGATAGCTCTGCCAGAGCTGCAAAGAAGCAAGGTAAGATACATGGACAGTAATCCCCACCCATTTCCCTGTCCCCATTCCCCACTGTGTGTGTAAGCATAACACTCCAGAACAGGTTACAATGATGTCCAGCAATGCATCATGGGAGACGTAGTCATAGGTACATACATTCAATGCAGTCACCACAGTATTCAGCAAGGCATGCCACACACAACTTTGAGAAGCTGATGTAGACTAGGCAATTGTGTGATAGAAATGTAATTTAATCATAACACACAGGTGAACGACATCACTGACCCAATGTCCATATCTGTTCACAGGAGAGTCCTCACGCAGTACAGCACCAGAAAAGGAGGAGAGGGCACCAACAACTGAGAGGAGGGAAAAGAAGAGAGAAAGAGCAGGTCACAGCGCTGTTGAGAAAGACAACACCACAGCGCAGGAAGCCACAACACCTGAGCGACCCACAACACCACAGCATCAGTCACCTTTGTTGTTTGGGACACACGAGTTGGAGCAAGCAGCACTTTCCCCAACACCAACAACACAGTCATCTGTGCAGGAAAGGGCAAGGAGGCATGCTGTGCCCCCTCTGAGGATCCTGCAAACCTCAGATGAGGAGGATGAGGAGGGTGAAATGCAAAGTGATCCACCTGTGGCTGACAAGGCTAGGCAGTAGAGTACTGCAGGCGCTGTGCGGGCCAGTGTCCTTGGCCGAAGGGCACGGGAGAGAGATGAAGGCCAGGAAGGAGAGGGGGTCTTTTGTGGACTAGAGGCCACCATGGTAAAGGTGCAGCACCTGCAGGCGAAGGTAATGTTGGCAGTGCACAGGCAGGTGTGCAGTATCAATTGCAAAATATCTAACATTGACCATGGAATTGGCAACATGGCTGAGAGCATGCAGTCAATTGCAAAGGGGTGAAAGACATCACACAGTACATGAGTGCTCACTGTGACAAATTGGATAGAGACCACTCTGAGCGCCGCAGGGAGCGCCAGTGTATGCGGCAGCAGTCAAAAGCCCTGAAGCGTTTTGCCACAGCAACCTCACTGCTGTGCCGGCGTTCTGTCGCCATGCAGGATGCAATTGTGCACTGCTGCACAGATTTGTCAAGGGGGATGGGGAGAGTCACCTCTGCCATGGAGCAGATGCTCACAAACCAGGCAGGCACTGCTGGAGACACAGGTGTCGATGAAACTGAAGGGTCCACCAGCAGGAGTGGCTCCAGCACTCCTGTCACCGAGATGCGTAGGAGCGGCAGGTGCCAAATTTCTGAACCAGGCACCACCGAAAGTGTTGAGACACAGTCTCGTACATCTCCCACTGTAGTGCGTGGGCACAAACGTTAAAAATGCCCTCGACCCTCAGGACAGGTCACAGTGAGGAGAACTGCGACCACCCAGTCATGGACATAGACATTGTAGGACCATGGTGTTGAATCTTTTACATGCTGTAGTGACAATTAAACTACATACTTCACATACTACGCCTGTCTGTGTCTCCTTACTTACTTTTAACGTGTGATCTCTGCCCGTCTCAATCTCCCATCTGTTGCTGCTGCTCCTATTGCATGGGGCTCTGCCTGTTCTTGGTCATCATCAATATCCTCGTGATGTGTGACCTCCACCTCTGTGCCTTCCTTGGTGTCAAGATTGTGCAACATGGAACAGGTCGCTATCATCTTGCAGCACAGGATGGGAGTATACTGGCGTGCACCTCCACTCTTGTGGAGGCAGCGGAACCTGCTCTTGAGGAGTCCAAATGTGCACTCCACTACGTTGCGAGTAGACCTGTGAGCCACATTATAACGCCTCTCACTCCTGGCAGTTGGATTGAGGTAGGGTGTGAGCACAAAAGACCGCAGGGCATATGCACTGTCGCCTAGGTTGAAATGAGAGGTCCATTAGTTACATACTCATGATACATTCATCTGCTATGACTATAAGGGTGTGTCACAGTTATTTACCTAGCAGGTATCCGTCCCCAAACTCTCCAGCAAAAAGGCGTGTGTATATCCCACTGTTCTGGAATATGTACGAGTCGTGGGTACTCCCAGGGAATTTAGCCACAATGTCTGTAATAATGGTGCCAGCATTGCATATCACCTGCACATTGGTGGAGTGCTTTGACTTACGGTTCCTGTATATGTGTTCAGTGGCTGCAGGTAGACAGAGTGGAATGTGGGTGCCAGCTATGTAGCCTATCACGTGAGGGAAGTGTGCCAGTTGATACAAATCATTTTTGGTCTTGGCAAGTTCCGCAGGTGTGTCAGGGAACCAGATGTAATGATGCATTCTCTGCATCATGGCCTCAAGGAACTTCCTGGAAAAATAGGACAGGCAGCTCTGGGACACACCACCAACTGCAGCTATCACACTCTGGTAGCTCCCAGAGGCAAGCAGGTGTAGGCTACACAGCACCTGCACATGGGGTGGGATGGCGTGCGCCCTTGGTGTTGGGTGATCCAGGTGTGGGTGGAGGTCCCCAATCAAGTCCAGGATGGTTCTGGGGTGTAGCATGTACCTCTGCAGTATCTCTGGCTCAGTCAGTTGGAAGAGCATTATCCTCTGCCTGTAGACCTGCTCCTCCCTTCTCCATACCCTCTCTCCTGCTGCCTGTAGCCGTAGCAGCCTTGCTATGACGTAGAATGCCGCCATTCTGGTTGCACTGTTGCATTTTGGGACCTTCTTTTATAGCCTGCACCTGGTTACCACCTGCTTTCAATCCATGGTAAATACCGACTCTTAAATATCGAATTTCATGGAATTCGGTATTTTTTGGGTTTCCTACATCTCGATGGACATTTTTTACCATTTCTTATTTACCGATTCGGTAAATAAAAACTCGGTAATTAGGGATTCGGTACATACCAAATCGGTAGATTACCGACTCATATTTACCGAATCGGAAAGTTTTTGCCTCCTAAATCTCAATTTCCAAATACGGGTCGGTAACGGCCGAAATTACCGAATTTCGGCCATTACCGACCGGTATTTGGCTACCTACATCTGGCCCCATGTAACATAATTTAAAATTATTCATAACCATTAGTAAAAAGCTAACTTCGTCATTATACAATATAATATTAATATAACAGTCAATCAATATGAGATATTGTAATCTACAAACATTAAACTTTTAATCATCTCTTTTTCCGTAAATAGCTCACGGCAAGTAAGAATCTACTGATGCCAAATACAATTAATCGTGAGTTATCTGTTCTCAGTATTCTTAGGCCCTCGACCTCAAGCACAATGGCTTTATCCATTTCCTTTTGAAGCTAGCATATTCTGGGCAGAAGAATATAATATGTGCAATATCTTCTTCAGCGTCTAACAGCATAAAGTACATTTAGGATCCTTCCCTGCTGCTTGGTCAGATGATCTCTTGACAATAAATGAATTATTCTGGAGGGTCTCGTAACACAATTTCAAAAAGAGAGTTTTAGCTAATTTGGGTTGACTTTCATCCCATCTATCGTGTATGTAGCTGTAAAGTGCTCTGATACCCCTCGGGCCATGTCAGCGCTATATAAAACTACTAAAATACATTAAAAAAAATCAATGTATCTGAACAGGCTACTGAATTGGTGGCAAGTATATGCATATGTTTTCTTCGTTTATTTTTGCAGAGTTTGGCGGTCTGTGGACTGTTGTACCGGCTGTGGCAGTTCAACCGCCCCAAGCTCAGCAGTCTACGCCAATCCGTACTACGAGTTATGCGGATTAGCTTAGCTAAGACAGCTGTGAAACTGCTGACACCAACAGCCAACTCCGACTGCAGTGGCCGAGGAGTGGGCCTATGAGGCTGTGGGAGGCTCAGACCACCGGTGAAACCGCAAGCCCAATTACGATTTGCTTTACAGCCAGAACTCACCTCTACTCATCTGCTACCATCATGGAATCCATTGGAGACATCCTACTGCTGCTCTACCTGGTCAACCACATTCAAAACCCACTCCGTCGCAGACGAAATCTGCGATATGTCATAAACAACCTATTGCCATAGACTCCTCTGCAAAACAATCCCCCATCATTGACTGGGCAAGGGAGTTGGGGTCCCTAAGTCATTTACACATAACAGGGACCTATATATGTGATTGTTGCAATAATCAACAATACATCTGTAGGAAGCCCTCCTTGGCACAAATGTAGTACTACACAGCACTGCACAAGCACACTGTACACAAATTGACATGTATTTTCAAATTATTTACAGTGATAGTGATGTGTGCATTATTTTGTGTTCCACAGCAGCACCCCCTCAACAATATCATACTTATAAATGTTTGCCACACATATTTTGCCCTTTCTCACTTGTCTCCCACGTTACAACTGTTCTTCACTAGCCATGCAGCTTGAAATTTCTCAAGTGCTGCTAAAGTGACATCAACTCTAACCAAGATGCTACACTCCTTTTTGACCCTACTCACTTGTCTGCCATGTCACTCTTGATCTTCACTAGCCATTCAGGTTACCATTTGTCAAGTGTTGTTAAAGTGAAATTGAAGTGAAAACAACTACCATGAGGCCTTGTCGCTCCAACTCTAACCAAGATGCAACACTATTTTTGCCCTTTCTCACTTGACTGCAATGTTACCACTGATCTACACTAGTCACAAACTTATTATTTTATTATTAACCCCTTCCATGCTCATGACAAGCTCAGCTCGTCATGCAGTACACTGCTTGTGTGCTCATGACGAGTTGAGCTCGTCATGAACAATGGTAAATATGCATCTGCAGCACAGCAGATAAATATGTGCAGCATCCATGTGGTTAAAGTGAGATTGAAGTGACTACCACTACCACGAGGCCTTATCACTCCAAATGTAAACAAGATCCTACACTCCTTTTACCCCTTCTCACTTGTCTGCATTGTCACTCTTGATCTTCACTTGTCATGTAGGTTACCATTTCTCAGTGTTGGTAAGAAGATGAGAATGAAGTGACTACAACTACCACGAGGCCTTGTCACTCCAACTCTAACAAAGCTGCTATAGTGAATGTGACACACTTGCATTGCACACATCTCAGGTTCTGTTTTGATGTCAAAAAAGCATTTGTAACGGTGTGTCAGTAAAGTCAAACACACCCTCTCTGCTACAGCTCTGTATTGGACTCTCATACATCACCCACATCAAAGGCAATGTCAGTCAAAGGGATTACATAGAATCAATGTGAGAATCATTCTAAGGGTACAATGGAATCGCTCGCAGCAGAATAGCTATTCTTCTATCAGGGGGAACCCTGAAAGGCTGGGGCCCTGGGGCACAGTTCATTTTGCACATGGCTGACAAACTCCATATGCAATGGACCTGAGAACTGAATCATATCAGGGCCAACCAATTGAAGAACCAAGTGCCATGCATGTGTAGACAAAGGTAAAGTGCAACTTATAAAAGCAAACACAGCACTAGCAGCATGTGGCACACATATAGATGAAGTAGCTGTTAGATACACGCCGCAAAATGGACACATGTCCATGCAGAACTAGACACTGGTATGACAAGTTGACATCCTCCATGTGTGGATGCGCAAATATCTAACTTCGACTCACCTAACACATATCCAAACTACATCATAGAGAAAAGTACAACCTAAGACAGTGGACAGGTCATGCTGAAATACTTATTACATAACATGTTATCCAATGCAATGTCTTCCCCATTTATGTCATCCAACATAGACATCATCATCCAACATTTCGCCTTGTCACGTGTAACTCCAGCATTGGCTTCAAGGGCACATTATAGTAACCACTTCTACTGGATCAGAAATCAGGAGTGAAACTCATACAACTGTAGTCACTAACTATACAATAACATCAAATATTAAGACAAATAATGGCAGGACTAATGTCTTCCAAACTCTAAAAGTGTTTAATGCTTGGATGAAAGAAATCTTCAAAACAAACAAAGGCCAATGGCCAGTCCATATTTTATTTATGCCAACACACTTGCCCTTTTTGACACTTCCAGGAAAACCTCCTTGCAAAGGGGCATATATTGGGCATAGCAGGGGGCAGAGGTTTAGGGAGGGGTGGGTTTGTCCTTGGAGGGAGCTTCTTGTGTTTGGGGTAATTGGAGCTGGGTTAAGGAGGATTTTCTTTCTTTTTTGTGCTGGGGCTTAGGAGGTGGGGAGCCTATTTTTCAGGGGTGGAGTGGGAAGTGGAAGGGATGGGTTTGAGTGTGTGAGGGGATTTTCAGACTTGGTGGCAGGTGCCACAGAGTTGAGGGAAAGGGTAAACAGCAGATCTTTCATGGGGAAAACATGGTGTTCGGGATGAAGTTCTGGTTAGGAGGAAAAGGGAGTGGAAGTGTGAGGTGGGTCTGTTGTCTGCACTGTATGTTTTGTTGGGGTCTGCTGTGGGCATTTGTTTTTTTTTGGGTGGGAGGTTGTAGATGTGCCAGGTGTTGTGGAGGGATCTGTGTCTGTTGGTGCTTGTGTGGGTATATGGGTGTTATGGAGGGGTCTGTACCTGTTGGTGCAGTGTCTGGGGATATGGGTGTTGTACAGAGGTCTGCGGGTATCAGTGTGGTATTTGTGGGTATGGGTGTGTCTGTGGAAGGTCTGTATGTGTTGCTGTGGTACATGGGGGTTTGCTGGGGTGGTGTAGGGGTGAGTGTCAGCAGTGTTCATGTTTGAGAGTTTTAGACGTCTTTTGTTTGTGTCTGATGATTGTGTCTGATGGAGTGCATGCATTCTTAGGTGTGCGTGTGCTTGGGATAGGAAGGGTAATAGAGAATGTGGATGGATAAGGTGCAGGTGGGGGGTGGGAGGTTGGGATGGGTGGATAACTGCTGTGAGGAAGGAGACCAGAGCTTGAAAAGATCTCTGTAGGGCAGACATGACAGTGTGAATGCCTTCCAGGTAGGCAACCACCTGGGTCAACTTGTTTCATTCCTCCTGGATGGCATTCAGAACTCCAGTCTGAGCCACAAAGTTGTTCCTCAGGAGGCCAATAGCCTCCTCACTCAGGGCAGTGGGGCTAACAGGGGCTAACAGGAGCAGGGGCTGAGGTGCTGAGGGCGGAGGAGAACCTTCCCGTCTTGGGGAAGAGCAACTTATGAGGCACAACAGGGAGGGTGGTGATGGAATTGGAGGTGGCGGACAAGGATGAAGGTGGAGTTGATCCTGTTGGCCCACCACCACACAGGAGTGTCCACCAGAGGATGACTCAGAAGATGACAAACTTGAGCTTGGCCCTCCTCACACCCTCTTGGTCTCTGGGTCCCTCCGTGTTTGGGTGACTCACGTCCGGAACTGCCGTGAGCAGCTGTGTCCCCACTGATATTGGCCCCTTCACTTCTGTTTGCCCTGGATGTATCTGAAATGCCATGTAACATGGTTTTATTGCAACTGCTTTTTCACATCTGACAATCACAAATCCACTGAAAACATTGAAGAAGTCCACATATCATGCCACTTTCATGGTTCACTCCATAGACTTGTAATTTAGCATGAGCTCATGCATGCATGCTACATGACCTGCAAACAGTTGGGCCCACTCATGTCATAACCCCAGGCAGGCCCAAAATCATTGATGGAATTCTCTACACTCCATCCTTATGTCCATACTAGGATAGTTGGTCACCTTGCATACTTTCGCTCCTGTTGTATGCCACTGTAAACAGATGTATCCAAATAGGAAGGATCCAAGTGTGAGATGTACACAATGCTTACACAAGGCCCAGGTATAACCCCTTTGCTGCTGGCGTCATCCAACAACCGTCGCGCGCACTACTTTTGTAGTGCTGCGCACGTCCGTTGGCCGACCCGGCCCAGCCCACTGCGCTTAACCGCCGCACCGCAGTGGAATTGCCGCCACGGTTAAGCGGTTAAACACATCTAATTATTACTCATAATACACCATGATGTTATGAGGGTCAAGTTGAACCGACTAGTAGGAGGGACGCGAAAGTGAATCAAAAAGCCCTGCTCGCACTGAGGTTTCCCTGCTTCGTCTCCCACCACCTCCTGAAGCTTTGGGAAGGATGGCGAAAATGAACTCATGCAGCGGTGACACGCGAAGCTAAATGCTCACGCCACAGTCAAGAAACACAAGGACATTACAACCCGACCCCACTGGTCTTCAAGAAAAGTGACACAGTACACAAGTCCTCTTTTGAAAATGTATCACCCCTGACGAAGACCTTCGCAAAAAGAAATGCCGTCCAGAAGGTCGAAACGCGTTGGCCCCGCCTGAGAGAGGTTCCATGTTGAATCGAGCCGAAATTAGATCCCAAAATTGGACTAAAATAGCCCGCCAAAAAAACAAGGGCCCACTCTCGAGTTCTGAGTACTATTTCTGACCTCTCCCCTGGTTAGAAAGGCAGAGAAGCCTGTGGACAGAAAAACACAGTAATCTGCCCTTGCCCTTGTCCATGGTAACAGAAGTTAATTGGATTACATTTTTCTACTGGACGTAATGTTCAGCCTTTTTACATGCACCTTTCAATCACTTTTTAATACACTTTTTACTGTATAATGCACTGTATGCTTAATCTCTTTTGCACTGTATATAATTGATGGGCACATTATTTTTCGTAAACAAATTTCTATTGTTTATTTGTACATACTGAGAAGATAGGAAAGTGTTGGTCTAGTTTTCTCAGTGATGGGCATGATTGTTTTTTGCAAATCTAATATGAAAAAATAAGACAAATACAAATGCATATACCCCAAATATAATTAAAAAATTGTTTGGATAGAAACACGTTTGTTTGATCCATGGTGTCAGAGGTAATTTGTTATCTATACATGAAGGTCAAGTTGAACACCAATGTGCCATCAATTACTGTTGTCACATGCAAATGCTCATTTCACACTGATGACACTTTGCACTCCAAATAACATTATATGTCCACTGCCTGAAAAGTCAAATTACAACAGTACACATTTAGTTTAGTTATATATCACATTTTGCAAATACAATTCCATGCAAACATTGAGGTCCAAATTTGGGAGATATTTACTCTGATTTCACGCAGCACAACACTCCATAATAGCCAAAGGTAATAGATTGTAAATCCACAAGCTAATACACCTATGGAGGTTTTGGGTGTCCATGGAAATCTATGACGTGAAGATGTGGGTTCACCAGAGTCCCAATGGGCAGGCACATCACACCACTCTTTGGATTTAGAATGGAACAAAATAGATAGAGATTGGTATTGTTGAAGTTGGTTACTAGACATTTGTTGATATTCAATAGATCTCATCAGCTCATTAGATGCACAGATATGTGAAATTTTGGCTTTAGGTATAGACATGACATCGCCAAAACTCTGCTACAAACACAATGTAGTCATAACGTGTATTTATCCATTCCAAGACCTAGTTGTGTCTAATACATGCAAGCACCCAGCTTGGTTGCATATTTAGCATCGTTCATCATGTGAGAAGTGCAGAGCCAAGGGGTCATCTGGCACTGCTAATGAACTGAGTTTCCTTCATGGCTGACATTTATTAGGGGTACAACTTTGTTAGGGAGTATTTAGACCTATATCTGAGTGGAGCATTGTCTGTACATTGCACAGTCCATGATGAGTGTTGATCAGTTGTAACATGGCAGACAAGTGAGAAGGGGCAATAGGAGTGAAACATCTTGGTCAGAGTTACAATCATAAGGCCTCATGGTACTTGTAGTCACTTCAATGTCACTTTAGCAACTCTTGAGAAATGGTAATCTGCATAACTAATGTAGATCAGTAGTGACGGCAGACAAGTGAGTAGGGGTAAAATGAGTGTAGCATCTTGGTTAGAGTTGGAGTGACATAGGCTCAGTGTAGTAGTGGAAGCTTTTCTGCCTTACCAACACTTGACAAATGGTAAGCTGCATGAGTAGTGAAGATCAGTAGTGACATGGCAGACAAATGAGAAGGGGCAAAAATAGTGTAGCATCTTGGTTTGACTTCCAGTCACAGGGCCTCATGGTAGTTTTAGTCACTTCAATCTCACGTTACCAACACTTGACGAATGGTTAGTGTACTGTATCTGTTTGCATCTTGCATTTGGGGTGGACCATACATTTACATTTGAACACATACCATGAGTCCTGGACTGATATTGTGATGGTAATGCTCTTACAGACAGCATTGTAACATGTGGCATATCATGGAGTTGAATACATGTGCTCCTATATGCAGCAATAAATATTGCCACAGACAAACTAACTCCTCAGGTACCTTGAGTATTGCATGTTAGGAAAGTAGATAGAAAACCCAGAAGCGGAGTTGAGTGCAAACAGACACTGTGATGTTATGGCAGTTATTGAAGTGTAACTTACCAGAATCCACTCCCCCCTTCTTTTCCTGTCAAGCCTTCAGTATGCAAGATGGCCAAGACTTCTCCTCCCAAGGAAAGAGTTGTAATAGCGCACTGGGAGGGCCAGTCCTCTGAGCCTCAAGGTGGTGGCTGTTGTAATTGTAGGTACCCTCATCCTGAGGTTGTTGTACTTCTTCCTATTGTTGCCCTGTGTGGCAGGGTGGTACCAACAGCATTCACTCTGTTGGCTATTCTGTCCCACATTTCAGTTTTCCTTCTGAGAGGTGTCTGCTGGACTTGGACTCCAAAAATGTATGGCTCTACTCTAATGATTTCATTCTCATGAGTGTCAACTCTTGCTCAGTGAAGCTTGTTTTTATTCCCAGGTATGGTGAAAATAAATGAGTATATGAATGAAAAACAAACAAGTGATAATGGTAAAAAGGTGCAAAAAGTAAATTACAGGTGGTGGAGAGTGCTAAATGGAAAGATGCTAAAAGGGGTGCCTTACATAAAAATGCAGAAAACGCAGGTGCATGTCTTGTGGGCTGCAGTTTGGAAGCAAGGGATGCTGGTCAGTTATGGCCCTTTAGAAAGGGAAATGTCTTTACCACCAGAGTGACAGTTCAGAGGCTTGGCCTGTCAATGTTTCATGAATGAGGATTAAACCTGTCCTTTCACTTGTCTCCTTTGTCCTTGAGACACTCGTATAGCGACATGAAACTTGCATGGCAGCTGAAAGCCAGGGTTTCAGATTGGCCTTATCGATGGATAAAAATAAATGAACCTCAAAAGGTTTTGTGTTGCACTTTGTATTATAACAGGCGGAGTGCCTGTAAAAACAATTCTTCAGCCTTGGCCTATGCAGAGAACTACTGTGAAAATACAGTATGTAGAACACCTTGTTAAAGTATTCATATGTATATTTAAAAAATGAGGCCCCCTTCATTCCCGATTCTTTCATTTCCCTTCTAAAAGAATGATTCTCATTACTAAATGTATACATTTTTACTAGTATGGAAGTTACTTCTTTGCTGAAGGTTTGTTGACTTTATTTAACCTCTTCTATGTGTCGGACACGTGAGAGCCGTCTGCCGCATAAGTGGTCATGTGCTTCAGATGGCTCTTGCGCGCCGGACGCCATGACACAGGGAATCCCTCTGTTGCGGGCACCAGAGGGATTCCCTTTACCTCCAACAGCCTCGGGAGCTGGGGAAGAGCTTCCCCATCTACCAATGCCTCCCCCCCCCCCCGGTTTTCCTGAAATGATGATCAGCGCGCACGACGCGCTGACGACAAGAGGTTCATTACAGTTTTGCTTTCTACGTGCTCAGGGGTCAATCTCAGCACCCTGAGCATGTAGGAAGACAGGAAAGGTATCATTGGAATGGGAAGAATCTCCCCTTTCCAATGGTACCCCTCCCCAGTGGATCCCTGCTTGGGGATCACCCCACGAGGGTGATCCCCAAGCAGGGATCTACGCACTAGGCACCAGGGAGAGGGGAGCAGCTCCTTGGGCAAGGGCCTTGTCCCCCCCCCAAAAAAAAATTGGCCAAATGTAGTCTTTCTGCCCCCCACCCCCCTGGGGGCCACAAAGCATTCTAGATGCCAGGGATTTTTTTGGAGGCTATTTTAGTTAGCGTAGGGAAATGTTGGGGGACCCATGCAAGCCATACCTTGCTGGACTCCCCCGGGTGTCTAGGTTTCAGAAATGTGTGGGTTCGGTAGGTTTCCCTAGATAGCTGCCGAGCCCGGGTCCAAAAACTCATGGGACCCCCTTGCAAAACCAGGTTGTTTTGTGATAGGTCATTTTGATGTCTCCTCAATACTTTTTGGGCCCTTGCCTGACGCTGGTACTTGACCCACCAACGCGAGTGAGGTATCATTTTTATCGGGAGACCTGGGGGAACGCTGGGTAGTAGGAAATTTGTGAATCCACGTAGATTCCAGAACTTTCCCAGACAGAAATGTGAAAAAAAAGTACTTTCTTCAGCTGAATTTGAGGTTTGCAGGGGATTCTGGGTAGGAAAACATTGGGGTACAAGCCATACCTTGCTGGACTTCCCTGGGTGTCTAGCTTTCAGAAATATGTGGGTTTGGTAGGTTTCCCTGGATGGCTGCTGACCCTGGGGCCAAAAATTCATGGGACCCCCCTCCTTGAAAACCAGGTTGTTTTGTGATAGGTAATTTTCATGTCTCCTCAATACATTTTGGGCCCTTGTCTGTCGCGGGTACTTGACCCACCCACACGAGTGAGGTACCTTTCTTCTCGGAAGACTTTGGTGAATGTGGGGCGGGTGGAATTTTGTGGATCCACACAGAATACAGAACTTTCCACCACAGAAATGTGAGGAAACTCAGTTTTTTTTATAAATGTTGAGGTTTTCAAGGGATTCTGGGTAACAGAACCTGGTGAGAGCCAGACAAGTCACCCCATCCTTGATTTTCCTAGGTGTCTAGTTTTTAAAAATGTATAGGTTTGCTAGGTTTCCCAATGTGCAGGCGGAGCTATGGTTCAAAATCTACAGCTAGGCACTTTACAAAAAAAGGGTCAGTTTTTACTGTGAAAATGTGGTGTGTCCACGTTTTGTTTTGGGCCGTTTTCTGTCGCGGACACTAGAACTACCCACACAAGTGAGGTACCATTTTTCTCTGAAGACTTTGGGGAATGCGGGGTGGGTGGAATTTTGTGGATCCACGCAGATTCCAGAACTTTCCACCAAAGAAATGTGAGAAAAATTAGATTTGTTTTTACAAATTTGTAGGTTTGCAAGCGATTATGGGTACCAGAACCTGGTGCGAGCCAGTCAAGTCACCACATCCTGGATTTCCCTGGGTGTCTAGTTTTAAAAAATGTATAGGTTTGCTAGGTTTCCCTAGGTGCCAGCAGAGCTAAGGGTTCAAAAACTACAGCTAGGCACTTTGCAAAAAAAGGGTCAGTTTTCACAGTAAAAATAAAGTGTGTCCACGTTGCGTTTTGAGCCGTTTCCTATAGTGGGCACTAGGCCTACCCACACACGTGAGGTACCATTTTTATTGGAAGACTTAGGGTAACACAGAATTGTAGAGCAACTGTTATTACCTATTGACTTTTGATTCATTTCTTCCTTCCAAATGAAGTACAATGTGTAAAAAATAAGTCATTTTGAAAAATGCCCTATAATTCTCATGCTAGTATGGGTACTCACAATTTCGGAAATGTGCAAATATCTGCTGTTTTCAAACTCTATATTTTGTTCCAATTTCAGAAATACATACCGATTTTTCCATGTATATATTTTCCCAAATTAATTGCTATATACCCGGTACATAATAAAAAACCATTGCAAGACACTGCTCAGTTATTGGCTCTGGGTTCATTGGGTTCTTGGTGAACCTACACGTCCTATATATCCCCACAACCAGAGAGGTCCAGCAAATGTAACAGTATGTTGCTTTTAAACTGTTGTCATACTTAGAAGAAGTTACAAGTGAAAACGTTGACACAAATGGCTGTTTTTTCCAACTAATTTTCAAATTCTCCTATATTCAAATGTTAGTTTCTATAAAGAAACCTTGAAGGATCTACACAATGCCCCTTTGCTGAATTCAGAATGTTATCTATTTGTCTAAAATGTATAGCTTTCCAGGATCCATTATTGCTTTCATACCCATTTCTACCATTAACTGGAAGGATGTTGAAACCACAAAAAATTGCAAAAATAGGCTATGTCCCAGAAAAATGCCAAAACTGTGTATACATTTTTGGTTTTCAGACAAAAGTCTACTTGTCCCTAAAATCTGGGAAAATTATGATTTCAGCACCACAACCCCTTTATTGATACCATTTGCAGGGGAAAAAAACAGACGCTTTCATCTCTAGCCCTTTTTACCCATTCCCCCCCCCCCCCAAAATAAAATGTAGCTATAATTTGGCCAATTTCTGGGTCCCCTCCAGGGGAATCCACAAACCCTGGGTACTTTTACAATCCCCATGATGTTGGGAGAAAAGGACACAAATTTGGCATGGCTACCTTATGTGGTCAAAAAGTTACAAAAAGTGCACAGGGGGGGGAGAAGGCCTAGCAGCGAAGGGGTTAACATCTTCCTTATTAAAAGAACCTCAATACAGCAGCCTATTTCATCATCACTGGGACAAGTACAACAATGCTCTATCATATACGAAACACAAGTTCCCTTATTTTTATCAGAGTGGCGATAAATAATTCTCATAATCATATTGGCTATTTCCTTAACTATGCAAGAGGCAGGCAGCACTAGTGCATCAGTAACAATAGCAAAGGACTGGATGTATTAATCACACCAAGTAATGTTGCCTGTACATTCGGGGGCTCAGTATGATGTTGGGCAGAAAGCCTCCGCCCGATAGTCGGAATCTCCCCGACCGGGCCGGAGCCCTTCTGACCGACTCGGTCGGTTTACAGTACGAATGCCCAATTACGATGTTCGCGGTCGGAACGTGAACCGGCCAGTCATTCCGTCATGGTTCTGACCGACCCGGGGAGTATTCCTGTTGGTCCAAACTGCACTGTAACCCTCTATGGATGGCGTTTACACTGTCGGGATTAGTGTCGGTTTCAAACAGCCTTTCCGCACCAGCCTTTCCAGCATGGAAAGGCTGTCGGAAAGTGACTTTGGGGACACACAGCAAGGCCCACCTAGCCCCTGCAGCCTATGGTTGGTGGCCGAGGGGGTACCTAAGGTACCCCCTGTTAAACCCTGCACTGTGTGGCAGGCACCATGGGGTGCCTGCGACAGGGTGTAGGCTTTTACACACATGCCCCATTTCCCCGCAAGAGCCTGTGTTAAGGCCAGTTCTCGGGTATAACACAGGTTCCCATAGGAAACAATGGGAATCTGACCGAACATTGTTTGGTCGCATCGTCATCTGGCAGTCGGAACCACCGACCGCAAGTCAGTCAGTCCCGAATATACAAGACAGTGTCTGGGGAGGCTTTCTGCTCAACATCATAATGAACCCCTCAATGTGGGCAGCTCACGCAGCGGTAACATCTTAGAGTTACAGTTCAGGATAACTCAGAATCAATTCTACATTACACCATGAAAATCCTAAAAGCTTCAAATTTGTATGGAGCTTTCCTCCAAATATCTCAGACGTGGTCCTCATATATCTATAGGTTTATTTTGTTGTATGGTTCCTACTGATTTCGTAAAACTGTGCGTTTGAGCAACATAAGCATCAAAATAATGGGGATTACATCCACTCATATCATCAGAATATGATGACCTAGTTACTTGCTAGCTCACAGTGTGCCATCTGGACCTCTAAACCTTACAGGGTAACTGATGGCGTTGGCAACCTCAGAACACGACCACCCTAATTCCCCCAAGGAACTTGTAGAAACAGATTTACCCTTTCATTGTTAACTCAGGCATGCTCAAAGGGGGAAACAAGAAATAGTGTTGTGTAGAATATGTGCACTGCAATTATTAGTCGAAGGAAACAGAGTATTGTAACCAACATTATAAGAATGGTGAAGAAGATGATTATGTCAACCATTATAATTAATCAGTTTATTATATGGATACATATAATTGTACTCCTACCTAACACTACCTATACTAAACAGCATAGGGTGAATACAGTTCTGCCAGATACCTTGGAGTGGTCTAACTCTCCATTTACCTGCGTGAGTATTTTATCCGGTAGACAGTCTGGTGTAGAACAGGCCACCGTCCCTCTCAGGATAGTGACGATATTCAGTTGGGCTGAACAGGCATGGGGCAGCCACGACAATTCATAGAAATACTCCTATGCCAAACGATGGCTTAAGGCAGTTTATATAATCAAAACAGATCCCATTTGCACTTTGCGTGAGTTCAGACCCAGTTGTCATTGTTGATTGTATCAATTCAGAGCTGTCTCAGAACAGACAGCAATATGCAAGGTAAGGTTGCGCAGTGTACTTGGTTCTTGGACAAAATGTACGTAGGTATGCTATTGTTCCTATGAAGAAATGTATTTCTAAGCAAAACACTTTCTGAGTACACTACCACATGCAAGCACACAAGCAAATTGTGCTAAAAGTAATTGTCCAAAAGATGTCAACTTTAAATGTGAACATGTACAAATGGGAGCATTTGTGCACGGCCCTATTAGCCTCACACCACCCCTCCTTGTTTGGAAGGGGACTAAAAAGCTTTAAACTAAAATAGAAAACATTTTCTCAAATTTTAATTTAAATATATATAATGGAAACCTAAAAATTAAAAAAAACTTCCCTTCAATAATAAAGCATAAAGAAAGTCAAATTGCAATAAAAGCCAATTTAAGACTACACCATCAATATCTGCATAAAATAAAACAACATTTGCAATAAAAAGATGCTGAATTAAAAATTCTCGAAACTCCAGGAATCTTTTATATGTTCTAGTCATTAAAAACTATGTTGTTTCCAGCTTACGCAGATGATGTTTCTGTTGGTGCCCCAATCAGAAGTTTGAGAGAACAAGCGTGGTCGTGTCCACCTCAATTAGCAGCCACTGAAGATGTGACAGCCAGTAGTGCATCTGCAGAGGATGAGCTAGGATCCGAAATCCAGGAACTGAGGCATCCAAAGAAGGCTCATAATATGCATTTTGCAGCAATCACATAGCACAACCCTAAAAATTAATTCTTAACAAACCCATTAGCGGTTCAACATCGGTAGATTGTACCACTTGCATTTCAAGGCATTTATCCAAAGCACACTCAAAAGAGCACAGCAAACAGCGGAACACAGGCTGCACGCAATGTAACCATACAGTTTGAAAGGACAAGGACCAGTTGTCATTCAGTTCCTGAGATCACGACACATCAGCACATGTGGTAGTGCTATTCCTATTTGGCTGTGTGGTAGAACATCCATTGACGAGAAAAAAAAGTAATTTAATTGGATTGTGGTTAATTATTAATTAATTTTTAATTGAGGTTGATTATTTAATTGATCATTAATTATGTTAATAGTGTAAGTAAATTGTTTTAAAACAAATTATGAGTGAGTTGTGGGATTTATGGGTGTACAGGGTTGGAAGTTATTTAATTGTAAATAATTGTTTGTTAACTCATGAATTACTTAATTGATAATTAGGTTAAATGTGTTAATATGTTTTTTTATTTTAGGTATGGGTTGTGGGGTTCATAGGGGTATATGGTAGGAGGACATTATAACTAAACTTATTTTCTGAATCATATTTATTAATACAATTGTTTTGAAGATATTTTTTTTATTCCTATTTTAAGTTAATTTTTGTATTTGTAGAAATTTGTATTTGTTTGTGATGTAGTACTGACTGTAGTGGGAATAATAATAAAAGAAATTATACTCTTGCGCTGACTCAAGTGGGAATAGTAAAGTTTACCCTTCCGCAACAGGTCACAAACCTGGACACCGTCACCACATAGGGTATTCCCAGTCTCATCCCACAGCAACCTTGGTCATTCAACACCAAATAATTTCCATTGGAAAGTAATTTGAATGCTGGACAAATTAAAGCAGCTGGGGAGACCTTCAGAAAACAAGCTAGGTTGCTTTTGAAGCATTACAAGCTCTGTGAAGTGTGACCTCCCTGCAATGAAATAAATATGAAATACCAGCATTTGTAAAGCGCACTGCTACCTCCGGAGAGGTGTCCCGGTGCTGGGGGGCCGTCGGTAAGATTAAGTGAGCTATTGCCCAGAGTCACATGGCACTGGGATAACTTGCCGCCGGCACCAGGGATCGAACCGTGAACCCTGTGGTCTGGAGGCAGGCACCCTTGCCACTGCTACACACCTTTTCCTGGACACTAAAGAATGTCCGAAGGTGTTCTTGCAGTCTGTACTGCTAAGAAAAACCTCAGTTTCCCCATTCCTACACCTGTAACCAAAAGGTGGTATCCATGTCTTGTGTACAAATCTCTACCCTAACTCATCATATCTGCCTACCTTACAGTGTTTCAAACAGGATGTGAAGTGAAATGTTGAAATTGACAGAGAAATAAATCCATGAATTAACCAATCAGCTGATGGTGTTTCCGCCACTGTAAATTGTAACTTTTATAAATGTTCTATGTTTAACATTGTGAATGTCGCATCCTTTCTTACCATAATTTTCTGCTTGCATTTTAAATCATATGGCAGGAATAAATCGGTAGTGTTTAAATGCTACCAGGGCACACACACTCTACTGTTGTCAAACACACTAATGTTCATCTTAGTGGCATGATAGATCTAAGCTGACTTTGTCCATATTGTAGGAGGGGCATGCCACTCAGTCTGATGTCAATAGCGAATGGATGTTACTTAACATTTAAATTCTAGTGAGTAAAGTAGTCATACCATTGTCAACTACTGCTATAGCCTTTTCTAAATTTACTCTGTCAACTTCACGTATTAGCGCAGCAGTTTCCTGCTATGAAAGCTTTCAAAGCTTGTAGTACACTGCATAAAGAAAGTGTCTATGACATGGCTTCTTGGGACTTCATAAAAAATGCTGTAAATCCATTCCGTCGGAAAAGAGAGAAAAGTGTTTCTTCACCTCATTTAACTGTGGAATGTTGCAACCATTGAAGGCATAACTTTCCCAAACTGAATGTTGTGTCTACTTCTGAGTCTTGTGTCTACACATAATGTGGGTCTGGTCTGTTTATTCTGAAACCCTTTGTGTTGTTCAAAAAATGTGCATGGTAACTGTTGGACCCGGCCTTTTTTGGCAGGTTCACCCCGAAACTTTTTGCTTTTTCCTAGCCTATTTCTGTAACCTGGTGTTGGTGATTTTAGGCCTCTGCGCACTTTTTCACTGTGGTACAGTGTAAAGTGCATGAGCTCTCTGTGTATGTGTAAGAGTGACCTGCCCTCCCATAGGAATGCATGGGGAATATGTGTGACCATGGTAGTTCCTGATGTGTGGGGAGTGCAGGGTCGAGTTTGGTATGCGCGAACTCGTGAGATTGAATGCTGAGCAATGATGTGTGCGGCGTGAATGTGTCTAGTGGGGAAGTGCCACTTCTAGACATGGGTGTGCGTGTGTAGTGAGTGTGCTGGCACGTGATTGGCTGGAGCTGGCTGGTGATCCTGGCTCCAAGAGTCTGGATGGGTCTGCCCGTGGTGAGTGGAGAGATTAGCATGCTGATGTGACGGGAGGGGTGCACCTGGGAGCTGAATAGGGCTGGGCTTTCCCCACACAATGCTGGCTCCGCCCTCTGTGGTGCGACTGATGACCCTAGCCTGACTAGTGAATGGGAGGGGTGGCTGAGCTCATCAAGAGTGCTCCCAAACCAGCTGCGCCTGGTTTTGCCCCCACCGTGCACCTTTAGACAAAGATTTGGACTGTATAAAAAGGGGCTGCGTCCCCTTACAAAATGTTCTTGTTTCTGACTGGAATCAAACAGGGGCGTGCTGCTGCTCAGCCCCTGGATACCTGATGGACTTTTCTTGGACATATTGCATTATCTTTGAGGGTGCCAAGGCTTTGTTACAGCCTTCCTGCGTGCTATTTGCAAGCTGAGCTCTTTTATTTGATTTCCCTAGGAAAAGGAGAACCTGGGAGCTGAGCAGCGCGGTGCTGCAGCTCTTCCCCAGGGAATCCCCCTCGTAGGGATTCCCCACTCCTCCTTGTGCCTTGCGGGTGCCACCCCGCTTATGGGATCGTTTTATGGAGCGCTTTATGCTCCAGGCAGGAGCCCACCCTGCATTTTGCACTGCCAGGGACCTGGCCGCTATTTTTATTATTTAGATTCCAAGCGGCTGCCCACACCACATATTTGCCCTTTATTTGTAATTTGAGAGCTGCGAGTGTGCCTACCCCTCTCACTGCCCGTGAAGAAATCACCGACGCGGCCCGAGCCGCCTTTGCAGTCTTCCCCTGGGCCGCCGGCGGCGCCTAGCGCGACCCGGAAGTAGTGGAAGAGGGCGGGCCTGGTGAGCCTTTGTTCTGCTTCCCCCTGCCTGGGGGAAGCCTTTGGTATGTTTCCTGTTTTTCCGGGCTCCCGTATGGAGAGGGAGACCGGAGATGCCTGCCTGCCCGCCCTCTTGCAGCCTACAGGAAGAGAAGGAGGGGCGCGAGGCACTGTGCCGTGCCTGCCCCCGCCGCAGCTCTGAGGAGGACCTGCCGCCCCCGCCGTCGCCGCCTCCGGCAGCATACCAGAGCCGGTGAGTGGGGCCCGATGTTGTTTGTAGCAGGGGGGCCACAGGGCACGTTGCCGGTGCCCGCCCCTCCTGCCAGTGATTTGGAGCCCACGAAGGGCTCCGGGAGCAATTTGTAGTTAGAGGGGGCTTCGGGGCACATTGCCGATGCCCGCCCCCTCCTACCAGTGTTGTCTTGGTTCCTTAGAGCGGCCCCGGTTGACAGAGGGCCGCTCCAACGCCTTGGGGGCATTTTTGCGATTTAGAGTCCCCCAAGAGGGACTCCAACGACGCCGCATTTCTGCCGAGCCTGCGAGGCTCAGGGGGCATTTCGCTCGAGCCCAGAGAGGCTCCAGGGCCCCCCCAGTTGTTCCCAGCCCACAAGGCTCCTACCTTGCGGGGGAGATTTGTTTAGAGCAGAGAGGCTCCTTGGGGCATAGTTGCTTCGAGTTCCCAGGAGGGGGGTCTCCAACGTGTGCTATTTTTCTTTGAAGGGCCCAGGTTCTTTTCCCCATGTTTTGCCTCATCATGATTATGGACCCTAGAGGGCTCCATGGTGGCGCAGTTTGATTTCTAGGGTCAGTGAGGGCCCTGTCGCAGTTTTCCTCCCAGCCGCCCAGCAAGTAGTGGGCAGCTGCACCGTTTAGGCGCAATGAGAAAGAGAGAGTCCCTGGGAGGGACAGAGATGGCACAGAGGTGCCAGGCCTTCTACAGCTGCGCAGCACTTAGTGCCAGCTGCAACGTTTAGGCCCTGTTGTTGTTCCCAGCTGCCCAGCAAGTAGTGGGCAGCTGCAACGTTTAGGTTTGCGCCAGTGGCGCACCCCTGACTGGCGCTGCATGGCAGCGCGCCCTGACATTCTGGACACAGGGCATTTGAGCCCCTTCTTGAGATGGCCAGTGGCCAGGGGCCTGGGAGGTGGATAGGGCAGAAGGCCCTAATGTGATTTTTGCGCAATGTGATTTTACTATGTTTATACTGGTAATTGCCTAATGTGATTTTTGCGCAATGTGATTATGGGGTTATTTTACCTATGTAGGTTTATGTCAGTGAGAGTTTACTTCACTGTGAGGTACGCCCCTAAATGTGATTTATTCTTAGGAGGCAGAGT
Source organism: Lissotriton helveticus (assembly GCF_964261635.1). Taxonomy (NCBI): domain Eukaryota; kingdom Metazoa; phylum Chordata; class Amphibia; order Caudata; family Salamandridae; genus Lissotriton; species Lissotriton helveticus. Next base: position 488,360,171 of record NC_136068.1, read on the forward strand.
CTAATGTGTTTAGACTAGTGAGAGATCGCCTACTGTATTTTTACTGGTTAGGCCTAAATGTGATTGCTGGGTAATGTGCTTTGCCTTTATGCTTGTGTTATACTTCTTTTTTTTTTTTTGTCCTCATTTGCCACCTTGATTTTGCTTTTATGATGAAATCCAATGGTATACAAGCGGAGTGCTGTCTCAGATTGAAATATCTGGCAGGGCTTAGCTTGTCCAACAGTACTCTACCCTCAGCTCATCCAACTTCAACCATTTGTAGGCATCAAACAAAAACCAGTGAAAGGTGGAGAATCTTGCCACACTCGTGTCAGGCCCCGGATTTAGTTTTAGTGGCTTAATCATAGGACCGGGGGAAAAAAAACAAAAAAAAAAAACCCGGATGCTAATGTGCCCAGACTAATAGGTGCCAAACCGCTCTTTTGTTCGAATTGCCGGCCCTTCCCAGATCTAGCTTGGAGACAGCCAATATGGAGGTGAACCAATCTTCTATTGTAGGGGGTAGAGAGTCTTTCCATGTCTTACATATCTCTCTTCTGGCCAGTAAAATTAGATAGAAGACCAGCTTCTTCTCCAGACGACTCTGAACACCATCCAGGATACCAAAGATGACAAGTGGGAGATCAATAACAATGTTCAAGTTCAAGGACGATGACAGGGTTTTACTTATTGCTTCCCAAAATGCGGTCAGGGAGGAACACTCAAAAAACATATGGCAGTCCGAAGCGGCCGCTAAACCACACTTAGGGCATGCCACCACGCTACCCGAAGAGAACTTTGATAGCCTTAGAGGGAAATAATAGGCTCTATGCATGGAAAAGATGTGGTTTCTTCGAAGCCAAGATGGTTTCACAACCTCCCACATCATTTCACAAGATGAGGTCCAGAGTTCTTGCAAATTGCTGTCTCCTATAGAGGAAGACCAAAGCTCGTCAGGAAGTGAAAAAAAACCCTCTCTTTCTTCTATGATCAGTTTGTACCATGTTGAGATTTCTTTTTTGGCAGGAGATTTATCAACAAAAAGGGATATTAACTGGCTATGCCCACCTAGGGGAAGTTTGTTTCCACGGGTTGGCCTGGAGCTATGTGCATGGGACCAGCTAGATATTTGTATGTACTTAAACCTGGCAAAGTTAGGGCCTATAATGTTTCTCAGGTATTCCCATGAAAATAATTCACCCTCCAAAAATAAACCGGCCCATACAGCCAACCCAGCTTCCTTAATCGGGGCCACCAGACAATCATTCAACCAATCTGGACTTTCTGGGAGGTCCCAAAGCGGGGTCCGACTGCCATAATACCCTATTTTAATCGCCTTGGTTAGCTGGGCCCACAATTTAGCCATTCCCTGTAGGATCTTCAGCTTAATCTTTTTAAACAATTTCGGGTCTCCAAATTTAAACAAGAACCCCGATTGGCTGACACCTTCTCCTGTAAGGAGGGTGGAATACAAAGACCCCACCCCGTGCTCAGATGGGTTTTTTAAGAGCATTCTGGCATGGGACAGTTGGAATGCCCAGGCATAGGTCTGAAAATCTGGGGCTGCGATTCCCCCCTTATCTCTGCGCCTCCTAAGCTTCTTCCAGGATATCCTTGCAAGACGCTTATTCCAAATAAAAGAATTAATGTCAGACTGCAATTTATTAATTAATACAGGATCAAAGTATAACGGGATAGTGTTAAAAAGAAAAGAAACCTTAGGTAAAACGGACATCTTAATTAAATTGGACCTACCTAAAAAAGATAAAGGAAGATGTGCCCATGACTGTAACAATTTACGGCACTCCTTAGCCACAGCATCAAAGTTTATCTTGACGATCTGATTAATATCCTTGATGATGTTAACCCCCAGATACCTCATCTTATTGCCAGGGGATATTAAGGTATTTGTTGGAATCTGATCTACATTCCACATCATCATCTCCGTCTTTGACGCATTAATCTCATACCCGGAGATTTCGCCAAACTCCGAGGCTGCTTTAAGGACAGCTGGGAGTGCAGTTTGTACCTCTGATGTATATACCAAGATGTCATCGGCGTACAAGGCCACCTTCCCCTCCCACCCCTTATACTCGAATGGTAAGATGTTCTTATTATCTCTTAAACTCTGGGCAAATGGTTCGATATAAAGATCGAACAAAAGCGGGGAGAGAGGGCAGCCCTGCCTTGTACCCCTCGAGATGTTCAATGGTTCAGTCAAGGCACCATTTACCAGGACACGTGCGCTAGGATTCTGATATATAAGATCAATTGCCCGCCTCATTCCCCTTCCCACATTGAACTTGGCCAAGGCCTCCGACAGGTAGACCCAATTCACCCTGTCAAAGGCCTGGGTTGCATCCAAAGTGAGGATCGCCAGAGGAAGGGAACCCAGCCCAGCCATATCAATCGCCCCCACTAAATCATAAGTTAGTTCGTAAAGGTGACGCCCCTTCACAAAACCCTTCTGATCGAAATGAAGGATTTCAGGGGCCACCATTGCTAATCTTTTAGCTAGTATTTTGGTAAAGATTTTATAATCCACATTCAGGATCGATATGGGTCTATATGAACCGCATGACGTAGGGGGTTTTCCGGGTTTTAGTATCAATGTTATAGACGCACTGTCCCAGGATGCCGGCGGGCTAATACCATCCAATAAGATTTGATTAAATAAAACGGTCAAAAAAGAGATCAATTCTTGCTCTAGTGCTCTATAGATCTCGGCTGGTAGACCATCGGGCCCAGCCGCCTTTCCCTTTTTAGCAGTTTGGATGGCCATGCTGACTTCCCCCTCTGAGATCTTACTATCCAGGGATTCACTCTGTTCTCTTGATAGAGCTGGAAGGGTGATTTGATTCAGCCACTCCCTGATAAGACCAGGTTCTACCGTTTTATCCTCCTGATATATATCCTGGAAGAAATCTCTGAAAGCCTGTCTTATGTCCAAGTCTGAAGATATTGGAACATCATTGATCTTAATCAGGTCTATGTTGTTACGTGCTTGATCCGATTTGGCCTTCCATGCCAATAGCTTCCCTGCGCCTTCACCATATTAAAAATGAGCGATCTTGCTAGCATCCCATCTTTCTTGAACCCGCTGGTTTAAAACTGAGCTTAATTTAGCCTTTAAAGAGAGTAACTCATTGTTGAGGCATGTCAAAAGGTCTGCGTGGGACGTTGGAGAAGCCAAGTTGGTATCGATTTAGCTCTGAGTTCTAACTATATCAGCCTCTATAGAGGCCACGGCTTCTCTGTACTCCTTCCGTCTGTAAGATACCTTTGATGTAATAAGGCCTCGTAAAAATGCTTTTAGGGAAACCCAGACCACACCATTATTGGCTGACCCAACATTCTCTCTAAGGAAGTGCTGAACTTCAGTTTTGAGAGCCTGAACATCATCTGTATGGGAGAGCAAGGTACGATCGAAAGACCAGGTCCTAGGTGAAATTTTAAGAGCCACTGAGAGCTCCAGTATTACAGCCGCATGGTCAGACAAGTGTATAGGAAGATATTGAATATCCCTTACTCCTTCCAACAGAGTGTGACTAATCAAAACAAAATCTATCCGCGATTTGTGATGGTACTTGTAATTCCTAAATGAAGCTCCCTGCTGCGTTCCTGACCTATGTCTCCAGATGTCGACGTACCCGAATTGCTTCATGGCATTAAGTAAAAAGGACCTAGATTTTGAAGGGACACAGGAACGATTATTATGTGACTTGTCTAAAACTGGGTCTAGAACTATATTGAAGTCTCCCGCAAATATAACGGGATCGGGAAAGGACAAAAGGTGATAGAAAATCGTTTCCAATACTGAGGGGTCATCTTGATTCGGGCCGTAATAACCTACAAATGTGAATTGGACCCCTGATATATTTACTAAGGCTATAACCCATCTGCCACCTGGGTCTACCATAGCAGTGATCAATCTTGCTTTTAATTGTTTTTTAACAAACAAAGAGACACCCCTAGTATTAGTAGATTGGGAAGAGGAGACTGCAAAGTCAATCCACCTATTCTTCTTCACCATTGCCTCTATTTCAGACTGAGGTAGATGAGTTTCCTGAATCAAAATAATCTGCGCATCTACATCCCGAAGATACTGGATGGGTTTAGTGCGCAGGCCATTAATGTTCCATGAAAATATTTTTAAGTTAGCCATCGTCATATTCTAAACCACTGAGAAAGAAGTAGACCTGCCATAGAATAAAACAGAAACACTCATAACAGGGAATACCGTCACACTGTTCTACCAAAGGTGAACTCAACTGCCCGTCATAGAACACTAAGTAAACATTATAATAATAAAAAAACCTGCTAAGGTGACCCATGAGGATTTTTTTTGTTTTTAGTCCCACCCCACCCTACCCACTCCCTACTCGCCCTCCCCCCCACCCATGGAGAACCCTTGGTGTGTCTAACCGGATAGAATCCAGTTAATGGCGCCCCACTACGGACTCCCATCAGCCCACCCGGACCCGACCCATAACAGAAACCTATTGTGACCTAAGAAATGCCCCCCTGTGATTGTAAGATGTGCAACTTAAAATACAGCAAAATGCTCAAGTGCTGAAAGCTAAATTTTTATGATACATTTTTAGTGATTCGTTTTTTTTTATATATATATTTTTTTACATTATCTTTTTTTTTTGGGTGTATTTAATTTGATTCGGTGTATTTTTTGTTTTGTTCTCTTATCAAATCTCTATTTCAGGTCCTAATATCTAATATCTAATTTCAGAGAAAAAGAGCTCATTGCTCTACGTGACTATAGGCATCAAAGGCACTAGTTTCTCCTATTGCGAAGAGGTCTTGTTTCCCAGCTCCAACAAAAGCTTGTCCGCTGCTTGTACTGTCCTTATATTGAACATTTTATTATTGTACATCACTTTTAACGCAGCGGGGAATGTCAGTTGGGCCGTTGCCCCTACACTCCTAAAAGCATCTAAACGTCTCCCAAGCTCCCACTGCCTTTCAAGTGTGACCCTGGCCAAATCAGATCTTAAAGAAAAGGAAAATCCTTTCCCTGAGAGGGATTTCTGTTTCAGAGCTGAGTTAAGAATTTGCTCCTTAAGAGCGTATGTATGGAAGTTGACCAAAATTTTACGGGGTTTGGTTCTTTGTGGATTGCGTCTGAAGGGATCTCTATGTACCCTTTGAATGTCTGTGGCCAACTCCTCCATTGTGCAATCGAGATATAATGAATCTTTCAAAAGTTGACTAATAAACGGTTTGATCTCTGTGCCTTCTGACCGTTCAGGCACATTAAGGATGCGGATATTACCGCGTCTAGCGTTGTTCTCTAATATCTCCATCCTATCCAACAGGGTCTGGTCCTCTCGCTTCAACTTAACAATGTCATCTTTCACCTTGTCTACATGAAGTGACAGCGCCGTCATATTTTCTTCCAGTACTCCAGTTCTTGATGTTAGGCTGTCGAATTTAGTGTTTAAAGATTCATAGTAGCTCCTTATCTCGGCCTGATTTGCTGATGATTCCTCAAACCCCTTCTTTATATCTTGGGAAAGAGTGGAAAACATTGTCATTAATGCTGTAGCGGAGATATTAGCGGAGGAGTCCTCCAGCCTTAAGCTATCCGAGGCAGGTGGATCATCATGTGATTGTACTGCATATAGGGGCAGATGCTCCTCTCCTTCCTCTCCTTCAGCTTCCTGCGCTGCCCCACTCACTGAATGCTCCAACTCCAACTCCACCTCCACCTGTGTACCGTCACCCAGGCATTAACCCCCCCCTATCGTGTCCCAATAGAGGGTTATGTGTTATTGAGGGGATCGCTTCCGCCCCAGGCGGAACAATAGTGTCCACCGGAATAGCCTCAGTACCCACTGTAGATGCTACCTTTTTGCCATTAAGGGGTAAGGGACTACCCAGGGCCAACACTGTGCTTGGGGCCAGACTGAGAGCGGGTTTAGTAGCCATGTCTGGAGCAATGTTCGGAGCAGACTCGTGTGTGTTTTCTACACATACCCCGTCATTAAGTGCCGCCATCTGATATTTAGGGAGGTGAAGCACTTGCGGTAGGGCTTTAAAATAAGAGCGCAAGGATGGCGTTATTTTGGAGCCTCCTTCAGCTACGGCTTTGCTACTGTTAGCTTTTGCCCTTGCTTTAACACCGGATGAGCGGGTGTTCTTTGACTTAACCTCCGCTGATAGGAAGGAAGAGGGGCCCTTTCCTACTGGGGGGACCGCCTGAACCTTAGCTACTGCTTTAGCCACAGATTTCCCTTTCCCTTTCTTCCGTGACTTATGCGTGCTTTGCACTTCTGGACTGTATTTGACCTGGCGAAGAGATGATCTTGCCTCTAAACTGCCCCCTGCAGAACTGCTCTCCTTACCGTTTTCGGGGGCCCGCTCCACTTCCCCATCCACCACCGCTGTCTCGAAGGGGGCTGACCCCCCATCGTCCCCCGTTGTTACTCCGCCTGACACACGCACCAAATTCCTTGCTCGTCTGCCCCTCCTCAGCTCCAGCGCTGCTAAGGTCCACTGCCACGGAACCAGCGGGAGAACCTTGCACTTCAGCCGCTCAACTCCTACACCCCTCTGATTTTGTCGGCTGCTGCTCCACTCCACTTCTCACCTGCTTCCAGGATCCGCCGCCGCCGCTGAGTTCACAAAAACCCCCGCAAACGCCGCCGCCGCTGAGATACGGCTGAAGCTCCCCGGCATCGGCATAAATAGAAATTATGAAAAGACTCTCCGCCTACGGGGAAAAAATAACTCCGTAAAACTACTTCAAAAAAAGGGAAATCTCAATTCTTAATTGTTGCTCAGAGTTCTAAAACACTCTGCTGCTCATTATTCCCGTTTTCCGTCAGGTCGGGTCCGTAGGTGGAGCACTAACAAGAGTCCGTTTCGGGAGCCCCACGGCAGCTCAGCCGTCTGCCGCCATGTTCTCCTCCAGGGATGTTGGTTGGAAAATAATATCAAACATATGACCCATGCTTGTGTTATACTTCTAAAGGTGCTCATGCTTAGAAGTTTGCTTTGCCTAGTATGTTATACTAGAGAGGTTATGTGTCCATGCGTGATCTAGGCCTATGGTTATTAGTATTGCGTAGTGAGTACCTACCTTTACAAGTAGTTAATGGTTATGATCTACAATTGTCAGTTTGTGTTACAGTTATTCTAAGTGCTAGTTCTACTAAGTGTTGATTCTGACAGTGGCCCACGTGGCCCTGTCCTGGTGTAAATAATCCAGTGTGAATATTGCCCATGCCAGTTGACACAATGTATATTGTGTGATTACTATCTGATGTGTTTGGACAATACAAAAGTTATTTTTATATAACCTTGTGTGGAGTTCCTTTTGTAGTGTGCCTAGGATGTTTTTGCTGTTGTGTGCGTGCGCAAATGCTTTACACATTGCCTCCGGGATAAGCCTGTCTGCTCATGCCAAGCTACCAAGGGGGTGAGCAGGAGTTATCTTAGCGTGTGACCCCCTTGCCCTGACTAGAATGGTGGTTTCTGCCTGGCTTTGGCGTAAGCCTTAGCCAACCAGAAATCCCACTTCTAACAGTAACCATTAGTATCTAATGGTCATAGTAGCCAGCCCTCTAGGCTGGAATATGAACAATTGTATGTACTTTTATGAAGCATACTATTGAGTGGTTACCCTGTGTAAGAAATGGGGTTACCAAATCTCCAGGGGGGTAGCACGGAACCGAGCGGGCAGGCCAAACTTCGGAGGACATGTGAAGCACTCACGCAGTACCCACAGACGACACACCAGGCACAACACAAAAGAGGCAGGACACCAGCTTGAGTTGGAAAAAGTTTAGTATATCTCCAACCTGCAAGGCAAAAATACAAACCAGTGGTAATCACAACAGGGCGCCAATTGGCGCCAGAGCCAAGTATATCCGGGGGTATTATTTACAAGGGGACAATGGGAAAAATGGTTGAGTCCATGAGTCCGTGTCTGAAATGACAAGAATGTGATTAAATTGACATTAAACCTGGGTCCAATATGGCGGGGCCAACTCAGGCACTAATCTTTAGTGGTAGGCTGTAATTGCAAAATACAACATTAGCAGAATTACACACCGTGCACTATAACTCCAACCCGACCCCTGTAAGGGAAAAACTTCATGGTATCACAGCACATATTCACAGACAGGAGCACCTGTAATAAATCAGCAAGGCTTGCTCATTAACATGGGGTATAACAAGGGCCAGGAATAACACGTCCGGCCAGCATAGGGGCTCACCGAGCACAACCCTGTAAGAAGAGGCACAATCACCTGCACGGTGGGCATGAGGACATTATCTACGGCATTAACACCTATAATAAAACAACAAGGCTTCCTCCACCATAAACCTGTAGGTATAAAACACCAGGCGGAGATCGTGATGCTTGGGCCCATCCAGGGGCATCAATAACATTAGCACCCGGCAACACCACATTAGGCCAGGGAGATGACCATTTCATCAGGTAAGTAGGCACCTTGTATTCAATAAAACCTTAGGCATACACGTTACGGTGTGACGTTAGGCATTTAATCATGAGCCCGTCAACACTGGCGCATTATTCCTGAGCAATACCATGGGCATCCAACACATTGTGCATCTCACCACTGCGTACATTAGGCTCACTTAGGCAGGTAAATAACATCCGCAGGGGCCCCACAATCCTCATGGGTATAACGGCCTGGACTCAGCATAAGATCAACCAACCGGTGCAAAAGATCAGTATACATTGGCATCAGTAACAGTAGTAACCGGTCACAACCAATCAAACATTTCCTATAACCTGGTCACTGTGCAGGAATAAACATTTCATTAGGGCAAACCGAAATATCTCATCCGGCGAATAACACTTCCTTAGAGGGCCAGTGGACCCATTTGTGTAATTGACCAGGCAAAATTTCAGCACCAAGCCCAGGTAGCTAATCCATCAAACCAGTTCCCAGTTATCAACTCAGTTGGGGACAAGCAGATCACTGATTCAGCAGGGGACTGTAGCAGTGGAACTCAGTTCTGGCCCACATCTAGCCTGGAAGCCTTCGGCCTGACCTGTGGGCATATCCTGGTGCCATGCGTGTCGTTAGGCACCGATGTCCCCGGTATGGGCACCCCTGTCCTTGGGGGTGAGTCCCCACAACAAAACACTGGTCCTGGGTGGGGGGAGGGCTCCGATCCTGTGCCCCGACACCCCCCAAGTCCACTTCAAGCAGCCCCACTCACCGGGCTCCTGATGTCCTTCAGGCGTCTTCCGGGGCACTGGCTTCTCTTCTTCACCCGGGCCCCTCCTTCCTCACGGGGACCCGGTGCTTCAAGGTGGAGGGGGCAGGCACCTGCAATGTGCCTCGAGGCCCCCGCCGCGCAGCACTCACCTCGCGGAGCTCTCCTCCTCATGGGAGCACAGACAGGCGGGGCAGACCTCCGGCCGGCTCCGCTTCCCCCCGGGCCCCTATCGGCCTCCTTGGGGCACTCGCTCGGTCTCCGAGCGCCCGCGCTGGTTCCTTCCGGGTTCCGGGCCTCCTCCGGCCTCCGGAGCCCAAGACCAATCACCGGCGGCGGAGGGGAGGCGCGGGACACATGCGGGGCTCTCCTTCACTCTCGGAGAGCCCCGCCAAGAACAGCTCACCCTCCCAGCTTCACCCGGGCCCCTCCTCTCTCTCTCACGGGGACCCGGGGCTTCCGTAGATTTGCTTGGGCCCAGACCGGCGGGGTGGACTCCCGGTCCGGTCGCTTCTCACGGGGCTCTCTACAGACTACGGGGGCCCTGCACCGGCTACTCTTACCCCTCGACTTCACCCGGGTCCCCCTCCCTCACGGGGATCTGGGGCTTAGGGTTGGCTTCTCCTCCTCTGGCAGCAGGCCGGCAGCCAATCCCTGCTCAGCCTTCTGGGGGCGTGGCCGCGCAGGCCAATCCGTGCGCGGCGGGCTGGGGGCGCGGCTTGTGATCTCACCAGCGCCCCAGCCACGAGATGCTGGCACTCTCGGCTTTGGGGCCTGGCGCGGCCCACTCCTCACTCCGGCGGCCCTCTCCTGGCACCGGGGGCCACCGCGACGATGCCCACAGCAGTGGGGGGTCCCTCAAATAAAGAGCCGGGCCGCGGCGGTGATTTTTGGCGATATACAACCGGTGCAAGGCAGCGCCAACACTCCCCGGGCTGCGGCGGTGAGGACGGCCGCAATAAGGGGTAGGCTCCCTTTCATTCATTATTTATATTACGGCAAGCGTGCCAAAACGAGGGTAGGCTCCTCCAGCTCTATTCCCCTCACAGTTCCTTCAGGCCACACGGCGCTTCAGCGCTTCCAGGCACAGCGCTTCCGGTGGCAGGTTGACACCTCGCAAATTATGGTGCTCAGGGCTTCACAGCGCTTCAGCCAACAACAGTTCCTATGGGCATAATCTTCCCCATGCGGCGCTTCACAGGCAGCTCCTCACAGCTTCACAAGGGGGAGTGGACAGTCCCACAGCAGTTCCTCAGGGGTACGTTCCTCACCTCCTGGGGCTTCTGTTGCGCAGGGCTGGCGTAATTCACGGTCCCTAATAGTGACAGGGACCTAGGTGGGCCCTCCTAATTCAGGGGCCCAGGGGACAGCAGAGAGGGGGGGGGGGTTTAGGGGTGCAGGGCCCAGCTCACAGGCCCATGTGGCGGTAACACCTCGCAGCAGGTCCCCTCACGTTCCTGTCCCAGCCCTGTCTGAGTCTCTGGTGGCACATCCCCCTTACTTATACCCTCCTCCCAGTCAGTGCCAGAACCTTCTAGAATGTTGGCAAAGCTGGCCTAAACCGGCTCAAGGGGAGGGGCAGAGAACCCTTGGTGCCAGGCTTTCCCTCTAAAAGCTAGGGGTGGCTGGGTAATAATATCTAGACCGCTGACCTATGGCAGTCAGGTGGCAAAACCCATGGCCATGGCATCCATTTTAAATACAGAACATTTCAGTCAGGTGCATTTCTAAAATGGGGGAATATTTCCTGCACACCATTTCGTGACATTACATGTTATAACAGGGCAACTCTACCTCTCATGGCCTATACAATAATCGTTACCATGGGGAGACATCCTAGACAAGGGGGTCAAAAGCGAAAAAGTTTGGGGGAAAAGGGCCAAGTCCAACACAACTCCCCCCCAGCCAAAAGCCAGGGTAGACCAATCAATGCCTTGATGGGCTTCCCTGCTTGGGGCGGAAAAAGGTGGACGCAGGCCTGCAACTACAGGAGCACCTGCAGTCTCTTCTCCACTCTGGAACCCAATGGTTCTCTCTCGCAACCCTCCCTTCACCAACAAAACCACCCCAATGGTGTTCCCTAGTGGGATGTGTCCAGGACTGGCCTCTAGGCCACCCAGAATTCTCTGGCCCTTGTTTCTTCATAGAGTGGGAGGCTCTGGCCTCAGGCTTGTAGTACTCTTGGACCACTCTCCTCTTTCCAAATTGCCACTGGTCCACCCACCTGGGGTCTACACCCTCAAGCTGACCAGCTCTCAGGGGCGAGGCTCTCCTCCCCCTACCTATCCTCTTAGGGTTCTACCATTTCCTTCCCCTGGGGACACCCTCAAAAAACCACTCTCTCCCCAACCTGGAGTCGAAACCCTCAGGCTGAACCGGTGACAGGGGCGAGTCCTCTCTCCCCCTGCACCCCCTCCCAGAGTTCCGCACCCTCCTAACTGGAGTAGTACCCCTGAGAGTCTAATTTGGGGGGACTCTGATTACAGATGTCCCACCCGCCAGGTCCGGCAAACCCTCAACCTGGCCACCCAACCCGGGATCTGCGCCCTGTGGCTGAGCCGGTGACAGAGGAGAGACCTTCTTCCCTCTGCACCCCCTCCCAGAGTTCCGCACCCTCCCACCGGGATTAGTACCCCTGGGAGTCAAACTGGTAGGGACCTTAATTACAGGTACCCCACCCTCCAGGTCAGGCAACCCCTGAACCTGGAACCCCAGTCCAGGATCTAAACCCTGTGACTGGTCAGACCCCCGAACCACTGGAGCTCTGGTTACTGGTTACTGATGCTCCGGGTTCTCCTGACACGAGGGGATCCCTTTTACTGGAAGGCACATCAGGACAGCATAGGCTCCCAACCTGGGGTTCACTTACCAAACTCTCCAGGCCCTGTGACTGTGGTTGGGGCACCTTGGGACACCTCCCCATCTCACTCCCTCCTGTAGATGGGATGTGAGGCCCTACAACCCTCTCACTATCCTTGGATCTAGCTGGGCTTTTCCTCACCTCTCCCGCCTCGCTGGGTCGGGAGATCCCTGCACCACTCCCTTCTGGATCACTCCCCAATGTCCTCTCAGACTCTCTGGCACTTACCCAGAGGTCTGCCTCCCGTGCAAGTTCCCTGGGGTCTGAGAACCCACGCTACAACAGATGGTGACGCAGACTTGGGAAACAACTCCTCAGCATGTGCTCTCTAATGACTGCATCGAACAGAAAGGAGTTAGGTCCTTTACGGAGCTGAGGGAGGGCTGGACCCTATAAATTGCAAACCAACAAAATGTGCCCCCTCACTCAATCACTTAAATATTATTTCAGGACCAAATAAACATGTACATTAAATCTGGTCCGGTATCTTTATTTATACCTTTTATGACTAATTATTTCAAAAAATATTTCATATGGCAACAGGAGAATACAACATACACAATTATTTACAAATAATGCTGAACTACATTAACACGATACTACTAGCACTCTCTGTGAAAAAAATATTTAAATGTGACATCCCAATAACAATACAATACTAAACTATAACCATCACCACTAGACAATTTTACACAGCCAAATCAAAAATACAGACAAATCAAAAAACATGGAAAGAGCCAATTCAATACAAGAGAAAAAGCGTGAGGCAGGTATAATTCATAATACACAATCAATGTATATCATTAACTCTTGCTGGATTGCCGACGCGTTTCAAGTTTGGGCGTGAAGTTTCCAAACTATCATCAGGGCTCTTGTAATTTTTCTGTTGGAATGTAAAAAACAACCTGTTTTAATACAACTAAATGGCCTCTTCTATAAAAGAAGAACCGTTTGAATGGGATTAAAAGTACCTGAACGTTAGTGATTGGTTGGCCTGTATGGGTATCTATAACTGGACCAAATCCTTTATTCAGGACACAACCAGGATAACTTCAGTGGCAGCACCAACCTGGGAAAAGAGGTGTTGCCTTTATTTAACATATGGTCCCTTAGGAATAGAATATCATCCTGCATTCTCTTTCCAACACAATGATAAGATTGAAAAGATTATTATCATACCTTTAGTGGTTCGAGTTTGTAGCCACAAAAAGGGGGGGTCTGGGGGGCGGAGGATTATCTCTTCTTTTAATCCTGCATGGGGAATATGTACCCATTTACCATAAATGCAAATGCTTAACAGTGTCTTTTTTTTATTAAAAAAACCCGAAATATCGTGTTGTCATACCTTTCACGCTCTTCTGCTATGAGGCGGCAGGAATTTCTACCCTGTATCTGTAAGAGCAATGGACTGAATCAATGCGCGCTTTTGATTTTTATCAAAGCTACACGTAACGTTATGGCATAATTCATGACCTTTTGGCTATGCCAGAATAGAGTGTACCTTTGTTTGTTGTTATTACCAGCTCCCCGCGCTTCCAGTCAGCGACCCCAGCCGGGGCACTCGCGGAGCACAGTGACTCGATTCCGCTCTGTGTTCAACAGTCACGTACCGTCGTGATCTGGAAAGACGCGCGGGAGATTAGTATGCAGATTGCCCGGCCCGCGGCAGTCTCTTGGCGGATAAACCAAACTCTTAAGTTACGCTTACCTCCAAACTCTTTGCACACTTGGAAACGGCGCTTCTCGCTCACTGCTAGCTAGAAGTGGCGGCGGCCATTTTTGCATTCTTAAAGTAACACCGCAGGAGCACCCATCTGGGGCCAAGGTGCATTCTGGGATTTGCGGTGCAAAGCCCATTTGAATGTACTGGGGTCAATCCGAGGCGGATTTTATGGCAAACAAAAAGTGAATTTAGTCTGTACAATGCTACAAGGTACCTAATTTTATGGCAAACAGAAAATGAATTTAGTCTGTACAATGCTACAAGGTACATAATTTCCCCATGTGTTATTCATGAAGGGAGCAAGAACGTGACCACACTGCAGTATGACACAAAGTCTCAGATTCTTGACAGTTCAGACATGTTGTTGAGGCCAGTCATGATGCAATTAAATTTCAAAATTAGATATGCTTCTTTTGTCAGTAACATTTTATCAATGTCAGCAGGGCGCTGTACGTGGCTCATGGTGTATAAAACAGTCCACTTGAAATCATTTTCATTGTGGGACATTTCGATGAAATGTTCTACCACTGGGGCTGTTAGTATTCTTTTTTTGATTCTTGATCTGTGCTGTCCCATTCGGAGATTTACCTGCTGGTTTGTCTTCCCTATATATAACCTAGGGCAGGGGCAGATAAGAGCGTAAACCACATTTTTGGTTTTACAATTTGAAAACCCTGGATGTTTCCATTTTGTTCCTTGGTGCTCGAATTCGCTACCCTCAATGGTGCTACTGCATGAAACACAGTTCCCGCACCTATGGTGTCCCTCTATCGGTTTCATATCCCATAGGGCTCGAAGATCTTGTTTCGGTAGGGGCCTAGGGAGATCTGCTCGCACAATGTGTTGACCCAAACTGCGGTTCTTTTTGTATGCGAAAATTGGGTGTTGGAAAGGGCATTCTAGCTCCTCCAGCAGGTGCCAGTTCTTGAGGACTGTCTGCCTCAGCTTATGAGTATCCGGCCCAAAGGTGGTCACGCACACCAACCTGTCCAATTCCCTTTTCTCATTTGTTTGTAATAGGGTTTCACGTGGGGTACAGCGTGCCCTCTTGAATGAATTCTTAAGGAGCTTCCTAGGGTAGCCTCTATGGATCATTTCATTACAAAATGTCTGGGCATGATGGTCATAATCGCCAAGCTCCGAGCAATTCCTTCGGATGCGTAGCATTTGCCCATAGAGCAAATTGGCCTTCAGACTTCTTGGGTGGTAGCTTTTATGGTGGAGGATGGTATTCTTGTCAGTCGCTTTTTTAAACAGTGATGTTTTAAGTTTACCCTCCTCACAGGTGACCTCGACGTCCAAAAACGTCATTTTTGTAGTGCTTGTTTCGATGGAGAATTTAATATCCGGGTGTCTGTTGTTAATCCATTCATGGAACTCTAAAAGTTCAATCTGGCTCCCCTGCCACAGGAGCCAGATATCATCAATGTATCGCCACCATTGAAGGATATTCGCCTTGTAGGGGTTATTATTGTCTACAAACAGAGTCTCATATTGTGCCATGTAGAGCACTGCCATTTCTGGGGCATAAGGACACCCCATGGCAGTGCCCTTGATTTGCATATAAAACTGGCCATTGAATGTAAAGAAATTCTTCTGTAGAGCAATAGCTGCAAGTCTAAGGATAAATGCAGTAGGCACCCTGTGGGGCCTTTCTCTTCTGTCCAAAACTAATTTGATGACCTCCAGCGCCTCTTCCTGAGGAATTTGAGTATACAACGATGTAACGTCCATCGTTGCCATGATCTGTTTAGATGAATCAAAGTCGATACCCTCCACCTTAGTTAAAAAATCGGTCGTATCCCTGAGATATGATTTTACCTCCGTCAAAAAGGGCTTTAAAAAGAAATCCACATACTTAGATAGTGGCTCTAAGCAGGAATCAACTCCCGAAACAATCGGGCGTCCAGGTGGCTCTGCTAGGTTTTTGTGGATTTTGGGGAGTAGATATAAAACCGGTGTACGGGGGAATTTTTTATTCAAAAATTCAAACTCTTTACTGCCCAAAAAACCAGCATCTTTTCCTTGCATTAGAACATCGGAGATCAAACCCTGAATCTGTTTTGTGGGGTCCTCATTTAAGGGACGATACCACATGGTGTTGTTGACCTGTTTTAATCCTTCAGTGACATATTTTTCACGAGGCCAAACGACGACCGCACCACCCTTATCGGCCTGTTTTATGACCAGGGTGGGATCCTCTTTAAGGCTTTGTAGTGCTTGCAATTCGCCCTTGCTGATGTTAGAAGGCACATATCTTTTAGATTTTTCCATTTTGTTCATGGAAGAAAGCATTATTTGCTCAAAGGCTATTATTTGCTTAGGAATGTTTTGATGAGGAACAAAAGTGGACTTGTTCCTCAATCCTGTTACTTCTAGATTTTGAGCAAATGGCCGATTGAAAAAGAAGGCTTTCAGCCTGAGTTTCCTACAAAACTCCAAAATTTCTATTTTCAGTTTTGTGTAATCAGTGCGTTTGCATGGGACGAATTTCAAACCCAGATTTAATAAGGATTCCTCTTGTGTGGTTAATGTCCGGTCAGATAAATTCACCACCACATTCGGTTTATCTAAGATTGGTAAAACCGCTTCCGTGTTCGCATTTGCCAAGGGGCTTTGGGCTTGGCTCTTCCTTGTTGGCCCCTGTCTAAAAAAGCAACCTGCTTTCTTGAATTATTGCCTCTGGAGTCTGGGTCAGATGACCCTGAAGACGAAGTGTCAGAGAAAGTAGAAAAACGATTCCTAGATCTGCCCTGGAAGTCGTACAGCGCCCTGCGTGACTCGGCCTGAGTATAGTAATCCTCTTTGAGGAATGGATATACTGATTCTAGCTTGAAGGATTTACTGTCCTTCTCGTATTTCAAAGATTTATTATTTATAGTGATGTCTTTAAAAACTTGTATATCCTTTTGGATCTTGTCAAGAAGAGTCTTGGCGTCAGTGACTGCAGGATTGTCAGCTATTGCTTTAGTTAACTCCTCGATTTCCTACAATTCCTTCTTACACAGCCTTTGCGCCGTCTCAATGGTATGGACCATAAGGTCCCGGCTGCACTTGGTGTTGATCTGGCTGAATCCCTTTTTATATTCAATATCGTCAACAAAAATAACAGGAGTATTCTTAACCTGGAGGCCCCAGGGAATAGTTCCACCCTGTAGATGTTTTAACAAAAAATATCCATGAAGTTCTGTTCTAACGTGCTTTTTGCACAGACGAGTCAATTTCTCTGACTCGTTTTGTTGTTTTGCATCGGTACTTAAAGAAATGGATCCAAACGGAGAAGAGGCTATGAGAGACTGAATATGACTCTCGCTAAAAGAAAGTGTGTCCTTCTCTGCCATAATATGTGAAGGACTCAAGGTCCTTCCACGATTAGAGTGCTCTTTGTGCCCCTAATTCTCTCGCGGATAAAGTATCCGCTCTTAACAGCGAACAGAAAGGAGTTAGGTCCTTTACGGGGCTGAGGGAGGGCTGGACCCTATAAATTGCAAACCAACAAAATGTGCCCCCTCACTCAATCACTTAAATATTATTTCAGGACCAAATAAACATGTACATTAAATCTGGTCCGGTATCTTTATTTATACCTTTTATGACTAATTATTTCAAAAAATATTTCATATGGCAACAGGAGAATACAACATACACAATTATTTACAAATAATGCTGAACTACATTAACACGATACTACTATCACTCTCTGTGAAAAAAATATTTAAATGTGACATCCCAATAACAATACAATACTAAACTATAACCATCACCACTAGACAATTTTACACAGCCAAATCAAAAATACAGACAAATCAAAAAACATGGAAAGAGCCAATTCAATACAAGAGAAAAAGCGTGAGGCAGGTATAATTCATAATACACAATCAATGAATATCATTAACTCTTGCTGGATTGCCGACGCGTTTCAAGTTTGGGTGTGAAGTTTCCAAACTATCATCAGGGCTCTTGTAATTTTTCTGTTGGAATGTAAAAAACAACCTGTTTTAATACAACTAAATGGCCTCTTCTATAAAAGAAGAACCGTTTGAATGGGATTAAAAGTACCTGAACGTTAGTGATTGGTTGGCCTGTATGGGTATCTATAACTGGACCAAATCCTTTATTCAGGACACAACCAGGATAACTTCAGTGGCAGCACCAACCTGGGAAAAGAGGTGTTGCCTTTATTTAACATATGGTCCCTTAGGAATAGAATATCATCCTGCATTCTCTTTCCAACACAATGATAAGATTGAAAAGGTTATTGAATATAAAAAGGGATTCAGCCAGATCAACACCAAGTGCAGCCGGGACCTTATGGTCCATACCATTGAGACGGCGCAAAGGCTGTGTAAGAAGGAATTGGAGGAAATCGAGGAGTTAACTAAAGCAATAGCTGACAATCCTGCAGTCACTGACGCCAAGACTCTTCTTGACAAGATCCAAAAGGATATACAAGTTTTTAAAGACATCACTATAAATAATAAATCTTTGAAATACGAGAAGGACAGTAAATCCTTCAAGCTAGAATCAGTATATCCATTCCTCAAAGAGGATTACTATACTCAGGCCGAGTCACGCAGGGCGCTGTACGACTTCCAGGGCAGATCTAGGAATCGTTTTTCTACTTTCTCTGACACTTCGTCTTCAGGGTCATCTGACCCAGACTCCAGAGGCAATAATTCAAGGAAGCAGGTTGCTTTTTTAGACAGGGGCCAACAAGGAAGAGCCAAGCCCAAAGCCCCTTGGCAAATGCGAACACGGAAGCGGTTTTACCAATCTTAGATAAACCGAATGTGGTGGTGAATTTATCTGACCGGACATTAACCACACAAGAGGAATCCTTATTAAATCTGGGTTTGAAATTCGTCCCATGCAAACGCACTGATTACACAAAACTGAAAATAGAAATTTTGGAGTTTTGTAGGAAACTCAGGCTGAAAGCCTTCTTTTTCAATCGGCCATTTGCTCAAAATCTGGAAGTAACAGGATTGAGGAACAAGTCCACTTTTGTTCCTCATCAAAACATTCCTAAGCAAATAATAGCCTTTGAGCAAATAATGCTTTCTTCCATTAACAAAATGGAAAAATCTAAAAGATATGTGCCTTCTAACATCAGCAAGGGCGAATTGCAAGCACTACAAAGCCTTAAAGAGGATCCCACCCTGGTCATAAAACAGGCCGATAAGGGTGGTGCGGTCGTCGTTTGGCCTCGTGAAAAATATGTCACTGAAGGATTAAAACAGGTCAACAACACCATGTGGTATCGTCCCTTAAATGAGGACCCCACAAAACAGATTCAGGGTTTGATCTCCGATGTTCTAATGCAAGGAAAAGATGCTGGTTTTTTGGGCAGTAAAGAGTTTGAATTTTTGAATAAAAAATTCCCCCGTACACCGGTTTTATATCTACTCCCCAAAATCCACAAAAACCTAGCAGAGCCACCTGGACGCCCGATTGTTTCGGGAGTTGATTCCTGCTTAGAGCCACTATCTAAGTATGTGGATTTCTTTTTAAAGCCCTTTTTGACGGAGGTAAAATCATATCTCAGGGATACGACCGATTTTTTAACTAAGGTGGAGGGTATCGACTTTGATTCATCTAAACAGATCATGGCAACGATGGACGTTACATCGTTGTATACTCAAATTCCTCAGGAAGAGGCGCTGGAGGTCATCGAATTAGTTTTGGACAGAAGAGAAAGGCCCCACAGGGTGCCTACTGCATTTATCCTTAGACTTGCAGCTATTGCTCTACAGAAGAATTTCTTTACATTCAATGGCCAGTTTTATATGCAAATCAAGGGCACTGCCATGGGGTGTCCTTATGCCCCAGAAATGGCAGTGCTCTACATGGCACAATATGAGACTCTGTTTGTAGACAATAATAACCCCTACAAGGCGAATATCCTTCAATGGTGGCGATACATTGATGATATCTGGCTCCTGTGGCAGGGGAGCCAGATTGAACTTTTAGAGTTCCATGAATGGATTAACAACAGACACCCGGATATTAAATTCTCCATCGAAACAAGCACTACAAAAATGACGTTTTTGGACGTCGAGGTCACCTGTGAGGAGGGTAAACTTAAAACATCACTGTTTAAAAAAGCGACTGACAAGAATACCATCCTCCACCATAAAAGCTACCACCCAAGAAGTCTGAAGGCCAATTTGCCCTATGGGCAAATGCTACGCATCCGAAGGAATTGCTCGGAGCTTGGCGATTATGACCATCATGCCCAGACATTTTGTAATGAAATGATCCATAGAGGCTACCCTAGGAAGCTCCTTAAGAATTCATTCAAGAGGGCACGCTGTACCCCACGTGAAACCCTATTACAAACAAATGAGAAAAAGGAATTGGACAGGTTGGTGTGCGTGACCACCTTTGGGCCGGATACTCATAAGCTGAGGAGCTAGAATGCCCTTTCCAACGCCCAATTTTCGCATACAAAAAGAACCGCAGTTTGGGTCAACACATTGTGCGAGCAGATCTCCCTAGGCCCCTACCGAAACAAGATCTTCGAGCCCTATGGGATATGAAACCGATAGAGGGACACCATAGGTGCGGGAACTGTGTTTCATGCAGTAGCACCATTGAGGGTAGCGAATTCGAGCACCAAGGAACAAAATGGAAACATCCAGGGGTTTCAAATTGTAAAACCAAAAATGTGGTTTACGCTCTTATCTGCCCCTGCCCTAGGTTATATATAGGGAAGACAAACCAGCAGGTAAATCTCCGAATGGGACAGCACAGATCAAGAATCAAAAAAAGAATACTAACAGCCCCAGTGGTAGAACATTTCATCGAAATGTCCCACAATGAAAATGATTTCAAGTGGACTGTTTTATACACCATGAGCCACGTACAGCGCCCTGCTGACATTGATAAAATGTTACTGACAAAAGAAGCATATCTAATTTTGAAATTTAATTGCATCATGACTGGCCTCAACAACATGTCTGAACTGTCAAGAATCTGAGACTTTGTGTCATACTGCAGTGTGGTCATGTTCTTGCTCCCTTCATGAATAACACATGGGGAAATTATGTACCTTGTAGCATTGTACAGACTAAATTCATTTTCTGTTTGCCATAAAATTAGGTACCTTGTAGCATTGTACAGACTAAATTCACTTTTTGTTTGCCATAAAATCCGCCTCGGATTGACCCCAGTACATTCAAATGGGCTTTGCACCGCAAATCCCAGAATGCACCTTGGCCCCAGATGGGTGCTCCTGCGGTGTTACTTTAAGAATGCAAAAATGGCCGCCGCCACTTCTAGCTAGCAGTGAGCGAGAAGCGCCGTTTCCAAGTGTGCAAAGAGTTTGGAGGTAAGCGTAACTTAAGAGTTTGGTTTATCCGCCAAGAGACTGCCACGGGCCGGGCAATCTGCATACTAATCTCCCGCGCGTCTTTCCAGATCACGACGGTACGTGACTGTTGAACACAGAGCGGAATCGAGTCACTGTGCTCCGCGAGTGCCCCGGCTGGGGTCGCTGACTGGAAGCGCGGGGAGCTGGTAATAACAACAAACAAAGGTACACTCTATTCTGGCATAGCCAAAAGGTCATGAATTATGCCATAACGTTACGTGTAGCTTTGATAAAAATCAAAAGCGCGCATTGATTCAGTCCATTGCTCTTACAGATACAGGGTAGAAATTCCTGCCGCCTCATAGCAGAAGAGCGTGAAAGGTATGACAACACGATATTTCGGTTTTTTTTAAATAAAAAAAAGACACTGTTAAGCATTTGCATTTATGGTAAATGGGTACATATTCCCCATGCAGGATTAAAAGAAGAGATAATACTCCGCCCCCCAGACCCCCCCTTTTTGTGGCTACAAACTCGAACCACTAAAGGTATGATAATAATCTTTTCAATCTTATCATTGTGTTGGAAAGAGAATGCAGGATGATATTCTATTCCTAAGGGACCATATGTTAAATAAAGGCAACACCTCTTTTCCCAGGTTGGTGCTGCCACTGAAGTTATCCTGGTTGTGTCCTGAATAAAGGATTTGGTCCAGTTATAGATACCCATACAGGCCAACCAATCACTAACGTTCAGGTACTTTTAATCCCATTCAAACGGTTCTTCTTTTATAGAAGAGGCCATTTAGTTGTATTAAAACAGGTTGTTTTTTACATTCCAACAGAAAAATTACAAGAGCCCTGATGATAGTTTGGAAACTTCACGCCCAAACTTGAAACGCGTCGGCAATCCAGCAAGAGTTAATGATATACATTGATTGTGTATTATGAATTATACCTGCCTCACGCTTTTTCTCTTGTATTGAATTGGCTCTTTCCATGTTTTTTGATTTGTCTGTATTTTTGATTTGGCTGTGTAAAATTGTCTAGTGGTGATGGTTATAGTTTAGTATTGTATTGTTATTGGGATGTCACATTTAAATATTTTTTTCACAGAGAGTGCTAGTAGTATCGTGTTAATGTAGTTCAGCATTATTTGTAAATAATTGTGTATGTTGTATTCTCCTGTTGCCATATGAAATATTTTTTGAAATAATTAGTCATAAAAGGTATAAATAAAGATACCGGACCAGATTTAATGTACATGTTTATTTGGTCCTGAAATAATATTTAAGTGATTGAGTGAGGGGGCACATTTTGTTGGCTCTAATGACTGCATGGCACAGCCCTTCCCAATCCTCCACTGCTCTACTCACCACCCAATCCTCCAATGCAGTCCAACACTCCTCCTCAAACTCTCCCCAGGACTGGTGGGACAGTTTTCCCCTGCCCCTGAACACTAACTCGTCTCCCTCTTCCTGGGAATCAGGCACCGTCTCCTGGGCTTCGGGAGTGGGACACCTTGCACTGGACCTACACTCGCTGCCACCACTGGATCCCACCCTCCCCGGTGTATCCAGACTCCTAAAACCACTCTCAGGGGACAACCTGCCCACCTGAGCTACTCTCTCCCTGGCAAAGGCCCTCTCTGCCTCCGCCATCCTCTCTTGGGCTAGGACCATTTCTGTCTCTAGCCTCTGCTCTTGCACCCTCAGCTGCGCTAACTCCTTGGCCTGCTCCAACCTGTGCTTCTCCAGCGCTAGCTGATGCTCCCTTTCTTCCCTCCTATCTACCCACTCTTCTGGGGACAGGGAAAGGGATGGGGCAATGCCCCCGGGACTGGATCCAGGGCGGGACTCCCTCTCTATGGTGTCCTCATCAGCTCCTGGCATCTCCGCCCTATCAAACTCTTCCTCCTCTTCATCGGGGTAATTACCCTCCAGGGTTATGGATTGGGAGCCCTCCCACTGGCTTCTACCGAATCCACCCTTCAAATACTCAAGGGGATAATCAGACAGGTCCCCACCGATCTTTAAGGGCTCCCCCCTCTTGAGGGCCTCATAGATAAACAACGTTCTTCTAATGTTTCCTACTGGGGGTATCCCTCTCTCCTTGAGGAAGTCTATCACTTCCTGTTCGGTGTTCTCCATCAGTTCCACCTCCTCATAAACCAACCTCATTGTGGCGAGGTACTCCCGGGACACCCACAGTGGAACAAGGGGACACAATTGAAACACTTTTCAGGAGGAAGCAATACAGCAAGCCCAATATTCAGCCCGAACACAATAATCCCCTCAAAAAGGCTGTGATTACATTCAAAGCTCTACTTGTGGTGTAACCCGTGGCCGCTGTGGTACTGCGCAAACACAAGTCCTATCCCACCGCTCGCCACCAATGTAAGAAATGTCTCAAAGGAAACTCCAGCTTGTCCAGAACTCGGCCGCTCGTCTACTTTGCAAAGTTCCTTGGAGAGTCCCCATCTCCCCCTATCTTAAAGATCTGCATTGGCTCCGCATTGAAAGCAGAGTCAAATTTAAGGCCCTCTGCTTCATGCATAAGATCAAGCAGGGGCTAGCCCCAGCCTACCTTCAGTCTCTTGTCCAACCTTATTCTCCCCCCCGCCTCCTCAGATCCTCGTCTCAAGGGAATTTTTTGATTCCACGCTTCAAATTGGCAAGAATGGGCGGTCGTTCATTAACCTGTCTTGCCCCTAAACTGTGGAATTCCCTTCCTGCCTCACTAAAATTTGAGCCTTCCCATACGAAATTTCGTAAAAAGCTTAAAACTTTGCTTTTCCCTCAGTGATGATTGTCTGACTCTACCACTACTACCTTTTACTGGCGCCGGGAGACCCCATGTGGGTAGCTGTGCGCATTACAAATTTAGTTACAATACAATACAATACAATACCAAATCTCCAGGGGGGTAGCACGGAACCAAGCGGGCAGGCCAGACTTCAGAGGACATGTGAAGCACTCACGCAGTGCCCACAGACGACACACCAGGCACAACACAAAAGAGGCAGGACACCAGCTTGAGTTGGAAAAATAAGAAGTTTAGTATATCTCCAACCTGCAAGGCAAAAATACAAACCAGTGGTAATCACAACAGGGCGCCAATTGGCGCCAGAGCCAAGTATATCCGGGGGGAATATTTAAAAGGGGACAATGGGAAAAATGGTTGAGTCCATGAGTCCGTGGCTGAAATGACAAGAATGTGATTAAATTGACATTAAACCTGGGGCCAATATGGCGGGGCCAACTCAGGCACTAATCTTTAGTGGTAGGCTGTAATTGCAAAGTACAACATTAGCAGAAGTACACACCGTGCACTATAACTCCAACCCGACCCCTGTAAGGGAAAAACTTCATGGTATCACAGCACATAGTCACAGACAGGAGCACCTGTAATAAATTGCTCATTAACATGGGGCATAACAAGGGCCAGGAATAACACGTGTGGCCAGCATAGGGGCTCACCGGGCACAACCCTGTAAGAAGAGGCACAATCACCTGCACGGTGGGCATGAGGACATTATCTACGGCATTAACATCGGGCCGGAACACCTATAATAAAACAACAAAGCTTCCTCCACCATAAACCTGTAGGTATAAAACACCAGGCGGAGATCGTGATGCTTGAGCCCTTCCAGGGGCATCAATAACATTAGCACCCAGCAACACCACATTAGGCCAGGGAGATGACCATCTCATCAGGTAAGTAGGCACCTTGTATTCAATAAAACCTTAGGCATACACGTTACGGTGTGACGTTAGGCATTTAACCATGAGCCCATCAACACTGGCGCATTATTCCTGAGCAATACCATGGGCATCCAACACATTGTGCATCTCACCACTGCGTACATTAGGCTCACTTAGGCAGGTAAATAACATCCGCAGGGGCCCCACAATCCTCATGGGTATAACGGCCTGGACTCAGCATAAGATCAACCAACCGGTGCAAAACATCAGTATACATTGGCATCAGTAACAGTAGTAACCGGTCACAACCAATCAAACATTTCCTATAACCTGGTCACTGTGCAGGAATAAACATTTCATTAGGGCAAACCGAAATATCTCATCAGGCGAATAACACTTCCTTAGAGGGGCAGTGGACCCATTTGTGTAATTGACCAGGCAACATTTCAGCACCAAGCCCAGGTAGCTAATCCATCAAACCAGTCCCCAGTTATCAACTCAGTTGGGGACAAGCAGATCACTGATTCAGCAGGGGACTGTAGCAGTGGAACTCAGTTTTGGCCCACATCTAGCCTGGAAGCCTTCGGCCTGACCTGTGGGCATATCCTGGTGCCATGCGTATCATTAGGCACCGCTGTCCCCGGTATGGGCACCCATGTCCTTGGGGGTGAGTCCCCACAACAAAACACTGGTCCTGGGTGGGGGGAGGGCTCCGATCCTGTGCCCCGACACCCCCCAAGTCCACTGCAAGCAGCCCCACTCACCGGGCTCCTGATGTCCTTCAGGCGTCTTCCGGGGCTCTGGCTTCTCTTCTTCACCTGGGCCCCTCCTTCCTCACGGGGACCCGGGGCTTCAAGGCGGAGGGAGCAGGCACCGGAAATGTGCCTCGAGGCCCCCGCCGCGCAGCACTCTCCTCGCGGAGCTCTCCTCCTCGCGGGAGCACAGACAAGCGGGGCAGACCTCCGGCCGGCTTCCGCTCCACCCGGGCCCCTATCGGCCTCCTTGGGGCACTCGCTCGGTCTCCGAGCGCCCGCGCTGGTTCCTTGCGGGTCCCGAGCTTCCTCCAGCCTCCGGAGCCCAGGACCAATCACCGGCGGCGGAGGGGAGGCGCGGGACACACGCGGGGCTCTCCTTCACTCTCGGAGACCCCCGCCAAGAACAGCTCACCCTCCCAGCTTCACCCGGGCCCCTCCTCTCTCTCTCACGGGGACCCGGGGCTTCCCTAGGTTTGCTTGGGCCCAGACCGGTGGGGTGGACTCCCGCTCCGGTCGCTTCTCACGGGGCTCCCTCCAGACTACGGGGGCCCCGCACCGGCGCCTCTTACCCCTCGACTTTACCCGGGTCCCCCTCCCTCACGGGGACCTGGGGCTTAGGGTCGGCTTCTCCTCCTCTGGCTGCCGGCCGGCAGCCAATCCCTGCACGGCCTTCCGGGGGCGTGGCCGCGCAGGCCAATCCGTGCGCGGTGGGCTGGGGGCGCGGCTGGTGATCTCACCGGCGCCCCAGCCACGTGATGCTGGCACTCTTGGCTTCGGGGCCTGGCGCGGCCCACTCCTCACTCCGGCGGCCCTCTCCTGGCACCGGGGGCCGCCGCGATGATGCCCACAGCAGTGGGGGGTCCCTCAAATACAGCGCCGGTCCGCGGCGGTGATTTTCGGCGATATACAACCGGCGCAAGGCAGCGCCACCACTCCCCGGGCTGCGGGGGTGAGGACGGCCGCTATAAGGGGTAGGCTCCCTTTCATTGATTATTTATATTACGGCAAGCGCGCCAAAATGAGGGTAGGCTCCTCCAGCTCTATTCCCCTCACAGTTCCTTCAGGCCACACGGCGCTTCAGCGCTTCCAGGCACAGCGCTTCCGGTGGCAGGTTGGCACCTCGCAAATTATGGTGCTCAGGACTTCACAGCGCTTCAGCCAACAACAGTTCCTGTGGGCATAATCTTCCCCATGCGGCGCTTCACAGGCAGCTCCTCACAGCTTCACAAGGGGGGGCGGACAGTCCCACAGCAGTTCCTCAGGGGTACGCTCCTCACCTCCTGGGGCTTCTGTCGCGTAGCGCTGGCGTAATTCACGGTCCCTAATAGTGACAGGGACCTAGGTGGGCCCTCCTAATTCAGGGGCCTAGGGGACAGCAGAGGGGGGGTTTAGGGGTGCAGGGCCCAGCTCACAGGCCCATGTGGCGGTAACACCTCGCAGCAGGTCCCCTCACGTTCCTGTCCCAGCCCTGTCTGACTCTCTAGTGACACATCCCCCTTACTTATACCCTCCTCCCAGTCAGTGCCAGAACCTTCTAGAATGTTGGCAAAGCTGGCCTAAACTGGCTCAAGGGGAGGGGTTGAGCACCCTGGGTGCCAGGCTTTCCCTCTAAAAGCTAGGGGTGGCTGGGTAATAATATATAGACCGCTGACCTGTGGCAGTCAGGTGGCAAAACCCATGGCCATGGCATCCATTTTAAATACAGAACATTTCAGTCAGGTGCATTTCTAAAATGGGGGAATATTTCCTGCACACCATTTTGTGACATTACATTTTAAAACAGGGCAACTCTACCTCTCATGGCCTATACAATAATCGTTACCATGGGGGAGACATCCTAGACAAGGGGGTCGAAAGCGAAAAAGTTTGGGGGAAAAGGGCCAAGTCCAACACCCTGTATAATATGTAAATTGTTGTCAATTTCAAAATGTTTCGATATGGGAATATGTGGTGTGTTTAAATCGTTAATTTTACCCAGCCCAGGTGTCAGACGTAGAACTCAGGTTTTTTTCAAATACACTACCTAAACCATAATGCACTGCACGGGTAGTGAATGATGTGCTGTCCCATACTGCCTCAATACAGATCAGGTGATCAGGCTGGGAGGTGCTTAAACCTCCAAATGCAACATGGCGACGCTTGGCTTTCCTGATACATCCCTTGCTTACCTCTTTGTATTCCAGCCTCCTGGTCAAGCTCCTATCCTTATTTCTGATAAACATCTTCTGCCGGTATTCGTGAATTGTGCCACATTGCCTTGTGCCTTTTGGATTTTTCCCTGCCAGTGTTTAAAGCGCCCCGCTTTTATTTTCATTTCAGCCCCTTCTTGGCATCTCGTGAAGGCACCCTCACTAATCTGCCCTGCCTCATTTCCTCGTGAAACCGCGGATAGGTTTCGCTGAGGCTAATCCCGCGTCCCCGTGTTCACTCCTAATGGGGATTTGGGGGGGGCGGCCGACCAACGGGAGGCCTGCCACCCCCGGGGAGTTTTGGGGCCGGGGGAGGGGGGGGGGGGGGGTAGAGCCAGCACCGTACGTGGGCTGGTTTTGGGCTATTTGGTAGCCTTGGGCTGGGTTGGGCTGGTTTTGTGCTGGTTTTGGGCTGGTCCCCGTAAAACCCGGACGTCTTGTGCACTGGCTACCATTTTAGAAAGAAGGTGGCTGGTGACACAGCAGCCGGGCGGGGGTGTGGCGGAGGTAATTGTTTTTAAATGTTTGCGGGCGTACGGATACTACATAATGATTGTGGATCTATGGAGGATGCGTGCGTTCGTGTAATGGTGACATTCGGCGGGGATAATTTTCTTGGCCGTGGGAGGCGCAATAAGCGCGATTGTTCCGCTAGTGCGGTCGTTGTTGGAGGCGCAATAAGCGCGATTGTTACGCTAGTGCGGTGCTGGTTGGTGCCGGTGGTACGGCAGATTCGTGTTTGTGGGGGTGCATGAGAGGTCTGGGTTTTGAGGCGTTGTGTTCGTGGGGGAGGGGGGGGTGGGGTGGTGATGTTGTGGCCGGGGTGTGCGGTAAATGGGGGGCCTCTGGGGGAGCCGGTCTTACGGGTGGCCCTTCCCGCCCCTTTTCGGGAGACGCGGTGGGTCGGGTCGGCGGCGGGGGAATGGTTGAGACGCTGGGGGGATCGGCCTCGGGTCCGTCTTCTGGGAGTGTCAGGGCTCGGGAGTTTGCTTCCGCTGGGCGGCCGCGCCGCGGGTCATATACCCCATAGCCGGTACAGTGAGTGCGACTGGAGGCACAAGCCGCTCGTTAGGAACCAGTTCCCTTGTGACATTTCGGATTTCATGATGCGTGACGAGGGGTAGGGAGCGGCATGTCCGGTGAGAATCTCGGCCGGATTTACACGGGGGGAGAGTGGCGTGGGGGGGGTGCCCCCGAGGGGGAGGTGTGCGTTGTGGGGCCCTCGCGAGGCTTCGTCTTTGCGGGCAGGGGAGGGGCAGGAGTGAGAGCTGGGGGGGATGGTGGGGCTGGCGGGGGTGGGCCCTGCGGTGAGTGTGCAACGGGGGGGGCAGGGTTGAGGGGTTCGGGGCGAGTGGAGCGGGCGGGAGGGCCTGGGTGTGGGGATGGGGGTTGAAGGCACGGCGAGCGGGGGGGTCAGGAGGGGGTTGGGGGCTTTCGGGGGCGGGAGTAAGGGGGTTTGTTTCCCGGCGTGCTGGACCACACCTCTTGTTCTGGGCATGGAAGCGGAGGTAGGCGCTCGGGAGAGCAGCATGCGGCTCCACTCGACCGAGGGGATGGGCCGGCTCTGCCTGGTACGGGTGGTCGTGCTCCCACGAGGGACCATTCTTGGACGCGACCGCCACTCCCACCCCGAAGGGTCAGGACGGCCGCCGGGGGTTGGGGAGGAAGGCATGAGCTGTTGAACAGTGCAGATTATTCTTTATTTATTTATGCAGTTGATAATATGAGCAGACAGGATACAGGAGCATTACCAGTGCATGAATTGCTTGAGCAAGGTTACAGTACATGAGGCTTAAGTGACAAGCGTGTGCAAACAAAGTACAAGGAGAGTGGCATGTGTGCGGGTTACAGAAGTGATGTGCTAGTAGAGGTAACCAAGAGTGAGAGTTACGGGGCGTGGTGGCCCCCGTGAAAGTATTGGAGAGGGTCAGATGTAGGAGGTTTCTACGGGATGTTACACTGACCCGTGGCGTGGGCATGTTAATAAGAGTCCCGATCACGGGGCGGAGTAGTACTGACATATTGGCAGTCGATGGAACACGCGTGCCCACTGGAGCGGCAATTAAGTAGTGGGTGAGACAAGGAAGTTTCTATACCATAGGGTCTGCCAGCAGGTAATAGTGGGGCATGATGTAACGTGGAAGGGCATTGAGGGTGGCGAACTTTGAGGTCAGTGGGGCATGCAGGGGAGGAGTTGGTGGGGTCGCTAGATAGCGGGGTAAGAGGAGTGGGAGGTTTGGGGGTGGGGTGTATTGTGGTGGTCCAGTCTGGGTGAGGACCAGCGATGGGACCAGGGTTGTTGAGGTGTGCTGTGGGACTAAGCGATGGAGCCCACTGAAAGGGCGCAGTTGGTGTCGAGCAGGCTTGGCACTTGTGGTAATGGGGTGGGTAGATTGTGTAGTGTGACATTTAGGCCCCAGGGTTATGCGCTGGTGACAGGGATGGGTGTGTCGTTTCATAGATTCATGCTGGTCCATCCTGGATTACATCAGTGGGCGGAGCCATGGAGGGGGGGATTGGGGGACGAGTTATCTATTTATTTATGCTTTTTATATAGCGCAGACGTTACCCGAAGGTGTCAGGGCGCTTCACAATAGGACAAGTAATGGTACACGAGGTAACAGTTACAAATGAACAAATTACGTTAGAAAACGTTGGGTTACAGGGGGCAAAGGGGCCAATAGTGAGCAACCAAAATACATGAGGTGGCAACCGGGGCATCACAGGAGAACAAAGTGATATGTGTGCAGGTTACAAAACGTACAAAGTACCAGGAGAGGTATAAGGCGGCGCTAGGTGGCAGACACTCAGGCACAAGAGCAAGCGTTACAGGGGCAATGGGGGCACTGGTGCAAGTACCTAAGTGTAAAAACTGCGAATGGTAGCAAACTGTGTGTTACAAGCGAAAGGTGGAAGGGGGGCCCAGTGCTGGGCAGGAGGCCATGGGCCATTGGAACTGGTGGAGGAGTCTGCTATAAGTGGTAGACACTTAGGCACAAGAACAAGGGTTATGTGGGCAATGGTGGCACTCGTGCAAGTACCTAAGCAAACACACGGTGAAAGGGAGCAAACTGTTTGTTACAAGCGACAGGTGGAAGGAGGGGCCCAGTGCTGGGCAGGAGGCCATGGGCCATTGGAACTGGTGGAGGAGTCTGAGGAGGCCATGGGGCCATTGAAATAGGTGGAGGATTTGGAGGCGGAGGGGGAGATGGGAAAGGGGGTGCAAAGTAACGGTGTTGGTAGTGTGTTTCAGGTATGCCCACGGCAAGGAGCGCCGAGAAAGACGCCCCGCCTCTGCTGGTTAGGCGGCGGGATCCAGTGGACGCCGGCCTTGACGCCAGGTAAGGATGGTGGCGGAGTAGGGGAGTGGTTTGAGTAATCCTCGGCTGTCGTTGGGGCGGCTACCGGGAAGCTTGGGGGGGCGCCGGGGTATGGCGCGGTTGGAGGCGATGCCAGGGGGGGTGCGGGGAGGGGGGAAAAGGGGTCAAGGTTCAGGGCATAGGCTCGTCGCCGGTGAGGGTGGAGGAGTTGAGCTGTCAATGCGGTCACGGGCCAGCGCTGGGCAGGTGTGTAAGGAAGAGAGTGGGGCGGGGATGGGGTCCCCCCTCCCTTTTTAGGTCTCGCCTGTCAATGCGCATGCGCATTGAGCAGAGCGAGACTATAGGGCTTTAAACAAAGTTTACCTAACTGCGGCGATTTGGTGCTGTGCCCGTGGCTTTTAGGTCAATGCGCTTGCGCATTGACCTAAAATGCGGGTGCACATCACCAAATCGCCGTCTGTTCCCTCAGCCGCATTCCTCCCACACCTTTTGAAGTGAAGCTTAGCTTCACTTCAAAGGCCCCGGCTGCTTCACACCCACATGCCGCTCTACCCGCTCCGCCCCCTCCCCTGCCCGCCGTGTCGCATTTCTCCTCCCCCCTCCCCTTCTCTGCCTTCTCTCCGTCTTGTTTTTTTTTTACCCGCTCCGCCCCCTCCCCTGCCCGCCGTGTCGCATTTCTCCTCCCCCCTCCCCACAGCAATGCCCTCCGCCGTCTCTCGTGTTTCTTTTGACTCGTTTTCGTTAGGGTTGGTGCTGTCTTTTCCTGCTGCTTCACACCACCTTTTGCAACAATACTTGTGTCTTGATTTGGGATTTTATCTTTTTACACCGAGTTGCAATAGGTTCGTGGTGAATTCACATGTTATATTGTTCAGCAAAGTGGATTATTATTATTCCAATCTGTAAAGTTGCAAAACAACCCCCAGTAAGAAACGTGAAACTGTAACTCGGGTCAAGAACTGCATCTCCGTCATTACCGCATGCGTTCATGCTTCACCGTGTCACTGATTAAGGTAAATCAGCAGTTAGCTGTATCTTTGAATTTGGAGCAAAATGTCATTGGCAAACCTCTATTTTTTTTATTAGACTGCATCATCTAAAGAGCTCCTATGCAGAGCGAATAATCATGTTATGCCGCCTCTCCCGATACTAATTTACTGGAAGTTTCTACTAGACAGCTTTGACTATCTATCCCAGCTGATACAATGTCAATCAGAAAACTGAGCGAGTCACGGATTTTAATCATAACTATTTTTATAACCCTTTTAACAAGACACGGTTTTATGGGCAACTCAACATTTCATATAAAAAAATAGGAGATTAAATTCCTGCTGCTTCACACCCTCATCGTCTACACACACACCTACAAGCATTCCTCCAAGTTGTCTCTCTCTTCAATCATGTGTGTTGTATCCTGCACGAGCGCCGCGTCAGCTGTGACCCCGCTCTGTGCATGTGGACGCTGTGAATGTCCCTGCGTGTGCGCTCCACTCGTGTCTTTCTATGCAGGCTGCCTTCTGCTGTGTGCATGCGTCTGCTGTACTCGCAGACTGTATGGGTGCCTATTTGTGACTATGCCCGCAGGCGTGCGCCATGTTTTGTATACTCTAAGTGTGTGTTCTCTAAAGGAATGCATTTACTGTTGTAGGCACAGTTTGTGTGTACATTCACTTCGTCATCTGCTATGTAGGTATACCTTATGCACGCTGTGTGCGTGAGCCTTCTGCGATTGCCGTACGTGCAACCTCCTGTGTGTGTTTGCGCCGTCTGCTCTGTCTGTCTCACCCTCAACCCCTCACCCTCACCCTCACTCACCCTCAACCCCTCACCCTCACCCTCACTCACCCTCAACCCCTCACCCTCACTCACCCTCAACCCCTCACCCTCACTCACCCTCACCCTCACCCTCCCTCAACCCCTCACCCTCACTCACCCTCACCCTCAACCCCTCACCCTCACTCACCCTCACTCACACTCACCCTCACTCACCCTCAACCCCTCACCCTCAACCCCTCACTCACCCTCAACCCCTCACCCTCACTCACCCTCACCCTCACTCACCCTCACCCTCACTCACCCTCAACCCCTCACCCTCACTCACCCTCACCCTCACTCACCCTCAACCCCTCACCCTCACTCACCCTCACTCACCCTCAACCCCTCACCCTCACTCACCCTCACCCTCACTCACCCTCACTCACCCTCACCCTCACTCACCCTCACTCACCCTCAACCCCTCACCCTCACTCACCCTCAACCCCTCACCCTCACTCACCCTCAACCCCTCACCCTCACTCACCCTCACCCTCACTCACCCTCAACCCCTCACCCTCAACCCCTCACCCTCACTCACCCTCACCCTCACTCACCCTCAACCCCTCACCCTCAACCCCTCACCCTCACTCACCCTCACTCACCCTCACTCACCCTCACCCTCACTCACCCTCACTCACCCTCACCCTCACTTACCCTCACCCACCCTCACTCACCCTCACTCACCCTCACCCTCACTCACCCTCACCCTCACTCACCCTCACCCTCACTCACCCTCACCCTCACTTACCCTCACTCACCCTCACTCACCCTCACCCTCACTCACCCTCACCCTCACTCACCCTCACTCACCCTCACCCACCCTCACTTACCCTCACTCACCCTCACTCACCCTCACTCACCCTCACTCACCCTCAACCCCTCACCCTCACCCTCACCCTCACTCACCCTCACTCACCCTCACCCTCACTCACCCTCACTCACCCTCACCCTCACTCACCCTCACTCACCCTCAACCCCTCACCCTAACTCACCCTCACTCACCCTCAACCCCTCACCCTCACTCACCCTCAACCCCTCACCCTCAACCCCTCACCCTCACCCTCACTCACCCTCAACCCCTCACCCTCAACCCCTCACTCACCCTCACTCACCCTCACTCTCACTCACCCTCACTCACCCTCACTCACCCTCAACCCCTCACCCTCACTCACCCTCACCCTCACTCACCCTCACTCTCCCTCAACCCCTCACTCACCCTCACCCTCACTCACCCTCAAACCCTCACCCTCACTCACCCTCACCCTCACTCACCCTCAACCCCTCACCCTCACTCACCCTCACTCACCCTCACCCTCACTCACCCTCAACCCCTCACCCTCAACCCCTCACCCTCACCCTCACTCACCCTCAACCCCTCACCCTCACCCTCACTCACCCTCAACCCCTCACCCTCACTCACCCTCAACCCCTCACCCTCACTCACCCTCACTCACCCTCACTCACCCTCACCCTCACTCACCCTCACTCACCCTCACCCTCACTCACCCTCACCCTCACTCACCCTCACCCTCACTCACCCTCACTCACCCTCACCCACCCTCACCCTCACCCACCCTCACCCTCACTCACCCTCACCCTCACTCACCCTCACCCTCACTCACCCTCACCCTCACTCACCCTCACCCTCACTCACCCTCACTCACCCTCACTCACCCTCACCCACCCTCACTCACCCTCACCCACCCTCACTCACCCTCACTCACCCTCAACCCCTCACCCTCACCCTCACTCACCCTCACTCACCCTCACCCTCACTCACCCTCAACCCCTCACCCTCACCCTCACTCACCCTCAACCCCTCACCCTCACTCACCCTCAACCCCCACTCACCCTCAACCCCCACTCACCCTCAACCCCTCACTCACCCTCAACCCCTCACTCACCCTCACTCTCACTCACCCTCACTCACCCTCAACCCCTCACCCTCACTCACCCTCACCCTCACTCACCCTCAACCCCTCACCCTCACTCACCCTCACCCTCACTCACCCTCAACCCCTCACCCTCACTCACCCTCACCCTCAACCCCTCACCCTCACTCACCCTCAACCCCTCACCCTCACCCTCACTCACCCTCAACCCCTCACCCTCACCCTCACTCACCCTCCCCCTCACTCACCCTCAACCCCTCACCCTCACTCACCCTCAACCCCTCACCCTCACTCACCCTCAACCCCTCACCCTCACTCACCCTCACAACACATATTGTGTTACAATAGGTGTCACATTTGCGAAAGATAAAACTATTGCCATTGTAAATAACAAAGCTATTAATTTCGCTATTTTCAAAACAAGCACATAAATAAAAAATGTGTCCTTTACAATACCAATAGCTCAAACTTTCCTAATGCGAGACCTATTGCATTGCTGTGCTTCTCTCCCCTGCTGCACTCTCCTGCTCTCTAGAGATGTGGCCTAACGACCAGAGCTGCCATCTAAGTGACGTAAATACAAAACATGTTGCATTCCAAATGCTATAGGTGTCACATTCGCGAAAGTTATAACTATTGGCATTGTAAATGACAAAGCCATCAATTTAGCAATTTTAAAAACCAACAAATAAATAAAATATGTCATTTACAAGACCAATAACTACAACTTTTCTAATGCGAGACCTATTGCATTTCCAATGCTTGTTTCGGTTTGGAGCCGCGCGGCGGGGTTGAGGGTTCCCCTACGGGGTTGGGCGCAGGAAGGAGCCCGGGCAGTCTCGGTTGTCCCGGCAGCGTGCGGGGTCGGGGGTCAGTCGGTCGGTGACTTTGGCGGCGGTACCCCCGGGGGCGTTGTATACAAGCAGGGGCGTGGTGCGGAGGAGCCCGGCGGCAGTGGGTGGAGGTTCTCGGGCAAAGTGCGGGGTTCGGTTGGCATCCTGGGGGTTTCGGAGGCCTTCGGGGGATCAACGGTCGGTGGCGACCCGGTTTGACCGGGGGGGGGCACTTGTGGGGGTCAATAGCATGGGGGGGTTTGGTTTCACGGGGGCGTTTGGGCGTTTAGGTTACTTGTTGCAGTGGGCTTTTTCCTGGCGGACAGGCTCTGGGACAGAAGCACGATCTGGAGGACTTCTTGCTGGTGGGACGGCCGGGTTCAGCACACTGCCGGCGGTTGCTGGTCAGTTATGGGCCTCGTGGCTTGCCTGGGGGCGCCCCTGGCGCCAGAGAAGAGGTACGGTCCCAGTACGGTGCTGTCCTTGTTTGGATAGAGCTCGACTCCGGGCCATGGAAGCACGCCTGCCAGAGGACGAGGGGGCGGCAAGGTTGGCATGGGGGGCGACAGCACGGCACATGGGATGTTCAACTTTGGGGGCGCTGGGTGCACCATTAGGTGGAGTTTGCAGTGGGTTTTTTCCTGGCGGACAGGCTCTGGGCGGTGACGCACTATCGGGTTGATTTCTTGCTGGTGGGACGGCCGGTTTTCGATGGACTGCCAGCGGAGCTGGACGTTTTTCCGGGCATTGTGGCTTACCTGGGGGTGCCCCGGGCACCAGCGAAGACGCACGGTCCCAGTTTAGGTGCTGTCATTCCTTTGTATAGAGCTCGACTCCGTGGCCATGGAAGCACGCCTGCCGTAGGCCAAGGGGATGGCAACGTCGTTGTTTGGGTCTGACGCTGTCCGGTTTTGACGCGGCCGCATACTCGGATACGTTGTCGGTGGGGGGATTGGCTGGGGACAGGCGTTCGGGGCATTGCCAGGGGTGCATATGAGCGGACACGGGGGAATTGCGGCGGTCGGGCGCAGTGGGGGCAGGGGGATAGGCGGCTTCTGCAGGAGCGGGTCTCGCGGTTCGGGTTGATGTGGATGGACGGGGGCTTTCGGGGTGCGATTCGCAAGTGGCGGGGGAATGGGGGGACGTATGCCGCACAGGTGTTAGGGGTCCTGTGGCACGCCCTATGGTGTATGGGTGAGGACCCGAAGGTGTTACGGAGGCTTGCGTCGGAGTGGGGGCTGCAACGGAGGTGGCGCATCTAGGTTGAAGAAGGCCTCGGGCCTTGGAGGTTGGACTGTTAGTGGGCAGCTGCGGGGGTAGGAAGTGAACATACGACATGGAACATTTCTCGCCTCTCACATATGTGTCTTTTCAGGTGCAGGGGAGGGGCCAACTGCAGCGGCGCTGGAGAGTTATGTTGGGGCACACTCAGTTGTAAAGCAGGCGGAAAGGGGGACTGGGTCAAGCAACGGAATCAGTGGTCGGAGTCACACGACAGGTTTCCTGGTCAGCGGCAAGGAAATGGGGCAGGAGCTGGCATGCGTTGGGGCAGGCTGTGTTGCAGTGGAACAAGGGAGAGAGGGTGCCTGACGTGGACCCGGTACAGTCCAAAGGGTTAGCATTGGGTTCAACAAGTGAAGAGGGATTTGTTAGCGATACGGCGCGGGTAGGCGGGGTGTCAGGCAGTTGGTCAGAGTTTGGTCCCAGGTGGGTTGTAGGGGGGCGAGAGGCCAGCGGCCATAGATTGGACATGTAGGGAGTTTCAAGGAAGTGAAGGTTTCGGGAAGAGAGAAGGTGGAGAGGATGTAGCACCCAGAGCTGCGGCACGGGGCAGTGGTTTTGCAGGGGGTTGGGGTTTTCACCTGGGGTACGGAATGGAGTTATGTGCTACACTTGGGGGAGGCACTGGAGAGGGATTGGGGCACAGATGGCTGGAAGGGCAGGAGTCCTAGGGGGGGTCGAAAGCCGTTAGTACGCCTTTCGAGTGGCGGTTCTTCCTAATATATGGGGGAAGTATAGGAGATCGGTTGTTGGATTAGCGGGGGGTAGGTCAAGCATAATAAAGGATTTAGCCAGGTGGAGAGGCAAATTGACGTTTCTGCTATTTGTTTACTGTTTGTGGATTGGGGGAACCAGTTAGGGGAGGGGGTGGGGGTTTTGTCAGGAAATTGCATATTTAGTGAGGTATAGTTTTGTAAGGCGCAGGCCAAGGGTTTTCATTGTTTAAGGTGCACCTGCTTCCAATAAAGCGGCCTTTATCACACCTAATTTTGAGTCTCTGGTCGGTGCTTATTCCTCTCCCCCCCTCTCCCCCTTTGGGCCCCAATGGGGATTTGGGGGGGGGGGGCGGCCGACCAACGGGAGGCCTGCCACCCCCGGGGAGTTTTGGGGCCGGGGGAGGTGGGGGTAGAGCCAGCACCGTACGTGGGCTGGTTTTGGGCTACTTGGTAGCCTTGGGCTGGGTTGGGCTGGTTTTGGGCTGGTTTTGGGCTGGTCCCCGTAAAACCCGGACATCTTGTGCACTGGCTACCATTTTAGAAAGAAGGTGGCTGGTGACACAGCAGCTGGGCGGGGGTGTGGCGGAGGTAATTGTTTTTTCCCACCCTCCCTCCCTGGGTTTCAATCAAGTTGATGGGGGGGGGTTCAAGACGGGGCCTGGGGGGCAGGGGGAGGGGTGATTACTTTTCTTCTGGGTATAGGAGGGGTTTTTTGTGGTGTGCGGTGGTTTTTTGGAAGGAGTTTTCTTGGGGGCCGGTGCATCTAGTTCTGCTCAATGGTGGTGGGGTTGGTTGTGTCGCTGGAGCAGGTGTGGGGGGAATTTCTGCCTTGGGGCGGTTCTTCCTAATATATGGGGGAAGTATAGGAGATCGGTTGTTGGATTAGCGGGGGGTAGGTCAAGCATAATAATGGATTTAGCCAGGTGGAGAGGCAAATTGACGTTTCTGCTATTTGTTTACTGTTTGTGGATTGGGGGAACCAGTTAGGGGAGGGGGTGGGGGGTTTTGTCAGGAAATTGCATATTTAGTGAGGTATAGTTTTGTACGGCGCAGGCCAAGGGTTTTCATTGTTTAAGGTGCACCTGCTTCCAATAAAGCAGCCTTTATAACACCTAATTTTGAGTCTCTGGTCGGTGCTTATTCCCCCCCCCCCCTCCCCCTTTGGGCCCCAAAACGGGTTGACGCGTCTTATTTTCTTTCCTTTCTTCACGCGCTTTAAAGAACTTTTTAAACGCGCGTGTTTCCAATTTATCATACGCGTGTGAAAGAATTGTTGAAAGACGCATTTTGAAACACGTCTGGAAGCCCAGTATTTTGACCTTTTTAGGTTTCGACCTGGCGAGGGGCACGCAGTGCCACTCCCAGATCGAAAACTATTGTCTACAGTAGGGATGTCGGCACCGCCTCTGCCTCTCATTGGCTAGCTCCATAAATGGAGGCTAGCCATTGGGAGACAGAGGCTGTCAATCGCGCTTTCTCTTGAAAACGCGATTCGGGGGCGTTTCGGGTGCTTTTTTTAAGCCCCGCCCCTTTGTCCCGGGCCGCGCTGCGATTGGCTGCCGGCCCGGGACACCCCCGTGACGTCATTCCCGGGCCGCGCTGTGATTGGATGCCGGCCCGGGACCTGACTTGTTAATTCTGTTAATTTACCACCTAAAAAAAGTAATTCCACTACTGAACAGACGAAGATTTAAATGAAATATGCCGTAACGTGAGATTTAACTAGAGTTCACCTTTCTGCACAATTTATTGAAACGCCACATACATTAATTAGCTTCAGTTACACAAATGAAACCCACACAAAAGGGCTGACAGCCACGTTATGACCCTGCCATTAAAGTGTTTATGAGTTTATGATTGGGGCATAACTCAAAGTGCACAATAAGAACAAAGAACAACACACAAGTGACGCAGTCAGGGAGCAGGGGCTGAGGCAATTCCCACCCTACCAAACTACCAGTCTAACTTCCGGGAAACGGTCTGTGGGCGGTAACTTAATATAACCACAGACGTGGACAAAGACGTCTCCACACGCTGAGGAAGGCAGCTGTCCATGTCACGTCCCCGCCGCTCCACAGGTTGTATGCCCGTTACCTTTAACACTCCGTGCATAAATAAGCATAACTTGTATATCACCGCCTCGTCAGGATAGTAAGCGCTGTGAATTTAATTTTAAATGTTTGTAAAGTGCACGTTCATCCCGCAGGTCGTGTGGCTGAATAACAGGTGGTTAGTGTTATCAACTCAGTGGTACTCATTTTATCGATGTCGGAAGGATGAAATGCTGAGTAAACCCTCTAACTTTGAAACTGTGAGCATGGGGTCGGCCACAGACCACTAGTAGCTCACTGAGCCAACGGCTGTATAATTAAACACGAACTCGTGTTTGGTACTGTTTAGCAAAATACGCGCACTGTCAACGGTTAGAGTAGGGAGGGCTATCGACTGAAACACGGAAAAAGAAGAGAGAGAAAAACGGACCGTGACAGAGAAACATGATAAAAGAAAGACAAAAACTAGGATGAGGGAAAGAGGCAGCGAGGGGGGGGGGGATTCAATATGGATAGAAGCAAAGTTGGGTGAAAGGGAGATGCACCGTTTCTATAATCACTATTTTTTTTTTTTTTTTTACAAGGGCGTAGCTTCAGGTTTTTTGGGTGGGTGTCCCCCCCCCCCTCCCCTCCCGAATAAATATATTTTATGGCAAATAGTTGGGTGCAGCTGCTTTCAGCCGGGTATGGTGAAGGGTCTGTCGTATTTCGCCAAGAATTTACATAACCACGCACGCTCTCTCCCTCGCTGCTTTGAAAGTCTTCAAAAATATTGGTTATTTTACAAATTTTTTTTTTTTCTTATTTACTACCCCTGCCAATCCACATTTGTCTGCTTTACCACTGACCCATTAGTCCCTCTCATGTGCCCTGCCTAATTAAGCTCGCGTGATTGTTGCAAATTATAACCCCCGCCCAATCTTATTGAACAAACTACGCCCTGATTTTTTGTGTGCTTGGTTTTCATGTCATTGGAAGACTCGACGCTTCTGCTTATCATTGTATGCCGGTCAAATAAAGCCGAATTCTGTTACACGACCTCTCTCGCACAGTTCGCACTGCTTTGTCGCAGCTACCGCTTATCGGATTTTGTATGGTAAAATGCCCCTCTGCACTTCAATTTTTAAATGTTAGTAAAGTTACAAAAGTTCAAGTTGTCAATTTTAATAGGCATAATGAATTAAACGGGAATATTGACCTGTCGTCAAAACCACTATTATCATAATAAACTGAATAAAACCTGCCCCCGACGCGATAAATAAAGCTGTTGGATTGCGCGCGCGGTTTGATGCCAGGTGCAGCAGGCACGTGGAGATTAGGGCGGGGGAAAGGTCGTTACCTTAATGACGCGCCTGTGTCAATGAGGGGCAGCTGGGGAGGTGCGCCGATTGCGGGGTTGCCATGGTTTCGTGGAGTTTGTGACCTTGGGAGTGCCTGCATTGACTTTTACATTTACCGGGGAGACCCTCTGGCTAGCCACCTTTAGGGAGGGGAAGGGGGGGGGGGGGTTAATGGAATATGAAGGTCAATTATGGTTAATGGAAGAAAATGCCCTTCGTTTTGGACTAATTGATATTAAAGTGTAGAGGTGTGCCATGCATTAGCTCCAGGAGTATCTTCAAATGGCAGTGCTCTCACTCAGGTGTGGGGAAAAAAAACATTGGACGTTACTGTCAGACAAACAGATAAAAACATTTGAACACATTGGGTTCACGGAGCTAAATAAGCCAGAGAACATAAACCTCGGTTGGCTCTTTGGCTGCTAGGAAATTAAATCTCACCTGGCCATCAAATGTTTACAGTAGAGTACAATACGTTCAATGTTTGGCTTTCTGTTGAGACTGCCAGCTCCCGTGTCTTTCAAGGACCGGTTTTGGACGGTGGGGAGAAGGTGCGTTTTTTAATGTATGGGTTGTAATTGTATTAGGTATGTGTTAATATTTGAGTTTGTGCCCTATTTATGGCTATGGTCGTCGCTGTGTTTGTGTATTTTTCCATCTACCAGTCAACTCGCTTGTTGCCCTTAAGATAATTTAGCGAGTGCGCACGATGCTGGAGACTTGCCCATTCAATATGTGGTTTTCTGCTGACCCTGCCAGCAGGAGGTAGACTTACCGTGCTTTTCCACTGGAAAGTTTGGGCTGTTGGGAGGAGAATACATTGTCTTTTTCTCGATCTAAAACTTCATTATTGCAGGTCTTGTACTGTACATATCTAAGTGATTAGTTAGATTTGTATAGCTCTCATTGTTAACCAGGGTGCCTCGAGGCGCTTTGGAGAATTTAAAGTGGGGATTTGGTGTTCCTGAAGCCCTAGGGGTGGAAACATGGCCGCAGTGCTCGACAGGTATACCACCCTCCTTCTCTGAAGAGGAAGTTCAAGATTTTATGCCCATCCAATGTTTGTCTTCTTGCTCTGACTGCCAGCAGGAGTGGCGATGATGGTGCATTTCCAGGGAAAGTCTCAGAAAGATTTACATAGCTCTCAGAACATAAACACTGAAACTGGGAAAACAGGACTTGGAGACTTCGCAGACATGACAGAGGAGTGGTGGCAGGCATGCAAATGTAAGGAAAGGGGGCAAAGGATGTTGTAGTGTTGGAAAACAAATGTGTAACGTGGCTACTGAGGATGTGCTAATGTACACTTTCAAGTTAAACCTTTTGTTTTTCAATCCATGGCTCCTGAATGTAAAGTCCCAGTGGGTTCGATTGCAGAGTATTTAACCGTGCTTTGGTTGGGCCACCTGTAGTTCGGTATACCGGAACATCCAGGACAGGGTTCTGCAAAGTCGGTCCTGGAAAGATTCCAGATTTTTAGCATATCTCCATTTAGATAAATGTAGTTCTTAAAATCTGGCACAACGTGGCCCTCCAGGACCAACTTTGGAGAACCCTGCTCTAGGGGCATACATCTCTCGATACCACTATCGAAAGAGCCTCTCTTGAAAGAGCCTCCTTATTACTCCAGCGCCTGACAATGTCCATCTTGGCAACCGGTGGGCCCCGTCATACAAATGTTTTCCCACAGCTAGAAGTCTACGGGTCCTCAATCAGGCCAAAAGAGCACGCTTATGTCTGAGGACCAATCCTTCAATGCCATAGAACAGGTATTGCCCACCACTTTCTAGATTGGTCCCCCAAAAATCGCTTCCCTACACTCACATCTCAGCTGGCAAGTCGCTTGAGAAATAGTAAAAAAAAAAGAAGTCTGCATCTATTTTATTTTTAAATATCCAGTGACCCAATATTATTTGTTTTCCACAAACTGAGAAAAAACATTAAACACTTCCAGGCAGCGCTCGTCGGATTAGTTCAATGGATTTCTTATGTCACCCTCTCGGTTGATGCGGCCCCTCCTTGTAAACAGCAGCAGTGTGTGGGGGGGCTCTCAGTGTGTGGGGGGCTGTGTGTGGGGGGCTGTTTGGGGGGCTGTGTGTGTGGGGGGGGGCTCTGTGTGTGTGTGGGGGGGGCTCTGTGTGTGGGGGGGGCTCTGTGTGTAGGGAGGGCTCTGTGTGGGGGGCTCTCTGTGGGTGTGTGTGTGTGGCATTTGCGAGAGATTAAGCTATTGGCATTGTAAATGACAATGCCATTTATTTATCTGTTTTCAAAACCAACACATAAATAAAAATGTTGTCATTTACAATGCCAATAGCTCTAACTTTTGCAAAGGCGAAACCGTTGCATTGTAAATGCTTGTTTAACTTTGAATTCACAAACGAGAGTTCGCGTTTATCAGAAACTCTTTTCTTTTCGGAAATAGGCTGCGAGTTGCAGCATTACTCATTAAAGGCTCATCAACTCGACAGCACAGTGCTAAAGTTCTTCGGCATCTGTTCTATTTTTGTGGATTGGTGAAAGCCCCGGAAATTATTATTTCATGAACTTGGACTACTGCATACTGAATCCCCTCCTTCACATCAGTTACCGATTGTGAGCAATTGTGGATGTGAACTCTCTATGACCTTTGGTGACGAAATAACCAAAAGATCTTTTTATTTAATTTAACTAATCGGAAACCAAGAAGCCCTCTTCTGTTTATCCCAGGTACACAGCTACACTTTGTTTATAGACCTTTCTGCAACTACCTAACTCCTTTCAACTCCAAACACACCAGGGCATAGAAAAAGGACCATGATAAGAACATACTCTGCAGGGACTGACAGCCCTTTATTTTCACCAGGAATTTCCTTGGGAGACGAGAACCTTTGGAGGCTAGTTTTCAAAGCATAGGGTTGCTCTGGGTGCCTCTGTCACTTACCCCAGCTCCCTAAAGTTAATTGCAACAGGCACAGGGAGGCCTCAAGTTAGACAGAGAAATTGAGGGAAGGTAGAGAGAAAGTGGCCAGAGAGGCAGAAGAGACATGGAGAGGAGAGATATAGGATGGCTAGGTTGAAAGGCGGGGACCGCGCAAGGAGAAGAAGGGAGTGGGGCTCGTTTGAACATGTTTTCAGAGCAGAGTTTGGTTCCCCAGTCTATCCCTGACACTCTGGTCACTGTGCACGAAATCAAAACACTTTCTACATAGGCCATACCAGACGCCCATACTCTTCCATTTAAGCACATCCACAAAGTAATGTGTTACCTTGCAAATACACTTTTTGGCTTTGTCAGGGGTATGAAGAGCTATATAGAGGCAGCCACAATATAGTACTTTACAGTGTTGGTGACAGCAAACCCAGTGCGAGTGTGTGCATGCCTCATTCTATGACGAGAAGCTGCACCCCTTCCGAGAAGACATTCAAGATCCATCAGGCCACTTACCAGGGGAAGAGGTGTAGTGTAAATTTTGTTTTATTTTCAATTCTTTTAGTTTTTTCAGGATCTTAGTTTTGTTGGGATTTTGTGTGGGTAGTGTTTAAAAAAATATATATATAGTAAAATTAAAGTTAAAAAAACAAAAGGTATTTAAAAGATGAGGAAAAATAAAACATA
Organism: Lissotriton helveticus; assembly: GCF_964261635.1. Taxonomy (NCBI): domain Eukaryota; kingdom Metazoa; phylum Chordata; class Amphibia; order Caudata; family Salamandridae; genus Lissotriton; species Lissotriton helveticus. Next base: position 488,404,745 of record NC_136068.1, read on the forward strand.
TGTTGGGGTCTATCTATTTTGAGGTGTATAATGGAAAATGTATGGGTCACATTGTTGCGGGGGTTAGGAAGGTGTTAATGCCAACTTTTTAAATAATTTACACTTTTTGGGGTTCAATTGTAAATACTGTTTTTCAGGTTTATATTTTCCTTTTAAAAAAGGGCTATGTTTGGATTGGATGCAATCTTAAGTTCATTAAAAGCTATTAAGTATAATGTTATCTTTTATATAATCTATTTATTATACATATTTGTTTTTCCTTACTTTCTAAGGTTAGTTAAATTAGTTTTAAATGTATTTTAGGGTTCTTCTTCTCTTGAAAAGTGTAGCATGTTTGAACATCGTATTTTACACAAAAAATAAAATAAACATTTGCAAAGATAATAGGTCTTCAAACCTGGTGCCTGAGATGGCTACTGCATGTGCACATTTATGCACGGTGGCCATCTTTGACTGCATTTTATGCTTAACAAAAGCAATTCAAAGATGGCTGCTGTGGTGCGGCACCTGGATTTTCAATTTACGCAGGATTCGGGAGCCTGCCGGAGACTTGGAAGGCTTGGCCTACGCACCATGGGAGATGAGTTTCCTGGAGGATCATTCATCACACCAGACAAGGTACTGGTAGAAAAGAATTTGGGAGTACTGGAAAGAATGGCATTACAGCAGTGAATGCAACCTTCTAAATTAGCCACTTTCTTCAACATTTGTGGTCCTAGAGTTATAATAGTATATTGCTTACATGGGCCCCATTTATACACTGTCTAAATGTTTGTTGGACTGGACATTGAATAGTAAATATAACCCCTCCAAATTTTAGCTCGATTTTAATGTTTGGGGTTTGGGATCGCCTCTCCCGCCCCCACATTATACATTTTTCAGATGTGTGTAGTACTGGAATTAGTATAGTAAGTATAACCCCTTCCAATTACACACTTATTTCAGTGTTTTTAGAATGGGAGTTAGAATTGTATATTTGCCATGTTTGGACCAAAATTAATATACAAAATGTAACATGTCAAAATTACAAATATTGTTCAATTTAGTAATTTGGAGTTAAAATAGTATATTCTATACTCTTTAAACTTTATTGGACTGGAAAGAGAGTAGTAAATATGCCCACTGTAAATGAGACACTTTCTTCAATGTTTGTTGTTTTGTCATTATCATAATATATAGCAATCCCCGTCCCCATATATAGACTTCTACCTAAGTTTTTGGGACGGGAGTTAGAATGTAAATGACGTCTCCAAATTTTGCGCTGACTTCAGCGTTTGGGTGTTGATTTTTGGGAATTGTATAGTATTGTTATGAACACTTTGACAGATCTGCTTTGGACTTTTCTATTTCCAACATGTAGTCCTTTCATACTCTACTATTTTCATTCCCTGTCCTATAAAATCTTTTCTATTTCTTTAATAGAGAGTGTGAAGTTTTAAACAGGCGTAGAAATGTTAGAAAATTCTGCACCCATTGCACCTGGTTTATCAGAAATTGAGCTTATGCATTTGTCACAACGATTGATATTTCTTAGTGCTGGTTTAGTGTCTGCTAATCTCATCAATGTTTTCAAACTATAAGGGAAGATCAATAATCATATCCTATAAAAACCGAGGTATCAATTCTTTTTTAGAGAGGGACTTCGTGGCAGTGCTTTGAAGCAGAGGTCACAGCGGTTTGCAGCATTAACTTTTGTCAGAAGCAACTGAGTAATGGCCTTCAGCTGGTCGTTGTTTTTGTGCTAGCCTTGTAAAAGCCACAATATTTGCTATTTGATGCAGAAAATGTAGGCATGCTGCGCAAATTATCTCTGAAACTCAAGAACAGGTTTGCTATTTATGTCTTTAGCTAAATGTTAGCGTAGGGGTATATAGAAAGATCAAATCCATAACAATGTTAGAGTTTTTCTTGCTGTTTTCATTTCAGAACATGTTTTGCTGCATTACTTTTCATATTCTGTGTGGTTACCATTCATATTTTATGCACTAGGTTAGGATTTTAAAATTAAAATTTTAAAATACATGTACCATTTCTTAGTGCAAACCTGAGGTGTACTATTCAATAATCAAACACTGGTTGGAGTTTCACTGTGCCCCTGAAGATACCTTGTGGGAATGATCTTTACCAGAAGCACGTCTTGCACAGTATTGCTCAGTGGGTAGTGTATGGGTTGCAGTCCAACTTGATTTCTAATTCACATTGGCACATTGACTACGTTTTTGTGTCTGGGGTTTAGAAATCAGAGCACTGCGACTTTGATGGGAGAGGGGCCTATCCCCAGAGAAGGTATCATTTTGGTGTCTGGCTGATGGTCTTGGATTGATTGTAATAATGGTACTCAATCTCATTAAATGGGGAGCATTTGTTTTCCATAGGTTTGTCAAGCTTTACTCATAAAAGGTTATTTCCCATTCTGAGATTCTAACTTTTGGATCTCATATTTATTGAATTTGTTCACTAAAAGACAGTGCAACCACCTATTGTGATAGATGTTAATTACAGTACACCAGTTGCAAAACATCTTCTGAACAAAGGTGGTCCTGTAATAGGGAGTGCAGTGACATTTGTTGTAAATGCACGTTCTGCATATGCCTTTAAAATCTTTTACTAATGGGTGGATTTTGATGTTGCAGATCACAATCCTGGGAATTTGCACATGTATATACCAGAACCAGCAGATTATCAAGTTGATTGTGACTTAGAAGCAAGAAGACCACAAAGGGTTTGGCTTTCATTTGCTGCATGTACTGACTGTCATAATGGGTCCCCTGAGTAATGAAGGGGCCAACAGGCTTCTATTAGCCAGGTTGACACCATTTTCTAGTCCAGCAAATTTACCAATTGGGAATGTAGTAAGATTATTATATCAAGTAGTAGCTATTTATAGGTGATTTAGACAATACATTCTGCAGATGACTGTTGCTAGGGCAGCTGCTAAAGGACCTATATTAAAAGCACAGGCTGCCATACGGGCATTCAGTCCACAGACTATAAATGCATCATGCTGAAATTCTATTCCGTATTTTTTGCAAGCCCAACCAGCTAGAAGTAGTCAATACTCAAACACCACTCAAAGAAAAACAATGAATTTTGACTTTGGGCCTGATTTAGATCTCGGCGGACAGGTTACTCTGTCACAGAGGTGATGGATCTCCTGTCGGCTGAAATATAAGTCCCATTATATCCAATGGGATTTATATTTCGGCAGACGGGATATCCGTCACCATTGCGACAAAATAACCCATCCACCGAGATCTAAATCAGGGCCTATGTGTCTCCCCTTTGAGATACACTTGGGGAATCATATTTGTACTATTACGCATGGCACACCTTCATTAGAGGTGCTACCAGATATTTTGAAACAGGTACAAAATGAGCATGGTGTGCACTGGCTCTCTATTTTGGAATATAATTCATAGAACATTTTAAAACAGATTCCTTAATCATTTTAAGTAACATTCACAGCGAAGCGCCAACTCTGGAAATGCCCCAGACATTGGCAACAGTTCCTGGACCGTGAATGGAAACTGCCAAAAATAATTACACAAATATACACAACTGTGGACTGTGATCCTATACACATCTATCAGCTGTGATTTCTTATGATCATGAGCCTTTAACTTCTGGAATTGAAAACAAAAATCGAGACTGAGGGTGCCGATTATAAAGAAGCTGCGCTGGTGACTAAAGAGAAACAGAGAGTGAGACAAAAAATAAAGATTGGATCTATGTCAACTCAGGAGGCCAGCTGAGGTTATATAACTTGAGGTACCATGATAAAATCTAAAAGCTGGATTGGTATCAGTATCTTGACAGCCATTCTTCCTGCTCTTTTCAGGACTTTGAAAGAAGGGGAACGGGCAAGAACTGCAAAATAGATGAGTATGATACGCAGGGAAGTGAATCAAAATGTGAAGCTAATGTCAGTGCACAGAAAGAAAAGAAAAGTTTACATTCCAAGACACGCTTTGAAAGGTAAAGGGGGCTGGGAAAAATGCCATGTAAACAATGATATGTCTGCAAAACGGCATTTCCGCAACAGCACTTCTAAACAGATTTTCTGGTAGTAAATCTCACTGACGAATACACACAGGTCGAAACACCTGTGGACATGTAAACTCTTTGTAATAACTCGAAGGCAAAAGTTAATTAAAAGTGTAAACTTTATTGAGTTCCCACATGTAAGTCCGACATGCAAGTCGGATTGGCGTAAAATGGCCGGTAACCAACTGTCCGATTTAACTGTCACAGAGACGTGCCCCTGAGCCAACGGGCAGCACGAGGCCAAGGCTAATAGAGCCCACGCGCACAGGGCGCGCAGTGGGCGAGACCACTACACTCTTCATACAGGTATTTAAAAAATAGAAATACAAATTGAGGTGGATATACCAAGATAAGAAACAATTGTAACTGAGGTAAGTCAAATGTATTCAGTAGGAAGGATAAGTGCCCCAGTCTCATCATGCAGGGCAGATCTGACAGACTTAACCAACATTCTAAATGAGCTCTAACCAGAATATACCAACCAGAACAGGGAGAGGGGTGAGGGAAGAGGGTAAATAAGAGAAAAACAAGAGAAAATAATTATTGGCAAAATATGGCAACATAATTATGAAAACGTAAGAAACCACAACACATTCCAAGTGAAATAAAAGCAATACTCAGCCGCATGTATCAGTGCGTATGATAATATTCTTACAGAGGATGACTGCCCTCCCAGTCATTATGAGGGGTACACCTCATGGTAAGGAGGTAATAAAGCCATTCTTTTCCTCCTTAGTACCTGAAGATCTCATGTAACTCTATGCAAGCTAGAGGACTTTAAAACAAGCTGCAGCTTTGTGAAAAAAACCAAGTGGGATGGGATAAAGATTATTTTCTACACGTCATTCCTTTAAGGAGTGAGCCCCAAGTACAGGCTCAATATCCTCTAAAGACAGAAGCTAAATGTTACATAAAAGCTATCTTAGATAAACTACAGTTCCAAAGCATTATAGTGTTTGTGGTTCTACAGTGAAATCCCTACTTTTTGTGGTTATATAACCTGCCCAATCATACAGAATAGTCTTAGACTATAGAAATTTGAACTTACACACCTGGGCTTATGCTATACCAAATGGTCCAAGCACAGAACTCATGGCAAATCTGGTAGAGAAAAAATATAGAACAACCCTGGATATTTCCAATGTTTTTTTAGTCAGAATATAGTGCCTGAAAGCCAGTATTTAACCACGTTTACGGTCATGGAATTCGGTATTGTAATAAAAGATTGCCCATGGGCTTAATGAATAATCCTAGCATATGGGCAGCAAGAATCATGAAGATGTTACAGGAAGATCCAGATATGCTATCTTATATTAACAACATCTACATTGCTGACAGTGAATATGTTGGACAGGATAGTGTCATTACTACCAACACATGGATACAAAATTGATTTAAAAAAATCCAAAATGTCATGTTTTATTCTCATTGAGTTCTTTGACAAGTCAGTTCTCGAGCAAAGGAAAATCCCTAGCTGCTGATGCCGAGTTTTCCAAGAAATCGTTGTAGATTTTCGGAACTAGTGGAAGTAGGCCTGCCGTATTTGGACTGCATGAGCTATGACTAAATATGGTTCTGATTCTTATGCCTATATAAGGATACAGTGATTTATACCTATATAAGGGCATGAATCGTGAAATTTACAATAGTGTCCTAAAATGGTTCACAACACCCACTCCACGTTATCATGTTCATCTAAGATTAAGTACTAAACATAAAAAGCTAGAATATGTGTTTTTACAATCCCACCCTAAAAATACATGAAATGTATTTAAAAAATGGTCGTACACAAAATGAGCATTTGTACAATATGCATCTAAGGGCAATAATTTCATTGTAAGTATATGACATGATATTAGCAATGCTAACCAAAGGAATCACGAAATTTACATTTATGAAATGGCTCTAGATACAGAAAAAAGGTTGAGACCATCCCATAGCAGAATATACAAGCTAGTTCACTTTGTGCATTAGGTCAATATTTTTTCTAGGAAGTAGTCAAAGAATTCTTGTTCTCTAAGAATAGTTCTACTTTAAGCAGATTGCTTTGTGCCAAAGTATAGTCTGTTATGGAAAAATTCAAATCAAATTGTAGTGAAAATAGAGTTCTAAACTTGGAAGCTTTTGTTGTGAAAAAAATGAAGGTCGAATTTCAGAGTTCGAAAGAACGCTGTGTGCTAATTTCAAAAGTTATTCTCGGTGTCAGGAGAAAACATTAAGTCGTGAAGGCTGGCAAAGAAATCGTCTACCACAGTAGATGAAAGTTCAACTACTTCATTAAGAAGGTCAGTTGTACACAGATGTGAAGCATCGCTGTCAGCTGCATTAGCAATGTTCATAGCAGATGGTATATGTGTGTCTGTCGGTCCGCGTATCTCACCTCCAGTTGGATTTGCCGGTGAGATTTCAATGAATGCTGTCATCAGGATTGTTAGCCATAGGGGGCAACACAACACATGAGCCGTTACCGGACCCAGTAATGCATCAACATCCGTTGGCATAGCCGATGGTAGTGCTAGACAGATATCTAAAAGGCGTTCTTCTCCACAAAGCAGGCATCGTAGAACAGGTATGATGGACTACGGGAACACCCTCTACGCGGGAACCACAGCCAAACTACAGAAAAGACTCCAGCGCATACAGAACATCTCCGCATGACTCGTCCTGGACATCCCCCACCACAACCACATCTCCGCCCACCTGAGAGACCTGCACTGGCTCCCCGTCAGCAAGAGGATCACGTTCAGACTCCTCACCCACGCACACAAGGCGCTCCACGACCTGGGCCCCAAGTACCTCAAAAACCGCCTCACTTTCTACACGCCCACCCGCCAGCTGCGACCGACCAGCCTCGCCCTCGCCACCGTACCACGCATTCGCAGCACCACCGCCGGAGGAAGATCCTTCTCCTACCTGGTGGCCAAGACATGGAACTCCCTCCCCATCCACCTACAGCTGACCCAGGATGCAACTTCCTTCAGGAAGCAACTCAAGACCTGGCTTTTCGAGCAATAACGGACCCCTCCCCCCCCCCAGCGCCTTGAGACCCTAGCGGGTGAGTAGCGCGCTATACAAATTGAATGATTGATTGATTGATTGATTGATGCAATCTTGCCAGATTGGTCTGAATGACAGGAACCATGTGGTATTCAGATCTCTCAAATGAGCCAAGCCAAGGATCTGTGTTATTCTGTCACGATACCTCATGGCTAGGAGCGCATTCTCCATGCTGACTTGGGTATCGCTGGTGGCCAGATTTGCCATAACGGAGCAGGAGGACTAAAAATAAGATCCCTGCTAAGAGTCCCAAAATTAGAGGCAGGTCGCTGAACACAGAGTATACGAAGTTAGGAAAAATACCCAGGACTGCTTCAAAGGGTGCTAGCAGTCATGAAAAAATTGTCTTAAATACATGTGCAATACCGCTGGTATCAGACATGTTAAAGATATGTCCTACATGTCTGCGAAATGTATTGGGCATTTTGTTGATAATAATGCATGTATCTCTGCATCTCTGCAGAGGACCTTGCAACTTGTAGATCATACGTCTCTCTGGACGAGGTCAGTGGGACAGTTTTTTGTAAAAGAATGGCTTTCATTCTGCTTAAAGTATCAATTCGTATAGAAGAGATGTTCAGTGAATGCCATAGTGGCGACTCCCCATCTGTCTTGGTTTTAGGAAACAATACTTGCATACAACAAGTGACCCTCGCTGACACACTAACGAGATAGCCTATTCCTGGCTTCATTCCACAACAGCTGTGATCATTTAACAGAATGTAGCTACCATTGGAAAGCTGCCTGAAAATTGGATCTATCACCGCTGCGGGCGAACCTTGCAGGTGGCAAGAAAGGTTATTGGAAGAACCCTTGCAGGCTCCATGTAAATTAATACCTTGACATAGCAATGTACCGCTTAGTGAGTTTTTGCAATTTTTGCCACTAAGAAATACCTCCTTTCCCCCACTCCAAAATTTGTATGTGTATGGTAAATCCCAGGTCGACTTAATGTGTTCTTTACCCAATCTTTCATACAGGCCTGCTGGTATGTGTTTTAAGCAATACTGAAACTGGAAAATCGTCACTGGTATCGTAATGGTGCCATGTATTATCAATTCAACCAATGGTTTCTCAGAAATGGTCAAAGGTAATCTCTCCAATTTTCCTATGCTCAGCAGCGTATAGTCTGCTCCTCTCTATGCCAACGAGATTTGTTTATTTGTAAGGTTAAACACAGTAAGCAATGACGTAGTGTTGATTAAACGCCAAGGCACATAGCCAGAACGAAGGTTTTGCAACGTCCAGCCTAACAGCATTATAGAACGTAATTGAGACTGGCCATGTTGTAACGGATCACTGACTAAATATCGAGGGACAAAATATAGACTTCCCAAAAATATCGATGCCAAAATATCGACAGACAAAATATTGAATTCCTATCTACAAACAGGTAAGTACCAAAATATCGAATCCAAAATATCGTTTAAAAATATATACTTTGTGTAAATATCGAATTTCTTAAAAATAATGTAAAATTAAAAAAATATTACAAATAAATAGCTAAAATATACTTATAAATACTTAAATTACCCTAAAATTATAAAATAATTAATTTAACTTATAAAAAAACATACAACAATATATGTTAAAACATATATATATATTAACATAATATTAATACAAAAAACACAATATTATTACTGTAGGATAGCGGGAGTGTAAAAATTACTATTCCCACTCCTGGAAGTGCAACAGTAGGGAAAGCGTTGGATAGCCTAGGGGTAAAAATTACTATTCCCACTCAAAAGAGTGCAACAGTAGGGAAAGCGTTGGATAGCGTAGGAGTAAAAATTACTATTCCCACTCCAGAGAGAGCAACAGTAGGGAAAGCGTTGGATAGCGTAGGGGTAAAAATTACTATTCCCACTCAAGAGAGTGCAACAGTAGGGAAAGCGTTGGATAGCGTAGGGGTAAGAATTACTATTCCCACTCCATGAGAGTGCAACAGTAGGGAAAGCGTTGGAAAGCGTAGGGGTACAAATTACTATTCCCACTCCAGTGAGTGCAACAGTAGGGAAAGCGTTGGATAGCATAGGGGTAAATTTACTATTCCCACTCTAGTGAAAATAAATTAATATAATTCACATAATTATCAATTAATAAAAATTAATAAAAATTAATTACCAATTAAGAATTAATTAATTACCAATTAAAAATTAATTAACAATTTATTCAAAATAAATACCAATAAATAAATTAACATATTTCATTAATTATAATTAAATTACTTCCCACCCTATTCCCCTATAAACCCACAACCTGCTACAGAAAATAAATTATTATTCACATAATTATCAATTAATTATTTAATACAAATTAATTATCAATTAAGAATTAATTAGTTACCAATTAAAAATTAATTAACAATTTGTAAAAAAAATACCAATAAATTAATTAACACATTTAATTAATTATAATTAAATTACTTCCCACCCTATTCCCCTATAAACCCACAACCCGCTACAGAATTAAATTACACAAAAATTAAATAACATAAAATTAATTACTTAAAATAAATTACAAAAAAATATACACTTTTCACACATTTACTAACATATAAAACACTTTAAAAAAATCGATATTATTAAAAATTCGATATTTTTAATAACCTATATTATTTACTTCGATATTTTGACTTGCTATATTTTTAATATCGATATTACATTACTTACCTTAAAAACTATATTTTTGATATCTATATTCTGTCCATTCGATAATTTTGTCCATTCTATATTTTGAAGTCGATATTTGTGTTACTCGATATTTTGGACTCGATATTTTGACCATATACCATATTAAATACCAAGGTATAGAATCACATTATTTTCGTTATGTATCCCTCAAGGGTTATTTGGGTAATAACTCTTGTGGGCGTTCTGAAGAGTGGGCGGGGCTGCGTCGGCTGTGGGACAACGGCAGCACGCAAGGGGTTAAATGATGCAATAGTGCTACTAGTATCATGAATGACCCAATGTATCCTCCTGTGCTTATCCTGAAGGCAATAGGCAAAAAAAGTACAACTGACTAGCAAAGGAATGGTAAACTGGGTAATAAAAATTGGTTATAAAGAAAAGGATGCTTTTAAATAAGAAAAGAAAAGATGACCTTGGGAATGGTGTTCTGCATTGTGTGTATAATTCACATGGTATCTGTTAGACCTGGCATCTTTTGCCGTGATTTCCCCTATCTTTTTGCTTCTGACCTCCTGTTTTTGACTGTGTGCTGCATTTCGATGTTGCTGGTTTTAGGACTTTGGGCACTTTGCCACTGCTGACCAGTTCTAATATGCAAGTGCTCCCTATGTAGAAGGTAATGGTAATTGGTTTGTCCACAAATAGTATATTGAATTTACTTGCAAGTCCTTAGTAAAGTGCACTATGCATGCCCATGGACTGTAAGTTAATTGCTACTTGTGACCTGTAGCACTGATTGTGCCACTCACATGAGTAGCCCTTGAAGCATGTCTATGTGTGCCGTTTCAAACTGCCATCTCGACCTGGCAAGTGCACCCACTTGCAAGGCCCAAATCTTCCCTTTTTAGTACAAAGAAGTGACCCGTGACATATGCCAAGGCAGCCCCATGGGCAGGGTGCAGTGTATTCAAAAGGTAGAACATGTACTGATATGTTTTACATAGTGAAATACTGCTCATTTCATTTTTCACTATTGCAAGGACTATGTAGCCCATAGGGTGACATGGGGATTGCCCTGAAATATCTTTTAAGTGTAATTTTCCATCGGGAGCAGATGGAGCTTTGGAGTTTGGGGTCTCTGAACTCACAATTTAAAAATACATTTTTGGGGTGACGTTGGTTTTTAAATTTTGTGTTTGAAAATGTCACTTTTAGAAAGTGGGCTTTTTCTTGCTTAACCATATGTGCCTTTTCCTGTCTGTAAAATCCATGTCAGGGTTGGGATGACAGTTGGGCGCTTGTGCATTCACTCTAGACAGTCACACAATGGGAGCTGAGGTGTGCCTTGCATATCCTGATGGGCCATCCCCAGGCTGATGGGCCTTCCTGAGCTAGAGTAGTGGAAGATGTTGTCACTTACACATGAATAGGTCTGTGTCTGTCCTCTCACAAAGCTGTCTCCTCCCCCTGTAGTTGGTCTGGAGCCAGGTCAGGGAAAGGCAAGGTCTTGTGCACAACATAGACTTTACTTTGAAGTTTGCCTACTTCAGAGGCAGAAACTGGCATAAGTACTGGAGCTGTGACACCATAACTTAGGAGCCCTTCTGGACTAAAGGACAATCTGCCAGGAAGAATAGCTGGATGCTGTAGGAGGAACTGACACTCTGCATATTGCTTGGTGCTTTGTTGTGCTGACCTGCTGCTTGCTGCTTCTGTCCGGGGAGTGAAACGGCTGGACTTTGCTTTTTGTATCTTGCTTCCAAGGTTCTCTAAGGGCTTGTGTGTGCTTGCCTCCTGTTAAGAAGTCTCAAGGTTATCAAACTTATCACCTACCAGTGCGTAGGTGGACTCTTCTGCTGAGACTTGCCAAGTGGTGCCCAATCTAGTTCCTGAGCCCTTGGAAGTAGAACCTGGTGATCTGAAGAAGAAAATCCACGCATCAACTCTTAGCATCCATTTTGCTGATGCAACATCACAGTGCGGCTGAAAAATCACTGCATCGCCATGGTGCCGAAGAAGAATTGGAGCAATGCCTGCAGTGCAGCTGAAGAATCACCACAGCTCGAGTCCCAAGCACAAAGTCGTCTATGTCTGTGGCATCCGCTCCAAATCTGACGCAGTCCCTGCCTTACTGCTGAAGAACTGACTCATCACCTTCCTCGCATCTGTGAAATTGACTCAGGGCCTGCTTTGCCGCCGCTGCATCAACACAGTGCATCTGGATTTTTAACACTTTGTCCCTGGGTGCTGATTTCTTCATTAATGCCACCCAGCAGTAAGGAACTGAGGCTGCATGTCCAGAGATCTACAAATCAGCTTCCCTTCCAGTGAGGAACTGATGCCTCACCTCCCCTGACAGTAAGGAACTGATACATCACCTCTCCTGACAGTAAGCTACTGACAAATCACCTCCGCTGCTTAACAGTAAGGAACCAAACCATCACCTCCCCTTGAAGTAAGGAACCAGTGCATCACCTCCCCTGGGGGTAAGGGCCTGATGTATTGCTTCGTTTTTCTGGTGCCTCACCTCCCCAGCACCTGTTTTTGTCCTTGAATTTGGACGTTGTGCTAAAAGTGATGCATCTATAGATTCCTATGGAGTACATTTGCTAAACTGTTTAAAAGTGATATTTTTCTTGTGTATGTTGGCGTTTTGCTGTTTTGGTCTTGTTTTATTCAGATAAATATTGGCTATTTTTCTAAATGGTTGTGGACTTATTTTATAGTGTTTCCACTGTGTTACTATGTGTGTATGCACACATGCTTTACACATTGGCTCTGAAATAAGCCTAACTGCTTGAGCTAAGCTTCCAAGGGGTTGAGCAGGGGTTATCTTAGCTGTGTGGTCCCCATACCCTGGCAAGAGTGAAGGTTGTAGGAAAGAAGGATCCGCTTCTTATGGTTACCCCCACTTTTTGCTTGATGTCTCACTGTTTTCGACTAGTCTGACTGGGATCCTGCTAATCAAGACCCCAGTCTATCTGCTTTCTCCCTTAAATTGACATACATGTACTTTGGTACACTCCAGATTGGATACTGGGGTACCCTTATAAGTACCTAGTAAATGGTACCCATGTACCCAGGGCATAGGTACCCCAGAGGTCTCCCATGGGCTGAAGCATGTATTATGCCACCCATGAGAGACCATGCAAAATGGAACTACAGGTCTGCTACTGCAGCCTGTGTAAGTTGGTGCTTGCACCACCTACTTTAAATATAAGTTCACTATATCTATTGGTCATTACACTTAAAACTTATAAGTCACCCCTATTGCAGGCCTTATTAATCCTGAAGGCAGGGTGCTGGGTTTTGTGTGAAAGGGTGCCCTTGCATGAGCAGAGCCTCTCTGCAGCCTTCGGAGACCATTCCCCCGGGTTGTCTGTGACTCAGACGGACATATAGGCAGAGGTGCATTATAATCTCCAAGTAAATGCCATCTCAAAAACGGCTGCATAGAAACATATCGTGTTTAGTATCGAACACCTTGGAATCATACCTCCACACCGGTAACTGATGTGGGAGATATGATTCCACCCTTCTGAAGCGAGCTTCATGCGGTCACTCGTCTATCCGATGCCAGCCTTCTCGACCCGGACAGCACAAAATGGATGCTGCCGACCAGAGACACATTTCTGCCCTCCTGATGCTGAGCCAAGCTCGAGCAGAGGAAGGCAGCACAATAGGCATCCTGTCACAGGGAGGTGTGACCACCTCCCAGACAGGGTTTAGTGTATTGTGGCTGGGTGGGTGCACTCTGAGAGAACCTGAAAGTCTGCACCAGGGGCACATTTGGTGTCCCTGTGCATAGTCCAGCTCAATGTCATAGATTATGGATAGATGCACAGCTGTAAAGTTACTCAACATGTAATCTTGTTATTCAGTTTGGTGGTGCACAGCAAGGAGGCGTCGAGAGTCCTACGACGTCAAAACTATGATAAGAAGACGTGAGACTAGAAGGATTCTGGTCCCATCCCTTGTTTGGCACACACATTCATGAAGTGACTTTCATAGAAGAAAAGCTACTTCTAAACAATGTTCGTTTCATTTCTTTGAATTTATTTAATGTTCATTTTTTAAAACATATTCCATTGGTTTCTTAGCTTTCAGAAAACTCAATTTAAAGCTCGGGCTTGTTTATATTCCACATTTCCAATGCATTTCGAGCATTTGATATGCTCTTCATCAGGGAAATAGACAATGCCCTTCGTGGTGCGTTGTTTTAGGAATCTGTTTCGTAACGGGTAGATGAAAGCTATCCGGAGATCTGCTCTGAAAAAGGCCGGCGTTTTTCAGAGCAGATCTCCGGATAGCTTTCATCTACCCGTTACGAAACAGATTCCTAAAACAACGCACCACGAAGGGCATTGTCTATTTCCCTGATGAAGAGCATATCAAATGCTCGAAATGCATTGGAAATGTGGAATATAAACAAGCCCGAGCTTTAAATTGAGTTTTCTGAAAGCTAAGAAACCAATGGAATATGTTTTAAAAAATGAACATTAAATAAATTCAAAGAAATGAAACGAACATTGTTTAGAAGTAGCTTTTCTTCTATGAAAGTCACTTCATGAATGTGTGTGCCAAACAAGGGATGGGACCAGAATCCTTCTAGTCTCACGTCTTCTTATCATAGTCCAGCTCAAACCAGTTCTGGGAGCCATTGGCTCCTGCTCTGGCGCAAAACTGGAAAAAAGGACATGGGTGTAACCACCCTTCTGTCCTGCCCCTCCCTAGAAGGGTCCCCTGAATCTGTCCAACCCTCTCCTGTGGGTACAAAAGGGCTTACCTGGATGTAAGACTTTAGATTTTCACGTGGACAAGATTCTACAAGAAGAAATCACCGACCTTCCACCGTCTGGACACTCCCGACTTCGCTGGACCTCTACTGAGCTCGACTTTGTCCCCCTTTCCGTCTGAAGCTTTGCCTATGCCCTTGCTCCATTCAGGCTCTGTGTAGGACCTGTGGTGCACCAAGGACTACTGAAAAATCTCCCTTGGGGTGAAGGAGTCACTCCCCTGCATTCAAAGGCACTTCAACGCAACTGACTGGTCTGCCTCTCCTAAGCTTCTGCAGACTCCAAAGATTTCAGCAACACAGGAGTGGTTACTGAAGGTCCCTGAGGTTGATCTGCCCTCTCACCAAGTTTGAGGCCAGTATCCTTCATAGGGACTGCATAACCCGAACCCCTGTGCACTGCGTTCATTTGCAAGTGCATATGCTTGTTGGCAATTCCCAAGCTTGTGCATTGGACTACATGTAGTCCTAACCCTGAGCAGTATTTGCACCAAAAAACTCCGGCCTCCTCACACTGAGTGCTCCATGGGCTGGTACTTTGCAATCTTGCTTGAGGTCCCCTCGCGACTCATGGTCATCTTGATTTCCTTTGGGCTTTCCTGGTTTCTCTAGAGGTGCCCTGACTCCCCATTGTTTGGTGAGTCCCCTGGACCTTGCAGGTCGACATCGTAACCTGTTTGACCTTCCTGCGTGGGTTCCTGTTGCCAAGGCTTGTTGGTACTCCCACCGGACACTGACCCCCTCAGCGCTCGACATCCTACGTGGGAAAGCTCGCATCTGGCTCCTGGTTGTCCTCGATATCTCCAGGTCCTGGTAGCTGCAGAGTCAAGCATCCCTTCTTCGTACCTGAAGCACCCGACATTGTTGGGCATTCGTCTACCGAGCCCCTAGTCACTCTGAAGTGACCCAGACTCTGTCCCCTCTGCTTTCAGGTTCCTTCCTTCCAGAATCCATGCTTCCTCCGGACCCATTTCACCTTACGGCAGCAGTACTTCTTCAAAGCCCTCTATTGAGAACGACAGCGGTTTCCGACACCATTCCAGACTTATGCACCCGGCTCCTCTGGGATAGATAATTCGGGTACTAAGGTATCCATGGGTGGGATGGCTCTCTAACCTCTTAATTTACACAGGGTTTACTCGAAGTCCTCTTAGAAGGGTCCTTAAACTTTAAGCTTGTAACCAAGACTTTCCCATAGAGTTGTAATGAGCACGCGGATGTGTTTCCTCACTGCACCTGTCTTCCGTGGGGTCCCTGTGTCATTAACTTGGGTGGTTCCTTGGGGTCCCATTGATTCTACGTGCCAAGGCACTGTCTCTAGTCATGTCGTAATTGTTATACCACTATTTTAGTATATGGTTTGGTCTCCCCCCTGGAGCCAACTGTGTATTGTGCTACTTACAACTGTTCTATTGATCTTGTATTGTGTGCTTTGTGTTCTATCCTCGGGCAGAGGATAGTAGAGAGTGTTATATTAATAAATACATATTTTTATATAACCACTGTGTGGTTCTCCTTCATTTATTCATTCAGGAGGTGATATTTTGGTAAAACAAGCTGCTTTATATTCCTTCAAGATTAAGCCTGAAGGCTGCTCTCCACAGCTACCAGTAGGTAGCTTTCTAAAGGTTACCTTTGACCTCATACATCATAAGGGTCATTTGGACGGGTGCAAGGTGCCCACTTTAATTAGCGGACAGCATATCCCAGGCCAAATTCTCACAAGGGTCCCTACTTGGACAGAGTGCATACTGACTGCCAACTAGAGACCCCATTTCTAACAGTATTGATGTCTAATGTAGTGCCATAGAGTAAACTAAATAGTAAAAAGGCATGTAGAGTTTCAACCATAAGTAAAAATGATCCACCATTTTGAAATGGTAATATTATAGTCACTGTCTAAGACATTGTTTACTGTACACTTAAAGCAAATGCTCAATCGTGATCTGTTTAGTGTCTTACATTATTTAGTATATTATTTATCCTATATTTGACACAGAATAGTAAAACTGAAACATAGCATATGCTATGATGGCAGCATAGTCGGAGAGGTGGAGTTGAGTAGGAAATATGTTAAACAAATTGTCAAGTAAATGCAACAAGAGTTGGAAGGTCACATAAAGCTACGTAAGTTATTCTAATTATTCATTTTTTAATGAAAAGTAAAAGCTGGGAAGGTGCTATACACTAATTAGGGTACAATTATGTGTCCCAAAGTGCATTTGGCACTTGCATGGGGTCAGTATCTATGATGTTGTTATATGTGTAAAGTGAGACTACTAAAGGTAAAAGAAACTAACATTATCCTCTATTACTCAAGTGAACTCACCAAATTTGGATAGCTTTAAATAACCCTTTAGAGGTGTCCTATTGTTGCACTTGGTGAATTTGTGATAGCAATAGTAAAAATATTTTTGATTAAATCTCACACGCTATGTTTGTGTATCTTTTACGTATAACTTAGTTTAATAAACAGTAACCATAGGGAGAATACAGGGGTTGTGGACAGAAACCTAGCAATTGCAAATGAAAGATTATAGTCAAGAGGTGAACAAAGTAAACATGGAAGGGTGACACGTACAGATTCCCACAATTAAAGTAAAAGGAAAGTACATATAAAGCTGGAGTCTAATGTGTTCAGAAATACTGATATACCTATATAAGTGAATAGAAATATATCAACAAAATTAAGCTACATTTGTTACTCTAATCAATCCATAGTCAGAAAACGAATTCATAAAGAATATGGATTTTATACCAGTAATAGCCACATGACAAACATATGAATACACATAATAATAACCAAAATGTTATATGAGGTCATACGGAAAGTCATAGTTATATGACATGTTAGATAATGATTATATTAAATATGTTTATCCTCAAACTTTACAATATATTCTCCTAAAAAGTACTGGTATTCATGGTTAATCTTTGAAAGTGTCTCTACGGCCCTTAGCCTAAGTATCCACAAAGCTTCTGTCCTGCAAAAGCAAAGTTCTCTGTTGCCACTTCTAGGATTTAGTGAACCATGGTTGGTTGCATGAAATGCAATTAAAAAAATCAACACTATTTAAGTGAGATGTAATATTATGTATTGCAAATGGACAGCTTTGATCATTAATTTAAATGACCCTAATATGTTCAACAACCCTCTCTCTTAGTGTCCTAATGGTGCTGCCTGCTTATATTTTGCCACAAATGCATACAAGAATTACAGATTTCGAGTAACATGACGTGTGCATGTTACTGTAGTATTTAGTCTAAGGGTCTGATTAATATCTCGGCGGACGGGTTACTCCATCACAACAGTGAAGGATATCCTGTCAGCCGAAATATAAATCCCATAGGATATATTGGGATTTATATTTTGGCGGACGGGTTATCCGTCACTGTTGTGACACAGTAACCCATCAGACTAGATGTAAATCAAGCCCTTAGTACTGTATTGACTATTGTATTGGAATTCAGTAACCTGATGTAAGGTGAATCTACAGGTTCTACAATTGCTACATTTGTGGAATCCTATTATAAGTTCACTGATCCAGTGAGTCTGTATTTTGGGTGTTATATAGATAAAATTGACAATATTTGTTACAGTTGTCCCTCAAAGAAAAAGGTACACTAAAAT
This sequence comes from Lissotriton helveticus, assembly GCF_964261635.1. Taxonomy (NCBI): domain Eukaryota; kingdom Metazoa; phylum Chordata; class Amphibia; order Caudata; family Salamandridae; genus Lissotriton; species Lissotriton helveticus. The sequence continues at coordinate 488,422,908 of NC_136068.1, forward strand.
GTTTTGTAACCCTGTTGCCAATCGATTTACCATTGGTTAAAAGTCTCCAATGTCTGTTGAGAATGTGCCAAAATTTGCCCACATCTGTACCATAAGATGTGACAAGACTGACTATATAATCTCTTTTCTTAGTCTTAGAGCTCTTAGTACAAAGTGTAGAGGACCTATTCACAGTTGTGACCCAGTTTATTGCTGTCCAGATAGTATTCTTATCATAACCTTGCCAGATAAATCTATTGCTCATATCTTATATTGGTAGCTGAAAACAGTTCCATGAGGCCAGATAACCATTTGAAGGACAGCTGAAAAATATTAGTTGCTGCAGAAAACAATGTAGTTGGAGAAGCTGTGAAGTTAATTCGACTGGCGATGCACCATTGACGGATAGGCAAGCAGGTTGGTCCTAATCTTCTCTTGGTTCTCAGTTTCGGATTTTGGCTATCTGAACACCTTTAGCATCATTTTTAAGGTTTCAGGACTGGAGGGTCAGGACTTATTCAGGCTGGGTCCAGGTGTGAGTTGAAGATGGACGAATCCTTTGGGTCCCTGTGGCTCTAACAGGAGTCCATAAACTAGCCCTTGTGAGTCACTCTGGAGGTCTCAGGGCAGATCAAAATCCAACCCTTGTACCCAGACAGAAGGCAGCAGAGCAGCAGGGGAACAGGGCAGAACTCCAGTGAGGCAGCAGTCCTTCAGAGAAGCAGTCCAGCAGAGTGGCAGCAAATGAAAGTTTATAGTCATGAGGTGAACAAAGTAAACATGGAAGGGTGACACATACAGATTCCCAAAATAAAGTAAAAGGAAAGTACATATAAAGCTGGAGTCTAATGGGTTCAGAAATACTGATATACCTATATAAGTGCATAGAAATATATCAACAAAATAAGCTACATTTTTTACTCTAATCAATCCATAGTCACAAAACGAATTAAAAAAGAATATGGATTTTATACCAGTAATAGCCATATGACAAACATATGAATACACATAATAAGAACCAAAATGTTATAGGAGGTCATACGGAAAGTCATTGTTATATGACATATTAGATAATGATTATATTAATTATGTTTATCCTCAAACTTTACAATATATTCTCCTAAAAAGTACTGGTATTCATGGTTATTCTTTAAAAGTCTCTCTACTGCCCTTAGCCTAAGTATCCACAAAGCTTCTGTCCTGCAAAAGCAAAGTTCTCTGTTGCCACTTCTAGGATTTAGTGAACCATGGTGGGTTGCATAGAATGTCATTAAAAAAATCAACACTATTCAAGTAAGATATAATATCATGTATTGCAAATGGACACCTTTGATCATCATTTTGAATGACCCTAATATGTTCAGCAACCCTCTCTCTTAGTGTCCTAATGGTGCTGCCTGCTTATATTTTGCCACGAATGCATACAAGAATTACAGATTTTGAGTAACATGATGTGTGCATGTTACTGTAGTATTTAGGCTAAGGGTCTGATTAATATCTCGGCGGACGGGTTTCTCCATCACAACGGTGAAGGATATCCTGTCGGCCGAAATATAAATCCCATAGGATATAATGGGATTTCTATTTTGGCGGACAAGTTATCCGTCACTGTTGTGACACAGTAACCCATCAGACGAGATTTAAATCAAGCCCATAGTATTGTATTGACTATTGTATTGGAATTCAGTAACCTAATGTAAGGTGAATGTACAGGTTCTACAGTTGCTGCATTTGTGGAATCCTATTATAAGTTCACTGATCCAGTAAGTCTGTATTCTGGGTGCTATATTGATAAAATTGACAATATTTGTTACAATTGTCCCTCAAAGAAAAAGTTACACTAAAATGTTTTGTAAACCAGTTGCCAATCGATTTGCCATTGGTTAAGTCTCCAATGTCTGTTAAGAATGTGACAAAATCTGCCCACATCTGTACCATAAGATGTGACAAGACTGACTATATAATCTCTTTTCTTAGTCTTAGAGCTCTTAGTACAAAGTGTAGAGGATCTATTCACAGTTGTAACCCAGTTTATTGCTGTCCAGAAGTATTCTTATCATAACCTCACAAGATAAATCTATTACTCATATCTTATATCGGTAGCTGAAAACTGTTTCATGAGGCCAGATAACCATTTGACGAAGGACAGCTGAAAAAGATTAGTTGCTGCAGAAAACAATGTAGTTGGAGAAGATGTGAAGTTAATTCGACTGGCGATGCACCATTGGCGGATAGGCAAGCAGGTTGGTCCTAATCTTCTCTTGGTTCTCAGTTTTGGATTTTGGCTATCTGAACATCTTTAGCATCATTTTTAAGGTTTCAGGCCTGGAGGGTTAAGACTTATTCAGGCTGGGTCCAGGTGTGGGTTGAAGATGGACACATCCTTTTGGGTCCCTGGTGCTCTAACGGGAGTCCATAAACTAGCCCTTGTGGGTCACTCTGGAGGTCCTGGGGCAGATCAAAATCTAGCCCTTGTACCCAGACAGAAGGCAGCAGAGCAGCAGGGCAACAGGGCAGAACTCCAGTGAGGCAGCAGCAACAGGGCAGAAATCCAGTGAGGCAGCAGTCCTTCAGAGAAGCAGTCCAGCAGAGTGGCAGCACTCCCAGCAGCACAGCAGTCTTTCTTCATGGAAGAGTATCCACATGTCCAGAAATGTGCTGAAGAGTTGATGTCCGAGGTCCTACTTTTATGCTCTAGTGCCCAGGTTCTGGAAGGTGGGAAAATCTTCTAGAGAGAGGCTTTGAAGTGTGTGGAATTTCCTGACTTCCCTGCATTGGCTCCAAGCTGGCTATAGTGGCAATGTGGCATGATCAGGTCCTTTGTGTGGAGGCAGACATCCCCTATTCATTTGCAAGTGGGGATGGGCTCAGCTCTGCCCCATTCTGCCAGCAGATGGCCCATTAAGGCAGACCTAATCACTCTATTGTGTGACTGTCTCGAGGAATTCACAGAGCCTAACTGTCAATTACAACCAGTCATGTGACCCAAGACAGGTTACAGGCACAAAAGGGCTAAGAGAAGAAAAATACAAACTTTCTAAAAGTGGCCTTTTCAAAATTGTAATGAGAAATCTGACTTTACCGTTAAAGAGGTTTTATCATTACAATTTCATGGACACCAAACATGACTTAGCTATTTGCTCCCAATTGAAAATTATAACTTAATACATGTAATAAGGAATCCACAATGTTATCTAAAGGGGATGGTAGGTCTCACAGTAGTGAAAAATAAATGTAGGTGTTTTTCGCTACCAGGACATGTAAACCTTAAAAGCACCCTGCGTTATAGGCTACCTGGGGCCCACTTTAGGGGTGACATATGTAATAAAAGAGAAGTTTATAGCTTGGTAAAGGGGTATAAATGCCTTTTTGACATGGCAATTTTGCACTGCATTGAGGGTGCAATAGCAGGCCTATGACATGTTTTAAAGTGCTACTTAAAGGGGTGGCACAATCAGTGCTGCAGGCCCATTAGTAGGATTTAAATTACAGGCTCTATGTAGATGGTATACCACTCTACAAGAGACTTACATGTGCATTAAACGTGCCAATTGGTGATTAGCTAATTTAACCATGATTTAGGGGAGCGAGTAAAAGCACTTTAGTCCAAAGGTCTAGAAAAATAGGTTGAGCAAAATAGAGGAGGAGAAGCAAACAGTTTGGGGGAAAAGCACCCTGGGGCTGGCAGGTTTAACAACCATTATTCAAGTCTTCTTTCATTGATTATTCCAAATATTCAAAATCCATCTCTAGTTACATTCTTTCGGTTACCTGTCATTAAAGTTTGCATTTCTCCATGACAAATGCACTTTATACTAGGGTTTAGGGTTCTTGTATGATGAAGACCCTCATTTACATTAAAAGTTTGGTGCAGTATATCTAGATTTTCTGCTCTGTTGTTAGGTAAATAGTATCATCATTGGGTCTCCTTATCCTAAAACATTGTAGTGAAGTGTGAAGTTAAAATTTAACTTCACACTTCACTACACTGTTTTGCTCTTACCCATCACGACTGTCGAAAAACCAGGCAGTCTAACTCCAGGTGAAGGATAAGGAGATCACTTGGATCAGCATTGAAGCAAATGTATCTGATTAATTTATGTTTATGTGAAATGCACTGAACATATACTTATATGGTTACTCTATAGGCAACTAATGTGATCATTCATATAATGTTATTATTCAGGTTTGAAGGTCCACTGGTGTCTGCCCATCTGCCAAATCCTATTGACAAGATGCCACAGACAATAGGCCGATAACATGAACTGATAAGTCTTTAGCAATATCATTTTCAAATTCCTTTCTATGTAAGTGTCCAGATATGTTATGATTTTCAATTATTATAAACTGATAGCTCTGCATGTATTAATTGTGAAATTGAAAGTGTGAATTTATATTCCAAATCTTGTTTTTCTTATGTCACTGTAGGAAAACTGCATTTTCTGAGTGGTCAGCCTGGATGTTTTGCCTTTTGCTTTACCCCATATTTTTGCTGACTTTAGAACTCTGTGTACTTTACAATTGCTAACCAGAGGTAAGGTTTCTGTGCTCCCCATTTGTAACATGTTTGAATTAGCATACTCCTAATTTGTGTCAGATTTTTAATACATATTAAAGAAATGTAACTTTAAGAAAATTACTTTTTCCCAGTCAAACGTTCCTAATGGCTAATTTGTGTTGGCTCGCAAGCTTCTCCCAAGCCAGTAATTAGTCTTGAATATATGTGTGAATTGGTGTGACAATTCTCCCAGGAGTAAATAATTGGCTGATCGCAATGGGCAGAGATGAGTCCTCTAAACTCCTCTGAATATGCAGGGTGGGGGCATTGGGCATCCCTTTTGACACTAGGGTATCAAATACTGCTTGAGTGTAAAATCCTGCTTGGCAGCTTCTGCTGGGTTCATATATCAACCTTAGGGCACACTTGAAAGAGAAGAGAACAAGATGCCAATGAAGGTCTTGTGGATCCACAGTCTGTTTCTGTCCTACCAGACTTCTGTCTCCGGGTTTATATATAACTGTAAAGATCTTTCCAAACACAGAAGTGAAATTGGTAGTCTTTATTTGTAGTACAAAGGTATAAGTACATCCAGCTTCCTTTCCCAGCTCCCAGCTTTACAGCTTCAACTTCTCTTCTTCAAAGCATAACATTCCATCCTAGCAACAAGTCAACATTCTATTATAAACAAGTCCCCACATATCTTCCCCCTTACATAGGATAACAATAAATGAAAATATAAATGTAATACAATACATTCCCACAAAATTGAATGTGCAGGAGAATACAAATCATGTAATTCAATTAAGGAGCCTGCTATTTTGACACATTTCCCATACAGAATAAGACAATTTTTTAACAGCTTTCACTTGTATAGGTTGAGTAAATTTACTCTCTCCTTTGATTACTATTCCTCCTCTTCTCACAACAACCCAATCTCCTTCTTTTATATTGGAACCCTTGACTCCTTTCTTTTGATTATAATAATTCACAGCAACCCTTTGCTGTTTCATCACACCATCTTCCACCGCACCCCGATCAACTCACACACATTCTTTGCTTTTAAGCCATCCAGGAACTGCTTTAACTCCAGGCTCACGCCCCTTAAGAGAAACAAAAGGAGAAACTCCAGTTATTGAATGAATGACCACACCAATTTCTTTAGTTCTTCAGACCACGATAAACCATTGGTTAATGAAAGCTGAATATTTTCCATAAACAGGCGGTTAATTCTTTCGACCAAACCATTAGCCTGGGGCCTGAACATAGCAACCCTCTCATGAACAACTCCCAATTTAGTGAGAAAGTCCCTCATTCTTCTGGAGACCAGCTCCAGCTGGACTCCATTGTCTGACACAAGAGTTTTAGGTATTCCTTCATTTAAGAATGCTCTTTCCATGAATCCGATTACTTTTTCAGTTTCAATGCAGTCAGTAGACTCCACAACAAACCATTTAGAATGGTAATCCACAAGAACCATTAAAAACCTACTACGTGAACCAAGTTTAGAAATAGGACCAAGGAAATCAATTGCTACCCTCTCCCATGGACGCTTAGGAAATTCCATCCAAGGAAGGGGAGGTTGTCTTACTTCTTTTGTCTTATCATTCAGTTAAATAATCTTTATTTCGGTCGTAGACCATAAAAGATACATGCATACAATCAATATCATTGCTAATGTTTACAACACTTAAAAATGGGACACAGACCAATTAACATACAGTATATAAAAATATAAATAATGTAAAAAATGTACAGCATTAAAAATGCACAGGTATGCAGTTCAAGTTTAGTTTCTAGGAGGTAAACAAAAAAATATATATTTTATAAAAAGGATCTTCTCCTATGCTACATATCATCAATTAAGCACGAAACTGATAATACAACAGGAGTAGAGGTGTTACACTTAAGTATTCTAAGGGCCTCTTTGTAGTATCTAAACCCCAAGTATCTGCAAAGTTGGATAAGCCAACGTTGCCATAGGGATTTATACTTTGGGGCAAAAGAAGAAAACATGGGACTCAGTCTCTTCCTTAGCCCCACAAGCCGGACATTCTACTGACTTGCTAGGCGACCATTTATAGGAGAAGACCCTGAGCGGAAGTGTGCCTTATCTAAATTGCAGATAAAGTTTCCTCGCTGCAATGGGTAAAATCTCATCTAGAAACGGCTCAACTTTATATTCATCTTTCATATTAAAAAATTGAACAGTAAGGAAACCCAAGGAGGAATTACTAAGGGTATCCGAAATTCTATTTGTGCGATACAGATTGACCAAATCAGCGAGCGACAGCTGAGCACAAACTACGGCAGGATTAGACCAAAGACCTGGTAAACCCAGTCTCAAACTTTCCTTTTTTATAAAATCAAACCAGGGCAATTTCTCGGAACCTGGGAGGCACAATAACTCTTCTGTTTCAGATCTAAAATGCGTTAGTTTAGGGGTTATCCAGAGTCTACGCCAATAGGTTAATGGCTGTAAAGCAACTTCTTCTTCTATTGGTCTGATACCCATATCCATTCTCATGGGGATGAGGGGGGTGCTAGTTTGAAGAGTCAGCAGTGATCTTAAAAATAGATTTTCAGTCTTATTGATACCTTCTACCGTACTATTTTTGTTTTATCACTCCTTGCACATGCGTAACACTCTTTCACAATTCCTTCTATGTCACTGTCCATTCCTGGCCACCAGAAGGACTGCCGGCCACGCCTCTTAGTCATGTTTCTGCCTAAGTGTCCTTCATGAGCTAGGCTCATTATTTTACTTCTAAGACTGCCCGGTGGCACCAATTTGTTTCTTCTCCACAATTTTCCTTCACTTACACTCAATTCACTCTCAACATGGTAATAACTTCTGAAACGAACATCTTGAGAGATACTCTCTGTCCATCCTTCTGATACATAATTCATGACCTGCTGTAGCTTCTCATCTTTTAAAATGGCATCGTCCCATTCCTCCTTATCAAAAGCTTGTTCTTCATTACATCTAATCGCATCCACTCCATCATCCAAATCCTCTTCAATAACATCCACCGGCATCCTGGATAAATAATCAGCTACTACATTCTTGAGACCTTTCATGTACTCCATCTCAAAGTTGTACTCAAGTACAGACAGTATCCACCTAGAAATTCTCTGAGTTTAAATAAATGCACTAGAGGCTTGTGGTCAGTGCAGACTTTAAAAGGTAAACACCCACACAAAATATCGAAAGAGCTTGATTCCCCAACAGCATGCCAGGGCCTCTTTTTCAATTACAGAATATGATGTTTCTGCTCCTTGAAGTCTTCTGGATGCAAATCCAATAATACTTTCTACTCCATCAAACACTTGAGATAAAACTGCACCAATACCTACAGCACTGGCATCAGTAGTGATCAAAGTCTTGGCATTAACGTTAAAATGTCCAAGAGTGGGCGCAAGAATGATACAATTTCACATTCTTAAATGCATTATCACAGCTGTCGCTCCACTCAAATGCAACACCATTCTTCATTAGCAATCTTAACGGCTGCACTATTTCTGTAAGTAAACTTACAAACTTAGAACAGTACTCTGCTAGCCCTAAGAAGGATTTTAGCTGGTCCTTATTGAGCGGAGTAGGAGCATCAATAATGGCTGAGACAATACTTTTCTTCGGTCTTATACCCGCCTCGGATATCTCGTGACCTAAATAGGTCATGCAATTTTTTTTAGTTGACACTTTTCGCGCTTTATAGTCAACCCATGACTTTCCATACATTTTAAGACTTCAACCAATATTCCACCATGGTTTTCACCATCTTTTCCTACTACCAACACTTCATCCTGAAGGCATAAAACATTTTTCATATTGACAAAAAATCGCTGCATAACTCTCTGAAACACCGCTGAGGCAGACACCAACCCAAATGACATTCTGCGATAGCGAAATGCACCCAGCGGTGTTACAAACGAGGTAAGGTGCTTTGAATCTTCGCTAAGATCAACTTGATGATAAGCCGAAGATGTGTCAATCACACTGAAGAACACTCCTCCACCCATAGCAGTCAACATCTCAGAAATATTGGGTAGAGGTTGCCCGTCCACCCAAATATTATTTTGTAAAGTCGACACACAAAATAATTTTGGCTCCACCATCCTTGGGTGTGACCACGATGGGCGCCAACCATTCTGAGGCCTCAATGGGCTCAATAATACCTTGCTGTAATAATTTGTTGAGCTCTTCTTGAAGAGGACCTCCCATCAAATAAGGAACCTTCCTTACCTTGTGGACAACTGGCACCGCATTCTTTTTGTGAATAATCTTGTCAGAAAAATTTACAAATTTCCCTAACTTATCTGAGAAAACATTGGGAAATGTTTCCATTATACTTGTTTCAAAATGTTCAACATTATGAACCGCTAAGGATTGAACTGGTTCAGAAGCATTGGGATTCAACATTATTCCTAAATCTTTTTGATGGCGCCATCCTAATAGGTTGGAATCTTGTTTTGTAAGATACACTCGCCCATAGACTTTCTTTCCTGCGAAACTTATTACCATCCACTTTAGTCCTAAAACGTCTATAGTTTTGCCACTATAACCTACAGCTTTAATGTCAGGCATGTTCCAAGATTCCATGTCATACATACTACCCCAGACCTTAAGATACATATCTTTAGACAGCAATGTGTATAAACTTCCTGAATCAACTAGCATTCTCACATTGTTTGTATCAAACATAATGACACAGTGTGGCTTTTCTAACTTATCTGTGCTTTTGGTAGTGATATCCACATCACAAATAGTCCTAGAACGTGCTCCCTCAGAAATAGAAGAACCTTCAACACATAACATGAGTTCTTGAATATTTTCACAGGTATAGGTAATTTCATGTACATATTGAGTTTTGAAATTGCAAACTTTAGCAAGATGCCCCTTTTTGCCACATGCTCTACAAATTGCATTTCTAGCCATACACCTAGTGCTGGAGGCAATATGTCCAAGATCACCACACCGATAACATTTGAAAATGCGTGTAGTGGTTCTTGGAGTTGTATTGCTAGGACGGGGAACTTCACTTGACTTATTAAAAGACTTAGGCTTCAAGCTACCTATAAGTTTTACAACTTTTGTTTCAACAACACACGCATGAATTTCTAACCCTTTAGAATCTAATTCTTTTGACCGTACATTCTTTTGCACAATTGAATTTGTACATTTATCCATTTCTTTTATCCATAAACCAGTATGTTCTAGACCTTTAACTAGTTGTATTGCCTCTTCTAATGTGGATTCTTTAATCAGTAATTTCTCACACACCCTTTTGTTGTTGGTGCATCTAACTTTTTGATCAGGTATAAGTGAATCTCCCAATCCTTCAAAGTGACAAGTTAGAGAAAGACCTCTTAATGCAGCTACATAAGTTGCGATATCTTCATCTACTTTTTGCACGCGACAGAAACATTTATGTCTCTCTAGTACAGTATTTACTTTGGTAATAAAACTTTTCTCCAACATCTGCATGCTTATCTCATATACATTACTTGGCTGTCCATCACCCATCCCTAGAGAAATTTCCAGAAGATTTTCATATAAACGACATCCCTCAACACCCAAATGGTGAAGTAGAATAGCCTGTCTACGTACAGGACCATATTTATCTGCCCCAGTTGCTAAAACATAGGTTAAAAATATCTTCTTCCATTCTTTCCAGGGAACAGAAGGGTCACCAGGGGTAGGGAGAAAAGAGGGGGGTGCCGCTAAACCTTGATCAGCCGTGGATAGTGATGTGAAGAGTAAACAATTTGTTTCAATGAAACAATGTGTAACAATAAATTAAAGTTTACCTGTAAAAGGAAAAAAATGTAATGAAAATAACAAACTACTGTTGAATTTATTGAAAGTCAGATGGTCTTGTCGTTGAAAATGATGAAATGATGTTCAAATGGCTTTATCGCTTGAAATACCGAGTCTCCGATGTGAAGAAATGTTAAAGACCCGGTTTCCAACAGTTAAAATGTCCGCTGTGCCTTCATTCTTAAAATAACGAGTCTCCGAGGTGAAGAAATGTTAAAGGCTCGGTTTCCAATAGTTAAAATCGCCGCTGTGCGTGCTTCACGTATCTCTCTAGAGGAAATTTGGAACAATTACCACAAATCCATCCCAACTTGTTAAAGTGGCCTCCACATTTCAGGGAGCTTGCGTGAGCGCGCTAATTGGAATCAAGAGCATGCTTGGAAGACGTTGATCGTTTGAAGAATGCAGCGAAGATTGCCTTTATAGTTCTAATGGTAATTAAACCCAATTTTTGGCCATTCCTAAAAATCCATAATTTTTCGGCAAGATTTATAACAGTCAGTCAATTGCAAAGCTATGTTGACATTCTCAATAGCGCAATGCTGACATCTATATTATCGCAATATTGACAGTCTCAATAACATTAGATCAACAGTCCTTTAATAGCGCAATGTCAACGGCCAATGCTGACAGTTTTAGAAGTACCATGTAATTAGCAGCGGAATGCAAAACGGACAGCCTCAATAGCGCGATGTTGACAGTATCATTAGCATGTCAAATTAATAAATAGCGTGTAGTAGTAGTATAGTGCGAGCTCAGTGGAGAGGAAATCTTAGATAGAAGCGTATAAATCATGGATTTTCATGAGATACAGAGTACATACCAGTAACTGAGTATCTTGACCCATCCAATGAAATGAGTTCTTGTAAAGTTCGAAGTGCATACCAACTAGGTATGTTGAATTTTTCTTGAATTTTCCAGGGGTGAAGGTACTTGATGTCTGCCCCCTGCACAGACTGGGTCCCTCGTCGCCAATGTAAAGATCTTTCCAAACAGAGAAGTGAAATTGGTAGTCTTTATTTGCAGTACAATGGTATAAGTACCTCCAGCTTCCTCTCCCAGCTTTGCAGCTTCAACTTCTCTTCTTCAAAGCATAACATTCCATCCTAGCAACAAGTCAACATTCTATTATAAACAAGTTCCCACAATAGCCCTTAGGGCACACATAAAAGGGGAGCGACCAGTATGCCACAACAATTCTAATGGATCCGCTACCTGGCTGCTGAGGAACTCTGCTTTTGTCATACTAGTCTTCTGTTTCTGGGTTTATTGTGGGAAAATGGGTGTCACAAATTGGACTTTAGTGTTAGATGTTGAAGGACATATGGATTACAATAGTGCTCTCCCTACTTACACATCCAGCCCTCAGAGCCCAAGTTTAGTATGGTCCAAGAAATTTGGCATTTAGAAAATACCCAAAGTGGGTAGGGTTAGTGCTGCAACTTTGAGCCCTTTGATATGGGCATGCCCAGGAATCATTCCCACCCACTAAATCATGCCAGAAATAAATTAGGCTTCTCCCAGCACCCACTTCAGAATGCTTGCTGGACCTGCAGAAGGTCAGAAAAGTACTGTACCGGCTGTCTGTGACTTGAGAGGTGCTCCGAAAGACAAGGCATGATCCCTCTTGTATCCAAGACAAAAAGGTAGACTCCAAGAAGTCATACAGCTGACCTCCTGTTAAAGCCACAAAGATACAATAAGCTAAAAGAGGCTTTTTCCAAGAAGGACCCAGCCGAACAGTGGCAACATGGCCTAGACCGGACTCTGCTGTTGGTCTCTACCTGACACCCCATGAGTCTCTACGTGCCTCCACTGAGGTCCTGGTGGCATTAGAAGAGAACTCCTGTGGCAACTTGGGACTTGAAGGATTTAGGGCCTGATTTAGGGTTTGGCTGATGGGATACTTTGTCACAAATGTGATGTATATCCCATCCGGCGTATTACAAGTGGCATAGGATACAATGGACTTATACAGCAGATGGGATTTCCGTTACATTTGTGACAGATTATCCTATCCGCTGAACTTTAAATCAGGCCCTAAGTCAGAAGGTAAAATCTCTAACCAGTATGAACCTGGTTGGTGTATCTGGCCGTGCTCCATCATAGTTCTCCTCAAATTGTGCCTAGGTCCCACTCTACCACAACCATGAAGCATTATCAGTGCCTTGAAGTTTTGCACTATTTCTAATAACATTTTGAAAATTCATATCTCTGGTTCTCCTTATTGGGTTTTAGTCATTTTAGTGCCATTTTGATTATTAGATGTTGCTCTATTTTTCTAATTTATTGGTCTTTTTAGTGATTTACATTTTAACTTCATTCCTGTTTTGGTACAGCATGAATAATTTACAAATTGCCCTAATATAGGCCTGCTTGCTCTTTACTATTCTTACCAGGAGGTTGGGTTCGGGCTGATTTAGTGACTTTGATGGTTCACCATGACAAGGGTTGTGGTTGATCCTTGAGGTGGGTAGTCACTCTTCTGAAAAAATAATCCAATGTCTTAGTCCTTAAATACATATTTCCATTTTTAAGATTTAATTAGAAGTATATTTATGTTTATTTTAGCACTCTTGTCACCCATGTTGCCAGTGCATAATTTGATGAATTATTACCTTACTTTTCTCATATCATATCACTTTTGCTTACTAGTTAAAACTCACTTTGTTGTTTCTTTTTAACAATGTTACATCCACAAGGATACTGTTGATCTTTTACTAACACAATGTTATCGCTACCTGAATTAAAGGTGGTCTCTCAGTCATGCACCAAGCAATATCATCATGTGTAATGTCTCATTATTCGATGGTTTAATTGTTCCTACCTCATAAGTAGTTGTTGGTGATCTCTGTACGTTGTGTACATCCCTCTGCTGCACTTGTAGTGGTGGTAATTCATCGTCAGAATCATAATTTATGGGGATTTCTTGCAGACCCTTCTTCATTGCGATATTGTGCAGTATTGCATTCATTGCGGTGATCTTGCAGCATGTGTCCGGCCTGTACATTAGTGCCCCACCAATCTTATGGAAGCAGTGAAACCAAGACTTCATGATCCCAAAGATCCCCACTATGATAAAATGCATTGTCCTGTGCGTCCTGTTGTACTGCCTTTCATTTGTTGTCCTTGGAGTCAGTTACGGCATGAGCATCCAGGGATGTAAGGCATAGGCACTGCCACCTTAAAAGCATGAGAAGGAACACCATCAGGTCACATTACACACATGGACCTGGCCACTGTATTCATACTGTGTGTGATTCTCTTACCACGTCGAAAACCATCACCAATGTCACCCTGTGACAGTCAGTTTTGTATTCCGCTGTGGCGGAACCTGAATTAGTCGTGGGTGCTGACTGGGAATCTGGCCACAAGGTCTCGTATGATACAGGAGGCATCACACACTACCGGCACATTGAGTGAGTGTGAGCTTTTCCTGCGTATGTATTAGTTGCTGAGGGGGGATATATGGCAATATATGCACCATCAACATAGAGAATGGCATCGGGGAACTGTACTATCCTTTTGAACATTAATTAGGTTTGTTGCAATAATTGTAGGATATTGCGGAATGATATATATTGGTTAACTTTGCTCACTAAGATGTACAGAAACTTGTGAAAGAACCTGGAAAAGACGCTTTGTGACACCCACCCCAACAACTGCTATGACCCCTTGTAGCTGCTAGAAGCTAAGAGGTGTAGGCAACACAATGCCTGCACATGTGATGGAATTGCATTGCTTCTGAGTGTTGGGGCCTGTAACTGCGATTGTAACTCAGAAATTTAATCAAGTATTACCTGACTACTGAGTCTGTACCTCTCACAAATCTCCTCATATGTTCGTTCAAACAGGGTGGTCCTCACCCTGAATATTCTCCCCTGTCTCCTCCTCCTTCTCTGCCCCCCAGTCACAATCCTTATACTCCTTGACAAATGCATAAAGTCGCCATTGTGAAAGAGCCTGATGCATTTTGGGTGCCTTTTCATAATTTGCACCTGGTTACCACCTGATATGAATCATTGGTAATTGCATTTTTCTGAATGGCCATTTTGCAACTAGTTGCAATTAGGAAATCTTTTGTAAATGCGATTAACGATTCACAATTTGGAAATCCTATTTGTGGTTTCCTGTTTTGCAATCACCAAGATGTGAAATCTACTAGGTAGGAATCACATTGTGCACCACCACAAATGCCTTTAGTACATTCCGAAATGGCATTTAGCATTTCATAACTGCCTGTAATTGCGATTCTCACCATTAGGAGATATCGGCCGTAACTACACCAGAATACATTTCTCTCATTTGAAACTGATCCTGAAGGCATCTGATGCAGCGCTACTCCAAAAATAATTCTGAAACCATTTCACTTATCCCTGGAACATCAGAACATACATTCACTCACCAGTGGGGCCCATATCACTGTGAGTTTCGTACACACAATTTCCATCTCACTCTTGGGGTCAGTGAATCTCAATGGAGAGCTGCTGTATCATAGCGAAATGTCTAAATTAACTAAACGTTTATATTATATACATCTGCAGTTTTAGAAAGTTTACCATGGTTTTATCATCAGAAAATATACATTTAGACATATCGCCGTAAGGGTTGATGAGTCTGCTAGTAAGAAAATTAGGCGTAGGAAAACTCGAGATCAGCTTTAATTTCCCATTTATCTAATTTTATTAGAGCAATTAACATGTCTAAAAGTTTCTTTTCTTTATTTCTTTATTTATTCTTTAAATGACATTTAAACGAAAGTCTTCAGTTTAAAGACAAATTAATTTCATTCATTTTAGAAAATTTCAGAAATAACGTTAGCATTTTAGGTAAGAACATAAGTATTAGCAAAAGACAGATAGATGCCAAAGTCCATTCGCCTAACTCCCTAACTAAAATCCCTCACTAAAGTGCCATTCCTGCAAAGAAAAGTCATAAATCAAAATGAAGGGTCTTACATCACAGGAACATCAGCAATCCAACAGCATCTCCGGAGGAAATTAGGAAGACGTTTTTTACTCGGTAAAATCAGCACTTTTTATACCTTTTTCACTAGCACTATCTATCTAAAAGAGTAACTTTTAAAGAAAAGTCGAGTCTTCATTGGTCAGTTCAGGGGTAGATGAGCATAACCTCATCTCCGCATTATACAATTTCTTCCAGTCAGGGATTTTTTAATGCCCCCATTGTTTCTCCAAGTCCGGCCTAGTCGAGTTTCCTTAACTCGCAACTTTAAGCAATATTCTCACGTTCAGAACCATTGCTCCCATCATTTGGCAGCCATCTAGACTTGCAGGTCACGGTGGCCTTGAACCGCCTTCCACACAGGCCCAAGCAGCTCACATTTATTCTCATCTCTTCGGCTTCGCATGCGTTCTGTCTTTGGCTGTCACAGTAAACTAGTGACTCCATTTTGTCACAGGCCTCTCGAGTCAGAATGGGAACTATCATAGAAACAAACACAAATAAACGTTAAATTTTGAAAAATAGCCTTTCTGTTTACCTCCCCCCTTACTAAGGTTTTCCCTATTAGTAGTTACCTAGCAGATAAGTGACACTTATGCGTAATATACTCACTTTAGGTCCCGTTTCTGGCCACAAATACATAAACAAAAGCACATTTATGCTTCATTCCATTATATCAATGCAGCATATTAGTACAGGACACGACAAAATTACATAGTTAGTTAATTATAATTGCAACATAAGCAGAGATTAGTTTCCCACGTGTGTATATGTCCAAGTTTTTATTCTAGGTTGGTTATTTTCATGCACCACTCTATTAATTCAGATGACATGTTATCGAAGTGTGACTTCACAAGGGGTATACAAAATTTTGCTTCTCCACCTTGCTCCATCACATCTCTGTATGGATAATCCCCAGTCCTGTCGATCCCCGGCCGCCTGACAAGGCAGAGTATGACCCTGGAGGGTAGCTCCTCAATAGATTAATTCCAGGAGTATCTAAAAGAGATACATTTACCTACCTTTAATATTACAGAAACCTTTCATAAATAGATTTAGCAATAAAATAAGAATAAACAAGGAAAGCGCTGTGCTCTGATGGCCTTCTAACCAACTTTTATAAGACATTTCAAGACTCACTATTAATCCACATCAGAAATCTATTTCGGCACTTTGAAGAATCTGGGAAAATAGCAGGTACAGTTTCCAAAGCAACAATAGCGGTCATACATAAAGAAGGGAAAGACCCGCTTGGAACTAACAATTATCACCCCATATCTTTACTAAAGGATGACTGTAAGATTTACACAAAACCCTTGCACTAAGACTAGAAAACATTTGACCAAAATTAATACACCAGTCACAAACCATCTCCGTCAAGGGCAGATTGACACCAGAAAACATCAAACGACTTTCTCATGTTTTCAAAAAGGCTAAACCATTAATAACTCTAAGAACGGCAATTGGCTTGGATGCCAAGAAAGCCTTTGACAAAGTTTAATGAACTTTCCTAAGAGAAGTTCTGAGGAAATTGGATTTTCCAGTTTCATCAAAGGTTCTTTATTCGGTTTCATAAATCTAAGGTACGAAACATCCATATGATACATATAACAGATTTAGCTTCATTCAGAAAACCTTGATGTATGAATATAATATAATAGATCATTAAAATAAAATCATAAAACTTAATCCCAGCAGACCTCAGGCAATGTAATTTCATTACAGTTGTTTCTGTCGGAATACCAAAATAATTTCTCAAATTGATAATCTTATCACTGCAAGTAACACCAGGTTCCAAGATATATAAAACTCATGATATAATACAAAGTGCAATGTTCGGAAAAGTGCTTTTAAACACAATTGGCTGATAAATATTAGCTGTATAAACACAATTATATCCATAATGCATAAATACTTAAAATGGTTTCCACAGGACAACCCATACACTAAAATGCTACAATTTACAATGGTTTCAAGAACTTCACATGCTTTATCCAAATATTGAACAAGAACCAAATCACAGAAAAAATAACTGGGCCAGATGTGTAAGTCCTCAAAATATGTTTCTCCTCTACACAAAAATGTAGTACTTCCATGGACATTAATGTATATATTCTAGGGCTACTTCAAAGAATCTCAAAACATGTATATGGAATAACCAATAGTGACACTAATGATTAGAAAAGTAGAAAATTATGTTTATTACATTTTTCATATTCTTATTTGTGCATAAAAACCATATAAGAATAGGGAAACAAAGGTCCCACAGAGACTAACAAATAAGCAACATTCTAACTGCATTCATTCAACACACATACATCCTACATTCAACTAATCATATTGATGTATATGATCCTCCTGACATTACACAGTTTCATTTATAATTGATATGACAAATAAATAGTAAGTTTATGAACGTATGGTTCTTTTTAGGTGGCTTCCAAATAGTGACTCTAAGCGCGTTTCGACAACAAAGCTGTCTTTGTCAGCAGTTCCACCATCGAATGTTGTACTCTGTAAAGACAATATATAAATATGTATCATATATCATTAATTGTATACATTAGTGTCATTAATTATTAAACTCATGTTAGTTAGTATAAGACGTATCCTCACATCCTTCGGGGCAGAAAGAGCCAGATATAACAATACAAACATATTATAAACATATAATTTACTAGTGTGAACATATACACAGGTGGCTATGTATTTGCACATCTGTCGGGACATGCTAAACCAACATGGGCTGGCATGTTTAGACACCAAGATTATCATGCAGATTAAAAAATATGATGTCCCTTACCAGATTGATTGGACATAATCCATGCATTTGAAAATAGGAAAAGATAACAACTTTTCACAGGTGAGTGTTGCGCAAAAGTGAATACCTAATGATCAAACATAGGAATACGAGGGCCACCAAAAGGTAGTATATAGAGCAGACGATTTAAAAAGAGGAAATCCAGAGAGTGATTTTACCATATAAATTGCGATTCTCCTATTAACATGACCAGAGAATCTGGATTTCTTTAAAGACAGGGAGGCTAACATTATGCATTAATCCTTTAATGCAACTCACAAACAGCCGCTTACATCATAAAGGAAGAATAAGAATGTGATGACAGCATGGTGACAATATAAGGCATGAGCAGGAGTAGAGCTGCCTCTTTTAAATGCAATGAAACAAGCAGAAAGTCATTAAAATCAAGCTGCAACTTGGAACAAGGGTGCTGCAAAAGCTGAAAACCAAGGAAGGGAGCGAAGGTAAATCCATCAAGATCCGTCAGTTCGAATTATCTGAAAATAAAGTGAATAAGGTCAAACAATAGAACAAACTTGCCAAAAAACCTTGAACATGAAGAAAAAATAACATATGAAATGCAAATAGTTAAAAAGTGCAAATAGTTAACAACATCATCTAATGAAGAGCAAAACTAAGCAACATCATAAAGAATAAATTCTCCGTCTAAGGGAGGGACGGGAGGGATAATGTTAGCCTCCGTGTCTTTAATGAAATCCAGATTCTCTGGTCATGTTAATAGGAGAATCGCAATTTCATTACAAGACAAGGAGGCTACATTATGCATGTTGGTAGCCTTGAATAACAACGTCGGAAACATGTTCAATAGGTTTACAATATTGATGAGCAAATGTAGAGGCATTAGACCAATCAGCAGCCTTAAGGATAGTATCCAACTTACCACCAGACCAGAAGGACTTGCTGGCCATAGCACTTCTGGGAGAATGAGCTTGAAATTTGGAAAGGTCAATACCAGCAAAGTTCATAGCCACTTTAACCCATCTGGCAATAGAGCATGATGAGATGGGTTTAAAGGGTTTCACAAAAGAAACAAGAAGTTGATTGGCATCAGGAGGACAAAGGTCTTTCATTCTGGAATCGTATTCCTTCATGCAATCAACGACACAAAGTTTTTTGCAAAAGTCAAAATGAGGGTAAAAAATAGAGTCAGACATGGTTTTAGTTCTCCTTAAGATTTCAAACTTAACACCAAACATGTCATAGCATCTATTAGAGATATCTAGAGCTTTGACGGATCGCTCGAGTGCTACAGGATGGCGACACTCCTCGTGATCCTGAAACCGTATATTCTAAACCTTCTCAAAAAGTCAAACACTGTGAAAGCACTATTGGAGGTCGCGGTATCTCACTTGACCTGGGAGGTCCTAGCACCTTGCGCTCTATGGGAGGCCCTTGCGCCTCAAAAGGTACTGGTACCCCTCGCGGCACAACTAGGATGGGTGTCCCTAGCGGCACGGATTTGGCGGGTGTCCTCAGCGACACAATTGTTGATAGTGTACGTGTTGACGCAGACTCTGACTCAGATGAAGACGAGGTCTTCAATGACCCTTACGACGAGTTTGTTCTTGACCTGGATGACCAGGATCAGGATGACTTGGATTTTAATGTCTTTTCAGAGGCTGACTCTTCCCCCTCTTCCAAACACTCCATTTTTGACCCTCTGGGTGGCGAAATGTTTTCCCCTAACAACATCTCCCACCCTAATAGTTCAAGATGGTTCCCACATGATCATGTGGCCAAATGTATTACAAAATGGCTGAGAAATTCTCTTGAGAGAGAAACACGCAATACCATGAGATCAGAATGTCCGAGGCCATGCATTGAAGACAAGGTCTGCCAGACCCCCAATCTCGATCCTGACCTCATTAAGTTTTTATTCAAACTGGGTAAAGATCCCAGAAAGGGCCTCGAGAGGGCCCTTAAGGCTTGTCAGGATCGTCTCCTGGATGTTCTCGGCCCCCTTACTAAAATCCTTGACCTGGCCGAGGAATCCCATATCTCAAATTCACCCCTCAACACTAACTTAATTAGGGGCTGGATCCAGAGAGCGATCGTCCTACTTGGTAAAGCTAACTCTGGACTTAATATCGAAAGGAGGAAGACTATCCTCAATAAGATTGTGTTAAAATACCCCCACTTTAGCTGAAAATTTTCTATTTTTATATAAACATAGCGCGTAACCGATATGTTCACTCGGTATTAAAATACCCCCACTATGTTATATAGTTACACAGTCTCAAATTTGCCAAATGATCCCATACGCAATTCTTACCGATAAAAAACGATATATATGTGGTGAGCAGCTAGTCATCCTCCTGAATTATTCAACGCCCATGGCTGCCGGACCCAACAAACCCGATAGAATTTGCTGCGAATAACGTGCGGTTTATATTTGAATAGTAGCAGCCCTAATGGTCCAATGAAAGACTCTAAGAGGGCGGGAATAGTTTAAGAATAGACAAAGAAAATGAAAACAAGCATTCGATTTGCTGCCTTGCGTGATATTGACGTGATCCAATCAGATTTTAAAATAGGCGGAGCCTAGCTCGGACAAATGCAAAAAAGAGAGGGAAGGAAATGATCCAATCCGATTTCAAGGTGGGCGGAGCTTAGCCTGGCCAAAAATAAAAAAAGAGGGAAGGGAAAAAGGAAATGAGGGGGAAGAAAGCAATAGCGATAAAAGTATCGAGGTGGGCCAAGATAAAAGTCTAAGTACTACTGAAGATCACACCCCCAGCACAAACTGAGAAAAAAGAAAAAGAAAAAGAAAATAAATACCCCCAATTCAGGTATTATAACTCCTTATGTACAATAGATAGAAAATGCTGAATAGATGTAAAAAGCGGCATCAGATCATAAGATGTAACATCTAGATATCTATCAATATGACTTAATAGTGTACTCACAATAAGGGGCATGATGAAGAGGATGGCGCTAATTACTGTAATGATGGAAAAGACTGAAATAATGAAGGTGCACAGGGACTCTAAGTCTCACTGAGGGTCTATAGAAATCTTGCACAAGGTATAGACAGAGAAGGTCTTTCCATGTGAATATATAACTGAAAGAAACCAAACAGATAAGTAAATCTCATTCTAACTGTTATATCGTATGGCTTGATCCCATGGGATTTCAGAGTTAAGCCCATGGATATGAGTATTCAGAGAAAAAATCCCAAACACCTCTCTGCGTTTCCGGACCGCTTCTGCTTGTTGAGCATTTTTAATTTCAATTTTTTCCAATACTAACTACCTTATTTCGATTTCACGATGATTCATTTCTTGGTAATGTTTGGCTAACGGAGCCGTCAGTTGTTTTGTTTTTATTGCTGAACGATGTTCTGTCAAGCTAACTGAGAATTGCTGTGACGTCTCGCCAACATACCCCTTGTTGCACGGACATAATAATAGATATACGACATTGTCTGTTTTACAGTTGGTAAAGGTTTTAAGTTTAATTTCTTTCTGGAGATAAATGAATTTATCTGCGATGGTGGCCCCATCGCATGCCTTGCAGTGGGCACATTTATGATTGCCAGTGATGGGATGACTTCCACCCATGGTTTTCTGTGCGAAAGGCGGTTTAGTTGGCATTCTGGAGTGCCCACAAGGCCTTTCAGGTTTTTGTTCCTCTTGTGAGCAAACATGGAATGTGGAAGGGCCTTGTCAGGTTCAATATTGGCATTTAATATATGCCATTGGGCATTTATAGTTTGTCGAATCTTCTTATTAAAGGACGAGTGTCTTGTTATACATACCAATTTTGGGGGATCTTTTTTAGTTTTGGTTTGTAACAAATGATCTTGATCATAAAATCTGTCCCTTTTGTATGCTTCTCTTACGAGTCTCTTGGGGTATCCTCGATCAATGAATTTTAGTTTCATTACTGTTGCCCTAAGATCGAAATCATGTACCCTGGTACAGTTACGGCGAAGACGCAATATTGTCCCATCGGGATGCTTTCTCTTTAGCATCTGGGATGGTAACTGGAGAAGTCTAATTATGTATTTCTTGCGGTTGGCTTGATATAGAGATCTACTTGAAGTGTGGACCCCACTTCTTTAATCTCAATGTCTAAAAATTCAGGCAAGTCCCATATTCAGATCAAACCCAATTTGTTGCACCAGTCACAAACTAACCTTAATCAGGGTATCTACAAGGCTCGATCCATATTCCTTACGTCACTCAAGGAATGTCTGTATTCAGCTACTTCCTGAGTAGTACAGATATGGATCCAGAATAAAATTGGCTTTAAGATCTCCAGATCTGATAATCTTTTCATCCCTGTGTCAAAATAAAGTGGGACCAATGGGGTATTTACTGGGATTGAGAGCAATGATCTGACAAATGTATTCTCTATCATTGCTAGCGTTGTGGCATCAGTGTAACCCCAAGCTTCCACGCCATACAATGCAGCACTTTGGGCCTTTACTCGATCATCGTTTAAGGCCAGGGAAATGGAACACTAGTAAGTGTTCTTCTGGAAGCGGAGAATGGCATTGGATCTATGTGATATTGTGAGGGCTCCTTTATTTACTTGTTGGACCCACTTAAATTTGTCTGACAGGGTCACCCCCAAATAAAGCTAAAGACCCTTTCCAAATGGTCTTTCCCAGCCATTACTGAACTGTTCTTGTTACCATTCTTACCAAAGACCGTTAATTTGGTTTTAGCAGTATTTTAATCCAGACCCCTGCGGCCACAGAACTCCAGAAATGTATTTAGCAGATTTTGTAACCCCATTAGGGACTTGAAGATTAATATTGAATCATCTGCAAACAGAAGTATAGGTGTTTTAGCCCAGTTGAGAGTGGGAGAGTCGTTGACACAGTTTGGCAATTCCTTGGCCACATCATTTATATATAAGGTGAACACGGTGGGAGCCAAAATGCACCGCTGTCGAACACCTCATGCGACTAGGATACTCTTTGTCAACTCTCCTCTATCACCCCACCTGACCTGTGCATAGTTTTTTTCATGCAACCTAATTAGTATTTCAATTAACCCACCTGAAACTCTCATGTTTGCTAGTACTCTCCAAAGGCTTTCCCGGGGTATCAGATTGAATGCGGCATGCCAGTCAACAATTGCAACATAGACTGTCTGGTTACCCAACAGAACAAATTTCCAGGAAAGGAGGGCAAATTTAAAAACTTGATCTAAAGCGCTAATTTTTATCACAATATCCTGCCCAAAAGGGAGTTAGCATTCTCTGATCTTCCATTCACTCTTGCAACCTATTTAAGACCTGACTGGCAAATATTTTTGAAGGTAGTATACTAGGCAGATGGGCCTGTATTTTAATGGACAATTAGCATCTCCATTTTAAATATCTGAATTATTTCTGCCCTCCCTCCCATATACAGATTTTTTCTACCACTTGCTATTGCATTAGAGTGAAGGTTCACATAAGTAGCCCACAGTCCAGGTTTGGATTTATATAGGTCACCAGGTATGCAATCAGGACCAGGGCCTTTAGTGCCTTAAGACTATTAATAGCTGAAAGGGTATCCTCTAGACTAAAAGAGATCTTATCGGTCTTCCCATTTCCCAGCTTGATAACATCACCCTTGGGACACTCATCAACCACATTGGAGGGCTGTTTTGAAGGTGGAGTCTGAGCATAGGATCTATGCCATACCCTTACACTAAGACTAGAAAAAATAATAATAAAATGAATACACCAGTCACAAACCAGCTCCGTCAAGGGCAGATTGACACCAGAAAACACCAAACCACTTCATCATGTTTTCAAATAGGCTAAACCTCTAATAACTCTAATAATGGCAATGGCCTTGGATGCGGAGAAAGCCTTTGACAAAGTTTAATGAGCTTTCCTAGGAGAAGTTCTAAGGAAATTTGATTGGCCAATTAATTTTGAGTGCATGGTGTTTGCATGTACACTCAACCATCAGCTCACATTAAGATACCTATTGGATAAAATACTACTATCTCAAGGGACTGGACAAGGCTGGCCAAAGTCACTTAACTTTTCCTGCTTGTGATAGAACCTCTTTTAGCCTCCTTACGGACTAATGAGATAGAAGACATTCCATTCAGATCAGATAAAGTAAACTCTCCGCATAGGTAGATGACATCCTAATTTTCACAGAAAAACTGACTCTGCAATCCCAGCTATTCTAACAGACTTTGAGAATTATGTGAAGGTCTTTGGCTACTCCCTACATTTTTGACAAGACTGACATTTTCCCACTGAACATGCTATGTACTCCATCGATAATTAAAAATACTACACTACACTGGCAATGTAAAAAATTAAAATATCTAGGCATTCGAATCTAAACGATTCAATCAGCTTTATTGGGTTAAAACAATGCAACCATAAAAGCAATGTACATATACAGATTCTATTACCAAAATCATTAAAAACAGCCAGCAATCAATTAAAATTCCATAATTTTATTAAAACGTCGTACAATTCCCAGCGAAATAAAAATGTGGCACAACATCGATTCTCTTTGTGTAAACAATAAACTCATAGCAGCATTTCATGAACAATTGTTTGGCATAAACAGTTTTAGGTGTCAATATCAAATCACATGGGCTTAGAAAGTGCAAAGTGCTCCATTAATGCGGCCGTCCCCGATCTTCTTATTAAAGGACGAGTGTCTTGTTATACATACCAATTTTGGGGGATCTTTTTTAGTTTTGGTTTGTAACAAATGATCTTGATCATAAAATCTGTCCCTTTTGTATGCTTCTCTTACGAGTCTCTTGGGGTATCCTCGATCAATGAATTTTAGTTTCATTACTGTTGCCCTAAGATCGAAATCATGTACCCTGGTACAGTTACGGCGAAGACGCAATATTGTCCCATCGGGATGCTTTCTCTTTAGCATCTGGGATGGTAACTGGAGAAGTCTAATTATGTATTTCTTGCGGTTGGCTTGATATAGAGATCTACTTGAAGTGTGGACCCCACTTCTTTAATCTCAATGTCTAAAAATTCAGGCAAGTCCCATATTCAGATCAAACCCAATTTGTTGCACCAGTCACAAACTAACCTTAATCAGGGTATCTACAAGGCTCGATCCATATTCCTTACGTCACTCAAGGAATGTCTGTATTCAGCTACTTCCTGAGTAGTACAGATATGGATCCAGAATAAAATTGGCTTTAAGATCTCCAGATCTGATAATCTTTTCATCCCTGTGTCAAAATAAAGTGGGACCAATGGGGTATTTACTGGGATTGAGAGCAATGATCTGACAAATGTATTCTCTATCATTGCTAGCGTTGTGGCATCAGTGTAACCCCAAGCTTCCACGCCATACAATGCAGCACTTTGGGCCTTTACTCGATCATCTTTTAAGGCCAGGGAAATGGAACACTAGTAAGTGTTCTTCTGGAAGCGGAGAATGGCATTGGATCTATGTGATATTGTGAGGGCTCCTTTATTTACTTGTTGGACCCACTTAAATTTGTCTGACAGGGTCACCCCCAAATAAAGCTAAAGACCCTTTCCAAATGGTCTTTCCCAGCCATTACTGAACTGTTCTTGTTACCATTCTTACCAAAGACCGTTAATTTGGTTTTAGCAGTATTTTAATCCAGACCCCTGCGGCCACAGAACTCCAGAAATGTATTTAGCAGATTTTGTAACCCCATTAGGGACTTGAAGATTAATATGGTCACAGTTCCCCTTCACGAATTCATCGTAAGCGACAGGTAGTTCTATTTGATACAATTTCCGAACAAACTTCCATTAGAACATCATACTTTTCCTAGCATTGATAAATGTCGCAGCATAAAAACAAATCTCAGGTTCTCTTAGCATAAACAGTAGGCTCATAGCAGCATTAGTGGTTTTAGCATCATATTTTTTAAACAATAATTTAAGGTACACAATTCTAAAATTCAAATACAGATCACATAAAAGTAAAAAGTGCATGGTACTCTGCTTGGTATGCCTATCACATGGGCATGGGGAGACTGGACGCTGTTTCATTGTAGGGAACGCTACTAAATGGTGGGCAAGGCCTAGCCTCATTCTTGTGAAGACATAGCGGTGGGAGGGTCTCATGACAAATGATAAATAAGTTTGAAAGCCATCGGTATCTATATGCAGGTGGTAAAGCTGGTACGTGGCTTGCTTCCCTACTGTTCTCAACCTGCATTCCTTCTTATGATACAGGAAAGTTCTCTTTATCTCCTGTTTGGACAATCCTGATACATCATTTGGGTTTTCCTGGATCGTCTAATTGAATAAGTCTCTATAGGTATTAACTAAATATTTGAGCCAGGGGATCTTAAGACAATTCTCGAATCGCAGGCAGTCATTAATAATACATTTAGTAAATGTGGTCTCCTCTTTTGACCATATAGATCTCCATAACAGTAGGGGTCTCAGTGCAATTAAGTCTGACAGATATTTAAGCCCCACTTCACTGTGGATTAGTTCAGAGGAGGCCGATGCCGGGAGACATAAAAGCTTTTTTAAGAAGGAGTTTTACTCCGTTTGCAAATTGTAACTTGGGTGGTGTCCCCACACACCTGCCCCATATAATGCAACAGAGGTACATCTTGCTTTATAGATATAGACCATGTCTTTAATGCGGCGATCCCCCAATTTAGTTGCAAACTTAAAGACGCTATACACACTTTTGGCAATTTTGGCCCGAACATTAGACATTTCACGGTTCCACTTCCCATCACAGGAAAAAGATAACCCTAAATAGCAAAATTATCAACATTTTGCACTTTATTGCCATCGACAAAAAAGGGTTTCATACTCCTAAGTTTCGGACCGCATACCATTGTGAATGTTTTAGCCTTATTAATCAACAGCTTTCTCTTACTCATAAAATCAGCAAACCCGTCAATTAACCTCTGGTGGCCTACCGGTGTTCTGGATAGGAGCACAGCGTCATTCGCATGAAGCAGGACTGGAACTTCCTTGCCCTCCGCTTGTGGGGAATCCACCTGTATCATTCTAAGTACTGCATCAACTTTGTTAATAAATAGTGTAAAAGGCAATGGCGCTAGGACGCAGCATTGGCGAATACCACGTTTTACGTTAAAATTAGGGGTGCATTCACCCGTTTGGCCATACTGCACTTTAGTCAATAGCTTCTCGTACAGCCTGGCTAAAAAATAAATAATAGGTTTCGGGGCACCAAGGTTAAGTAAAATGGATGTATGACATTACAATGCATGCTTTTACATCGCATGCTTTTACAACGTGGTTTTTACAACGCATACCATTACAACGCATAGTGCTTTTAGGCGCTGGATAGTGAATTGTTTAATTTACTATTCCAACTCCAGTCCCCGTGGATAGTAGGGAAGGTGTTGAATAGTACATTAAACCTATTCCCTATCCTAGAGCGCCCCCCAGTGCAATGCGTTGTAATGGTTTGCGTTGTAAAAGTTGCATCGTAAAGGCACTGCGTGATAAAAGTTGCGTTGTAAAGGTTGTTCACCAGTAAAACTGGCCATAAAATGGCGTGATCCACTAAATCAAAAGCGCTGCTAAGATCGGCAAAACATAAAAAGAGCTGTCCCTGTTTAACACATGTGTATTTTCCAACTAAAAGCTCTAGGTTAATACACTGTTCTATCGTGCCCAGCCCCTTTCTAAAATCATATTGAGCCTGAGCCAAAATACCATTCTCCGCGACCCACTCTTCTAGTCTTACTAATAAAACCCTACTCATGATTTTTACTGAGGAATCAAGTAGGGAAATAGGCCGATAATCCTTGGCCTCAGATTTGTTACCCTTTTTGTAGATGGGAATAATAACGGATTCCCCCCAGATTATCGGAGAACCCTCCCTTACTGCAGCATTAAAAACTCTTATTAGTATCTGGCCCATAGTTCCAGCACAGTTTTGTATACATTGATGGGGACACCATCCGGGCCTGGTGCTTTTCCCCCTTTACTGCTTCCAAGGCCTAACTCGACCTCATCAAGGATAATATTTAGAGGAATAACGGGCCATTTGTGCAGGTTAATCGGGTCCTTAATATCTGTATGCCTTGGGTTGAATATGCTAGTAAAATGTACCACCCACTCCTTACAGCTGACATGAGACCGAAGTTCTGGGAAAGAGTCATTTTTGAGGAATGTCGAGTTCACAGTATCCCAGAATAACGTATTATTAGATGAATCTGCCGCTAGTGCAAGATTATCCCAAGCCTCCTGTTGGAGCTCTCTCTTCCTACGTTTTGAATTAAATTTATATTCTGCTCTTAATTCTTGTACTAACGCCTTATTCCTGGGTCTGCTGGAGAGTATTTGTTTCAGCTTGTTCAATGAGTCGGTGCATGAATGGTTAAACCAGCCCCTGACCTGCGTATGTTTCCTACGTGGTGGTGCAGTAAATAATTTCGAGATTGAATCACTAATTATACTAAAATTTGTCAAAATCTGGTCAGGTTCGATCTCAACCACTAAACTGTCTTCAATCTCTTTACCACAGTCCTGGACAATCTTTTTTAATATTTCAGCTGGGTTAGTACATTTCCATCTAATTCTAGTGCCGTTTGATCTGCACCGGGCAATATTGCCAATAACCGTGCATTGCTCTACTATTTTATTCGCCCACACGAGCAGTGGCATAATGATACAATTGTGATCACTCATCAACAAATCGTCAATCCACGGGGTAGAATAGAAGTTTACAATATTGGCAGAAACAATTACATGATCGATGGTGCTATTTGCTGTTCTTCCGGTACAGGTTGTTATCTCCTTTCCACACCCATCCCGAGGACATTGCATGTTGTCAAGATGGAATTTTGCCAGGACAGCATTTAGGGTATCTCCATAGATAGTATGTGGGAAATGTATTAAAGTCGTCCCCATCATCGTTCTGGAACCCGCAAACTTTTGTCATAGACAAAGGACAAATTGGGATATTAAAATCTCCGATCCATACAATATCCATATGTGTATTATCAGCAATAACCAGATTATCAAGTTCCAGCTTTAACTCAGTGACAACATTATGGCGAGTTGAGTCAAATATATTATTATAAAAAAATAATCAATAAGACATCCTGGCCATCCCTATGATGTAGCCAAAGTAGCTGAGATAGGTGGCCTATGTTAATAGCTCTTTTGACTCTCAGGGGCAAGTTGTTTTTCAATAGAATTAACAACCCACCCATAGCTCTACCAGATAGTGAAGGAGTTGCTGGTAAATCATACGAAGTAAACCCTTCAAAATAAACGTTATCATTACTCCAAGTTTTCTGTAGGCAGATTATATCATGTAAATTAATAAACACAATCCAGCCTAACATATCCTTCTTACTTGCGGGTCCGGCTATGTTCCAGGTGATAATGGTAT
The DNA here is from genome assembly GCF_964261635.1 of Lissotriton helveticus. NCBI lineage: Eukaryota > Metazoa > Chordata > Amphibia > Caudata > Salamandridae > Lissotriton > Lissotriton helveticus. The sequence continues at coordinate 488,452,306 of NC_136068.1, forward strand.
AGCCGCAAGATGAAGGGGTTCCTGACAATCGATGGGTTGATCACAAGTTCTGCTACTTGTTCTGCTATTGGCACTGGCAGCTCCCTCACTAGAATCTAGAGGCAATGTGGGTGGTTTTGGGTTCTCTACCATTCTTTGTCCTGTATTCTCATCTAAGATAACTCCTACGTTTGCAACCTTCTGATTTCCTAATACGTGTGGTAAATAAAGAGCAGACATATTTATGTCACATAATGTGTCTTTACACATAATTAGATTATCCATGGCCTTATTATACACACTTTCTGCTGTTTGCCCTGTGCCCGTCGGCCCAGTACCAGTACCACCCTTCTCCCCCTCGGGCAGACGAGCGGTGACCAGTCAGTCATTGACATCTAGTGTACTGCGTGGTGAGAATCTATTAAATGTAGGTAAACCAAAGTGTGACTGCAGTAAAACTACTGATTTAGTTCTACATAGCTCCTGGTTTCCTTCCTATATTGGGTGAGGGTCTTAGATGTCTACAGAAGAAGCTGAGGGGCAGGAGAGAAGCAATACAATCTTCATACGGGAAACTAGCTGCTCTATCCAGGGAGGTTCAGGCCCAATCAGAATTCTTGAAATTAATAATTATGCAATCACCATGCAATGTTTCTCTTAGGGGCCCGATCCAGTTCACTCTCCTGGTCAAGAGTATCTGATCAGCGCGGCCCACAGGAAAATCACAATTTTGGTTTAACCAATGCACCACTTTATCATTTAGAGTGTCATACTTTTCTTTTTGGCCCGTCTCTAATGGTGGTACATTTACCAATACTGCCACGTATCGACAGCATTCTGGGGGTAAATTAATCAGCAAGTCAGTTCGTTCCTCTTGCTCCTCCCTCACCTTGGGTTTGTTGGGGGCCAGTGTTGGCTCTTCGCTTACAAACCTGTCCTCTCTGTTATGGCATAAATATCTACTCTGTGTCACTTCCTGTCTGGGGCCTGTTGAAATCATATTAGCATTTAACATGGGTGCTTGGTTGATGATACTTCGGCCTTCGCCATTCCTATTAAGACTATTGGAGTTGCTTGTAATACTAGATGTTGTACTTTCTATAGCATTAGTTAAGCCTAGTTTATGATGCTCATTATGTCCCCCCGGTGGCCCATTAACATTCTCCCTTGAGTATTCACTAATATGTTTACTGATTTATGCGTTCAATTTATCTAGTTTATCAAATAGCGCCATCAATGTTGAAATTGACAGGGCGGAGCGCCGCCTATCATTAAGTGTAGGTACTGGGATAGTGGAATTAGCGGGCCCGGAGGTAAAGGCCACCATGAGTAATGAGCAAGAACCTACCCCTCTTGCGAATTCAAGGATCTCTGCCCCGGATCAAGATTCATTACTGCAAGTTGAGGTACCACGATCACCATCACTTAGTGGTCCACCGACCCTGAAAAGGAAAAGGAATTGTAGGAAAGGCCAAGCTAGAACTGGGACCACTGGTAAAACTTAAAAAGGCCCTCCATCGAATTCCACTACTAAGGTATCTGAGAAATTCCCTGACCCAGGTCCCTTGTCCGACGAGCAAGCTAATTATATTGTAGCTCTTCTGACACAAAAATTGGAGTTATCCATTAAACCATCTAGGCATTCAATTTAAAAGAAGTGTCTTAGACACTAAGCATCATCTCGAACAAACAACAATCTCCAAAATTAAAAACCTCATAGATGCATGATCCCCCAAATATATGACCTGGTATGGCATGAATGATTAAAGCTAACAAAATGATGTTGGCTCCCCAAATCAATTGCATTTCCCTCATGTTCCCACTACAACTATCTACTCATTTTTATAAAACCCTTGATAACCTAATCTGTGGGAAAACAAAAAGTGACAATATCACTTCATAAATTACGAATAAATAAATATCAGGGAGGTACTAATCCTTCACATTTCTACTAACAACAACTGGCCTTTCTATGTAAACAGGCACTATGGTGGGTTCAAACATCGAGCCTTGACAAACCACTATACATTGCGATTGAAGCAAACTGGTCAAGCCATAATGTCTGATAGCTTTACTACCAATTAAAAATTAAAAGTGGTACACTCCTACAATCTCATTATTGACTCCATTTTAGCTCTGAGACTACTTGATTGAAAACTAAATAATAGGATTTGAGGTTCCACTGATGCCTCCCTATGAGGTAACCCACAAATCTAAATAAATAGTGGGTCCCTGATTTGGGCAGAAAAGGGTACGCAACTTGTTAAAGATGTGGGAGAAACAATAAACCTAAATTCTTTTGCAGAACAACAAAATCTTCCTAAACTTACAAACTTAGATGTAACAACATGTGTAGAAGAAGAAACTAGGGTGAACTAAGCGACATAGGTAGTAATTTCAAGAAAAGCCAGAGGGTGGGGGGATGGGGTATAGGGTTTGATAGTTGTTGAAGTTAATATAAATGCACTTGCCAGAATGTCCTGATGCTACATTCGGACTTCCAAAAAGCTCTCAAAACTAGGACTACATCCTCCCAATAAATGTTGAAACTGTAACAAATCTACAGGATCTATAATGCACATGCAATTTGATTGCCCCATGCTAGAATCATTTTGGTCTGAGACTGAAATAACAATTAACAAGATCATCAACATTAACCTTTCTCTAAGCTTCATCAACATATTCCTTGGCCCCTGGCACTTGACAACGTTTCCTACATTAAACACACACGACCAAAGACGTCTTGATCTCCTCCTCACAATAGGCGTCAAAAATATACAATGTGAATGGAAGTCATTTAAAAAATATTTCATATCTCGCATAGTGGTCATGGGTCTGCTTCACCAGAGGTGCATACAATGCTATTTTTAATAGGATCTTCAACCCACATGACTCACGCAAACTATAGAACAATTTAGATGAATGCAAAAATCTAAACCTTGATAACCCCCACCTTTTACACAACCTCTCCCAACAACACACTTTACAATAAATACTCCCCATCCTTAAGACCATTACCATTATTTGTCCTTCAGCCTAAGACCTACTGTCAAGATACATCCCTCAAAAGGACAGATACTAATATTCTCCCTTAGAAATGAAGCATACTTTAGATACTAATATTCTTCCTTAGAAATGAAGCATACTTTCTCCTCTTTCTTGCAACTTGTATTCTCTCTATTACTTGCTCTTTCTTTACTCTCCATTGCTTTGTGGGATACACATTACTCAACTATGCTGCAACCCTTCTTCTAATCTTCTGTACTTGTAATATGATTATAAAATAATGGTACTATATGCTACAATAATCTGTTAATGATTTTTGATTATCTAGTCACAAAATGTATAGTAACCCATTCCACAGTTTTTCCCATTTCTTAAAATGTTTTTCAATAAAATTCTTTGAAGCCCCTTAATAAAGTTAAGATTAGAATGGAAAAAAGAGAAGCATGATTCTAGATTCAAGCCCTCTCCCATCAGAATGCCAGAACTTGAGTGTCACATTTTATTCACTTAGTCAATGACTCAACACCAGAGCAGAGAGCAATGGTTTCCAGAATGTCACACACAATGGGGAAGGGTGCAGACAAGGCCCCATTAACCCGTATCATGTTCCATTAGTTAACAAACAAGCCTTTGATGAATCAGAGGAAATGAGGATCAAAATCAGTGTTTCTCAGGGTCTTATGGAGGAAGGTCCAATTCACTGAATTGAAGGCTTTCTTAAAGTCCACTAACACCATTGTGCTGGATTAGGGTAGCTCATGAGCCAATGCAACAGCCAATTGTAGACATCTGAGACAGTGGTGTGTGCTTTGTTCTAGCATAAAGCTGCTCTTATCTCTGTTGACCAGAGTAAGTATAACTTTGGATATGCTTTTGGCCAATTATTGCGCCAGACTTCTAGATTCTATGTTAATGAGTGATATTGAACAATAGGAGGACCACTGATGAGTGAGTTTTCTGATGTTACCAGACCTGAAGTAGTGGTTCTGTGAAGATCACGCAGTAGGCTGTCTGTGGAGGTGGCCTCCTAAAGGACAACCAGCAAATGTGTGGGAAGGATAGAGGCACATTATTTTACAAACCTATTTGTGTAGTCCATTGAAGCTCATGGCCATGCCTGAGGGCATGATATTGGTGGCCTCCTTTAGCACTACTACTATCAGGGGAAGATCGAGGTCCCCATAGTCTGGTTGATAGAGCATTCAGACTACTTCTTTGTTTCTGGTGTTGTTGCCTATGGCTCTCAACAGGGACTGAGCTGTATATAGTTGACTATAATAGTCAGCAAATACATGTTCAATTGTAGAAGAGTCCGAAGCACAATGTCCCCAGGGATTTATAATGACTGGGATAACTCTAGGAGCCATATCATAACTGGCCAGCCAGTACAATAATTTGCCTGCATCATCACCTACCTCATATATGCAGTGTTGCAAAGTCAACCAAGGAAGACTGATGGTATCAAGAGAGATCTATTTCATCTTGGCACTTGCTGTCTCAAGCTGATGAAGCAAATGTTATTGGAAGAGTTGTGAAAGAGTGTTCTAGATTAAGGATCTTTGTCTCAAGTGATGTGAAGGAAAGCTATGACCCAGATCCAGATTACTATATTGAATGCTTTCCAAAAGATGTCCACCAATGTGACTGAGCCTAGATTGAGTTAGAAGTACGCTATAGCATCTTTTTGTATAAATACAGAGAAGTACTCATCCAGAAGACAGCAACCATTCAGGCAGTGTATGCCCTGGAGGCTTCGCTAGAACAGCATAAGCATAATTCTCATGGAGAGTGATCTTAGAGACCTCGCAGGAGGATTCACACACCTGTCACTGCCACAGGATCTGCAGCTCAGATGAAGAAATAGCCAAGTTGTGAAAATGAGTGGTGGGGGGATGTAGGACATTACAACGCATGCTTTTACCACGCATGCCTTTACATCGCAGTTTTTACAACGCATGCTGTTACAACGCATAGCGCTTAGGGGTGCTGGATAGTGAATAGTTTAATTTACTATTCCAACTCCAGTCCCCGTGGATAGTAGGGAAGGTGTTGGATAGTAAATTAAATCCATTCCCTATCTTAGAGCGCCCCCCAGCGCAATACGTTGTAATGACATGCGTTGTAATAGTTGCATCGTAAAGGCACTGCGTGGTAAAAGTTGCGTTGTAAAGGATGTTTCCCGTGGTGGGGTGCTAAACAAAATGTGTAAGTCCTTTCTCTTTGTTGCCAGGAACACCAAGCATTGTACAATCCCCTCTGACATCACCCAGGCGATTCGGGCCATGTCCCGGGATAAAACGCCGGGGCTGGACGGATTCCCGCTGGAATACTACTCGACATTCTCTCCCCTAGTGGTCCCCCATCTGTCACGGGTGTTCGGGCGTCTCTTCATCTGGGGAGGTTACCCCAGTCACTGCGGGAATCCGTGATTGTCACCTTTCCCAAGCCCCACAGGGATCCACTCCACATGGGGTCGTACCGCCCCATCACGCTCCTGTCGGCCGACTGTAAAATCCTGGGGAAAATTCTAGCTGATCGTTATGCACAGGTCATACGCCCGCTAGTCCACCCCGACCAATGCGGCTTTGTTCCGGGAAGGAACACCTCCCAGAACCTCCGCCGAGTCTTCCATGTTCAAGATCAGATACGTGGCAGATTTCCCCGCGCCGCCTGCCTCATTATGGACCTGGAGAAGGCGTTTGACACCCTCACCTGGCCCTATCTCTTCTCAGTCTTGCAACGCCTCAATGTCGGCCCGACGCTCATAGCATACACACGCCTCTTGTATACCGATTTGACCACGCGAGTCCGTATCGGGAAACGTATATCACCAGCGTTCGAAGTTCGGCGAGGCACAAGACAAGGGTGCCCCCTGTCGCCTCTCTTATTCGCATTAGCAGTCGAGCCGCTGGCGGTTCGGCTGCGCCTGGAAGGTGTGGAATGGAGCATCCCACTTGCGGACAGCACGCATTGCGTCTCCATGTATGCGGATGATCTCCTCATATTCGTCCGAGACCTCGAAACGGACCTGGCCCCTATAGGGGCGACACTGGAGGAATTTGCAGATGCCTCGGGACTACAGGTGAACTGGGACAAGTCCACAGTTTACCCCTTACACCCGGGCCTGCCCCCCCGGGAAGTCGAGCTCGGAGGGCATAAACTCTCATGGTCCGCGGAAGCCCCCCGATACCTCGGTGTTCGCTTGTACCATTCCCCAGCTGACCTTTTCGAGGGGAATCACCGCAAAGCACTTGCCAGTCTGCGCCCGGCTGTTGCCTTCTGGAATAAACTCTCACTGGCCCCAATAGGACGGATAGCGCTGGCTAAAATGGTAATGCTTCCCCGACTCCTTTACCACTTCACGAATTTACCAGTGGTACCACCCAGATCCTTTTTCCGCGACGTTGACTCCCTCCTAGGGACCCTTATCTGGGGCGAGGGCCGACACAGAGTCGCCCTGAAAACCCTCCAACTTCCCACGACGCTGGGAGGACTCGGAGCTCCGTCCTTCGAGTCGTATTTCCTTGCGGCACAGCTCCAATGGCTGTCATACTGGACGGCGGACCGTTACCCTCAGGAGACTGTCACCTCGACCGGCAGAATCGCAGCCCCGGAACTCACCCGTCTTCTACTCCCGGGCACCAAGCCACGGCGCACATACCCCCTCCAAGTGGCGATAGCGCGCCGATGCATGATGCGGATCCACCGAATGTCCCCCAATAGACCTCCGTACTTCCCGCTATTACCACTGATAGGCAGCCCCAGGCAAGACTCCTACTTCACGGCCCCGTTCTTCACCAAATGGTCGCACTGTGGCATCACGGATCTGGAATCGCTCTTTGAGGAAGGCCAGATAAAATCACTTGACCGCCTGACCGCTGAATACGGGCTTCCCCCTGGCCAATTCCTCAGATATCGACAGCTGATTGATGGATACCGTCCCCATTTTAATCTTTGTACGGGTGAGCCAGACACGCATCCAGTAATACACGCTATCCTGCGTATGGGGGTGGGACGCCACTTAGTCACCTGGCTGTATAAATCCATCCGGGAACTCTCACACGCTCCCCTGACGACCTTGCGAGCTACATGGGAGGAGGACATAGGTCGCGCACTACATGACTCTGAGTGGACTAAGGCGCTTGAGGCCCCCAAACGCGTCTCTAGGAACGCCCGCTTCAAGAACATCCAATACTATATCCTACACAGGGCGTACCTCACCCCAGCGCGATTACAGAAATTCTATCCCTCCACTTCATTCCTATGCCCCAGATGCTGCTCCCCTGCTGCAGATTTTCGCCACATGTTTTGGAGCTGCCCCGACCTTCATCCCTTTTGGCGGGCGGTACACGACACACTGTCGGAACTGACAGGTCTCACTACACTATCCACCTGGGAGTCTAGCGCATTAGGCATCTTTCATGTCCCTAAGCGAGACCCAGTGCGTAGACGCTTCGTGTCCTTAGCGCTCCTGTTGGCAAACAGATGCATAGCCATGCGCTGGCGATCCCCGGAGGGTCCCCCTATAGCAGCCTGGACGGGGGCAGTCGGTAAATGGGCGGCGGCGGAAGAGGATGCTCTTAGAGAGGAAGAAGCCAGGGGCGCGCGTAAATTTCCCATATCCATGGAATGGGCCATGCTCCTCCACAGCTTCCGACAGTCCACAAGTGTGGGTGACCCACCTACTCCTCCCCCCCCCAGCCCGAGAAGACCAATAGCATCTACCTGGTGTCCCCCTCCCCAGAGCATGCTCCTGATTGACTTCCCACCCTTCTGGAGCGCGGGCTGCTTAGCTCCTTGGGCCCCCCCCCCCCTGACGCCCGTCACCGGTATCCCCCTGCTTTGACCATGCTGGCGCCCACATGCTTCCCTCCCACAGTTTTGTCCCCCCCTGTTCACTGGTAGCACCGTTATATGGACAGTACAGACCCCGATCCAACGCCCTTGAGACGGGAATTTACACACCTGTTATCGTCCACTGTCCTCTTGGCTATGCAGGTTCACTGTTTCCCAGCCTGCAGACATGGTTGCACGATCTGTACTGATTAATTGAGGAACTGTATATTTGCACCAGTTGTATAAACAAAAAAAACATGTTGCACGTATGGCTGAATGTTGAGGCCACGTCAGCAGATTATTTCCACTGTACCCATTTACTTTGATGCAACAATAAAACAAATTTCCAAAAAAAAAAAAAAAAGCATTGTACAATCCCAGCACAGATTGCAGAATCGACACCAACTTCCCCGTTTTGTAACAGAACCCCTTCATCTAATGTTCTGTCCATTAGTACATTGAGGTCTCCTCCTATCATTATCATACCTAGTGGAGTATCCACCAGTACGTCGATGAGTGTCTGTAGGGTGTCACCAGTGGGGTTAGGTATCGCGAACATACTAATGAACATCCAGCTCTGGGCCTCGAAGGATTCCAACATCATCACGCAATGCGTCTGCTTTCAGTTCATACCCTTGTCACTATGACAGGGAAGGCCTATGTGGCAACACTGGTACCCCTCCTGTTCCTTTTGCAAACCCCAAAAGAAATAATTGAGTGCATCTGTTGGAACTGGCCGTGTCTTGTTGGCTGAAGGGAAATCTCTAGCCAGGCAGACCCTACAGCTCCTGTAAAGGACAGGTGATGACACTCACTGTACAACCCGTGCTCAACCTAGGGTAGCTTGGCACTGAGCAATCAGGCATATATCAGAGGCAATGTGTAAAGCAAAGGCACAGCAGCCACGCACAATAAATACACCAAGCACTGCAAAAGACACTTCACACAGTATGTATGTAAAAATGTTTATGTTCTACACACATATCCAGTTCTTATAACATTAACATCATATACTTTTGGGCATAAAACACATTCGTAAATATTACTAGCAGAACTAGGCTCACTCATATTATTATGTTATCAATAGTATACACACTGTGGACAATTACAAATCTAACCCCCCCAATTGAGAGAAAGCACACTTATCCAGTGCACGATATCAACTATATGTACATCCATGAAAGTCAAACACTTTTGAGCAGCACCGCTGACAGGAGCCACGCAGAAATAAACAATGTCAAATGCATTGTGCTTTTGGCATACACTCAACACAGAAGCAGCACCGCCTGCCAGTGTCATGAATCACAGGCGGTCTGCACACGATCACACACACTCACTCCACAATGCTATGCAGTGTGACAGTAATCAGCCAGTCTGCAAGGAGCACTCCTACACACATAAGCACTCAGCACCCTAATTCGGTGCCACTGGTGGCCAGCAGGTCAATGGTTCTGCAAACTCCATGGCCCAAACCTCCCTCCACCCTCTAGTCTACCCCTATTGTCCTATACCCCCGGATGAAATATAACCAACTCCGTCTCCCGGGCATGCAGACAAAGTCACACTTAGTCTGGGTCCTCGGGAAGCAGGTGGGAATACGTAGCAGTTTTAATTAGGAGGTGGACGTAAACAAGGGAAGGTTAGCAGCCACTCTGGAAGTTCACCCACAGGCCACAAAACACAAAGGAGTCACGCAGTATCTTGATCCACCTTCATACTGTCTCAAAAACATTTCTTTAACCCAGTCAATCTCTCTTGCTACTACCTTGTGCTAAGATGTCTTCAGAAGAGTCCAGGTGTGGAGAGGGCAGTTGGTCCACTGCTGTGAGGGTCAACAAGGGAACAAACAATAAATGGAGAGTAACACTGGGGAGCCTCTCGATAGGATGAGATGCCCCGTTTGGTACACAATGATCCGGGTCATGCCCAGGCCATAGCACCTGATGCCCGTTGGTGTGAGTAATTTCAAACATCGGTTTCAACGCTGGTGTTACCACGCAGGTAGGTAACAATGCGGTCATTACAACGACCACGTTGTTACCACGCGTGGCTTTACATTGCAAGTCATTTCTACGATTTGAGCTAGGTGGCGTGCAATACCAGGGAATGTGTTGGATTTTAAATCCAACACATTCCCTGCTGTTGCGCTAACTGGAGTAGGAATAGTAATTTATACTATTCCTAAGTCCAGCGTGCCATCTAGCGCAAGTCGTAGAAATGACTTGTGATGCAAAGCTATGCGTGCTACAAAACGTCGTCGTATCAACCTCGTTGTTACCTACCTCGTGGTAACACCACGCGTTGTAAAGAGACATATTCATGAGTCATACTAGTCACTTCAGTTTTCAAACACGATGAGTTGCAAATTCTGCTCCTGCATGGAATTGAGGCACAACGACTGGTGCACATTTAGATGGGTTGCACCAGGCAAATCCAGTCACAAACAAAAAAGAGATGCTATTTCGGACCTCGCTGGAAATGAGGCACAACGTCCGGTGCATGATGATATAGGTAGCACCAGACCAGTTCGGTCCCACACACAAACACAGCCGCTAGTTCAGCAAAGCCACATGAGGTAGAATGAGGTACTACTATGGGTACACCCCCACCTCTGAGGGTCGCACCCTGTGAATTGGACACTGCACGCAATGAACATGCAGTCAGCGCGTCGCAAGAGAGAGATGCGGCACGATCAATGAAAAGGGCAACTCGGGGTCCCACAACCGGTGAATCTGCTCACCACCAACTAGACGTTTATGAGTGTCAGGGTCACTGCTGTGTGGGAACCGTATGTCTTAGATGGGTCAAGATTTCTGGGGCTCCACACTAGGCAATCAGGTCACCAGAAACAAATCTTAATTCCATGCTCACACCACGCTACTAGATGGGATTCAGTAGCCGGGGTGGGCACTTGAGAGGGCACCACTCTCCAGATGTCACAGGTAGATGTTTTAGGTCTCTCACTGGAGAGATTTGATTTCCCTGAGATTTCCGGGAGAACTTGAAGCCCGCGGGTGGGCCCTTGGAGAGCACACTTCAGGGCGCCACACTTCAGCAGGTCCTCAGCCTAGGCCAGCCACTATTCAGACAGTTATCCTCCATGCGCACAACGGAGTCCTCTAGCAATGTGCACCACGCAGTCTGGGTTTTCCCGTCGTACATCCTCACAAGTGCATCTCTTCCTTTGTTGAAGGATGGCACCTGTAGTTATACTGTCATGTGTCTTTGAAGTTCGGGGAGGTTTTGGGGGTTTTCCTTTGAACCACAGGTGTCTCCCTTAAATTGTAGGTCTGTCAGCCATGGGGTCGTGGAATGTAGATCTTACACATTAGAGGGGCATGATCCAGCACCAAGATGCTAAGGGCCTGATTCAAAAAGGTAAACTTAGACATTTGGTCTAAACTTCCAGACGTCTAAGTTTATGACTTTGTAAATTCACAAAGTGCATTTACGAGTAGTATCTTTATGCCCGACCTAAGCAACCTCTCCGCCCGAGTGCAAACATAAAGATATTACTCGTAAATGCCCTTTGTGAATTCTGTGTATCTGTTGTGTCATTCATTGTGTGCCTAGCCACATAAAACAATTTTACTGTTTTGTGCTACATATCCTGCCGGAAACTAGAGAAGAAATGGCACAGTGAACAAACTCCGGACAGCCACGCAGCACACAAGGATGCCGTCCCCAACCACCACCACCTCATCAGAGCTGCCAAGAAGACCTCCTTCAAAGACCGCCTCGACAACAACACACACGACAGCAAGGAGCTCTTCAACATCATGAAGGAACTCTCCAACCCCAGGCCCAACACCAACGACATCCCGCCGTCGCAAGCCCTGTGCGACTCCCTCGCCACCTCTTCCACCGCAAGATAGCAGACATCCATGACAGCTTCAACACCCAGACAGCCCCAAACAGACAAGTACACACCAGACCCTCTGCACACCATCAACCATGTCCCGTTGCTAGCCTGGACCAGCATGAGTGTCAATGACACCATCAAGACCATGAGCACAATCCACTCCGGCTCTCCGTCAGACCCATTCCCGCACCACGTCTTCAACAAAGCAAGCAGCTCCATCGCACCCCACCTACGCAACGTCATTAATCTTTCCCTTGAGACCGCAACCTTCCCAGAGAGCTGGAAACACACCAAGATCAATGCCCTACTCAAAAAGCCCAAGGCAGACCCAAGAGACCTCAAGTACTTCCGACCCATCTCTCTGCTCCCCTTCCCGGCCAAGGTCATCGAGAAAATCGTTAACAGACAGCTAACCCGATACCTCAAAGAGAATAGAATCCTGGACCCTTCCCAGTCAGGGTTCCGCAGCAACCACAGCACCGAGACCACCCTCATCGCTGCCACCGACGACATCAGAACCCTGCTAGACAACGAGGAGACTGCAGCACTAATCCTCCTAGACCTCTCTGACGCCTTTGACACCGTCTGCCGCCGCACACTACGTGCACGCCTCCACGCTGTAGGGATCCGAGACAAGGCTCTCGAATCTGAGGTTTGTATAGCACCAACTCACCGTCAGGTCTCTAGGCTCTCATGACAGAAGCAGTAACAACAGCTGAGTGAGTGAACAGAAAGTAAAGATATAGCAACATTACTTCAAATGGAACAGAAAGCTTCCCATAACAGCAGTGTTTTCAGTGACTTCCTAAAGTGGAGAAGATTTATTTCTTTGCGGAGGGACTCCGGTAGTTTGTTCCACATCTGTGGGATTAGGACAGAAAAGGATCTACGATCTGGAATGGACACCTCCTTCCTCTCCGGCAGAACCCAGAGCGTCTGCCTCCCCCTGTTCCGTTCCGAAGCCTCCGAGATCATCTGCGGTGTACCCCAAGGATCCTCCCTCAGCCCGACACTGTTCAACATTTACATGGCCCCGGTTGCGCACGTTGCCCGACAGCACAACCTCAACATAATCTCCTACGCCAACGACACTCAACTGATCCTCTCCCTCACCAAGGATCCCATCACCACCAAAGCCAACCTCCATGAAGGAATGAAGGCCTTCGCCGACTGGATGAAGATCAGCCGTCTGAAGCTGAACTCGGACAAGACGGAGGTCCTCATCCTCGGCTCCAACCCGTCAGCCTGGGATGACTCCTGGAGGTCAACGGCACTGGGGGCAGCCCCAACCCCCACCGACCACGCACGCAACCTGGGAATCATCCTCGACTCAACGCTCTCAATGACCAAGCAAGTCAACGCCGTCTCCTCCTCCTGCTTCAACACCCTCCGTATGCTCCGCAAGAGCTACAGATGGATCCTAACAGATACAAGAAAGACAGTTGCCCAGGCCCTCGTCATCAGCAGACTCGACTACGGAAATGCCCTCTACGCGGGAGCCCCGACCAAACTCATCAATCAACTACAACGCATCCAAAACGCCTTGGCGCGACTGATCCTCGATTTACCACGGCACGGCCACATCACCCCCACCTGAGAAACCTGCACTGGCTCCCCATCAACAAGAGGATATCCTTCAAGCTCCTCATCCATGTACACAAGGCACTCCACAAGACCGGCCCAGCCTACCTCAACCGACAGCTCTCCTTCTACACCCCCAACCGCCATCTACGCTCCGCCGACCTCTCACTCGCCACCGTCCCGTGCATCAGAAGAATAACCACCGGCGGGAGATCCTTCTCCCACCTTGCCGCCAAGACATGGAACACCCTCCCACTGAGCCTACGACAGACTCAAGACCTGCTGACCTTCAGGCGGATACTAAAGACCTGACTGTTCGATCAGTAGCAGCCCCCCCCCAGCACCTTGAGATCCTCACTGGTATAGTGCGCTTAACAAATGACTGATTGATTTGATTGATTGATATTTGCCTTTACTGCAACACACTTAGAATCATCAATAGCTATGTTCGCATGCTCTGGATAGAGTAGCGATACATGCCTTTTAGATGTGAAATTAGTTTTTTTTAAATAAAATAACAATGAGAATTATAAGTTGAAATAACATTTTTAAAATGGAGCAGAGGTTGGAAAGGTGCAAAATAACAAAAAATAGTGGCTGAATTCAGAGAGTAATTGTCAACCTGTAAGGGTCTGGGCAACAAAAACAAAACTGGGAACATCATTTGACAAGCATATTTACACAGCCCTATGGTAAATATACAAATGTATTTCAAAATATTCAAAACAAAAATATCCAAAATTTTATCCAAAAGTCCTATAAAATAGTTAATGTAGAAATGAAAACCCCATACTTCAACAGAAATCTAAATGTACTCCCCCAACACCAATTGTGTGTCATAGATTCTGCTCTAGGTTGGAAGTACATTTTCCTGGCCATCCTAAGCATGGATATTATGACCATAAACAACTCCTCTTCTGACGAAAACTGCTAGACTTCCAGAACAGTTGTTGCCAAAGAAATGTGGGGAATGTACATCTCTGTCTCCGAGTCAAAATACAGAAGCCTGACCCTGACACTGACCAGTACGGTCAGCTCGGTTTTCATAGTAGAAAAAAGTAAATACGGTTTCCAGAAACTTCTCCTCAGGTTTAGTAAAAGGTATTAGAGGGGGGAAATCTTGGCACTCAGACTGGAGCTCGATGTGGAGTAGACGTTATGCCACAGGGAACTTTTTGAGGGTCGGGATCAAGGCTTCTGCCTGGCTGTCAAGGGCTCCTCCAGCCGAGTTGGCAAGAATGCAGAGAGAGAGTGACCAGTGATGTATTTCTTTTGATTATTGGCATTGTGATGTGTGAGTGTGTCTGTGTGCACATTCAAGTCTCCAGTGGTTATAATCATCTGATGAATTTAGTGTATATATCGTTCAGATTATTTGCATTTAACAGTGTATATTTCTTGCAGTGGACGTCCAGTATTAATGTCTGCATGGATTTTATTCCATGAATTTAACAGTTGCTCTTGCTTCTTTATGTGTGTTATTTTTGCTTACACACACGTATATATATATATATATATATATATATATATATATATATATATATATTCACTGAAAAAACCATAGGTTATAGACCATAGATAGTTAGGAATTTGCATTTACAAAACCTTGAAAATTCACTGAAAAAACCATAGGTTAGAGACCATATATAGTTAGCTGGACATTTTATTGACATAAAACCAATGAAATTCCATATATAATTAGTTGCACTAACTATATATCGCGCACCCGCAATCCACTGCTGATGATGTCACATATTACATCATTCATGACATGGTCAGTGACATCACTGATGACATCACTGATGACATCTCAAATGACATCACTGATGACATCACTGATGACATCTCAAATGACATCACTGATGACATCATCTAGTGTCTGTGTGTTTTTGTAAAGTTTAAATATGTTTTACATATTGAAGAATGAGTGGATGTATGGAAGACTGAGTGTGTGTGTGGCTGGCTGGGAGGTGTGTGACTCTGTGCATATCAATGTGTACTTGTATCAGTGATTGTATAAGAGAGTAAGTATGTGTTAGTATATGTGTGAAAAGTATGGTGTTCTGTGTTTAACTGTATAGATGAGGAAATCGAAGTGTGATTGATTCTTCACAGGACTGACTAGGTGTATGAGTGCATATGATAGTGTTGTAATAATGAGTGACTGTATGTATGAGTGATTGTATGGGTGAATGAGTGAATGTGTGTGTAGACGTAGGAATCAGTGAGTGCGTATGTAGTAACTGGTATTGGTGTGTCATGATGTCATCAGTGATGTCATTTGAGATGTCATCAGTGATGTCATTTGAGATGTCATCAGTGATGTCATCAGTGATGTCACTGAAGTATGGTGTTCTGTGTTTAACTGTATAGATGAGGAAATGGAAGTGTGATTGATTCTTTTCAGGACTGACTAGGTGTGTGAGTAACTCCATGGATGAGTGGCAGTGTGTGAGTGTCTGCATAGGTGTATGAGTGCATATGATAGTGTTGTAATAATGAGTGACTGTATGTATGAGTGAATGTATGGGTGAATGAGTGAATGTGTGTGTAGACGTAGGAATCAGTGAGTGCGTATGTAGTAACTGGTATTGGTGTGTCATGATGTCATCAGTGATGTCATTTGAGATGTCATCAGTGATGTCATCAGTGATGTCATTTGAGATGTCATCAGTGATGTCATCAGTGATGTCACTGACCATGTCATGAATGATGTAATATGTGACATCATCAGCAGTGGATTGCGGGTGCGCGATATATAGTTAGTGCAACTAACTATATATGGAATTTCATTGGTTTTATGTCAATAAAATGTCCAGCTAACTATATATGGTCTCTAACCTATGGTTTTTTCAGTGAATTTTCAAGGTTTTGTAAATGCAAATTCCTAACTATATATGGTCTATAACCTATGGTTTTTTCAGTGAATTTCATTGGTTTTTTAAAAGCTAATATCTATAGCTGTAAAATATATTCTTTATTACGTGACGTATCACGTAGCCACGTGAGACGCCTCATGACGCGTCGCATAACCGTGACGTATCGGCTCTGCAGCGCAAACAAAACCCGTAACGTAAGCGTGCCGGAGCACGCTTACAGATATATATATTTTTTTTAACCTTAATTAGACAAAATCCACACGTGCACATATCTTGAGGCCTTGCAAAGGCACATCAAACAAACAGTCCCTACAATTTTGCCAAGTTTGCTGGAAATCTATTCCCTTAATTTTTTTTTTACTGTTTCTCTTGGTTTTCCCCTTGTTACGCTTACCAGGACGCTACCCGGTACGCGAACCGGACGCTCCAAAAACACAAGATGGCGGACTCCCGTTACGCTGCCGGTTAGCTGCCCGGTTCGCGTACCGGGAAGCGCCTCTACCGCGAAAAATCGCGGGGGACTTTAATATCCCCCTCATCAATCCTAGGGGGTCAGGAGGGGTTTACCTTGCCCCCTTTCCTTCATTTCCCCCTTCTTTTTTCACCACATCTTGTCTCTCGAACCTACCGAGAGACAAGATGGCGGCCGCTCCGGACTGTTTACAATGTTGACAGCTACGCTGCCGGTTAGCTGCCCGGATAGCTGCCCGTTGAGCTGCCCGGTTCGCGTACCGGGACGCGCCTCTATGGCGTAAAATCGCAAAAAAAAAAAAAAAATATATTTTTTGCCCCGCGGGGCACTTTAATATCCCCCTCATCAATCCTAGGGGGTCAGGAGTGGTCTACCTTGCCCCCTTTCCTTCATTTCCCCCTTTGTTTTTCACCACATCTTGTCTCTCGATCGTACCGAGAGACAAGATGGCAGCCGCTCCGGACTGTTTAGAATGTTGACAGACACCGAAGAGCCAATCAGCTTCGCTTCGCGAAGTTCCGTTACGCGTCAGGTACGCGAACCGGGGCGCTAACCGGAGCGCTGTCACAGATATATATATTTTTTTAAACGTTAATTTCTCAAAATCCACTGGAGCACATATATTGAGACATAGCAAAGGCACGTCGGGCAAACCATATCTACAATTTTGCCAAGTTTCGTGTAAATCTATTCAGCCGTTCGAGCTAAAAGTGAGTCCAACCGCCCCATGGAAAAATGAATGGGAAAAACGCATTTTGGGACCCCCCTTTTTTCTCGGCCCCCCCTTGACGAAACCCCCCCAAATTTTCAGGGGCTGCTCAGAAACAAAATATGCCATTTTCCTGAAAATTTCAGCCAATTCCGTCCACAAACGTCAAAGTTATTAGACATAGAATTTTCAGAAATCCCATAGAGAAAAAATCCTAACTATATATACCCACTGGCTATCGCCAGTAGGTAATATACATATATAAACATATATAATCTGCATATCTATATAAATATAAATGCATGCATACATATACATATATGCATATATATGCATGTTATTTACATGAAAGTTTTAAAAACACTAATAAACGCAAAGCTATAAAGCCACCTCATTACAAACAGAATGGCTTTAACTTAAACGAGGGCGAGATCTATTGCATTTTCAATGCTTGTTTACTTTGGTTCTATCAAGAAGGCATTCAGATGTGTCACACATTTGCCATAAATTCTGAATGTTAGCACTCTAGTTGCTCATTAGATCACTGTAGTAAAGCTAGTGATCACCAGGGAAGTCTGCTGCTAATCATGGTTTGCAGCCATTTTCCCGCATTTTTTATCCCGCAGACTTTCAGTCCGCATACCATTATCCCGCAAGGTCATTGACCTCGCATACCATTATCCCGCATTTTTTCAAAACGCATGTGCATTTATCGTGCATGCCTTTACAAAGAATTACGTTTTAAAGGCATGTATGGTAAATGCATTTGCGTTGTGAAAACCACGATGACGAGAGAGGTAAGTGGGTTTGTGTTAATTTTTTCGTGGGTTAGTGGTTGTGTAGTGTAGTGTAGTGTTGTGTAGTGTAGTGTTGTGTTAGTGTAGTGTAGAGTTGTGGTGGTTGTTTAGTGTAGGGTCATGCTGGGGGTAGTGTTTTAGGGTTTAGGGTTGTGTTGTAGTGTTTGCGTAGTGTAGGGTCATGCTGGGGGTAGTGTTTTAGGGTTTAGGGTAGTGTTGTAGTGTTTGCGTAGTGTAGGGTCATGCTGGGGGTAGTGTTTTAGGGTTTAGGGTTGTGTTGTAGTGTTTGCGTAGTGTAGGGTCATGCTGGGGCTAGTGTTTTAGGGTTTAGGGTAGTGTTGTAGTGTTTGCGTAGTGTAGGGTCATGCTGGACGTAGTGTTTTAGGGTTTAGGATAGTGTTGTAGTGTTTGCATAGTGTAGGGTCATGCTGGGGGTAGTGTTTTAGGGTTTTGGGTAGTGTTGTAGTGTTTGCGTAGTGTAGGGTCATGCTGGGATGTAGTATTTTAGGGTTTAGGGTAGTGTTGTAGTGTTTGCGTAGTGTAGGGTCATGCTGGGGGTAGTGTTTTAGGGTTTTGGGTAGTGTTGTAGTGTTTGCGTAGTGTAGGGTCATGCTGGGGTAGTGTTTTAGGGTTTTGGGTAGTGTTGTAGTGTTTGCGTAGTGTAGGGTCATGCTGGGGTGTAGTGTTTTAGGGTTTTGGGTAGTGTTGTAGTGTTTGCGTAGTGTAGGGTCATGCTGGGGTGTAGTGTTTTAGGGTTTTGGGTAGTGTTGCAGTGTTTGCGTAGTGTAGGGTCATGCTGGGGGTAGTGTTTTAGGGTTTTGGGTAGTGTTGCAGTGTTTGCGTAGTGTAGGGTCATGCTGGGGGTAGTGTTTTAGGGTTTTGGGTAGTGTTGTAGTGTTTGCGTAGTGTAGGGTCATGCTGGGGGTAGTGTTTTAGGGTTTTGGGTAGTGTTGTAGTGTTTGCGTAGTGTAGGGTCATGCTGGGGGTAGTGTTTTAGGGTTTTGGGTAGTGTTGTAGTGTTTGCGTAGTGTAGGGTCATGCTGGGGGTAGTGTTTTAGGGTTTAGGGTAGTGTTGTAGTGTTTGCGTAGTGTAGGGTCATGCTGGGGGTAGTGTTTTAGGGTTTAGGGTAGTGTTGTAGTGTTTGCGTAGTGTAGGGTCATGCTGGGGGTAGTGTTTTAGGGTTTAGGGTAGTGTTGTAGTGTTTGCGTAGTGTAGGGTCATGCTGGGGGTAGTGTTTTAGGGGTTAGGGAGTGTTGTAGTGTTTGCGTAGTGTAGGGTCATGCTGGGGGTAGTGTTTTAGGGTTTAGGGTAGTGTTGTAGTGTTTGCGTAGTGTAGGGTTATGCTGGGGTGTAGTGTTTTAGGGTTTTGGGTAGTGTTGTAGTGTTTGCGTAGTGTAGGGTCATGCTGGGGGTAGTGTTTTAGGGTTTAGAGTAGTGTTGTAGTGTTTGCGTAGTGTAGGGTCATGCTGGGGTGTAGTGTTTTAGGGTTTTGGGTAGTGTTGTAGTGTTTGCGTAGTGTAGGGTCATGCTGGGGGTAGTGTTTTAGGGTTTAGGGTAGTGTTGTAGTGTTTGCGTAGTGTAGGGTCATGCTGGGGGTAGTGTTTTAGGGTTTAGGGTTGTGTTGTAGTGTTTGCGTAGTGTAGGGTCATGCTGGGGGTAGTGTTTTAGGGTTTAGGGTTGTGTTGTAGTGTTTGTGTAGTGTAGGGTCATGCTGGGGGTAGTGTTTTAGGGTTTAGGGTAGTGTTGTAGTGTTTGCGTAGTGTAGGGTCATGCTGGGGTGTAGTGTTTTAGGGTTTTGGGTAGTGTTGTAGTGTTTGCGTAGTGTAGGGTCATGCTGGGGGTAGTGTTTTAGGGTTTAGGGTAGTGTTGTAGTGTTTGTGTAGTGTAGGGTCATGCTGGGGGTAGTGTTTTAGGGTTTAGGGTAGTGTTGTACTGTTTGTGTAGTGTAGGGTCATGCTGGGGGTAGTGTTTTAGGGTTTAGGGTAGTTTAGTTGTTTAGTGTATGCTAAAGGCATATTCGTTCTAAAAGTTTTCGTTATTTTAATTTGCGGCCTAATAGTACATGCGGGATTTTTTTTGCGGACTGATGGTATGCGGGATTTCGTCATATATTCGCTAATCATACTTTCTATGGCAAAATGAACCCCCTCATTTTGTTCCTTTTTAAATTAAATGTTTTTAGAGTTACCACTTTATTCCAATCAAGATGGCTTCAGGTGTGCCATACCTTTGTAATAAGTAGGACTGTTAGCACTCTAGTTGTTTAGAACACTCTGGGACATTCTGTCATTGGGCTATAGTTGGGCTACATCTGGCTGATATTTGGGCTACATTTGGTTTTTTTTTGTCTCTGGTGGCCATCTTTGGGCTACATTGGGCTACATTGGGCTACATTGGGCTACATTGGGCTACATTTGGGCTCCAACATATATATAGCCCAATGTAGCCCAATATATATTTTTCAAAGTTAATTTTCGTAAAAACCACTGGAGCCTATATCTTGAGACATAGCAAAGGCACATCGGGCTACCAGTCCCTACAATTTTGCCAAGTTTGGTGTAAATCCATTCAGCCGTTCAGGCTAAAAGTGAGGCCAACCGCCCTATGGAAAATTGCATGGGAAAAACACGTTTTGGGACCCCCCTTTTTTCTCGGCCCCCCCTTGACGAAACCCCCCCAAATTTTCAGGGGCTGCTCAGAAACAAAATGTTCCATTTTCCTGAAAATTTCAGCCAATTCTGTCCTCAAACGCCAAAGTTATTCGACATAGAATTTTCAAAAATCCCATAGGAAAAAAATCCTAACTATATATACCTACTGGCTATCGCCAGTAGGTAATATATATATATATATATATATATATATACATACATATATATATATATATATATATATATATATATATATATATATATATATACATACATACCTCTATTTATATATTTTAGCCCCCGCCGAATGGATTCCTGAACTGGGGGTTGATGGGGTTAGGGACCCAAGGGGGTGCTTGAGTTCAAGTACCTTAAAAGCAGGAAATTGGTTTTAACGTCAACGTCATCGTGATGCCCTGCATTTCGCATAATCACTGGATTACCCCCGCTATACCTACCTGGACAAAAAACAGCATTCTGTGACTTGCAGTTCACAAGCACCATGTCCCTGCAATAGGTGAGCTAAGGCATTTGTTTTGGGGCGGAGCAGACCACAACCAATCAGTTTGTGGCAGGACATTGAAATATACGATGACATGCACACCTCCTGAATACTGCTGGAGCTGAGGAAGGCTTTCCATGCCGAAATGCATTCGTCGTTTCTGTACAGTTTTGAATAAAGATGCCTAAATAGATAGATAGACAGATAGACAGACAGACAGACAGACAGACAGACAGATAGATAGATAGATAGATAGATAGATAGATAGATAGATAGATAGATAGATAGATAGATAGATAGATAGATAGATAGATAGATAGATGATGGATAGATATGCTCCAAGCTTGGTGTTGTCTTGCGAGATGCACTCGAGCAGGGATGGAGAGCTCCAAGCCTCAGCTCTCATTTAAAGGTAAAAAGGTTCCAGCCAGTTGATCCCCTTCACAGTCCTGCTGCCACATTAGCCTAACGCGGTTTGAATAACTTTCTTCATCAGAGGCTAGTGGTGAAGGAAAGAAACGTGCACTGTCCAACCACAATTCCTGTTATTACCAAATAGCGCGCCCTCTGATGGGCTGTTCGTAATGAGACTGTGCAATGCCTTGTGGGAATAGTAGTCTGGGGAAAAATATTTGCATCCATTTTTTTCCCGTTGCACTTTTTACACTGTTGGTATATTCAAAGCTCAAGGATTGAACCTCAGTCAGCGTGTGCCTTCTAATTCCAACATCTCTGCCCCATATCAGAGGCTCGTTGAATACTCGCCCCTGTGGCCCCCTGCTTCATAGGGTGGTGCATACTCGGCGGCACGATCGCCACCTCAATCTTTATGCTCTAAGCTTGGTGTCGTCTTGCGAGATGCACTCGAGCAGGGATGGAGAGCTCCAAGCCTCAGCTCTCATTTAAAGGTAAAAAGGCTCCCGCCAGCTGATCCCCTTCACAGTCCTGCTGTGCAAACACACCCTGTGGCGCATTTTAGGTTGGGGGTTGAGTCCCCTTGAATCCTGAGGGTCCCTGGGGGCCAACCAGCCCACCAGGTACTTCCAGTAAGCGCCACAGGGCTGCATTGTAGAGAGGTGGTCCAGGCCATGCCCCTTTTACACCTCTCTACCATGCAGCTCTGTGGCACTTACTGGAGGTACCTGGTGGGCTAGTTGGACCCCAGGGGCCCTCAGGATTCAAGGGAACTTAATCCCTCAACTTAAAATGCACCACAAGGCGCGTTTGCACAGTGGTGAAGGAAGGGGGCTGACCTGAAGTAACATGTGTGCAAATACGCTCTGTGGCGCGTTTTAAGTTGGGGAATTAATTTCCCTTCAATCATGAGGGTTCCTGGGGGCCAACTAGCCCACCAGGTACCTCCAGTAAGCGACAGAGGCCTGGGTTGCAGAGAGGTGGTCGAGGCCATGCCCCTTTTTACACCTCTCTGCAACTTTGCTCTGTGGCGCTTACTGGCAGCGGCGTCACTAGGGGGGTGCGGGGGGTGCGGACCGCACCGGGTGACACCTCTGTCATGGGGTGACACCAATGTTGTGCAAGCGCACCTGCTTTTCAAGCACCAAAGACTGCAGTGTGCACGCACGCCACGGCCACGCACGCACCACCTAGCTTAGTGGTGATGGTGCGATGCGCAGTGGCAGCATACCTAGTAGATTGTGGGTCCCAGGGCCGTCAATCTTATAGCACTGCCAATGACGGCCCTGGACCAGCCCCCGCGCTGTGCTTCTCTGACGTGCGCCACCTCCACGCGATTAGATTGAGAGAGGCAGTGCTGGAGAGAGGAGACAGTCTCGGGGTCGGGGGGAGTGCTGCTGCTGGGCGATTTGCACTACAGAGCCCCTAGGGTAGGGCCCCAGCCACCACCACAGTCCAGTCGAAAGAAAAGGAGAGCTATGTCCGTGTAAGTGTTTTTGCTAAACTTACGTTTTCGGCAAAGCTGTTGTCAAGCCCCCACCAGCTGGTGACGTGACATTCAAAAACTAATGAAAAGACGTTAATATGTCACCGTGTTGCTAGCCTAGATTTGGAAAATAAAAGGAGGACTTCAGAAGAGGGGGGAAACGAGTTTTATTTCTGTGTTACTAAATGGAGGAACTAAACAACGTGAAAGATTGTGGTTACAGCCCCAGCTCGGTACTCAGCCTCCATCGTGTCAATTTAAGAATATTTGTCTTTGGTGGTTGACAGGTGCGTATTTCTCCGGTGGCACTGACGCTCGTCTCAGAAACTGTATTGATGACTTGTTTCAGGGCTAAGTAACGGGCGTTTTTTAGATTCAGGCAGTGCTATAAACGAAAATAACTGTTTCAGGGGCATCACTTCAAATGTCCTGGCCTCCTCACCTCTTACAGTCTTGACCCTTATTGCAGTATTCCAGAGCACGTGCATCTCCTATCTGCAGTTTCTCCCAGCCTACTTTTTTAGAATAATAATATGTACAAATCTAGAACTATTTCACCCTCTGTGTAGCTCCTGGTGTGCTGCTAGAGAAAATCGGCGCTACACCACTGAATTGATTCTTCTGCATCATCATGGCTCACCACACCTCCAACCTACCCTGTTCAGGAAACCCATGACACATACTCACTGCGCACTACACCTGTAACTATAGTGGTGTCACATTATTACAGTTCGATTGCCAGGGCACGTGTTGCGCTCTTTCTTATTACACAATTTCACTATACTGATCCACTAATCCTTTTTGGGTTCGTATGCTACTCGCTGAAAAGCGCTCTGTCGCCTCGTCAGGGTCAGTAAGCGCTATATAAATGCAATTACAGTACAATACACATACCTTACAATACCTCGCAGCGCCTCCATTGACTATGCAGATGGGACACTCTATAAAACTTTACTCAGACACAGTTTGTTAAAGCCAGCAGTCTATTACAGTGTATTAAAAAATAAAAAAGGTTTCCCAACATATATGCCTTCTGCCTCTCAATCAGAGTAGGGTTGAGTCAAGTTCAAAATTTATTTCAACCTTTGCAAGGGTCTGTGGAAAACGTTGTGAAGCTGGCTAGCTTTTCCAATTCACGTTTGCAGACAAATTGCAGCTTTTTGGAAACTTTATTTGCATTTGTGTCAGACTAACACAATGGTTGTGCATAATATATACTTTGCAAGACACTCTTAGAGGGTCATGTAGACCTGAGGAAGGTTTAAAGGCCACTGGTGCTGTACAAAACTCAACTCATCCTGACATATTTTGGTTCCTTGCCCCTCTGGCTCGACATGTAGGATTACATTGCATCCAGTGACATTACTGACGTTCTTTCACCTCTATGTCATGGTCAACTGCTCAACAATTCTTTTTTGTTTTATAGGACCAAATCGCAAAAGTTGGAGTTTGCTTCTGAGAAACGAAAGACAAATGTCCCTGGACAAGCAGGAAACTTTCTCCCACACACCCCGTGTTTTCTTTTTCCTGCCTGGGTCAGTCAAGCCTTGCAAATCCTATGCAGACAACTGATCATAGGAATACCTGCCCTAAAGGTCCACACACTGTTGCCTGTGGAGTTCATGGGCAATCAGTAAACAGTGCTTAATTTGAGCCGGTGGTTGCTGGTGTAGGACACTGCACTCTTTTTTGGGGGACTGGCACTTATTTTTCCTCATGTGGCATTTCCTGAGAGCAAGAAAGGGAAAATACACTGGCACAATAATTCTTCAAGTGGGGGGGCTTACTGCGGCATTGTATGTATTTTTCTGCCACTCGGATGTCGGATCCGTGGGAGAGTCTCCTTGGAAACAGGGCTGCTCGTCGAGACGGGATGGACAGACGAATTACCTTTTGTACGGACCGGCCCTGGTGCTCGGCATACCTTTCTCATTGGCCCTGAGCTGTCTTCACAATGCTCAAGCGGTATTTTTCCGTTTTGTGACTTCTCTCGTGACCATATTTGTCAACCTTTAGCCAAAACCACAGTTGCAATAATCCCTCCGCAGACAGCCGAGCACCTGCTGCTTTCTAGGTAACCACTGTTACCACCTTAAATCTGATCTTCCAAGATGTTGTTACATATATATATATCACATTAGCTAGAATTCGTTTATTTATCCATTTCTCTACACGTTGAATGAACAATGTAAAAGACAACTCTGGTCGATTCACAGAAGCGTTCCGGGAAGTAGAAGAACAGGGCACTCTTTTATGATCTTTTACAGGTCTTTGGGCAGTGCTTAATTTGAGCCGGTGGTTACTAGGTGGGGCCACCGGAGGAGGTCCATGCGGTAAGTCGTGAGGGGGTGACACCATGAGTTACCCGCACCGGGTGACACCAACCCTAGTGACGCCACTGCTTACTGGAAGTACCTGGTGGGCTAGTTGAACCCCAGGGACCCTCAGGATTCAAGGGGACTTAATCCCCCAACTTAAAATGTGCCACGGGGTGTGTTTGCACAGTGGTGAAGGAAGGGGGCGGGCCTGAGGTGATGTGTGCAAACATGCCCTGTAGCGCGTTTTAAGTTGGGGAATTAATTCTCCTTCAATCCTGAGGGCCCCTGGGGGCCAACTAGCCCACCAGGTACCTCCAGTAAGTGCCAGAGGCCTGCATTGCAGAGAGGTGGTCCAGACCACGCCCCTTTTAACACCTCTCTGCAATGCAGCTCTGCGGCACTTACTGGAGGTACCTGGTTAGCTAGTTGGACCCCAGGGACTGTCAAGATTGAAGGAGACTTAATCTCCCAACTTAAAACGGCCACAGGGCGTGTTTGCACACATGTCACCTCAGGCCCCCCCTCTCTTCACCACTGTGAAAACGCGCTCCGTAGTGCATTTTAAGAGGTTGTTTTAATCCCCCTGCCTATTATGTACTAGGGCCTTACAGAGGAGGTCATGCTAATCATAGGGGTACCCCAACGCATAGTGTTCCCTAGTGTATGTAGGTGTTTTCACTCTATTCTAAGTGTCCTTTAGCATAGCACTGGCTCTAGGCCTGGTTAGTCAGAGTCAGTTACCACCAGTACCTGTCTGAGAAAGTTGTGGGCACAGGATGATTTTGCAACAAAGCATCTTTCTGCTCCTTTGTTGGTTCTTCCTGCACTTTTCTTCGTCTTTGTGGACTTCTGTTACTTCTTTCTGCATTTATTTTGCTTCTTCCTGTGCTTTTTTTTCTTTTTGCCTCACATGTCATACCTCTGTAGGCATAGTTAGAAACTAGCATTTGAAATACCTTTGAAATTCACTGAAAAAAACAATAGATTTCATGCATGTTATAGTTAGAAATTAGCAGTTAAAAAACCTTTGAAATTCACTGAAAAAAACATAGGTTTCAGGGGTGTTATAGTTAGCTGGACATTTCACTCGTACAAAACCATAGAAATTCCTCCATTATAGTAGGTTCTGCTAACTATAACCTGCGCGCCTGCAATGCACTACTGATGATGTCACATATTACATCATCATATTGTAAGCATAATGGGAGTCAGCCCGCCACAGCACAAACTTTCCCCATAGCCCTGGAAGAAGAGGACACTCGAAACGCGTTCGGCAAAGGCAGAAAGCTGCATTAATCACCTGCATGTAAAGCGTGACCTTACCTGATTCAAATAAAGGCTGGTAACTTAGTGCAAGTTCGTATGCGTCTTTAAGTGGGCTACCAGTGTGTTGAAAATATTTAGGCGGAGGCTCATCCGCCAAAAACTGCAACACCCCAGGATGACAAGGGGGCCACAAGGTACGTATTCACCATCCCTAACGTGGGACTTTCATTCAGGATCTAGGACACACCAGCATTTGGGGGTTAATTTTGGACTTAAAACCGCAGGAATAAGTGCGCCTCAATGTTGGTTAATGTTAGGGCACTATAACTCCCACAAGTCTCCACAATGCCAAATTGAGGGAGGAGCCTTGTAAGCATAATGGAAGCCAGTCCGCAACAGCACGAACTTTCCCCATAGCCCTGGAAGAAGAGGACACTCGAAACGCGCCGGCAAAGGCGGAAATCTGCATTACTCACCTGCATGTAAAGCGCGTCCATACCTGATTCAAATAAAGGCTAGTAACCTCGTGCAAGTTTGTGTGCGTCTTTACGTGAGCTACCAGTGTGTTGAAAATATATACATATATATATACATATATATATATATTTCATTCCTCCGCACTCGGGTAAAGCCGCCGCCTTCCAGACCAACGGGTGTGTTGGCAAAAATGAACCGCCCCAGTGCCGGTCCTTCAAAATATCGCAATTTCCTCGCTCGGCTGCATGCTGCAGATTTGACCACACTCTGTTCCGGCCTCAAAATAATTTATTGGGTCAGCTTCTAGGACGCACTTTGCCTAACAAGCAGGCTTGTTCACCAATAGTTCACTCTTTGTGAAACGGCCATTTTAACCATCATGTGCAACGAAAACGTCACGTGATGTGACTACAAACATAGTGCCATGGAAAACAGACTCGTAGTTTACATGTGGGTAAAGTCTGTGCACCTTGTAATTTTACAGTGGCTATTACATAACTCTACAATTACAAGTAAAGTAAATCTCTTACAGCACCCTCAGAGGAAGAGGTGTGGCGCCGCGGCCAGGGTGACTGACTCCGGAATCTGGGGATCACGGTTCGATCCCCGGCACCGGCGGCAGATTAGCCCAGCACCATGTGACTCTGGGCAATAGCTTGCTTAATCTTCCTGACGGCCCCCAGGGCCTAGAGACCCATACGGGTGATTGTGCGCTTTACAAATGTGGATTATTATTATTATCATTAGTGCGGAGGAATGGTTTGCATACCCGCATATTAGTACATTCGCCTATTTTACAATAAACATTATTGATGCAATTTCCATAGTAGATCACACTCAAAATAAAGCATTTTTAAATCACAACCCATGTGGGAAAATGTTTTAAAAAAGACTCTCTCACCGCACCACAAGTCATTACTGCGGGGGAATAGCGTGTGAACCGGTATACTAGCACAGCTATCTATTTACAATAGACTTTATTGATACCACTCGCTTGTAAATCACACGCAGAGATAGGCGTTTTGGAATTAAACCCAAGTTGTGAATGATTAACCTTGTACTTGTACAAACCTCCAATGAGTATATTCACGGAAGCCTGCACCCAAACTACAAAGATACAGCCCCAGTGGACATACAATTGTGCATTGTCTGAATCCCTATATGTGACAATCAGAAGAACTCGCATCATCTACAGTACATTTGCCAATTCATTTTCTACCTATTGTTGCTAATTTTGGCCATTATCTCTTAGACAAACACCTGGCACACAATACCGATTTGGTAAGGCTGCCCCAAATTTGAGCACATTGCCCCCATATGCATCTTGCATAGCAACGTGCGAGAGTAATAGGAGTAGAAAACGAGTACTGAGTATACCCAAAAGGGGCACTAATTTTCATTATAACTCTGCTACTCCTTGTTGTGACATATATGATAACGTTGTGAAAAATGTGGAAAAAAAACAAAGAAATAAAACTGTTCCTCGGGGAAGCTGCAGAATTTTTAAAGCTCAATAACTAGAAAGGCCTGCTCCATATATGAAAAAGAAAGAAAGTTTAGAGGTGCGTTATCAGATCCTCTTCCATGTTCAACCCCTCTGGTGTTCGGGTATTAAGTTCGATGATGTAGCAAGACTCAAGTCTTCTCAGTTTCTTTACGCGATTGCCTCCCGGAATATTTAGAGGAACACAATCAATCATGAAATAACTGAGGCCTGCTGTACTCTTCTCATGATGTGATTCGAAATGGCGAGCCACCGGGTACGATCTATCGCCATTAAGTATGGCCCTGAGGTGTTGTAGCACTCTCATGTGCACAGGGTGTATTGTGCTGCCCACATACCGCAGGCCACAGGGGTACTGCAGCACGTAGACAGCATAATCTGTTTAACAGGAGAAGAAGCCCTTGATAATTTTCTCTCTTTTTGAAAGGCCTAGAGTGTAAGATTGCATGTTCTTGCCATGGGACCAGGCTTTACATTTGGTGCACTTAACAAAGCCTGGTTTCTTCTTCAGCCAAGTGCTACCCTGCTTACCCTGCTGGTTTTGGGGAATCATGTTGCTCACCAATAGTTGTTTAAAGGACCGTGCTCTGCGAAATGTATTCGCCGGCCTTTTCTGCACAATCTTGCCTAGCAAGGGGTCATTTCGTATCAGGTGCCAATGTCTGTTGTATTTGTTTCTGACCTGTCTGTGTTGATGATTGTAGGAAGTGATCAGTCTGACTTGGTTGGTTTGCGCTTTTCGCTTGACCTTGTTCTGACTTTGGTTGAACAAAATATCCTCCCTACTTCTTGTCTTTGCTTTGTTTATTGAGGTTAGGATATTCTCATCTGTATACCCTTGCTCTAAGAAATGAGATCTTAGGGTAGGGAGTTCTTATTCTAGGGTGCTCTGGTCGCTGCAGTTATGGATGGTTCTTAAGCTCTCTCCATATGGTATGCTTCTTATCAAGTTTTGTGGATGGAAACTGGCTGCGTGAAGCAGCGTGTTTCCTGCTGTTGGCTTCCTAAACATTTTCGTGTGGAGCTTTGAGTCGTGCACATATACCGTTAGGTCAAGAAAATTGACTGTGCTGGAACTGATTTTGCTCGTCAGTTTGAGATTTAAAGAGTTCTATTGTAGTTTTTTGATAAAACACTTAACAGAATCTTCAGACCCCTTCCAGACTATGAAAAGGTCGTTGATGTATCGACTCCAGTGTAGGACATTTTCCTCCCATTCGGTCTGGAATGCCATTCGGACCCCTGCTCCTCCCACCAGCCCATATGCAAATTTGCATAGATGGTGGCGAAGCAGGTGCCCATCGCAGTTCCACAAACTTGATTGTACAGGTCGTTGTTAAATTAAAAATAATAATTGTTTTAACAAACAGAGACCAGGGTTAATAGCATCTGTGTGTGCGACCAGAGCTTGATTGGATGATCTTTAAAGAAATGCTTAATGGCTCGTAACCCGTCATCATGCATGATGCTGGTATACAGCGTAGTGACATGAATTGTCACCAGTAACAGGTCTTTGTCCCACGGCAGATCATAGATCTTCTTTAGAAAGTCCCCGGAATCTTGAATGTAAAAGGGGAGGAGTTTGACAAAGGGACATAAAAAGGAATCAATGTATTTGGATGAATTCTCTAGTGCTCCTCCAATGGCGGTTATAATAGGCCTCCCTGGTGGATTTGCCACATTTTTATGCACCTTCGGGATTAGGTAAAAAACTGGTGCACGGGGTTGGAGAATTTCAGAAATTGCAATTCATCATGCGTGATTACACATTGAGTGTACCAGGTTTGTAACTGTATTATACAGCTCAAAGCTCTTTTGCATTACTGTTGCTGTTATTTTCACATAGTTAGAGTGGTTGTTAAGCTGCTTATACGCTTCATTTAGGTACTTTGTCCTATCCCAGAGGACAATGTTTTCCCCCTTGTCTGCATCCCTTACAATATAATTATGATGTGATTTTAGTTTAGCAATTAATGCAGCATACTCTTTTTCTTGCTCTCTTGCCACTTCAAAAATGTGGCTTATCTTTGATGTAGTCTCTCCATCCTGACTGGTAGTGTCAAGTTCCATTACAGCACCTATAGTACTTGAGGGCGGTCTGTCAATAGTTCTTAATTCCAACATTAAGTCCATATTAGCCACCGACAGGTTTTCTCGGTCTCCTGCTGTGCTTGCCGCCTCTGGTGCCCCCTTGGATCTTTTAAATTGATTGAGCGCAAAGTGTTTCTTCAATTTAAGCGACCACGCATACTTAAAGTTATCCACTCTCATTGACACGTAGTTAAAGTCATCAGATGGACAATATGATAGGCCCAACTTCAAGATTTGTTGCTCTTTATTTGACAAGGTGACATCAATCAAATTGATTATGGTGGAATCCATTTTAGCGACATCGGTTGGGGCTATTTGCTCCCTCTCCCGGCCGGCGCGCTGTTGTTGTTTGCGTCCTTTGCGCCTCTGTTGCCTTTACCTCTTCCACTTGGTTTGCCTCCGTAGGCTACTTGTTGTCTGGGGCGGAGGTTCAACCTCCTCTAAAAAACCGAATTCATCTATTAAATATGGCACTGAAGAATTGCTTGGCCTGCTTTGTCCTGCTTCCAGATCTGTAATGATCTCCGAGCTATGCACACTGTTTAGCTCTGCGTGTGCCATCGCTCTATTGGTCTTAGGGTTCAGCCTTTGTTTTCTCAGTGTTTAAATTTTTTCACGAAAGTATAAATTTGACCACTGTTGTAGTCGTTCTTATCTCTGATGAACTTCTGTTCCTTTCATATATGTCACAACAAGGAGGAGCAGAGTTATAATGAATATTAGTGCCTCTTTGGGGTATACGCAGTACTCGTTTTCTACTCATATTACTCTCTCACGTTGCTATGCGAGGTGCATATGGGGGCTATAGGGGTGCTAAAATTTGGTGCAGCCTTGCCAAATGGGTATTGTGTGCCAGGTGTTTGTCTAAGAGATAATGGCCAAAATTAGCAACAATATGTAGAAAATGAATTGGCAAATGTACTGTAGATGATGCGAGTTCTTTTGAGTTGTCACATATAGGGATTCAGACAATGCACAATTGTATGCCCACTGGGGCTGTATCTTTGTAGTGTGGGTGTAAGCTTCCGAGAATATACTCATTGGAGGTTTGTATAAGTACAAGGTTAATCATTCACCCACTTGGGTTGTATTCCAAAACGCCTATCTCTGCGTGCGATTCACAGGCGAGTAGTATCAATAAAGTCTATTGTAAATAGGTAGCTGTGCTAGTATACAGGTTCGCACGCTATTCCCCGGCAGTAATAATTTATGGTGCAGTGAGAGAGTCTTTTTTAAAAACATTTTCCCACATGGGTTGTATTTTAAAAATGCTTTATTTTGAGTGCGATCTATAATGGAAATTGCATCAATAAAGTTTATTGTAAAATAGGCCAATGTACTAATATGAGGGTTCGGAAACTATTCCTCCGTACTAATGATTGAGGGTGCTTTAAGAGTTTTACTGTACTTGTAATTGTAGAGTTATGTAATAGCCACTGTAAAATTGCAAGGCTTTGCACGGACTTTAACCTTATGTAAACTAAAAGTCTGCTTTCCATGGCACTATGTTTGTAGTCACACCACGTGACATTTTGGTTGCACATGATGGTAAAAATGGCAGTTTTACAAAAATGTAACTATTGGTGAACAAGCGAAGCAATACAGCTGGGTCGTCACTTGCATGGGAAGGAGGTATATTAGGGGTAAAGCTGGAGGCCCTGTTGTTATGGGGGCGTTCACTGATGGAGGGAGCAGCCTCAGGGCTCAATGCTGGAGGGGCCTATTTCTAGGACACCACAGTTTTATCTTCTGGCCTAGGCAGAACCCATTGTCTGACTCTTCCTGACATGTAGTATCCAGCTGTATCACAGCCCCCACACCATCACTGAGGGGCTCCACAGCCTCCTACCAGATTCTCTAGACTGAGAATGGTTGTCTGAATGGGTGCACTCCCCATCCCATTAGGGTTGTTCTGTCCCTCCTGCCTGTTTGTCCCTCTTTCTCGGTGGTGGTGGTGGCAGAATTTTCCAGCTCCTGTCTTGCTGTCCTTTTTTGTCTTCACCCCTGGTCCTGCTCTTCATTGGTTTCGCCTACACCTTCCGCTGAAATGGCATGGAAGCAAAACGAGGAATTGATGAGTGCATATATTCATTATTTCAAGTAGATTCAAATACGTTTTCATAATAACAATAATGAATGTGAAAAAGATTGACACTATCAAACATAGCACACTCTTAAGCCATGCATGGTATTTCCAAATGTCACTTTTAACAGCAGTTGTCCATGATTGACCAACGTGCAGCTGAAGCCCATGTTGCTTTACTCTCAAACATTATCCTTTGTATATGGTCTACATGGCAAAACATCTGCTTAACCCTCGTAATGCCCTCAATTACTCGAGCAACATCACCCTTATATTGAAGAAGAACATGGAGAATAGTAAATGGTGAAGAGGTAATGACTGATTGGTGGAGTATGCATTACTATTTTTTGGACACAAAAACTTTATATTGTATTAGTTTATGGGCGTAACTATGTCAATATGGCTGAGAGGTATCTTTGAAACTGTCTCAGATCTGTATCTGATTTGATGTAAACGTTTGCAGGTGTTATGTAGACTTCATAATATAAATTCACTGATCTTTCAAAAAAGCCCTTATGACAATCGTAACATTTAAACAGAGAAGCTTTCACTATACAAAATTCTTGTCTACAAACCTATTGTTATAGGATTCATAACATGAGAAGAACATCATAGACATGTACCTAAATTATAATTCATTGAACAACATCTTTTAAAAGTAAACATATAGTCCTTGCAATATTGATGTTAGTAGGATTCATAAAACTTGAAACACGTAGGAACAGGACTTTCAAATTGTGGGAGCTAAATAAAAGAAACACAGACAACTTGTTACATTTCATAGATAGCCGTTTATACGTGATCATGGAGGCCCAAAGTACAGAATTTCACCAGGTTTTTTATGCCCGAAAACCACAAAAGGCAGGATAAACACACATCCAACCAGAATACAGTAACAAGGTGATTTCTTCATTGTAATGGAAAAATACATTGTGTGTTGTTGACCAGACAGGACAAAATTACACTGGCATTAGGCATATAACCAATCAGAGGAGAGAGGTGCGACATGTCACAGGTGATACAATATGGCGGCATGTGATTTCCACATGCCAGCTGCCTGCGCGCCAGTACACAGTATTTGCACAATACTTGTCTAGTTAAATGCAGACACTTGGTCCTACCTATATATGGTTATTGCTAAGAATGCTATGGATGGCTGTTGCTGGGTTAACAAAGGAAATGCATGCCACAAGAGGTGTCCTTGAGCAAGCCCTGTGTTACAAGATGATCAGCTAGGTACATTGGTATCTGAGGTTATTATTATTATTAGACTTTTTAGCACATTTTGCAGGCCCTGTCATCATTGAATATCAGAGGATGTGAACAATACAAGATAAACTCCTTACAAAATAAAACAGGCTTCCACAGCCCATCCTCTGATAATCAATTATGACACGATGTTCCTAATCATTCTGGCACTGCCCTCTATCCATCAGTGTTTTATTCTAGATGTTGTGTCTGGCATATGGGATGTTGCTACATTAGGCAATAATTACTAGTGCTGCGGTGCATTATCATTAGTTCTTCTTGGTCATTACTGGATGGCTGCCATGGTGTACCACTACTGTGACAGTTTATGTTGACAAATATCACACATGGGATACTTTCGACCATAACAAAAACTAGATAGTAATTAGCTACCTGTTGTGTGTGTACTCGGGGAAAAATCTTTCTTTCCCTGCACTGGGGAATTTTGGATACATATCTGGGCCACTATCTGCTGGTCAATATTTAAATCCAAGAAGAACTTCTCCTATTAATAGCTCTAAACCTGAAGTTCTGTAATACTTGTTTATTGATCACAACTCTTATTAGACAGGTAATGCAACTTTCATGTTGGTGTATTTTCACCACAGCTGTACTCGGTAAAGGTGATGTTCCCTATTACTCTGTAAGTTATTATCTCTTGGGCACTGTTGGAGCAGGAGCGCGCAAATACTGAATGACATAATACATGTAATTTTTCATCATATTTCACAATTCAACATAGTTATTTTTCCCTCAAAACATGTTTCCCTTTTTTCCTTTTCTCTCTGTGACAAAGTTCAAAATGTCAATCGACTAAAAGGTATTTTTGTGATATCTACTTGCACCATGAGCAGTACAGTTGCACAGACAATGGTTCGTACCCATAGCCATTTCTTGGCAGGCGTTGTCAAAAGATACCTTAAAAAGGAATAATTTCCTGTACCTTCTGTGTTGCGCCAGAGGTCATCAGTACTTAAACACAACAGATACGAAGGTTATGGGCTCAAATCCTGAATGAGCACCCCAGCGATGTCGTTCAGCCAAAACTGCAGGCAATGAAGGTGATGAAGTTGGTGCCCCTGGTCCCTGTTATTACTCAAGGAAAGGTAGTGACATCTGATGTGCGCATTGGCAATGACCCAGTCCCGGTCTCCCGGTTGGAGATTGTATCCAGCTGGTGTTGTTCAGTCAGGAAGGGCCTGCAGCAGAGGTGCACGGTGGTGGCGGATCAAGATGGCCGCTTCGTGAGGCGCTTTCCGGCACCGAGCTCCGATCGGCACAGGAGGAAACGTTTACAGGATGCAGTTTCGACTTTCATTCATCGCTCCTTGCTTAAGATGATTCAGGTCAGGCTGAGGCAAGTTTTTAGACCGATTTATAGTCTTTCTGGTGCCTTTTTCAACTCTGTTTGCCTCTCCTCACGGCGCCCATTTTTCCGGCCGCCATTTTGTGCATTTTGTTTTTGGCTGCTGATGCCTTTTTTATTTTTTTATGTACACTCTGCTTACTTCAGCAAAGGCATAATGCACATTCTTTCTTTTTTGAACTCCTTCACATTTTGCCTTCTTCTACGTTACTGCCTGAATTAATGTCACCAGAAGACTTTTAAGAAACAGTTTGTCACCTGGCATATCTTACTTCCAAGGGCTGCACAGCTTCAAACGTCATTCACTTCACTGATTTACAAGCATATATGTCTCTCTTCTTGCTGCAGCCCTACTATGGATATCTGGCTACTTATGCTGGCAGTTATAGAATCTATTAAGACTAGCTTATGAGTTTTATGAATCCTTTTTCATGTTTTTTACGTGCAAGTATTCTTCCTTAGAGTCTATACTTTATATGGCACCCTTTTTGTGTGATTCTGGATTAAAAAAACAGAAAAGAAATTGCTTTATAGAGTATGGTTTATAAATAATGTATTGCAACATCCTCCAGCTACGTTGTTGCCTCATGCATATTGGTGGGTCCATCTCCCCTATTTATTGGACTACTGTAAGGCGCTTTTTTCTCTCTCCCTATCTTTTTGAAGACTTGACGCTACTTATTTTTTGCTGTATGAACAACGCACTATACCATAGATTCCCCATACTCAAACAAGTTGAGTGGTGCCTCGGGTCTGGTACTGGAGGTCGTAAGGACTCTTCTGCTTCCACCAACAAGCACGCCAAAAAAGACCCATTGTCTCCATCTTAATCACCTCTTCCTCTGAAATTAGAGGACATTATGGATGAACTTTCATGATGGATACTACCGCTACCCTTCAGAAAATTGAAGAGAAATGGTCCAGACATGAATTAAGACTTTCAGATGTGGAACAAAATATAAGCGATGCTCAGCATGTTGTTGCCAGAGTCGATTCCCTCACTAAAGAAGTAACTCAATTGAAGAAGACTACAGAGGACTTAGAAAATCGCAATAGGCGCAATAACCTCCATATTTGTGGAATTCCGGAAGGTTCTGAAGGCTCGAACATGATCTCCTTGAAGTCCCAAGTTCTGCAGATAGTTGGCCTCCCGAAATCCATGGACTTCAATATCCAAAGGGCGCACAGATTCGGTCCTCAGAGTGCTTCCTCCTCATCCAGACCTAGAGGTATTATCGCTTACTTCCTCCTTTATTCCGACCTCATGTTATTCTTAATGCTGCCAAGCAACACAAGCAGATGCTCTGGTCCGGTCACAAAGCCTTTTTCTCCCAGGATGTCTCTAAACCAACTGCCAGTCGACGTAAGGAATTTCTTGACCTTAGACCTTCTTTGAGATCCATGAACGCTTGATATGGTCTTATACATCTGAGCTTCTTCAAGGTGACTTACAAAGACAGAACTTTCTATTTTGATGATCCAGGTGACCTTTGGAAGTTCATTCATGTTCACAAGGGAGAAGCTATGGAACTTAGCAAACCTTAAATGTTTTTTCTGGTTGCTCTCTTGTTTGTATTTTTTGTCTCCCTTATGATGCTCTCGATGTAGCTGTACTTATCCTGTTTCCTCTATGTTGTGTTATACATGATTTATCCCGTTACATTGTTTAATCAATGTCTGTTTCAAAACCCTAAATGTTTTTCTGTTGGTTTTCTTTCTTGTATTTTAGGTTTTCCTTGTGATGTTCCCAATGCAAGTGTTCCTATCCCCACTCCCTCCATGTTTTGTCATTTATGATTTTCTATGTCACACAGTTTCCTCAATGTATGGTAAGTTCCCTTCTATTTTGTTTCATATATTTGCCATTTTGTCTTTATTTCTGTACTTTTCCATTGTTGTTCTTATGGTAAACCTTTCCTCCCCCGGTCCTTGAGGTGGTCGTCTTGTTTCTTGCCCCCTGCCCACATTATTGCTCTTTTTGTTTTTGTTTACTATGACTAAAGCCTGCTGGCTTTTCGTCATCCCTTTTTGCTAGCTATTTCTGGGTTACTATGCTCCCTTCTTTTTAACCTCTTCTTTTCCCTTCTTCCTCCTTCTCTCCCTCCTTTCTTGCTTCGACTTCTGGCTCTATTTTGTCCTATAACTCCAGTTTGTTATATCATTTCTATGGTACCTCATTGTTCATTTAATTTCTTCCTTTCAGGACCACGTTCAACGATTAACTCTATTTCCTTCTTCTCTGTCATATCATTACTTTTATTCCTTCCGCATGTCTATATTTTCTTTTCCTCTTTATCCTTAACTTTCTTTCACTTTTATGCATATTACTATTTAATTATTATTGATGACTGGGTTTCGTGTAATTTCATGGTATGTTAAAGGTATTCAAAATCATGTTAAAAAACAGCACGTTGTATCTCATCTCGCAAGATTGAAATGTCATGTAGCATTAATACAAGAAACACACCTTAAGCTACAAGACCTATCCTTACTGTGTAAACAGTGGGTAGGAGACGTTTTTTGTTCTCCGGCTGTGAACAATAAGAACGGCGTGATTAGTTTGTTTCATAAATCTTTAAATGATCAGTTACAAAATGAATTTCATGATACCATTGGTAGATGGTTGTTTATAAATGTTAAAGTTAACAATACTCCACTTTCCTTCTGTAATGTTTGTGGCCCTAATGGCATTGCCTTAACTTTTTGGAATTCATTTTCTACTCTACTCTCCTCCCATTCTGCAGACAATTTGATTGTAGGTGGTGACTGTAATCAACCTACGGATCCCTTCCTTGACTGGCCATCTCAAGCTAAATACAACCCTAATAAGATGCAGAAAACTTTCCACAAAGCCATCACCTCGAGAGGTCTGTTTGACTCATGGAGAATCTCTCATCCTGACACACTAGAATTTTCCTTATCCTCCCCTGCACATAAATCCCACTCCTGTATAGACTACATTTCCTTACTCAACACGCTTTTCAATTTATGACTAATTCAGAGATTGGCTCCATTCTTATTTCAGATCACGCCTCCATCAGTATAGACATGGAATATCCCACTCCTTCCCCTATATCCCGTCGCTGGTGTTTTAATAATTCTCTTTTCTTGGATTCCCAATTTGTTGAACATTTCAAGATTTTTATTCAGGAATTTTTTCACAATAATCTTTCTTTTGATTCTCAATTTCACTTTATTTGGGATACATTCAAAGCTACTGCCAGAGGTTTCATTAATGACTTTGTATCTCTGAAGAAAAAAAAGGTTCTTATGGAGTCCTCTCTTGTTATAAAAGAAATCAAAGCTCTTGAACATAAATACTTCACTACCAACTGCCCTGACATTCTGTCATCTCTTATCAAAGCCAAATTGCAATACAATAAACACTCTTGGGATTCTGCGTGTAATAATCTTCTTAAATGTAATGAAAAATGTACAGTGGGTGGAATAAAGCAGGTAAATCCTCAGCTAACTACCTCAAAATCAAATATCAAAAATCTAAAATTGTGGCTATCATAGATAGTTACGGAATTCGTCACATTACAGACACAGAGATTCATGAATGTTTTACTCAATATTATACTTCTCTTTATACTCCAGAGTCCCCCCCTTTGCCTGAACAAATTGAATCCTTTATCCAAACAATCCCTAAATCTCTAGATAATTCTGCTGATTTTACATATTTAGATACACCCATCTTGGAAAGTGAAATCTTCAACGCTATATATCTATTACCCAAGGACACAACACCCAGCCCCGATGGTTTTACTGTTAGATTTTCTTCTTCACTTTAAACAATTTTTAGTCCCCCAATTACTCACACTGATTAATCACTTTCTCACTACTGGTGAATCAAGGGGACCTTTCACTCATGCTATGTTGTGTTTAATCCCTAAAAAAGATAAAGACCCCTCCCTTTGCAAAAATTATAGGCCCATTTCCCTTATTAACACAGACTGCTCAATTTTAGCTAAAATATTAGCCATTCGACTTAATAATGTAATCCCTGACCTCATTAATATTTACCAATCAGGGTTGGTCAAAGGCAGATCTATTACTGATAATTCAAGACCTTCCTTAATATTATTTACCTTGCTTCCAAGATGGATTCCCCAGTCGCTGCCATTGCATTAGATGCTGAGAAAGCATTTGATAGGGTTAACTGGGATTTTATTTTTGGTGTGTTGAGATGACATGGCTTTAGCCCCTTGTGGTAAGGCGGGAGGAAGAACAGAGACTTTACTTGAGGTTGACAAGTGTTTTATTGGCCTAAACACCCTTTTTCGATAAGGCACTGGTCTGTAATAGGGTAGAGGGGGCTCGGATGTCTTCTCGGGCTGCTCCCTGTCCCTCGGCGAGATCCGTCCTCTCCTTCTGCACTCCCATGCAGGGTCGTCAGGTCGAGGATCCGTCTTGGGGGGGCGTGTAAGAAAGCAAAACAAAAGGACTCTGTTTGAGTATGGTGCTCAACAACTCAAACTATGGTGAGGGAGGGTAAGTGAGGAAACACTCTGTGTGCCGTCCGTTTCTACAAGTGAGGTGTGTGCTCGGGGCGGGGATACCAGGATAGAAGGAACGGGGTTGTCTATCGCGGAGGTCTTTCCCTTCTGTCCACCCAACTCGTGAAACGTTGCGTACCTGTGCTAGCCACGCTCCTCCTGGAACATGGCTGGGCGACCCACGGGGACGTTGGCCTCCTGGCTCCCACGCGTCTTCAAGCTCCTCTCCTCCTCCTCCGTGTTCCGTCTGCTTCAGTCTGCTCTCCACGCTCTCGCCTATTCCGACTCCTCCGGTGTACACACACACTGTTCTCTCCCGGCTTCCTGGTTTTGACGGTCCAGCCCCTTCCTCATCATCATTCAAGGCGGGGTTCAGAGTGAGCTCTACCCAATTGAAGAAACAGTGTTCTTTTTCGCTGTCCTCGGAATAGGGTGGAAAACCCGGGTCATTCCAGTTATCCTGTTGTTGGAAAAGAAAAGGAGATACTGTGTTGTTTTCATGACATCCGGCCTTACCGCTTTGTGTCCCGCTCATGGCCAGTCCGCCCTTGTCACACCACTCTATTATTAAATATATTCACATGTTATATTCTGCCCCCTCTACCTCCATTTGGGTTAATGACTGTCAATCTAAATATTTTCCAGTCCTTAGGGGTACTAGACAATGTTGTCCCCTTTCTTCACTTTTATTCATTCTTGCTTTGGAACCCTTTTTGGAGAAAACTAGATGTTTTCCACAGTATACAGGTCTCCAATTTAAAAGTTCTCACGTTAAATTCACCACTTATGCTGATGATATTTTATTATATTTCTCCAATCTGTCTACTTCCCTGCCTGCTCTTTTTTCTTTATTACAAGAGTTTCTGGCTATTGATTGAACATTGATAAGTCGGAAGTTTTACCCGTAAACAAATTCTGTCTTTCTCATATGTTTCATGGTTCTGGTTTTGAGTGAAACTCCAAAAGTATCAAATGTTTGGGCATTTTATACGCCAAAATCATTAGGGAAACTATTAAAATTAACCTTGCAGAAATACTCAAAAACTTTCTGTCCTTATTGAGAGTTGGTTCCCTCTTTTCTTATCCTGGTGGGGTAGATTAACCACAATTAAAAAGATGCTCCTTCCAATTATAAATTTGTATCTTTCCATGTTCCCGGTTTCTCTCTCCGCTCACCTTTTTTAGCAATATCAATCGTTCCCTGAACAAATTTCTTTGGAACGATCGTAAAACCAGAATTTCACTCTCTCGTCTTCAACAACCCAAAGATGTAGGTGGAGTCAACTTTCCCAACCTTAGACGTTATCACTCTTCATTGACCTTGAAACAAATTTGTACTTTTTTAACAGACTCCCCTCACACTCCTACAACTGCTTGGAGTTCGTTGGAACAAACCCAATTCACACCTTTTCCATTTCTTACAGCTACTCGTTTATCTCACCCTCTGAGGCGCTTTTCCACACCCATTGTTTCCCACTCCAAAGCTCTTGCATCTTCTCTGTTTCGAACCCATTTTTCCTCTAAAGATCACATTTTTCACACCTATTTGGTATAATACATTTTTTGAAGATTAATAATAGAGCACTATTCTGGAAGGAGTGGATTGATAAAGGTAATATTATTTTAGATCATGTGCTGAAGGATGGGTCCCCTAGGGATTTTTCTGACATTTGTGCATCTTTTGACATCTCTACAACACATGCTCCTCAGTATCCCCTACTGAACGCTTCACTGACTCATTTCCTTTCCCAGAATGGTTCCCCTATTACACCTGAACAGGTCTTCTCTCCCCCACCTGACCTTTCTATCCCTTTTAAAGCAGCGGCTATATACAAATTGTTATCCCGCTCTATGGTTGTTAGAACAAAATCTAAATTAGAACTCTTATGGGAGAAAGACTTGGCCCAAGATTTTTCCTTTCAAACTTGGAATTCTATCTGGTCAAACATACATATGTCTTCCCGCTCAGCTAGCACTACACAAACTCTATATTTCTTCTATAACAAACTTTTTTTCACTCCTTCTGATATGCACAAATTAAAGTTGTTAGATTCCAATAGATGCTGGTCCTGCTCTTACAATAACAGTGATTTTCTTCATATGTTTTTCCAATGCCCTTTAGTTGAATCCTTTTGGTCTCGTATTTGGTCAAAACTTAATTAAATTTTATCTACAGATTTTTCTTTTGAAATCGTTCATGTATTTTGGGCAGCTCTTCACCCCTCTGGAATGTACAAAGTAATGCTGGCAAATTTATAGACTTGTACTTAGCTATTTCTTTTCAGATCATTACCACCAACTGGACAGATGCTTCAAAAATATCATACCAAGCCTGGTGGAACATGTTATGCCATCACCACAGGCTGAATTGTGCCTTGTTTTGGTCACCATTAACCTCTTTTCTCTCTAGAATTACTTCCTGATTTATTCAGTTTTATTGTACCATTGTTGTCTCTATCACTTTAATAGATTTATTTGTTATTTAGAATTTTTTCTAATACTGTTCAAATTTTGAAGTCTCCCCCTTCCCTCTATCTCTTCCCCCTTTCCTTCTTCTCTTCCCCCCCTTCTTACTCAAAATGTAAAAATGCATTTTTCTTTTAATTATACGTTTTTCCTTTTGAGGGTTATGGATGTTATTTTGTCATTTGTACTATCCTTGCTAATATTTCTTATTTGCTATATGCCCTTGTAGTTATGTTTTACTTTATTGAATATCTTAATAAAGCATTCTAAACTCAAAAAAGGAAGGGCCTGCAGCACCTGATCATGAAGAATCAGCTACTAACAGTGGAACAATGGACATGTGGCCTGAGATGTGCAAAGGGCAGCCAAATCACTATGTCGTGTGGGCTCCGTTTGGGCAATCTTTTCACTATTTCAAACTAATAGCAGTGCATCAATTCAGTACAGCCAAGTGGACGCACAAATCTTTCATTTTGCACACCATTCCACTCTATTGCACCCGCTGCTGGAATGTGGTAGGCACAGTGCAATATTGCATGTTTGCACGCCCTTTGCAAAGACCTTTGATCAGTTTAGAAATAAACGCTGCTTCG
Organism: Lissotriton helveticus; assembly: GCF_964261635.1. Classification (NCBI taxonomy): domain Eukaryota; kingdom Metazoa; phylum Chordata; class Amphibia; order Caudata; family Salamandridae; genus Lissotriton; species Lissotriton helveticus. The sequence continues at coordinate 488,495,392 of NC_136068.1, forward strand.
TCATAGGTGTTGAAGAACTCAAACATTTGAGCACAGACATAGTTCTCTGTTCTCTTCCAAATATGCCTCTAGTTCATTGTAATAGTAGCAACATTTGGAAACCAATACTAATTCAATGGTGTTAATAAGTCTCTTAGGCCCAGATGTACAAAGCCATTTAGCCTTTCTTGAAGGGCTGAATCGCTGTTTCGCCCTATTTAGAAATGCTAAATGGCCCTTTCAGATGAAGGGAGGGCCAAAACCAGTAGCTATTTGCGATTTCTACCCCGTAGAAATCACAAATTGTGCCCGTGATTTAGGAATCGCAAATAGATATTACCAATTTGCGATTCCTAAAGCACATGTACGCAGAATTTACTAAATGCTAATTGGGAATTTAGGCAATGCTATTACCATTGGCTTGAAGTCGATGGTAACCATGTGCAAAATCTAAAAATGCTTTTTTTAATGTGGCATGAAGCGCACATATGCCCATTGGACATATCTGCACTTACATGTGCACTAGGAAATCTGGGGAGCCTGCAGGGGGGCCTTAAACCCAGAGGCACCCTTGGCTTTGCATTTCTTAAATTGCAATTTCCTATTAGGAAATCGTAATTTAGTAAATGCAAACCATTTCCTATTTAGCCCATAGTCTGGAATGCACTGGCATTTCCTATTTGCGATTCCCTACTTTGTAGGAATCGCTATTAGGGGATCAGAAACTTAGTACATATCCTTTTGCATTTCTTAAAAAGCGATTCCTATGGAGTCGCTATTTAAGAAATGCAAACGGAGAGCTTTGTACATCTGGGCCCTGGTCTCTTTACTCATAAGGGTCTGCAGAAAAAGTCATACTTTGATGGAAACAACTCAAACTGTATGAGATAAGATGGACTCCATACTAAATGAAACAGGCTACTACAAAGCCATATACGCAAATGTTTTCTGATGACGATCAGACAACCTGGCTGCTGCTGCTTGTGTCCCTTCAGTCTAGCAGGGAGGATCAATCAGGCTGTTTTCAGGTCCTCCTGTGCAGTGAGGAGCTACTGGCTCATAATGGCTATGAGAATACCCTGCAGTGCAACCTGTGCCTTAGGGAGTGGCGAGCACCGGAGTTTCTCGAGTGCTCAGAGCACTACTTGACTTTTCAGGTGTAAACACCCAGCAACATCCTTCTAGATTTGAGTTTGTGCTGCATTACTCAGCTGATTGGCTTCTCCCTTAACACCTGAGGATAATTTTGGAACCCTTCTCCCATGATCCCCAATTCTTCTTGAGTAAAACTAGGGTCCCTCTCTTCATAATCCTCAGACATTTTGATGTGATATAACACAAAACAAGCAGCAGTATGGGGGTTCAATGTGATCAAGGGAGGGCTCAGGAGTGCCTTACTTCCTGTTCCTGATGGCTATATCCTGTGTGCTGCAGTTAGCAGAGAACTCTACTCCAATGGCAGAATTCACCTGCGTAATGAAGTTCTCAGCCTACCGAGAGGAGGCAGAGGAAGATGCTATGAAGGTGGATCACATTGGTTTAATGCTAAATGAAAAGGGAAAAATGTCTGTACAATCATCCCAATTGTATGAAAAGTAAATTAAATAACATGTTAATGTTTCTAGAAGTACACTTATGTTTATACAACTATGTGTGTGTGTGTGTGTTTGTGTGTGTAAACCAACTTCAATTATAATTATATATGCATACACTACATGTGAAGGGTTAAAATGTGACAAGAAAATGTTATTGTATATAAATGATGTATGTAGCCATAACGTGTAATGTATGAAGAAATGAGTGAGTGGTGTCTTCATGGAAGCATATTAAAGGAAGACTTTTAGCTTGGTTGTGACATCTTGGTAGCACAAGAGTGGTATCTCAGAATGGTATATGTGGATGGTGTCATAGCCCAACATTCATCATTTACTTGACACTTCCCGGCCACTGTTATGGGAACAACCAAACTAGAAGCTCAGGTGAAAAATAAGTCCATTATCTGGTCACACACCTGCAGACTCTGACCTTTGTCCTACGACCCACCTCAGGAACATGGATGACGCTGTAGTGCAGGGATTAGGCCTCCATGTAAACTCTATAGGATGATAGTATTGTATATAAGGATACTATATTCTTGCATACAATTTCTTGGGAGTCCTAAAGCAACCCTCCCCCTGTATGATCAAAGCATCTGCAGCATGGCTTGTGGATATCAAAAGTGTGCTCAGTGATGACTTGCATACTTATGTGTACTCAGTTGTACCTCAGTTGAAGCTATGTGTCAGGTTGCCAGTAGACGTGAGGAGATGGGGGAAGGATGGTATACCCAGTATCACCATCTAGAAAGATGTGATGCTTTTTTAGTGTAGTTTCATCGTTAAGACTACAGACATTTGATACATGCATGCAAGCCAATGCGAATCTCAGGAGTGTGTTTTGAGATCAGTGAAGTTATGAATGACTATATTTGAAATGCCATTCTCTAGGAATAAATGCAGCCCATTGTGAGTAAGTAAAACGTAACTAGTAGCCCATGTCACCGAAATTACCAGCAACTAACTGATATGCAATAGATGACAGTAAGAAGATATAACTGCTGTTTGCAGACCCAGGAAAGGCACAATACACATCAGTGAACCAACCCCTGGCATTGCAGACAGCGTGTGCATTGATTAAGTGCCAGCGTGTCTGTTCCAAAAATGGTGTTCCATGTGCCAAGGAGGCTGAAGGACCACCTGTGAGAAATCAATGGCACCTAGAACCAGAAGCAGGTGGGCAATGGTATAAAATTATCTTGCCACCCGTTACAATTCCATCTGAGACTGTAACATGGTAATAAACTGGCACACTCTGCTGGTGATGCATCTCACTATCTGTTACAAACAGCATGATTGGCTTACCTGTGAGATGCCCGCGGTGTCTCCATTGACCATCAGCAATGATCCAGAGATTATGAAATGGAGTGTAGCCAGTATTTTGTCATGTGCAGGGATGGCATGGGTGGGCTGTAGGTGAAGTGAGGTCCTGTTCCTAGTATGCAGCAACGTTAAGGATCATATCAGGTGAAAAAGGGTGCCTCCAATGACTGCTTCCAGGAACATGCCAAAGATATTGACCCTCTGCCTGCAAAACCTCTCTCTCCTTCTCAGATAATATTTCCTCAAAATGTGGAGCAACGCAAAAGCAAAATGCTCACCAACGTAGGGAAAACATTTTAATGGTCCGTGCCTTGTTTTCTTATGGGATCAAATGTGTGTGCTTTTTTGATATTGTAGTGAATATCACCTATTGATTGGTGTGGTGGGCTCAGTAGCAGTTATGTTGAATGTGATTAAAGTAATATTACAATGTGTGTTGTCTATTGCATGTTGCTAAAGTTAATTTTTATATGCAAATTATTATAATAAATCATTAAAAATAATATTGTTTATACATTTAGAAATATTTTCCTTATAATTTTCTACTTTCTCTTAAACATTGTTAGCATTATCAGTAGTCCTTTTAGAGTAGATATAGGGGTAACTTTTGTAAACAACAATTGTCTTACTTTTTTGTGGTAAATATTTGCATGCGCCTCCCTAAGTAGCTCCTTAACTTTCCCTTAACTTCACCTTTTTTAGAAGTGGATATTCACACTGGGCCAGATGTATAACCATTTGCATTAGCGAATCACAAATTACTAAAAATTGTCGCTAATGCAAATGTACAGCAGTGTCTGAGACACCGTTAGCGAGTCCTAATGGGGGTCGCAAATTGCATGTCTCATGCATATTCATGAGGCACTCACAATTTGCGATCCCATTAGGAATCGCTGGCCCTCCCAGTTATGGCAGCCTGCTGGAATCAGCAGACCTTCCTGTCTGGGACTGCTTTTCAATAAATCCGTTTTTTTTCTTTAATTGCAGCCCGTTTTCCCTCAATGAAAACGGGATGCATGTAAAAAAAGAAAAATTAAATGTGTTTGTTTCATTTTTCAAGGGCAGGCAGTGGTCCCTAGGTTAATAAATTGAGAGAGGACCCCACGCGTTCCAGGGAACAGGGTACCAAGTGACAACGTAAAGTCAAAGAGAAATCCCCGGAAGAGTATATGTATTAGGATACCTAAGCACAAATAAACAGTATGGATAACTCCATATCAATACTGAACAGTCTGGTCACGGACTAGTATGTGATGTTCACAATTTTTTATTGATTAAAATAAGCATCATAGTTAAAATTTCAGTAGAAAAACAATTATACTGAAAACATTCAATAAAAGAACACACATTAAAAAATGGCGAAAATTCCAAAATTATACAATAATTAAAAAACAATTGAATCTATTCAGATTCAACTGAGCAACACAGTACATATAAAAGTACACAATTTCTAAATTATCAACATACTTTCATAAAATGAAAACGGATCAACAAAGGACAAGAAGAACCCCTCTAAACACAGAAAATAAGCAATGTAGTCACAGATAAAGAATGATTCAACAGCCTATCCAATAGTATGCTAGAAGCCCTGGTATTGCAATATGCAAGATATCCGGGATTCTAGTGGCTTGAATTCACACGGAAATACAAAAGGCGTCGACGCGTTTCGGTGTATCAGCACATGGATATCGCTACACCTTCATCAGGACGGTATCGATAGGGGTCATCTGATTCAGTGGAAGGAGATCAAGGCTTGGTTTGGACAATTAGAAAACGGGCTTGGTGTTGGTCAGTCTTCACACAACTCCCAGGACACAATGGAGACCGTTTTATTTTCAGATAGTTCAAATCGTTTTATCAGATGGTGCAGATTTATATTCTTGTATTCCTGTCTATCTCTTCATTAGAGCTGGAATCATTCGTTGGGGTTTATGTTCTCCCTTTATTTCGTGTGGTGTTCCCTTTTATTCAAGGGGGAGTCACTTTCCCCGTGGTTCACCTTGTGTATCAGCCTCGTCATGTGTCGCTTGATAACGATCAGGTGGGCATACACTTCTATCTTTTGTGATTTAGATGCGGCGCTTCCCACGGGTACGGCCTCTCGTTCTCTCCCCTATTTTCTGTGTTTAGAGTGGTCCCTAGGACCACTGCCTGCAATTAAAAAATATTTTCCTATGCATTCCCAAGGGGAAAGGGGTCCCCCAGGGACCCCTTTCCGTTTGCAAATGCTGTACCACCTCCTTGAAGTAGATGGTAAATTGAGACTGTATTGCGACTGCAATTGTGGTGGCAAAACAGTCATACATAGGGCTCAGACTCACCATTAGGAAGGGACACCCTTGAAACGCCTCTTCCTAATAGTGAGTCGCAAATCCTAATAAGCGAGTCGCAACTAAATTGCAACTCGCTTATTAGGATTTGTACATGGCCCTTAGGTATTTTTGCATGCGCAAACGGGTCGCAAACGAGTTTGTGCATGCAAAAATATGTTGAACATCTGGCCCATGTGCCTACTACCCACCCTTGTCCCACCCACATTTACACCTAGAACATAAAGCTCAGCATGTGGAGTTCTCCACACTCATGGTGGAGATCTCTGCACATAAGGGATGGGGCAGTGGTAGGTGGTGATCTCTGGATGAGGATTAGTGAATTTATGAGTACATAAGATGCACTACAGCCATACTTTCTTTATGTATTAAAAAATGATTTCATGAATAGGCCGTCAAATAGCTTAATTGAAATGAAAATATCAGCCATGAATGTGGGTTTCGGTGTAGATTTGGATTATGGTGTTATTACTGGTGTACTTAAAGTCGAGTATTATTAAGGTTTGCTACTGACAGAGGTTCATGATAGGCTGAGGTTTATATGCTGGGGACAAGAGCATAGGCACGGTAATACTGGTGTAAATGTTTTGTTTGTCTAAACTGTACATTTAGCTAAGGGGGATAGAGCATCTAAAAAACACTTAGCAACCAAATATGGGTTCAGGTTAAGATTAGTATGTTTCTTTAAATGAAGAACACTGTTATTCTTTTTTGTTTTTGTTTTCCTAGAGGATGGACTCTTACTTGATGTGGGTAAGTTTTGTGTGTTGGTGAGACTTGTCTTTCAGTCATTCTTTTTCTATTGATGGTTCTTTTTAGGCTCATTAATGTGACATTCGTTCATTAGGTGACCTGGAATTCGAGGACATAGTCCTTATTTATTGTACCAATAGATGTCCTTTAGGTTTATGTAACAGCTTCTGAGTCGTGGAATGCTCCTTATATTTCTAATTAGACCACTGAATATTGATTGTTGTGCTCTGTGGCATTTACAATGGTTTTACTAATTGTGGTGTTCCATCCATAGAAGTCAGTGTAGTGATTTTAGTGCATGTTCAATGTGTTAGTTCATTTGTCGTGTTTTTCTTTGAGTAGGTGTATCCCATGTTAATCATAGCTAATGTACTATAAGTTGGTTCAGTTGACATTGTGGGATCTGTGAATGATGTGAAATTAAATTAAATTAAAAAGATTTATTGATCTAATCTCATATGTTCAGGGTAAGTTACCATTATTCTAATAGCTACAGTGAAATTTAAAAATGCATCCTAACTTACTGGTTTTGTTTGTCTTCTTTGGTTGTGCAATTTTAAGTTTGCAATAAATATTTATGGATTTCTTTTGTTGTATTATATTCAAGCAAATATATTTCAGAAAATGTATCTGTAGAGGGAATATAATAAGGGATTTTTAAATAATTATATAATTTAAAATTAAAAACATAGGTATTTAGCATGAGTTATTATATTGAATCTAGTATTTAATGTTAATGAAATGAGTAGTTGCTTCGTTCATGTAAAGTAACCTTCTCCTCTTGCTTCTGGCAGGTTTGGCACAAGGTTTGCTTGTTTTTGGCATCTATGTACATCTCTGAATAGTTAGTTGTGGTAAATTTCCTAGTATTTCACTAGGTAGACATTCCAATTTAATTAATATATGCATTACAATTGTAGTTTTACCTTTGTTATTTAAATTTGGTTTAAAAGTTTATTTTTGTATTTTTGATATGTTTATTTATATTTTGTGACCAATATTTGTGACCCCATTATTTTGTTTCCTTGATTTACTTTTTTTTGTTAAAACAAAATGTTGGTATTCTACATTGCTTGGCTTTATGACAGTATTTTCATGATATTTAAGTAGTAGGTATATTTTTGTCAATAATATCTCTACAGGGGCGTGGCCAAGCTGGTGACCAAGATGGCCGAACGGCATTAAAGTTCCACCGAGCCTCGCCCAAATATCTGCTTCAGCAAGCACCTACTGACTACAATTTGGGCTTTACACTACTACCTGCCCTGTTTTACTACACTGAGGCTGAAACCCGTTGTCGCTAGCTACTTGGCAGCCACTACCTGGCCCATTCCTAAAACATCACCTGCCACGGCCTGATGCGGCCTTCAGAGGCCCCGTGGGGACAGGGCCCGTGGGTGGGGACGCGGCGTGGTTGGTGGTGGTGGTTGCTGTTCTTCGCTGCAATACTGCCCAGGTGAAGCTGGGCTTGTTGAGATGCACCTTGTTTGGGTGCTGTTCTACTACATGGCAGATCGGAGCACTACTGGATTGGACCCGTACCCCTGCATGGTGAATACTGGGTGCACAGTATATGTCCAGGCTTGATGCCGGCCAGTCGCCATCTTAGTCCGCTTCATCTGAAACCAATTCAAAGGGGAGCCTCGGTAGGACCGCCCAGGCCCCAGTGACGGTACCTGAATTTGCCGACTGCTGCAGAGGCAGACCGAACGGGGGATTGTGTGTGGCCTGATGTCATGCCTGGGCCTTTTGACTGATTCTGGTCCTCCCTGCATTGCCACTATGGCGGTAAGGAATGGGGGCCTCTGCACGCTCGGTGGCTGGGAATGGCACTGTGCATTTTGCACCACCACTCTATCCTGCATTGCCCTGCCTGTTTGTGATGCATTGGGGTTGGTTACTGTGGGCCTTGCTCCGGCCCCCCAAAACAGCCTAATTTATATTCCATGCTTTCAACTTTCCTGCCTCCTGTTACCCTGCTAGCCCATGCTGCTTTGGGATACCTCCATCTATCTACACCACCAGTGGAGGCTGGAGTGACTGGCTTGGGGCCCCTGGTTCAGGGTAGTTCCCCCCGCCTATTATCAACCAACGTACTATATGGATACCATTCTATTATACTGACTTCCACACCTGTACACCCTTTGCTGCATTGAGGGTACCTTTTCCTCACTGGAGCTCTTCCGCATTGACTGGATGAGCTGGATGCAATAACCTGCGTTTCAACTAGTCCTATCTGTTGTCCTTGAGCATTGTTACTCTCGCCACTGTCTCTGCTCTCCTACCTCATTATTCCCCCTCTGGCACTGAGCCCTCAACTGTTCCTAAACTGTGTCACTGTGCAGTGTACGTATCTCTATCGTTCCAGTTCAGACATGCTTTTCATTTGGCCTCGCCTCCTCACTTGCCTTGGCGAACACTGTGTCTACTATCTTTGCAAACACCACTGTTACAATGGGGCACAGTGACACTAAGTAGAACAGCTCACCTTCGAACCAACTAGAACTCCGCACCGCCAACATTCCCCTTCCAGTTCCATTGGCACTTTGGAGCACGCAATGGCAGACCCCTCTCTTGATGGCATTGCTGCAATTATGTCGGAACTCCGAACAATTGACTCCAAGTTCGATACTCTAACACATTGCCTTGACACCATGGTTGAACACCTTGAACGTCACAATGCTAGGATCGAGGGTGGCGAGCACAGGATCTTGGAGAAAGAGTATGGCAATGTTGAGGCACTGAAGCGTATTGAAAGCATTCTTAAAGCCACAGCTGCACAGAAAGAGGATTAGGAGGCAAGATCTCATTGCAACAACATCCTGATAGCTAGAATAACAGAATCAGCCAAAACTGGACACATGGATATCTTTGTGGAACATCTCCTAAAGGAACATTATGTCAGGAAGTCTTTTCCTGATGCCTTTGTGGTTGAAAGGGCAGATCGAACACTCGTACAGCGGCCGATTCCCGGAAGCACTTCTGCTGCAGATCATCACCAGTATTCATAATTTTAGAGATCATGACGCTACGCTTGGACCCTGACACGGGCTGGTTGCAATGTCAGGGATCTGCGGCTTCATTCTTTCCAGACTATACACCAATGGTTCAGGAAGCCCATTGCAAGTTTACTGATGTTATACAAACTATCCAGAAACCTGGGCTAAAATATGGGATTCTTTACCTGGCACGTGTCAGCATGGAACTAGATAGTCGTCATCTCAGTTTCAACACCCATATTGATGCTGCGCAGTTCTGCAGGAGTACTCATCTGGTGGATCCCCCCTACCAGAAGTCCTGATGCTGCTGACCCTGCTGATTTCCACGTGCTTCACCTGCTGCACACTTGTCCTAATTTGTTCCTGGATTTCTGACGCATACACGTGGCCGCCCCCTTGTGGCTCTTCAGATATCGTTTTTTCGTCTAATATGTACATGCCTTTTGGCCCACATTGAATTTTTGTATATATTTTCTTACCTTGCTGACTTGCTCGATGACTTATCCCTTTAATATACTTATTGACTACTAGGTCTTGCTCCTTTGGGATTTGTCACCCCCTTAATAATAATATTAATAATAAAACCATTTTTAAAGCGCCTGGCTGCACAGAAAACAGTGTGTCCCCGCGCTAAATACTGCTAAATCGCCAGAGGCAAAAGCAAGAGTGAGCCATGAAAGGTGCAAAGGAAAGAAGGGGGTTATGCAGGGGGGAACAGGAACGTTTTAAGTTTTCCACGGAACCTAGTTTCAGAGGGTTCCATTCGGAGATCGAGCGGGAGTTCGTTCCAGCATTTGGAAGCCAGGTGCCTAAACGAACAACCACCCATCCTAGCTCTGGTGATTCTGGGGAGTTTGAACAGCATCGTACCGGACGATCTCAAGTTCCTGATGGGGCGATGCATAGTGAGAAGATTTTTCAAATAGTCTGGACCCTTGCCATGGGCGATTCGATGCACGAAACAAAGGGACTTGAATTTGATTCGGTCCTTAATAGGGAGCCAATGAAGTTTAGCCAGAGCGGATTTCCCAGATGCTCTGCGAGGGAGTCTGAGCACAAGGTGAGCGGCGGCGTTCTGAGCGCACTGGAGTTGGTGTAGGCCTTTTTTGCTCAAACCTAGAAGCAGAGCATTCCCATAGTCAAGATGGGGGGTCACCAAGGCATGGACGATGGTCTTTCTGGCTTCGATGGAAGGGAGGTCTAAGACCTTACGGAGGACCTTCAGTATGCTGAAGCACCTGGCTGTCACTTTACTGACATGAGATTCATAAGAAAGATCTGAGTCAAGTATTATGCCCAGGTTGCGCACCGAATCCGCAGGACAGGGTGGGTTACCTAGTTCCGTAGGCCACCACATGTGTGACCATGCTGAAACTGATTTCCCTACCACCAGCAGTTCTGTTTTATCGCCATTAAGGCGCAGGCAATTGCTGTTCATCCATGATGCCACTGATGACAAACAGTTAGAGAAATTAGTGGCATCTTCTCTGTGGTCGGGCGTGATCTTGGACATCCATTGGGTGTCATCAGCATAGCTGACAATGCCCACCCCAAATGCTTCTACTATGCGAGCCAGGGGTTCCATGTAGATGTTAAACAAAGTAGGGCTCAGACTCGAGCCCTGGGGAACCCCATGGCTTGCCTTCCTGAGAGAAGATTTGAAAGAGGGTCAGTGCATCTGAAAGCTCCTGTTGGTCAAGAAAGATTTTATCCAGGCCAAGGCCCGTCCCTCCACTCCCATATCGGACAGCCGAGACAGCAGCGTTGTGTGCAGCACAGTGTCAAAAGCTGCACTAAGATCTAATAGGACCAACGCTGCTGTCTCTCCTTCATCCACTATTTGTCTAAGGCACTCAGTAGAGAAGAGTAAGGCTGACTCCGTAGAGTAGCCTGCTCTAAATCCCGATTGAGTGGGGTGCAGGAGAGATTGTTCCTCCAAATATCTCATGAGCTGCCTATTTACCACCTTTTCCACAATCTTCGCACAAAAGGGGAGAAGGGAAATAGGGCGGAGATTCTGGAATTGGGAAATGTGGATGTTAGATTTCTTTTTAAGAGGGATGACCTGGGCTGTTTTCCACACGTCCAATACCCGTCATTCTTGGAAGGAAAGCGACACAATGTGACTAATCTGATCGATGATCGTATTCTCCATGACTCCTTTACAGCGAGCCGGCGGGCAAACGTCACAAGGCGAGCCAGATTGTATGCTGTTGACGATGCTTAATAATTCCTGTCTCTCAGGTGTTGTGAAACATGTGAGACAAGAATTCCCCGTGTAGGTGTCTTTAACTTCCGTATGTTTGCTCAAGAGGTCCTCGTCCTCTATAAAGGTAGCATAGATTTTGTCGATCTTGCCTACAAAGAAATCAGCGATAGAGTCACACAACTCCCTAGAGTACGGGGTCTTGGGCTTCAAGTCTGGACGGGACCGTAAGCTCTCTATAGATAATGAAGAGTTCTCTAGTGGGATTATCCGCTAGATCGATTCTGTTCTTGAGATGGCAACTTTTTTCTGATCTCACTAATTTCTGGTATTTTTTTAGTTCCATTCTGTAATGTAATTTATACTCAGGATTGTAGTTTTTCCTCCAGGTACGTTCTAAGTTTTTGCATCTGGCTTTGGCAAGTTTAAGTTTTTCCGAGAACCAGGGGGCAGTTTTAGATTGCCTAGCAGGGGGCTTAGATGTCCAGGGAGCTATTACGTCCAACGCATTGGACACCCATTTTTCATAACTGTTCCACGCCTCCTGAAGAGAATTGCTTGGGGGGGGGGGGGGGGGATTTTCTAATAGGGCACATTTAAATGCCTCTTGATTAAAGTTTTTCCATTTTCTCCGCTCCAAGGGGGGGGGGGGGGGGGGGGGGGTTTGGTGAGTCTATTTTCTGAAGGCATATTTTCTATAGAGAACGGAATGATATAATGATCTGACCAGATTACTCTGACTGGAGAGGAGACTTTAATGCCCTCCCAGTTAGCAAAGATGGGATTCAGAAGATGGCCTAATAGGTGTGAGGGAGCAGTGGATTGCAAATTGAGCCCTAGAGATGTCAATGCTGCAGCCACATCCTGTGCCTCCCTGCACTCGCTATCATCCAAATGGAGATTTAAATCACCCAAAATGATGAATTTTTTGTATTGGAGTGCCGGTTGAATAATAAAATCTAGAAGCTGGTTACCTCCAGGAGGGCGGTACATCAGCAGACCATTGATAACGTTTCTAGGTCCCAGTTTGATAGTGAAGAGGCCACTTTCGCTGTTAGGTAACATGGCTTTCACTAAGGTGCATTCTAGCCCAGTCTTATGGAGGAGGGCAAGCCCCCCCCTCTTTGTTTATATCTATCTAATCGAAGTAGACAATAGCCTGGAGGAGTGGCCTCGAGGGCTTCAGGAGACGAATCTTCGTCCATCCACGTCTTGGTAAGAAAAAGCACATCAGGGCTTCTCGTTGTTAATAGATCATATATTTCTAGTTTATGTTTTTTCATAGATCTGCAATTCAATAGTAACATGTTAGATTTGGGTATTTCATGCTTATCCTTCATAGAAAATTGAAAGGTCTGATCACAAATGCCACATGACGGAGGTAGTGAGTCAGCTTGAAAAGAGTGGTAACAGCTGTTTACCGCACTTGGGCGTAAAGACAGTAACTCCTGTTTAGTGTAGTGTGAACAGTACCTATATGATCCTATCGTGCCAGATGGCGCAGAAGGACCAGAGGGTCCCGCCCCGCGCCCCGGTCTGTCGCGGACGGGCGCAGACGGGCTGGACTTAAGGTGTGTACCACTATGCATGTGTTTTTGTTTAATATTAGGGCTGGATTGGGTTCTCCAGCTACTGTTCTGGATGGAATGGATCGGGGCGAAGGTTGTTTGTGCTTTTGTGTTTTTGTTCAATGATGCCTATTAACTACTGTGGTGTGTACCAGGTCTACCTACAATATCTTCACTTTTATACTATACCGAACTCAGACATCACACCTTCACTAACTACTAGAGATCCAGTGTTTTAGTTCTCCAGCATGACGTGGAACATCGAGGTTTGAACAATCCCCTAAATGGGAAACAGGTCCTTGCTTACATCCATTGGCATGGACTCCAGCTGGCCTTCCTTCGGGAAACACACCTGGCGTTTGAACCAGATTGCAATTATGCTTCCTCATGAGGTTCTCACCACCATTTTCATTATAGCTCCTATTCCTGTGGGGTATGCATTTTGATACACAGTGGTGTCCCTTTCAAGATGATGAGAAATACCTCTGACTCTGCTGGTCAATACTGGATTGTGCTGGGGGAACTGGTGGGTCAGATCGTGCTTCTTGTTAATGTATATGCGCCAAACACTGACTCCCCTGATTTCTTTATTAACTTATTTTCGCAGATCAACCAATACCAGGCCTACCATAATATCATGGGTAGGAACTTAAATCTTACCTGTCAACCTGAGCTCGATTCCAGTAGGTCCACAGGTGTCACTAAACCTCATTTCGTGCCGACACTCATAGATCTTCTTAACACGTTCCATTTATCAGACATATGATGACATAAATCCCCAAGTCAATGCGATTATACATTTTATTCCGCCCTGCACAATGTATGGACTCGCATAGACCACTGCTACCTGTTCCATGGTGCTCTTTTATGGCTGCATACTATTGCACACTTCCCCCTACACTGTCCAACCATAGCCTTGTATCAGTCACACTAAATATACCCATGCATGTCCCCATGGTCTGTCAAAGGTGTTTCCCTGCAAGAGAATTGTATGATGCAGTCTTCCGGTCTGAAGTATGGGAGGATATCATTGAATTTTACTCCACTAACATTGGCTCTGTCGTAAAACATTTATGGCCTATATCAGAGGAATCTGTATATCGAAACATGCAGGGGTCTCTGCAGTATACATCATGATCTCACCAAGGTAGAAGAAAAGCTTCGAGCATTGGACTCTGATAATAGGGCCTCACCGCACGCTCATTATCTTCATGATAGGTCAAAACTACTATGTGAGTTTCATGACCTCAACAAACGAGAAGTCACTTATCTAGGAAAGTGTGCTAGGGTGCGCAGGTATTGTGAGGGTGAAAGCTTGGTCAAATGTTGCTTGTTTACTGCGTACCCCTTATCATGCCACATATATGACTCGCTTGCAGCTGCCCAATGGCACTGATGTCACTGATAGGGACGCCATTCAGACAGACTTCACAAACTGCTATAAAACACTTTAAATGTCTTTACCCAGGCAACTGCGAGGATGCATTGGCTGAATATTTATCTGAAATCGCTATGGCCTGGCTTGAAACAGGCCAGCAGCATTATCTTGCCTCCCCCATAATCTGTGAGGAACTCTCACAGGCTATTGACGACTTAGGTGGCTTTCAGGTTCCTGGTCTGGGCGGGTTCACTGGCGAGTTTTAAAAAGCGTACAAACTGCTCCTGGTCCCACATTTGTTGGAGATCTATGCCGAATATCTTGACCACGGTTCCTTCCCACCCACGTTAAGGGAAGCTGTCATTACATTGCTGATCAAACCCAACAAACCTCCTTATCTCTGCTCCTCGCATTGTCCACTGTCCCTTATAAATCATGATGCTAAAATATTGGCCAAAGCATTAACCGCCCACCTTTCCTTATTAATGGGCCGCATAATTTATCTATGTAGTCGGGTTTTGTACCACACCACACCACTCCACTCCAATTTATCTACATACCCTTTTTGCAGTGATCAGTCAAATTTTCCCCAACAGCCCATCGGCAGTTGCCTTGCTAGATGCTGAAAAGGCATTCGATTCACTTGAATTATTATCCTTTCCCATGCCACTTTAGCAAAGTTAAAAAATGTACAGGAAAGGGGTCCCAGACAGAGAACAAATAATTACAGTTTCATACACTTATTACGAAGAAAACAGATATATGAATGCAAAAAGATTTATTTCAAAATTGCATTGTTACCTTTCATTGGTTGAATTTCATCAACATTATTACTACAAAATTTTCGTATATGTGCCCACATACACAACATGGAAGGGGGGTGAAGTGAGGGAAAGTGCCAAGGATAAAGTAGGAATAGGGAAATAGTCAGAATCGTTCGTGACAAGTATTCATCATAACTTCAAAAACAGTGTTCATGTGGTTCCTTGATCCAAGGCCCACAGTATTATGCTTGTCTACAGTCCAGAATTTTAGTGGTGTAGACCACCTAGCTCGCCTTCAGCTGCTTTAGTCTAGCTTGGGGGTGGGAGTTGGTGAAGATATTATGGTCTACGTTTCGACCCACAAAACGCGTAGGATAGTAGTCCTTACAACAGGGTCTTCTTCAGGACGGATTGGTTGTGGGTGGGCAACCTCCTATCACACAGAAGGAGAAAAACCAAGATAGATTGTTGGTCCTGATTGTTCACAAAACTTGTGGTTTTGTTCCCATTTGCAACCTATTCATGCTGATCGAGTATGAGGGAGATAAGCCTTCCAGGTGCTTGTGTGTACTCTTGGAACACAAGTCTAAAGCTGGCAGCGGGGGCCTTGACGTGTTATTCAGCAACCTCGGACCTCTAATTCAACTTGTAAGCTTCCTTTGCTTTGCTGGAAAGGTGGACTATATCGCTCACAGTTAAGGAAAAGTCGATGTAGCAGGCTCGCTGGATTGCCTTGAGGAAACGAAAATGATTTGCACCACCAGAGCCCTGCTGGAACACAAGTCAAAAGCTTTCCTGGTGAGCGAACGCTAGTGAGACGCGCTGCTGAATCTTACCGAGTCCTGTACCGGGGGTTTTCAGATGGTCACTGTCGATCTCCTATGCATTGATGCTAATTAAATTGAGAATTACACGACACGGTGACTTAATGCTAAGGAACCTATGCGCTGAACTCCATTGAATTTTGACTTGTGTTCCAGCAGGGCTCTGGTGGTGCATATCATTTTCGTTTCCTCAAGGCAATCCAGCGAGCCTGCTACATCGACTTTTCCTTAACTGTGAGCGATATAGTCCACCTTTCCAGCAAAGCAAAGGAAGCTTACAAGTTGAATTAGAGGTCCGAGGTTGCTGAATAACACGTCAAGGCCCCCGCTGCCAGCTTTAGACTCGTGTTCCAAGAGTACACACAAGCACCTGGAAGGCTTATCTCCCTCATACTCGATCAGCATGAATAGGTTGCAAATGGGAACAAAACCACAAGTTTTGTGAACAATCAGGACCAACAATCTATCTTGGATTTTCTCCTTCTGTGTGATAGGAGGTTGCCCACCCACAACCAATCCGTCCTGAAGAAGACCCTGTTGTAAGGACTACTATCCTACGCGTTTTGTGGGTCGAAACGTAGACCATAATATCTTCACCAACTCCCACCCCCAAGCTAGACTAAAGCAGCTGAAGGCGAGCTAGGTGGTCTACACCAATAAAATTCTGGACTCTACACGAGCATAATACTATGGGCCTTGGATCAAGGAACCACATGAACACTGTTTTTGAAGTTATGATGAATACTTGTCACGAACGATTCTGACTATTTCCCTATTCCTACTTTATCCTTGGCACTTTCCCTCACTTCACCCCCCTTCCATGTTGTGTATGTGGGCACATATACGAACATTTTGTAGTAATAATGTTGATGAAATTCAACCAATGAAAGGTAACAATGCAATTTTGAAATAAATCTTTTTGCATTCATATATCTGTTTTCTTCGTAATAAGTGTATGAAACTGTAATTATTTGTTCTCTGTCTGGGACCCCTTTCCTGTACATTTCCTAATCACCCAGGTCCCTTGACTGTACTGGGTCTAATCCTTTGTGTGTAACACTTTAGCAAAGTTAGGCATCCCTAATGGGTTCCCGAATCCGATTTGTTTGTTATACCAATATACTACAGCCCGTCTAAGGCTCATTGGTACACACAGAGCCATTTCCCTTATCTGGTGGTACCTGGCAGAGCTGCCCACTCCCTTCCCTTTGGTTTATGATTGCCATGGATCCTGTAGTCCGTCACTTACTGAAGAAACATCTCCATCAGGGCCGGACTGGGAACCAAAACCGGCCCAGGCAAAGTGCTCGCCCCCCCCTCCCCCGTGCGGGGGTTGGGTGTGCGGCCGAGCTCTTTGCCACAAACGGTTTTCTGCCGATTTTGTTACAGGGACGATTTTGCAGCTATGTTGCAAAAATGGCCCTGTAACAAAAACGGCCCCCAGGGGCCCAAAACCGGCCCCCACCCGTGTGGCGCACCGGGGGATTGCCCGCTGCCCGCTACGGCCAGTCCGGGCCTGATCTCCATAGGGGCCTCAGGTTCCCACATGGGACACTACAAGCTTCCCTTTCCGCAGCTGATATAATGCTGCTCGTCCTCGACCTCTCTGTAAATGTATCTCTGCTTGTTCGAGAGGTGCAGCGTTTCAGCTGCTTTTCTGTTCTGCATATTAACTGGAGTAAATCCAAATTATTTCCACTTACAGGCGCTACTGTACATTGTGAATTAGAATTTCCCCTGCAGTTGAGCAATGACCCCACTAAGTATTTAGGCATCCATGTACATAGAGATCGCTAAGAAATAATCCATGGCAACTATGGAGCCACTCTAGAAAAACTTGAGACACAAGTGGAATGTTGGATTAAACTCTCATTGGGCATGGCTGGGTGCATAGCCTTCATTAAAATGTCTGTACTGCTTCGCTTTCTTTATTTTTTTTTAAAATATACCCATTGTCCTTCCTGGCTGTTTTTTCACCTCACTGCGCAGACTACTTATTCGACTAATATGGGCCGGTTCCCGGACCCACCTCTGTTGGAATGTCTTTACTCTACCCTACGTGTGCTGTGGCCTTGGAGTCCCTGATTTCCAACTTAATTTCTATGTATCCCCGGCTCATTATGCTTACTGTTGGTATCACCCAGATGCCTGTTTACCATTTCCTAAACCTGAGGTGGCCCACTACCACATCTCCTGCTGTCCACTTTATTGCCTCAAGCTCTCCCACGTAACCCTAATACCATACAGACTCTTGCTACTACTAGTTGGGCATAGTTTAAACTCCTACATTACCTCTGTAAGGGATACTCTCTATTCCCTGCAGCTTCTGCTGATGAAGAACCATTGGCTCCCACTCACTCTTGAACAGTTGGTGCAGCCCTGTCTTTGCGCTCATGGCTTATGGAACGCAGGCGACCTGTTTGCAAATGGTATACTCAAACCCAGCTGCACTATGGCTAAGGGGGGACAGTCAATGAGTATGGAGAGATTTATATTGCATCAAGCACATAGTACACTGCAAGGAGTGTTACCCACCTATCCAAATTAACTCATGTTGGTAATTGCTTCCCCAGACAGTAGTCATCTTGTTTCTAAATTATATCGGACTTCCTTACAACTAAAGTCCACTGGTGAGGAGGGGGCCAGGGCTGCAATGGAACGTGACTTAGATATCCCCATTCTAGATAAGACCTGGTATTACTGCTGTATTCAGACTAAACTTATTTTGGGCAATCACTGCCATAAACTTTCGCATTATAACTATCTTCACAGAGCCTACACTACCCCTGATGCTCTGGTGAAATTTGACCCTACTGGATCTCACTGCTGCTCCAAATGCCAGGGGGACCATACAGACTTTCTCCACTTAGCATGGACCTGTAGAGGGATAGCATCCTTTTGGAGGGACATCTATTCAACTTTGTCTCTCATGATTGGATGATCTCTTTCACTTGACCCCCTGATGGCCTTATTGGGATACGTTAAGCCATTACCATTAGGATTATGTTGTTTTACTGCTATTGCTTTACTACTAGCCAAACGACAAATCTCACTTCATTGGGGAGCTCGCACCCCTCCAACGAGGACAGCCTGGTTGAAAGATCTGTCTTATAGCGATACTGACTCTGAAGTCTATGCTTCTCTGCAGCCAATTGCATGTAGACCCAAAGATATCAGGCAACCACTACAAGAAAAGAAATAGGGCTTTTAGAGCACACCACTTATTATCATTCAGTCATTTGCATGTATGTCGCGTCTATGGGTTTGAATAACCCCATTAACTCAACTTTAGAGACAGTTTCAACAATAATAATCCCAAATAGAAAATCCAGAACAGTCAGTCATCTTGCTGTTAGGTAGCCTTTATTCCAAAATTAGTATTTCTGTAAATGAAACTCCCAGCACACGACTTATAATGTATGGAACGGTATGTGATATCAGTCACTCAAATTTCTCTAATTCTCTAGGTAACTGAACTGATTAATTCAGTACCAGATTGTCATTCGTCCGTCGGGGTGTTTTTCATGGAATATTAGGACTATACATCTTTATTGGGGTAAGTGTAATGTGCTTGACTGAACTTATGTAATCCCTATCCCTATAGGATACTCTACCAAGGGTATGGGAGTTGTATAACTGCATCTAGCGCAACGGATAGTTAGGTGTGGGACACAGTGCTACTAGGGCACTACTAACTAGTCGCATGCAGGACAGCTTTAGGCATAGCTGCTACTCTGGGGCATTATCAGCGTATTATGCTGAATCCTAATGATGGTACTGTCTGTCAATAACTTCTTTAAGTGACTTTAAGCCAGCTGTGCCAGTGTATATTTTTTTTTACTATGATTTTTCACCTTGGTTAGCTGGATTGTGTTTATTATTATGATTCCATATCTTTTAGAGCCCAAGAGACGGCAGTTACAAGGTGGTGATCTCGTAAGTTTCGCTGTAGGTGCGACCAGGCTTAGTCCCTACATGGTCCTGATCTCTGTGATACGTACTATTTTTATGGTGGGTTATATGTTTATTTGACATGTTTCACCAATTTCGTGGGTGCCTCTTTCTTTTGGTTCGTTCAGGTGTATAATATTACCTCGCTGCTCTTTCCCTCAACCATATAATCAAGAGTTTATTCATCTTCTTTCACAACTCTTGATCTCACTTGGGCATCCTGTGTTGCTTTTAAAATATCTTCTGTGTTCTCAACACAGATTTAATGACGATATGGATTCAATAACTTCTATTGCCCTTTCTTGAGTTAAGGTGTGATATTGTTATATGTGTTGTTATAAGGTGTATCTCGTATTATATATATATGTGTTTATATATATATATTAGTATTGTTCACTAATACAATTTGTATAACAGAACTATATGTAAAATAATGTAAATATTTATGTTGTTCTGTGTAAATGTATATATATGTGTACAGCTTATTTATTGGTGTATATCTTGACATTCCAGCCTTGAAAAAGTATTTTGAAGAGACGAACACGTGTCGGCAAGTCGTGTGCTATTTACGGAAATACTAATTTTGGAATAAAGGCTACCTAACAGCAAGATGACTGACTGTTCTGGATTTTCTATTTTGGATTATTATTGTTGAAACTGTCTCTAAAGATGAGTTAATGGGGTTATTCAAACCCATAGATGCGACATATATGCAAATGACTGAATGATAATAAGTGGTGTGCTGTAAAAGCCCTATTTCTTTTCTTGTATTGGATGCACATCTAGGTGTGCTCACACCACCGTTAGGTAGTAGGTGTTTAGGGCGAATTTAGCACCCGTACTAAATACTCCAAGTAGGATACTTATATTTCACACCTCTACATTGTTACCTTAGATTGTCTAACGAATGTGCGGACATTTCCCTGCCAGGGATCACTACTACCTATCTGTTTTTTGTGAAATATCAGGCAACCTCCGCAAGGCTATCTGGGGAAACATCATTTACCACGAAGGCATTACCACTACTCACGTTTACCACGTGACACTTACCACGCAGGGTGCCTTCCACGCAGGGTACCTTCCACGACGTCTTTACCACGGGCTAGGGGGGAGACGTGGTATTCCTTCAAGTCGATCTGCGTGGGCATGGGGGGGCAGAGGGAGGGGGGGGGCTCGGAGGGGGGCTGGGGGGGTCTCCCCCCCCAAAAATAACTAGCAGGTTACTTTAACAAAAAAACGAACATAAATTTAAAAGAAAGAGGAAAGAGCCTCCCCCAAAGACGTGCCGTGTACGTCAAAAAAGCAGTCCTTTTTTTATTTTGGTATACGTGTTTTGACGCTTGTTTCAAAGGAGGATGGAAGTAAGGGCTCGTGGAGAAAGACGTGAAGGTAAGACGTTGCAACGCGTAGTAAAATGCTACGTTGTAAATACCAGCGTGGTAAAGCCACTTGCGAGGTAAAATTCGCGTGGTAAAGCCATGCGTGGTAACTGAAATCGTGGTATAATCATATATTCGGCTATCTGTTGTCTATGGATTGTTCTAAAGACTATGACATGGCAGGTTAAAAACTTGCTATTTATTAAATGCTTTATAAACTGTTTTCCTGTGCTGCTCCATGAGGCTCGATGCACTATTCTGCCTTTGCAGTATACCCTGTCTCTATCATTTATTCTCTTTTTCTGAGTCTCTTATTTATTTGTTTTATTAATTATTCTACCCCTGGTAACCTGCTGTACCACACATGTAAATGGTATTTCATATTTTAGTTCCTGGCTTCATTGTATGTATTGTTGTTTAAAACGGTAAATAAAGCTTTATAAAATATGTATATATATTTCTAGAAAGTTAATATTGCTGTAGTCGATGCTATGACAGTAATATATTGTTGTTGATGTAGTTACATATTACTCTGACCAACTGGATACAGGTATGTGCCAATTAAAAATGACAACTACCACGCCTTTCTGGACACTTTGAAGCTTACTAACGAATATTGTTGGCGACCCCAGTGTACAAGTGATACCATAATCCAGTCGTACAGGTGTAGTCAAGTCCAGTGTAGTGAGATGTCACAAAGCAGGAAGATACCGAGGCACAAAGCATAGTAAACGGCAGGCCATGTGCCTGTTACACCACAACAGTCCTTGCTCCAGTTTGGTGAGCGAATTACTACTCGGCCTTCTCACAAAGAGGAAAGAGCCCTAGGACACGGGGTAGGAAGGGGACACGCGCCTTCAGTCTCCAACAGGCCAACCCTTAGACAACGGTGCTGCTGAACAGCAGCCAGCTAGGCTTGCATCCAACTTCAGATCCCTTGAAGACACCGTAGACACGTTCGCTCTCTTCAGAAGTGGTCTGGGTTTTCACAGCAGACTGGCGCCTCGCTTCCAGCTGGAGCAGCAAGGGCCCAGAGCCAGCTTCCCACAACATTAGGACGTAGACCTGAGATGACAGAATTCATGAGGATTTCATGTGACAGAGGCCGCAGATATTCTTGCTTCCCCTTCAGAGAAGGGTTGGGGTGCAGGGGCTGGCATCGTGAGGAGTCGGCCCGTGTGGGTACTCTGAAGACCGGACTGGTGCAAGTGAAAAGTTGCTACTGGGGGATAGGATGAGGATTGGACATTTATTGGGCAGTGTGAGGAACTATGTCTGGTGGGCAGAGAGGAGCTGATACTGATGAGCAGTTTGAGAGGTTGCCACTGGTGGGCACAGTGAGGGGCTGGCAGTGGTGGTCAGTGGGAGGAGATGGCTGGGACAGCAAGAAGATGCTGCTTGTGGTCAGTATAAGTATGAGCGGTGTAATCACCCGGTCACAGTGGTCATGTTGAACAGCTGGCAGTGGTGGGCAGTCTGAGGAGCTAGCACTGATGGGCAGTGAGCATTGGAGTTTAATTGACAGTGTGAGCAGCTGGCATTGGAGGTCGGTGTGAGGATGTGGCATTTGTGGACAGAGGGAGAAGCTCTCAGGATGGGCACTTTACGCACCAGAGCTTTCAGGGGGTACCTGTTACCAGCCCCAAAGTTGTCTCAGGTGCCTAGAGGCCATTCGAACACTATAAAGTGGCATCGTTTCGCTCAAACAACTCCCCGCTCCTGGGCGCCACTTGGGGATGGGGAAAGCAGAGCACTTCTTTAGGGGGAGGGGTACCAGCTGAGGCTACCACTGCTGCATCCAGTTTCACCATGACTACATCTCCCGGCCTCCCTCCCTCCCTCCTGCCCAGCCCCTCCTTCTTCCTCCCCCATCTCTGCATCCCCCTCACTGCTGCATCAGCACCAGACTGCATCCTTAGAGCATCCGTCCTGGGAAGCTCTGCAGCCCGGGACATCGCCCCCTCCCCCTAGCCCCAGACCCTTGTAAGAAAACCTACGGGAGCCTCCCAACTGGGGTGAAAGGGAACTTGTCCTCGTTGAAAGGCATAGGGGGGACGAAGAGCCCCAGAGGAGGAGGGCAGAGGGGAGAGGAGGAAGGACACTGCTGCAACCAGGGCAAAGCTGTTCCGCAGAGAGGGGAGACACGGCGCGTCTAGCCCAGGGCAGGACGGCTCTGCGGAGAAGAGGGGGGAGGGCGTCGCATCCAGCCCTGGGCTCGGGCACTCTGTGGAGGAGGCAGAGGTGAGCATCGCTCCCAGGCCGGGGTAGAGGGGCTCTGCGGAGAGGGGAGTGCGCCGCATCCAGCCCAGGGAAGGAGGGCTCTGCGTCGAGCAGAGGGGAGACCGCAGCATCTAGCCCAGGGCAAGGAGAGTCGGGGAAGAGGAGAGAGCGCAGGAAGACACCGCTCCGGCTGAAGCCCCGTACCCCGGAGGACCGGCACCATGAAGGACCGCACGCAGGAGCTGCAAAGTGTAAGGCGCATTCCTCGTACATACACTCACTACTCCGGGGGCGGGGGAGGGGAGCCGGCTGTGCGGCAGTGCGGAGGTCAGGAGGAGGGGAAAGAGGCATGGATGGGGAACTCGCGCGAGGCATGTGGAGATGGGACAGGAGTCAGTCCGTTCATTCATCCACCCATGCATCCGTCGACCAGCATTACTCTTTTCACGTGCTATGTGATGTGTGTGTAGCTCTCTCTAAATCATAATTCTGTCTCTGGTTCTCTCGCTCTCATTCGCCCTATTTATTGACCTATCAATCAGTCTATCTGTCTGCTTGTTCGTATCTATCTATCTATCTATCTATCTATCTATCTATCTATCTATCTATCTATCTATCTATCTATCTATCTATCTATCTATCTATCTTTCTATCTATCTATCTATCTATCTGTCTATCTATCTATCTATCTATCTAGCTATGTAGCTGTCTGTCTGTCCGTCTGTCCATCCATCTATCTATCTGTCTGTCTATCGAGTATGTCTACCCACTAACCTACTAGTCTACAGTAATCGCTCTATCTCACTGTCGTTGCCAATGTATCTCCCTCTACACACTCACAAATATAGGCAGCGAGGGAGAGATGGAGTGCCAATGTTTGGCAGCCAGAGGCACAGCACTGGTTAAGTAGCTCAGTAGTAATCAAGAAAAATGTCAAGTGATTTTTTTCTCTGTCTAGCTTTTTTCGCCCACTGGTCTCTCTGATCCTTCATCGGTCGTTTGCTCCACCGAGTTCCGCTTTATTCTGTGCACACCATGGTCTGTATGTGTTACATTTGTTCACTAGCCTTTGCAGAATACCCGCGCCCATCTGATTGGTAACTGAGTGAACTAATGTCACACAGCCAGTAGTTCTGACTGCAGTTCGCCTCAATGGCATGTGCGAGAGTCTCGCTAAAGGGCTGATGGAAATCTTGGCAGGGCTAGTAAAGCAGGCGAGCAGGCGTGCATGGCTGTGCTCTGTAAAGGCGGGCCAGGGGAGGGCCCTGCGGTTCCTCCCCCATCCATCTGCGACAAATGATGTGAAACTACATTGTCTACTGGTGCGTGAGAGCCCGAGGCCAGATACTGCCAAATAATGGATACAATTCTCAGAGCTTTTTGTTTTAAGGGTAAAGTAACCAACCAAGGAAAGTTTATTCTCACTTGCATGAGCAATACCTCACTCATCAATACACATTCATGCTCACAAACGCGCACATCACACATACACATCAACACATGGCCATTCATACCCTTCAGATTGCTTATATAAATATGTATTGAAATTAACAAACATATACAATCATATATTTGCATACTCAATCATACGCATACATAAATATCAGTCTAGCTACACGTGCACATGTATGCAAATAGATGCACGTATACACGCACTCACACATTTGTCAAATTTAGTTGCACATGCATGCATACAGAATCCACCCATCACCCCAACACCCTATAATATACAAATCAGTATATACTTACGTATAATTTGACGTATAATTTGACGCGCGTGTGCACAGGCAAACACACAGGGACTCTAGAGAGACTACATTATGTATTTCCGCTAGTTTTACAAGTGCTTATAGGTTTCTAGAAAGCACTTTGTTTTTTGGGTGTTAACAATGTCTGGTTGGCAGCCATGAGTATTAAATGTATATGAAAGGTTGAAGGATGTTCTGGAATGAAAACAAGATTCTTGAAATGAATCCACGCTTCTGGAATGATGACGGGATCTGGATTACGAAGCAAGGGCTATGAAATGATGTAAGGACTCCCAAGACATGTTTCTTGGATGATGCCTGGTTTCTGGATCCGGTGAGAGTGCTCTGTAGTCAGAACAGGGTTCTTGAAAATGACTCGTTTCTGGAATATGATGGCATGCCTCTGGAATATATTGAATAATCAGATCTGAAAATATTTCACGACTTTGTAATGAAGGCACGAGCCGGGAAGACGACCGGTCCCAGTGTGATGGCACGGTTCTAGATTGATATCTGTTGCCTGATAACTCAGTGGCTATTTTTCGATGGGTGCGCACGAGAGGTTGAACGTCATTGACCGATACTCCCTCATCTGAATAAACCATTTGGGATAGAAGCTCCCTCCTCCATGCCCCCACCATCCTGCGCATCATAGCCACCCTGACGCTTCTCCAACCTAGAATGTGACCCCGCCCCCTCGTGCAGCTGCAGACATTGCTGGGTCCATTAATGGGAAGTGTGTGAGGTGAATTGTAGTGGTGGTGGTTGCGGTGATACTGACGGGGGTGGTGTGCGCATACGGAACTCCTGGGGTCGCATCGGCGACCCATTTGTATTGTCGGCACAGCTCGCTATTGACAGAAAACGTGACTTCCCTTTTAGAGATGAGAGGCATTCGCCCCCAAGGAGAGACGTGTTCTGGGAAGACTAAGGCGAGAGGGCGCATGGGGAGGGTGGCATGGAAAAGAACAATACAGATCGAGTAAACGTGGAACTGGAAAGAGGAAGGGTGTTGAGGGAAGGACGAGTGAGAAAAAAAACTGATCACTGGGGAGAGAAGGAACAGGAGGGTGACAGCGAATGAGAGGAAGAGACAAGACAGAAAAGGGCGCGAGACTGAAAAAGATAGAATAGGAAAAAGAGGATTGTCGAATAGAATGAAAATGAGGAGAAAACGAATAAACAGCGAAAAAAAGTGTAAAAGAATGGGAGAGAAAAGCAGGAGAGAGAAATGAAGTAAGCGTGAAATAAATTATAAGAACATAAAACGCGGAGGTAAGGAGAATGAGGAAGATAAACTGAGGAGCGATAGTAAAGAAAACAGGAGAAAGGCGAGAGATGGAAGAGTACGAGAGAAGATAAATAAGAGTCAGAGGCCAACGGCGAGAATACATCAGAGAAAAAGATGAGAGAGAAAGAAAAAGGCAAAGATAAGAAAGGAACAAGATAGAAAGGTGTAGAGGAAGATGGAGCGGTCCGGAGATGGAAGCAGGCTGTGATGGAGCGAGCAAAGAGCGAAGGAAACTCTGAGTCCGACCGTGTAAAGGGGAGAAGGAGGAGGAAGACAGAGCCAGGCTGGGAAGGAGAAGCAGGGTAGGAGACACCAGCCTACTCACAAACCCCCGCACAGCACAAAGGGGCACACATAATATACCGCAGACGAGGCAAAGACGCGGCAGAGTGCTGCTCTCTGTGCGTTAGATCCCCGATGCCCAGGAAAACCGCATAGGCTTCTTTTAATACGTTACTCGGAGGAGGGTAAGGATGAATTGAAGGTGCGATAATTAGAGCCTAGAAAATGCCTCCATCCATGTTGGACCCTCCCCCAGCCCCCACCGCCTCTCCGTCCCCGGCATTGGCTGCAGATCTGGCGCATCCCCCTTGCGCCTCTCACACCCAGAGACGCCCCCTGGTGCACCGGGGCTAGGGGGCTCGGGAGGGGCTCGGCCACTATGCCACGGACAGGGTCCATTGACCTCACCACCCCCACGGGCAGCTCTCAGGGTCCGGCTAAGGGAGGGGGCAGAGAGCTCAGGTGTGTCCGACGGCCCCCTCTTTGTGTTCTCTCGATGACAGACAATGGCAGGGGGTGTTTTATGAATACTGCATGGTGAGGGGTGGGCTGCAGGAGCCAGGTCCTAGCGTCTCCCTCTTCGCTGCCTGAATACAGATGTCGCCGACGAGGGGGAGGTGTGCTGCTTCTACACACCGACGCTGCACCTTCACCACACACGGTTCCACGTCGAGTCAGGGTGGAGGGAGGGGTGCGGCCACTTGCGGGACGCTCAAAGGAATTCGGGAGAGGAAATGAGGGTGGGGGAGAATGCTCACCCTCCTCGAGCCATACAGCCCCCGCCCCACACACACTCCGCACCGTAACAGCCATGACATTTATGACGCGCTTCTGGCGCAGCCCACTGTCTTGCACGATGCAAGGCCCTCCCCCCTGGGGTGGCAAAGTCCGCGCTGTGCTAAAGGCGGGCATCGAGGTTTTCTGCACCTCGGCACAGACCAGAGGAATGCGGGCCCCGAACCGCGGATTCCGCAGCCCCACAGCCATCAAACGTGCGCTATTCGACCCCCCTCTCCCCACCAAGGATGCCGCCGCACATAATAATCAATTCGAGGCTGTCATAAGAGCAGCCTCCGATAGAAAGGAACGGCATTCGATGCAAAGTGAAAATGTGAAGAAAAAATGTTAAAAAAATCGGTCGTTCCCCATATAATGTAGCGACGAGCAAAGTGAGGGGTCCTTATTCCTTGCGCTCGCCTTGGGGCGCCAAAAAGAAAGCGTGCGCAGAGGTGGGCTGCCCCCTAGCGGAGGGGTCGCTGTCTCCGCGAACCAG
Source organism: Lissotriton helveticus (assembly GCF_964261635.1). Taxonomy (NCBI): domain Eukaryota; kingdom Metazoa; phylum Chordata; class Amphibia; order Caudata; family Salamandridae; genus Lissotriton; species Lissotriton helveticus. The sequence goes on from NC_136068.1 coordinate 488,523,255, forward strand.
CGCGTGTCTTGGCCGTGACGTGTTCCCGCCTGATCCACACTGAGCCACCCTGACGAGACGCGCAGGAGCACGCGCCTCCCCCTCGCGCGCTCACGACTGCGTGATGTGCGCGGCAGGTGCACGTGTGCGGCGCAGAGTCTGAGCCAGGCCGGTGTACAGATCCACAGAGCCGCGCGCAGTTCGCAACGAGAAGGCGCGGCTGCAGCCTCAGCCCTGCCTGTGAAAGCCTGAATGAGCCCTAGGCACCCGTGTGAGCCTCTTCAAGGGCTTCTCTCTCGTTGCAAATCTTCCCCATGCTTCAGTGAATGAAGACTGGTACGGATTTTAAAGTTTTAATGTCGCTCTATAACATCATCATGATATCAGACGACCTTTGGCCGCATTCTTCCATCAATGGGAATTATATTGCATGTTATAGGAAGCCTTCTGATTTAGATGGCATCATGAGAAATACCTTTTCCCTAATAACTTAATACGTTACCTTTGTTGTGGCCAGTTTTTAACCTTGCTAACAACTTCAGCAAACATACTGCGTCGTGCAGTGATGCCAACTAAAACTCCAGTAACAGTTCAGAAGTTTGCAAATCTTTCATATATGTTCTGACAATTCTCTTCCTTCCTAACATATTCTATCCTTAGCTTGCCCTAAAGCAGTAAGATGAGTCCAGAGAATTTGTAGGTGTCTGAAAACGGTGCGGAATACCAAGTTTCTAATTTGGAATTAGAAAGAATTGTGTAGAGGAGCCCACCGGCGGTACTACTGAATGCTGGAATTGCAGTACGCCAAGGCTGTGTAGTCTAGATTCCACCTTATGCCTCTTTTTTTATCACCAACTATTGGACGTGGCCCATTTTGCAGGGTCATCCCAAAACTTTTTTCCTTCCTCCTGTGTTTTTTCTGACCTGTTGGTGGTTTTATGACTCTAGACACTTTACCACTGCTGATCAGTGCTAACTTGCATATGCTCTCTATTGTTAATTGTTGTAATGGATTAGTGACTCCACGATTGGCTTATTTGATTTACTTGTCAGACCCTAGTACAGTGCACCATGTGTGCCCAGGGCCTGTAAATCAAATGCTGCTGGTGGGCTTGCAGCACTGGTTGTGCCACCCACAGAAGCAGCTTGTAAAATGTGTCTCAGGCCTGCCAATGCAGAGCCTGTGTGCAGCCTGGGTTGGCCATGTCGACTTGGCAAGTGCACATACATGCCATTCCCTATACCTTCCCTTTTCTACATGTTAGTCACCCCTAAGGTAGGCCAAGGCACCCCCATGTGCAGAGTGCATTGCATGTAAAAGGTAGGAGGACATGCCCCGATGGGTGTGGCATGTCCTGATAGCGAATTACAGCCAATTTCGTTTTTCACTATTGCAAGGCTACCTGTTCCCATAGGCCAGAATGGGCAGTTTGATTATAACATCTTATAATCCTAACTGACCCAGGGAACACCTTCATCAGGACACAAAAGTAAGGGATTACTGTCCTCCTTGGAGTGCTAACAAAATTAATGGTCACTCTTGGTGTAATGTCTCAAGAATGGTGATACTTTGTGGCGTCTCGTTACTCAGTACTGCCACATTCAAGCCGCTTAGTCGCTGTGATGTTGTTTCTCCCAAAGGAAAGCACTTTTATATATGGATGGACATATAGTTCTATCAAAATACAGGGAAATCAGTTCTCTGAGTAACGAGATGCCACAAAGTATCACCATTCTTGATACATTACACCAAGAGTAACCATTAATTTTGTTAGCACTCCAAGGAAAACAAAAATCCCTTACTTTTGTGTCCTGATGAAGGTGGTTTTTAAATAGAGTGAGTTACCACCAAAACGCGTCGACACAGATTAATCTTGAATCCAATCACAATGAACCCTGGGAAGGAATAAACTGAAATACCTACCAGTGTATAGAACTTGATGTATAGTATTGGATCAGGCTATGCAACAGCACGCTTAGAACTGTACAAAAAGGGTCCTCTGTTTATATTTGTTTTCTCTTTGCATTTATGATTGTGAATATATTAGTGGGATTTTAACATTAGTGTATCCTGTATCTAACAGCATATTGCATGTTTTATATACATTTTATATTTTCACATGCGCTTTTGAAGTTTTAAGAATATTCTATGATATGTGGTTTTTAATCAAATAATCCTTGAGCGCTACATCTCTAGGTTGGTGGTACATTAATAATTGGGGCTTTTACTTGCTGATTGGGTATAGCATTACATGCATGATGTGTTTTGTATGTGAGTGAGATGATAGCATTGAAAATCTGGTTACCAAGGAGAAGTTATATTTTCTCTACTGTTTAGAAGTGCCTGTTCCCTTTGGCAGTGGGGACACCTCTCTAGTTTAAACAATAAATGGTCTACCTAGCTACCAAGGGGGTGAGCAGGGGTTATCTTCAGCGTGTAACTCCCTTGCCCTGACTAGAGTTGGGGTTTCTGCCTAACTTAGGCGTATGCTCTAGCCAACCAGAAACCCCATTTCTAACACCAACCTACACTTCTGCCTTGTTCTCATCTTGCAGAATCATCCCTGGTTTCTCCTTTTCTCGCAGCTCTTTTGTTTTTTTTCTTCATCCTTCTTTCTCCCTTATCTGCCTTTTTTCTCTTGCTTTAGGTCAAAATCTGATGATGAAAACTAAGTCCTAAACCCCATATATGATTACTGGCACCCCTATTTGCAACAACTGACACAAATGAAACAGTGAACCCAGGGCCGGCTTTAGGGCAGTGCGACCGGTGTGGTCGCACAGGGTGCTGACCTGTGGAGGGGACAATGGCCTCATGGCTGGATGTGAGGAGGGGCACTGTGTTTAGCAATAACTTGTGATTGTAGAGAAGAGGGGCACTTTTGACTGGTTTTCCCGAGGGAATCCCAGGAGGTGGTCATGGGGTGTGGTGGCGCCAAAAATAAATATCGCACCGGGCACCACCATTGCTAAACCTTCCTCCTAAATCACTAAGGTTTTCAAGTATGTTGATTGCTCTGCTTAAAGTTCAAAATGAGCTAACACTAACCTGTGACACACTGTTAATCAGACAGCAGAATTTGCAAGCATTCATGTGGGTGGGTGAAGGTCAAACAGGCAGTGGAAATGGGCATCAAATGGGGAACGGGAGTGCCAGACAGAGTGTATGGTTTGAGTGAACATATTTGCTTTAATTGCCTAGCCTGAAGTTAACCACTTTTCAGTCTGCCACACTCATCTTCAGCTGGGACAGAGTCTGTCTCAATCTAGGGCATGGCCCGTGCACATTCCATTCAACCATTGCTGCATGTTGGCCATGAGTCTAGTTAGATTCAAGAAATAACAAGAGATTTTTAATTCCCAGGAGGGGTAAAGGTCTCAGCTGTAGGAAAAGCAATACAGGTGGGGGAACGGTGGTTAAAGATAGTGACAAGTATGATCCTTTGGCTCAAAATAGGTTCGCTATGGTTTTAGAGGCTTTGAACTGAAAACGTCCATTGGCTGCCTATTTCTGTGTTGCGGCTCAACAGGAAACCACACCATCAAATGCTGTATTGTCTGATACTCGTCTTTGTAACGTTTGAATGGTGTGGCGGTGGTTGAGTGGCGGGACAGGGAGTTGTTTGGGGATGCAAGGAGTACATGGAGAGGGTAAAAAGATGTAGAAGAGAAGCCACCGAGGTTTTCTTGTTAGAGGAAGGGTAGCCTGCATTTCCACCAACCGGCGACAGGCCGCTGTCCCTTGCTTTATCATCTTGCATGCATGCCCCCATGCCTTAAAGGTGCTTAACAACAATGAACGTTCCCACTCCTTCCTACCACAACGGCCTCATCTTCTTGCCCATTGTCCAAGGGTGAAGATTCACAGCTGTGTTGAGTGACCAAAATGTCATCTGGGGACTTCCCTCATAAAATGGTGAATCATAGATTGTCGATAAAGTACCACACAGTCTGTACTACCATTTACAGAAGAGTCTATGGGACACCTATGTTTCATGTGTGTCAGTCTGGAATGCTTCCTCTTTAGACATGTGATGTCCTTTTCTCTTTGCTTGGACGTGTCCTCTCTCAGCTTGGAATCACAATTCTCTTTGTTTGGAAGCCCCTCCTTGTGTTGGATTCACACACTCTCTCTTCTACATTTGCTCTCTTGGCTTGGAATGCTCCACTCTCTTGACAAATGAGTTTCCACTCTTGGGTTGAAATATCCACTCTCTTGGCTAAAAAGTCCTATGCTTGGAATCCTGGCTCTCGCAGATTTGATACTCTCTCTCTTGGCTCAGAATACCCTTGCTTTTAACTTGGATGCTCCGCATCTTTTCTTGGAATGCCCCTCTTGGCGCCTCATGCTCCTCTCTCTTTTGGATTGGGATCTGCATTTCTTTGTTTGGAAGACCCTTTCTTGAATTGGTATCTACACTCTTTTGGCTTGGGTGGCCCCATTCATTGGCCTAAAAACATCACTTTCACTTCTTCTACTTCCACACTCTTGGCTCGGAATGCCTTTCTCTTACGATTGGGTGTCCCCTCTCTTTTCTGAGAATGCCACCTCTCATGGAATGCGATGCTTCTCTCTTTTGGCCTGGAATATTCACTCTTTCGGCTTGATTGTCCCCTCTCGTGACTTGGAATGCCCTTTCTCCTGGCTTGGACAAATCCTATCTTATTTTGGAATGCCTCCTCTCTCTGCTTGGGATCCTCCTGTCACTTGGCTTGGAATTCCCAGTCAGTCGGTTTCAACATTTCCTCTTTTGGCTTGTGATCCCCACTCTGTGGCGCCGCGGCCAGGGCGACTGACGCTGGAATCTGGGGACCACGGTTCGATCCCCGGCTCCGGCGGCAGGTTAGCCCAGCACCATGTGACTCTGGGCAATAGCTCGCTTAATCTTCCCGACGGCCCCCAGCGCCTAGAGACCCTTACGGGTGATTGTGCGCTTTACAAATGTGGACTTTACTTTACTTTACCACTTGGATACTCCTTTCCTATATTTGAATGCCCAATTTCTTTGATTGTGATGTTCCATTCTTTTTCCTTGAAATTAGAATTTTCTCAGTTTGGGAGCACCACTCTCGGCACGGCGTGCCCTCTTTCAAGTCACTCCTGTGACATCACTCTGACTTGAATTAGAATTCCATACTTGTGGTTGGATGGCCTTTTCTCTTAACTAGAACAGTTCCATTTTGTTGCCGCTCTCAGTTGTACTAGGATGTCTCTATCATTTTAGGATGCACTTGTCTGTTAGAGTGGGTTGTTCTGTTCATTTTGGGCATACATTTTCTGTTAGGTTGAAAGGCTGCCCCCTGCTTAGACTACAATTCCAGCAGCTTGGGATACCCAACTATCAGCGTTGTCTGATCTTTACTTTGGATGCCCCTTTTTTGATCTGATACTAGTCTCTCTTTGAATGCCTTTCTCTTTCTTGGACATGCCCTTGCAGCACCCATCTTTAAATGTGTAATGCATCTTTAGTGTCTTAGGGTGTTCGACCTTGACTTGTAGGGTACCCCAGCTTTGTAAACCCTGTATTACTTTGGAAGCCCCGATTTCTTGGCTTGAGATAATTCTCTTTCTTGGCCCTACAGGCTCTTAAACTGTTTTTGTGCACGCCTCTCTTATCTTGGGATGTCCTTTCTATTGGCTGTACAGGGCATGCTATTGCCTTGGCTTTAAAGACCTGTCTTTTCTGGGTTTGGAAGTCCACCTCTTGGGTTTCCATGCTGTTCTCTTGCCCTTATTTGCATTTTTGGCTCAAAATGGCTTGGTATACCCATATTTCTAGACTCAAGTCACTCACTTCTCATGTTACCTTCTTTTTGACTAAATTTGCGTCTTTTCCCTGCAGTGTTCCTAGATTGGTGGCACCTCTTTTTAACTTTGCTTTTCAGTCTCTGTGTTTGAATAAAAACCAAGGCACAGGAACCCTTGCATGCTCCGCCTACTTTATGTATCTGCCGAACCGCTCACATCTGTACTATTTTTCTGTGTCTACAATAAGAGGTACAGCCAAAGACAGGAGTATTTGGTGGATTAATTTGGGGATCTAAGGATTACCACTACTGGAGTTCCTTTGGTGAACAACCAGCTGCAGCTCGTATCACAGAAAAGAGGCGTGACTAACGCAGGGGTGTAACAAAGGCCTCCGCAGCCCCCGCAGCATAGTACCCTGGCCTGAGAGCCCCTAAGTGAGTACGGTGGGGGGGGGGCTCCCTGTACTTTGCAGGGGGCCCCCTCAAATTTTGTTACTCCAGTGGGCAGGCGTGGGTGGAGGGGCGTAAAGGGGGACGAGAGGGGTCATGTAAAAAAAAAGAACTGACCTGCTGCCCTATATTGCATTCCGTTTGACTTCTCTCTTCTTCCGTCGGAAGGCACAGGCCTGTGAGAAGCTTCAGGATTGGCCTGAGCGCCCTCAGTTTGCGCTCCAGGACAGACTATGAGCCTGTGCCTGTTCCCTCCAGCCCAGCAGCGTTGTTGAGTTGGATAGACTTTCACTGCGCATTATTGTTTGGCCTGCCTCAATCGACTGGCCAAACCGTCCTGTGCAGTGAAGGGAGTGCATATACCACTCCCCTCATTGACTCTCATCACTGTGGATCACCCCCAAGACACGGGAAAGGTGTGAATAACTTGTATTTATTTGTACCTCCAGTTGAACTTTCCCGTTAGTGGTAATCAGGTATGTCAGAAGTTACTGTGGGGCCTGGATTAAAAACTGTGTGACGCTTCAAATGTCACAGCCATCTGTTTTGAAAAAAAAAAAAAAGAATGTCATTCAGGAAAGAGACAACCTCTGACACTACCCAGTCATTTTAGCCATGTCAGCTCCCTCTCTAGTAAAAAACAGGGCAGTCTGGCTTCAACATCTGTAAATAGATTTTTCAGCACGAGAACAGGGTCCTGAAAAAATGCAGGTTCTGTGCAATAATGGCTTATCTGCCCTTTCCTTTTGAAATCCCTGGAGGTAATCTTATAAGCAGAGGATTAGTCAAAAACATTCTTAAGAAGAGCCTACAGAATCAGGATGAGACTGAGAAATCACACCCACACTGGACTGTGTTCTAGCTGCATGCGGCGTGGCCCATGCTCTGCCTTCCCATGACGACTTCTACTAAGGAGCAAGGGTCCCAAATTCAACAAGATACAAAACAATATTTTGTAACACTTAAAGTAAGGCATACATAAGAATCCAAAAACCCCAGGACCTTGGTGATTCCAGGGTAAACCCTTGTTAACAATTACGTTCCTGGTGATGTAGGCATGTATTCCACTGACTGTGATAATCCTGATTCAGGCACAAACAGGAGTTTGCAGCCAAATCAGGATTCCAAGATGGTTGTATGATATTACAACGAACTCCGTTGTAACGCATGCCTTTACCACGCATGCGTTACAACGGAACACTATTTTCACGCTTTTCCTTCTCCACGTTTTTTCCGTGGTGACGTCATACGTAAAAAAAAAAACGGCCGTTTCCTTCCCCTGCGCCGCCGATTTCCTGCACATCTTCTCTAAAGGTTAGTGTTTTTTTTGGGGGGGGGCTAGCCCCCCCAACCCCCCCTTTTTTTATTTGTACCCTTTACCACACATGCCTTTACTACGTACTTCGTAGTAAAAGTATGCGTGGTAAAGGCTGTCGTTGTAACCACGCATGCGTTGTAATGCATGCGTGGTTATGGTTTTAGTTGAAACGGCCTCGTTGTAGTGGCCGTTTCCCTTCCAAGATTTGATGATAGTCCCACACCTGCTAGGTTTTGCCCATTTTATTTTTAACAGGTAGACCTTGTGAATTACGTGTGGGCAACAATGTGAATTTTGAGTTGCACAACTAGGAATAGGGGACACGATAGAGACCAGCTTGGCTGTCACCCCCTGTGCAAGAAATGCCACCAGAGGAGGGAAACCAGTAGTCTTCTAACATTAAAGAACACAAGAGACCATCCAATGGGCAATTAAGGTCTTTTATGTCTGTTGTCCTTGAGAAAAGACACCACAGGTGATGGAGAGGCGATTAGACAAACATTCTTATCATATCCGATGCATATATAATTACAGATATCATAGCACACCCATAGAACGAGGCTCCTTTTAGCTCCGGGGGATGCTGTGGGATTGATTGGAGAGGAATCATTTTCTGCTAGGTAGGGAAATGCAAGAGAAACATGGGAAAAATAGAGACTGGAATGGAGGACAAATGCGTATGGCTTGCAACCAGGCAGAGCATCTATTCAAGAACCCTAGGAGCACCCGTACTATCCACGAGAGAAATAACCTACCAGAAAACCAATCTAAAGTCACTCTGGGACACAAACTCTTTAAGCTGGTAGAAAATTAAGAAAAGCGTATCACCGAATGAACAGGAGAGATGGATGATTTGTTTTTGGCAAATCATAGTGGCAATATCTATGCCAATGCTTGAGTATTACATTTTGGTGGTCCACCATTATTATCTACCCACAGCTAGAAGGTAGACAGGATTTGAGGGCCAGGAATACTGTCTACAGTTCTTGAACATTTATGTGTTTGCTGGTGTCTGAGAGGGCCCATACGCCATGCTTTTTCGATTGACCTAAGGCTGTTCCCCACCCATACTCAAAGGGATTTGTGCTAAAGGTCACTAGAGGTTCCATCTGAAAGAGGTAGCCCTCAAAATGTTTGGACTCTTGGAAAGGAAGTTTTCTTAAATTTGTCCGGATCTGAGGTTCTTAGGAGAATCAAAGTTAAGATTCTGGTTTTCATCTTTTGTGAGATGAAGCTGCCTCCTGTGAAATTTGAGGCCCATAAGGAGAATCACGTTAATGCAAGAAGCTATAAGTGGGTTTTGTCACCACCATTCTGTGGTAATGGAACAGATGCTGAAAGGAACGCAGGTCTGAAGTGGGACTTACATGCTGTGGGTCTGGAAGCACTAAAAATGCTTTGCCCTGCATCATATCTAGTAGCATCCCAATGAAGGCAATCTCATGTGAAAGGACCAGCGTACATTTCCACCCTGCCCAATAATCCAAATTCATTCAAGAGGACCTTATGAAGGGATCTTAGAATTGTGTGGCCGGGCAGATCTCTGACGACATCATTTACAACATTAGGCCGCCATGGACCCTGGAGGATGGGAATCCTGTTTAGAGACTCCGGAGGATGGGAATCCTCAAACTATCTAAGTGAGAGGTACTTTTACCAGTCATGACCTCCCATCATATAAACTGGGGAGCCTCTATGTTTTGACCCAACCAGGATAAGGAAGTAGGTGCCCTTAAGGTCACTGGTATACGGAAAGATCTTAGATCACAAACATACCGTGTTCCTTGTATCCACTCCAGAAAACATGGTGCTGAAACCCATCTTCCTGAAATCCAAAGGAACAATTACCATGAACAGGAGGTCGAGCAGTTCGACACCACGGCTGAAATCTCCTAGGTGACTTGTTCCAATTGATGGGTTAGAAAGAGAGAGGACAGAAAGCTCAAACACAAGGCCCGCCACTTGACAAATCCCTAGGCATAAATGTGGGCAGAAAGCCTTTCTCCAATTGGAGATATATAATCAACAATCCACAAAGAAGAGACAGTTATGAAATTCTTTTTTGCTATTAGAACTAGAGAAGATGTTCTTGGTGGACAACTGCTACTCCCTGGCATGGCCAGTGTTGAGTCTACGCTGGTGGTGATAATCCTTGAGGAACCCCTAGATGGATAAAGAATTCCCCTTTATTAATGTGAGGGCTGGCGTTTAGGAACGTTTTAAAGCCGGTTTTGCGGAAATTACAGATAAACTGTGAGCTGTGACGACCCCTATCTTACGCTTTGAAGCTCTTTGCAGTCAACACAACAAAGAGCATCTTTTAATCAACCAGGAGGTCAAGGTCGTTCTCCTTGTCTGTACAAGGAGTACCAAGTATGGCCGCAACACCACATTCCGATGGTCATACCTTTAGTTGAATTTTCATTGACTTTAGCAAACATGAGGGTTAGAAGTTCTATATGCTTACTCTAATTTACTTTGACCTGTAATTCAGTGCTTCTTTTATTCAGGAGAGTTCAGGGATGAAATTAGGCAGGCAGTTCCATATTTTGCTGTTGAACCACATCAGAATACCTCAGAACTTGACTGATGTAGGTGAAATAAGGAGTTTTGCTAGCGTTTTGCCAATGAATTCTAAAAGTAAATCTTTCATATTCCATTAGCAAAGCAGTGTTCAATAGCATGGATGCACATGGTCTATAGCTGTTCCACCTGGTAAGGGCCAGAGCCACCATAAAGAGCAGGGCTGGAAACTGTAAACTATCAACGATACTCTCTTCAACCTGGGTCCTGTCATTTGTGTCAATTCTTCTGCTCCCCAAAAAAGAGTTTGAAGTCTGACAAATCCCAGTTACCAAATTCAATATATTGGTCTGAAGACCTGCCTCAGAGCTCTGTAAAGCTGTCAAATGTAGGACAGCCTCAAACACCCAACACTTTTCGGAAAGAGTTGTACCTTTTTTGGGCATCGCTATATCATCATGTCATCCAGAATGATGTGAAGGAAAGATTTGCGCCCTGGTTGGCCTGTGCCTTTGTGTATCTATGTGGTTTGTCTAAGTTTGCGGAAATCTCTCTCCTAGAGTGAAATTAGTGCTAAAAGTCAGCGTTCCATGCATGTGCATCACCAGACACTGAAAGTTTGGACCGCAATATGAGTTGTCCACACTAGCATCCGGGGGTAGATCCCACTCTTGGCACCCTCCAGTTGTCAGGTGTTTATGGGCCTGAAACTAGCAGTTCTGAATACAACATTTAAAGAGTGTGGAACTAAACCTGGTACAACTGCAGCTGACTAGGTGAGAGGGTCTACACAGTCTGGCCCGCACCGCCCTGTCCCACAACACTGGGGAAGCACACAGAGCACCACCAGCTAGCCCATTCTTGGCATGGCACAAGATGACCCACCCTCCCCTTTCCCATAGACTAGAACCCTCACTGCCTTTCTCCACCTACTTAGAGTTTGTGGTAAATTGCAGTGGTGAATTCTAAGAAACTATAAAAACCTTTATATAAGGACCCAGTAATTCAGGTCCAGCATGTTATTCTCCATTCTGGGGAGTTTACCTCATGATCCCTTTAATTTCACAACAAGATCTCAGCAGGACTTGTCCATTCTGACACTTCATTGAGGTAACGGGAAACTTATAATGAGGCTGTTTGTGTCAGATTCTGGTAGGGCTGCACGTGCAAATCAGAATTACTCCTGGTGTGCCTTGTACTAACCTAAGAGTAACCTTACTCAAAGGGCTCAAAAGGGATCCTGTCAAGAGATCAGGTTCATAACTCCATATAAAAGAGGCCTTAAAAAAGTAGAAGGAACATGCACTACCAGTGCCTTTAGTTTTCTGACAGACCAGTAGCCCTCTAGCACCAAAAGGGAGAGTGTCTGCCCCCTTATCTGTCAGCACATTGCTGCTAGGGAAGGGCCAAAGATGAGGACCTGCAGCTGTGCTTAATTTGTGGTGGTGGATGCAGATGAGGGGTAGCAACATTCATTTTTAGAGACCAGTACTTAATTTTTACCTTGTGACTTTGACCCAGAGAATGAAAGAGGAAGGCCAAAAAGTAAGAAGAAAAGGGAAGGGAAAAATAGGAAATTTGGGACAAAAGAATAAGGGACGGTTGAAAACAAAAAGGTAAGTATAAGATAAAAAAATACGAAGTGTAAAACAGTGTAAAAAAGATAAAGGGGCACGTTGTGTAATCAAGACTAGGCATACACGGTATTCTGCAATTGCGGCATTCAGCAAAACCAAAAGGGGTCTCCCAAAAACACTAAAAAAAACTATGAGCCCTGCACTAATTTCTTTTTACAAATTAAGCGCTAACAGGCAGGAGATACGATTTTGTGATAGCTGGTGTCATACGTGTGACAATCGGCACCAAAGATGGCCTGTGTGAAAACAGTGTTTCTTGTGTACGGTTTCTAAACTTTTACAAACTATGAAAACAAGTAGTGTTTGATAGGATATAGAAAATGTGGTTTCTGGCAGATGATTGGGATGTATGACGTTAAAACGCATACTTTTACAACGCATACCGTTACAACGGGACTTTTACAACGCAAATACTATTACAACGCATGTATTTACAACGCATTTTTTTACAACGCAGGTACCTTTACAACGCATACCATTACAACGTAAGTATTGGTAAGTATATATAATTTTTTTAATTGTATATTATTTAAAATTATTTTTATTTAATGTAATTGTATTTAATTTAATTTAATTTAATTTAATTAATTTAATTTATATTTATTTTTATTTTATTTTTTTCTTGTACCCCTTTATCTAAAATTCCCAAAACTGACCCTGAACCCTAAAAATACCCCTTTACCCAAAAACCCAAAACTGACCCTGAACCCTAAAAATACCCTTTTACCCAAAAACCCAAAACTGACCCTGAACCCAAAAAATACCCCTTTACCCAAAAACTGAAAACTGACCCTAAACCCTAAAAATACCCCTTTACCCAAAAACTGAAAACTGACCCTGAACCCTAAAAATACCCCTTTACCCAAAAACTGAAAACTGACCCTGAACCCTAAAAATACCCCTTTACCCAAAAACTGAAAACTGACCCTAAACCCTAAAAATACCCCTTTACCCAAAAACTGAAAACTGACCCTGAACCCTAAAAATACCCCTTTACCCAAAAACTGAAAACTGACCCTAAACCCTAAAAATACCCCTTTACCCAAAAACTGAAAACTGACCCTGAACCCTAAAAATACCCCTTTACCCAAAAACCCAAAACTGACCCTGAACCCTAAAAATACCCCTTTACCCAAAACTGACCCTGAACCCTAAAAATACCCTTTTACCCAAAAACCCAAAACTGACCCTGAACCCTAAAAATACCCCTTTACCCAAAAACCCAAAACTGACCCTGAACCCTAAAAATACCCCTTTACCCAAAAACCCAAAACTGACCCTGAACCCTAAAAATACCCCTTTAAAAAAAACCTAACATATAACATTTTAAATATAATTATATACTTACCAATACTTACGTTGTAATGGTATGCGTTGTAAAAGTACCTGCGTTGTAAAAACATGCGTTGTAAATAAATGCGTTGTAATAGTATTTGCGTTGTAAAAGTTCCGTTGTAATGGTAGTGCGTTGTAAAAAATGCGTTGTAATGGGTGTTTACCAGATGATTGTGTAGCCTTAAGTGTGTGAAGCAAGGTTGCTCTTCTGCTTTAATTTTCAATGGAATTACATGCCTGGAGCACGTTGGCATGCTGTGAGAGAAGGGGGAGTTTGTCTGCAGCAGGAGGCTTGTTTCACCCGTCACGACAGTCCCTTGGGTGTTCCAATTCCAATGTGTGCCATTAAGAATAGTGTGGGTGTGAACAGCATTGGACTGCGGTGCCACCAGAGAGAGATTTTTCTGCAAGCTGCGGCGGTCCCTAAGATGAGAGAGAAGAGATTTTGCTCCAGAACCAAAACGGGTGAATCCTGGTGAGGAGTCCAGAGCTAAAATGGGTAGTGGTGTAACTACCATCTCATTCATCTGCAAAAATCATCTAAAGAATCACCATTTCCTCCTTCAAATGCCAACCTGCCCACCCACCCATCAACAATGGCAATTCTTGCAAAATCAGCATCATGTACAGGGAAATATTCACACATAATGTCACAGAATTAATGACTGCTCATCTCCTCTCAGTTTGTAACAAAAAGGGGTACCCCTAATAATGTTTCCTATATCAGGGTCTACATAGCATATATGAAAAAAACATATAGGGAACACCATAAATAGTGGTCTGTCTAGTTGCACAAACATGTAAACACCCACAAATGTATATCATTAAAAAAATGCATTGTTTATTTAATCAAATATTTTTGTACTTAAAAGAAGGGGAAGGGGATTTATACATTCATTATTAAGATCAAGGACTTTATGCCTTACCCTTGTTGAGGCAATTATCAATTGCTGCAATTACATATATGTGATATAGTCATTGATCTATATATATAAAGTCTCTACAATCAAGTATAAATATTCACAAGGGGAATACGTTTTTTTTTCTCCATATACATATATCTCTCATGGCTACTAATATATTCTTACGCACGTTTCGGCCTTGTGCCTTCATCAGGTAGCCATGTAATTATGAAACCTTATCCAAGGCTCATGCGATCATTTATACTGTGATGACTCGCTGATAATGTCAGCTAATGACATTAACTTCAGGGCAAGATCTTGTGCATTACCCTCCCACGTTGGTTGTATGTCGTTACAACGCATTCCGTTGCAACGTATGCCTTTACCAAGCATGCGTTACAACGGAATGCTATTTCCACGCATAACCTTTACCACGAATATTCCTTTACCACGCATACCTATAATTTATGCATGGTAAGGGAATACTCTTGGTAAAGGTTATACCCCTCCCCTGTACCCTTACGTGACCCCCCAGCCCCCAATCCTTCTTATAATTACCCCTGCCCTGAACCCTCAATCCTTATATATAAATATATTTTTTTGTAAACTAAAATTCCCCATTCCTCTTCACGTCGTCTCCACTCCTTCATCTTCCTTGGTGACGTTGTACGTCGTAAAGAGGAAGCAGAAGTTTCTTTCTGTTTCCTCTCAAAGGACGCTGATTGCCTCCACTTCGCGACGTGACATCAGGTGTCCTTTTTTTGGGCGGGGGACCCCCCCAAGCCCCCTTTTTTTCCCACAGTTTTTTTTTATTTTGGGGGGAGACCCCCACGCCCCCTTTTTCTAATTTTAGCCTTTACCACACATGCCTTTACTACGTATTTCGTAGTAAAGGTATGTGTGGTAAAGGCTTTTGTGGTAACCACGCATGCATTGTAATGCATGCGTGGTTAAGGTTTGCGTAGAAACGGCCGCGTATTAGTTGCCGTTTCCCCCCACGTTCACTCGATTGGGACTTATGGGGTAGTCTCTCTTGAAACAACGGGGTTCTTAAGGAGATGCAAGAGAGAAGGACAAGTGGAGCCTGGCCCAGCATGATGACAGCATGGTGCGGGCCCCGCTGACTGGTTATGGAGTGATTGTTGACTGCACGGCAATCTTATGCCCTTCACACATGCCTCACTATACTGAGGCGGACGGAGGTTTTCGTTCGCTTGGACTACTTTGGGAACACCGCATGAACCCTGATGCGTTTCTACACAACAAGGGAAAACCCAAAAGGAATATCGCTAGGGTCCTTGGGCGGTTACTTATTACACAAAACAGAGGACCCTAGTCATTTAGGATCGCATGAATGATAGACGCACACTAAATATTATGTGTGCCCTTTGTCCAGCCGGACAGAACTTTATTTAGCTAGAGTGCCATATAGTGATTCAGATAATCAACATTTATATACAAGTGGGCACAACCTGTGACCCACAGAAGACAAGACAAAACAGAAATAAATTATGTAAGGGCGCACAAGGCGGTCTGTACTAGTAATTCGGTTCTACAGACTTGGGTTCATTTTTAGCAAACCATTGTTTAAGAACGTTTGTGACTTAAAAAACAAACATATGGTGCTTTAGGGTCGACGACGTTTCGATGCACAAACAATTGTAAGCATCATCATCAGGACAAAAAGCATTGTATCATGTTTGTCTTGAGAACATAATAGCTGAGCCTCTATGACATTTTTACATAATGACAAAAATTAATTAGTGGTAGAGCAGTCGTGGAAAAAAGAGGGGGAAAAAAAATATAGAGATATTACGTTAGTGATAGCAAGTTTTAACATTTAGAATTTTAACATTTAGAATTTGCTAGGTATTATTCAAATAGTATGAGGTTTATATAAATATATATACTAGTGATATTGATTGTGAGGTGACTCATATTTACAGTGCAGATTCACGAGTAAGTGCCATGTGTAAATAAACAAGGTGACATCATTAGGACGAACTGGTTGACATAATATTACTCACGTCCTTACGTATCATCTATAAGTTACACCCGTGGCATGGTAAAAATTGTGAAGGTCTTTTAATAAAAAAATCAACCGGCGCAGTGAACCATCATTCGGCGCAGTGATTTAAAAACAAGGGTCACGAAATATATACCTTCGTGAGGGGCGCGATATGCACAGCGAGGGCGGGGACACCGTTTCTGCAAGCTCGCAGGTGTCTGGATTCTATCAGGGTGAAAACAAGGGAGTTGCGGTACTGTAATGCGAGATAGTTAAAAAACAGCCTTAGAAACTGAGTGAGCCGTTACTTACAATGGCCGTCCTCATCGCGTTGCGCGTCGCGTGATAATGGGCTGGTGGGAGAGAAAAAGAGGCGAGGTTGAGGGGGCTAGGGGTGTGAGCGTAGTAAGACTAGTCCCCGGTGGTCGAACAGAACTTACAATTAATGAATAGAGGTGGTCTTCGTTTACCGGCCGAGGCAATCTCCGGGGTGTTGAATCCTGGGAGGGAAGAGACCGGGTCAGTTACTGTGGTCGTCTAGCACGCGGTTTGAAACCGCGCTACTACTCGGTTTCTATTTAGAAAGCGGCTGGGGATGGGGTTTACTTACTTAATTTGTTCTTGCTCGATGGCAGTACAATGGGGTTCTGGCGGTGATCGCTAACTGGTCGGGGGTGGGGCATACTATTAAGAAGCATGCAGGTGAAAACCAAGGTAGGACTAGGTGGACGTAAAGTGGTTATAGCGGCCATCTTAGAGTGGGGTTTGGGAAGGGACAGAGGGATAGTGACATTTGTGAATTATAATACATGTGCACAATACAATTATAAGCAGCAATTACATATATACGCCAATTTACATTATGTTGAAAAAGTAGTCGCGAGGAGTTATTCATCACGCTGGGTGCTTCCCAATTAAAGAAACATTTATCACAATAATTAGATTATGGTGAAAATATCCAGAGGAGGTAATCATTGAGCAGAGTGCTTCCCAATTGGAGAACCAATTATTACAATAATGAAGTCCAGTCTTCGACCCTGTTCAGGCCTTTACGTATACTGTCAGTTCTCAGTATCCAATGTAGTTCCACTTTGTTCAAGATTTGAGTAATGTCAGCTCCACGTGGTGGGGCTTTTACTTGTGTCACCACAGTCCAGGTGAAGTCAGTCTCTGTGTGATTTTTTTCTTTAAAATGTTCCACCAGAGGTGCATTGGCAGTTTGGCAGCGGATCCTGCTTCTATGTTGTCCTATTCGTAGTTTAATCTTCTGGCTGGTTTGTCCTACGTATATCATCATGCATGGACAGAAGATGGCATAAACTACATTTACAGAATTACAATTCGTGAAATATTGTCTTTCATATTTAATTGTGCCAAACGAGAAAGTTTTACCTTCAATTGTTGAGTCACACGAAACACATTGACCACATTTGCTGTGGCCCTTGAGGGCAGGTAAGTTCCATATATCATTAAGAGTGAATCTCGCATCTAATTGTGGGAGCTGAGCACAAACTAAATGATCTTTAATATTCTTTGCCCTTTTGAAGGCAAACAAAGGCCGTTCTAAATCCATGACTCCCGCATTCAATACCGGCCAGTGTTTCAGGATACTTTTCTTAATCGCGTTTGATGCAGGGGAGAATGTGGTCACACATGTGATTCTGTCTTGATTATTCTTAGCCCGGGGTTCAAGTAAGGTCTCTCTGGGACAATACCATGCCCTCTTTAAAGAGCGGCGAACTAGTTTTCGTGGGTAGCCCCTTTGTCTGAGTTTAGCGCTCAGTGTCTTTGCCTCTGTAAAGTAGTCTTGTTTAAAGTAACAATTCCTGCGAATGCGTAGAAACTGTGAATATGGTAACGAGTCTCTTAGAGCACGGGGGTGATGGCTGTGATAGTTCAGTAGAGTGTTGCGTTCAGTGGGCTTACGGTGTAGGCTTGTCGTTAGGCGACCTTCGGTGTGTTTAATCTCTATATCTAGGAAAGGTATGGATTCCTTGCTGCTAGACATAGTGTATTTCAAACCACCACTGTTGTTGTTGAGCCAGTGGATGAATTGGTTTAGAGATGTTTCCGAGTCATTCCATAACATGAAAATATCATCAATATACCTTTTCCACAGGGCGATGCCACTGTGGAAAGGGTTTGATGCAGCCAGGATGTTTGAGTTCTCGAGATGGTCCATATACAGAATGGCTAGGTTGGGGGCAAAAATAGCCCCCATAGATGTACCACGGACTTGGCCGTAGAATTGCCCCTCAAAAAGAAAAAAGTTTTTTGTGAGGCAAATTTCAAGCAATTGGACGATGAAGTTAGATGGAACATTGTGAGGGCGATCCCGGGTGTCTAGGATCTTTTCAATCACCCTCAGGGACTCGAACTGGGGTATATTGGTATACAATGATTCCACATCCAGCGTACACATGGTGCTGGATGTGGGATCAAAGGGGTGGTCTTCAATAAGATTAATCATTGACATTGTGTCCTTAATATAGCACGTGGTTGTGGGGACGAAAGGCCTGATGAAATGGTCTATGTAATGTCCTAGGGGCTCCAAAATGGAGCCACAACCAGATACTATGGGGCGACCTGGCGGCATTTCCACATTTTTATGAATTTTAGGCAGGCAGTATATGACTGGGGTTCTGGGGGCCTTAGTATTAAGAAAGTCAAATTCCTTCTTGGACAGAAAACCTGCCTCCAGACCGTTGTTAGAGACCTCGGAAATAAGTTTCTGAATTTCTGCTGTGGGGTTACGCGGCAATTTACAGTAATGTTCATGATTACCTAGTTGTCGCAAAATTTCATTTTTATATTGGTCAATTTCTTGGATTACAATACCCCCGCCTTTATCGGCAGGTTTGATGACCAATGATTGATTGTTTTTTAAGGCAGAGAGGGCATTTTTCTCCTCGATGGTTATATTGTAGGGAATAAACGTTTTTTTGCTCTCTATAGTTGCTAGGTCGTTGAGAACTAGTTTCTCAAAGGTCACAATTTCAGGTGGTACCATGCTTCCCGTAGGGGAGAATTTAGAAGGGGGTTTGAAGGGTGTGTTAACATGTTTCTGAGGACTGGGATTCAAAAGGAAGAAGCCATGCAGCCTTACCTTTCTAAAGAACCGTAATAGTTCAGTTTGGGCGTCCAGATAATTGGGGCGCACAGTAGGAACAAACGAAAGTCCTTTGCTGAGTAACGAAATTTCGCTACTGGATAGTGTATGTTTCGTTAGATTGAAAATGGGGAGGAGAGTATTGCTTTCTACTGGGTTGGAGATGTTATCATCATTTACCAACGGTAGTGTTGGCGACGGGTAGACCGTTCGCCAGGTGGATTCGGCCATCTCTGTTGTTGTTTTCCTCTGCCCTTCCCCGGGGGTTCTGGTTGTCCTTGGCCTCTGGCTAAAAAATTCCTATTAGAGGGCCCTGGGCTATCGCTTTGATCTGAGTTCCCTGAGGACTCGGCGGAGCTATCTGAGAATCCTACAAAGTTCTGCCTTCTATTGAACCTACCCCAAGGTCTTTGGTTTTGGGGACCGTTATAAGAACGGTTGGTATAGTAATCTTTGTTAAGGTATGGGTATGCCCTCTCTTGGCTAAAGTTTTTTATATCTTTTTTTACTTTGACAGTTTTTTTGTTAGCCTCAAAATTGTTAAAGTCATCAATTGTTTTCTGGATTTGGTCCAATAGTTTTTTGGCCTCGGTATTAGTATTGTCGTCTTTTATTTGTTTTTCCAGGTCAGTGATTTCACTAGTCAGTTTTTTTAGTTCCTCCGTGGCAATGTCGATACCAAGCACCATCCAGTGCCGTGAACACGTGGTGCTAATGTAACTGAATCCGTTCAGATATTTCGGATTGTCTGTGAAGACACCCGGAATATTGCGTACTTGGAGACCCAGAGGGATTGTGTTGGACTTCAGGTAGTCTGTCAAGAGTTTTATCATTAAGATTAGTCTGATTTCTTTTTTCTTAGCTTTTTCTAGCTCAGCAGTGGAAGAGGGACTGGGTACATTAGTAGTATTGCCTGAGTCGGAAAGAAGAGAGGGACCTCCTAGAATTTTATTAATGTAATCGAGATCGTACAGAGGGGGATGAGGATCTGACATACCTAGCAAATTAATTTAGTACAGAAAAAGAGACAGGAAAAAAGGTCAAAAGTAGGGGACCCACTTGTAAAGAAGGGGGGAGGGGATTCCAATCCCTTGCAATCAAGCGATTGCGCTACATACTTTTCTACACAACAAGGGAAAACCCAAAAGGAATATCGCTAGGGTCCTTGGGTGGTTACTTATTACACAAAACAGAGGACCCTAGTCATTTAGGATCGCATGAATGATAGACGCACACTAAATATTATGTGTGTCCTTTGTCCAGCCGGACAGAACTTTATTTAGCTAGAGTGCCATATAGTGATTCAGATAATCAACATTTATATACAAGTGGGCACAACCTGTGACCCACAGAAGACAAGACAAAACAGAAATAAATTATGTAAGGGCGCACAAGGCGGTCTGTACTAGTAATTCGGTTCTACAGACTTGGGTTCATTTTTAGCAAACCATTGTTTAAGAACGTTTGTGACTTAAAAAACAAACATATGGTGCTTTAGGGTCGACGACGTTTCGATGCACAAACAATTGTAAGCATCATCATCAGGACAAAAAGCATTGTATCATGTTTGTCTTGAGAACATAATAGCTGAGCCTCTATGACATTTTTACATAATGACAAAAAATAATTAGTGGTAGAGCAGTCGTGGAAAAAAGAGGGGGAAAAAAACATATAGAGATATTACGTTAGTGATAGCAAGTTTTAACATTTAGAATTTTAACATTTAGAATTTGATCTGATGCGGGCCACTCCATAATCAGTCAGCTCAACCTAGACTCACACATCAAGGCAATTGTCAAAAGCACAAACTACCACCTTAGACATTTAAGAAAAATCAAAGAATTTGTCCTAAAATCACACCTTAAAATTGTGGTGCTTGCCCTCCAGTCATCTCCAGAGTCAAATTTAGCAACCCTCTGGTCACGGCTAACCCACTCCTGCCTGCATCATCATGGCAAGGGAAAATTCACCTACTTCACCCAAAATCTTTACTCACTAAACTAGCTTCCTATGGAGGCTTTAACGCTTTTATAAAACTGTGTGCATCAAGTTCAAAATCATCTATTTAAACATTATCTAAAGTCTTCCCTCAACACGGACTATGCCTGGTTAATCTAAAGACATCAACGGCAAAGTATCTCTCTGTCTCGAGCTACCAAAATTCAAGAAATCCTGTACACTGAAACATGCCTTCCCATGGAATGCCCCCTAAATCTTAAACTCACTAGCCAATAGTCCAAGGAAAATCCCTCTTTCAATTTAAACAGCGTCCTAAATGATTACTGTTAGACTCCAGTAAATATCCAGACACCGGATTTGTTTGAACCTGTACCCATGTAAGACAGTGATACCGAGTTGACATTTACCTGCATAAACTAACCCCACACTCCATCACCTCAGTCCACTACACGCTGAGAGCCACATTTCTCAGCACAGGGAATTCTCACACAAGGGATGCAGCTTGGCGCACAGGGTGGGTTTGGGGATTTTCTGTTCAGTGCAAAACATGTTTTGTGCTGGAAAGCAGCCTCCAAGTGCCAACAGTAGTGCAAAGCCCTACATTGTGGTGTGGGTGTACCATGGGCAGTGCTTAATTTGTAAAAGAATAAGTGCTGATGCTCAATTTGTTTTATACAGAATCTTGCAAGCCGCACTGCCAAATGTGGAGGTTGTTAAATACCAAGGATGTCTAGTCTTTATTTTACTTCCTGGTTCCATATCTCACTCTTGCAGGTTCTTTTTCATCCCTCCTTTTTCTGTTTTCACAGTTTTTCCCTATTTGTCTTCCTCCTTCTTCCCTCTGTTAATGCCTTTCGCTCTCTTGTTCTGGGTTAGAGTTTGATGATTTAAAATATGTGCTGGTGCCCACCAAAGAGTGCAGGTGGGCCCCGCCTGCAGCCACCGGCTTAAATGAAATTGTGACCATGGGTTGTACATGGGCTTTCCTGTGCAGCCACCCAGGGATTTTGATGCGAATCCCTGTATACCATTCTAAAAATGTATGCTTCCTCAACGGAGGAGTAAAGTTAGAGAAAAGTTTTCTTTTCTCAAAACCTTTCTAAATTCGTGTTTGTGCTTAACTATACAGCACACACACAAAGTTATAAAAGTGGTAAACTTGTTTCATAAATTTGCCCCTGGTCATTGCCAAATAGGCCTGTGTCTTGGGTTTTTTCTCGTACTTACTGCTCACGTATTGCATGTCGGGCTTATCTACTATATGCTCTCATGATCTGCACGTCATTCCCTGCCTTTTATTGCATACTTGTTTCACTTGTTCACTCTAAAGTGCTCTGAGACCCTGCATTGGACTGACATGCGCTATACAAGAAACTTTCAAATAAAAGAAATGATTTGTGGTTTTCACATTTGTCACACTGTGAGGCAGTGTCGATAACAAATGTTTGAACACCACAACACGAGGAGACAATTAAGCTCTGTGGGAGCAGGGAGGGAGAGATATGTAAGGAGATTGTCATCCACATTATATGGTTTCTGTGTGGGTGGAGAAGCCCTGTGTGGATACGTTTTGCCCGGTATGGATGGGGTGTGTAGGCGGTGTATTCTCTGTGGGTGTAATAATCCTGAGATGTGAGAAACACGATGTATAAGTGAGGTGAGTCACATATTGGTGGCAAGTGCAAGAGTCCTACCATACTGTGTTGACTTCCAGTGCATTCTTCATGTGTGTAGAAGAATAGCATTCTGATGGATGGACATGTGACCTCTCACGTGTACATGCGTAATTATATGCCTGTAAATATGCCTATTGTATATGTTCCTGTGCTTCCATGCTCCTACAGTTTTGACTCCGAAGACTAGGTGTTTTTTTTATTGTTAATGTATCTTTGATTTTATTCCAGTGCTTCTTTGTATAATTATTACAAGGGGCATATCTGAGTGTTGCGTTTTGTGTGTTATTTTATGGAGAAATGGTGGACGAGTATTGTGTCCTGGCTATTTCTATGCGGTGGCTTCATATTGATACAAGGTACAGCTTTATATTCCATCTTACTTATTAAGGTTTTGAAGCGCTGCACCTGAATTAGTGTGTAAATGCCAATGATGAACTCTTAGTCCAGCAGTACAGATACTGTGTAAGTATAAAACTCAGATTTCCTAAACACTGGAGAACCTTCCTACTTCACGTACTGTTTAAAAGCTTTTCTTTGAGGGGGATTGTTAGACTTGGCATCCTTTGCATAGTTTCACCTGTCTTTTTGCCATTACCTTCTGTATTTTTGACTGTAGGCTGGACTTTGTTTTTCCTGATTTTTTAGCTCTGGACCTTTTACCACTGCTATTCAATGCTAAAGTGTAAGTGCTTTCATTGTAAATTGTGATTATGTTTGGTTATCCATGATAGGCATATTTGATTTACTGATAAGTCCCTAGTAAAGTGTACTGTGTGTGGCAAGGACCTGTAAATCAAATGCTACTAGTGGGCCTGCAGCACTGATTGCGCCACCCACATGAGTAGCCCTGCAAATATCTCAGGCCTACCACTGCATGGTCTACATGGGCAGTTTTTAACTGTCATGTCGACCTGGCAGGCGCACCCAGTTTCTAGGTCGAAACCTTCCCTTTTATTACATGTAAGGCATCCCTAAGGTAGGCCCAAGGTAGCCCCATGGGCAAGGTGCAGTGTATGTAAAAGGTAGGACATGTGCTGATATGTTTCATCTCTCCCATAGGTTATCATTGGAGCTGGCTTGTAACCCCTTACAAATGTAACTTTCAATTTGGAAGAGATGTAGATTTGGAGTTTGGGTTCCCTGAAGTCAGGATTTAAAAACACATTTCCTGTGAAGGTGTTTTTTAAATGTTGTGTCTGAAAATGCCACTTTTAGAAAGTGGGGATTTTCTTGCTTTACCATTCTTTTCCTCTGCCTGCCCTGTGGAATCTGGTTTGGACGGATAGTTGGGATGTTTGTACATTCACTCTACACTGTAACCCCACATTTTTAGAACACTTCTGGATCAAGAGGCGATTCTGCCAAGAAGAAGAGCTGTAGAAGCTCTAGGAGGAGAACTGCCACTCTCCTGTTGCTGTGTTGTGCTGACCTGCTTTGTGTTGCTTCTGTCTTGAGCAGAGGAAGTACTTGTACTCGCTTATCTTGGTTATCACATTTCTCTAAGGGTTTGTGTATTCTTGCTTTCTGTTGGAAGTCTCAAGGCCATCAAAGACTGTATCTGTAGCTCCCTTGAACTCCTCTGCTGGGAGTTCTGACCTGCCAAGTGGTGCCAACTCCAGTTCTGGGCCCTTGGAGGTGGTTTTGCTGTTTCAAGAGCGGAAAATCTATGCATTGCCATGGTGTGACAGAAAATCGACACAGCGCCTGTTCGCGGCTGGAAGCACCACTGCTGCTTGAGTCCAAGCACTGTGTCTCTGATGTCCGATACCCTTGCTCATACTCCAATGCAGGCCCTGCCACATTAACCCCAGCTCATCCAGATATTCCACAAATCACACCTCAGTGCCAAATTTCCAGTTCATCGCCCCGTAGTAAGGAGCTACTTTAGGAATTTGACGCGTTGGTTATCCTCGCAATAAGAAATTGATGAAACACTTTCCCTGCGTGCAGCAGAACTGACCCCTCCATTGGAGAAGCTTTCGGAATTCGACGCATCGGTTATCCTCGCAGTAAGAAATTGACTCAACACTTTCCCTGTTGGCGTCTCTATTCCCCTGTGACTCAAGAATCAGCGCATGGCTTGTGTTTTCTGATGCTTCCCTCCTTTGAAACTGTTTTCTGTCTCAGGGTTTCACGCATTAAAGGTACTTGGTGCTAAAATCAATGCATCCATTGAGTTCTATGGAATTAATTGCTTAAACCTTTAAAGAAGGGATATCTTTGCCTATATATGTTAGATTTTTCTCGTTTTAGTCTTGTTTGGTTTAGATAAAGATTGGCTATTTTCCTAAACCGAAGTGGTGTCCATTTTTATTATTTTCATTGTCTTACTGTATGCTTTATGTACAAATGCTTTACACATTTTCTCTGAGACAGGCCTAACTGCTCATGCCAAGCTACAAAGGGGGTGAGCAGAGGTATCTTGGTGTGTGTAAGTCCCTTACCCTGACTAGGTTAAGGGTCTCTACTTGGACAGAGTGCACACCACGGCCAACTACAGAACCCCATTTCAACAGGGAGTCTATTGACTTTGGCCCACTAGATCTTCATAGTTCTTAACAAATTTAGGTAACAGCCAGCTGTGCCCAAAAAGACTTGAATTTTCCAACGTTTTTAGCGGCCGCTGATCTGACCTCTGCTGATCTTATAGATAAGTCACTGATCCTTTCCTAACATGAAGTTCACTGGTCTTGAACCTCAGAATTAACCTCTCATGGGCTTGAGTTGACTGATCCCTTTCTCCGAGTGATCATTCATGTCCGGGGGATGCAGGTCTAGCCTGGCTCACTGATCTATCAGCATGGTACCGTCCATGGGTCCCAAAATGTGTGCAGCGTCAGATGGGCACACTCCGCCTTCCTCTTAACAGGTGCAACTTTGGCCCTCAGTCCAAATCTGATATTACCTCATTCCAGTGCACTAGTTTGGGATGCTCCATGGCACATCTTTATCTCGGTGTGCCAGGAGTAGACTTGGTCAGTGCGACCTATCACAGATAATGTGCTGGCCCCAGGACCGCCATGAACTAGCGGGCTGCCCTGTGAGCAGTGCATTAGTGGAAAGCCAGACTACCTTTTACTGTGCAGGTGGCAATATGGCCCGCTTTTCAAAGAAAGATTGAGATCTATCTGCAGGTGGGTGCAGTGAGTGACTGCACTCGCCTGTAGGGGTGCATGCCTGGGGGTGTCAATGGAACCTCCTTTCCCACCTTTCGAGGGGCACACTGGCTGTGCACCACCTCTGTGTGGCAGAGAGTCATTGTACCTCCTTGCAGCTGTTTGTACCTCTGTACCTGTGAATATTATACAGCAAAGAGGCAATGCATTTCCTAATTTGCATGAGGCTATGAACCCATGACATAAGGGAAAGCCCTATTGAGGTTGCCCAGGCTGAGATTTGTATTACAGAAGGGGCAGCACAAGCATCTCCAGCCCATTCTATTATACTAAGGTGCCCCACGGGTGCAAAAAGTGGGCACACAGGCCCATTGCAACCCTGGGGCACTATGTGTAAGATGCCTCTCGGTAAAATCCGTGTAAAGAAACAGTCAAGATTTTCAGTTTGGGAACTTGGAACTCGGGGAAGCATGCAGCAGCATTGCACAATCCTTCATTCTGTCCTGCAAAACTCTGAATAAAGTGGTAATACCACACTGAGGAAAACTCGCCCTGCAAAACTTCGAATGAAGTGCTAATACCGCACTCGGAAAAATGCACCCTCTGGTAAAGGTATTTCTCCTTAAAGTATTATCCGGCACCAATATCAGGCCTCTCAGAATAGTAATCTTTCAGGTAGATGCATTAAGCATTTTTGCGAGCGCAAACAGTGCGAATCGCAAAATTCGGCCGTTTGCGCCCGCAAAAATGGCATTTGAGATGCATCAATGGTTCATGCACTCGCAATTCAAGAAATCGCAAATAATTGTGATTTCTCAAATTGCGATTGCATTTAAGGAATCGCAATTTGCGATTCCTTAAATGCAATGCATGAACCATTCCTAGATTGCGAATTCGCAATCTGGGGCCGCTATTTACCGCAAAGTCAAACTTCATGGTAAATAGCAAAAACTTAGAAATATGCACTTTAGTGCATTTTTCTAAGTTGTATGTTACACACACATGTCCTTGGGACCTGTGTGTGCGCAACACCAGTGAACATTAGCATTTCAGGGTTGCAACAAGGTGTCCTTTGGGCACCCTGGCACCCTTGAAATTGCGGCACATTTGCAATTAGCTAATTGCTAATCGCAAATAAGGAATGAATGGGAAAGCCATTCCTTATTTGCGATTAGCAATTAGCGAATCGCAAATAAGGAATCAGTAGGAATCGCAAATAACATTGCAATTCCTACATGCATCCCGTTTTGCGAGCCTTTAACAGCGAATCCTTAAAATTCGCTATTAAGGACTCGCAAAACATTACTTTGATGAATCTGGGGGTTAGTCTAATGTCCCGATGTGCAGAACATTTGTTTCCCTCCCTCTGAAGCCAGCCTAATTATCAACCCACTTCTTAACTGCAATAGCTGTGTACATTTGCATAATTTCCTTTAGCGTAATTACATGACATTTATAAAAAGAAATACACAAACTATGCAAAATGATAAAAGGAAAGTTAGCGATATATTTTAGCGAGTGGATGCACGGCACATTAAACGGTATAAAAAAAGTACAAAAACACAACTGCTGTGAACAACAGCTCCTCACATTCTGTTCGTTCGTTCACGTTGTTCTAATGCTTCTGTTCAAAATTACTTCACATGGCATAATGTTATAATTTTGTGAATTTCACATAACAAGTGAAATGCGAAATTTGATACATTCTACAAGATTTCTCTGCGATAACGAAAAGTTTACCTAGGCCTACATTTTGCAAGTTTAATGCATTTGTTTCCATTTTTGTGGAAAGACACCCACACACAGACCCTCCCACACCCCCCACACCCATCTCCTGCCAAGTCCTTCTTTTGGTTTTGATGCAATCATTTATTGATAATATGATACCAAAACATAAGCTCATTTTTTTGTATCGGATATAATATACTGAAACAGATGAGTGGAAAATGCGTTCTTCATTTTAATTGCTATTTGAGACTACTAAAATGCTTCTTTGAAAGTAACATTTAATGTCTCCCACTTCATCTCCTACTTGTCTGAAAGGTGTAACTTATGCTGCATTAAAAGATACTTTTTACATTATATGTTTTAAATACTTTCAAGTTATTATATACTGTATTTTCATGTTTCGAATTTTGGCAGTCACATTGCCCTGTTCACTTGTTTTTTTAGTAGATCTAACCAGCAAATTGAACTATGCATGCTAGCAAGACGTTCAAAGGACTGTCACTGCTGGCTGCTGCACATTTGTGGCACACCCATTAGTTCAAGTCACGTAACTTGAAGGTTTTGAGCTTGGGTGGCTAAAGTTCTGCCAATAACATCCAGAACTCCCGGATCGCAAATCTCGCCCACCACGGTGAGCTGTGATGATGATCCCCGTTCAGCTGGAAAAGGGCTAGTAGTCTGGCATGAAGATTGGTCCATAGCCAGAGCTCGTGAAGTTTCAATCTAAGTGAGTCAACGGCGTCCAGCAGTCTGTGTTCATGGGTGCCATTCAACACAATTGAGGAAGGACCCGTTGGGGACTCTTCCTGGTCTAAAATCATTGTTCCCATTGGGGACGCTCTAACCCTTGAACTAGACAGCACCCAAAATAGGTGTTGCTATTTATTTCAGTGACACAATTGGGGCTTTAATGACCCGATTGGGGCTTTCATTGAGCCCATAGCTTCCCAGCCTGAAAGTGAGTTTCCAATCTTGACTTTGAATTGCGATGTCTCACGAATGCAAAGGACTAGCATGGTGGCTGCAATTGTTGTGAAATTCAGGAAACTGGCCTCAACCAATGTGACATTACCTCAAGACCTAGGGTGAAAATGAAACCCCACTGGGTCCTTTACTGGCTGGAGGCAGGGATCTGTGAACTCTACTAAAAGTAGGAATTCTGTGGAGCTGTTCAAGGCAACGAAGGCTCACCAGATTTAAAGTCGTCCTGGAATTCCTCCATCATTTTGCAAAGTAGACCTCTTTCGGGCCTTTATGAACTAATGGGCGTTAAAGTCCTTGGGGCTGACTCACGGTCTCAAGGCACCCTTCGTGCATGCTTCAGTTCTGCGGTCTTGGCCCACCTGTTGTGAAGGGCCAGCTTCTCCACCCACACCAGATAGAACACCTTAGGATGTCTTTCTTCCTGGGCAGGGCAGTAGCCACAAAGCGTCTTTCACAAACAGTAGCTTTGGTCTGGATGGTCCTGCTCCTGGCAAGCACCCACTTGTGCTGGTACAGCAAAGCTTCTCTGTGAGGTGCAGAATGAACAGCTATTGGCTTAAGGTGGCCTGCATGTTTCTTAGATGGCCGGCACTGGAGGGAAGGCATGTCTTACTTTAAAATCCTAACTCTCCTAAAGTACACCAGCATACATCTTTGTGGCCTTGGTTGTGAAGGGAGGAGGAAAGCAGGCAAAGAATATCCAGACACTAATGGTCAAAGTTCCACATTACTACGGGGGCCTCAACAGCCCATCCAGGAAGAAGTGGGCTCAGGTGATATTGCTGGGTATATGACCTTAGTCTATATGCATGTATGTATATATACTCCATATTACTCAGCAATACACGGGGGCTTTAGGAGAGCAGAATGCAGGTTGAAGCATCCAAAACTGACAAAGAAATCTTGAAGGAAAACTGCCATTTTGTGCAAAAATGTCAATGCCCTCCATAGGACTCCACTTACCTGCATATGGTCTCCCGGTTGCCCACTCAAACATGCCACTCACATGCCGTGCACAGTACATGCACTGCGAGAATTAAGATTATACTTAAATGTACAGATTTTGCTAGTCAGATACAGCAGGCCTTTTCTTCGTCATGGGTATAGGCAAAAATAACTGTGATCTGAGCCTCAAACCATTGGTCATTAACCATCGGCAACCGTAAGCCCCAGTAGGGCTGTGCATACAATTCCACAGTCGCGTTCTCACTGACTCGTGCTTTGGCCCACACGCGTAGCACCGTTGCATGTCAGCATATGTGGCACTGAAATTTTGCCGGATAGAAACATTCTGGCTGAAATACTGCTTATAAAAATATTGTTCTAGTGGGTGTAGATTTCCTATTATTAACTCCAAAGAGGCAATATTTTTGTAATTGACATTTAGGGCCTGATATTCATGTCAGATGATATTCTAACAACGTTATTCAGATATCACACCCACGTGGCACAGCAGTTGTCTTCCCTAACAGAAGGTCTATCCTCAGAATAGAACAAGTAGTTTCTATCATGTCTGTAGCACTAAGGGCATAATAGAACTATGCCTTGCACTGAAGACACACTCCAACTGCAATGTTCTGCAAAGCAAAATATAGTCCTTCTGCAATGTCTATAGCATCCTTGTGACTGGAGACAGATTTCACGCAAGTGGAAAGGTAGACCTATAGCCTGTTGCGGCGCAACGTGTAATGCTGGGCCAGGACGGTGAGTGGGCAGAGAGCCGAGAGGTTCGTGAAAAGCCCTTCAACTACTTATCATCCTCTAAAGGGCACTACATTTCTACACATAATGTAAGTTCAGGGTCCAGGAAGCCAAACATTTAGGGTCAAAACATACTCATGAATGTTCCCCACGGGTTATTTTGAATCTGAACTGGAAACAGCGACTACTTGAAGGCCCATTTACAAAAGAAAAATATCACAGGATCAATCAAGCAGCAATGTTTGCGTCACAGTTGTGAACTCCTGAATGAGTTGGCGCCAGTAGTGTCCTTTCTGTTAGTTGTGTAACTTTTTCACAGCAGCTTAACAATACAGGTGTTACCGGTACCCAAACTCACTTGTATCCAATTTATCAACCTGAGAAAGATAAACAGCAAGATTTGAGTCTATGACCTGCAGGTTGCGCAAAGCTCTCTACCACAGGCAAATAAACCCACAAACCTATCTTCTCAATGTACATCAAGAAATCTCTTAGCTACTTGAGTAATTTATAAAGTGTATGGAAGACTCAAACCATAATGTCGTGGGAAGGCGACTGGGTGGCAAGTGCATAGTGTGTGCCCGGACTGTATCGATTGTAATGGGATCACCTTCTGTTCTAAAAGTACAATAATGTACCAAGGCAGAAAACAACCTGTGCAGCACGAGCGTGCCTGACAGAATCAAGGAACACAAGCAGTGTCAAGAGACTTCTAATTTTAAGGTACTGGTCTAATATATTTTTATTTAAAATCTGCACTTGGCTATAGTAATGTTCTTTCAATATTTCCTGTTTTTTTCTCTCTGCTTCCTGCTATTTATCATTTGTGTTACTTTCTGGAGATTTTTCGTTTTTATTTTGAAATGCATCACATACCAAGATAACTGATTCTGATTTCAATTGGGCGATGACTTCATTTTCAAGGAGTTTTGTCATAGTCTGATGTCAGGGTGCTAGTGGGGTATCACATTCTAATGTGTTGTTTCTGATGGGTATACATGTAGTTTGTGGAGTGATGTCACAATTAGCTGTCAAATGAACGGATTGAAATCACAGTCTGATGTCAAGTTCCTGGAGTGACTGCACAATCTGCTATTGTATTTCTTGAGTGGCGTCTCATATGGATATCATGTTCGTTGCACATTTCTCCCACAGTGACTGGCAATACTTCCTACTACTTTACTAGGCAGTATAGCTCAGTGAGCAGTCGGTGTTCAGCAAGTCGTGAGTTTGAATTCCATAAAAGCAGACTCAGCCGGCTATCCTTTGACAATCGGTAAATTGAGAATCATAAACTGTGGATTAGCAATATCTGTTAATTAAAGTGCTTAGAAACTGCATGAGTAGAGGATGAAGCACTGTAAAAAAGCAAGCTGGTATTATTACATCACCTTTATCCAGGCCTTAGTTGTTCTTTTTCTTTTCTTCTGCACCAATGTCACAGACATGGCGCCAAAGTGCAGGGTTGAGAGGTCGGTCTCCTGGTGCAAGGAGGTTGAGGGCATACTAGAAAAGAAAGCTCTTTGATTGGAGAATTTGTACATATTGAAGCAACTTTGTTCCCATTGGGTGGGTTTTGAACTCTCTCCATATGCTGCAGCCCCTGCATAAAACATCCCAGGGGCTCTGAGGATGACCAGACTTGGGTTATGGTGGAAAAGCTTCCAATTTCTGGAAAGGAATTTGGATTTAGCATTTGCGTAAGAAACTGTAGACATTTCATTATCAGCTAACTCTAAATCAAGATGAAACAAGGGAAGGTCTCAATCTGGGAGACAGTTCAAAGCTTGGAAGAGACTCCATGTCGCATTGTCTGCCGCAGAGATCCAGGACACTCGATATCTGCAGGCCTTGAGTGTACTTCCGGGTCTGACTAGGAAGACCTGGAACAAGTTTCTGTTCCAGATATGGATCTATGAAGGCAAACTGACCCTTCACCCCTAGATGAGGTTGGTTTTAAGGACAGAAGGAGCTGTTTTGAACATTTCTGGTTTTTCAACAGAATTCCAGACATCTGTAGCATTTGAAACAGTAGAGGCCATTTACAATCCAAAGACTGTGCTTTTAAAACCAGGCCTAGAGGAACCAGCCAATCCAGCCTCCTCTAGATCATATTGAGGAAAAGAGGGAATACAAAGATTTTCCTGCTTCTTTTCAATACAACATTATTCCAATGGTGTTGAGGCAAAAATAAAGCTTGCCTTCTCTTTTTGTTTATTCTTCATCTAAAACGCTGGTTAAAAACAGGAAAAAGATGGACTTTATTGGGAGTAAGGATTGTGTAAACTATGGCCTGAAAATTAGAGCAGGTAGCATGTTGAGTAGGAAGATACAGCAGAGGCCTAAGGGCTAGACTCAAAAACCTTGTATTTCCTCCTGCGTAAAAGATGCTAGAGCACTGGCAAAGCTTACAAATTTACTAGTTCAACAACCTTATTCAAACTGATTTCTATCAAACAGATTTCCTATAACCATTGTATTTACTAACCAAATATTTTGAGACTAGAAGCGCTGCAGAAAATTTTAAATTTGCACTTCTTCAGGGGAGAGGATGTAGCCTTACGGCTAAAGCGGTTGACCTTGAAGCCGGGAAACCAGGTTCGAGTCTTGGCATCAACCCCCATCATCCTGTGATTCTGGCCAAATCACTTAATCTCCTCGTGCCTAACAAAACAAGCATTTACAATGCAATGGTTTTGCCTTTGTTAAAGTTAGAGCTATTGGCATTGCTCTTGACATTTTTATTTATGTTTTTTTAACATAAATAAATGGCATTGTCATTTACAATGCCACTAGCTTTATCTCTCGCAAATGACACACGCAGAGCCCCCCCACACACACACCCACACAGAGCCCCCCCACACACACCCACCCAGCCTCCCACACACACAGCCACACAAAGCTTCCCACATACACAGATACTCAGCCTTTCATCCTTACAAAGTTGATAAACCGCACAGCTTTAAGTTAGGAAACAACAAACAGCTTCCAGGTGTCAATAGCGCTAAGAGGCCTAACTGGGGTCAATACAGCGCTCTACAAATACACATTATGCGAAGCAAATACATTTCAAAATGTGTGAATTCACAATTAGAAACTGACCCTTTTGCTGTCCAGTGTTCAGTGCTGGCTGGAAATGAGGCCAAATGCATGGCCACAGTTTCGAATCCGAAGAGCCCACTCAGGATTTTATCCTTAACAGGTCGATAACATGCCTACCCTTGAGGTAGGAAACACTAAACATCTATAATGTGTCAATAGCGCTAGGGGGATACATTGGGGTCAACTTAGCGCTCTACAAATACACGCTTTGTGAAGTAAAAACGTCGAATTTGTGAAGGTATCACTAGTGCCTACTGTTTTCCAGTGGTCCATGCTGGATGTGAAGCAGGACATGTGCACCCCCCACCCCCAACTCACACACAACATGAGACCGAGACCTGTCACCTCGCTTGTTACAACAATCTTCTCACTGTAGATTAGCACGAAAATGCGCTAAACATGCGGTAATCGTGGTGGTAACGCACGTTATCAATTACCTCATCACGTCGCAAAAATGTCAGCGTTAACAGCAACAGAAAGTGGCGGTAAAATGAAATACTCCACGCATAAATGCGGAAACTTGCATTGTTTGATTCCTGCTTTTCATTCACCAGTCACGTGGGAGAAGGCTAAAGCAGGGTTAATAACGCTAAGCACACATTTCACCTTATGTAGTATCTATAAACGAGGACGCACATATTTAAAACAGTAGTCTATCGTTGAGATAGCGCAACTCGGTCGCTGAGGGTTCAAGGCGCTTTTACAGGCACTTTGAGTGCAGAAGTCAACAGAAGAAATTAACTAAACTGCTGTAAGCAAATCTGAGGGACCCACCAGGTAGCAAGTTGAAATATCCATTAACCCACTAAGCTCTCCAACTAGCGCAAAGATACAATTCAGTTCATACTGGGCACTATAAAAGCACAGCAAATATTACTCGTGTTGTGTCCTACCTTCCAAGCCCAGCAGCAGCAGTAAAATAGTGGGAGGGAGGGGGGGCGGGAAAGGAACGAACAGTGGGAGGGGGGGGGGGCGGGAAAGGAACGAACAGCGGGAGGGGGGGCGGGAAAGGGTAATCAAAAAGCAGAGGGGCGACAAACAAATGCAGTGACGAAAAAAGTCAAAGAACAACAGGGGTCTTGACTCACAACTCAGCAAGGCTGAGCCAAACTATAGTATTTAAACAAAACATATGCCAGTGCTGAGAACTACCGTCAGTAAACTGAACGATTGTGGGGAAAGTGCTGTTATGAATGTAACATCAACAACTCTCTTCAAGATTTGAGAAAAAACAAATTTTAATTACTTGTTAAAGTTTCTTCATTTTTTGAATGCAAATTTTTGTGCATGGAAATACAAACTTCGTATAAATACAATATAAATAAACACAAATAGTACTGTGATTTTTACACTTGCACACTTCATCCATTCGTTGGCCAAACATTCACACACATACACTCACTCAACAGAAAAAATGCTAGGTCTCGGTGTCAAGGATTGAATGTAATAGGTTGAAAACTCTAAAAAAATATATTTTTCTTTGTTCGTCAAAATTGTAACATTTATAACTCCGAAAGGGTTTCAAAGTCCTCTTGTTGTTGGCTATTTGTTATTTGAAGTAAAAATATATTGAGTGACACGAGACCACTGTGGTCTACGCGTTTCAAACCCTGTAATTTGGAGGGGTTCTCCTCAGGACCAAGATGGCACTGCAAAACATAAGTAAAAAGAGAGACGGCTTTAAAATGGGCACCTGCGCTAAGAGACAAGTTCCCTGTCTAAGACACTGGCAACACTGTCCTACCTGAATTCCTTTGCTTAGGGCTCAGACTTGTGGTCAAAGCGGAATGTACTTCCAGTCGAAATGCGTGCGAGGGCTGGGGAGAATGAAACAACAGTCACACGCTGACATTTCACATATCATACAACCACTTTCACTGATTGTGTTTCAGCGACCTGTGTGGGGCTTACCTAATTGGGAGGCATTTCTGATGGTGAAGAATTGTGCATGCGTCCTTCCTCTGGGTGCGAGTCCCCTGTTGGATTCTTACCGCTGTGTGTGACAAAAAGCTCAAGTTAAGCTTGGGTTCTGGGCGCGCGTTTAGCGTTTTAGTCCATATTAGCGATGCGGAACGTACCATTCAGTTTCTGTGTCAGTCTCCAAAAGCGGGAGGGCCGCGTACTTCGCCTTGGCTGGTTCAACTGTGTGTAAGGGCTTGTCAGTTGTATCCTGGGTCGAGTAGCTCCTCCCCCTTGGGGATTCTGGGAGTTGGAGTTCAGGTGGCGAAATGGATGCACTGCTGGGGTTGAAGCAAAACGTGACGAAAAAAGGGGCGGAGGGCGGGCGACAAAAGCCGTGACGAAAAAAGGGGCGGCTGACGAAAGAAGGGGGCGGGACTTAAAAAAGGCACGGGAACGCCCCCGATTCGCGTCCGGACGGGCAAAGAGTGACGGACAGCAATGTCTGCCAATGGCTAGCCTCCATTTATGGAGCTAGCCAATGGGAGCAGGGGGAGCAGGGGGCGAGTCCCTGTTCCCCACTGTAAGACATAAGGTTTTCCTAGCGCATGCGTACTTCGTACGCATTTTGCTAGGCAAAACCTAAAAAATGAATGTGTTCCTGTGACGTAACTGGTACTCATGCAAAGCGCTCTGATACCTGATATCTTCGGGTCTAGTTTGTGCTAATATAAAACTCTATAAAAAAAAAAATAGCCATAGTTGACTCTCAGGCTAACAAGCAGTTCAACCTAATTAAATGCCAACTCACATCCTGAAGTCTAACAGTCTGGACAGCTAAATAATATTTTTTACACCACCAGGAAGTCCATATTTTCAGCATCAGCAGGGTTACGAGAGGGTTCAAGTTTTTCAGAATGATCATCAGAAATACTTCTGCCAATTATATGCCTAACGAGGTGCTACAGGATTGGCTCCAGCTGCAGCGATGCTTGTAAAAGCCCAACTCATCAAAGTACCTGGACTATCTGTGGCCTTCTCTCTCTTCAGCACCCTAATGAGAAGAAAAGCATCCAGGCTCCAACAGGCATGGAGGGCGTCACCATCAATACCCGGATGTACAAAAACACTCCGAATAGCCGCATTTTGGAATGTTTTAACCTTTCCTCCACAGAATGTCCTGTATTTATATATATATACCAGTAGTCGCACTTGCACCTACTTGTAGTAGAGACACAATAGTCCCCCGTGGGTGAGAAGGGCAGTCAAAGAAAATGTGGGTTGCAGAAAAAGGCCTAATCCGTCTTCATAGTAAAGGACTGTACTCCTGAGATTAAACCAAATTGTATAATGCGTTTTATAGATTCATTTCATTAGGAACACTCCGTTACAAATATAAATGCACACATTAATCAATTTATAACTGACGAGAAGTTAAAAACATCTAATTAAATATACTTGCTATATTCCAAAAAATCGCATGCATGCTCTCAAATTATATCCCAGAAAATTCACTCTAATTACACTTGAGCTGCGCAGTTAAACTGGAACATTTATAATAATGTTTTGCATTTGGGCAATTAAATCCATCTGTTGTTTCCAACCTGACAGGGTAGTGAGTGAGAATCTTTTAATTTGCACCCACCTACTCAGCAGGCCCCATGAGCTCCCAAGAATACTAAATGTTGTACCTCATTAGTCCAGAACCTCTCACACTTAGGGAATCCTCAGCCTTGACATCAGTCCATCAAGCTGAATTGTACCATACTTAGATCTATACACCTCCCCGGCAACCTGTCATGTACCATAATCACATCATGTGGTCCCACATACAAAGGTCTACAGTGTCCTCCGCCGCTTTTATTGAGTATTGAATACATGAAACAAGGAGAGATATTGAGTCTGGTATACACCTGACCCGAAAACAAATGAATGCATCAATCCACACAATGCGATCAACATGCATGTTAGGGTGACACATTGGTTAATTTGAGCCTGTGGTTTCCGGTGCTCAGCACCAGCACTTAATCATCAACACTGGTGCTATAGTTTCATGACCACCAGTTAAGGACACACTCATTTTTGGTAGGCACAAGAAGATTAAGTGATTTGCCCAGAATCACAGGATGTTGAGCCGATGGTGAGACTTGAACCTGGTTCCACAGCTCTGAAGTTGGTGGCTCTGGCCATCAGGCCATATCCTCTCCCCACTTCATGGTTAGTAGTTGGCTCTGTTTTAGGTGCCAAAGGCATGTTACTCTAATTGGTTCAATAGAAGCAAACCAAGACTAGAACACCCAAAATGCATTAGGCTGACAAAGAAATGGTGGTCACTCTAGCACAAATGTGCTGAGTCAAATTCTAAAATTCCTTCAGTCAAAAGTCTGGTGCACTGTATACCACAAAGGTATCCCTAGATGATGCATTTTCTGTATTGTATGTATACAAATATCATAAATAAATAATAATAAAAAAAGTTGATATTTGCTTATTCTAAACATTACAAAAAAGAAATAATCTTAAACATGCACAATGTAATCTGTAATCTCTCACTAAGGAATTGTAATTTTTTAAGTTCCACTTCATAATATGTACTAGAAACTTCAGAGAGAAAACAAAATGCCACCACCAGCGACGTTAGTCATGCTGAAGATGTAATTTCACATCGGCTGCTACATGTTGTAGTATGCAACTGTTTTAACTGTTTTCCCTTAGTTGAAACTATATATATATATATATATATATATATATATATATATATATATATATATATATATATATATATATATATATATATATATAAACATATATACACCCACTGTGGTTTTAATGAGCATTTTATCAAGCAACACACGGAGCCCACTGAGATAATACTACGCAGACACTACAAGTACCAAGATGTCCGGATGCCTGTAGGCAGAGCTTATTTGAAAATAAAAATGGCGATTGCAATATCCCTGTGTGAAAGCTTTGCGTGCCAGTAAACAAGGGTGTGCAGCCCGAAACGCGCTTGGCAAGAAGTGGGGGGCAACGAGGCGCCGCCCTTACGGTTATACTCACCATTGAGAGGCGCAACTCACCTGTGAAGGCCTATTCCTCAA
Source organism: Lissotriton helveticus (assembly GCF_964261635.1). NCBI lineage: Eukaryota > Metazoa > Chordata > Amphibia > Caudata > Salamandridae > Lissotriton > Lissotriton helveticus. The sequence continues at coordinate 488,561,530 of NC_136068.1, forward strand.
AAGGCAAACTTTGATGATATATATATATGTATATATATATATATATATATATATCGATGCTCCTGTTGTACCATGAATCACGGGTCACTCGTGAGCGGGTGCTTCAGACGCGACGGTACCCGCGTTTAAAATTATAGCTCCGACTCCATTTGTTTGAAAACAAAGTTCAGCACTCCTGGGGTACAGGCAAGTATTTCTTTATTTCGCCATTAGCCGTAGACAGACGCGTTTCGGACGTGAGTCCTTCATCAGTGTTTACACGAAACGCCGCCCAGCGGCTACTTTAAATACGTCATCGTGGCACGCCTCTCATAAAGAGAAGACGGTATCGAAATCATAAGTGCGCCCATGCGAATGTGGCGGCCATCTTAGAAAGCATAAAATTATGCGATTTCAAAGCAGTGTATTAATACTGCAACTAATATTGCCGTGTATCGGCATGTCAGCCGCTCAAGCTGGTGTAACCTTACTATAAAGCCGTGGATCGGCATGTCACCAGCTACATTCATTTGCGCCCTGTGATTTCGACCCAAATTCAAGTTTACCGACAGAGGTTCAGGGTAATTTGTCCATGATTGTATTGATGATATATATATATATCTACCTGAGAGGAGATTAAAACCTACCTTACTGCAGCCTGGGGTCCGTGTCTTCTATTGCAGGAGTGTTTGCAGTGTTTGGAGACTTGGTTTTCTATATATATATATATATATATATATATTGAGTGTTGGTGGGGCCATTACTCATGGCAGACAAAGTCTAGTGGGTCCTCGGCAATGTTAAAAAAATTGTGCTTTCTGAATCTGCATAGAAGGTGTATGCCATGGCATTTTCTCATGATTTTTGGGATTAAAATAGTATTTAACCTAAGCAAGAATGTAAGGGGTTACATTTGTGCAGTAAGGGAAAATCACACTGAAGAGATCCCATGACTAGAAGAAAAGTTGTTTTCCTGTGTAAAATTACTTTAGCATGCGATCCATGATTTGCCTACAATGTTGGTCCTCATGGACGGATCTACATCAATTTTGACAATCATGACTATGCAGCTAAGGCCAACCATACCACTTTTTGTGTCCTTCCATGCAGGGGAAACTTACAGTAAAAGTTTGAAAAGATATGTGCTCCGATTTTCACTCCCCTAGGAAACTTTGCTCCAATTACCGCTAAAACTACTAAACAGATTTACGCCAAATTTGGCATGAAAAACTTTGCTCCGAAATCATTTTTTCCTGGTTTGATATAATTCATGCAGAATCTTTTGAGATATTATCATTTGAAAGAGGTACTAGGTGGGCTTGAAAGCGGTAATTGTTTGTCAGATGGTACATATCAAGCCTAGGATATCCATTTATTGATTCTGAACCCATTAAAGACAAGCAGGCTTGACGTCTTTCCACCCTCCATGGGATTCCCATGGAAGGGCCCTTTTGTGCAACTCAAGGTTGCCCCTCCCCTATGTCCTGATGAAGAGGCTCTGAGATAGTTTCAAGTTCCCACTATTGTCTGGGTCGAAACGTCAACAATATCCATTTTCTGCACTAAAGCACTAATCTCCAGTGGACTTTTAAGAAACTTCTAGAAGCCCCTCTGGATGAGGATTTGTTCGTTTTGTTTTAGGCCGACTGTTGCAGGCTGCTCTAGCACTGCATCCTATATTTTATTGTATTTTACATGTACAGTCGCTTAATTCTTCACATGTTCACCTTACACATGCACTTTTATCACATTGTTCCCACTGTTTGGAGCAACCTTAAGCATATTGTACATAGATATTTTCAGATACCCGAGTTAAAAAAAAAAACATGCATTTTTGCAAGTAATAATTTCCCACTGGTTGTGTTTTTTTCCTTAAGTTGTTGTTGATCAGTTCTTCGTTTGACCATTAATTCATTTTGTTCTTATATGTAATTTATTACCAAAAGGATTTTTTAGTTCATGTCGATTGTTACCCAGATCTTGAGATTTACTGGGTCACCACGTTAGAAAGTAAATGTCCTATTTTTCTTTAGAACGTTTTCCATTTGCATAGCAGTGGTAGCTGCCCATCCCAGAAAGTGAGGTGTTTTGCTCCACCAGATAAGATAAAGAACATTTGAAAGAGTTTGTAAGTCTCCTCGGGGTAGAGAACAGTTTCTACAACACGTCATTCTTTCAGTGAACTGGAAGCAATTCCATCTAAGTCTGAGGTGGCTGAACCACAATGTAAGTCTCTTGACCTCAAATAAACATGTTACATCAGTCATGACACCTAAAGCGCTATCTGTCCATTTCTAGAACAGAAATCTGTGCTCATCCTGACAGAGTGTTCAACACAATTTATTAAATCAGGAAGCTCAGAGGAACAATATCATATCCTCTTTTGAGGGAAAACAAATCCCTCTGGCACTGAGCCCTGTAACACAGATTCTCCCTGACTGTAAAGCATCTCCCATGAGAATAAGCACTGCTGTAGACATCAGACATCCTAGACAGTGTCTGCGAATAAAAAAATTGACTCAAAAATTCAGATTTCATCAAAGTAGGCTACAGTGTATGGCGTTTTTCTGCAATTAAGTTATTTGCTACTCCATGAGAAAAAAATGCCCAGAGTTTGCATCCTGGTTTACAGACCAAAGGTCTCTGGTGAATGCAAGGTCTTCCCATTTCTCTGACATTTAAGGCAATGCAGAATTGCAGGAGTCACAAACCAATGCAGTTCTGATCACTTTCTTCAGTCCTCACCAGTGGCAATGCCCAAACCTTCTGCAACTATCTGAACGCCACCTCTGGAAGTTGCATTGCAGACAGAACCTGCTCTCTGTACTATAGGACAAGCAATATTTCAACCACAAACCAACGCAGGGGATCATGACTGCCTGGCAAATAAGGTATTTCAGCCCTGGCATTTCAGGCTCCTTCCAAATTGCATGTGGATTCTTAAAGAGGTGGGTAGCACACCCACAAGAGAAGGTTATTCCTGTGAGCATAAAATGCTCTATGGATTCTGCATTTAGCAAGAACAGGATGGGCTCCTATGCCAAGACGAAGTAAGCCAGTCTATGTGTCACATGCCGCTTGGTCAGGTCTTCAATATTCTCCCTTTCCAGCTTGCAGGAAAACCCTTCGCACATTTTTGGTTCCTCATCATACATTTTAATCAATCGCTTCTTAGAAGGATCTTTTCAATGGTTCTGCCCTAATATGAAGCCTGTTCCTAATTGGGAACATAATGTTGATCTTACTAAATGAATGCATCATCCTTTTGAGCCCATGTGAAAGTCACAATTGCGCCGGTGCCCTGGAAGTTTGTTTTTAGAGATAGTTAAACTTTGGTGAGGATGGTGTGTGAGAGCCGTGTTCTATTGAGGCATCTTGCATGGTTCTACCACAAGGTTGTCCGTCATGCTCACTCTTCTCTTTAAAATATTTTCAATTTGTTACCTAAATTAAACAGTTTTATTGCTTTTTTTTATATTACTAGGGCCCATTTGTGGATGTGAAGAAGGCACCAAATTTTGATTTAGATAAAAATAAGTATTTGCATCATAGGACATACAAGACTCACAGTCAAAGTAGACATTTGCCAAGTGGATCTAGTCCTGCATTTGCTTGTCTTATTCAAATGCTAACCCCTCACTTCTGGGATAACATAGATATCCCAGTAGTAGGGCAATAACAGCTATGGCAGTTTTGCTAGGAAATCTTCCACTGTCTGCAAGTTGTAGTGCTGTGCATGGATACAAGTCTCTAGTTCAACCAATCAGTATTGCATGGACAATGAAATCAAATTAGATTTGCGGGTAGTCCGCAAGAATTTGGTTTGTTTGATCATACATTTTTTTCCGTTCTCTCTTTGTCTTTTAGGGATGACCTATTACTACTCTATCCCACTGTTTTTTGTTTTTTGTTTAAATTTGTTTATTGGGATTTTTACATTTCAAGGTACAGAGTTACACATCATTATTAACACATGTTGACAGGCAATTACAGGCATTTGGGTGATCCCAATGCAGTATGGAACTACCATCCCATCATATATCATGCATCACGGGTAAGAAACAGTGAGATAAAATGGGGATTACCCTTCAGTTGGACTTTACTTATATTTGTATGTTTTGTGGAGCCTGCTTACGTGGGTTTCCCAGAGGCGTGGGTTGGTGTTTAGACCCCATCTCTGTCCCTGTGAACCTCCTTGCGTAGTGTCCATGATTGTGTTCCCAATTTGGGTAGGCTGATTTCGGGGGTGTCGGGGAAAAAAACATAGAACTGTTGACTGTGGGGGGGGTCGAGGAGAGGGGGTTGGGGAGCCATTGGAATGTATCTTGGTAGCTGTATGTTGTGTGGCTGAATCTGGTTTGCTTTTAGTGTGCTGTGGTGTCTGTAGTGGGGGAGAGAGGAGCTGTGGGGGGTATCTCCCATCGGGACGGAGGTGCTTGTCTGGTAGTGCCCAAGCATATAGTTGGTTTTATGTGTCACATGGCTGCCTCGTGTTGGTTATTGTGCGGTCAACGGGGCATAGGGGTAGAGTTTGGGATTGTGATTGTGTGGCCATGGGCCAGTCCTCTGGTGTTGCCTTCTGTATAAATTGAAATAGTAGTTGTGCCCATTCCATAGATATGGGATGTTTAGATATCCTTTTCACTTCCTCGTCCCTCAGTGTTTCTTTCTCTGCCGCCCCCCATTTTTTCATAGCGCCTACCCAGGCTGCTTCTGGGGGTCCTGCTGGGGCCCTCCAATGCATGGCTATTCCTCGTTTCGCCAAGAGAATGGCTAGGGATGCAAACCTGCACTGTACCTTTTCTGTCTTTCGCCTGCGGAAGATTCCCAGGGCACACGCCTCCTATGTAGATATGGCCCTGAGGTTGACCGTCGCACAGAGTGCTGGGTGTACCCTATTCCAATACTGTTGGATTGTGGGACAGTCCCAAAACATATGTTTGAAGTTTGCCTCGGGAGTCTGGCATCTGGGGCATGCGAAATGTGTATCAGGATAAAAACGGTGGAGCTGGTGTGGTGTTAGGTATGGACGATGCAAGATATTGAATTGAATGTTTTTGAAGCATGCGTTCCTAGAAACCTTTTTTGGATACTCCAAAGCCTTTTCCCATTTTCTGTCATGGAACACCCATCCTATCTCGATCTCCCATTTCTGTCGTAATACGTGTAAGGGAGCGGTGATCAGTTCCTGGATCGCTTTGCAGTGCCAGGTGACTAAGTGTCTCCCCATACCCATGTGTAGAATAGTGTGCAGTACCGGGTGCGTCGGTGGTTCCCCCGCATTAAGATCCCAGGAGTGTCGGACGCTATCTAATAATTGTCTATGCATCAGGAATTGTCCCGGTGGGAGATCATAGCATTCCCTCATTTGGGTGTATGTTCTCAGCTGCCCGTTCTCAAATAGGGTCTCGACCTCTGTCACTGCATGATTGGTCCATCCCTCGAGGGCCCCGGAAGTGTAATATTTCTCCCGGTGGGGGAATCCTACTAATGGGAGTAATGGGGAGTATAGGGGCTTTCCTCTTGACATACGATGTATACGCATCATGCACTTGCGGGCTATTGATACCTGTAGGGGATGTGTGCGTATAGGTTTGGTACCTGGCATTAGTATTCTCCAGAGGGCCGGAAGAGGCACATGGCCGTCATTGGAGAACGTCTCCTCTATGTGGCGTTCAGCTGTCCAATCAGATAACCACTGAAGTTGAGCTGCCAAAAAATAGACTTAGAAGGAAGGAGCTCCCAGTCCTCCTTGTGTTGTGGGTAAGTACAGTGTATTTAGGGCTACCCAGTGTCTACCACCCCCCCATATTAATGTGGTGAGTAATGTATCTAGTTCCTGAAAAAAGCAGTGTGGTGGTATTACAGGGAGATTGGTGAAGGAGTAAAGTAGTCTGGGAACCATAATCATCTTTGCTAGTGCTATACGCCCTATGGGGGCCACGGGTAAGGTCTTCCAGAAGGCGACCGCCACACGTAACCCCGCAAATGACTTGCGATGATTCCCTTCATAGAGGTCCTCGGGTGAGTGATATAGTCTCACCCCTAGATACCGGGGTGCCGTAGCACTCCAAATGAGTTTCTGGGTTCCTATTGATAGGTCTGAGGGAGCTAGGGGAGGGCTTAGTGGAAAAATCGTAGATTTGTCCCATTTGACTTTGAGTCCGGAGGCTTCTGCATAGTCTTGTAATATTGTCCATATCGGTGTAAGGTTGCTCGTGACGTCCCATACGTAGATTAGGTCATCTGCGTACAGCGATACGCAGTGTACTGTGTCTGCTATTGAGATACCCCACGTCCCACCCCCCTGACGCAAGCGTATGGCCAGGGGCTCCACTGCCAGGGCAAACAGGAGGGGGGACAGGGGGCACACCTGCCTTGTCCCTCGTTTCACCAGAAATGATGCAGAGATGTACTTCCCTATTCTCAACCTAGATGTGAGGCCCCTGTAGAGGAGTTGTGTATGTCAGTAGGGTTGGTCCGACGCGCATTTCACGGAGGATGGCGAAGAGGTACACAGTAGTAGTCTTCATGCCGATATTCATTGTTTATTATGACCCAACTGCCCGGATAAACCATATCAGAGACATGAAATGTTACTTATAATCCAAATTTTCCATCATGGAACCTTTACTGAATATTTCTGCTCATGTAACAGATCACAGAAAACTTAACAAGACAAAAACAATCTTTTTGAGCAAGCTCTTTTACTGTGGCCATCTTGATGCCACACCCTCCTCTTAAAGGCATCCTACATGCTGCGGCATGCTTCAACAAAGACCTGAAGAAGTTTTACCACTTAACTCTAACCAAAGCTTAATTTGTAAAATAATAAGTGCTGGAGCCCAAATTATTCGCAGATGCCCCCCAAACCCTCTACTGCCTATTGTTAGTGTTGCCAAATAGCAAGGCTGTTTATTCTTGATCTCACCTCATGCCTCTTTATTCCACCAACATTCCGGCCTGTTTATCTCACTCTTACAGGTTGTTCCCTCAACTCCCGCTTTCTCAATTTGTCACTCTTTTCTGTCTTTCTCTTTCACCTTTCACTCTCTTGTTTTTGGTCAAAGTCTGGTGATTAAAAATAAGCCTTGGCCCCCTAAAAAGAGTGCCTGTGTGACCTACCTGCAACCACCAACTCAAATTAAGCATGGAACCTAAACCCGAAGTAACCATACCGGCTTCTGCTCCAGATTGCATTATCTACATAAACAGTTGCATTGTGCACAGATCCACAAGAAACAGTAGCAATGCTTACCTGGCAGAGGAAATAACCAGCTGACACCGCCAGTGCGCTACCAGGAGATAACTGCATGACGTGAAACAAAGAAATGCAACTAGGAAAACCCTAAGGGTGGACCTTCTCAGTCTATGCACAGAGGATCTGGAAAACATATCCATTAAAACTATTTCGACCCTCTTTTAAATTAAAGAGGAACTGAAGACACACCTTTGAAAACACTACCTCTTACGTATATGTGCCTATTTATAGGAAATTTAAAAAAACGATAGCCAATGAAATATAAAAGATAATTATTTAGAACTAACAGCTCTAATGAGTTGATGATGAAGTTATGGTGAGAGCAGTACTGTTTGATAATGTCTGAGAGTGTATACATCTGAATATTTGTAGACCTATTTGCTTATTTTATAAACTGTTTAAGAAAATTCTGTTAATATGCCATAATTACCCAAAGTTATATTTATGAATAAGGCACTGGAAGGGCTTTTTGGTTGTTTTGCTGCTTTAGATGGACAGTCCAGCGAGATTGCTTCCATTGCAGCTTTGAACACTGATATTTGTTTGGCCAGTGACCACTGGTTCTTGGAGTTGAGTCGTTTGGGAAGGGGGTACTTTTGGAGTAGCACAGCATTATTAAATGGTTGGTGAGTTAATCTAATTTCATTTTATGGGAGTGTTCTCTCTTGTTAGCACCAGTTCTTTATTTGGGTTCTTCCTTTTCCATCTTGTACTCTTATTTGTTTCACTTTCTCTATGTTCCTGTGTTTGTCTTTTGTGGATTTCTTTTACCTGCCAGTCGTGCTCTAATGAGTACTAAATGTTGATATTTGGGGTTTTGGGTCTGAGTCTTTTTCTTCCATCTCCCTAATATTTTTTTTTACCTTGGTTTCCATTTTAGTTCCAATTCTTTCTTGTATTAGCTCAAATTTGATGTAGTTCCGCTGCATGTTCCTACCTCCTACTTACCTTTCATCTGAGCTTTCCAGTTCTTGCCTTACCTTAGACATCGCCTCTTTGGTTGTTCTGTGGTCATTGCCAAGGCTCTCTTAATTGCCACTCTTCACACTCAATTTTGACTTTCGGATATTTGTGCCAGTTCCTTCCCCTTTTCATATTTCTGAGACAATAAGGTCTGATGGCTTAGCTGCTGAGTAGAGAATACTGAGATCTGGGAATCTAGTCCTCGTTTCAGCACTTGACCAATAAAAATTAGTAATTCTGGGAAAATTACTACATAAAACACGCAACAGGTGTTCCTATGAAGGCTTGCTAGCATTCAAAACTATAGTGTTTTGCGGACTGTGCCACTCTAGAGATAGGTCCCCCTTATGCAAATCAGTGCTGACCCTACTCTTCATGGGAACACTACTGGTCGGACTGCCAGAGGAGGTCTCTCTAGGGGTCTCCAACCTGTTCTGTACTGAGAGCTACTTCTGTTCAATGAAACACATTGAGAGCTACTAATATTATTAGTGTTGTATAATTGTTTGTTTTTATATGCATAATAATTCAACCAACCAAAAGCTTTCTAATTTAATAAGCTGGGCTGCACACGGGTGAGCCACTCAGAGGTAGCTGGAGAGCTACAGTAGCTCACGAGGTACGGCTTGTAGACCCCTGCTGGACTAGTCTAACCCTATCCCTAACTTATGGTCCCTTCAGGAAGGAACTTCGCCCAGCAGTGTGGGATGCAGTATTCCCATAAGGGGCAGGGGCAGTTCTAATTTGCATAAGGCGGGCCTCTCTCTTGAGTGGCACAGTCGATACAAATCTCACTGTGGATAACCAGAGGTTAAGACTCTTTGCAATCTTTCCTCACATCACCTTTTGTGTGTTTAACCCGTTCCGTGCTCATGACGGAACCACTCCGTCACGATCCACAGGCGCGCTGTGCTAATTACGGAGTGGTTCCATCACGGCGCGGCCGCTCCGCCCAAGCTGCAGCAATTCCGCGCCTGCGCGGTGGAATTAATGAGCGGGCGGGGCCGTGGCGGAACGACTCCGTCATGAGCACAGCGTGCCCGTGGCTCGTGACGGAGTGGTTCCGTCATGAGCATTGCGGCGCCGCGCGCCCCCCCCCCCCTAACGCCGCGGCGGAATTACCGCAGCGGTCAAGGGGTTAAATCACTTCATATCCATACAATTGAAACTGGAAATATGCGACGTTACACTGATATATGTAGTTGTGTAATCTAAATAAAAACGTGAAAAACAACTGTTTTGTCCAGTACTGTCCTATAACTATTTTCCCTCCTTGTCACACTCCGGTTTCTCTATTCTGTACTCCGGTGAAACGCGCGGACCTCACACTCCCATCTTGGCCTATGCAGCACTCCGAGGCTGAAATACGTATTCGCCACCAAAAAGTAAAGTCCTTTATAAGCGCTTCTCCGTGGAGACAGTTTCGCGTCAAGTACGTAAAATAAAATTATTTTAACAATTTCTGCCAGAAGGAATTCAATCTTGTGCTTTTCCTCACGGGCTCTATTTTGTCAGCTTTCAAAATTCAATTTATTCAATTTTTCAGCGATAGTAGGCTTTTTCTTATAGCTGCTTCGAAATTCTGCGCTTTGCTTAGTGGTGCTGAGGTGAATTGTAAGATTCCCCTGCTGTGAGGACTGCGGCAGAAAGTGAATTTTCATGCTGCGCAAGTTGCTCTTCACACATGATTCTTATCACCAGGCCTCCTATCGCGTTCTGAGTGTGAACGTCCATTTGCGCGCAAAACACAATGACAAGTCAGATGCGAATTGTGCCTGATTCAGTAGTTCATCCTCGCAATTTGCTACAGGGAAAATCAGTCCCATATTGCTTGAGCAAAATATTATTTAGTGAGCAGGCAAAATTATATGAAAATTGTGCATGAGTCCGGGAGGCGCAAATCTTAATGCAGCGCAAATTGCGCACCTGCCGTTTGCACAACCTGGGCAGTATTATGCAAACAGCGCATTTTCCTTCACTGTGCCAGCCGCACCTTTAAAAAGGTGCGCCTGGCGCAATGAAGGAAAGTGTACCACATTATAGTGAATGCTCTGCCCTCAGGGCAGCCGCAAACGTATGCTGCCCTGGGGGCAACGCAATCGCGTGAAATACGGAGCGTCTGCTTTACAGCTGCTCCGTGTTTTCACTGAGCAGGCGGCACCCGCCTGCACTTTTAAAGTGGATTAGAGATCCCTTTGCAGGCAGGTGCAGTCAGTGACTGTATCCGCCTGCGAGAGGTTGTCTGGGGGTCCATGGGACCCTCTTTCCCCCCGCCAGAGGACTGCCATCAGGGAGCACACTGACAGTGCACCTCCTGAGGGCTTCTTTGCATCTGCACCCATGTCCGTAATGCAGTGTTGGCGCAGAGGCAAAGAGATTCTCTCATTTGCATGGGGCATGCCCCCATGCAAATGAGGGAACGCCTCCTACACATAGTGCTGGCGCTTTATGCGCGCCAGTGCTATCGGCATTACCGAAGGGGGACGCATGAGTACTGCAGCTTCTTCTGTAATACCAGAGTGCCCCTGTGGCGTGCAAAGTGGGCGCAAACGCCTGTTGCACCCCGGAGGCACTCTGTATAATATGGCCCCTGCACTGCATAATTTTGCAGCTGCATTTTGCGGGTACTCTGCAATCAGGAACCTAGGGCTACTAGTGCTTCTTTAGGGCAGTTGTGTTAGAGTGTTCCTCAAATTCACATGCCTGATCAGAAGTTGCCGACACAATTTGCAACCGGGATAATATACCCCAACATTTCTCGAGCAAAATGGTATTTAGAGAAGCTGGAAATAGGTGGAATCATGGGCAAATTGCATGTTAGTCCCCATTGGGGCATTTGTGAACCTTAATGCAGCGTGAATTGCGCAGTTGCCAATTTGCACACCCTGCATTGACGCAATTTGTATCTGCAGTTTTTGGCTACGGTTGCAATTACGTGTTCCATTTCAGTTCTTACTGATTTGCAAACTTTTAAATGAATATGCCTGTCCTTGTGCTCAAATGACATCATGATCTCCTCATTTGCTTATTATTATTACTGTCCATTTGCTGTAAATCAGGAGCACAGCCAATCATTTTCTAGTGGGGAGTGTGGTTGCTGGCCACAGCCAAAGCTCACAGTTGTTTCACCATCCACATTGTTGTTTTTAAACGTTGGTAGTGACTTTTTCAAGATGAATACAAGTGCATTTAGCCAGTAACATTTACAAAAACATGAAGGATTTAAAGATCACCTTCCATGGAAACTTGTAGGTTCTCCTACAAGAAGGTATTGTGCCAAATTCTTCAAAATGGAGCAATTTAAAGCATATTGCAGTAATACCGTTAAACAAACGTTTTAGAATAAAACAGCAAAAAGTTCAATTTCAGAGCACGTAGTGCAATCTGAAGCAATAGACCCGTAATATTGATAAACAAGCACTGATAAAACCAATAGATTTGATGGCGGTGTCCGGCCCTTTGGTGTGTCAGTGTTTATTTTGTTTTTTAATGGATTTTGCAAAACGTTACCGTTGGGAAAGCTGACAGGCCCTCAGTATTGGTTAAAAGCAAAAATTGCTTTTTGGCCTCAAAAAACACACAATGCCATAGCAATCCTTGGCACTTAAGGGAACTACCTTGCATGTGGATGTGCTCTTTGTGAAAGAGCAGAATGCCATCATTCAAGTAGGTTGACGTCCTGCTCCATACCATATGCTGTAGTGGGCAGAAAAAAATGTGAATGTCTCAAAAACAGACCAATTGATAAACAGGGATGGCTGAAAGTCCCTGTAAGTAAGTATGCTATACATATATGTTTTGTAAAACCAAAAGGTCAAATAACAAATCAAAAGGTCTTGGTGACCCCAGACCTAAAAATGACATTATAGAAACGCCAATTTAGATGAGATTCAGAGTTTGCATTAATGAATTATAAAGAATATGGTGCAAAATGGTTACTTTAATATACAATTTAAGTAAGACTTGGTTTTTTAGCAGGGACGTATCTAGAAAACAGCTGTAACATTGTTCATTTTAAACACTACCTAGGACTTGATTTTCCACATTTTTTACGTAAATCCAGTTGTGCCAATTTTCATGTGTTCAAAAACAGGGAATGCCAGTTTCTACACATCTTGTGAACGTTAATGCCGGTACCCTCATATGCAGCAAAAGATATTCCAGGCTTCACATGCCAAAGAACAGAAAAGATCAGTCTGATGTTCCGGGCTTTAGTTAACTGAAAATTTATTGGAAGATAAATACAAGTAAATTAAGGGAAAGTGATCAAGTTCTGAAAGAAAGGCAAGTTTGGGCCAACTAATTTACATAAAGCACCTACAATACTCTCGATATAATAATAATAATAATTCTTTATTCGGTTTATCGCAGAGAAAACCATAAAAGACACAATCAGAAGCGAAATCCATACAGCTTATGAGAACAAAAAAAAGAAATCAAAAAAAAAAACATTTCATAAAAAGCTTTATACGGTGAATAAAAAATGAACATATTATAAGAAAAGTATTGCATTTTAAAAAAAAATCATTGTTTTTTAGTGAATACATTATTAAAGATTTTTTCTATGGTTCATGATGCATTTCAAAAAATTTAGGACTAAGTAACACACTTCTTCAGATTCTAGGGATTGCAGTCGGTAAAATGCCGGTCGGCACTGTCTAAGGCCCCACCGCCTACATATCGGAAGAATCCAACGTTTTCTGTGGGGATGGTAAAACTTACAAAACATAATCACGTGCATATTAGATTGTGTTGATTTCCCGTCACAGGGACACGGGAGCATGCTTGATACCCAGGCCTTGTTCATTGGGAAAACGACCAGTCTGAAAAAAAGGCCCAGTCTAAGCCTAGTCAACAGCATCCTCTCATATGTTTTAGTCTGCAGGGTAAGATATGGTTGAATACCAAATGTTAGCTGGACTATATTCGCTTGAATAACTGAGGGTTTTGCAGCATCAGTTGACAATCTTAATGTTTCCAGGTGTCGTAGGGCAAGTTCCTTGAGCTCCTTTTTTGACAGGGCGACTATCGTCTCAGGTTGGAGATAGTATTTCTCAAGACCGGGATCGGTGAGAAAATTTCTAATATAGCAAAGCCACTTCAGTCTAGTGGAGTGGTCAAGTGACATTGTATCGGCCACTATCGACTGCGTTAGTGTGTTCTTGTCAGATGTCCAAATACGCCTCCACAACATCAATGGCTGGATTTTAAGAAGATCCTGTAGGTAGGGAATTCCCAGTTCCATGTGGGAGGCGTAAGTTGATGAACCTTTTGGTGTGGCGAGAAGGAATCTTATAAAAGTATTTTCAATTATCTGTAGGGCTCCAACGTCTGTGTAACCCCACACTCCTGCTCCGTAAAGAGCAATGGCCTGGCACTTGGCGTTGTAGATTTTCAGCAGCTCTACTGGAGGCCTCCTCCCCAGTTTCCGTGAGAAAGTCTGCAGGGCCGCTATCGATCGCTTAAATAGATGGCATCTCGTTTCCACTGCTGGTTTCCATGTTAGCCTATCGTCTACCATGATCCCGAGGTATGGATATTGTGTGGTGATCTCGAGTGCTTGTTTATCGAGAAAGATGTTTTTTGTACCTTTCTTCACCCCCCCCGTGATCATGACAAACATTTTTTTTACCTTGACCTTTAGATCTAAGGCGTTCATGAAAGTCGTGTATCTATTTAGCGAGTACTGGAGTTCGCGCGGAGTTCGGGCCAGGATGACAGCGTCATCCGCATAAAGCAGTGCTGGAATCGGTCGCTGTTTTACTTTTGGGAGGTCCTGGGCCCCCCTCAACATCTCCCCCTCCACGCCGTTGGTATAGAGTGAGAAGAGAAAGGGGGCCAGGACGCAGCCCTGCCTGACTCCCCGCTCCACTCCGAATGACGCCGTCATCTCGCCATTCTTTCCGAAGCGGACTTTCGCCGAAGCCCCTGAATACAACTCTCTCAGAAGATCTAACAGGGAGGGGTCCACGTCCATTTGTCTTAGGACAGTCCAGAGTTTGGAATGTGAGACACAGTCAAATGCGGCAGACAGGTCCACATAGACCATGTATACCGTGCTTTTCTTTACATGCATATATTTGGCCATTATTAGACTAAGGTTGAGTGCCTGCTCTACTGTCCCAAAGCCTTCTCGGAACCCAAATTGTAGGTCCGAGATAATGGCTTTTTCCTCGCTCCACTGTTGAAGCCTCTCCAAAATGACCCTCCCCACCACTTTGCCGAGCGAGTCCAGGAGTGAGATGGGGCGGTAACATTTCACATCCTGGCGGTCCCCTAATACTCTCGATATAGCGTAATGCAGCCGCAGTCCGTGCAGGTAAGAGCGGTGGGGTGATGGGGACAGGTGGGGAGATTCCGACAGATGATGACGAGGGGAAATTAATTATTTATTTAATTTACCCTCATGGTCATCTGTGGAATCCCCTCCCCAAACCGGCCCACCGCTCTTACCTGCACGGGCCACTCCTGGCACAATGGTTTTGCAGTCTGTTAGCTGATGAAGCTGCTCTTGTGAAATTGTCTCTGGGCAACTGTGATTTTGACATAGCAAGAGGGTGTTGTGTATTTTGCTTTGGTGTGACCTGCTGCGGTTTAGAAGAGGATCCACTGTTAACGTTAGCCGGAACGGTAATAGGTTTGCAAAGGTACTAGTGAACATTGTTTCACTTTTTAGCTGTAAAGGATAAATCTGGTTTAGGCAGAGGATCAATGATTGCAATAGGTGTTGTCTTTGCCTACCTCATGGTTTGTTATGAAAATGGCTACAGAGAGTTTACATTTGTACAACATATGGGAGTCCGTCGGATGTAATGTAAATGTATGTATACTTGTAAAGCGCACTATCACCTTTCAGGCATCCTGGCGCTGTATTTATTTATTTATTTTTTAAACTTGTAAGGCGCAAACAGCTACCCAAAAAGGGTTTCCCGGCGCCGAGACACAGCACAGAAGAGTGGTAAGGGTTCGCGGGGTCGTTCTTGTTTATTGTTCGAACAACCAGGTTTTAATGTTTTTCCTGAACCTAGAGTAACTGACCTCCTTGCGAATGTAGGGCGGGAGTGCATTCCAAAGGGTAGGACCCTGGTGTGAAAAGGATCTGCCTCCCATTCTAGAAAGTTTAAACCTAGGCACACAGAAGTTGGCTGCTGATTGTGACCGTAGGTTTCTTTTGGGAGTGTAGGGATGAGCTAATGCCTGCAGGTATTTAGGTGCGGTGCCTGCTTTTATCCTGAACATATAGCTCAGGGCTTTAAATCTGATCCGGTTTTCTACCCTGAGCCAGTGCAGATCACGCAGGTGAGATGAGACACTGGCGGTTTTTGAATTTTGCATAGAAGTCTGGCAGCTGAGGTCTGGACAAGCTGTAACTGCCGTATGACAGCTTTATTTGCACCCAGGTATAAGATGTTTCCGTAGTCAAGCCGAGATGTGATAAGAGCATTGACTACGGTTTTTTGGGTGGAGATGGGCAGCATCCATAGGATTTTTTTAAGCCACTTCAGGATGGTAAAACAACCTGTATACCGCTGTGGAACCCTTCCTGGCTTTCCCTGTGAGATGCCCCCTTATGGGCACCCCCAAGGTGAGGTCAGGCATCCTTGCGCTTTCGGGGCCGTTGTGGAGATTAAGCAAGCTATTGCCTAGAGTTGCAGAGTGGGACCCATGATTAGGTAGGCACCTAGGAGAGAATTATCGAGTCCGTGGACAATTGAGCCCAAGACCCTGCCGCATCGGGAATTGAACCCTGGTCCCGGGCCAGACCTCTGCCTCAGGGTCTGCCGCTCTAATCGGTGAGCCACACTTCTCAGTTAAAGTATGTTCATTCTCTATGCGACTGTGACTTGCTGAGGCATGCAAGGGTTTTGCCCTCTTGTGGGACAGTGATTGGGTACCATAAAATGAACTCCCATGTGTCTATCCTGGGATATGAGAGGTGAAGTTTGAATTTACTCCCCCTGATATTAAAATAGATCTGGTATCAGTATTTTGGAGCTGTCATCCCGACCAGTGGTCATCATTACCTGTCCTTTTTATATTGAATTGGTTTGAGGTATGGAATGTTGTCTTCTGATGCTTGCAGGTGACTTTCAGGTTTCCCATTTCTGGACACCTCTGGAGGCATGGTTTTAGTTTACTGTGGATGTCCCAGTTTTAGACAAACATTGGCAGAGGTTACTATTGTGGTTCCTGGTTTAGATGAACATTGGTCCATCGGAGGATGCTATTTTAGATAATTATTAGTTAATTGCGGATGTCCTCATATCAGACAAACATTGGTCCATGGGTTACAAATCCATTCATGTTTTTGATGGAGGTTGATCCATAGGCTTTTGTTGGTATCTCTGTTTTAAATATAGATTGATGCATTGGTCATTTATAGATCCCTGTTGTAAAGGAACATTGGTCAATTTCTTCCTGTCAATATTTCTCTTTTAAACCTTGAACATTGACCCACAAGCTACTGTTGATACTTCTTTAGATTAACATCTGTTCATAGCTTATGATTCATATCTGTAGTAGGTGAACATTGCTCTATATGTTACTAAGATCATCCCTTACTTTAGGCCCATAGGTGCGGGGATGTTAGAGTAATTATATACTGCAGCTCAACATGTCCTTAGGCGGTTGGCATTTGTGGTTAACAAAACGTCCTGACATTCTGGCTTTCTATGGAATGGTGACAAGCACATTTATAAAATCACCATCTTGATGTATAGCTCTTTGTGATATTTTCAGAGTATCTACTATTTATTGGAGCTATTTGAGAGAATATTTACAAAAATCTGTAGACAAATTATAACGCAGTAGTGTGACACTCCAGGAAAGCTGTATGGCTGGAAATTGTGGACCTACCGAGAACTTACAGTGGTTTATAGCCCGCTCATTGATTACCATTGGTTGGATTTATGGTCCCTCTCAATTGCTTGCCTCTTATTCGCCTGCTTTCCTTATGCCAGCTTTTCCTCCCCTTGAGCATAGTCTCTTTATCCTCTCTCTGATGGCAGGCTTCTGTTCTTCCACTGCTCACTTTAGTGACATTTCTTCTGTATTTCTGGCTAAGCACTCCATAAGAGTGCATATGTTTTTCAGCTCTCTCCTCTCTCCTGTGTGCTCCCTGTCCCCCAAATGCCGACACCATCATATTGTGTGTTTCTCTCTTGTGTCCTTCTCAACCATCCCTTGTTCTCTGTCCTGTTCTCACCCTCCTGTGTTTCTCCCTCCCCTCTGTGTTGCTGTTATTTTCATGTGTCTCTTGCTCTGTTGGATGCTTCTCCCCGACCAATCTCCTCCCACGCACCCAGGGCCAGATTTACTCAGCACTTTTGTTGTCGTTGCATCATGCAAGTCAACGCAAGAGCTTAAGTGAGATTTGCAAAGAGACGCAAATCAATATTTGCGTGGCCTAGCGCCACTTTGCCTGCACAAAACATCCTTTCCTGCACAAAATCTATCCTGACCATAATGCAGGCACCCTTTGCCCATTATGCAAGGAAGGATGCCTGTGTTGGCACTAAGCTATCACAAGTGCACCAGATCAAGGAGAGAGCAGAGGTGCACCATATCTTAGTAAATAGGACACATTTCTGCTCTCTCCCTTTCACGCAACACAGTACAGCAAACTCCCTTGCTGCGTTGTGTGAATGTTTAGTAAATCAGGGCTCTAGGGTTCTTCGCTCCATGTGTGGTTCTCCCTCTGCCCCTCTTGTTGTTCTCTCGTGGGTGCGATGCTTTTCCCCTCTTTTCCATCATGTGCTCCCCATTACTCCATACCCTATTTCTTAAATTTGCGCTTTTGCACTAAAATATATTTTTTATTTGCTAATCCAAGTGTCATCCACCATCTTGAAACCTTAAATAAAAAAATTAAAGCAAATCGCACCAGTGTCATTCCTCTGGTCATTGCACTTTTGAAAATGTATTCCGTTTTTTTCTGTCGATGACGCATCATCAAAAGGCTTTGGCAAAGGCAATATCTTTAAAAGGGCAGGTCCTATTAGATTTGCCAGTGATTGTTAAATACTAATATACAACTCGGTTTCTCAATTGATCTCTGAGTAGCACCAGCTATCTCCCAAAAAAACCATAATTGTTCATACTATGTTCATACCCAATTTGATCATGCATTCACAATTCAACATTTTTGATTTTACATTATCCAAAATGTTGTTTATTACTGTATTTCCACTTCTGACTTAGAGACAGGAACCGCAACAATGTTACGCATCTTTCATAGACTTTCTGATGGTTTTTACAAGCCACAGTCATGATTCCTCGTCCTTACTCTCGTTCATAATCTTGGTTTAATCGACTCCTCAGCATCGAAAGCACGTGCCTTCTGATAGTCGATGAGGGCTGTTCATCCATTGGCTACTAAGGAAGTCACCGTTATTAAAACTCACACGCTCACCTCATTATTTTTTTTGCGTTCTACCAAAGAGAATTAATGAACACTGCTTTAGCTACTTTTACCTTTCTTAAAAAAAATCAGATTTTAAAACCTTTTTTTTAATGGTATTACTGTTCTTATTAAATTTGATTTACAATTAAATGCTTTTATTTTACTGGCAGT
This sequence comes from Lissotriton helveticus, assembly GCF_964261635.1. NCBI lineage: Eukaryota > Metazoa > Chordata > Amphibia > Caudata > Salamandridae > Lissotriton > Lissotriton helveticus. Next base: position 488,580,306 of record NC_136068.1, read on the forward strand.
GCAGACCCGTGGGGGCAATGGGTAGCCTGAATCACTGTTTACACTTCTAATGTCTGCAAATTGCAAAATATAAAATGATGAAAATCACTTTCAGGCATTTTACACGCTAGTGCAAAATGTAGGTGAATGTTAGCCTTCACATCACAACTATGTTTTGTGTAATGTCATTCTAATTCCTTTTAGTGCAGCTTTTATGGCGGACATCGGTTGACACAAGGGTGGCTTCTTGGAATGATTTGAAGATAGAAATTACTTCATTATGACCACATAAAAAGTTGTAAATAAGAAAGTCTTAAAAGCCATGCAGAACTGCAAGGGATTTTCAGTAATTTTTATGGTTAAGTTGAAGGCTATTTCAAAATTGGGGAACCCTAAATGCGAAGGCCTGACCTCCAACAATATTTTCCTATGTTAGTGGATGGGTAGAAGCGAGCAAGGGCCTGAACTTAGTGTTTTTGTTCGTTTGTAGCAGTGATGAAAGTTGTTAACAAGGAACAAGTGTCCAATAGTAGTTAAAGCCCTTTGATCAATACATAAAGAGTGGATTCACATTTTCTGTCTCTGCAGGTAGTTGGTACTGTACCCAGTGTCGGACTGTCCTATAGGGCAATCAGGCAGTGCCCGATGGGCTGATCTGACAGATAAGTGTGTGAACCGTTTTTGTTAGCAGTTTGTGGGCCTTTTTTGTATCCAGGTGGGCAATTTTTTACTGGTGATTTCCCTGATATTACCACAGGCACTGTCATCAGCTAACAAAAATGCATGCACTCTCCCGCACCTTGGAAAACACCCATACATGGTGCCTTTAAAAGTTCAAAACTGGACGATTTGCAAATGTAATCCTCATTTTTTGCTATCTGTTTGCTAATGGGGGACCCTTTTATTTGGGTGCACGGGCCTATTTTGTTTTCCAGTCTGATCCTGTTTGTACCTCCTATTGCCTCTAGCAAATGCTAGTAAAATAAGACCATAAACAAATCTTTGAGTCTCAAAGAGATGTATGTGCTAGATGGGGAAACCAGAAGATAAAGAGGCACCAGTGCTCTCTGCCTTGACTTTAAAAGATGTAAGTGATGTGCATGAAATTGTCCACACTTGCTTTATTCTCTCCTCTCTCGCAGAGGATTCGTTATCCACACATCGACAACTTGTTATCAAAAAGTTCAACTTTGATCCTGTAACAAAGTCACCATACCTCATAAGATACAACTACATTAATTGAATCTTGGTGTATCCAAGGCTATTTATAAACCCTCTGAATAACAAGATGATATGAAATTGAGGCACCACCCCTTGTACCATATGTTGAAAGCTCCCCATATAGACAACATAATATGGGGCCATTTTAGAACTAGACCACTACAGTTAACACGGTCCACATATTTGAATTTATTTTAATTGCTTTGCTGCTTTGCAGAGAACCTCAGTATTGCCTTCTGAACTGTCAAGTGTTTTCCAGTTGGTTTTTCTGGTTCCTCAGTAGAGATGTAGGGTTTCTAACTTGGTCCTGGTCCACCATGCCAGGGGACAGTGGTGGCGTCTCCGCAATGACGGAGGAGCGTCGCCCTGCTGCTTGGCCCAGAGCCAGCAAATGTAAAATAATACAATGTTCTTGCATCATTTTATTTTGCCAGCTCTTAGTCAGCGCTGTTGGGAGAGGCAGGGTCGAGGCATGGGAGGGGGAGAAGTGCTACGTGCACTCCACTCCCTAAGTGCTCACGTGTGTTTGGCCGTCCGTCTCAGGCCAACTAAAACACATATGCACACTTAGGTTTTCTCCAGCCCAGCAGCCCTTAGCAGCCTGACTGGAGAACCCCACAGACTCCCTTGTTTGAGCAGGGCATCTTTCCTGCCTACTCAGACCAATCCCCGTGCTGCGTGCTGCTCTGCAGAGGAGAGGTGGCACGACAAGATGTGATGCTGGAGGCAGCTGGCAGCAAAAGGTAATTTTTTTAAAATAAAAAAATATTGGATTCCTAACACGGGATGGATTTGATATACCAGACACATATGATTTACTAGTTAGAGATTCCAATAAAGGATTACTTACATTTAAAGAATTTAGCTACTACAAAAGAACAAAGTTTAAGGTATTTGCAGCAGCCAAATCGGTATGGTCTATGGTCCGGAAAAAAATCAAGCTGGGACGGATGAGTTTCTATACACCTCTATATAAAAATGAGCTACTCCCTGAAGTGTTCCATGATCAAGTTATGAAAAGATGGGATAGTGCTGGGGTTTGTATTATAGGAGATATTATAGATGATACGGGCATAATCTCATTTAAAAGGGCCTGTCAAATATTTAAGTTAGATTGTAGAGACTTTTTCAAATACCTACAGATCAGATCAGTAATACAAAGGAAACTGCCTAAGGGAAAATAATTTTCAAAGAGTGGATTTGATGGAATATATTCAAAATGAGAAAGGTTGCTCAATCTCACAATTATACGGGGTGTTAAGTGAATGCAAAGAAGACGATAGGACCAAAATCTTCGCTAAATGGAGGACGAAGTTAAACTTAGTGGGAAACGAGGGGGAAAAATCATTGCAGTTTGCTAACTCTATTGTTAAAGTTGCTAATTTACAAGCACAATGCTACAAAACCTTCCATGAATTATAATACACGCCGCATAAAATAGCACAATGGGGGGAATTAGTGGAATATCTTGTCCCAGATGTCAAAGCACACAAGCTGATACTATCCATATGTTTTCGGCATGTCCAAAATTAAATCCTTTCAAAAAGGCGATGGAAATATTTTTTAGGGATGAATTAAAGATATCAATTGGCTTAACAAACGAGATCATGATTTTGGGTGTAGGGAGAGATGGGCAGGATATCCCCCATCAAGAATTTATATATATTGTAATGGCCATATCCCGACTCTGTATAGCAACCCTATGGAAGGATCCTAATCCCCCGTCATTTAACCAATGGCTTATGAGAATGCTATCAATGTATACACTGGAGAAATCATTGTATGAAAAAAAAGGTCGTACAGCGATGCAATTAGGTAAACGGATTAGGGCACCGGTAGAACATTGGAAATCAAGAATAGAGGGGTAATCTATTCTACAATATTAGTTTATAACATTATAATAATTCTTATTTTTTGCTTCTTATTTTCATGAACTTTAGTTCACTTGTGTAAAGACTTAGATGACCTGTGAAATTATTTTTTTTTTTTTGTCTCTCGTTTATAATGATGCATATCTGCTAAAAGAAATGTATATTTGGAATGAAATAATTGATTGTAATCATGTGGAATCATACTCTCTGATGATGAATAATAAAAAAAAGTTATAAAAAAAAGGATTCCTAACACCCCCCCTCCCGCTCGATCCCACTCACCCCACCACCCTTTGTTAATGGCGGCCATTGCTGCCAGGGATTTGTCGTGTGCGCTATTTTCCATATATCTATTAACTCGAGCCCCTAGAAAGACGCTAAACACCTCAATGCAAATTGAGTTTTTTTAGCATATACACTGATATGAGTTACAATTGCCATATTTAGATAATGACTTTTATTACAGTTCTAACTATAGTTAGATGAGTTAGTGATCATTCCATATCCATTGTGAAGTTACATATTTTCTCTTAGTACATTATATGTTTCATCCAATTTTTCATACTGCTCTGCTTGCCTGCAGTAGTAAACATGTACATAGATAGAATTTTATTGCAGATTTTAAACTATATTGCTACAGTTTGCAAATTGGTTTCAATTACAACCATAACTATTTCATCTATTTTGGTCAGCATTCATAATATTTAAATCTACACTGTACAACAAATCCCTTTAGATCATTTCAGGGATTGACAGTATCTCCATCTACATGGGTAGAAACCTTTTGTGGATGTAATCCAAGATTTGGCAATGAGGCAGTAGGTAAATAGTCAATTTGTAATGGGGGACTAAGAATATACTAAATCAAACTTGTCAAAGACTCACTGCTCAACCACTTCTTTAGTAATGTAAGATGGTATGGAAAAACGCTCTAATATTATCTTTGTCAACATTGAACACATCTTTATGAGATCTTCCATGTTCACCCTTGACAAATTACATATTTGCAGACCCCGGACAACACCCCCTGCTTTTTTGCTATCCTGTATGTTGTGATTAAGTTAATTTTGTCATGCAGAGTCCACATTGTTTCCTGTCTTGATAGAGGCAAAAGAAAATTTCTTGTTGTCGATCCTGAACTGAGAACCACTATAAATATCCTTTCTAAATTGGATATCTTGGTGCTTCAACCTCAAAATTAAAAACCCAGATTCACAGGGGAGGATATTCTCTTGATCACATCTTTTCAATCCTCTGATTATTTCCTGTTAATTTACTTCGATCCTACACTTTATTGATTTGTTTTGTAATAGCTTAATTATATGAATTGCTGGACTTCATTTATAAAAAAACAAGTGCCCAAATCTGTCTAAACTCCCAACCTGTCATTGGAATTAGGTGCCTGTGAAGCAGTCAATACTCATCTGGAAGCTCCTTCGGTGCTCCATATTGACCTATGTTCCCGTACCAGAAATAGAAATATGTTTTAGAACAAACTGTAGATGAGGCATGGATTTGGCCTTAATTGACCTACACTAGACACCCATCTTCTAGATGTCATTACATCCATTGAACTGATTGTTACTAAGCCCAGGAAGTCATGTAACAAACCGTTTATCCCTAGGCTTGCTCAAGGTATAGACGTCTGCAAACAAATTGAACTAAGATGGATACAGCTGTATTAAGCCCACATCCAAAGCCACCTTCACAATTATGTTGAGAGCTTATAAGGTGGTCTTCACCTGTGCCAAGGAAGCCATTACACCTCAAAGTCTTCTCAACCGGTGACCTGTCTAGCTCAAAGCATGCCCTAGAGTTGATGTTCTCTCATCACTTCAATTATGTGGAGACCTTTCAACAGGACCAATCCTATAACCTGCCACACGTGGACAGTAGCCTTAGGCAGGAGGCACTTAGGAACAAACAGTCCTTTCATCCAGGGAAACATGCTGTTTCCTATTTGAAGACAGACAAGCATAATTGGTTTTTTTCCTTACTTTGGGTCACGGTACAGCATATTTGTTTTTCTGGAAAATATCTTATGGACAACAGAAGTGACTGACATAGTTTCAGCTGCAGGTGGTGGAGCATGAAATGCTGGTACGAGCCTTCACTGTGTATGATTGTGAGTGCGACATTCCTTCAACATCGCCAAAGAGTTCGCTAACTCCTCTGCCACTGAAAACATCATCAACCCTACCGAGGAACTTTGTGACATCATTGCGGACTTCTTCCATGCAAGATCTCCACCATCTACAAAAACGTTAAACCCCAACCCACCCCCTCTGACCTTGCTCAGACAAATGCAAACCCCAACCACCTACTCACCTCCTGGGACCAGCTCACCAAACAGAACACCACATCTACCATGAACTCTGTCCTCTCAGGAGCAACCACGGACCCCTGTCAGCACCACATTTTCAAACTCTGAAGCAAGAAGATCAGCAGCGAGTTCACCATCATTTTCATTACATCCATCACCATGGCCACTTCTGGGAAGAATGGAAACATTCAGAAGTCAAACCCCTTCTCAAGAAACTCCCAGCCGACTCCAGCAAACTCAAGAACTACCATCCTATCTCTCTGCTCCCCTTTCCTGCCAAAGCCTTCAAAAAAGCCATCAAGAACCAACTCACAGAAAAACTCCCTGATTGCTTCCACCGATGATCTCAGAACCCTCCTTGACGGGGAGAAACTGCAGCCCTGATCCTTCTCAACCTCTCAGCAGTGTTTGACACAGTATCCCACCACACCCTTATCAAGAGGCTTCATCACATCGGAATCCAAGGAGATACCCTCAGATGGATCGCCTCCTTCCTCACTGGAAGAACCCAGAGACCTGCCCACCTCCATTTATCTGGGAAACCGAAGAACATCACCTGCTGCATCACTCAGGGCTCGTCCCTTAGCCCCACGCTGTTCAGCACCTATATGACCCCCTTGGCCAACATCATCAGAACCCATGGACTAAGCATCATATCCTACGCAGATGACACCCAGCTCATCCTCTCACTATCAGAAGACCCCTCCACCACAAGGGCCAACTTCTGCAGGTGCATGACGAGCGTCGTTGACTGGATGAAAAACAACTGCCTACAACTCAACACAGACAAAACCGAAGTGCTGACTTTTGGGAACAACACGTCCCTGTGGAATGGTTCCTGGTGACCCTCCAAACTAGGACCCTACCCCACTCTGACAGACCAGGACAGAAACATTGGTATTATCCTGCACAGCAAGCTCACCATGAAAAGCCGGATCAATGCAGTCTCATCCCCTGCTTCCTCACTCTTCGCAATCTCCGGAAAATCTTAAAATGGCTCCCCATCAACACCAGACAAACTGTCACTCAAGCCCTAGTCACCAGCCGACTGGACTACGGCAATACACCCTATGTAGGAATCACCACTCACCTCCTGAAGAGACTGCAGACCATACAGAACTCAGCAGCCAGACTCATCCTCAACCTCCCCAAATGGACCCACATCAGCCCTCGCCTCAGAAGTTCCACTGGTTCCCCATTCAGAAGAGATGTCATATCAAGATCCAGATCCACACCTACAAAGTCCTACACTACCAAGGACCAGCATACATCAACTACCACATGAACTGCCACCAACCCTCCAGACACCTGCGCTCCGCCTCCCTCTCCCTTGCACGCACCACTCACATCTGCCAAAGCAACAGGGGACGAGGCTCCTTCTCCTACCTCGCTGGATCTCATCCACTTTTCTAGGATCCAGTAAGGGACTCAAGACCTAACTGTTCAACCAAAACCTCGTGAAGCAGCAAGGCCCTTAGTGCCTGGATACCCTCGCAGGTGATTAGCCGCGCTTTATAAATCTTGATTGATTAATTGATTGAAATCTGGAGAGATCAGGAGCCCAGATGTTCCAAAAGCATTACACAAATGACCTTTTTTTTTTAAGCAGGTGGAAATCAGTTGTTTAGAACACTAGGTATGAATGGGAATAAAAAACAATCTCATCTCAATTTACCAAGCTATGCGGATCACCCTCCATAGTGTCTTAGCATAACCTTACATGCCTCCATCTTAGCAGTCACCCCTTTTTCATGGCTCTTCAAGACAGCCAAAGGGAATGCCTTAATAACAGTGCATGACAACTGGAGAGGCACGACTTCCTCCTTGAACCTGGTAATATGGACACAAGAAATTGAAAGAATTCCTCTCCGTCAGGACTCCATGCGACTTTGACTGTTCTGCATAGAACATTAGGTGAGGAGTAGGTGGGTCACTTTGAGCATGGATGTGTTGATTCAAATGAATGTTAGAGGGTTCAGAGGTATCTGTTTGCTGTCATCGCTTGTAGCTTTTAAAAGGGTTAGTCCTCTTCTGCCTGTAACATCAAGGAAGCTGTTAATCCAGGGTCTGATTACATCAAGACTGGATTACAGTAATGCAATCTTTTTGGGCGCCCCGGAATCCACTTTGAACAAACTCCAGCAGGTCCAAAATGCGGCAGCAAGGCTGCTCATGGGCATCCCCAGGACACAGTCTGCCAGACCTGCTCTAAAGGCGTTGCACTGGTTGCCAGTGCGGGAAAGAGTCAAATTTAAAGCACTCTGTACAGCCCACAAAATCCTCCTGGGGAAGGGCCCCCCAATACTGAGGAATTTAGTGGTCCCATATAAAGCGAGCAGAACGCTGCGCTCTGATCAAAAACACTTTCTCTTAGTCCCCAGAGTTAAAAGGGCCCGTACCGGTGGGAGAAGGTTTTCAGTTAACACAGCGAAGCTGTGGAACTCGCTTCCTTTTGAATTGCGTGCCGAGACTTGCACTTTGCGATTCCGCAAATGTCTTAAAACTCACTTGTTTCCTGCTTGACTGCACTAATCTTGCCATTTTTATTATCTGATGGTGTCTGGAAAAGCGCTGGGATGCCCAAGGGTAAATGCGCGCTATATAAAATTTTAAATAAATAAATAGTGGAATATGGTTAATACTTCACAGCATAGGGGTCTGTGAATGTGCCTCAGCATAGACACCCAGCTCCGACTACAGATTAAGATTTTTGGTTCTGAGGATTCTGTGTTTGGCACTCTCCAGGGTCTGGAACACACAACACATGCTATGTGTGTCTTGTGCAGTTGCTTTCAGGGGCCAGTCACTGATCTATTATATTTAATTGTGTAGTTGAGTCTATTGTAGAGATATATGTTGTAATCAGTATACAGGTTTTAGTGGGAATATTTTTCGATTTTGGTCAAATAAAAGAGAGATTTTCATCAACATCAAGGGTCATGCCCAGCCATTGAGTTTCCTTAAAAGAAACAGAGGGATCAAAGATTCTACATGAAACTCGGGTATTTTGGTGTTTTAGGCCAGGTGGTCTGCTTACTCCTCAGTAAATGATGCCCACAGTGGCAGATATCTTGGTATCTCAAAGGAAACACACTGGGAAACATAACTTGAAGGTACAATCTATGATCACCTCTCACCAGCCAAAAAGTAATCTGAGATCTCAAACAGGATAAGATAATTTGTTATGATCATATACCCAAACTAATCGGACACTTATACGTACAACTAGGGTGACCACCTCACTCCATGCCATCACACACTTGGTTTTCACTCCTGGGTTTTAAATCCACTAATCATTGGCACCAGATGTGTTGCTCAATGGAAGCAAGCAAAGACTAAAGCATCCAGAATGCATTATAGAGCCACATCAAAGCCCAGGACTGGAAACAGTGTGCAGGAAGACAGGGAATGAGGTGGCCACCTGCCTTACAACTTAACAGACTCAAAGAAGAGGAAAGACTTAGGTGACACTCCATCACCCTTCAGAAGATGTTCGCTTTTTCAAGCGAGCCCTTTCCAGAGACACACTTACTAACCACTACTCACTTGATGATGGTGTAGAGAGAGAAAGAGAAATGTGGGAAGGTGGAAAAGATAGTAGAGAGGTGACAGGTATACATTCATCTTAAGTGAAAGTGGTATGCCAAGCACAGATCCATATTACTCTCACTAGCCAGGTGAGACAGAAGTGGATGCCAACATACTGTTCCAACCACAGAGCCAGTGGTGGAAGTCATGCCACTCTCCCCAGCCTGGAAAACAGTGTGGTGAGCAGCCGCTGCCCGTGGAGGGTGTTCCGTGGGGCAGAGAGGCGGGGCGGGGGAGGGGCAGGGTGGGGTTACTAAACACCGGAACATGGATAATTGGAGGTAAGTAAACAATTTAATAAATAAAACGAATTAATTGGTGGTAAGCCCTTCTACCCTCTCCCAGAAAAGAGCTGTAGAAGCTACCCTATATGCCACTGTCTAGGAGAGACTAGTATATAAAATGTCACTTTCCTCCAACTCAAAGAGAGTACACAAGTCAAAACTATTCTTTATAACTCACAGATTAGAGAAAAACATCCTACACTCCAGTGTCCAAGAGAGAGAAGTAACCCTACACTCTATGCTTAGGATAGAGGAGTGTAAACCTTCCATTCTCTGGTATCCCGGAAAGGGTGGCATGGAAGGTCACCCACTCAGGAAGGAAAAATGGTGGTCATCCCACTCCTCAACCACCAGGACAGAAGTGCAGAAATTGCCCGACTCTTTTGGCCAATAGGGAGCAGCAAAGGTCACACCCACTCTGCAAAACCTGTGATAGAGTAGTGGACACAGCCAATCCTTCCACTGTCCAGGACAGGTCCTAGACACTCGTCCTGCTTGTGCCCCAGGGGAGGCTCCAGTCACTCTTTCTTCTGCTTGTGCCACAAACAACATTGGCCTGTGAGAACCTCATCAGGGGAAGGCCTGAGGATTTCAGGGTGATTTTCATGCACTCTCAGCAGTAATGAGTGGAAAGGTGCATTCATGAAAAAAGATAGGCTCTTGTTAGATTGTTGGGCCTACCCTCACTGCCAGTGTGAATGAAAGCATATCTCAAGTATCCTGAACATCATGTTTATTCTGCATGTAAGTATTAATTATGCAGACATCTGCAATAGACGGAAATATTGCATGAAAAGTTTTCCATGAGAACAATTCCAGTGAAAACAGAAATGTTATCCTTGAATTTCAACAAAAGCTGAATTTTTTTGTTGTCCTAACTCAGTGGCACCACATCCGATTCACGATATATTCCCAGTCTGTTGCTCATTTATCCGAGAACAGGGTTTGCCAAAAATGTTGTCATAAAATTAATTTCCTTCAGATAAAAAAAGAAATTACCATGCGACCTCAATTTTCTACATTGCTAGGGCTCCTCTCGCTCTTATAAGTGATTTATGTGCATGCACCAGACAACCCCATCACAGTCTGTGATTACCCCTCTTGGGCCACTGTCCACTGACTTAAGAAATGCCCAGCCTTAACGCATCAGAAAACGAGATCCCCCCCTCTCCCACCCTGTTTTGTTCTGGTAGGTAAAATGGCCGCCAGCTTCCTGGTTAACCTTGGCGGTGTTATTCTGGTTAACTCCACAAAGACCACGCCAGTTATTGCATGGTGTGTTTCCAGAAAACTCTTACATTTAATTAAAAGGTGTTGCTGCTGGAAGATAGCGCTAGACAGTCCCCCTGGGCTCCGTGTGTGTATCCTAGGGCAGCGTCTACTGTTCGGGGAGTTCAGTCCAGTCGGAAACCATTTTGTAGTGCGACTCCTGTTCTTCCTTCCTCTTCCGCTGTCTAGGATGATGCGTCTCTCATGAGTGGGGGCAGCTTTCCTCTTCCCACCGAATACTCATAGATCACAGATCCAGTTCTGTCTAGTGACACTGAAACTGCCACTCTCATTAATCATTCCACATATGACATGTTTGGCCAATCTTTTCATCTACACCCCCTCCGCACAGCACGCTACACAAAGCAATCTCTAGACTACCTATAGGTCTGACTAGAAGTGGATTGAGCTTGCTAAAAAAATGTGATGGGAAGGTTATAATATCACAGGATGAAATCCTTAAAGACATAATTTTAAATATTGCAAAATCTTTAGACTTAGAACACACCCTGTCAGTATACTTGTCTGTGTAGACAAGGTATATGATGCCTATAGAGCAGTGGTCTTGGCCTATATGTCTACCTGACACTAGTACAAACTCTAACATTAATGCAATGTTTACAGTCTGCATGTGTGTATGCTTGTATATTTTAATGGGTGTGTACAAACAATGCACTATTTATAGACATTATTCAAATAGTACAGAATTTAAGTTATATGTCTAAAGCAGCAATTAAGCACATGATACGCAGGGAGCAGTGTTACAGAATACCTGTGTGCCTGTCTGGGCATCTGTATAAGGAGAAACACGAAGTGGTAAGAAACTGTGCATCTGGTTCTCTAGGGCAAAGGTACAAATACTGCCATTTTTCCAATTGGTGTCTCTGCCTACATGAAATGTACGGTATAAATGATATAATGTGATTGGACCGTGTGTATCCATACACTACGCACAAGATTCAGTGCTGGGTCTACATTTCATGGGCACACAATGCAAATGGTGCAATGTGTACAGCCGGCTTGATGTACGATAGGGAGACAGCCATTGTATTTCCAGGTTTGACTATGCTATTCCACTTCACTGCCATCCCACTTTTCTGTCAGTTTCACTCTAGAAAATTGGATGATGAAAGGTTCTTGTGCATCTTGAGGAGGATTTACATGGTAAAGAGTGAGTCTGGACTTCGCCTAGAAGTATGTTTGTGAATCCCATGAGATATTGTTTTTTGTACACCAAATGTTGCAAAGATTTTGGTCACCAGTTTGCACTTCTGTTCTGTTGTGTGTGTGTTTGGGGGGGGGGTGTTAGAAATGGGATTTCTGGTTGGCTAAGGTATACACCAAGAAAGGCAGAACCCACAACTCTAGTCAGTGTAAGCTTGATTCACAGCTGAGATAACCTGTGTTCATCCTCTGGCAGCTTGGCGCAGAGCAGGCAAGCTTAGCAAAAGAGGCAATGTTTACAGTATTTGTGCAACACACACACAGTAACACAACGAATACACCACAAAAATACTCTACATAGGTGTATACAAATAGTTTTCTGTATTATAAACAAAAGCAGAACAAAAAGAAAAATAGACACTACATGTTTTTCAAGATATGCACGTTTAAAGAGTATAAGGAATCACAGTGCTCAATAGTTCTTGAGTGTCGATAGACCACTCACGCTCAATAGGTTATCTCCGGTCACCCCGACTGGTTTGCACTGCCTCAATCTCAAGGCAGAGGCTCACTAAGAATCCAGCTGTAGCCAGGTTGTCAAAGAAATTCCCAACTGGGTAAACATGTGGCAAGCCCACGACCTGTCCCTCTCGTCAAATGCTGACATGCTGCAAAGGCAGTCCCAGTTGCCTATTAGAGGGAGCGCATGGAGCTCCATGGACCTCCTGGGTCAGATGAAACACAGTACCTGTTCTGGATGCTTTGACATGAGCAAGGCGGGCCGCTGGCAATGGGGCTCTCTTAGCAGCATTCCCAGTTTGGGGGGCCACACTGAGTCAGATGTACTTGTGGCACTGCCCCACCATCAGCGGAAGCAGGATATGGCATTGCTTGGTGGCTTCCCTCTGCGCTGCAGCGTCTCCACTGAAGCCAGACACACAAAGGCTCTGAGTGGAGCAAAAAGGTACCCGATTTCTCTCACGACCAAGTGCTCGATAGACCACAGCACAGGTGGGAAATAGGGTACGGTCCGCTTGGGTCCCAGTGAAGCTGCTGAACTCATGATTGTCGGTTGAAGCAGGACATGCACAGGCTTCAAACTGAGTGTAAAGGCACCTAATCTCTCTCCCAGCCAAGTGCTCGTTAGACCACAGCACAAGAGGGCGATCTGGCACAGTCTGCTTGGGTAAAAATGTAGCTGCCGGACCCATGATGGCAGAGTCCGACATCAGTGAGGGGGACAGCAAAGTCTTTGATGGCACTGGGACTTCAGGAACAGGGGGCAAGCCAACAAGCCATTGGAGAATGCTTTAGATCAGCAAAACGCAGAGGTAGCAGGCAACGGGTCAGCACAGCAAGGCAGGTAGTGAAGTGACAGCCCCTCTTTCTGCTCAACAAGCAGCATGCCAACACAGCAAAGCGAGTGGTAGTCCCTCCTGGCAGCCCAGCAGTCCTTCTAGCAATGTGCAGATGTAGAGCCAGCAATGTCTGATTACAGGTACAAAAGTGTTTGATTTTAGGGGGTCAGAGAAGCAGCACTATACCCAAAAGTGCCTTTGATGTAGGGGATGACTTCAAAAGAACTCTCTGAAGTGCACATGGATCCCTTTCAAACCAGTCTTGTCTGCCAAACTAACACTGGGGGCTAAGTCAGTGCTTTGTGTGTGGTTAGGACACTACCTGTTGAAGAGTGACAGCCCCTCCCATTACTCTCTGCCCAGGAAGTCTCGAAAGAATACAGATGAATGCTCATAATGCAGATGAGCCTCACCTTCCTGTGTTTGTGGCTGTCTAGAGGGACTGCATAAAGTGCAGCTGTCCCCCAGCCCTACCATGTATTGGAGACTGGCTGTCAGGCACAAAGAGCAAGCAGTAAGTACAGAGGAATGTCCACTTTCTAAAATTGACATTTCTAAAACAGTAATGTTAAAACCAACTTCACCAGTTAGGAGGATGTATCATTACCATTCTAAACATATTAAACATGAGAAAGGAATTCCCAATGCTAGCCTGTAAGGGGATAGGTCTTATAGTAGTGAAAAAACAAAATAGATTGTTTGTCACTACCTGGACATGCAAAAGATAACGGTACATGTCCTACCCTTTCCTTACATAGCACACTGCCTGTAGGTTACTTTGGGCCTACCTTAGGGGTGGCTTATATGTAAAAAAAGGGAGAAGCATTTGAAGTACAGGTCCTGGGTATACGGTATACTACTGTGCTAGGAACTTGCCAGTACAACAAATATGCCAATCAGGTATACACCAATGTCATCATGTTTAGGGGAGAAGCACATGCACTTTAGCACTGGTTAGCAGGGGTAAAGTGCTCAGAGTCCTAAAGCCAATAAAAAGAGTTCAGCAAAAAGAGGAGGAGGTAGGCAAAAGGTTTGGGGTGACCCTTCAGAGAGGGCCATTTTCCAACAGTGATTGTGTGTGTGTCTGTCTGCCTGGGGAGAATCTCTATCTTTTATAACTGCCTTAACTCTGAGGACCTGTCCCTCCCAATTTTCCAGACTCCTCCAATGGATGTGTTACTTTATTTTTTAGACTTCTTACATAATTTCAAGATGGATGCTTGTCTATTTATTTATTTATTTGTTGCACCAGAAATATTTTGATCTGTATTATTGCACACAGGCATGTTCTTCTCATTACATAGGGTTTTAGGCCGAGTAGATGGTTTACATGGATGAAATTGCGGAGGAAAATAACACCGCTGTGTGGGATTAACAGCCTAAACAAAAATGCTATTACTTATCAAAATACAAATATCAATTACACATTTGGTTAGAGTTAATACGCGCATTTTACAATATCTTTATGGGGGAGGGGTAAAATAAAACCAGTAACCATTTTCATTTACCAGACTTCTCCTCTCCAAAATGGACATGCCCACGTGTGACTGGCAGAGAGAATGATAGATAGTTCATGCACATAAAGCAATGAAACCCACACTCCAAATGCACTGTTCCCCAGGGTATGCATTAAGATACTTGTGACCTTCTGGCAAGTAAATAAGTTGCTTTGGTATACCACTAAGGTGTCACTATGATTTCCGAGACCAAGTTGAAGTGGAGGACTTTCTGAATCAGAACCCTCAAATTGGGCTTAACATTCCAGGACCAGTATTTGAAAATACATCCCTGCTGCCGTAACTTTGCATTTGCACTACAGTATTATTTGTGCACCTTGAGGCATATCGAATCTGAAGCTCTGAATCATCAGCTTTCGGCACTGGTGACTGGGTATTCAATCACACCGTGCTGCTGACGCAGGTTTATTGTTATTTTGTGTTTCCTGAGCCAAACTGAAGTGGAGGGATTCCTTTCAAATCTGCTTCTGTGAATCATCAACTGGGCTTTCAACAATGCTGGCCAAGTACTTAATCTCACCTCTGTGTGCGTGGTGGCTTGCGTTAGCGCTGCACTCTTGCTTGCTATTTCCTGGGGCTGGTTCGCAGTGAAGGCACTCTATCGAATCTGCTCCTGTGAATCATCAACTAGACTCTCAACACTCCTGGGATTGTATTTAATCAAGCCATGCAGCTGAAAACTACAGCTTTACTTAGATTTTCCTGAGGCATGATCGAATGGGAAGTCTTCGTATAGAACAGTGTGCCATAAATCATCAGCCTGGCTTGTCCATGCTCCTGGTCAAAGATCGTACAACACTCTATGTGGTGTGCAGTGGTGAGCGCAAAGCTTGTAAGGTGCCAGGCCATTGAACCATTTATCCGGCGAGGTGGAAGATATTCAATGAAAGTCTGCCATTTTAGACCTGCGGGTGTTCTATTTTCTTACCAAAGACTTGTTATATTAGAATAGCAATTTCAATAAAACCCTTAGATCCTTAAAGTCTATTAAAAAAATTTTGGGATATAAATATTTGCTTCTATATGTAAATAAAAACCGTATTTTCTATTATCTATTTTCAATTGAACAGCAGTCTGGAGCTGCAAAAAAGGCATGTTACATTAAATGCAAAATTATATGCTTTGAAAAACTTGGCATTCTTATATATTACATCATATATTATTCTTAATGAAAACAAATATGATTTAAAACGCAGTTGCAGCCTAGCAAAAAAAATAATGCTTTTATTAAAGAAGTGACAATATAGTATCAGTCAGCCAGTCTTCAGCGGTGCACTCCTGTTCTGTACAGACATTTCACACTTTCATTCTCCTTTCAAAATCTTTTTTCAGTTTAAGGAAAAGCTCTATTGACAAGTAAATATTTTATCGCAAAAAAGACAAAGTTGGCCAGTTGTGGTGATACATCTATCAAACTGAAGTTTTTATAAATATTGACTGGCACTTTATTATATTTGTAAATGTATGTAGGTAAGCCTAGTTTTATTATTCTTAACTGTGCCACTATGTACCTTTATGATATATTTTTTTGCCAATATACATTGATGTGGAGTTAAGAATTTTATATCTATACCTATGTATTAATACTTATGTTGACAATGCAGCGGCAGGTGATATTTTGTAGAACATATTCTTGTAGGTCGATATTTGTCACAGTAATAGTCTGGCATACAGCCGGGTAAAGACACTGTTGGGTAAGATGAGCAGGTTTGCTGAGTGTCCTGAAAAAAAGCCTGCTCATCTACTGGGCCACGCTAGTGATCAGCATTGGGCAGGATTAAGCTCCCATTCCTATTTGTAGCCACCCTTAGCAGCCTGCCTTCTGCATTGTGGGTGCTAGGTTTATTGTAACTGAGCTAACACAGCCTCTGCCAACCTCCTGTCACTGCTGTTGACTGTCCTCCTGGGCTGGAGAGGATACAAAAGATAGAGTTGCAATAACTGTGTATTTCCAGGCACCAGTTTTCCTGATGAGACACAGAGTATTTTATTTTTCGCCCACATACTGCAATTGCCAGGAAAGATAGTTCTTTTCTCCCTTTGTAATGTAGGAATGTGTGTTTCCCTTAATTTGCAAGTCAGTGGCACATTGTTTTTCCCAGTATATTTTGGGAGCCTGAACCCAAATAATACATTGAGTCCCAATATGTTGATCACCCCAAAATGTGGCTCTGGCAGGTCGGCTCTGGCACCCATGACCTAGAGATAAGAGTTAACACCTCCACAACATCAGGCCCAACAAATTGTCAGGGTAAATCAAATATTGACTGGGACCACTCAATACCCGAGCTCTAGATTGATAAACAATTTAACAGTTTTATTACAAAAACGTCAAAATAGGTGGTACAGAAAAATTCAGTAACTGCCACGAAGACACAGAAATCTGAAATTATTTCAAATCCCAATAAGCAGCCAAGCCTCGCTAAAATCTAAATTTCAGAATCACAAGGAATACTGACAGCATATTCAGGGGAAAACTAACATCTTTAAATAGTTGAACAGAGTTCTCAGTGGAAAATTAAATGTCTCTGACCCCAAAACTAGAGCTTTTTATAGACATATTGAGCTTAAACAATTAGCAAAACTACAGATTCAGCTTAGCAAAATTAGCGGTATCACATATTGGACAAATCAAAAGTAAGATTGTCATTAATAGTTAATCCGTTTCTAGGGTAGCCAGGAATATTCCATTAGCTTCCACAGCAACAGCAGTTCAGAGATGTAAAATACAAAATGAAACATTCTCGAACAAAGACTCATATACTAGTGTGTTAGCAAGCCTGCATTTGAACTTACAGTGGACGTGTTCTTCAGAAAATACATCAGGAACATGATGGAAAGTTCATTCACAGTAGATGCTGTTGGAAATGGGCCTTTT
The DNA here is from genome assembly GCF_964261635.1 of Lissotriton helveticus. Lineage (NCBI taxonomy): Eukaryota > Metazoa > Chordata > Amphibia > Caudata > Salamandridae > Lissotriton > Lissotriton helveticus. The sequence continues at coordinate 488,597,758 of NC_136068.1, forward strand.
TGTAGGGTCACACCGATAATATTTATGATTCCCCCTCCACTTTTGTGACCTTGTTTTTGCTGGTATTAGGATTCTGAGCACTTTGCCACAGATAACCAGTACTAAAGTGCATGTTCTCTCTCTTCTAAAACATGGTAACATTGGCTCATGCCCAATTGACAAATTTAATTTACTTATACATATCTAGTAAAGTGCACTACATGTGTCCAGGGCATGTAAATTAAATGCTACTAGTGGGCCTGTAGTACTGCTTGTGCCACCCCTTATGTAGCCCGTTAATGATTTCTCAGGCCTGCCACTTCATCACTTGTGTTTGCAGTTTACACTGCCATGTAACCTTCGTGAAACAAACCTTTTACCATGCCTAAACATTTAATTTTTTTTACATATAATTCACCCCTAAGTTAGGCACTGGACAACCCAGAGGATAGAGTGCAATGTATTTAAAAGGCAGTACATGTACCTTTAAGTTTTACATGTCCTGGTAGTGAAAAACTCTCCAAGTCATATTTCACGCCAGCAAGGCCTATCTCTCCCATAGGATAATTTTGTGATTGCCTTATTACATTTTATGAGTGTAATTTGCAATTGGGAAGAGATAAGATCCCCTAGTCTGGTGTCTCTGGAATCCTAATTTAAAATCCTAACTGAATGGTGAAGTTGGATTTTAAATTACAGTTCAGGAAATGTCACTTTTAGAAAGTTGAAATGTTCTTACTTTAGCTAATTGGTGCCTACTGCCTGTCTATGATCAGTGCGGGATGGGTGACAGCTGGGCTTTGCGTCTTCCCCCTAGACAGTCACACACCATTGGAGCTTAGGTGTGACTTGATGGGCCTCTGGCACCATGACTTCAGTACACTTCTGGACCTGTGAAGACTATGCCAGGAAGATGGGCTGGTGTGCCGCTGAAGGACTGCCACTCTCCTGGACTGCTGCTTTGCTGGACTCCTGCTTGGCTGTGCTGCCCTTTTGCCTGCTGTTCCCCTGCCTGGGAGAGAAGGACTGGACCTGCATCACTTGAATCCAGAATGACTCTAAGGGCTAGTTGGCTGACCTCCTGATCCGAAGTCTCAGGGACATAAAAGACTTCCAACTTACCTGCTTCTGCACCTGGACTCTGCCATCTGTGAGTCTTTCCTGCCAAATAGTGACACCCCAGTCCTGTACCCATGGAGGTAGGCCTAAGGTGGTTGCTTCAGCTAAACCCATGGATCCTCAGTCAAACCAGCTCATCGGCACCGTTGTGTGACTCAGAACCGGCGCATCGCCCCTGTTGCTTAGATCAGAACTGGTGCATCACTCCTGTTGTGTTGGTTGGAACCAGCGTATTGCTCCTGTTGCATTACTAGAACCGGTGCATGCCTTGCTGTGTGGATCGGCCCGAAGCATCACCTCCGGAACCCCCACTGCACAAGCTCTCCCCATTTCCGTTGACTGCATCCTTGATGACAACGACAAATGTTTGCCTCACATCTCTTCACTCATCAGATCCACCACATCGTCTCTGCTGCGCAGATCAGAACCAGCGCTTCGCCCCCACTGCGTGGATCGACACCGATGCATCCCTTCATCTGCAGCCAGCAACTTCAACGTTGAATCAGCCAGGATCAAGGTACTTTTGTTCAGTGGAACTCAGGGTCTCTGTATCCGGATACGGTCTATCACAGTCGGCCTGAACTTTTGACTTTGTTCCGATCCAGCGCGATCAGATATCCCAGGTAAGCACGTATTGCTTCTAAGTGCTATTTTTCAGTTTATTCTTTAAAATATTTACATCTCAAGTTCTACTAATTGGATGTTTTTCATTTTGGTCTTGTTTAATTTATTAAAGTAAGTGCTTGTTTTCAAACCTGGTGTGAAATCTTTTTGTGTGGTGTTTGGACTGCTTTACTGTTTGAAGTGTTGCACAAATACATTAAACATTGCCTCTAAGGCAAGCCTGGCTGCTCTGCGCTAAGGTACCATAGGTTAAGCACAGGTTAATTTGGGGTTTGCATGCTTCTAACCCTGACTAGGATTGTGGTTGTTGCTTGACTAGAGCTCATACCTCAGTCAACCTCCAACCCAGTTTCAAACTCATGCTCTCTAAGGAAAATAACCAATTGTGCTACAGTGTGCTGTGCTCTGCAAACACTGTGGGGAGAGAAGACTCACAGGGGGACATTTAATGGGAGGTTGAATAAGGGGGTAGAAAATGAACAAGACACTAGAAACGGCATCCATCTTAATAAAATGAAATTTCTATGAAAATGTGGCATAACCAAACTACGTTAATAATCACACTTCTAAGCATCAGAATTAGATCCTTTTAAGTTCAACATCATTAATGTATCAGTTACAACTAAATTCATCATACAAATCATTAGTATGTACAAATTACCTCTACCCCAAATTGCATATTTGTAAACCTTTGACAATAGGAGCTCCCTTTGTTTTGTATAGCAAGCTTGTATCGTTATAAATACTGCAGTGCAGGCTTCAACATTATCAGTCACCAATTAATTTGCCAGAAAATATGAAGATAAGTGACTTATCCATGGTTAGTATCTGTTCATGTAAACATGAAGGGGCAACTGGGTCAACATCCAACTTGGCATTAGGATCAAGACTCTAAACAGAATATTGGTAATAAGGCTGTATCATTGCTCCAACACCATTTGAATAATAGGGCCTTATTTTGGGAACAGATAATTGCTGATCCCTGAACAGAATGCCATTATTTGTGTTAATTGCCTTACCATCTCAATTTTCCTTTGGTGAATTTTGGCAGGTCAAACCTCCCTAAATTTACCATCCGAAAATGTGAGGTAAGTTCCAACACAGGTGAAATGTGGTGTTGTGAACACCAAATTCCACATGTAATTCCCCATTGTCCCAGGGAAAACTCAAAACTAAGGGGTAATTACCACATCTGGAAAATACTGCAACCCATGGAGTGAGTATTCATTGTCCATGATAACTGGATCAGTCCTTTATGGGTCACTTGGAATCAGGACCATACTAGCAAAAGTATCTGTTGCTCATATGAGCTCACATCATTCAGAACTTTATTAGCCTTGGAACCAATCTAATTTGACATGTATGCAGACAACTTGGTCATATATATTTGATATCATCTCATTAGGCCTGCTGAGATTATTGAATGCACTGGGTTTTATAATCAATATAATGTCTTAGTAGATCACCTGGCAAAACTGAAACACTAGTATTTTGAAATTAATACATGTTCCTAAAGATGGCCTCTTGAGAGTGAGCTCAATGAGCATGTTAAATATTATCAGTATAGCCATAACAACCAATGTCTCTTACGAAGAATTAGAGCAAAATTATGATCTTTAAGTGAGTTGCGCAGAAGCCCCTGTGGAGCAAACCTATCATGTTATGTTATGTTATGTTATTATAATTTATTGTGCGCGCAGCTACTCCAGCAAAGGAGCGTCCCGGCGCATAGACAAGGAGGAACATAACACAACAGGAAAAGATAAAACCTGTTGGGGGCAGCTAAAACAGAAAGGTTTTTATTGCTCTCCGGAAAGTCATGAGGTCCTCTAATAGACGGATTTCAACCGGAAGGGAGTTCCAGGTTAATGCAGCTTTTACTCTAAAGGAGCGACCCCCCATGCGGCAGAGCCTAAATCTAGGGACAACAGCAAGGGCCTGGCCTTGAGAGCGGAGGGTGCGAGTAGGGACATAGAGAGAAAGACAGCTGGACAAGATTTCTGGGCCTATACCTCTCAGAATCTTAAAGGTCAAACAGAGGACCTTAAAGAGAATGCGCTTCCTCACTGGAAGCCAGTGTAGAGAGCGAAGGACATTAGACACAGAACAAAATCTGGGGAGGCCGACAATCGCTCTCGCCGCAGCATTTTGAACCCTTTGTAGGCGAGTTAGTTCGGCCTGATTAGCCCCAACCAACAAAGAGCTAGCATAATCCAGGCGAGAGATGATAGTTGCCTGGATCACCAGCTGTCTGGTTGGGGCATCAAAAAACTTGAGTACTGGTCTTAGGCCTCTCAACAGACCAAAACAACAAGCTGCTGTCTTTTTGGTATGCCCTACAAAAGTAAGGCCCGTGTCCAACCAGACCCCCAGATTTTTTACCTCCGACACCGGGGTCGGAGTGGGTCCCAGCTCGGGAGGCCACCATTGGTCACCCCACAGCTCCACTCCCCTTCCGACAATCATTACCTCCGTTTTAGTGGCATTAAGCTGGAGACAGTTTCCTGTCAACCAGCTAGCCACCTCCTTCAGTCCAGCTTGAAACCTGGGGGCATCTTGTTCCGCGTCCCCGCTGAGAGTAACCGCCAGCTGTGTGTCGTCGGCATATGAGACCAGGGTAAGGCCCCATTGCCTGGCGACATCAGCCAGCGGTCTCACATAGAGATTAAACAGCGTGGGGCTCAGCGAGGACCCCTGCGGGACCCCCATGGCCAAAGGCTGGAACTTAGACTTGAAGGGAGGGATGGAAACACAGAAGGAACGACCGTCGAGGAAGGAGCGGAACCACTGCAACGCCTGGCCACCAATTCCAATCTCCTCAAGCCGATGCAGGAGGATGCTATGGGATACCGTGTCAAAGGCGGCGCTGAGATCTAACAATATCAGCGCCGCCGTATGACCCTCATCCAACCTTGCACGGAGGTGTTCCACCATCACAAGAAGAGCGGTCTCCGTGCTGTGTCCAGCACGGAAGCCGTTTTGTGAGGGGTCAAGGGCATTGGTACGGGATAGGTGTTCTGACAGGGCCAGATTAACGTGGGCCTCTGTAATCTTTGCCGGCCAGGGTAGTAGCGAGATAGGGCGATAACTTTCAGGCTTAGATGGGTCCAAGGAAGGCTTTTTGATGATTGGGAGCATTTCAGTCTTAGTTTGTGTTACACATGTGAGCTTGGAAAAGGAACTTGCATGATAAGCAATTTAATGTACTTATTTTCTTTACCAGATCAACCAACACATCTTCTTACACATTTGCAAAGGGACTGGAATGATGCTTTCGGGAGACCATGTCTCATAGGCTAGGAAAGCTTTACACTAGCTTCCTGTGAAAGATCTGATACAAGTTAGAGTGTTGGAATTTACATTTCCAAAACTTGACTAATCGGATTTGTTTACATCACCTGCCTAGGGAGCTTAGTTACCTGGCTAAAAAGGCATTTTCAGTCATGGATTTCAATGTATAAGTGGAAGAACTTTTCCTGTTGCAGGACCATTATTCTGGAACTCATTATTAGAACATCTTAAACTCTTTGTTTCCTTTTCCAGCTTCAAATCTTGACTCGAGACAACCCTATTCTCTTGAAAAGCTATAATTGAAGACTAGGAAAGTGAATTCTATATAAATGTCATGACTAATTGATTTAGTGAACCACTCAGGCTGTAATTTGACTGGAGGTTGGCCCCTGAGGAACATGTTTATTGGCTATTCAAATAAGATATTTTTTATGTATCATTTGAAACACACAGTTGCCTTTCTTTGTGAAGTACGTTACAGTTTATCCTATCTGATAGTAAACTTTGAAAAACAAAATTTAAATTGATAGACAGAGGGGCATGGTCTGCCATGGAAAGATGGCGGACATGTTGTAGCTCCGCTCCAATGGGGATCCATGATCCAGACCAATTCAAGCATAGACGGCGAGCGAGACTCCCACCACATGCGGTGTAATCGGTGGGGGACCAGAGGAGACTACTTGAAATATGCCAGGGATGGGCAGGGGGTCGTTATGCCCGCGATCAAGAAGGCATCATCCCGAGGCCCGCGATTCACAAGGACTCCAGAGGGTGAGCTGCGGCCTCTGAGACCCTGAGTGCTGCCTGTCCTTTTCTACAGCTTGACAGGGTGCAACACCCGCTGTGATGATGGAGGAAACAGAATACCTGAATGGCCCCCTAAAGGAACAGGAACTATGAGGAGCTATTCATGACTTTCCTATGTGTAAAACTGTGGGATTAGATGGCCTGCCTATTGTGTTCTACAAAACCTATGAGCAGCACTGATTTCCAAATTACTAGAACTGTAGACGGTTGCCCTTACTGCAGGATGGCTACCCCACACCCTCCAAGAGGCACCAGTGGCTTCACTCCTGAAGCCAAGGCATGACCTCCTTGAGACTGCCTCCTATAGACCACTGCCAATGCTGGGCAGTGATTACAAGATCCTAAGTAAGGCCATTGTGACGCGGTTCCTTGAACATCTGCTAGACCTGGTCCACTAGGACCAAAATGGATTCATACCAAATAGATCCACGACTCTCTATACCCATAAGTTGCTTAGGATACAAGAAGTAACCCAGAGACATCGGCTCTTTTTCTGGTCCTGGACCTAGAAAAAGCATTTGACACCTTAGACTGGGGGTACATGTTTGCCACGCTAGACACGTTGGGCAGCAGAGGCAGACTACAGAGCTGACGAGACCCTTCTGCACAGAACCCTTAGTGAGGGTGAAAATGGGGCAACAGATATCAGTCCTCATCCCGGTCGATAGGGGCATGCCTTAGGGATGTCCTCTCTCTTGCCTGCTCTATGCCCTGGTGATTGAACCTCTCATGCAGAGGCTCCATCAAACAGGCCCAGAGTGTGGCATAACCCACTCAATCTCCTTATATGCTGATGACGTCCTAATCTACATAAAGTCCTCTGCACAGACATCAATGAGGTAGCGCATATCCTAGATGCCTTCAGATCCGTGTCAGGACCAGGGAGCATCTGGGCCAAGACCTGCTTGTTCCTGATCCATCCAGAATGGTCACCACAGTGCGCTGTGGTAGGTTCTCATGTCCTTTGCTGGGAGCCCTCAACATTTACCACTCGACCCAAGACTTCACTGACAGAAGCCGCCTGAAGGCAATTGCCATCCTCCATCTCCAAATCACCTTTTGGTCTTCCCTTCCACTCTTGGTACAGGGCCCAGTATCTCTCTCCAAAATAGTGATGCTTCAGCACCTATTGCATTACTTCTCTAACTTACCACTGGGCATCCCCCACTTCACGTTCCGATCACTGCATACAATGCTTGGTGGCCTCATCTGAAATAGGAGCAGATGCCGAGTCGCATTGGCCAAATCGCAGCTCCCAGTACACAGTGGGGAGCAAGCCTCCCCCCCTGAATTTTGAACATTATTACCTAGTGGCGCAGCTACAGTGGCCTGCCTGGTGGCTAGTGAGAAGACACTTGGAGGAGCTGGGAGTAGTACCCAAGGGGAAGGCGAATAAGCTGGCGCTAGAACTATTCCTCCCAAAGCCAGTGCTCCCCACCCCCACTATTTGTCTCCTGTGGGTGGCATATAACAGTTACAGGAGAGCACTACGGATCATGCCAGTGAAGCCACAGTACACCCCAACATCCTCCTTGCTCCATTCAGGCACTCAGGTAACAGATTGTCTGGTAAGGGATGGGGCTTTGGGGTTCAGTAGGAGTGGACACCCTGGGAGACTTGTTCTAGGATGGGACCCTCATCTCTTTCGAACAATTGGCGGACAGCATGGACCTCTTGGTGGCCTAATTCCTGCCTACAAGTGACTGATGGGAGAACTATAGTGGCTGTGGGGCACAGTGGACACACAACCTGAGCCACACCCTCCACACAATGGGCACCAGTCATTGGCTGATCACTTGACTTGCAAGGGGGCTCTCCCATACGCTACAGGGCCACTAGAGTCCCTTCAGCAGTCTTGGAAGGAAGACAATAGCCATACAATGATACAGAAGGAAAGGGATAGAACATTGCTACACCCGCGGATGGTCCCCTGCAACGTCCGCTACCAATATATTCAGCACAAAACCCTGCACAGGTCATGCCTCACCCTGGCCAAAGAACACAAAATCTACCTTGTGGTATCTTTCAAATGCCTGTGCTGTCATGCAACTGGACCGGACATGTTACATATGTTTTGGAGCTTTCCGATGGCCTGCGTCCTTTGGTTGGGGGTCATAGATACCCTCAACAGAGTCACAGGCCACACAAACTTTATCTGCATGGCCAGCAGCCTGCCAAGCATTTACAAACACCGCAGGTCAGGAGTAGCTACCACTCGCTTCATTGACATGGCACTGCTAATGCACTAGAAGGTTAGCACACTGTCGAGTGTATAAGCGTGCAGACTGCGGAAACAACCCATTGTGTCTGCCTGGCATGGCCTAATGACGGCCCTCCAAGAACTTCCGGATAGTTCCACCACCTTGGACTAACCAAATGTACAATACAATCAGTGGCGTAGCTGGTGGGGGGGGTCCACCCAGGGCAGCATGAGTTTTGGAGGAGGCGGCCTTCCCCCTGCTATCACCTGCCACCTCGGGGCAGCACCAGCCCCCGCTCCTCAATGTGTTTGCCGCGAGGGGGAGGCAAACAGAGAAAATACTCGCCAGCAAACCCCCCCCCCACTCTTCACTGCGGCCGCAGCGGGCGGTAAACGCATGGCATTAGGGCCACTTCAGCAATACTGGCACTTCCCCCTCTTATCCCTCCACCGCCCTCTTTGGCATCAATTTCCTGTCGCGCAGCTTTGGCCCAAAGGTGATGTACTTTTTACAGCATAAGTTACATTGGCGCAGAGACCTCAGCACCACAAAGGAGCCAAGGGGAGTCTACACTTTACCACTACACACTGCATGTTATCTAGAGAAAGTTTTCGGTCAGGCTCACAGTTTTAATTGTTTGTTGTGTTCCTGTAACCTATACTACCAAGTCATCACACACGTACATTTGTAATTATAGGACTTTATCACATAACGCCTGTAATTATGTCGTTAAAACCTATGCATGGATTACCGTGCCCGCTGTACCGCATACAATAAAATCTCAATAAAGATGGATTAAAAAATTTGCATTGCTAGACTTTAAGGGCCTGCTTATAAACCATGGTCTGTAGTCATGGTGGGCTGAACCGCTTCTTTCCAAGCGGCATTGGAGAATTATATTGCCACACTGATGGATGGAGCGTTCCGATAAATTTGACAGACATGAATTAAAAATAGATTTTCATTAGAATGTCTGTAGCTCAGCTGAAGCAGGATTTAGACCACAACAATGTTTACTGGAGGCAAAAGATTCCATGATTTCCGCTAATTTTATGAGCGCTCACATAAATCAAATTAAGATATTGGCTAAAACAGGCTCGTGTCTGGAACTCCCAAGGGAGCAGAGAATGTGTAGCTTGAGTGGCATGTTTATGGAAACCCTGCGCCGTGTTATTGTGCTCAGAACTGGGAAATTGGCGACAGCTCTGTTTATAACCCTCTTCCCTAACATCACGTGCATGCAGTCTTAAAAAAGCTCACAAATTGTGACACAAACTGAATATGATTAAAAACTCTATGAATTATTCGTTGTGCTTTAACGTATGTATACAGAGCTGATCATTAGAATCCAGATAGCCATTGTAAATTAGTGATATTTTAACGAATTATCATTATTTATTTAATATTTTTAGGTTATGTATGAAAAGTACATCTAGCGACAGAGTTCAGCGCAAAGCCGTACTGAGCAACAGGATGATAGTCAGCACATTAGGATGCACCAGTACGCGCACATGTGCACAGTGTCAGTTCCAGATAATAAGTGCATGCCCTAAAAGAAGGGCTCAATAAGGTAGCATCATAGCGGAATCAAGACTGATTTGCATATAGCTGTGTCTGAACTGGGGTGGCGAAGTGAGCTAAAGAACGATTATGGATTCAGCCCAGATCTGTGATGGGGGTGAGTGCCTGAAAAGTTTCAGCGCTCTGTCCATCATCTCCTTGTGTTTGCCTTGTTCGTTCTAAGTTGGCAGGGTATGCCCAGACATGAGTCCCTTGCTCACTTTGCCACTGGATTCAAGCTAGCCTGGCTGAAGAGGGCTGTTAGCCTGAAACCGGTCCCAGGATATTTGTTTCCGGTCCATGGAAGACATGACTTGGCAGTTCAGGCTAGACTGTTCCCATGAGCCACAGGGTCAAGAAGGATTTGTATATAGCTGTATCTGAACTGGGGTGGCGAAGTGTGATGTGATCAAGGCCTTTCGGGGCAAAAACGCGTCATGATGGCCGGTGTGGGTGGAGTTGAATAAACTTCAAACTTGCACTAAAATGTGGTCCGTGCTCCGTTACTGAAATTGGTGGCAAGTGGATGCAAGCAGAGTGTTCTGGAGATATATATATATAGCGGCTCCATCACGCCCATTAAGTCTGAAGCGGCGTTATTTGGAACAGCGTTGCCATTCTCGAGGTGAATACTGGCTGGGACTGGTTCATCTTTATTGCCAGCTAATCTACTATAGGGTTTAAAGACTTTGTGGAGGAATGGAGGCATACTACTTTAGTTTTCACGCCCACTGTGGCGAAGCTGACTACAAAAGTGCAACTAACATGGCGCGAAAATCTTGCAGCCTTTCTTCAGCAGCATCCAGTGAGAAAGGGCTAGGGGAGCCCGAAACCGGTATGGACATTGAAATATTGCTGCAATTAGATGCCGTTTCCCTGCCGCCCAAGAGCAATAAAAGGCTTCAAAACGCTGATGTGAGGCGCCTCAATGTTTGGGTAGTGTCAGATGGACTATATTTATATATATATATATATCACTGCAGAAGCGCAATCGATGAACTACAGCGCCCAGCATGCTGTTGGGCTGCAGGAGCAGCGTGAGGTGCCTGACACCTGTGAGGCAAAGGCGGGGTAAGTGGTCACGTGATAGGGAGTGGCCACGGCTTTAAAACATCGGAGCACTGAACCCCTGGTAACAAGAAGGACACAATTGAAACGGGCACTGAGAAAGGACAAACTAAGTCTGAAACGCGCCTGCCTAACGTTTCAGGGACCCTTTTGCTTGCCAGCGCTTGTATCATCATTAAAGCCAACTATTTGTATCCCCCGGAGCTGGTCACACTCTTTCTTTTTTGCGATATATATATATATATTTTCCCCAAATCCGCTCACGAACTTCCTCTTCTAGGAAAAACAGACACGGACCCAAAGCCCAAAGTTCAGTGCTGTTTCAAGTTTATTTACTTGAGCTGTCTGCCATTATGCATTTCGGCCTCATCCGCCTTGATCACATGACAAGCTGCCTTTGCAAATCAGTGTTTCTTAAAGTGATGTGTGCATGCTAAACATTGACTAACATCGAAAACAGACTATATGGATGCGATCATTTCATACATTCCGGGAAAATTTTCCAGCCGTATCTAGCAGAATTTTCTACCACTGCCATTTATCTATATTTACAATAAATTTGGAATTTTAGATAACCGCTTGAATGCTTTTAAACAAATGAATGAATAAATACATTCATACATACATAAATGTAGCTTATTGTCCTTGCATATCGTCGAATTGTAATTACGATATAATTATAATAAAATACAGATAATAAAAGACGTTCTTAAAATCCATATGAAATAGAAAAGAGAACAGAATTTTATGTCACCACCCTTGCTCTAAAACAAATATATATAATTTTTTTTCTTGACGGAACAGGCAGCAAATTGGTGAGGGTCCCCATGCCATAAAAAAGTGCATTTACTCAACTTCTATTTTTCTTTTTTTATTACAATGCATCTCAGATTAGTAAATATAAATCCGGCACCAGAATCATTTTGTAGGTGTGCACATGCGTAATAACACATGCATGCCTACAAAAAGACATTACCACAATGGCCGCATCACCACGCCTTTTTTTTGTTTTTTTTATTTTTTATATTTTGGCAATGCTGTGCAGCATCTTGCTGATCCTGGACGACATTGCCAAAAGGCACCGGCAAAGCTGATAGATCTCAAACACCCAGGCAGTTGGCTTTGCCAATGCTTGTTTATGTGTTGATGCTTTTGTATATTATTTTTTAACAAATGATGGATTACTAGATTTGTTTTGTCAAGGAGCATTTCAGCCCCTTTGTTTTCAATTCTCTTCAGCTTTAAGGCCTCCTAAAGCGTTCACAAGCCCCCAATCTCCAAAATATTTGGCCACGCTGAGCCACTGTTCTCAGACCAAATGTATGCTGAGCATAAGTGAAAAAAACATTCTGCTGAAACAGGCCGGCAGCCCTGGTGTGTTGGTACAACTCTAGGGTATTGCTACCGAGACTAAGAGTGAAGGAAGTTAGACCTCATCAATATCTATAAGCTGCGTGCATAGGATGGTAGCAATGTATAGGTGTAAATGTACAACGTTTTGACAATTTTCTTACATCGTGTCACGTTGTAGTGGTATTTATATCGTGCTTTCTACTCCTAATGTGGTTCTGTAGCATTGTTCAGAATGGTAGCATGTAACTCCATGAGAGGCTTAGGGCCTAATTACGAGTTTGACGGTCCATCAGACTGCTGAATCCTGCTGGCGGTCCACCTGCCCTATTACGAACACGGCAGTGGGACCGCCACAGCACCGCCGCAACCGCCGGAGATCATGGATCCCGTTGTGGTGGTGTGGCGGTCAGAGGCCCTAATATGCTGGCGGTGCCGCTGCGGCACGGACGAGCATATTAGGAGTTTCCTCATTGCCACTGTTTCCATGGCGGTGAGGCTGCCATGAAAACTGTGGCTGTGAGGAAACAAAGGGGGCCCTACAGGGCCTCCTGTTGCCTCACGGCCAAAGGATACCTTCAGGGGGGCACATGTTGTGCCCCCTGTGTGCAATCAACCCCTTTTCTGCACGACATGGACTTTAGAGTTCATGCCATGCAGTAACAGGCTTTGGCGTTCCCATTGCAGTGCCTTTTTAATGAATATAGCACATCACTACGCGATGTATAACATTGTGTGCTTTTACAACACAGTCATTACAACGATCGTGTTGTTAGTACCCGATGCATTTACATCAGAAGTCATTACACCGACTTGCAGTAGGGGGCATGCTGGACTTAGGAATAGTATTATTTACTATTCCTACTCCAGTTTGCGCAACAGTTGGTAGGTGTTGGAATTCATTTCTAATATCTCAGCGCCCCCTACAGCAAGTTGTTGTAATGACTTGCTATGTAAATGCATTGCATACTAACAACGTGGTTGTTGTAACGACCGGGTTGTAATAGTACTGCGATATAATGACATCGTTGTAAGTGCTGTTTCCACTTTTTAATAGGCACTGCCATGGAAACGCCAAAGGACCGCCTGCCAGACCACAAGATTACTTGTAATCTGGCAGGTGGCCCGTGGTGAAATTTGGCGGTACTGGAGACGGGCTCTGGCATGGCAGCCCTTTCTAGGACCACCAAACTCGTAATCAAGCTCATCGAATTTGTATTCATACATATTGAGTTAGTATTGGCATACAATTAGTGAGCATCCTGACAAGGAATTAGTCATGCAATCTGCTACGTAAGGCTATTATGTATGCTCCTGTATTCTCAAAATCTTTTATGCAAACTGGCATGCAGTGTATGTCCTGGCGAGTTTACATAATCTGTCATGCCAGTAATCATTAAATTTATTTTGCATGATGATCTGAGAGTTAGGGGAAGGCATTGCAAGCAGAGAGGACTGATGGCAGGTTAGTACCCAGATTTGAAAAATCATGCAAGCGGTCATGCAGAGCAAGGGCTTTCATGCAATATGCCACGTAATCATTTCTGAACATGTAATGCATTATTTTTGAAAAAGAAAAATATAGCAAACAATCAATTAATAGATGCCATCTCTCTCAGAAAAAACGGTTATAAATTACATTAAATATGTATCTTCTGCGACCATAAATGTACTAAAATTGATATAGCAACACATTTGTATATGGATGTATCAAACATTATTTTTTATTTGTTATTTATTGATTTGTTTGGTTAAGTGATTATATCGCATATTCTTATTACATTTGATATATTTAATTACAATTTTAATAGCAATTCAAATGAAAATACATTCATCATATACAATTCACAAAACAAGACATGAAACCCAAAAACATAATTACAACAAGTCACACTGGACCGGTCAAGGTTTTATAGTAGTAGGCAAAGCGGTTGGTTTTGACTGTAACGCATTATGCAATGCTGGTGGTCATTCTGGTGATTGTACTGGCTGTCGAACAACGGGGACTCACAGGGCCATGTCAGTGGTCATGCCTGTAGTCAGGCTGGCACTCGTGTCTGAAATCATGCAAGTGGTCATGCAAACGTCATGTTAGCAAGGCATGAGTAATAGTAAATCACAGGTTAACCAGTATGCTGGTTTAGATTAATTGTTTTATTGCATTTCAGAATAGTAGTAGACATTACCTGTGTTCCGTCAAATTCATTCCTGTAAAAGATTTGTTTGGTGACAATTTGTTGTAGTTAATGTCAGAACATTCCAATGTGGACTTTCAGTGATGACCCAAGCTGCCCTTTGATGGCCCTTTGTGTGTAACTGTAGCCGGGTCTTCATAATGCGCCTAAATTCCACGGGTTTTCAATGTTTCTTATTTCTGCAGGATATGATCTCCAGAGTTTAAAAGTTTGAACTGAGAAAGGGGTACAACATAAACATTTCTTTTTGAAAGGTGGAGTGATTAGGTAAGGTGCTAGTCGGGATAGCTGTGTCCTTTCTGAGAGCATCTTTTAACCTTTACTCGTAGAAGGTCTTGGTTCATGCAGTTGATGGCTTCTGTGCAATGCAAAGGACCAGAGACTAGAGGGAGAGGTGTGGCGCCGCGGCCAGGGCGACTGACGCTGGAATCTGTGGATCACGGTTCGATCCCCGGCATCGGCGGTAGATTAGCCCAGCACCATGTGACTCTGGGCAATAGCTTGCTTAATCTTCCCGACGGCCCCCAGCGCCTGGAGACCCTTACGGGTGATTGTTCGCGCTTTACAAATGTGGATTATGTTTTGAGGCCCGGAAGCCAGTGAAGTGCTTCGAAGTCAGGGGAAATTCAACCGTGTACATTAATGTATAAGTTGTCTCTCTGCATATTTCTGAATTCTTTGTAGCCGATGCATAACTGGCAATGACAGACCATTTGCAAACTCCAGATGTGAATGTCAAAATTGATAACCACCTTGATCTTCTGTGGAAATCCCAAAAATAAAACCATATGCTGAAGTATTTGCTGTATTAAAGACACTTTTTGCCACTCGGTTCACTTATGGGGCCATGGAGAGGTCAGAATTCCAGAAAACTCACAGTTTATCGTGTAATGGCAACAAACTTGCAAACAGCACCTTTATCTTCCAAATCACCACCCTTTACGTCAATGTTACTATTATACATTTGTGTGCAATTACCCAGAAATAAAACCATTTGTGCCTGACAGGGATACTTTTGTGGATTTCTGAGAGTTGTAATTGGAGCCATTTTCAGACATAAACATGGGGTTACAATTCTAAATGGCTATGTAATTTAGATCCGATGTACTTAGAAATGACCTTCGTATTTCTGGAGTTAATGAAGATAACATGTATCTTTATACAGAACATCAGTGTTGACTAATGTTTTGGTTGAACATACCGTAAAGTTTCTGATGCAGTACAGCAAGTAGGAAGCTGGGCCAAGGTGCAGTACAACTGGCTACATGTTCAATTTAGCCCATTGAATTTACTAAGCTAGTGTCAGGTGATTTGGGTGGCATCTCTAGCCACATGGTGCAAATGAGTAAACAAGGAGAACATAGGTCCATGAATTCTGGGGTTCATTGTCATGGCACCCGGCTTTGTAGGTTTCTAGTATGAAAAGAGCCACTTCACAAGGTCCAACTTGACTGAAGCCTACTTATCTGCCCAAGGTGCCCTCACAAGCAAACAGGTGACCAAGCGCCTGCCAGGTCTTAGTTTTTGTTGCCCCTTGAAATGAAGACAAAGATGGGTGGGTGAGCTCTGGGCAGGGGCAAGAGGTGCACCCTCAGTAATCCCGAAGGGTACTATGAGTCAATAGTATAGTATCAATACACGTTTGTATCCTATACTTTTACTAGGCGACCAACAGGGGTGCTATGTTTTTTTTTGTGAGAACAGAGCCTGAAAAACATAGACTGCAAAAATAATTCTCTGAAATCTACCCTACAAATAGTGACCTTTAATGAGACTATCTCTCTACAAATTAAATTCCACCTCTTTCAAATTCCTAAAGCCAGCAAAATGGCCCAGAGCTAAATACTTCCCAGTGACATCTAAAATGGCCGATCCATTTTTCTTCTTACAGGGCAGTACATTACTTTTCCGAAGGGTTGATAAATATTTAATGGCTACAAACCTAAGGAGACTACTTTGTCACTGCTGTGGCCCAACTTCTCTGATGGTCCAACAGAGTAAGGGCTGTCAGAGAATTGGCTTTATGTCTGTCCACCCAATTTAGATGGGCGGACACATGGCTGTTTTTTACTGCCTGTTACAGCCAGGAAAACTCTTACGGGAAGGGGCAGTAAAAATAATACCCCCCCACGCCCCAGCCATGGGAGTAATCTGCTTGTGTTCTTTTTTACTTTCAAAAACAGGGTTTTGTTATGAAAATAAAAATATGCTTGCTGTATTGCTCCGTCATGTTTAATGGAGCTGTACGTCAAAGTTACAATGCGTTCACAAGAATTACGTTTATTGGATTCTTGGTAATGTCACAGTCTAACATACTGTTCCAGATGTGATGTTCCTGCCTGCTGTGCATTAGCTTGCGTGATGTCAGTCTGACAGTTGGCTCACTGAGAAATGCCAGACTCCTATGTCAGGTTCCTGGAGTGAAGTCCCAATCTGAGAGCCTGTTCAATGAGTTATGCTAGAGAACAACAATCTTCTGGACTCCTCCCAAACTAGTTTCTGCTCCAACCACAGCACCAAAACTACCCTGATCGCTGCCACCAACAACATTAGAACCCTCCTGGACCAGGGAGAAATAGCAGTCCTGATCCTACTCAACCTCTCAGTAGCTTTCGGCACTGTATCCCACCACACCCTGATCAAGAGGCTTCCTCAGATTGGAATCCAGAGAGATGCCCTCAAATGGATCACAGAAGTACTCATCTTCAGGAACAACAACTCCCCATGAAACGACTCCTGGTGGCCTTCTGATCTAGGACCCTCACCCACTCCGGCAGACCATGCCCATAACCTTGTCATCCTCCTGAGCAGCAAATTCACCATGAAACGACAGATCAATGTAGTCTCATCCACCTGCTTCCTCTGTCTTTGCAGACAAACCGTCACTCAAGCTCTTGTTACCAGCCAGCTGGATGACGGCAAAGCACTCTACGTTGGAATCACCACCCACCTCTTGAAGACACTGCAGACCAAACAGAACTCAGCAACCAGACTCATCCTTGACCTCCCCAGACTGACCAACATCACACCCCACCTCAAGAAGCTCCTCTCGCTCCCCATTCAGAAGAGATGTCAATTTAAGATACTGGTCCACACCTACAAAGACCTCCACAATCAAAGGCCAGCATACATAAACCACCGCATGAACTTCCACCAGCCCTCCAGACACATGCGTTACTCCTCCCTCTCCATCACACACCTCCGCATCCGCTAAGGCAACAGTGGAGGAGGATCCTTTGTAGACCTCGCTGCTAAGTCTCAGATTGATCCCCTTCACCTCCAGACCTCATCCTCTCTTCTGCAATTCAGGAAAGGACTCAAGACCTGGGTGTTCAACTGAACCCTCCCAAAGCCGCAAGGCCCTCAGCACCTGGATACCCTCGTGGGTGACTAGCCTCACTATATTAATACTAATTGATTGCAGTTCCTTTACAGATGTCAACATTTTATTTCAAGTTTCATAACCCAGGAACCTGACCGCAAATGGTGGCATCACTCAGAGACATCACCAGAGAAATCTGACTTCAGAATGCGTCATCCTTCCAAGAGTATATTACCAGATTGGTGCGGCACTCACTGGCGTAACGAAAAGTGAGGGGGCCTCCCTGCACGGTACTTAGGGGGGCCCCCTCCGGGTCAATCAGGAGCTCTCCCGGCCAGAGTTCAGTGCCGAGGGTGACCCTTGGAGCTAAGGCCCCCCCGCACCGCGTGGGCTGCGGGGGCCTGTGTTACGCCCCTGGCGGCACTCCATCAACGTGACCTCAGACTGTACCTGACTTTAGACTGTGACCTCACCCCAGGAACCTACGACTTTGCTCAAAGAACCTGACTTCAGGCAGAGCCATCACTGTAGTGTCCTGCTGGACATGTTCTAGTGTTCAGCCTTGTGCTGTAACCCCACTCTACACCCACCCATCACAGGCGTCACCGGTCAGGTGACCCAGCCATTAAAAGGGGCCGGGCGCACGTGCCCTGGGCCAGTCCCACTACCCTATCATGCCGTGTCTATTATTGGTAGGATGTGGGCCTAGGGCCCACAAAACCACTATCACTCCACAACCCTGACCCAAGACGGTGTCAACTTTCTAAAAAGCAAAGATCCGACTTGCGCACCACTCCACCAACCTTACTTCAGACTGCAACATCATTCAAAGAATCTGACAGCAGCCAGTGACCTCACTCCAGGAATCTAACCTCACTCCGGGCACTCGGGGAAAATTTTGGGTGAGAAATTATTAGAGAAACCTGCTCTATGAAATGTATAGCGAGGATTGGATTTTTAGGTAAGGCTAGGAGAAAATAAAAATAAAATTCTAATTCTGGTCTAAACACGGACTCCCTGACACATTCCTTGGAAGGGGTAACTGGAAGGGATGAGTGTTAGTTATCATTTAACGCAAAAAGCTACCAATAAAAAGGCATTTGTATCCCCTAGAAAACGCACACTATTCTGTGAATTCTTTATTTTTGCCTTGTTCATAGCCAGACTACCTCAAAGTTCGTCCTCTCAGCAATACTTTTGCTTAGATAATGGAAACCAATCCCTCAACTTACTCTGGCTCTTTCAAAATCATGGGTTAGCCCATGGGAAGCAAAAAATGGAGCACGAGCTTCTGCATTTCTAATTTTCCATTTCTAGTAAGGAAGTGAGGGGTGGTTATTTACAGCTCTTGCGGCGTCGAACCTGCTGGGAATCTGCGGCTTCTTCATTAACTCAGAATGAAGCCGGCACTTCTGTTAATTGTGCAGTCAGAATAATAATCGCCAATGTTCCTAACAAAAAAATGTTTGTAATTTGAGACTCCCATTTAAAGAGCGTGAAACTCATTACAGTCAGCGAGGGACCGGAAGGATCACCCTCCCTTCATCTTTAGTTTACCTGAGGTAATTTCGGCATCCATTTTTGTTTGGGATACTCTTCTTGCTTCCATTAATATCGTAGCAGGAATAATTTTAGTATTAAATGTGAAGAGTAAGTCTCCTTTTGTTTAAGCATTGCTTTTATTATAGTCTTCTGACTGCCCAGTGGTATTATGAGTCATAATTTCGGTATATGCTGAGGCATCGAAAGCAATTAATAACAGCGAGTGCAATATTGTTCTGAGCTGCTAAGTGGGTGGCAAATAGAACACTGCTGCTGACACTGTAGTTTTGTATGCCCTGTGACTGGAATATTTTAGGCAATCATTATTTCAAATGCCTCTGCCATACATTTTTAAATGTTCCTGGCTTCATCACTGGTGCACTGCATCCCAACCTAGGGCAGTACTTTTACTGTGAGGCAGCCAGAGCCTGTGCAGGTTAGAGCGGTAGGGACATGTTGGGGGTGAGGGGGAGGGGAGGGGGGGCGTTCGACAGATGACCAAAAGGGGAAATTAAATAAATAATGTCCTTCTACTTATAATGTCAATGGGTGTTTCCCAAATTAAATTAATAGCCTGTGTAGACAACCAGGTTCTGAACTGGGATGGTGCAGTGAGCTAAAAAACGGTGATGGATCAAGCCCTGATCTGTTGACTGGGTAGGAGTGTTCTGCTTAATTCAGATACTCTGTCCATCACCACCCCCTTTTTGAATCGTTTTGCCCACCACAATTGTGGAAGGGTATGCTCAGACATGAGTCCCTTGCTCACTGCACCATCAGGATTCAAGCAAGCCGGGCCGAAGACGGCTGTAATGCCAGAAACCGGTCCCCGGAAGCTTGTTTCCTTTCCAGTAAAGAATTGGCTTGGTAGTTTGGTCTGCCCTGTTCCCATGATGCACTGGGCCAGGGACAGACTAATTTGCATATAGCCAGGTTCTGAACTGGGATGGTGCAGTAAGCTAAAAAACGGTGATGGATCAAGCCCTGATCTGTTGACTGGGTAGGAGTGTTCTGCTTAATTCAGATACTCTGTCCATCACCACCCCCTTTTTGAATCTGTGTAGACAACAGCGCACTATACATAGTGGATTTAAATTCGGTTGACACATTTTGGTGGAAACAATATATTATAATCACCTTCTTCAGGACTAAAGAGTACTTTTTACTTCCCAAAAAGGAACTTTATATAGCACCTACCGCCAGTATAACTGCCTGTGGTGGCGGGTAACTTATTGTTCACTGTATTCACTTAGTACAAAACTGAACCCAAATTAATCCCAGTTCCTAGGTCCAGATAACATCTTTTATGGAGTCCTAGAATCACAAATGATATCATCCGCCAGACACAAATCTCCTGAGCTGGTGTGATAACATTCCTTCTGTCCTCCATCACTGCCTGGTTCACCTCCTCCTTCCCCGGCAGTACCTCCCAGATGCAAAATTCAAAACAAGCATTATTCGGTTAGTATACAACCATAAAAGCATTCTAAAATACATCAAATATAAAAACATTAAAACATTTATCATAAATCATCACAATGGGATATAAATAATTTATCACAGTGAGAAACAATAAAAATTCATGTAAGGTTCAATTACAAGCTAGGTTATCATTATACCTAAAGTGCTAAGTGCATTTTGGGGAGAAGACCATATTTATCTTTGAAGCCAAGAAAAAAGAAAAATTTCGCCTGGGAATTTAAAACACTAATTATGCTAAAAACGTTACAATTTCCGTGGACTAAAATCATTTCCTTTCCCTGCCCGATTCAATTACTACATTCCCTATCGTCTCCTAATACCCAGTGCTACATTAATGAAACTCATCATTGCAGAACAAACAGTAGAATTTTCCAAAAGTTGCAAACACTCATATCCCTCTAGGAATGTACATGGAGAGATATTTTTTAGGATTGGTCTCAAAAATCTCCTTCTCGGATCATCATAGAGTGTGCAACAGAGTGTAAGGTGCATAGTGCTCTGGGGAGTACTGTTATCACAGGGACAGAAGCTAAGGGTTTCCGCCCACCCGGTTTGTCTAGGAAAAGCAAGCAAAAAGTGCAATGTACCAAGGCGAAATCTGGTTAAATAAAAACGCATCTGACAATTTGTAGAAAAGGCTAAATAGTACTGCTGGTTAGGCAAAAAGGCACATTTCGGGCCAGACGCCTCTTGCTGAAAATGTTTCACATGTGCCCAGTCCCTGTATTGCTTCTTGATTATGCCTTTGACATTTATGGGGATCTTTGTCCAATTTTCATACATAAAACTCACCCAGCCCAATGTCATATAATCTTTCCTTAACATACCGAAACCAGGGAATAGTCATCACCTTATCAAGGTTTAGGCAGTCTTCCATTATTTCCCTAGTAAACTGTAGTTCTTCTTTCAAACAAATTTTAGACCATAAAATCAAAGGGGCAGAGCTTATACGATCCTCCAGATAATCCAACCCTATCTCTTGATGAGAGAAAGAGGTGGCCGTACTGGTTGGGATCATCAGTAAGCGTTTTATGAATTTATTTTTTACCACTTGTAATAAGTGGCTTTCTTGATGACCCCAAACTCCTGCCCCATTTGATGCCGCCGATACACATTTTGCATTATATAGAGTGACAAGCTGTGGCACAGGCCTATGACCTAGCTTACAAGCAAACCTAAAAAGCCCCTCCACTACTCTATAGGTTTGTTGGGCCCTCATTGTAATTAAAAAGTCCCCTTTAAGATCCCTGCTGAACGTATTTCGTAGATATGTGAAGTTTTCCACCCTTTCGACTGGTTTGCCTCTAACATTAAAACTCCTAGATTTTGCGTGTTTTAGGCCACAGACCATTATATAAGACTTTGAAAAATTAACCTTTAAGTCTAGCGTCGCCATATAATTTGTAAAGGCGTCCAGGGAAATTTGTAAACCGTTCGCTGTCAGCGACATAAGGACTGTGTTGTCTGCGTACGAAAGTAACGCAACCGGTTGCCCCTTAACTTGGAGGAAATCAATTTTCTGCCTCAACAGGAAATCCTCCAGACCATTTGTGTATACTAAAAAGAGGAAAGGGGCTAAAATGCACCCTTGACACACTCCTTCTGTTGATGCAATAGGTTTGGTTATTTTCCCGTGAGCGCCAAATCTTATTGAGACAGAGGTGTTTGATTGTAACCTCCCAGATGCATCCTACACATCCTCAGGGGAGATATCTCACTAAATGGTGAGGCTGCATGAATATAATGCAAGCAGACGTAATGCCAATCCACAAAGTCCAGTTTGCATCCACCTAGGTGTACGGCAACGCTTAAACTTCCTGTCAAAAAATGGAAGCATGATGTGACAACTCTAGTGCTCCTGAGTCTGTAGGAAGGTCCTTACTGCTAAAAACTGTGCTCCCCTCCCGGACAAGTAAAATCACATATGGGTCCATAGCCCTTTGTGACAGTTTGCTGTGCTTTGGCCATTTACTGCCAACTCAAGGAATTGGCAGGTCCGTGACTATTCTCCATCCTCTGGTCCCCCGTACACCTCAAAAGGAGAGGTTTCTCCACAAGGAGAGCTTCTGGGAGTCTTCCTGTGGCTGAATAAGGCAGAGTGTCTGACCATGAAGACCTTGGGTCCCCTAGGAACTGGGCCTTCCTATGGGCAGAAGATAGGCAGCAGTCAGAGTCCCTACTTCCCTTCAAGGGATGACAGATATTTCCTCCTACCCATGCTAGGTTAGACAGAGCAGTGGCCCATCAGGGCTGACTTGTTGCACCAACTGAGTTATGTTCCTCTCTCATCTGCCACATTCCCAGGCAGTAGATCAGAGAGAAATAGTCCCCATCATGCATGCAGGCATCTGTTACATTACCACCGCTTCCATAGAGAAGTAAAATTGGTCTAAAAGGCAGGGCTGGTTAAAATTGTCATGTATGACATGGGATAATTTGGCAGTAATGTGTTACACGGGGGACTCATTCCGACTACCGTGTTAATCTCATTGGGGATTGTAACTGGAGTTACTAGCCACATCCGTATTACAGGTTTTTCAGGAGCACTGTGGCTCAAGACTTTTTCAGCTGGACACTTTGTCTGATCAAGGTGAAATGTCTGGGAGAACAACCACTTGGAAACAGTGGGAGCCGTTAGAAGCGATGCAGATAGATCAGTTCCTACACGCATGCCCCATTGTCTCGTAATCTGGACTATAATGATTCTCGTGCCATGGAATTACCAACTGCAATGGTCCAAATACCTAGTCACTTGTAATCCCCTACATGCGGGGAATAGTTCCACTATGCATATTGTCTATGTTGCTAACTCCCTAATATAGAAACTATACATGTATTTATTAAAATCTACAATTCCAATAGTTTTCTGTGCTTTCTAGTAGAAGAAAAGCTAACAAGAATATTTTCTTTATCCACGACTAAAGTGTGTGTAAACCTTTCTTTTAAAACATGCGCCACAAGTTTGAAGAGATTGCATCCTAAGAGCTTGTCATCGGCTACTACAACAACTGACATGGACAAGAATGTATTTCTAGCAATCCTTGATAGACATCGAAGAAAGACCTCGATGGATTACTATTGAATAGCCTACAATCAAAAGTTGTGCATGTGTGATGAGCATTGTAGTCATAAAAGGAAGGAGAGTATGGCATTCCAAAGCTCAGCTAGAAACTCTTCCACTCAGCACGCGATACCTGAATTTCTATGAATGTATTCTTTTGAAGATGAGGTAACTCTGATTAAAACAAATATTCAAATGAATCTGAATGTTCATCTGCCACTGCAACTAATTGCCAAAATGTAAAACTATGGGCTACAGTGTAGCAATTATTCAGCGAAGAGCTCTTCGAGGTGGATCATATGAGGCAACCGATTATATTTCAAATGCTTTACCAACATCATATTTCAACAACTTATGCACAAGTTGGTTTTAATCTCTTTCACTCAGTCTTTTAGGCCTTTGCAGCTTGGATAGCTTTGCCCTTATTAGGTCTCACCTACAAACAGCTTCTTGGTATCTGTTGTCTAAAGACCTATGCTGGATAATACCAAATATTACTGTGGGATTTGGACAACCCATTGCTTACAATCAGTCAGCCTGGTTTGCTTGCTTCTCATTCAATAGCGGTCATTCCATTTCCTGTGTTTGTTACCACACTAGAGCATAGCAGCTTTACCACCCTTTTGATTGGACAACTTGTATCCTTCCACCGCTTACATTCAGGGAGCAGCTTTTTTGTCTTCATTCAGCACTCTGGATGAGTGCAGGTGTTTTCTTGATCTCTCCCTCATGTCCATTTTGCCCTCTGAAATCCTACTATGCTCTCAGTGTTGCTCCTCCCTCGCATACCTTGCTAATTTATTAGTTCTTCTGCCTCTCTTGTGCCCCTCACACTCTTCATGTTGCTCCACGCTCCACTCCCTGTCCTACTTCAGTTTCTCGCTTTTTTGCTTTTTTTAATTTTATACCCTCCACCACCATGGTCTTCGTTGTTGCTCGTTGCTGTCTCCACTTTTCAACTTTAACCCCCACTGCACCATTGTCCCCCCTTCCCACCTGCCTCTCCATTTTTAAAAAAAAATCATTTTTGGAGGGCCCGGCATCGGCTATTTGCTGCAGGCCGCTCTTTTCTCCAAAAATGTACTGTTACACTCTTTCTATGTTTTTTATTTATTGTTCTAAGACTGGCATCCGCAATCTTGAAATAGGGAAAAAAATGTCTGTAGCAATATGAAGCATATGTGTGCATGCCTTCATGCATGCATATGCAATGCATGGTGATAGTGGGGTTTCCGATCATCGTGAGGCATATGTGCTTATTTGTGGCGACACATGCGAGTGCGTTGATTGCGCTTTTTCTAAGATCTCGCAGTCATGAGAAGCTGCATGAACGTGTTAGCCCGGGCTTTGGATTGGTTCTCCTCCTGTTCCATTGTGTCAAACCACAGGTGGTGTGTTTGTCACGCTGACGAGAGGGGCTGTAAGCCATTGTCCATATTTGAAGCTCTTATGGGCACTATCTCCTCTACTGGCATCGTTGCCCATCAATGTGTCTGTGGGTCACGTTGGCAATGGACCTGTGAATAGGTGCTGCCTCTTCACACATGTGTGCAACCAAGTTACGGGACACAGCTGTGAGCGAAGACGCTTCTTTATTCCAGCTGCTAGCACAGCTGGTCCCCTCAAACCCAAGGCTAGCACCAGCCTCGGATTGGTAACGCGGGCACTCGGGCAATGCCCAAGGGGCCGGTGTTCGAGTTCTGCTGTGGGCTGCTTTTTTGAGCAGTCTGGGGCCGATTTTGGGCGGTGTCTCTATTTGCGGACTACAGCCAGCGGCCCAGTGGGTGGCTGAGTGGCCTTTCTGCAGGCAGATGGGCGTTCATTACCACCCCCATCCCGCCTCCCCCCTCCAACACCGCTGGTCCCCCACCCCCGGTTTAGCAACAGGC
The DNA here is from genome assembly GCF_964261635.1 of Lissotriton helveticus. Taxonomy (NCBI): domain Eukaryota; kingdom Metazoa; phylum Chordata; class Amphibia; order Caudata; family Salamandridae; genus Lissotriton; species Lissotriton helveticus. The sequence goes on from NC_136068.1 coordinate 488,623,248, forward strand.
AGAGGTGTCACTCCCTTTGTCTCGCTGTCCGGCCCATTAATGTGTGCAAATACTAAGCGGGCCAGGGGGCCTGAGTAGAAGTGGCCTCACTTGTTTTCAGGTGTGTTTCACCAGTGTAAACGAATGCGTGCATTTTTTTAAGCCCCGCCCTCCTTCATTTTAATGCAATTACGCTGAAGCAGTGATTTGAGGAAAGGCATTATGCAAATGGGGCCGATTTTTTTTGTGTGCCCGGGCCGATTTTCAATCCCAATCCGACCCTGGCTAGCACCTCTCAGTACACTGAAAGACAACCCCCTTCAGAAAAGGAGTCTCTACCAGGTTCACTCCAGCAGATTCCTAATAGACCCACATGCAGCCCTCCTTTCATCACGACTATGAGTGTGTGCTAATGTTTTTAGCACAGGCGGGCAACCACTTTCCAGTCACACCTACCACAAGTATGTCAGAGCACCACCCAGCGACCCTCCAAGTCCTCTCACTTAAATTAACTTACTCCCTTCCCTCCGCGATTTGGGGGACAGGCCAATTGATCCACACCACCAGCCCCTCTTGGCAGTTCTGAATTACCATAAAGGCAAAGTAGGCACCAGCCTAAGGGCCCCACTCGTTTTAGGGGCCCTAAATCGGAGACATCAGAGTCATATAACAGTTTGTCTCTTAAATTGATTTAAAAAAAATCTGGTGCAAAAAACTACGTATGCGTAATGTACAGTAGTGATGGTCATCTCCCACACACACAGTCATCTGACTGCAGGGAAAGACGCACACACGAAAAGACGAAGTACGGGTCCGCTGTGGTGGCATAAATGTACCTCTCAGTGGCGTAAGAAAAAAGATGAACCCCTCCTCCCTCCCCCCTCCCCCCTGCAGAATGTTGCGAGGGGCCCCTAAGTTGATTACTTTTCACAGATATTCAAAAGTCATGGCTTAGGGACAAGTTTTTGTTTATAGGGATAACTCTTATCGGGGGGCTTGGCTTGCGCGCCGCTGTGGTATGGCGTGTTGCGCTTGAGCTCCGGGGAGAGTTGGTCCCGTCGAGCGTTTCTCTCCGTCTCTTCTTGCCCTCCTGACTGGAAAATCCATACACCTACAGCGGAACGTGTGCTGACCTCCACGAAGCTGTTTTTCCGCGGTTTGTGACATCGGAAATATGCGTTTGGCTTCACTCCTCACAGGCGCTCGCATTCCTGAGGTGCGGCCGCCATTTTACCGCGTCTGATGTTCCGGGCATCTGGCTTCTGAGGCGCCGCCGCGGATACAATTTAGCAGTCTTCAGTGTCTGAATGAGGGTTTCTTCACACGCTGTCTACAATGGTAACATTTATACTTTTTCTTTTTTCTAATGTTACTCTATTGCTGCTTGGCTGGGTTTGAAGCTTCTCACAGTTTTTTATTTTTTCTTCACTGGCTCATTGAGGTGTTTATATCGCTTCATTGAAGTGAGTTCCTGCCTATCTCTGCTCATAACTGATCCGCTAGATTTGCGTAGCGTGTTTTGAGCGTGAACTGCCTCGTTTTTTTTTTTTTCCACTGTACCTGACTTTTTTGAGTAACTTTGGTGCTATACTCTACTCCAGGGGTCTTTTGTTAGTCTTCTGCTACAACTCTGTCAATATGAATCGGTCCTTGAACGCCAAAGACTCTAAGGACCAGGGCGCATCTTTGAAACGACTTAAGTCAGTCTCTCCGTCTCCTGAATCTCCTCAGGCGGACAATATTTCCACATTGGACACCATTTTGGCGCGCCTCAATGAGGTTCACGACATTGCGCAGTCAACCAAAACTAACACTGACTTACTTCAAGTGGAAGTGTCTGCTATCAGGAATGATTTTAAAGCCCTTTCTCTGCGTGTATCAGCGACAGAAACAAGGATAAGCTCCGCAGAGGATGGTATCCAAAAGCAATCTAGGTCCCTTTCTCAAATGGAGCGCTCTATGGCGGCGCTGCGCAGAGACCTCACGGAGCAGGAGGACCGTAATAGAAGATCTAATCTGCGTATTTTTGGCCTACCGGAGGACTCAGAGAAATCATCCTCCTCCATGATTGAGTTCTTATCTAAGTGGATTCCGGATACGCTTCACTTATCTTTCCTCAGAGATTTTGAGATTGAAAGAGCACACCGTGTTCCAACGTTCCGTTCTAAGGCAGCCACCCAGCCAAGAGCAATCATTTTTAAGCCCTTACGACATCAACACACTGAGCTGATTTTGTCTCATATGCGCAAGATTAAGCAACTCATTTGGGAGGGTCATCGCATATCTATTTCCCAAGACTTTGCCAGAGACACGGTCATACGACGGAAAGGTTTCTTGAATCTTCGAAAACGTCTCACTGACTTGGGCATCCCTTTTTCCTTTTCTGGTCCATCCAAGTTTCGCATTACATATAAAGGGCGTTCCAGAATCTTCGACGAACCGGCGGACTTGGCAACGTTCTTGGATAACCAGGAGGAAATAGAGATGGAAATTCAAAGATCAACTTCACAGGCTCATGGTGCCTCAGGGACCTGATTTGTTGTTTTCTCTACTTCTGGTTGTATCTTTTTTTCTGGATGGTTACCTCCTCTTTTTTCTCCAGCCATGTTTCCATGTTAATCTAATCCTCTGCTATCGTACGTCCTCTTTCTTTTCTCCTTTCCATACTATTCTGAAAGTGCTCCTTCTTTCTCGTATCCTGCCTCTCCATCTTTTTCTTTTTCTCTTCTTTTTCTTTCGAGAAAACTTTTTTTAGATCCTTTCAATTTTTTCTTTTTCTTTTACCCGTCTTCTCTGATCTCTTTAGTTTTTGTACCTCTTTTTCTGCTCCCTTTTTATTGCTCCTATCTATCTTTCTTACAGTGTGTTTCACTTATATTGTTGCTGTTTCAATTTACAGGCTACCTGCATTTTTATAGATATTGGTGGCAGATTTATTGTCTATAAATTAAGTGTTGTTGCTTTTTTCAATAGCTTTTTGTATTACGTTTGCATTATACTATGGTTCATTGTAGTATGGCTGTGTGGCCTTCTCCTTATTCTTTCTGCTCTTCTGCATCTTCCCTCCCTGTTTCTTCCTCGTTTCTATATACTGCTTTCATGCACCTTTTTTTTTTTTCTCTTTCTTATATCATTCCAATTTATAGTATAGTTATAATTAGGTGTTTTTGTATTATTCATATGCGGCTTCAATACATGTCTGTTCTTGTATTCACAAAATGATATATGTTTTTTCAAGATGTTTCGTACATAATTACGCTTTGCTTACATTTTATATTATTGTTATTTACTTCACGAACTTGCTCTCGTTGTGGTATTGTTAATCTACTCTGAGTGGTTTTAGTCTTCTAATAGCAATTTAGTACTTCGTTATCAAATGTATTTCTATGAGTATGGTTTTTCTATTGCTTTTTAGCTCACTGACAGTTGTCTTTTAATACTGGGCTATTCGTCTTTACCAACTTTTGCTCCTAGTACGGGTCTCCTACTCGCCTTTTCCACGTTCCCCCTTGCATGATATGGGTCTCTTTTAGACCTCCCCCTCTGCCTCGTTTCTTTCTCTCTTCTAGTCTTTCTTCTCCTCTTGTGGCTTTTCTTTTTTCCTGGTTCTCCCACATGGATGCTCCCGTACCGTCTATTTTGCTTAGTGGTTGGTCTTCTATATTTTTGAACTCCGCCCCTTCTCTGTTATCAATGTTGTCTTCGTTTGTATCCCCTTCCGTTATATGCCAGGTTTAAATGTATTATCCCTTAATGTTAAGGGTTTGAATGACCCGGTGAAACGATCTAAAATCTTAGATTATTGTAAATCTCTCTCGGCGGACTTGGTCCTATTTCAGGAATCTAAGATCGCTAGTAGAGAAGCGTTATTCTTAAAGAAAGATTGGGTGTCGGATGTGTCTTGTTCGGATGCTCTTGGTAAACGCAATGGTGTGGTTACATTAGTTTCGAGGAATTCAGGTTTATCGATTCTCTCCTCTGAGCATGATTCTGAGGGTCGCTGGCTCTTATCTAAATTATCGGATGGACAACATGATTTGTTTGTTATGAATATTTATGCTCCGAATGTTGATAACCCTGCTTTTTGGAAATCCATTTCTAAAAATTGCATGACACCCCACATGCGGGAAATCTTATTGTTGGTGGAGATTTTAACTTACCTATGGATCCTTTATTGGACAGGAATTCTGCATTTCAGTTTCGTCCACCTAAAGCACACAAACAGATGCTTAACATGTGTTCCATTGCTAAATTGCATGATATTTGGCGTCTCCATAATCCCACTGCTAGTGACTTTTCTTTCTTTTCCTCTCCTCATTCCTCATTCTCTCGTATTGATTATCTCCTAGTTCACTCTTCTCTTGTCTCGGCTTCTTCTTCCCCGCTCATACATCCCATTGTTATCTCGGATCATGCTGCGGTCACTTTTACGCTTTCGTCCTTTGCTCCGAAACCACGTGGTCGTTCTTGGAGACTTAATACGGAAGTGTTACATGACTCTGCCCAAGTGGAAGAATTTTCAACGGATATAAACACTTTTTTCCGTGAGAATGAGGATTCTGTATCTTCTCCAATAGTTTTATGGGACTCTTTTAAATGTACTTTCCGGGGCCAAGTTATTGCATGCATGTCCAAACGCAATTTAGCGATTAAAAAAGAACTTACTGATTTATCGTCTGAGATTAAGACTCTGGAGGCTTCCTTTAGACATACTAAAGCCCCGACTATCCTGCAACAAATTAAGCTTCTAAAATACAAATATAATACAATTGTCACTAAAAGGGCTCATATTGGATTCCAAGCACAAAAGTCCAAAAAATTACTCTTAAAGAATCGGGCTGGTAAACTTTTGGCTGCTACATTAAAATTCCAAGATTCCTCCTATAAATCTTCTCAGATCTCTTCTATTACAGATCATACTGGCTCTAAAAAATTCCAAACTGAGGAAATTCTTGAAGTTTTTCGTGATTTTTATAATAAGTTGTATACCCCCTCTAACCAAGCCTCTTTTGACACCTGCCAAGATTTTCTAAAATCGATTCCGATTCAATCAGTATCAGAAGACGATCGCTCCACTCTGAATGAACCTATCTCATTTGAGGAAATAGTTTCTGCTATCAAGGCCACCCGTTCGGGGAAAGCACCTGGCCCAGATGGATACCCGATATTATTTTATAAAACCTTTCTCCCGTTGCTTGTTCCTAAGTTGCAGGCTGTCTTTGACGCGTTTGTTCGTAATGGTTCTGTTTCTGGTACGGCTGCTGAAGCCACCATAGTAGTGCTCCCAAAGGAGGGGAAGGACCATTCGGACCCTAAGAATTTCCGCCCTATTTCGCTTCTCAATATGGAAGCGAAGATCTTTGCTAAAATCCTTGCTAAACGGCTAGAATCTTTCATTCCCAACCTAGTCCATCCCTCGCAAACTGGTTTTGTTAAAGGTAGGCTGGCAAGAGACAATATTCGCACTTTTTGCCATATTATTGGGGCGGCTAAGCGATCCCAACTACCTGCCGCGGCCTTGGCCCTCGATGCGGAGAAGGCCTTCGATAAGGTTTCTTGGCCTTTTCTTCGAGCTGTCTTACATGCACATAACCTTGGGGACTCTTTTATTAACATGGTAATGTCTTTGTACTCCCAACCTAAAGCTAATATTAGAGTTAATGGTTCTACATCCTCTTTTTTTAATCTTTGCCAGGGCACGAGACAGGGATGTCCCTTATCCCCTCTTTTGTTTTTGTTATCTATTGATCCTCTCCTTCGGCTGATTGATTTACATCCTGATATCAAAGGGTTTTCTCTTGGCCCTCATTGTCTTAAAACTGCAGCCTACGCTGACGATGTTCTAATTTTCTCGGATGACATCGCGTTAGCCATTCCTGCTATCTCTGACACCATTTCTTTGTTTTCTAAGGTCTCGGGATATTCCCTAAATAAAGATAAGACAGAACTGTTCCCCTTAAATGCCTACTGCTTTCCTGCTCATATGGGTTCGGCTGGCTTTAAATGGCAAGCTACCCATCTCAAATATCTAGGCATTTATTTTTGTTCTACGCTACATACCACGGTTACTTATAATGAATCTCAAACTCTTGCTAAAGTTCGTCGTCTTCTGGACACATGGTCTCCAAAACATATTTCTTGGTGGGGTCGCCTACAAACCCTTAAAATGATGATAACTCCGATTATCAATTTTGTCTCTTCCATGATTCCGATTAAATTATCTGACTCTTTTTTTCGGGAAATTGATGGTATCACCTCCAAATTTTTATGGAGCGGCAAACGTGCTCGGTTAGCATATACATATTTACGTAGACCTTGTGATATGGGGGGTTGTAATTTCCCGGACTGGGATAAATACCAGACTGCTTTTTTGGCCTCCCAAGGTGCCCTTTGGTTTTCTCCACCAACCCGTCATATTCCTCTATGGCTACTCATAGAACAGGATTTAGCTGCTCCTCTACCACTTGCCTCTTTTTGTACTACTTCCAATCTACATATTCTGTTCTCCCGATCTATCATTATTGATACAATTGTCGCACTGAAGAAAGTGGATAGAAAGATGGCATTTCCTCTGCACAAAACTAGATGGTCTTCCATTTGGCGTAATTCCAAAATTAAACTCAATATCACTCCCACACTTATGTCGTATTGGGCGACGAAAGGTATCTCTCTTGTACAACATCTGTATGATGATTCTGGTGAGCCCTTACCTTTCTCTACTTTAGCGCTCAAACATTCTCTAACAAATCTAGACTTCTACACTTTTCTTAAAATCAAGGTTGCGATCTCGAAAACTCGTCTTCAACCCTCCTCTTCCACCGTCTCGCTGTTCTCTGTTTGGCTCAAAGCGGGTCATGTTGCTTCTCACATATATAGGTTTCTATCCTCTACTTTGCTTCCTGATCAGACGGTTGCACAACAAAAATGGTTGCGTCATTTTGATCACAATATTACGGATCATATTTCCACCGAAGCTTGGCAATCCATTGGCAAATTAGCGTTACGTAATAAAATAGCTCCTTCCTTAATACAGTCCAAGTTTTTCTCGATCAATCTACTCCACTGGACTCCGGTACGTCTTCATTCCCTCAACCTTAAAGAGGATGACCTCTGTTGGAGTTGTGGCGTTGAGGCGGGTGATTTTCCACATATGTTCTATAACTGTTCCTTACTTAAACCTTTCTGGGTCCTTATTCAGCAACATTTGTCTCTTATCTTTGACATTGAGCTCCAGCTCTCTTTTCCTTTAGTTCTATTAGGCCCCTGGGCGGCTCCTACGCCTCTTCCCCTTGATCCATTACAATTACAACTCTTAGACCTTCTTCTATCTGTAGCGGTCAAAGTTATCCTTATGGAATGGAAAACTTTCTCGTCTGTCTCATATCATACTTGGTGGGCATGGGTTTCCTTCTTACGCAGTGCTCACACCTCAGTAGATCTAGCACACCTGTCGCCTTCCATCTCTAAGGGGGTTTGGGCTACTCTGGATGAATATATGGAACTCTCTGCGAAAGGTGTAGTCCCTCAATTTCCTGTTGTTATGTCTACCTAATTTTTGTCTGGTAGTTGCGGTACATTGGGTTATTCCTGTGGGATTCCTTCTTTCTTTCTTTCTTCCTCTTTCCTGTCCTCTCATCCCGTTCTTTCTTTCTGTTGCTTTTTTCCTTTCTCTCCTTCCTTCTTCCTTTGGTTCTTATTCTCTTCCCCTCCCCCTATCCCCATATTAGGGATTGATACGTTCTAAGTTCTGAACAATGTACTCCCTTATTGGCTCATTTCATTGCCTTCATATTGTTTGCCTGTTTTCCACTTTTATTTACATTGAGCTTTGTTACTGATCAAATGATGCCCATGGTTTCGCGTTCCTCTCATATTGGAATGTATCGCCTCTTTGTATTTTGTTTGCTATTATTTGAATCACTATTTCTCTTAATAAAATCTTCTTGAAATGAAAAAAAATAGGGATAACTCTTATCACTAGTATTTACAGTAGATCTTTGTACCATTTACCGTTCCTATGTGACCCTTCAGTATATCCCTTCCCTATGTATATAGAGATAACTCTAATCACTAGTATATGTAGTAGACCGGTGTGCTCTCTTCCATTTCTATGTGACTCTTAGAGTATATCCATGTGTATCCCTTCCCTATGTATATAGAGATAACTCTAATCACTAGTATATGCAGTAGACCGGTGTGCTCTCTTCCATTTCTATGTGACTCCTAGAGTATATCCATGTCTATCCCTTCCCTATGTATATAGAGTAATCACTAGTATATGCAGTAGACCTTTATACCATCTTAGAGTATATCAACGTGTATCACCTCCTTGTGTGACTTTACATCTTGTACATTTGCAATTTTTTCCGTGTGTATCCTTTTTGTAACGCATGTAATCCTAAGTCCTTATGTTTCTCAACTGGTGCTTATGTAAAGCGCTCTGACACCTTCGGGTAAAGTTCGCGCTATAGAAAATCGCATAAATAAATAAATAGGGACAGACCCCCTCCCTCCTCCAAAGGTTTGGGGGCATCGCGACCAGCAGGGGACTACGTTAGGCCCCACATAAGGATAAGTTAGTCTGTCAGTGTATTTGTCAATCCTCCGAGCTTGTTCTTCCGTGACGTAGGGAGTAGCCGGGATCACGGCCTATCCGCTGTGAGCCGGCAGCGCCACTATGTTTGCACCTCCCAGGGCTCTCCACATTCTGTGAAGTCGGGATTCCTTCCAAATCTTCTATTTCTTCCCCGTTCGCCTGCTCTGCGTCAATGTAAACACTGCCCCAGTCTGGTTACCATGGAAACCTTCCTTGAAAACTGGCCCAAGATTTCTGTGGGAAGCCTGAGCAGTCTGTATGTTGGCTCAGCTTTGTGCGAGGCCCAGCGTGTGTATGAACATAACATGTAAATACAGTCTGTATGCAAACCTAAACAGACAAGGGGGTGGGGGGTATGCAAGAGAGGCTGCAACTGCTTCCCTGCAGCCCTATTAATAAATAATATCAGATCTATACAAATGCAGCACTAACTACACTGCACCAGCTATTAGCAGAGAGGCGTCCCCACTACTCTGCACCGGAGAAACAATTGACCTGCATCAACTCTTAGAATCCAATAACAGACGCACAGAGAGGCTGATCCAAATTCTTGGCACCATCTATTAATATCAGATAACAGACTAGGGCTCCACCTAATGTCCTGCAACTTCTAGTAATATCCAATAATAGATTCAAAGAAAACCTGCAGCACCTCTTAAAATAGAAATACTTCATGTCTGTTTTTTTTTTATATCAAATCTTTTTTTATTGTACCCCCAACAGGGAGCGAGCAATAGATTGACTTGTTACACAGCGTTAAGCCTACAACCCACTCGGCGCCGGCCGCGTCAGTATGTGATGCAATAAATAACATTTAGAAATCTCGCACTCAACATTATTGTACACAGCGTTTCGCCTACAACCCGACAGGGCCGGCCGCGTCACAATAAATACTCAAACTCAATGTTTACGGAATGCAAAATGTATTTTTGATACATGTGGCCCTTGATCAGTTAAAAATCACCCAGTAAAGTGTCTTAATTTGTTTTGATCTGACTAAAATTGTTGTTTACATCACACTTTAAAATTACAACAAGTGCTGCATTTGTGATTTCCTAATTGCTGATCTAATTTGGAATGTGTATTGTTCATTTACTGATATTTAAACATTGTGTGCTAAAAAACATCTGACAGCTTACAACCTTTCCATTCCTTTCCTTTCAGTTAGCCTAGCAGGACAGTCCCCCTAGCTCACTTTTACAAAAATCCTCTTACTATGCAGTCAGATAAATAAAAGTACACTCCAGTTTCCCAATAAGCAGAAGTCCTAGCCTGGCAATTGACCTTTTCCTTTGAACACACAACAAATGTGACAAGATAAACACAAAATGTAAAGGCATCTTTATTGCTCATTCACCTTCTGAACTCCAGCATGATTATTTCTGGGAGTGCTACAGCACCCCCAGCACCCCTGCTTCCAGAGCCTATGGGCACAGGTGCAAAAGCGACAGATCTGCCTGGGGTGGTAGCAGGCCCTTAATTAGGGAAAAATATTAGTGCAGGTTGATGCTGCACCCGGTGCTCCTGAATGGTCATTAAATAGTAAAACCTGAGCAGAAGGGGCTACATTTGTGCATTGAGATAAAACCTCAGCACGCAAACTTGCCTGCAGCCAGGTTAAACCCCCCTGGGCAGTAGGCGCTTATAAAATAGATAATTGCCTTATCCCAACCTCAAGGGTGTTTGGTGACAGGCAACGTGACTTCATCTGGTAAGGGACCAGCGCCTCCCAGAGCAGCATTGCACTATGCTACTGTCGGCTGCAGTCTATTGAAGCTCAAACCCCATGATTGCGACCCACATCAGAATAGATACTAGAAGATATTTTCTTCCTAATTAATTTTTTGGGTATTGGATTGTATTTTCTGTATTAACCTGCTCTATAATATTATTTATCAGACCATTGGAATGTTGGGGGCTCCAGTGAAGACAATTGGTTGGCAGATATGCTCCAAAGGCTGGTATTGATCTACTGATCCACACTGAAATGTTATAGATTGTTTTTTATCTCTGTTTAATTAACATTTTATTTTCTGAAGGTGGAATGTTCTAACACATTTCCTTCTTCCTCGGGGCCTGCCAGTTGCTAATGGCCTTCTGCTCAGGTCTATAACTTGAGCAGATGGTCTTAGTCAAGTGACATAGCCCTCGTCTGCCGACTAAAATGTCAAAATCTATTTTTCAGGCGAGATCATCCTTGTCCAAGTTAGGTGCCTGACATTTTGCCCACCTCCATGCAGCCTGTTGTCCAAAGTAAATGACATGGAGTCAATAACAGCTCTGGGGCTGTCTTAAAATGAAACATGAATTTAAGTTTTATCAGCACACTGATGTCACTGCAAAGCATGCCTTAGACGGTATCATCTAGTGGTCTATTTACATTGGACAAATGATATAAAAATACGGCCGCCATTCATGAGGACTTTAAATGGGGCCGATCTCAAAAGTCAAGCACAGAAATGCATGGATGAACCTGCCAGGCGCTCCTCTGAAAAAACAAAAAGATTGTCAGTAGACTGTAGATTGGTACACACAGTGCTGACCAGAAGCAATAGCAACATCGCATGATCAGGAGGATCAATGCAGTAATAAGAAAAGGAATAAAATACACTTCCCATCCATGAGCAAAATGATTTGCATCACAGATGAGGGCATGGTCTCTCCCTGCTCAAATGTCACACGGTTTGGCACTAAAGAAACATGCACCCGTCAAATGGCTTTGTTGCTGGTTGAAGACCACCTCCTTGACCCCAGATCACTTTAAAAAGGTACCTTCGGGATTGGCTGATAAGTTCCAAGGATATTGACATATCCATCTACTTTCCTCAAGACAGCACACACTAGGGCTTTTTAAATGATATTGGTACCTCTTCTGTAGAGAGGGGTCTGTCAATTACCTCAAACAAGCACATGTCCCCGCAATCCAAGAATCACATTGAAATGACACAATGGTTCACTGCTGTAAGTCACATGTGATTCAGTTAATCTGCTGTCATAAAAATATCTCCTGCCACTTGCAGTAGGTTAGCAAATGACTGCTATGGGGCACGCCAGTGATGTGTATCCTAATGGCATGTTTGCCAAACCTCAACCCTTCTATATAGACTTAGAGCACCACTTGGTTACAGAGGAACAGAAGCTTCCTAAACGTGAAATGTCTGAAGTAGATGCCAAGTATTGAAAGAAATCTTGAGCTCAGCTAAGTATGTTTGATGAAGGTCAACCTAAAATTTGCCAGAAGGCTGTTAACAAAACCAAAGCCCTCCACTGGGAAGTAAAATCACTTTTGTATCCACTATCCAAAAGGGCGTATTCTATACATTCTCTTACGCACCTATATATACATTAAAATTAACAATCATAAGGGGTAGCATTGCAGCGATTGAAAAGTCTTATACTCATTTTACAATGCAAGGATTTTCCCAGTACATTTTCTAAAATTTGAGGTTAAACCTTTTGCATCCTCAAAAGCCATTAACCTCATAACAAAGGTAATGCCAACATATTACCTAAATGATGCTCTGAGGTCAAAAATCAAAATACATTTCTTTGTGCTGTGACTCTTCCGAATAAGTTGCTATAAACTGGTGGCGTAGTGGACTAATGTCTCCATTGTAGGGGTTGTCTTCGACCTCATGGTCACAGGTTCAAATCCCAGCGAGTCCATTCAGTATTTCATCCATCTGAAATGAGTATCATTGAGTTGGGTAACAATAAACATCTGTTATTCAGCACCAAGATGCCTATGGTTGAACACGTGCTTTACAAATAAACATGTTATGTTATCACCACCCTACTTAAAGCAATTTAATCTGAACCCTGTGGAGCCCAGCAGTTATTGACTCATACCTATTCTCCCAATTTGTAGCAAGGATCTCGAAAATAAAAAGATGTTTGTTGTCAGCTCCACCTGGATCAGGATAACTTATACAATCAGGTCTCTGTTTTCTGCAGGGATCAAAAATTACTCTATTAGTTCTGGGTCAATAACATTTGGTATATCACATACAGAGACACCTTGCCATGCTGCTACTACTATTGAATCTGGTGCCTGCAGTTGGTGTGGTAACCCGCCAGGATCTGGAGCAATGATTAGAGTCTGTAAGAGGTGTTGAGGGCTTACACATTAATTGGTTTCAGTCCCTTATAGTGGTCTGGTGTATAAATGTTAAGATGGGCTCAGTCTCTCCTTCTGCTGCTTGATTAAATTGTGAGGTGTAACCAAGGTTTTCTATTTCCCCAAATGAGTCCAACACCTTCCAAGATTCCTTAAAGAAAGTACGTAATTGTTTGCAAAACAGTAGACTTCAAATGAACAAGGAAAAGTCAGTCATACTGCATTTTTGGGCAATTGGCCGCTTAACAACATGAAAGTGAGAGGGCTCATATCCTCCCTTTTTGGCTAAAGTATTACTACTGCCTATTGGGTCGACGACCTTGGGATAATTTTTAAATGGGCTGCTTTCCCTACAGTCCCTTGTAGGTAAGGCCTTGGACAGTACCTATTTCTCGCTCTCTGAGCTAATAATGTTTGCTGCTCCTTGAGACTATTGGTAGTTGACACTAGAGTAAACTTCAGACACTTTCATACCAACTCTTTATACCTAAGAGTCATAAATGACATAATTACAGGCCACACAAAATTCTGGAAACAGATTTGAGGCTGATCTCCGAGGAAGTAACCACATCTCATTTACAAGAAGGAAGCTACACTGGCCATGAATACTAAAACACATCCAAAATCAAAGGTTTTGTCGTATACATAGGTGTCTTTGAGTTTACTTCTCCTACCGTATAGAGAACAGTTTTCAACCCCGTACATGCCTTTGAGGTCCGCTACAAAGGTACTTCAATTCCCATTGTGTTTCCTCTTAACTGTCATTAGCAGCAGAAGTTTCTTATTATGGCGATCCTTCTATTAGATACCCTACCAGAGACCTTCAGAGTGGCTCCTCCTTGGAAAAATGTAGGTGCTCCTTAAAGACTAATTTCTTAATTTCATCTAGTTTAATCTCTATTTAGGTGAGAGGGTATGCAGTGACTAGAGATGTATTTACATGTAGTGCAGTATGTTCATCTTTTCTAACCGAATCTGGGGGCATATTACCAAGGGTGGCGATAGGCAATTATCGCCGGTTTAGCGGCCGTTTTTGGCCGCTAAGCAGCAATAATTCTATCGCTCTATTAGCAAGCTGTCGCTAACTGATGTTAGCGAGAGCTTTTAGGCGATAGCGAGCGGTTTGGGGCCCACTTTGCATGTCAGCGATATTTATCGCTAATGACAGGCAAAGTGGGCGTATCCAACCTGTTAGCGACTGAAAGCAGTCGCTAACATCGCTATCGCCTATTAGCAAGGCAGGCGTAGCGATGGAAATATTCCCGCTATCATCAAAAACTAACGCCTGCTCAGACCAGTTCTTAGCTATGTTATCCAATGGGAGGTGGATAACATGGCTAAGAGCATTTCGTCGCTAATGCGTGAATATCGATGGAGAAAAACGTTGCTAGTAGCATGTTTTCCACGCTAACATATCCAGCGATAGGCAGCGATAAAAAAATCGTCGCTAAGCCTATTTAGCGATAATTATCGCTATTTGTTGGTAATATGCCCCCTGGTCTTGTAACATTATATGGAACAGAAATATCTCCAGTGTTAGGCTCATTGGTGAATGTAGGCATGCCAAAGTATTAGAAGAATGGCACAAAGATATGTGAATGTGATTAATCTCTGCTAAAAAGAACAAAAGAAATATAGTTCATCACTTGAAAATAGGACAAATGATGATTGGAACATAAAATCACCTGGGTGACCCAAATAGCCCTTTGTCCTTAAGGTTTCTACATGGCATTTCTTTGCTAAATTTGTTCATGTGAGATGAAGGCCTTTGGCACCCTAAAGGCTGTGTGTGCCTGTGTGCCCCTGATGGCAAAGTCTATTAACTGCCTGGTAAGCATCCTGCTTTGATCTTGTCCAACTATATTACCTTTTACAAAGGTTCGTCAGGAAGAACAAGGTGATCTCCGGAATACTCAGGACCTTCAAGATAGGAATCCTGTAGAGAGTTGCAAATTGGAGTAAAAGAAAAGGAAAAGAACTGAGGCATTAGTACTGTGTTAGACTTAATAGGTTAAAGCAGCTTCTTAAGCCATCGATATTTGCGTCAAACTCATTGATCCATTTAAGAAGGATTGGAGCTACGCCGATCATTTATTTATCACCTATTGATCTGCTCATTAGAGAAAAAAATTGGAAGAGCCTGACAAGTTATCCAGGAAGATCATTACTTTGAAAACATCCTTCCCACCTTCAGAGTTGCCACCGTGGGATGTACTGCAAAGGTGTTCCTTTGGAGTGGTCTCTGGCCTTTCAATCATGCATAATGTTGATGACATCCAGCACTTTCTGAGAAGGCAGAACAGGGAGACCTTTCCTTGCTTTGCTAGTTGGCTCCCAGCCATGTTGCAAATGTTGACCAATCGACTGTGACCCAATGACTTAATGATCGAATACCAACTAGTGGGATATTAACATAGATTTATCACAGGCAGAGATATACGTCAAAGGATTGTAATTTTCTAAAGCTACCGAACACAAGAAAAACTCTCTTTCCTTATACTTCAAGACCATTAACCAGATTCCTATAGTTTAGCAGCTAGATTGCTACAACCTGCCTTAATGTAAAAGTCAGATCATCTGAAATGGACTCAGTGAAACCTATTTGTAGCGCTGTTGCAGACTCACCTCTTCGTTACACAGATGAAAGCAAATAGTTCCCTCGCCAATTTCACCCTATGCTCCATTGATTTCATGGATCACATGACCTATTCTCCACACCGTGGGCTCCCAAGTGCATCCTGCCCAAAGGTCACAGTGAAGAGCCAAAAGAATAAAAAAGGATCTTATTGTGGGTGGTATGCTATTTTGCCGGAGAGGACCAAGAATGGCTTTAAACCAGAATCTCTACACTCATAAGGCAAACAATTATGTTTCTTCCTCCCAGCTACTTCTCTTCCAATCGGAATATTGCTCCAAATCTACATAATCTAACACGCATTAGCTGAACTCAGAAACGTACTCCCTAAAACCTTATCCATGTCAACACAATGACTGAGATATTCCCTGATGCTCATTAACCTCGCGACTGTCTCTCTGGACGCAAACACATACGTCTGTGATTTCTAAGGCACTGTAATGTCACTCTGAATACAAACACATAGGTCTGTGATTTCTAAGGTACTGTAATGTCACTCTGAATACAAACACATCCGTCTCTGATTTCTAAGGAACTGTAATGTCACTCTGGACACATACACATACGTCTGTGATTTCTAAGGCACTGTAATGAAGACGCTATGTTCATCACTGAACAATGATAGACCTCCGCCCCATCTTCAAAGAGCTCATTCTCAGATAGTTTCAACATAATCCACCTACCTCATTCATGCACAACAAATGAATGCCCCACCCTCAATCACAAAACCCATCTCTGACTCCCCACTATTCCTTCTCCACAACATCCTCATTTTGAATGTCCATTGGCACATCTTTTACTCTTGCCCATCCTACTACATTCCATCTGACTCATTGTCTCCCGGTTATGGCGAAAACACTATTGGCAACTTCAAACTCACCTCATCAAACATCTACTACACTTACCACTACTAACATAAATTTTCCTAATGCCCTCAACATTCATCCTCTGATTAATTCCTTTTTGGATCATACTTCTGTGAACAACTGCACCTGTCATGTAATCCCAGTCACAAACTGGTTAACAACATGGACTTTATGTTTTCAGAAACTCAGTATCCAACTGGACTAATCTGCATGAACTATACTTTACATCAACCACACCTGTACAAAGACAGCTCAAATGCTCAGTGATAACTTTCAGTACACAGGTATACAACAGTGTTGACCATTCCTGTTCTTTGCCTAAGACCCAACCCAGATATCATCAAATCCTAGGTGTTTGCAGCTTACCTTAAATTAAACCTGACCCAAACATAAATCATATTGATCATTAGTGAGATGCTTTTGCCAAGATCATAATGTGACCTAAATAATGCTTCTTCCCTACCTTCTCTATTAGCGACAAGCCCTAATGGGTGTTTTTCCCTTTCATCACTCCTTCACATAACATATAATCAGCCATGCACCACGTAGGTCTCCTAATCTGAATGAGTCCCTTTTCTCCCAACCCACTCATTCCGCTCTACGATGCGGGACCTCGTCCTCCCACTGTTAATGGGTGCAATGCTATGCTCAATGATATTACTTTCCGCCATTACCTAGAATTCAATATCTGACCCCAACATATTATTTTCATAATATCATCTGACATAAATATTGTATCCTAAATAGGTGTGTACTAAAGTATCACCCCATTGGAGTTAATAATAGAAAATCTACACCGAATTGTCTGATATTCTACGTCAGGCGATATATCTGTACACAATATTCTGATATGCAACCCGTTCAGTGAAAATTAATTTTAATTTAAGTCATACACCTTATCACGCATGTACATACAATTGGAACGCTCCATCACATCTTCACTTTCTTAGATCTACATTGGCTCACCATCCCAGCATGTTGCAAGAACAAATCACTCTACATCACCTAGAAAGTGATCCACACTTATCGGCTGACGATCCTCCCTGCGCGTCAACCACAGTATGACACTGCATATCCCTAACACGAGGAAAGAAACCTGTGCCTCAGGAAGGCACTCAAGATCCTTCTCCTTCCTTTCTCTTTACATAACCTATATGCTGAATCCTTCCCCTCCATCTGATAGCTGATCTGTGTATACACATCTTACACATATCCATTTCTGCTCCTCCAGTTATTTTCCTCTTTATTCACCAAACGTACAGCATGTGACCGCTGACCTACGTAAAGCATCTCAATGCCCTCTGGAGTATGAACCGCACTATGTAAGGACACAAAATAAATAAGGGGAGACAACAAAATAAATGCTCTTTGGCTTCAGTGCTTCCTCCACACCCCTCAAATGTCAATGAAGAGACAATTCAATCAAATGTTTTCTGTTGTATGACTGACCAAGTACACTTGAGAGCTGTAACGTGAGATTCCTCACACAAGCACATTTTGCGAAAATAATTTCAAACGTGCTTTTTCATTTTAGGGTTTGCCAGAGTAACCTCCTCTGCAAGAGCAAAACTGGCCAACATTAAGTAGCCAATAAAAATCACCTGTCTTCCCTGCACCCATGAATATTGATTCGCCAAAATGCAAGGGGCATCACCTCCTCTTTGACATTAATGACATCCTATGACTCGATGTCTTCCCAGGAACTGGTCTTCTATCTTTATGTGACAACTGTCATCAGGTTTGTACTGCACCCTAGTGAGTCTATTTAGAAAATCTAGCAACATGTAAACTAATAATAATCATTTATTATTCATTTGATGGCAACAATATTAAAAACATACATATCTTGATGCAATAATGACAATTAAAACCACATAATAACAAATTAATACAAATCAGTTCAAAGTTTCAGTAAAAAGTAATCCCAAAAGATTTTCTCGTTGACATCTTTTTACCGTAATTGTTCCAATCATGAAGAACATTGAACTGTACACATTTAATACAAAGATCCTTACATCAATCTAGATTAAAAACATTGAATTACAACATATATTAATGTCCTTATGTCGACACGTTTCGGTGTGTCCGGTAGTTTGAAAACACCTTCCTCAGGACAAGTACATTAAGATCATATATTCTTGACTGTGAAAGCCAACATTTCCTTTTCAGTTGGCTGGTGCTCAAAAACAATCTTTCTGAGAGGAGATATATATATAATTATTCCTTCTGCCTCCAAATGCGTTAGATCTTTTAACATCAAATGGGCTTCATAGAGTTCCCACTTTCCGTAGTTAATGATGCTGGTAATTCTTTTACTA
The DNA here is from genome assembly GCF_964261635.1 of Lissotriton helveticus. Taxonomy (NCBI): domain Eukaryota; kingdom Metazoa; phylum Chordata; class Amphibia; order Caudata; family Salamandridae; genus Lissotriton; species Lissotriton helveticus. Next base: position 488,641,759 of record NC_136068.1, read on the forward strand.
ATTTTTCCCCTTCAATTCTGACAGTTAGTATTGGTTCTCATTTTCAACCATTTGCAAAAAATTACTGTCAATCTTGAAAGTTCCCTAGTGGGGTTAATACTGTTAAAATCTGGGAGCCTGTTCGATATCCTACTTAGTCCAAAGCATCCACTGCCTTTCTAAATGTAGCGTGACACTCGTTCTTTATCAGCGCGTAACGTCTGCCGACACGGGGGTTCTATTCGTTCATGGGAAACGAATAGAACCCCCGTGTTACGCGCTGATAAGGAACAAGTGAACTTTCAAGATTGACAGTAATTTTATCTATCCCCTTTTCACTGTATTTCATCCCCTTCCCCTTTTCTTTTATCCTACATTGTTCGAATTATCTCTCTTTGCCACACTACCTTCTTCTTCTATTTGTTTTTCCCCGTACCCATGTTAGGTTCTTAGCTCCTCATCCAACCCAAAGCCATGTGGCCCTTTTGGAAATCAAGTTGGGGTTGGGGCAGATAATTCACTTGAACACTTGTTACAGGAGGCAAGGGCGGTTATAGAGATCAGCAGCATTGTAATTCCAAGGACATACACAACGGGTACAGTTCATGGGCCAATATTACAAGTTTTATATTAGTACAAAATAGGTACATCCCAGGTAGAAGTGTCTGATTCCTTAACAGATGGGTAATATTCTCTATAGGCAGCAGCAGTGCAAGCTTCACTCACATACAGTAGAGGTTCTGCTAAGGCTGAAGTAGTAAATGTTTTCTTCACACTGAAGTAGTATAGCATAAGGTGTAGCAATTCAAGCATCCTTGACACAAAAAAAGTGGTGTAGCACTGCACAAGCAGCTGTTGTGCTGGCTTCCGCCACACAAAAAACACAGCAGCTGTCCTACCACAAATAAGGAATCACATGTGCAGAAGCTTAAAATAAACACCTACAAACAAAGGAGTTAAAGCAGAGGGAGCAACAAAGAAGGAGTGCATCATACAAAATATACAGAACACAGGTACCGCATGAGAAAGTGTTGAGTATACCTCTGTTACAAAACAGGCACTTCATAAGAAGAGGAAAGTAGCAAATATGAAAATCATGAGCAGCAGTTGTAGAAGCCTCTCTTGCAAAACTGCCACAGTGCAGGAAGTAAGGCATCTGTGCAAGCCTCATTAATAAAATAGATTCAGCATGGGTGGCAGCTGGTTAAGTCTCCCTCCTTCCCAGAGCACTTGTAGTTTGGATTTTAGCAGAACCCATCCATCATAAAACAAGTGCAGCTCAGGAATTAGGCAGCAACGCAAGCTTTCATCAAAATGCAGGTGCTGTCCTGGGAGCAGCTGTGTAAGACTCATTCGCACAAAACTGGGCTTCATTGTGGCCAAACAATGATTATCCTGGGGCCACATTATGTATTGGGGCGCAGTTTCCCTGGTTGCGCCAGGCGCACCTTAAAACTGGTGCACCGGGCGCCAACAGGGAAAGTGCGCCCTATTACATAGAGTGTGCTGCCCCCAGAGCTGCAGCGGACTTGTGCTTCCCTGAGGGCAGCGCATTCAAGTGAAATATGGAGCGGCTTTGAAGCAGCCATGCCATTCACTGGGTAGTCGGCGACCCGCCTGCACTTTTAAAGGGGAATAGAAATCCCCTTGCAGGCGGGTGCAGTCAGTGACTGCACCCACCTGCAAGAGGATGTCTGGGGGGTCCATGGGACCCCCTTTACCCCCTGCAGAGGGCTGCTTTCAGGGGCTACACTGATAGTGTGCCACTTTTTAGGTGGCACGCTGTCAGTGCGCTTCTTGACAGATTCTTTGCCTCTGCGCCAGCTTCTGTAATACGACGCAGGTGCAAAGGGATTCCCTTATTTGAATGGGGCATGTCCCCTTGCAAACAAGGGAATGCCTCCTGCAGATAGTGCTGGCGCTTTACTAGCGTGTGCTGGCGCCTTATTTGCGCCAGCGCTATGGGTATTCCAGAAGAAGCAGCACAAGCGTGTGGCCCCTTCTGTAATAACAAAGTGCCACAAGGGCACGCAAAGCAGGCGCAAATGCCCCTTGCACCCCCGGGTCACTTTCTGTAATACGTCCCTGATTTGAATAAGTGTGGTGCAAATTGTGTGTCTGATACAAATATCACAAAGTGTTAGTGCTGATCAGAATGGGACAAATAGCATGCTCTTTTAGTGTTATTCCCCATTTCTTGGCCTGAAACTTCAAATGAATCAGTAATTGTACACCCACCTAAAAACTGCACCTGATGATATAAGTATACATTTTTCCCAGGATTGGGGCCAGTTAGAATGGGGCCCTTGCAGTGTGGGCGACAGCAGGGCAAGTCTCCCTAACACAATTACAGGACAGGAAGCAAGCAGGGCGTCCAGGCCTCCCTCAAGAATTGGGTATATCATAGCCTGCAGCTGCAAAGCCAACCCCACAAAATGAACTATCTCACAAGACAGACGCCTTAGGCAACAATGTACGGCTTGGAGTGCACAGCTAGTAAGTGGCGCCAAGCCCTAGGGAACACCATCAGCTAGCCATACTTTTTATCCTACAACACGTTTGCAAAAAAAAATGACATGCCTAAATAAGGAAATGTTTCTTAAAGGTTACAACTACCAAAAGCGTTGACATATTCCAGCCCAACTGGAAGCTAGACAGATGCACCAAGGGGTTCTTGCAGTTGAAAAGAGAGTGGAATAAAATGCAGTTCAATGATGATCTTCAAAGTGCAACTTGTGAGCTCAGCAGTGGCTCTCCAAAAGGTTCAGCATGCACACCTCACATCTTTTAGACTGAAATATGTGTGTTTCAAAGACCAAGTTAATAAATATTTTTGCAATCCAAAGATTTAGAGTCACAGATATACATACAATGTTGAGTTCTAAGTGAGAAATTAAATATTTGCAATTAGAAGCCAGCGCGGTTTAGGGCGAGAGGTCAGTGGCACAAAGCACATGGCAGCAGGACCAGAATTCACTTGGACTCTATATAAGCCGCACCCTCATGCAAGGAAAGCCACACACAGTGCTTAATTTGAGACAGTGGTTTCCTGTGCATGCCACCGGTACTTAATTGTCAACACCGGCGCTTATAACAGTCTGCCACATGGTGGTGCTGTTTGTGTAATACAGACACGACCACAACAACAGTTGGTTATTAATTCAACGTACTTTAAAATGCCCAGTAACTGCCAAGCCATTCAGACACCTTTAGCGACTTGGAATAGTCCAAATTGTCACACTTATCAGGTTTCATGGTTAGTAGTTGTGCTGGTTCTGTCATAGGCAGTGTCGTAGCAAGGGTGGGTGGGGGCGGGCCACCCTGTGTTGCACGAGTTTTGGGTGCAGCGGCCTCCCCCCCAGCTCTTACCTGCAGCTGTCATGGGGCAGCAAAGGCAGGAAGTGCTGGCAAACCCCCCCCCCACCCCGCCTGCACCCTTCTTACATGGGGCTGCAGTGGTTGGCAAACACAGGAACCACCAAGGGCGGCTAAAGGTCTAGCTACGCCACTGGTCATAGGCAGCGGAGACAGCGGTAATGTAATGTAATGTGAATGTAATGTGTATACTTGTAAAGCGCACTGTTGCCAGCCGGCGTCCTGGCGCTGTATACCGCTGGGGAACCCGTCCTGGCCTTCCCTGTGGGATGGTCCCTGCTGGGAATCCCCAAGGTGGAGCCAGGCATCCCCAGCGTTGATGGGGCCGTTGTGGAGATTAGGCAAGCTAATGCCCAGAGTTGCCAAGTGAGACCCCTGGTTAGAGTAGGCACCGAGGCGAGAATTATCGAGTCCGCTGACCCTGGTCCACAACCCTGCCGAAAGTGACGCTAAGTCTAGCCTTTGTATGAGAGATGAGGTGTGGGGAGTGCAAAGATCCAATAGGAATGCAACATTTTCATTCATTAGAGTGTGCGCACTGCACACACTTCAGAATGCTTCTTCCTGCAAAGTAAAACACATTCTGAGGTACCCTGCATTCTCAAATGAATTAAAAAGCCCTGGTTCTTGTGAGTAACAACAGAAAACAGGGCTCACCATACTCACGTTTTGTTTCTGGTCCCGGTACTGTCTTTGTGATCGCTAAGGCTAGGGGTCATCAGGACTGCGTCAGGGTTCTCAAGGGGAAAGCCAGGGCATAGGAAGCGGCCATTGCCACTGAGGATAAATCTCCATGGTCAATAAGAAGCCAGAACACCTTGGGAGCCATAAATAGGACCGCCACATCCATTGTACTCACAGCCGGATGCTGGGGATGTGTAGGTCATGTCCAGAGGCTCAGACCTGGAGCAGCAACTGTTAAGTACTGCTCCGGTGTCCCCCCGTCACACCCACCTGGGTCAGAGGGGGCGACTTTCCCGCTCCATTACAAGGGCCTGCGACTGTCCAGCCGATAACGCAATCACGTCGGTGACACGATCGCGTTATTGGCAGGACTGGCATCCTGGGATGAATGTATTAGTTTCCATGGGAGTCCCCTTCTCCACACTCTCAGGGAATTCTGCCCAAAGGGAGGTGCTGCTTGAAAACTGAAAAACTCAGCTTTCAAATGACACCACCCTTTCCCTCCAAAGTGCCAAGCAATCACAGTGGGATTTCATCGCCTGGCTCTTCAACTAGTCCCCAGTGATTATTTGTAGCGGGAGCAACTACTTGGGCAAGTGTGTATGCTCCCCAACCCCCTAATACTATTAGTATTCCTGACTCCTCTTGGGGGCAAATGGGTGTTTACACCCAATTTGACCCCTGGGGACATACAGCCCACTAGACACCACAGATTAAAAAAATAAAATAAAGGGTGGGGTGGACCCACTATGCACAAGACCATTCCCCTACTTCAAAAAGGACACTGCAGTCTTTCTGCCCCCCCCCTCCCCACCCGGGGGCAGATTGTATCTTTTTTCCCAATCTACCTGCCTTGGGGGAGCAGGATGCCCCCAGAGAAATTTTTTAAAAAGAGGTGGAGTTAGTCCAGCATGCACAGGGCCCTGCCCCAGCCCAAAAAGGGCCTTACAGTCTTTCGGGGTTTGCCTCCAGTCTGCCCCCCCCCAGGGAGCAGAAAATCAAATAGACACCAGTGATTTTTCTTTTTCAAGAACAAAGCGGTTGGGGCAGCCTCCATGCATATGGCCATGCCCTCAAGCCAAAAGGGAGCATTACAGTCTTTCTGCCCCCTCTGAGGGGGCATATTAGGGGTTTTAGACCCAATCTGCCACCCCGGTCGAGCAAAATGCTGACAGACACTAGGGAAAGTCTTTATAAAACAGCATGGTAGAGGCCCACCATGCATCATACCGTCACACAAAAAAGGGAGCATTACAGTCTTTCTGCCGCCCCCAATCTGCACCCCAAGGACGTATAAAGCTAGATGGTGGGCATATATTTAGATTTTTAAAAAGCTAGCTGGGGTGGCCCACTCTGCCCTAGGGCCATGTCCTCACCCCAAAAGGGGGCAATAGAGGCTTTCACCCCCTCTGGGTGGTGAATGGGGGTGCTTATCCTCAATCTGCCCTCAGGGAGGGATAGAACACTCACTAGATACCAGGTAAACTTGTTAAAAAACAAAAGCGGTAGGGGCATCCCACCAAGGCAAAGGGTTACACCCCCACCCCTAAAGGGGGCATTACAATCTTTCTTCCACCCTGCAAGGCAGATTGGGGGGTTTGCCCCAATAGGCCTGCCGGTGTGGAGGGGGATGGAAAGCCACCATATGCCCCAAATTATACATAGTGCAAAATAAAATAAGCAAAGTGGTTGGGGCAGGCAAACCTGATATCTGGCCATGCCCCCACTTCAGAAGAGGGCCATATAATCTTTCTGCCCCCAACCTGAAAGAAGATTGGTTTGTTTGCCTCCAGTCTGCCCCCCTGGAGAGTAGAATGCCCATTAGACACCAGTGAATTTCCAAAAACATATCTAACCAGAGACAACCCACTCAAGTCACACCACCTTGGACTTTCCCAGGTGTCTCATCTTCAGAAATGTCTGGGTTTGGTAGGTTTCCATGGGTGGCAGCCAAGCTCAGGCCCAAAATGCACATAGACAATCCCAGGTTGGATCCCTTCCTGTGTGGGCACTAGCCCTCCAATACAAGAGGAGTAATGTTGTTGTCAGTACAAGTAAGGGAGCGCAAGTTGGTAGGAATTTTGTGAATCTCTGAAGGTTAGTTAGTTTGTTTTTTTTAGTTTGTTTTTAAATTTATATTGCGCAACAGCTACCCAAAAAGGGTTTCCCGGCGCAAAGGACGGGTCGGGGATGGGAGCCATGTAATAATAGGGTCATTATTTGTCAAATAACCAAATAACTAAGGTTCTGGACATTTCTCTAACAGAAATGCAAGGAAAATGCCTGATGTTATGCCAAGTTTGAGGTTTGCAGGGCATTGGGAGTAAGAAAGTATCATGGGATCCATGGAAGGCACAACACCTTGGACTCTCTTTGGGGTTACGTTTTCCAAAATGTCTGAGTGTAGAAGGTATCTTTGGTTGGCTTTCAAGTCTGGGCCAAGCTTTCATGGGTACACATTTTGCTATATTAGGTCATTTTTTAATAGGAAATATTAGTGTGCCCACATTGGGTTTTGGGGCCTTTCCTGTCACGCGATATAGATCTGGCCACACAAGGTAGAGTACCGTTTTTATTGGGAGACGTGGGAACATTGGGTGGTAGGAAATTTGTGGATTCCTGCAGATTCTTAAATTTTTCCTCATTTAGCCAAAGTTTGAGGTTTTGAAAGGCTTTTTGATGAAAACAAAAACTTTGTGAAATTACAAGTACTACCGCCCTGGACTCCTCTGAGTGTCTTGTATTCAGAAATGTCTGGATTTGGTAGGTTTCCCTGGGGTGTGGCCAAGCCCAGGCCAAAAATCCACAGCTACTCAATTTGAAAAAACGGTTGGATATGATTGGAAAAATGTAATCTTTCTTCTTTGAGTTTTGGACCCTTTCCTGTCACAGGCACTAGGTCCACCCCCACTAGTGGAATTCAGTTATTATCGAGAGACATTTAGGAACACTGGATGATAGGAAATTTGTAGACCCACACAGATTCCGAATCTTCCCACATACAAATGTAAGAAAATGTGTATATTTAGCCAAAGATTAACATTTGCAAGTACTTCTGGATAAAAACAACTTATGAGATCCACACAAGTCACACTACCCCAGGCTTCCATGGGAGTCTACTTTAAAGAAAACTCTAGGTATGGTAGGTTTCCCTGGATGGCGACTGAACTGGGGCCCAAATTCATTATCTACCCAAAATGTAAAAAAGCATTGTTTTTGCTGGGTGAAATGTGCTAGCTCCAGGTCACATTTTGGTGCATTTTGCGTCACAGGCACTAGGCTCAGCCACACAAGTGGGGTACTGTTTTTATGAGAAGAGATGTGGGAACACAGAATAGAAGACCATGGGCCCGATTCACAAAGGGAAAGTTAGATCAAAAATCTAACTTAGGCTAAAAGTCTAACTTTACTACTTTTCTGTATTTACAAAGGAAAGTTACTGCTAGTAACTTTACTACTAGTAAACTTGTTAGTAGTAAAGTTACTACTAGTAAACTTGTTATTAGTAAAGTAATCAGTAGTAAAGTTACTACTAGCAACATTTCTAGTAGCAACGTCACTAGTAGTAACTTACTTTTGTGAACACCAAAAAGTAGTAAAGTTAGATGTTTGGTCTACATTAGACTTTTGATCTAACTTTACCTTTGTGAATCGGGCCCCATGTGTTAGTACCTTTTGGAGATCTCTGCATTTGTAGCTTCCAAATGTAAGCAGGTGTTCAATAAATAAATGGGTGGGTCCATTATTTTTCTATGTAAGTAGGTTGCTTCTTTGGGACAACCCTCCAGGGTGCTACACAAATGGCCCTTTGCTGAATTCTGTCTACTTTTCAGAAACGTATAGCTTCCCAGGATCACGCAAAGGTTTCGCACTTGTTTTCACCACTAACTGCAAATAGATTGAAACTACAAAAATGTGAAAAAATTGACTACCTCTTAGAAAAATACAAAAATGGTGGTAAACATGTTTTTATGATACAACTCTGCTTGTTCCTGCAAGTTGGAAAGATGGTGGTCCTAGCTCAGCAAACCTTTTATTGATACCATTTATAGAAACAAAAAACAAACACTTTCTAGTTCTTTTTTGTAATCTTTCCTACTAAAACATATTTTCGTTACTTTTTGACTATTTTCTAGGTTCCCTGCATGGTCATCTAAAAGTCCTGGCTATCTTTATAATAGCCAAGATGTTGGGGGGAAAAAGCCGCAAATTTGGTACTGATACCTTTAGTGGAAAAAAAGCTATGCAGCTTTAAGCACAAACTGCCCCAAACATCCAAATAAGAGCTTTGCACGGGGAGGGGGTAAGGAAAACCTAGCTGTCAAGTGGTTAACAGATCCTGCCACAAGCAACAGTTGCAGTCAATTTCTCAAAAGGATTATCTAATGCTGACAGTGGAGCTAATTCAAAGCTCATACCTTCTAGTGAGACTGGGTCATGCCCACTCCCTGTCCCCTGGGAGCGTTTCAGCTAATGTCATGATCTGCAGCGTGGCTGGTGGACGTACCTTTAGGAGCTCACAGTATCCAGTCTGTTTCCTCACTCCTATTCCCCCTGTACCACAGCTTCCCACTGCCTCAGTAGATCTGCTGAAAAGTAATCAAAATTAAAAATCCACTCAAAGTGTCCACACATGTGTTTGAACACATAGGTGGAAAACATGCATGCACATCGTGTGAACATGCACACATACTCATGCACACAAACAAAACATGCATACACACGTATGAATAGATGAACATGTGCACAGACAGCACGTGAATAAATAAGGTCACGCATATATATCACATGCTGTCTGGCACTAGCTTACATACACAAACTTTCAACACATACAGGTACATGCCCAGGCACATTATGAGTTGGGATGTACACAGGTATGCACAAATGGGCACCCAGCATGCATACATGTATACTGGAACATGGGTATGAACACACACACACAGATGTTACAGTTGAGAAAAGGTGGACATTTTTTGACTGATTATTCACTCATTCACATAGAGAGAGACCTACTCTCTTCTTTGGTGTCAAAATCTGGTGGGTAAAGCGGTATTGCCATATCATACAGGTAATTAAGTGTATGACTCAAAAATCTGTGGAAACAGGAACACTCTAGAATAACTAGGTTACCACTCACTTGTGTGCTCACATCACAGCTATAATTGATCACCGTGATCTGAGTCAAGCCTTTCGCCCCTAGTGGGTGGGCCCTTACATGATCCTCTCACACACTGTGGCACTGAGGAATGAGGTTTTTAGGTAGTCCAATTAAAAATGAATGGGAACTGGGTAGATTGATTCATTCAGTCTCGGGTTACAGGGAGGAGGAGGCTGGTTTGCTGTGGATGCTCTTATGTATCACATACAGTGCAGGAAATAAAGGGGACCCCACCAGACCCCGTTACCAGCAACTATATGTGAGCTGGATCTGGGACCCTGCCAATCTAGTGAAACATGCTGAATTTGTCCTTGTGTCCTTTTCCAACACCAGAACACCAGCAGCGCCCGCCTGTTGTCTGCTTTCTGTTTGGAGCAGCAAGGGGTATTTCTTATTTTCACTTCCAGTTCAGCCCAAACCAAGTGCCCGATTTAATGGGCCACCAGCCCTTCTTTTTGTCAAGTATCTCCCTGTCTAGGAACTATCTGGAGCCTAACACCTAGATGCGAATGCAATGTAAGGAAACAAAGGCACCCACGTTGTCACTTCACAAGTAGTTTAAAGGAACTATGATTTAGAGGTATCCTTTTGACTTTATTCAACCCCACCCCCAATGTAAGATCTGTGCATGCACTGTGATACTGCCGGTTGTATCTGTGAGTGAGTAATTACACAAATAACAATTTACATCGCACTTACTAACTTATTTTTTATTTAATTTGTTTTTAGTGCTACTCATCCCCTTGTAAGGTGTTAGAGCGCTTTACATCACACACAGAGACAAGAAATCATACAAGTCTTAATTCAATGTACCATAAATATTATGTATGATAATGAGGGTTGTAAGGTGTAGGAGACACATATCGTCCAGACTTGTAGAAATTGTATGGTAAGAGTGTATGGTCAGTTGAAACACACAGTCAGGATTTAAAACTTAATGCAGCGATTGGGGCAGCCTCTACAAACAAGACTTTAGTACTCCCCAAAAGCATCCTTCTTCTCAAACTTCAAATAGCAGCAGACTGAATAAACACAATTAGAATTTGAACCCATGACTTGCAATTTGCATGCAGTTCCTTAATGCCGATTCATACCTCACTGTGCTATCTTGGAAGGGTTTCAGCTTATGACCTGGAAGTAACAAAAGGATCTCTGTGTCACAAGTAGTAACCTAGTGAACTATTTACATAAAATACAAATGTGTGAGCTGCATGATACTTGCTGTGCTTTACCACAGGCACATTAAACCTCAATGTTACTTTATGAGTCAAAAACACAGAACTCTCCCGGAACTGCATTACCCACCAGAGTTACCTTACAAATATAGTGCCACGAAATTTGCTAGATACCCATACATTTCTGACGTAGGCATCTAAACCTTGTAAGGTATTTTAAAATAAAGACTATTTGTGAAGAATTAAGGAAGCTATAGCAAATATACTGTCGCATTTTTTCTTGTTTCCAATTATTTCTTTGTAGCAGATTAAAAAAAAAATGTATACTTTGACTCTTAAACTTTGCTTTTCACGACTCCGCACCTCATAACTCCACCCCTTTCCTCGGCCACACCATGGCCCTTATTTTATGGGTCCCAACAGTACTTTTTTTTCAATTTCAGCAATGATCACATAGATTTACAAACAAAAGAAAACAGAACAGTATTGGACTAAAAGTCAGTCATGCACAAAAACTAACCACTTCTGTACAAGGTCATGATATTCCACGGAGTGATACTCTGATAAAGGTCCAGTGATTCGCGGACTGTCATTCACTCTTCAGTACATTGAATGAATCACCCAGTGTTCACAAAGCAGGTGAAGGAAAAAAGGCTTGATATTCATTAATCCCATTAAATGTGCTGCAATGGGTGGCCTCACCCCAAGGCCTGTAAAGGAGTCTTTATGAGGAGGTCTCGTGGTACGTTTTTGCTTTTATTTCTCCACTTATGCCCTTTTTAATTGGTGACCATGCTCCTTTGGTAGGTCAATCAATTTTTGAAGGTCCTCATGAAATGAATACCTTCCTTTATTGGGCAAGTGTAGAAATGGGAAGTAATGGAGAGTTATCTGGGATGATATATACCGCTAACGGCTTATGGCAATGGTGTATATTAGCCCCTCTTCTTTTTCTATTTAAATTGCTGATGCGCCAACAGCTTTATGCCAAGTTCGCTCTTTTCCACCAAAGCTAGGTGTGGAGGCAATTTCTTCAATGTGTTATGCGGATAAGACCGTTTTATTAGATCTCACCCTGGTAAGCCTTCAGAGGAAATTAGATGCATTTTCAGAATACTGTAGAGTGAATGATCTGATAATAAATGGTTCCAAAACAAAAGTGATGGTATTTTCCAACAGAGTTACACAGAAAATAAAGCAGAAGTGGTGGGTAAATGGTGCAGAATTAGAGGTGGTGACGGAGTAGAGGAATCTGGGTCTCCTTTTTAAACACAAATTTCAAAGCACATATTGATCAACAGGAGCTAAGAGCAAAGGCCTTAGTGGGTGCATTATAAAGAATGGACTTGGAACTGGGGCATAAATCAGTAGCAGTTCTCAAAGAGACCTATAACTCAAGATAGTAAATTTGCCCTTGTATGGCTGTGAAGTCCTCATTGAGAAAAACATTATTGACCTTCTGAATATAGAAATTAATATTTGGGGATGACAGTTAAGCTATTCAAGGGGTACAGTTAATAGTGCACTGAGGTTCAAGCTGGGCTTGACTATTGTAGCATTTAACCCCTTCCACGCTCATGACGAGCTGGGCTCGTCATGGTGTAGCCTCCTCGCACGCTCATGACGAGCCCAGCTCGTCATGAATAATGGAAAATGGGCAATCCCAGCACCGGGGGGGAAAACGCATAGCAGCCAAGTGGTTAAGTACCAGCAAAGGATCCTCAATTATTGAGCCTGTCTTACTAATGCGACTGATGGATCGCTGAGGCAGTTAATTAAAGATTATTTACACCAATGATTATAAATGTACACAATATTATGGAAAGTTTATCATTTGATAAACAGTGCATATCACTTTTCTAACAGAGTAGGGTAATGAAACATGTAATTAAAGATACATCTAGAAATTGTGATTTAGAATACGTGGGCAAAATATATAAACTATTCTATCTATTAGAAACAGATTACAGAGGTGATTCACAACCCTATCTTTGTGATTTTAAAAGCGCTAATATCAGAAGGTGGACACAGAAGGTCAGCCTTGACCAGGTGCCATCCTTTTTATATTGGAGGATGACCAATCTGGATAGAGCAGACATCCCTCTTTGTCCTTTCTGAAAACATTTTCCATTGTTACTGGCTCATATACTTGTTTTTGTGTAACCTTTGTTAGCGATAGGAAAAGTTTGTTCCCTGTGATTTTTAAAGTTTTAACGGTCCGACAATCTCATGAAATTTTGCAAATAGTTTTAGAATGTAGAAACATGGGACTATGCTATGGTGAAGGGAAATATTTATCCATAGTATCAGAACAGATAGGTACATTGACTGGTATATTTTTATAAAGGGAACATCCAATTTTATATTGGTTTTAAGGTGCAACGAACTATTAGATTTTATGTCTTATGTACGGACAGTACAAGAGAGATAAAATATTTGCTAAAGTATTGTCATTTTTAGTGTTTTAGTGAATTGTCTTTTATGCGTGGTGCATTTGAATATTATAGACAATTAAAGTTGAATGTATTTTATTGTTTAGGGGGGCAGTTGTTAGTAGTGCATAAAACGCCTTCTATCATAATAGATTATGTTTTAGATATTGAAATTCAAACAATGAATTTATAAATATTTTATTGTTTGTTGTATAAACGTGTAGTGTTTGTGTTGCTTTGTTGGCATGATATAAAAAAACAAATACAAATAAATACTTGTCAAATTTTCAATCCAACCTTTCAGAAGCAAACCAAGGATCTTCTGAAAAATATAGATGTGTTTTTATTTTCCATATTGGATATTTTCTGGGGAAGATCTGGGATACAATCTATGGTAAGCCTTAATCAGGCAATGCCCAGAACTCATCTCTCTGTAGTCAGTGCTTTCAAAGCCACGTGGTGGTTGAGTATTCTTCCCTTATTGAGGTCTTGAAAATTGGGGGAAGAGAGTGAGACGATGGTATGGGCTGGTTTGCAGGCTGGGTCTTAGTAAAGCAGAGCTCCTGTACGGCAGTTGTTTTTTGTTTTTTTGTTTGATTTTTCTGTAGCACTGATCGCTCTGTTAGTCGCATTGGACTGCATTAAAATAACAGTGGAGAACTCATAGTGGTGGGATCTTCTCTAAATTAACTGTGTTTTTCCTTTTGAGCCATGAAAGGAGTATCATGTATGTGTTTAGTGAAATCACACTAACCTAGGTTCTTAGCATTGGTTTTTGTGGTGTTCAAGACCTCATTGATCTGCTTTCAAAATGGAACCTGATCATCAAACAGTATGTCCTAAATTCATGCCTGTACCTCAGATCAAAAATGAGTGTTGCATACTCCAACCTGCCTCCTGAGCACCGCTCTACTAGCCAGATGCTTTAAACCTGAAACAGGAACATCCGTTGCTATGTCAATGATTTTCCCCAGCTCTGGCTCGCCTTCTCAAAATGGCAATCACCTCTGTCATTTTAACTTCTGCCAGCAGGTCCAAAAAAAGTATCAGTGTTGTTTTACATTTGACCATCGTAACAAGCCAGGTGGCCATTGGATTGCAGGCCTTTAAAGAATTAGTTGTCACAACCCACAATGTTGCCCAGGACGTCCACTCATCTTCCCTTCCTATGGATGTAGGTAATAGTCCATGTTTGTTGACCATTTTTGGTTGGCTCCAGTGCTAACCAAAACTGCTGTGTTCTTTTCCCTGAGACATTTTAGAAAAGAGTCAGGCACCTTGTGGTTTTCTCTATAAATCCAAAGATCACCTGGGTCAAAGCAATCTTTTCTCCCAGAGATAGTCATTAACAGGGAGGATTCTAATATATTTGCAGGTCTGTTCCCAAAACTTGTTCAGGAAGCACTACTTCTCTGTAGATTCCAGAAGAATTTCAAATATTTGTAAGCTCTCTCCATAGGTGAATGGAAGTTGCCACAAAACATAATGCATAGCATCTTTGACAGAGGTGCATTAGTGGGGCGTCAACGTGTAATATAAATTACACTCTGCCTGTTGTTTATCTTTGTCACCACCCTCATACCATAGCTCTTCTATAGTTTTTTAAAATATTTCTAGTCATCCGGAGAATGGGAACATAGGTTTTAATACCTGCAGAAGGGCCCATGTTCATGGAACTAGAGTTTTCGAAAACATTACAGCTGAGGAACATGAGAAAATGCTGTGGCTCGCAAAGAGGAATACGAGAAGGTCTTTCAAAGTTGAAAAATGCTGGTCACGCAGTTGAATTCAAGAGAGATGCCAGGAAGCTCATGTGGAACCAAATAAACCAGTCATTACTGTATCGCAAACATAAATTCCATGGGCATCTGAATTATTATGAGTTGATACTGATGATGCAAGAAAACAGCAGAATAACAGTTAAAACTATCAATATTGGCACATCTATATTTTCCTCACTCTTATGGTTCTCCTCAATATGGGTCCACTGTAAAGCCCTAATAGTCTTCTTCCTCCTCTACTAGAAACTTGTGGAAGCATCAACAAAATTGCCAACAAAGACACCATGGTGTTGTCCTATAGGTCACATTCAAGGAATGTATCCTGATAGGAAAATGCATCCAACAAGGGGTGCAACAGGAAGTAGTAACCATGACTACTCACCCCCTCCGATAGAGAAAGAAATCCACTGAAAGTTCCTATATGTCTAGAAGACGTCAAAGAACGACAGAGGTCAAAATATTGCGAATATCTTGCAAGAAGTAGCTGAAATTACGTGAAAGAGCAGATCTGTAGCAAAAGATTCCCTAGCAAAATACTTGAAGATGGCATCTATGCCTGAGGGTTAGCACTCTCTACTTCATTGGTTCAATTGTGGAGACATGCAATAAGGTAGATATGCTACAGAGGCAATTGTATTAAAATGCATATTGTTACTACAGTTAAGTTAGATGTACCTAGAAGGGAGCATTCTTATAGTTAAATTCAGAGACAGAGAGAATGTTTGTACTTCTGTATTTTCGGAAGGAGAATGTTTTTATTCATGTGCTTTTATAAACATATTGCTCTTATACCGGAGTTGTTAGAGATAGTTCCTATTCCAGCCATAGGGGAGATTTCTCGGAACTGTATAGGTAGAAGAACGTTTATACGCTTTATATATTATAAGGTAATATGTTTCTTGTTAATTTCTTAGACACTAAAAGGTCCTACACCAGAGTTCATAGGAAAATGCTATACAAATACCTTTACATTTTAGTCTAGCACATGCTGCAGAGAACATTAGATCTAGGATCCACAGCACGTGGAAGTGAGTTAAACACTATTTGTGATGGAAAAAATTTCATTTTTTATGTAATTTTATGTGATGATAACTTTAATGGTTTTATATATTTGAAACCGAATAAAATTGAAATTGATTGATTGGTTGAGTTAAACACTACTGGGCAGCAAAGCCAGGCAAAAGGAGTACTGGACAGGGTGTATCTTCAACAGTTTATGCTCACAGGACCAGGGCCTGCTGAGTCAGCAGAGGGAGGGAGATCAGAGATCTTAGGAGGTGTGTATGCGTAAAGCTGATATCTTAAAGAGAGAATGTTGCCTTGGCTGAGTCCCTAAAAGGAAAATATTCCTATTCTTGACATATTATAAAAATCTTGTTGTACAGAAATTGTTATGTATGTGAGCTGCATAATAAAAGTGGTATTGTTATTGGCGACAGTAGAGATCAATTCATTTGAGTTCAATTTTCTACTGTTGCTCAGGTCCTGGCACTAATTGAGCAGCGATCCAGCAAAAGGGATCTCAGAGGACCTTGACTCAATCTCATCCGAATGTAAAAGATAATAAATCATGCCTGAATCATGCATATCACTGATTTCTGCTGAAAGTAGAGCAACTGCAAGGCGCTTATCTCTAGAATAGTGGATTTCATTGCAAGGAATCCTTTCCTAATTCAGTGGTTGAACTTCAATCCCCCTACTCTTCTAGGTTGACTTCAGTCCGCCCCCAATGTTCAAGTCCCAAGCATTAACCATTTGCGTGCTTCGGACGGCCCCCCGCCGTCAGACGTCACGGTGGGCGTGTGCGGAGGACTGCCGGGGGCCGTCCTGACCACGCCCAGTCATAAATCACCCGTACCGCGGCAGCATTCCAGCCGCGGTCAACGGGTTAATAACTTCATTATACCAGAGGAAGAAGTTCTCAAATACTCTATCGCATCTTTGAGAGGTAAACTGCGTCACAAGCAAATCTTTGCAAGCAGTGGGTGTTCTCAGACATGGAGATGCTTTGCTATCCTTACCCTTGTCCTGGAAAAGTAGAATGATGTTTGCAATGACGGTTATTATTCGACAAGGGGGAAAGCTGTTCTGCTTCCTTACATAGAAGTGTGGGATAAACACCTCTTGCTTAGTCACATTATCGCAGGACGTTTCTTATTCACAGACAATACTGATCCCAGAGCTACATGAAAGGGAACCATGTCAGCAAGCTAACACCGTCTGTTCTCTTCAGTAGAGATTGTGTGCCCCTTAATTGGTTGTGTGCCACAATAATAAAGTCACAATATGCATGTATCTAGTGAAGATATACATACATAGGGAAGAGCAGATTTACTATTTATAATTTCACATCTACTTACCTTCACGATATTCGCATTCTTATTTTCACATCTACTTACCTTCATTATATCACTATTCTTCACTTCACATCTACTTGCCTTCACTATATTACTATATTTCACTTCACATCTACTTACCTTCACGATATTAGTATTCCTATTTTCACATCTACTTACCTTCATTATACCACTCGTCTTCACTTCACTTCACTTCACTTCATTTCACATCTATTTACCTTCACTATATTACTATTCTTAACTACACATCTACTTACCTTCACAATATTCGTATTCTTAACTTCACATCTACTTACCTTCACGATGTTAGTATTCCTATTTTCACATCTACTTACCTTCATTATACCACTCGTCTTCACTTCACTTCACTTCATTTCACATCTATTTACCTTCACTATATTACTATTCTTAACTACACATCTACTTACCTTCACAATATTCGTATTCTTAACTTCACATCTACTTACCTTCACGATATTCGTATTCTTAACTTCACATCTACTTACCTTCACGATATTCGTATTCTTACTTTCACATCTACTTACCTTCACGATATTCGTATTCCTATTTTCACATCTACTGGCCTTCATAATACCACTCTTCTTCACTTCACTTCACATCTACTTACCTTCACTATATTACTATTCTTAACTTCACATCTACCTACCTTCACGATATTAATATTCTTAACTTCACATCTACTTACCTTCACGATATTACCATATTTCACTTCACATCCAACTAATTTCACGATATTCCTATTCTTAACTTCACATCTACTTACGTTAATGATATGTTGACAGCCGATATTGAACAGTCGATATGAGTTCAAGTGAATAGTTCAAGACTGACAATCTGGGAGAATATCCCTGTAGTGCGACATTTTGAGTAGTTTGCCAGACACCAATGCCTGCAGCTGTATGTCGAGACAGGCATCACCACAAATTTCCTATGCAATACTATGTGAGATTTGATATAGAAAAGCTAGTACTGTAAAACCACATTAAAGTAAACCAAGTCATATTCAATGTGTTAATAACTGTTAGCAACTCAAAATTATTGAAGGAAACACCTTTTAGCATAATGTTTGCAACAAATGTGTGATGCAGTGAGCAATGTTCTGTGCACAGTATCCTGTGTGCATTAGTTGGGTATGTGAACTGGGTCGATGAACCGGAATAAACTACCACAGCCTCTTTCCGCTCTTCACCTGCAGTGTTATCCCATTGGTAAGTGTTCTAAGGAAGATGTGATCCTGTGAAATGCTGCAGAATGCCTGCTGCACCTTGAGTCTGGGTTGGTACAGGGTCCCTTTCCGGAGAGGTGTGTCTTCTTTTGGAGTATCTTTGAAGGAGATCCAACCTGGTCCTGGAATAAGGCGATCCAATATTATCCTCCCTGTCCTGATGTGAGGTCTTGTGCGTTGCTGGTCTTTGAGGAGCATGTTATTGATATTGAGGACTCGCGCATGTAGGGTGTTCCCTGGGCTCTTTTGGCCCGTTTGGTCTTCCTATACCTTTTCCTGGATTTTTCACTTCAATCAAAGTGTGCTTAATGCTCAGAGTCAGTTCAGCACTGAAGGAATCCTCACCAGTGACGTTCTTGAGAGTGCCCTAATCCTTGATGTCAAGTGATACCTCAAAGGGGATGGTCAACACAATGTCGAGGATTTTGTAGAGGGGTTCTTAATATTGATCAATAGTAGAGATAGTATATATTTACCTTACTGTATAGGCGTTTTATTGTGTTTTATGAATAATTTATTAATAGTTGTATGGATTAACTTGAAGACTTAACTCGGTGGGAGCGATGCACTGTCCTTGATAATGCATTGCTTTTTTTGTTTGATCTTTTTCTTAATATGAACAGTTTTCCTTTTGTTTTTTCAACATATTTAGTCTTTTATGATATGTTTATCGAAATAAAGACTTCTTTGAATTGAATTGAATTGAATTGAATTGAGATAGTATATTGACTCTTAGGGAGTGCTGGACAGGTATGTGTGACTTTGTATGATGACGGAGGTGTAGGTGTGACCCACCCCACCCCGCTTGCCGAATTGGGACCCAGAATCAGACAAATCATAACTTTTAAATGAAGGAGGCCTTGTTCACTTCCTTAGAAGGCCCAGTGTTTTCTGTAGGTGTGTTGCCTCTCTGTAAAGTCTGCTTGTGACACATGTTACACTGCTCAACGGTATGAAGAACAATAAATATACTGAACAAGTTTATCAATGCAGGGCATTTCCTACCAAACTTAGAACACTGAGCAAAAATAACTGGGATGGAAACTGGAAACAGCAATGAAGTGAATAGTAAAAAAGGAATCACCCTTGACTGTGAAACATAATTATGGTCAGTCACCCCAAGAGTTCAGCTAAAAATCAGGGCCATGTGAAATTTTAATTACAACGCCATAATTCATATAAATTTCATGTGTTTTATGAATTTCCCAAAATTAAGCCATCATTCCATGTTGTGTACCTAAGCCAGTTGTAGCGCAGAAGCACAGGAACAATACAAATGACCAGAATGTAAGCAGACTTTTTTTGCAATGCGTGTGTTTTTGACACTTTTTTTTAACGTGAAACGCACATTTGTGAACAAGTGGACACAAGTATCCATTTAGTGCTAAAATACGGCGCAAAAAGCTGGATTTGTGTTTCACATAATGCTCCAGAATTTTCACGCAATTATGTGAAAACAAATTACACAAATTTCGCACACCCCTGCTAAAAATCAGTTTCTAATAAAAATCTGTTTCTAAAAGCAATATTCATAAGACCAGGAGAGGAAATAAGAATGAAAGTTACAGGGTGCTATTGCTTCACAGAGCAGGAACATCAATTGAGGAGAACTGAGGCTGCAATGCATCTTGGGACTTCAGTGCTGGCTGCTGGCTAGAAGTGGTCATATCAAATCCTCTCCCATGAGGCTGCTGCCAATCTGACCTCATGTCCTGTACTTTTTTACACTAAGGAGCAACACTAAAAATGCTATTTAGCAGAGTTACTGATAAAAGTGTGTTTAGCTATAGTGCCTAACATACAATATAGTGTCTTTTAAAACAGGAAGTGTTTAAAATATTTTTGGGAAAGAAAAACTTTTGCCTATGAAAAACATGTTATGACCGATAGCCTGACCGTAGGCGAAGATATCCTGGCTCAGATTTACAAAGACTTTGTGCCTGGTTTGTATTGCTTTTAACTCCTTCAATGCGGCGCACGTTCAGCGGACGTCGCGTGCACTACCTCGGTAGTGCTGCGCACGTCCGCTGAACGTTCCGGCCCTGCCCGCGCAATAAAACGATCCGCACCAGCGCGGAACTTTCGGCGCAGCAAGGGGTTAACAGAAAGTGTTGGGCTGGTATTTACAATCCAATACAAATCACAATTTGCTTTGGATTGCAACCAAACATTGTGCAAAGCTGCACAATGTGCTTCTTGGCATGGGCATTCTCATGCAACCACCATGGGTTTTGCTGTAAATCCCTGTCTATAAAAAACTGTAGACAGGGATTTGCACCACAATTCTGGGGCTCCATGAGACAGGCATAACAAAGAGAATTTGTTTTATTTCTCCTCGTTTTCCCCTCTTTGCATGTGTGCTACATTCTACAGCACACCTACAAAATGCCTTCAAGCATAGTTTTTGTACAGGAAGGGACCCATTACTGTACACAAACTTTGTTTGCCACAACACAGACACCTTTGCACTATGGCTCTAGAGTGTCTGAGTTGACGTTTGGCAGTATACAGTGTGCCTCCTCAGAGAGAGAGCAGGACAGTGCTACATCTTAGTAGATATGGTACTGTTCTGTCATTCTCATTCACGCAACGCCATACAGCAATTTTTATTGCCGCACTGCATTGCATGGTTTCTCATTAAATATGGGCCTCCATGTTTACGCATATTATTTAAGATTCCATTTTAGAGAATAGGAAAAATATGAGGCTCGTTTGTCCTATAATAATCAATATGTTTAAAAAAACTATCATGTCACAAAAAAAATAACTCCTGTTGCTGTCATGTGACACTGTTCCAGACAACACTGAAAACATAGTTTGACAAAACGTGTGAAAAATGAATTAAAATACTTTGAGGGTGACATTTGCATTTTTATCATAAAATCTTCAACAACAGTTACATTCTGGCACATTTATTACTTGCCGGAATTGATCAAGAAGAAGCAATATAATCATGATAGGAAATGCCACCTATGCCATGGGGAAGGATAGTATCATCTATGTTTAATCAATTCATTTAAGATTCACACAAGATCTATAAGATCAATGTATAGAAGATCTACAGATCCTGCCCATCGTCTGACAGAGATATGGACATCTCAAACTGGTACATTATAAAAGCATATTCAGCAGTTAAACACACTTCATATCTCAGAGCGTATGGACCTGTATAATAAACACATTCTAGCTTTCACAGAAACATGGTTTTAAAGCAACACTAAAGTTACTGTAAACACAATCCTGCCCCCCAATTACTATGTTCTACACTGCAACACACAGCAGGGAAAATGAGGGAGAGTAACTATCATTTACAACTCCTAGTTTAGTTCACAGAAATCCCAGGAGCCCCTTTCTCCTCCTCTGAACACCTGTCAGCAAAATGCACCACAACATCACATTCTCAGCTTTCATATCAATCTTCAATCCGTCACCAAAACACAGTTCTGCCTTCCGGCAAGAATTTCACAGCTTGTATAGATCTACAACATACTGCAAACAAAATTCGAATAATGGGGGACTTCAATATATTTAATTAGATGAAGAAAATTAGCTCATAAAAGACTTCCTTTCACAAGTTGACTCCCCAAACATTCTAAAGGTCCAACCCACCAATATGCCTGGGTGAACTGTAAATTATGCTGATATAATTCTTGGAATTTCTGGAATTTCATTTAAGGCTTGTTATGCAAATTTGCTTAATAGTGTAATTTTGGAACTTGCACATAATTCTGGGTGTAGGAAATTAGGTTACTGGTTAAGGGAGGTGAAGCTGCAAGGATTTGCATCGCTCTGCGTTGATTACAATGACCTATGTGGTAAAGCTATGCTTCACTTTATGTTGGTTCTGATGAAGCTGGCAGGTGTGCAGCAAAGCTTTACAGAGCTTTTATTTGCTCGGAGTCAGTTCCAAGGAGGTTGACAGCTGTGCGGTGAACCTTTGTGGGGCTTCGCTGCACTTCGATGCGTGCCGAATTTGGTGGAACCTCAGTTTAGACTAGGATGAGATCTCTCTGATGGCATCCAATGACCCAGGAACTGGGAAAACACAAATTGGGAATCTGGAACTTCCTCCAGCACAGGCTACCAGGGCTTAGAGATGTTCAGTTGCAGGTTAAGGCAAGTCCAATGCATCAGGTCAACTGTACAGTGGCAAGGAGGCCTCTGGAGCTTGTTATGTCCCTGTAGCTCACACAGAAGGTCATTCTTCTGTAGTATCCACAGGTTCAGGAGTGTACTGAAGAGTTGGGTCTGAGGGTCCACTACTTATACCTTGTGCCCACTTTAAAGTGGGAGTAACTTCTACAGCCGTCCTCCTACAGAGGTTTCTGAAATTTCCTGCCTCCCTGCACTGGCTCCAGCTTGTCTGGGTGCACAAAAATCTAGTGTGAATCCCTTTGTGAGTGTGCTGAGGCAGAGTCCTTGTGATGTGCAAGTATGGTAGGCGAGCATTCCGCCCCTCATCAGTAAGATATCCTGCCAATACCTATTCCCCCTTTGTCTCACTGTCTGGGATTAATACACAAAGATCAACTGCCATGTACACCTCGTCATGTGAACCAGGTTCCAGGCTGCAGGCTCTAAATGGCTGGGACAGGAACATATCAACGTTTTAAAAGTGCAAAAAAGAACAAATGATGGACAGAATGCTGAACAATGTCACACACACACCCCAATACAGAGATCTGGGCATAAATCCATCGTTTTTTTTTGCTCACCACACCATTCCAGTTTGCACCCAGACATATGCAAATCAGTCTTGACCCTGTTTCCCATGTGAACAGTCCAGCCCAAACTGCCATGCCAGGTCCTCCCCGGACTGCAAATAGGCATCCTAGGACCGGGTTCAGGGTATCACCCCCAATCAGCCAGGATAGCTTGATTCAGGTGGCATGGTGAGCACAGACCCATGTCTGGGAATACCTGTCACACTTAGGGCGACAAATGCAAAAAGAACAAATGATGGACGATTGCTGAACAATGTCACACACTCACCCCCAGTACAGAGATCTGGACCTAAATCCATTGTTTTTTTCTTACCACGCAATTCCAGTTTTCATCGAGCCATATGCAAATCAGTCTTGACCCTGCTCCCCATGAGAACATTCCAGCTGGAACTGCCAGGCCAGGTCCTCCCCAGACCAGAAACAAGCATCCTAGGACAGCTTGTTTACAATAATTTTTCTGACATTTCATGTAAATGAATATTTGCTCAAATTTTGCGCACCCCTATCCACCAAGACAGGTGCCTATTTTACCTCATCCTAGAACACTTTAACCCCCTTCATACTCCAAAGTTTTAAATAATCCTGACCATACCACAAACTGATTTTACTTCAAATGCACAATGATTCTTGATCACTAACCATTGAGCCACACCCGCCGCCCAGGACCTACTTAATGCAGGCAGCAGCGTGGCTGCACCAAAGGAAAGCCCATCTGTGCGCGTCCGTGCCTAGACCACGCCCAGCATCAGGAAACCTGGCTCCTCCGCCCCACACAGCTACACCACCAAAGAACTCCGAACCCTGGTTCCGGGCGCATTGACAACAACAACTGCTTCCGCACATTTCCACGTACCACCAGAGGGCCATTCGCCTGCCAGCAGTCTTGCTTCACCTGCAACACTAAAGTAACCAACAACGCAGAAAAAAAATACAAACATGACTGCATCTACCTCCAACTGAGACCACAACTGCACAACTCTAGTGCATTCTACTCAATGCACAATCACTCTGCAAATACGCCATGGAGATCTGGGACACTATCTCCTCCCTCACCCCAGATGTTATCTTCCTCACAGAGAACTGGCTGGACCCTGCCTCCACACCAGACATTATCGTCACCACCCCCGAAGGCACAAGATAACACACCAAGACAGTCCAAACCAATAGACACAGAGGTGGAACTGCCATCAACTTCAAGGACACCATCCACTGCACGATCTTCTCAAACAACTCGACCCTGATAATGGAGCACCTCAACTTCCAAATTCACACAGACGGAAGAGGCACCATCAGAGGCATCCTCACCTACAGACCAGCAGGACCAAACCCCAGCTTCTGCAACGCCATGCCTGACCTCATCACTCTGATCGCCATCGACTTCAAGCACTACGTCTTCTTAGGGGATCTTAACTTCCACCTTAACAACCCGAGCGACACCAACACAACTGACCTCTCAGAGAGCATGAGCAGCATCGGCCTGAAGCAACTTGTCACCGACCCTACTCACATCGCAGGACACATGCTTGGCCTCATGTCTAGTGACAGCGTCAAGTACAAAAACGACTCGCAACTACCTGAACCAGCCACTACAGCATCCACTTCACCATCTCAGGACCAACTAACACTGACACCATACCCCCCAACTCCATGTACAGAAACTGGAAAAAGATATCAGAAGACGCGTGGAACAACGTTCTAAACTCCCACTTCCCGGTCACAACACCCAACCCAGAAAAGGCAACAAAGAACTTCTCCCAGTGGATCACAGAATGCGCTAACACTATCACCCCCCAAGACAGCCAGAGTCAGCTGGCCCACCGTGGAGCTGAAATATGGCAAATTCAACTGCAGAAAACTTGAACGGAAGTGGCACATCAGCAAAGAGACAACAGACCACACGACCATCAAGACAGCACTCAACCAGTACCACTGCCTCCTGAAAGAAACAAAGAAGAACGCCCTAGCAGACCGCAAAGAAGCCAGCACAAAATGCAGCAAGGAACTCTTCGCCATCATGAAAGAGAGCTCCAACCCCAAAGCCACCGAGAACTACATCATCCCCTCCCAAGAAGTGTGTGAAACCCTACTGGATTTCTTCCACAACACGATCTCTGTCATCTACAAAAACTTAAAACCCCAACTCCTTGCCACCAACAGCATCAGTCTGCTCATACCTACTAACTAAAACCCCAAACACCTGCTCACCAATTGGGACCCTCTCACAACTCAAGCCACAATTGCCATCATGAACTCTGTGCACTTGGGAGCACACAAGGACACCTGTCCTCACCACATCTTCATTCTCGGGAGCAAGAAACTAGGTAAGGAGCTCAATTAAGTCCTGAACACCTCCAACACCTCGGCCTCCTTCCCTGAGGAATGGAAACACAGTGACATGAGGCCCCTCATGAAGAAAAAACCTGCCAACGCAGCCGAACCAAAAAACTGCAGGCCGATCTCCTTTCTCCCTTTCCAGTGAAGGTTCTTGAGAAGGCTATCAGCCGGCAACTTACCAAACTCCTGTAACATAATAAGCTCCTGGACCCCTCTCAATCAGAATCCAAGCCAACCACAGTACAGAGTCAGCCCTAATCGCAGCCACTGATGATATCAGGGCCCTCCAGGACCATGGCGAAATGGCAGTCCTCATCCTCCTGGACTTGCCAGCCACCTTCGACACCGTCTCCTATCCCATCTTGATCAACAGACTCCACCACATCTGAATCCAGGGAGACACCCTCAATTAGATAGCCTCATAGCCCAGAGAATCTGTCTCCCACTGTTCACTTCACAACCCAGGAAGATCCTCTGCAGCATCACCAAAGGATCATCCCTCAGCGCCACCCTATTCAACATGTACATGACCCCCCTGGCCAACTCCATCAGATCGCATGGATTCAACATCATCTCCTATGCCGATGAAACCCAGACATCTTCTCGCTGTCAAAGGACCCCTCCACCACCAGAGCAAACTTTCACAGGTGCATGATGTAAGTCCCCCACTGGATAAAGGACAACTTTCTCAAACTCATCTCGGACAAGCTGGAAGTCCTCCTCTTTGGGAACAACACCTCACCATGGAACTACGCTTGGTGGTCTGCTGAACTCAGCCAATCCCCCTACCCGAAAGATCACATCCACAACCTCGACAACAGCAAGCTATTTATGAATAAACTGGTTAACGCAGTCTCATCTGCCTGCTTTAAGACCCTTCACATGCTCCTCAATCCTTCAGGTGGCTCCCAGTCAACACCAGAAGGACTTTCACCCAGGCCCTCATCACCAGCAGGCTGTACTACAGGAACACGCTCTATGTAGGTATCAACACACGTCTCCTGAAGAGACTACAGACAATACAAAACTCAGTGGCAAGACTCATCCTCGATCTCCCCAGATGAACCCACATCACACCGCACCTCAAGAATCTATATTGGCTCCTGATTAAGAAGAGATACCAGTTCAAGATGCTGAACCATGCATACAAAGTCCTGCACAGCCTCTGCCTTATGTGGAAAGCCAACTATGCAAACACTCCAGAGTACCAATCAGACTTCTTCAAGGTCCATCAAACATTAGTGGTGCTACACTCCACTTCTGAGGGCAAACGGATCATCCCAAAATGGAAACTAACAAGATTCATAGGCTAAATCTGTGGAGAAGTGTGGCTCAATGGTTAGAGCAGGCAGACCTTGATGCAGAGCTCTAGCCAGGGACCAGGGTTCAATTCCCGCCTCGGCGGGTCTCCGGCTCATTAATTCCCCTGACTGGATATTCTTGCCTCAGTGCCTGTTCTGATCATGGGTCCCACGCTGCAACTCTGGGCAATAGCTTGCTTAGTCTCCACAACGGCCTCAAAAGCGCTGGGATGCCTGGCTGCACCTGGGGGGTGCCCAGGAGTGGACATTTCTCAGGAAAGCCAGGAAGGGTTCCTAAGCGGTATACGGACAGCGCCGGGACACCTCCGGTGGAGGTAGCTGTGCGCTTTACAAATTCCGACATTTACATTTTACATTTACATAAAGAAGGCTGAGAAGTGGCTGGAGGAAAACTCTGGAAAAACTTTCCCATAGAAATCAGGTAATTGAAGGGATACACATCCTTGATAACTACCTAAATCAACTACTACTCTCAAGACGATATTTACCAATGCTACTTCAGAAAGCCAAGTAACTAACTAGTCCTCCTGCATCCTTTCATATGCTGTCATGCCCACGAGATCTCTACTACATGACCACACTGTCCGCCCAAGTTTCTACAAATAAAATAACATCCATATTAGTCAATAATATCTTGCAATCACCTTTCCATAGTCAGTATGTCCCAACACCCCTCTCATTCTCCAGCTATGCCCCTAGTTTACTGCTTCTCTATTCTTGCTCTCCTCTCCTTTAAACAGATCGCCATAGTGATACTTGTATTGTTTACTATTATCAGTGTTTACGCTTTTCTTACCATACTCTTCCCTTCTTTAAACAGATTACCACAAGGATACTTGCATTATTCACTATTGGCAATGTTTCTCCTGCTAACATAAGAAACAGATTTTTGTTGAATATGTGTGTTGCTCCTGGAAGTTCAACCCCTAGCATTTAGCACGCATTAAAAATTTTAATGAAAAATACCAATATATTTTCGATATCGTGGCAGGCTCTTTTTTAAATCACATTTTAAGACTTGAAAGTCTCAGTTACTTGAAAAGAAGGTTTTAAAATTCTTGGAACTAACACACTTTCCTAGTCTTTCTCTGAAACTAACCAACACCAATGTGTTTTACAGATAAGCAAGCCAGGTTAATTATTGCTAGGTAGTGGCTCAAACATAATTAATCATAGGTCAAGCTCTTATCTTAGGAGATATTAATACAAACATTTTCTACAAGCATTACACATATATTATGTGATTGGTCACTGGCCGTCTGCCTGTGTGAGGAGATTTATACCCGAGAGCCTCCAGAACAAAACTCACACAAGGCACCATTTGTTTATCTTGTGGTACAATGCTAAATCATGCTAAGCATCACAAAACACAGCATACTTAGCACATGTCTGGCTAATGAAATCAGCAATGCCTTACACATTATAATATGGTTCTGTGTTATTTTTGGTCGTCATTTCCACAGCACAACTTTGCCTTGCAAGATACTTAGTAAATCTACACCTATGAAACTTGACTAACTCTAGCCTCTTCTTCCTCTCCAGGCCAAAGACAGCGATGACGATGATGAGGTGGTGCACGTGGACCGGAACGACTTCATGGACACTTTCTTTGAACAGGTGAGCAGTCCATCCTGGTGATGGCATGTTTCTTTTTTAAACACATATATGTGTTGCTCACGTGCCACTTGAGGTGATCCACATCAAAAATTAAGTGTTCCGTCTCTGCGCATCTTATATGAGCCAGCACTAGAAAGCAGAGATGGATCGACCACTAACAGCTGGGAAAAAGGGAGCTGGAAGACATCAGTATACTGGTACACAGGAGACGTGTGTTTATAGGTATTGGTTTGGAGTGCCCTGAGTGGAAGTCTGCTATTTATTACACTCAATAAAATCTGATAACCTAGGAAAGGGAATTTTTTGATGGGATAAATATCACCTTTTATAAGGTTTTCAGATTTTGTTGTTTTCTCCATTGAAATACTGATGTTTTAATACAGCCGTAGAGCCTGCCATAGTGGGCTCTATTGACCATTAAAGACCCGCTCTAGCGTTAAAGGCCCAAGGCAAAGGTGAGGGTCTTTAACAAGCGAGTGGTCATTTCATTGCTGGTAGAGCCCGGTACAGAGGGCTCTAAGGCTATTAAAACATTCTGCCCCTACAAGGCAGAATGTTCTACTTTGTAAAAAAAAAGGCCTCACGGAGCATGAGGGGGAAAAAATCCCCTTGGGCTCCGTGAGGCCTTTGTTCACAGCAACAGCTGTGACTAAACATTGGATTGTTGATGCTCCATGCCTCTACCGGCCATTAGAAGCCAAGAGCACCCCATTGTCTTCAAAGGAGATCCTAAATTTCATTCCAATGTTCTAATATGTTCTGGGACCTTTGTATTAATTACATTTTGGCCTATTTGACCTGCAGAATTTTAATAGGGTATGGATTGCATTGTACCTGGTAATTACATGGTAAGCTAAACTCTGCACCTCTTGTAATTGTAAGCTGGGGCTTACGCAGGGATCACAAAATAATGAGGTATTTGTCGTTGAGGCCATTGTCTATTGGTTTATCTTCATGGGGACAGGCTTCAGATTAAGGAATGGGGCTTTGCAGCGCTGTCTGAAGCCTTTGCTACCAGATGCTCTTGTTGAGATGGAAAACACCTATTGATAATGACGCTGCACATTACAAGGTCCTTCTAGTTAGCTTCTGCCTCTCAAACACCCTGTATTCTCATGGAATCATTTAGCCTCCTGCGCTGGTGTAAAAAAAGGTGGGTGCAAAGCAAAGTGTTCCTTGTTTTACATTTGACACAGAGCTCTACCTGGTGATTATATCTGCCCAAATTGGTGCATGAATGATAATGCACACACTAAACAGGTGCAATGCCCATCTACACACATTGTTCCCCATTCATTCAAACATGTTTGTAAATCTTGTCCCTGCTCCTATGTTAGTACATCCCACATAAGCAATGAAGTAGAACTGAAAGCAGAAGAACACAGCCCCAAACCCTAGAACAACCCCCCCTTCAATCCTCTTCCTCCTCCCATGAAAAATAAATCCACAACCTGGCTACAAGCAACACAATGAATACGTTGCAGCTAGAATCTATCCACTACAGTGAGAGCAGAACTAGAGCCTCATCCTTGAAGAAAGCAAGAATTGTGACATCTGGACCTCCAACCTGTGGCGCGTGCTAACAGATCGGGAACTCTGCTGTGGCAGCTAGATCTAGAACGTGTCGCCTAAAGCGGCAGTTAGGTCTAGAACATGTTCCCTGTGCAAACAGGTCATGAACCACTTCCCTGCTGTGGCAGCGGTACCTAGAACCAGCTCACTGGAGTAACAGATGGACCAAGAATCTGCACACTTCAGTGACAGTAAGGTACTGCTAGGGTTACTTACCAGTAATCTTTATTATTCTGTGTTATTGCCTTCCTTGTCGTGGTCCGCACAGTATGAGCTTCATCTCTTCGGGGTGCAGAATTTACCTATACTAATAAAGTATTGTCCCTGCCAATATAGTCGTCCAGGTACATCCTGTCTTGTGACCCATGAAGGAGGGGCCAGCATTACACGCTAGTATACCAAAGACATCATGAACACAATTTTTAGTATGTCTAAAATGGTCTGGAGGATAAAGGCTCTCTTTAGGGGAAGGAAAAGAGTGAAATTAAGAATGTGACAAGGAAGATTATGACTCGGAGTAATGAAGATTTCCGGTAAGTGAACAAAGCATTACCTTCCTTGTCCATCTTGTCCCAGGCCTCACAACATGAACATATAGCCTAACTTAGTAAAAATTGCCATACACCAAGAAAAAAAGCAAATATAAAGCAAGACCTAGTGACTCTTTATTACACACTTTTAGCCTGTGTCCAGCCACGGCCCGTGGAGGGAGTTACGGTGGGGCAGGGAGGCGGGGAGGGGCAGGGAGGCGGGGAGGGGCAGGGTGGAGGGTGCTAAAAACCGTCATATGGATAATTGCAGGTAAGTAGACAATTTAATTAATTAATCGTAGCGCACACTGCATCACAAAATGCGATGCTGTACGTGCTACGAATTTCGTTTTATTAATTAAATTGTGTACTTACCTGCAATTATCCATATGCCGGTTTTTAGCACCCTCCACCCTGCCCCTCCCCCTCCCCACCTCCCTGCCCCACCGTAACTCCCTCCACGGGCCGCGGCTGCCTGTGTCATATTTCAAAGCAAACATACTCCATCATGGCGAAGCATCCTTTCCACCAATATAATGACCCGCCTGCCAAATATATAAACAGGCAGACCATAGTTTGATAAACGGTGGAGACTACTCAGTCTCTGCCATAGCCAAACTTCTCAGATGGCCAGACAGAGTAAGGGCCGTCTGAGAACTGGCTACATGTCCAGCCTCCCAATTTAGATAGGCGTACATATAGCAGTTTTTTAGTGCCTGGCACTGCCAGGAAAACCCTGATGTTAAGGGGAAGTAAAAAACTATAACTGCCACCCTCACCATGAAGGTTGACTCACATGGTGAGGGGGCAATTGTTTTTTTATTTTCAAAAAGAAATTCTTGCTTAAGGATTTTCTTTTTGAAAAGAAAAATACACATAATTTTGATGGATCAAACTTAAAAAGACATCAACAGGAAACACTGTGACGGCTGTTCCTGCTAATATTTCAGAAATTACTGGTTTGCGTTTTCTCCTCAAAGGGAAAAAGCCCTTTTTGAACTGAAGACAAAACAGCTGTCAAAAGTAAAATAAATAGTCTCTTGGACATGTAGTTTATAAAGAGAAATAATTGTATGACGAGAGGCCCATGTTGCTGCTACACAAACATCTTCGAGGGAGCCTCCCTTAGTTGCAGCCCAAGAAGAAGACATGTACCTGTATTAACAACTCAAATAGTGGAGGTCAGTGAAATGGCTGCCTTCTGATAAGTCAAAACAATGGTCATTCTTATCAACCTACTTAGAGTGGAGGTGTAGGGACCCTTTTTCATCAGACCAAAGGTGACAAACAAGGAATCAACATGCCTGAAAGAAGATCATCTTTGAAGATAAATACAAAGTGCCATATGCAGATCTGAGGTGTTATCTTGAGAAAGATGGAAAGAGGAGACAGGTCTCAAAACCACATTTTCATCAAACATTCTTATAAATGGCTCATGGATAAAAAGATCACCAATTGTGCCCAGTCTGCAACTCAAAGAAATTGCTACCAAGAAAAAAATCCATCAATGTGAGGATTTTTTAAGAAACAGAAAAAGAGGCTCAAACGAACTTTCCTGCAAAACAGTCTGATCCAAGGAAGTGATTGGAGAAAGAATAACTGATCTTCGCAAATAAGAACTTTTTAAAAGACGGTTAAGCTAAGGAATCAAACTCAGAATTGGTAGCTCCTCTAATAGCCTTATTGGTTGCCCATTGGCTATGTAAAGTAGCCACAGCAGCCCCCAAAAGGAAAACATCCCTTAGAAATTTCAGAATCTTCCCACTACAACAGGAAGAGGCTACTAAATTTGTAGATCTACACCAAGTACAAAAGTGCCTTCAGTTTGTTTCATACACTTTTTGTGGTGCTCTGCCTTCTTGAGTTCTGGACAGATCACACTATTTTAGAAGAAAATCTCAAAGCCACCAACCTTAGCTTCTCAATTTCCAGAACTCCAGAGATATGCTTCAAAGAGCCATTTCATACATCTTTGGGAATCTGGGTGGGGACGGGGATTATGGAAATATGCAAGAGTATTGGACCACCATCTGACAGATAAGAGGAAACCAGGGTTTGCTACACCAGATGGGGCTACTAAAAGAACCTCCAAATGTTCATCCTGGATTTTGCAGACAACTCTGTTAAGCATGGCAAATGGAGGGAACACATACAGTAGATCCTTGGCCACCAAACACTCATAGCATTCACAGCGCAGGCCTCTGTGCATGGCAGAAGTGATATAGCCACAGAGCTCCCAACCTCTTTTGAATTTCCTGAAATATCTGGGTACAAAGACTCATGGCTACTGAGGATAAGAACACATGGCCCAATAAGTTCGCAAGCCGATTCTCCATCCACAAGAGATAAATTGGTGATAGATAGAGAAGTCCCTAAACTGTGTGATCCCCCAAAGTCAAGTCAAGTCAAGTCAGAGAATTTATATAGCGCACTACATACCCAGAGGGTCTCAAGGCGCTTAGGGAGGGGAGGAGGATTACTTGTCAAATATCCACGTTTTAAGTTGCTTTCTAAATGCTAGGTGGTTCTGGGTAAGGCGAAGGTAGGTGGGGAGTGAGTTCCATGTTTTAGCTGCCAGGTATGAGAAGGATCTGCCTCCCATGGTGGTCTTGTTGATGCGGGGTACAGTGGCGAGGGCTTGGCTGGAAGAACGTAGTTGGCGGGAGGGGGTGTAGAAGGACAGTCGTGAGTTGAGGCATTCTGGTCCGATGTCGTAGAGTGATTTGTGTGCGTGGGTTAACAGTCGGAAAGTGATCCTCTTATTGACGGGTAGCCAGTGGAGGTCTTTCAGGTGGCCAGAGATGTGTTCGTTACGCGGGATGTCTAATATGATCCTGGCTGAGGCGTTTTGGATTCGTTGGAGTTTCTTCTGGAGTTTAGCGGTAGTACCTGCGTAGAGGGTGTTTCCGTAGTCCAGTCGGCTCGTGACCAGAGCATGGGTGACTGTTTTTCTGGTTTCGGTGGGGATCCAGCGAAATGTTTTTTTGAGCATGCGAAGAATGTTGAAGCAGGATGAGGATACGGCGTTGACTTGTCTGTTCATTGAGAGAGAAGAGTCCAGGATAACGCCTAGGTTCCGTGCGTGGTCTGTCGGGGTGGGTGCTTTTCCAAGGGCTTCCGGCCACCAAGAGTCGTCCCATGCAGAGGGGGATGTACCTAAGATGAGGACTTCTGTTTTATCTGAGTTCAGTTTCAGACGGCTTTGTTTCATCCATTCGGCAACTTCTTTCATTCCTTCGTGTAGGTTTGTTTTGGCGGTGCTGGGGTCATTGGTGAGAGAAAGGATCAGTTGAGTGTCATCCGCGTAGGAGATGATGTTGAGGTTGTGTTGGCGAGCGATGGCCGCGAGGGGGCTCATGTATACGTTGAAGAGGGTGGGACTGAGTGAGGATCCTTGTGGTACGCCACAGATGACTTCAGTGGCTTCGGACTTGAATGGTGGAAGGCGGACTCTCTGGGTTCTTCCGGTGAGGAACGAGGTGATCCATTCGAGTGCTTTTCCTTGTATTCCGATGTTTCTGAGGCGTTGTAAAAGGGTGCTGTGGCAGACTGTGTCGAAGGCTGCAGAGAGGTCGAGGAGGATGAGGGCGACTGTGTCTCCATTGTCCAGTAGGGTTCGAATGTCGTCTGTTGCTGCGATGAGGGCGGTCTCAGTGCTGTGTTTTGCTCGGAAGCCAGATTGTGAGGAGTCGAGGGATTTGTTGGCTTCGAGGAAAGCGGCGAGTTGGTTGTTGACAGCTTTCTCGATGACTTTGGCTGGGAAAGGAAGGAGCGATATGGGGCGGTAGTTTTTGAGTTCGGTGGGGTCCGCTGTGGTTTTTTTTTAGAAGGGCGGTGAGTTCAGCGTGTTTCCAGCTTTCCGGGAAGGTGGCGGAGTTGAAGGAGCAGTTGATGACGTCTCGGAGGTGCGGTGCTATGACGGAGTCTGCTTTGTTGAAGATGTGGTGCGGACATGGGTCTGTGGGGGATCCTGAGTGGATAGAGTTCATCAGGCGGATGGTGTCCTCAGTGGAGATTGGGTTCCAGTCGTTAAGAGTGTTCGAGGGGGGGGAATGTTCAGCATGAGGTTGGGTGGGTTGGTCTCCGGGTTGGTTGTCGAAGCTGTTGTGGATGTCCGCAATTTTGTTGTGGAAGAATAGAGCTAGGGAGTCGCAGAGGGCTTGAGACGGGGTGATGTCGTTGGAGTTGGCCGAGGGGTTGGTGAATTCCTTGACGATGTTGAAAAGTTCCTTGCTGTTGTGGGCGTTGTTGTCTAGTCGATCCTTGAATGCTGTTTTCTTGGCCTTTCGGATTAGTTGGTGGTGTGTGCGGGTGGCGTTTTTGAAGGCGTCCTTGGTGCTAGTGGTTGGGTCTTTTTTCCAGGCCTTTTCAAGGGAGCGGCAGAGTTTCTTGGACTTCTTAAGATCATCGTTGAACCATGAGGCCTTCTTGCTGCCAGGTTTGCGTTGACGTATTTTCAGTGGTGCTAGGATGTCGGCGGTGTTGGATAACCATAGGGTGAAGTTGGCGGCGGCTTGGTCTGGGTTAGAAGAGTGGGCTGGGGTGTTTAGAAGGAGTGATGAGGAGATCTGGTCGATGGTGATTTTGTTCCAGTTTCTTTGCAGAGTTGGTTGGAGGTGGTTGGTGGGTTTCGGCTTGTTGTAGGTGAAGTGAACGCAGCTGTGGTCAGTCCAGAGGAGATCCGTGGTGTGGCTGAAGGAGACATGATTGCTGGAGGTGAGTGTGTGACCTGCTATGTGGGTGGGGGAAGTGACCAGTTGTTTAAGTCCGAGGTTGGCGAGGTTGTCCAAGAGGGTGGTGGTGTTGCGGTCGTTGTTATTTTCAAGGTGAAAGTTGAGGTCTCCCAGAAGGATGTAATCTTTGGAGGGGAGCGCGTGTGGAGTGATGAAGTCCGTGATGTCTTCACTGAACTTTGCGCGGGGTCCTGGTGGTCTGTAAAGGAGGGTGCCTCTGAGTGTGGTCTTGGGGTCGATGTGGATCTGGAAGTGAAGGTGTTCAGAGTTGGCGAGGTTGACGTCAGAGCTGGTTGAGATGTGGATTGATTTTTTATGGACGATAGCGATTCCTCCTCCTGTGTGGCTGGTACGGTCCTTGTGTGTGATCTTATAGTCTTCAGGGATGGCAATGGTGATGTCTGGGGCGGAGGAAGCGTTCATCCATGTTTCTGTAAGGAAGGCGATGTCTGGAGAGATGGTGTCTAGTAGATTCCAGAGGTCAATGGCATGCCTATGGACCGAGCGGGTGTTGAGCAGGATGCATTGTAGGTGGTTGGGGTCGGGAATCTGTGGTGTGGTTGTAGCGGAGATGTTGTTGGTGCCGATGAATTTGCAGGAGTAGCAAGAGAAAGGACCATGGGTGTGTCCAGGAGCGGCTTGGACGCAGTTGGGGGCGCGGCCGGGGTTAAGGGCTAGGAGGGTGGCGGCAAAGAGGCTCCCCATACCAAACTGCCTCCGTTGTCACTAGCAGTGGCTAGTGAGGAGACAAAGGAACTAATTTGGCTAGATTTGCAGGATCCGGACACATTTAGCAGGTTGTGGGACACAGTAGGAGAAAGAGAAATCAGTCTCTCTTAGGGCCATATGTATCATACTACCGTTTTGCGAATTCCAAATAGCGAATTTTAAGGAATCGCTATTTGGAATTCGCAAAACGGTATGTATGTACAAAATCGCTATTAAATAGCGATTTTTTACCATTCCTAATTTGCGATTAGCAAATTGCTAATCGCAAATTACCCATTCATTTCTATGGGCCAGGAGGCCCATAGGAATGAAGGTGCAATTTGCGATTAGCAATTAGCTAATCGCAAATTAGGAATTTCTTCTTTGGGTGCAGGGGTGTCTCAAGAACACCCTGCTGCACCCCTGAAAAAGACATTTGGGGGCATATGGCGCACATACATGCCCTAAGGGCATGTATGGGTGTCATATGGCACCTTTTGTTTTTTGGAAAAAAGCTTATTGAGAAGAATTCGCAAATTACCACCAACTAGAAGTTGGTGGTAATTTGCGAATCCTTAATGCCATTTTTTGAATATTTTTTGTTTGATACATTGCATTTAAGGAATCGCAAAATTTGCGATTCCTTAAGTGCAATAGCAAAATAAGGAATTGCAAATTTTGCTATTCCTTATTTTGCATCAAACATGTTTGATACATACCATTTGTCAAATTAGCATTCGCAAAGGCCGAAATTCGCAGAATTTCGGCCTTTGCGAATGCTAATTAGCTTGATACATATGGCCTCATGTACTTTGTTCTTGGATCCCAGTGCATCAGGAGATGTTCACAAAAAGATACAAATGTGGCCTGGCCCAAGGGACTGGCAGAGGTGGAGCAGACATGTCCCCCTGTACAGTTAACCATTGTCTTGCTGGAGCCGCTGACAGTAGAAGGGATCACAACTGGGATATCAACTTTTCCAGCCTCTGGGAGGAAGAAAGACAAATCCTAGACCTGTCCTGAAGAGGGCACCTATAAATTAGAGATTTTGGTCTGGAGGGAGGCATGACATTACCTTGTTCAACAAAAACCCACGTGTTCTCAAAGTGTCACAAACCAATTAACTGTTCTAATGCCCCTAAAAAAGGAGATGTGCACAACCAATCATTTGGGTATGAAAACATGGGAAGCCCTTGAGTAGGAAGAATACCCACCAAAGGTGCAAGAACACAAAAGTATTAAATATCACGCATAAGAACACGCTTATCTTGGAATAGGGGGTATATTGTCCACTATAGAATCAAAAATAGGATGTGTGTGAGGTTGGACCCTCCTTTATTGGTCATAGGACAGTATGTGCCTGGACGGCCATATTGCTTGGGGCAATATTTCAACTTAATTAGTAGAGTGAATCCTATACCCCGAAGAGGCAGAGCTCATGCAGTGAGGGCTAGTAAAAGAAAGAATGGCAGGGAAGGTTATGACCCTGATCTGTAAGCTGACTACAAAAGGCACAATCTGCTTGCTACACTGATTGTCAAACACAGACCCTCTACTTAATGCCTGGAGTGATTTCTAGATCATTAGTCTGTCGCCGCCTGACCTGCTCCCTGGACAGACTGTGATATCTGCCCATTGCAACCGCTGCATGACACCGACCTCCTGCCTGCGCCCTGCAGCATCCTTTTACATTCATGGCCTTTTATCTGCTCCTTGCAGGGAATGCAGTCCAAAGCATGCTCCCTATTTTCTTCTGGAAGGGATGAAACATTCCCCCCTGCTTCTGCTGTGACTGTGAAGGCCATGGCCTGCTGTATGTTCCCTCATTGTATGGAGGGCCCAACATTGAGCCTATTGTAAGACAGAAGAGTCTATCTTTTGAGTCTTATGAGTACCCTAGTATTTGATGCTTGTGCTGTGCAAGTATGGGCTGAGAGCTGCTTAAGAGCGCTCTTAGGGATGGCAATAGGGGAACAAATAGAAGAACAAATATAGAAGTCTTATTCTAAGACAAGATCTATGTACTAGGTGCGAGATCTGGGTATTGAACTGTTGCTGGTACACTCTGAAGTAAATCCTACAGCTCATGTGATAGCTACAGTGCCATACCCTGCTGGGTGGCGTGCATTCTCGAGTTAGTCCCACTAAGGGCCTCATTAACAACATTTTGGTGCAGGGCAGCACCGCAAGGCTTCTTGCAGTGCTGCCCTGTGCCAACAGAAAAGGGCTGGGTATCTATGAGATACGGCGCACTCCTGTCCACTTTCAAAGTGCTGGCGCAAAAATGGCTGCCTTGCACCAACTTAGGCACTCCTGCACCATGCTGCAAGGGTGTCTGCTATTGTAGGAATTATTGTTTATATGCAGGAAGAGACACTTTCCTACACAAAAACAATCAATGGAAGCATTTTCCTTTTTCTATATGTGCTGCAGAATTCATCACACATGGAAAGAGGAAAAGACGAGAAGAAATAAAGCTATTTATCCTCGTTACACCTCCCCTGGGAAGACACACTATTTTGACGCATTACGATATTCATGCTATGTTATAAATCTGGGAATGTGTCAAAATCCATGAGTGTTGTGTGTGAACACCAACGGCAATAGCCATGGCACACCTCCCTGACTCAGTGTGAGGCAAAGCAGGGGCTTGCACTTCATTACCTTACACCATATCTACAAGGCCATGAAAAGTCACGCAGGGTAGCTTTGCGTAGCCTCATAAATATGCGTCTGCACTCTGCGCCGCCGAAGCATCAAAAAAAGCGGCGCTCCAGAGGCGCACGAGGCTTGTAAATAATCCCCCACAACTGCTTTGTTGGTTGCTAGGGAAAATCTACTGGAGGTGGCAGATAAGGGTATATTGACACTATTATTGTTGCAGGTCTTACGCGCTACATTTGACACAGTGGATCATAACATCCCGCTAGAGAGGCTGAGAAGACGTAGGTTCGTGGTTACTAGGATTGAGGACAATGCCTGCTTTACTTCCACATTACAAAGGCTACACAGGCTCACTATTGTTCGCTAACGATTTCAAATAACCATTAGTGTACTATGTTTTGTGAAGTTTCCCATTTTCTCTGAAAGTTTATGATTTTCCCAGTTTTTTAGGATTTCTGTGCATTAAGAGAGTATTTTAACTTGTATTGAACCCATTCAAGCAAAAAAAGTACACTTTTTCTCTACAAGTTTACCTTTTGTAGACATTTTCTGTACACAGTTGTACTGGGCTGGCGGATAACATTCAGTTCTTCATTACGAGAGACTCTTAATTCTGATTTGAGTGGAAACAGGAGTGTGCACCCAAATCGGAATTATGAACCGTGCAATACTACCACATGCAGTATTAACACGTGGTGTGTTGCCTCATGCGAACTTGAGTGCAAAGCGATCAAATCAAACTTGGTGTAACATGTCTCCATGAGAAGGGCCAGAATTTGGGTGTTTCCTATGGAAATCAATGAGGTAACACACATGTGTGCTTGTTATTTCTGATTCCCGATGTGATGCTTATTGTAGTCCTTAAGAATGCGGCATTAGTACTAAAGAGGGTGGAATTACAGCACCTTCTTACTAATTTTCATAAAACCATTCTGTATGTTGTCCAGTTTTGTTAGTGTTTAATAAGAGTTTACAATACGAAAAATAGTGTTTGCAAGGTTGCAAACGTTTGCACACAACTTCGCATAAGTTGCACATCTCCCATTTACAGTGCTATCTGTGATAAATAGTTCCACCTACCACAAGTGTCCCGAACATTGGATGTAGGACTTTAGCTGGCGGTCTCCCAAATGTCCTTATTTCTCGACGCCGAACTTTTGCTGCCACTTTCATTTGAACACGCAGTTTACTCGATTGTGTGACCTGACTATGCCCCGACGAGGGTATCGACAACCCTTTTTTCTTGAAGTGTTAGTTTTCGTGGATTCTATTTTGAACATCTATTTTATTTCTAAACGCGCCACTTGGAACTGGTAGTCATTGGTGTTTCCAGTATCTCAATACATGTTTTGCCCTGATGAAGTCTGTATGCATATACTGCTACTTAGACGAAACACGTGTTGGCTAGAACTCAAAAGGATGCTGTTTTGAATATTAAAGAAGAAGATTAACACCTATTTGGATTGTAATGTTTCATCTGGACTCATAATTTGTACAATACGATTGTTCCAATCTGCTCGGGATATAACGTGTATATGTCCTTATTTCTATGATTAAGTGGCTTCAATCCATTCCCACTACAGGGCTTTAAGTGGAATGAAAAAACTGGGGGGTCTCTCAAAGGAGCGTGGCCAATGTAAGTAAAGGTGTGGCTTAAAACACATAAGCGGAAAATCTGCGCTTAGCCCAGTGTGCCGCCCGACTGGTATTTTGCTGCTTTAGTCATTGGATCCAGATATATAATACAACAAGTAACATTACACCTACAGCAAGCCAAACTATTGGCTTTGTCAATGGTTGTTAGTTGCATAAGCAAGAACTATGCCTTCGTTGAATATAATATAACAATCCTTCAGTTCTGAAATGATGAGACTGAAAGGACTATAATGAGCCTCTTTGAAGTTACATCAAAGGCAGGGAAGGGTGATACCGCTGCAGAGTTAAGATTTTTTTGCATCCGGAGGGTGAGGGCAAAAATGGAGAGCCCGATAGGGACTCGTCTCGCCACCTGCTTTTTTAAACTGTCGGTGCTCAGCACCGGGGGACCCAGCCCACTTAAAGCCCTGCCCTACTACCACCTCTGGTGAACAGCCTCAAGCTTCATTTTTTCTCAAAAATGTTTTAAACCCTTACGTGTTGGGTTCCTGTATGAAGAGCTCCATTTGACTAAAGATCTTGTTAGTGCTTTGATACAGTTTAGGTAAGCTATTTATTATGTATATTTGGATTCAGAAGGTGGGCAGGAAAGAGATCAGACAGTCCCTGGACCAGTGGTGTAACACTGGCCGCCGCAGCCCCCGCGGTGTGGGGGACCCCTTGAGCTGCAGGGGTTCCCCTCAGCACAGTACTCTTGCCTGAAAGCTCCTCTATAAATCTGTAGCATGGGGCCCTCCATGCGCCTTGCAGGAGGGCCCCCTCACGTTTCGTTACGCCATTGCCCCGGACAGAATTCTTCTAGTGGCTTTTCAGCAGTCACTGGGAGGACATTGCTTGGCTGCGAGAGCCTTCCAAAGCCAGTGGCCCCCATTGGTCGCTTCTTTCATCCTTTCCTCCAATCAGTCTAGTAATTCCTGCACCATTATCTGCTAAGGGAAACTGGTGCCAGGAAGGCAGGTTTAAAGATAGCATGAATTGTAGCCTTACCTGCTCCTAGGGAGTAGAAGTAAGCCGGGGCATGGTACAAAATGTTTTTTAATGATTAAGAAATTGTTTTAAAATAATTCAAACAAATGTAATAGAAAAGAAACTACAGACTTAATATCAATCAGTGATCAGAACTAATACAAAATATATATGAGAGTGATGTCATCATTTTTTTAACAAACATCATACATCATGCCCATGCATGTGGCATAGCCTAATGATATCTAAACACTTACTATGGTGCAAGGTAAGAATGAAATAGTCCATGGAGCTGCCCCCAGAAGACAAACCTGACCGCGCCCCTAATGATAAGTAAGGGCCAGATGGACTTCAGTCGATCCGTCATCGTATCGGGGATTGGGACCGCCTGACATGCTGTTGGCGGGCCCACAGTAGGCATTACAATGCGACTGCCACCACGGCGGTCGCAATGCCTATATTTAACATTGCGCCAGGTGATGCTCACTGCAGCACCCGCCGCAAATGTAAAAACGGGACATGTTACATATCCCTGCACTATGTGGCAGGCACCATGCGGTGCATGCCACATGGTACAGTGATATGTAGGGGGGCTCCCTAGGTGCCCCCCAACACCCACAACCAGGAGCCATGGGGGGGCCCGCTACGGGCCCCCATTGTCCCTTTCCACAAGCCTTTTCATGGTGGTAACCCGCCATGAAACTGCTTGCGGAAAGGGTCATCGTAATCCCTACTGCAATGCCTGGTAGGCACTCCCAGAATTGTAGGGACTACGAGCCCCTCCGCCGCACTGCTGGGCTCAAGAAGCCAGTTGGACGCCTAGCGGTCGGTCTTTACAACTGCCACACATCCGTTCGCCATCATAATATGGCAGACGGTAAAGTTGGTTACGATGGCAAGGAAAGCTCCCCTGACAGCCTGGCGGTGGCGGTCTCCGCACCATTGCAATCAGCCCCTAAATTTGATGTCTGTCGGATCAGAAGTAGGCACAGGGAACAGTATTCCATACTGTAGGATAATTACTTCGCCCAACATTTGCAG
The DNA here is from genome assembly GCF_964261635.1 of Lissotriton helveticus. Classification (NCBI taxonomy): domain Eukaryota; kingdom Metazoa; phylum Chordata; class Amphibia; order Caudata; family Salamandridae; genus Lissotriton; species Lissotriton helveticus. The sequence continues at coordinate 488,683,813 of NC_136068.1, forward strand.
CTGACAGGTTTCAGCAGGCCAAACCTGCCAATATGTATTTGAGGAAAAATCCTGAAAGAAAGAGAAAACATGCTTTCTTTGGTACATGATATACAAAGTCCTTATGTCGTGCCTCATTTGCAAGTGAAAAGTTTGGCATAGGAAGCAGTTACTGCACCCCCAGGGATACAGTATTCACTGTGCGCAGTAAACAACTCTGTGCACCCAACCCACTAGTACTCAGGTCCCAGGTCTCAACTCTTAGAATGTTTTACGATCAGTGGAACATGTTTTTATCAATCTTTTGACAATTGGTTTGAAGCTCTGGTTACACTGGATGAATAATAAAACACAGATTTGAGTGTGTTCCGTCCAAAAATGTTTATTAAAATTGTATCGCAGGGTTGTTTGTCAAAGTATATTTAATCTAACATACATTTTGTGGTCTAAATATAGCTCACAAAATTATCCTCCCATTGGGTGTAGATTCCCCCCCATAATTACAAAACTAAAGAAGAAAAGAGTAAAGACACAGAGTGTTTTAAACTATTTATCACTACAACAGAATATTCACAATATCATTCCAAGTTAATCCTGTGTGCAATGCCATCTGGGGAGTGAGGACAGACTGAGAGCTCAGTAGGTGTTTTCTGCCTCAGACCCAAAAATCAGCAACACTATATTCCCTCTACTAAATCAATTGATTTGTTAGTGGAGAGGGTAGAAGCAAAAGACTTCGCAACACTGACAAATCCCCTTACTGTGCCAGCAAAATCCCCTTTACTGTACCACCAAAATCCTATTTACTTTGCCCCCAAAATTCCTTTACTGTACCACTAAAATGCCCTTTACTGTGCCACAAAAATCCCCTTACTGTACCGCCAAAATCCCTTCCCTTTACTGTGCCACCAAAATCCCCTTACTGTACCTCCAAAATCTCCTTACTGAGCCCTCAAAATCCCTTTCCTTTAGCACCAAAATCCCCTTACTGTGCCACCAAAACTACCTTACTGTACCGCCAAAATCCCCTTTACTGTGCCACCAAAATCCCCTTACTGTACCTCCAAAATCTCCTTACTGAGCCCTCAAAATCCCCTTACTGTACCAGCAAAATCCCTTTCCTTTAGCACCAAAATCCCCTTACTGTGCAACCAAAACTACCTCACTGTACCACCAAAATCCCATTGGATTTTAACCTCAGGTGGGGTATAACTTGTGCTGTTGGTTGGAGGTGGGGACCACAAAACCCATTTTTGGGGTCAGCTATATATTTGTAATCATCAGACTTTGCCCCAGAAAAAGCAAGACAAAAGTCGAAAATGGAGAAAGAAGAAAAATACTGACAGATGATGAAAGCATGGGTGAAAAAAACCCGCAAGAGTGAGATAAAAAGATTGGAAGTGTAGGGTGATGAAAGAAAGCGGCATGAAGTGAAATCAAGACTAGACAGCCGGAAATTTAACAATGCAACAATAGGCTCCTTCTACAAATTGTCAGCTCCTGCACTTACTTTTTACAAATTAAAATTGACCTAAAATGAAAAGCTGGGACTTGCCTTGTAAGCCCATCTAATCTTGCTTGTGGAATTTTAACACTTCCCTTCTAAGATCAAAGGAACATTTCCGACTTTGCACCACGATGCAATGAAACGCACAGAGGAGCTAGGTGTGAAAATATCAATTTAATTTTAGAATTTATAAACACTCATATTTAGATTGGGCTTGTTCCACAAACAGGCTTGTTCTGGTGGCAGAAACTTGCATGAGACACTGCGGCCTGTTGACTTTCAGTGGGGGAGGGGCAATAGACAGGGGTGGGTCCTCCGTTGAAGCGCAGGAGCGTCGCCCCACTTAAAATCCCCCCAAACCTCTGAAAAATAAAATCGTAATTTATTACCATTTTATTTCTCTTCCCCGTCCCGAGCAGAGTGTCAGGATTGGGGCGGGCCACTGCTGAGTGACAGCAACATCTCACTGAGCGGGGAGAAGGTGGGCTGGCAAAGCACTGTTTAAAGTGCGCATGTCTTTTTGGCCGGCTGTCTTGCGACAGCCAACCGCACATGTGCCTCTAACCCTAGAGCAAGCCAAAGCCTCCAGAGCACTGTGGAACACCGAGTGAGGCCGCTCCCACCAATCCTGAGGCTGCTCTCATGCTGGTGAGAGCAGTGCCAGGATTGGCCAAGGAAGTTGCTGCATCCAGTTTCAGTTCCTGCTAAAGAGGAGGTCCGGATCGGAGGGCATCTTGTTTATGTAAGGTAAGTGGGTTATTTTAATATATGCAGGGAGCTGCTGCTTCCAGTTCCATTATGAGAAGTGGACCAGAGGACGTCGGGTCGCATTCAGGTACGCCCCCCCCCCCTCCCCTTAGATGCCAGCCACCACTGATGGTAGCCCCAGCTCAAATCAATATGAATGGGATCATTTTAAAAACCCTAACTAGGTCTAAGCCACCGGGATGTTATTCAGGCACAACTTCCTTTTTTTTGGTAGCCTGCTGGTGAGCTCACGAAACTACAAAGGGGATCTGTGTCGATTTATCAAGGGCTGTCAGACTTATGGAGATCTGTTTTTAGAAAGGGAAATTTGGCAGAATCCAGCTGGAAATCTCTATACCTTAAAGAAACAGACACATATGCAGGGTGCTGGGCTCTAGAAGCACACATCTCTCTCCATCACTCCATTTCAGGTGAACTGAGAAGGCTGTTCAGGCTGCAACAAGAGCATTTAATTCCAGGACAACCGTTGGAGCAAAAGAAAATGTTTACAGTCACTTCTTTATCAGGCCAGAGCTTTTTGCCCAGCTTACGCTGCCCTCTTTTCTTTCGAAATCCAAAGAGAGACTTCTAGTTTCTTCTTTTATATTCGACTTCTTCATTAAATTCTGTATTTGCTTCTGTCTAAAAGCTACAACTCCGTTGTCTAGGTGCTTACTGTATGGTAACTCGCTTTATTTGAGTGGTGCACCCCTAAAGTGCCCCCTCTGACCACCCCCTGACTAGGGGGCGGTCCGTGCAGGTAACAGCGGTGGGGCAGTGGCGCCAGGCAAGGGGGTTTTTCGAGGGACGATGCAGAGGTAAAATAAAATTAATTATTTATTTAATTTTCTCTCTGCATCGCCCCTCGAAATCCCCCCTTGAGCGGCCCCACCTCTGTTACCTGCACAGACCGCGGCTGCCCCTGACCCCCCGCCCAGCCAAGTCCAGCCACCCCTCTCAAACTTTACCAGCATCCAGCCACCCCTCTCAAACTTTACCAGCATCCAGCCACCCCTCTCAAACTTTACCAAACTTTACCAGTATCCAGCCCGCCCTCTCAAACTTTATCAGCATCCACCCACCCCTCTCAAACTTTACCAGCATCCACCCACATCTCTCAAACTTTACCAGCATCCAGCCACCGCTCTCAAACTTTATCAGCATCCACCCACCCCTCTCAAACTTTACCAGCATCCACCCACCCCTCTCAAACTTTACCAGCATCCAGCCACCGCTCTCAAACTTTACCAGCATCCACCCACCCCTCTCAAACTTTACCAGCATCCAGCCACCGCTCTCAAACTTTATCAGCATCCACCCACCCCTCTCAAACTTTACCAGCATCCACCCACCCCTCTCAAACTTTACCAGCATCCAGCCACCGCTCTCAAACTTTATCAGCATCCACCCACCCCTCTCAAACTTTACCAGCATCCAGCCACCCCTCTCAAACTTTACCAGCATCCAGCCACCCCTCTCAAACTTTACCAAACTTTACCAGTATCCAGCCCGCCCTCTCAAACTTTATCAGCATCCACCCACCCCTCTCAAACTTTACCAGCCGCCACTGGCAATGGAAAACTTGGATATTTACCAAGGACTGGGTTTTCTACGTGCACTGACTTCGCCAAAGACTTTAAAACGTTTGTACTGAGAAACAAAATGAATGATCACTATTAACCAACAATAACAAGGAAATCTGGAATTATGCCGCAGGGAAGACCAAATTATGCGGATTTATTGCCTAAATTATGTGGCAAGAAAAGGCAAACACATTTAGTGACTTTTTTACACATTAACACTGTCTGAGCAAATCTTTCGGCTCATTAGTACCAGTTTATCACTCAAAAGCACCAATAAGGAACAGAAAGGTGACCAGTCCGCCTGGGCGAAGGGCCTTTCACTGCACAGCAACACATGTTGCTGGGGTTTTAGTAACTTTTGATCCATTAAGGCTAGAAACAAAAGTGTTTTTTGGTAAAATCTGCAGGATGTACAGCAGATGGATTATGTGGCAAATGCAGCATAGCCATTAATATGTGGCAAACGCCACAGCCCCAAAAATACAATAAATCCAGCAGTCCTGCCAATAACGTCTAAACATTCGTGTGAAAATAGAAGTATTGATTTCATGTGCATTATCCTATAGACCATTCCTATAAGGAGCTATTACACGTATATACTTTAGCTAGGACTACATGTGAACTGTTTTGTACCACATTATGAATCATATCATATGTCTGTTCAATGTACCAAGAGGCCAAGACATTGGTGACGGTTTCTTTGTATAAATGCACAGAACGAAAAAAAATCTTAGCCCATTAATGATAAAATCGGAAATTGAAATAGAAATTATGTATTGGGTGCATTTAAAGATTTTTTCACGTTGTGGTATTTTTATATCTGAACTGTATGAAAAGAAGTAACTTTTCAGATTAGTGACAATGATGCATCTCGTGCCCTTTGGTGTTTTTAAGTATTATTGATCCTCTGTGCATGTTGCAAGTTTGTTTTTGACACTCAACACTAAGTTAATGCTGCTCCTGCAGTGAGTGTCAGGTGCTGCCGCATGATTCCTGAAGGGACTGTCTACCCCACAACATGCAGGAGGCTCCCCACAACCAACACAGATCATGCAGACTCTGCCTGCTGTGACTGCTGGGGTTAGAGCGTCTAGACTGCTCTTCAAAGCGAGACAAGTCTTGGAATCAGAGGCAGAGTGTTCCCTGCAGGGACAGTCAAAACCAGAACCGCGCCGCCTAATCCCAGAAGTGTGTCATGCTGAGACATAGAACAGCTCCCTGAAGTCATGCAAAGACGACCACTGTACAGGCCCCTCTGTGCAGTGTCGCCCACACATGCTCAACACTGGCAGCCGGTGCCGGGAGCCGTCTGTCTCTGAACCTACCATACAGACTACAATGTCAGTGAGACACTGTCGCTTACAGGTGGCTCTCCGCAATGTCACCTGGGCCCATCACTTGTAGGTGACCCCACAATGTCACCTGGGCCCATCACTTGTAGGTGACCCCACAATGTCACCTGGGCCCATCACTTAGAGATAACACTGCAATGTCACCTGGGCACATCACTTAGAGATAACACGGCAAGGTCACCTGGGCCCATCACTTGTAGGTGACCCCGCAAGGTCACCTGGGCCCATCACTTAGAGATAACACTGATATGTCACCTGGGCCCATCACTTAGAGATAACACTGCAATGTCACCTGGGCCCATCACTTAGAGATAACACTGCAATGTCACCTGGGCCCATCACTTAGAGATGACACTGCAATGTCACCTGGGCCCATCACTTAGAGATAACACTGATATGTCACCTGGGCCCATCACTTAGAGATGACTCTGCAATGTCATCTGGGCACATCACTTACAGATGACACTGAAATGTCACCTGGGCCCATCACTTAGAGATGACTCTGCAATGTCATCTGGGCACATCACTTAGAGATAACACTGCAATGTCACCTGGGCACATCACTTAGAGATAACACTGCAATGTCACCTGGACCCATCACTTGTAGGTGACCCCGCAATGTCACCTGGGCCCATCACTTAGAGATAACACTGCAATGTCACCTGGGCCCATCACTTAGAGATAACACGGCAATGTCACCTGGGCACATCACTTAGAGATAACACTGCAATGTCACCTGGGCCCATCACTTAGAGATAACACTGCAATGTCACCTGGGCCCATCACTTAGAGATGACACTGCAATGTCACCTGGGCCCATCACTTAGAGATAACACTGATATGTCACCTGGGCCCATCACTTAGAGATAACACTGCAATGTCACCTGGGCCCATCACTTAGAGATAACACTGCAATGTCACCTGGGCCCATCACTTAGAGATAACACTGATATGTCACCTGGGCCCATCACTTAGAGATAACACTGATATGTCACCTGGGCCCATCACTTAGAGATAACACTGATATGTCACCTGGGCCCATCACTTAGAGATAACACTGCAATGTCACCTGGGCCCATCACTTAGAGATAACACTGATATGTCACCTGGGCCCATCACTTAGAGATAACACTGCAATGTCACCTGGGCCCATCACTTAGAGATAACACTGCAATGACACCTGGGCCCATCACTTAGAGATAACACTGCAATGTCACCTGGGCCCATCACTTAGAGATGACACTACAATGTCACCTGGGCCCATCACTTAGAGATAACACTGATATGTCACCTGGGCCCATCACTTAGAGATAACACTGCAATGTCACCTGGGCCCATCACTTAGAGATAACACTGCAATGTCACCTGGGCCCATCACTTAGAGATGACACTGCAATGTCACCTGGGCCCATCACTTAGAGATAACACTGATATGTCACCTGGGCCCATCACTTAGAGATAACACTGATATGTCACCTGGGCCCATCACTTAGAGATAACACTGCAATGTCACCTGGGCCCATCACTTAGAGATAACACTGATATGTCACCTGGGCCCATCACTTACAGATGACACTGAAATGTCACCTGGGCCCATCACTTAGAGATGACTCTGCAATGTCATCTGGGCACATCACTTAGAGATAACACTGATATGTCACCTGGGCCCATCACTTACAGATGACACTGAAATGTCACCTGGGCCCATCACTTAGAGATAACACTGATATGTCACCTGGGCCCATCACTTACAGATGAAACTGAAATGTCACCTGGACCCATCACTTAGAGATGACACTGCAATGTCACCAGGACTCATCACTTGTAGGTGACCCCGCAATGTCACCTGGCCCATCACTTAGAGATGACACTGCAATGTCACCTGGACCCATCCCTAAGAGATAACACTGCTATGTCACCTGGACCCATCACTTGTAGGTGACCCCGCAATGTCACCTGGCCCATCACTTAGTGATAACACTGCAATGTTACCTGGGCCCATCACTTAGAGATAACACAGCAATGTTACATGGACCCATCACTTAGAGATAACACTGCAATGTTACCTGGGCCCATCCCTTAGAGATGACACTGCAATGTCACCTGGACCCCTCACTTAGAGATAACACTGCAATGTTACCTGGGCTCATCACTTAGAGATGACACTGCAATGTCACCTGGACCCATCACTTGTAGGGGACCCCGCACTATCACCTGGGTCCATCACTTAGAGATAACACTGCAATGTCACCTGGGCCCATCACTTGTAGGTGACCCCGCAATGTCACCTGGGCCCATCACTTAGAGATGACACTGCAATGTCACCTGGACCCATCACTTGTAGGTGACCCCGCAATGTCACCTGGGCCCATCACTTAGAGATGACACTGCAATGTCACCTGGACCCATCACTTGTAGGTGACCCCGCAATGTCACCTGGGCCCATCACTTAGAGATGACACTGCAATGTCACCTGGACCCATGACTTGTAGGTGACCTTGTAATGTCACCTGAACCTATCACTGGTAGGTGACCCCGCACTGTCACCTGGGTCCAACACTCAGAGATAACACTGGCTATTTCATCCTGACCCATCACTTAGAGTTGACACTGCAATGTCACCTGGGCCCATCACTTGTAGGTGACCCCGCAATGTCACCTGGGCCCATCACTTAGAGATGACACTGCAATGTCACCTGGCCACATCACTTAGAGATGACACTGCAATGTCACCTGGACCCATCACTTGTAGGTGACCCCGCAATGTCACCTGGGCCCATCACTTAGTGATAACACGGCAATGTCACCTGGGCCCATCACTTAGAGATGACACTGAAATGTCACCTGGGCACATCACTTAGAGATGACACTGCAATGTCACCTGGGCACATCACTTAGAGATGACACTGCAATGTCACCTGAACCCATCACTTGTAGGTGACCCCGCAATGTCACCTGAACCCATCACTAAGAGATATCACGGCAATGTCACCTGAACCCATCACTTGTAGGTGACCCCGCAATGTCACCTGAACCCATCACTAAGAGATATCACGGCAATGTCACCTGAACACATCACTTGCAGGTGACCCCGCAATGTCATTCAGATCCATCACTCAGAGATAACACTGCAATTTCATCCAGATCCATCACTTAGAGATGACACTGCAATGTCGCCTGAGCCCATCACTTGCAGGTGACCCTGCAATGTCATTCAGACCCATCACTTAGAGATAACACTGCAATGTCACCTGGACCCATCACTTACAGATGACTCTGCAATGTCACCTGAACCCATCACTTAGAGATAACACTGAAGTGTCACCTAGACCAATCACTTACAGATGACTCTGCAATGTCATACAGACACATCACTTACAGATGACACTGCAATGTCATCTGGACCCATCACTTACAGATGACTCTGCAATGTCAACTGGACCCATCACCTGCAGAGTTAGCCAGACCATCACTTAGAGATGACTCTGCAATGTCACCTGAATACATCACTTGCAGGTGACGCGGCAGGATCAGCCAGACCATCACTTAGAGATGACTATGCAATCTAAATTGGACTCATCTCTTAGAGATGACTCTGCAATGTCATTTGGACTCATCTCTTAGAGATGACTCTGCAATGTCATCCGGACCCATCACCTTAGAGCTGACACTGCAATGTCACCTGAACCCATCACTCGCAGGTGACTCTGCAATGTCAGCCAGACCCATCCCTTAGAGATAACACTGCAATCTCAACTGGATCCATCACTTCAGACATGACTCTGCAATCTCAACTGGACCCATCACTCACAGACGACTCTCTACGATGCCAGTCGAATCAATCACTCACAGATGGCTCACTGCCCCAACTGCCAGACCAACAATCTATGGACTACAATGTCAGCTGGAACCATTGCTTACCGATGACTGTCAACAATGCCAGCCACACCCTTCTCTTTCAGATGACTCTCTTCTATTTCTCCTGGACCCATTGCTAACAGACGTCTGTTCCCAATATTACCCAGAGGGCTCAATTACATATCGCTCTCTTCAAATCCAGGTGGACACATCCATTTAATACATCTCTGTGCAACGTCAGATGGACCCATCTCCTACCAACAGCCCACTGCAATGTCAAACCAAGCAATCTCTTACACACACCTCTCTGCAATCAGCTTAGCTGTGCCCATCACCCGCAAGCAGCTCCCTGAAATGTCGGCTGGGCCCGTCCCTTACGCAGAGCACTCAACAATGGGAGATAGACCCACCACTTACAGGCGTCTCTTTGGATCAGCTTACGACTGATGTTCTCCTGGTCGGAAACAGCCATACAACTACATGTGCAACCGAGTGGGCCTCTCTCCCGGCTAACAGCCAACGCAATATCACTATGATCAACCTCTCCCACCGACACTGAGGCAATGCGCGACTCAGCGGCCTCTCTAGACCACAGGGCACACCGGATAGGATGGTGCATGCAGCTGCACTTCTCAGCAGGGCCCTGGAGACGTCCAATCACACTGTCCCAAAAGAAAGGGCATCATTGGCTCCTCCTCGTATCCTGCATCGTCTGGAAGAGACACTGATCATCACCAGCTGGGGCTTCCAAAATGGCTCCCTTATACATCTGGCCAAGAAACTAAACAAAGTGGAGACGAAGCAATGCAAGCAGGAAAGGATCAGAGGCATGCATGCTAGGGTGACCAGAATTTTAAAGCCAAAAACCGGGACATTTCACAAAAATAGAAGAAGGACTACAATTTTACTTCAAGCGATGACAGCGCTCCTCAGCAGAGAATTACAGAACAGGCAGTAAGACTATACATACAATGCAATTTTTAAACCCAGTAGCTTGTCTGTAAAATTGCTTTCTTGAAACAACTGCTAACTATCCCTGCTTTGTAAAAAACTAAAAAAACACCTCCCACTGTTTTCAGTCGACCCTCTCCAAAAACGGGGACATGAACTAAATTTCTTGAAATTTGCTGGGACAGCTGGTTAAAAACAGGGGCTGTCCTGGCAAAATGGGGACGCCTGGTCACCCTAATGCATGCCTCTGTCCATCTCTGCACCCAGGACCCGGAACAGCATCCCCAAGGAAACCGGAAGTGCTTGCGGCCACCTGGGGCTCACCTACAAAATGCACCACCAGCCTACACAGTAGGAGTCTGCATGCTACCTGCCAAATAAAAAACCAGGACAAATCCCATCCCCGGGAGCTCGGCAGCTGCTCAACACTCCGCTGCTCTCCAGCCAGGCTTGGGCTGTACAAACAGCGCCACATACGTGCATGCTAACAGCTCCCTGCAGTCTATGACAGCTGAGCTAGCAACATACAAACGGCAATGACGGCCATAGCCGTGACGTAAAGCTTGCTCCCTGCACCGATAGCCAGGCTTGGAACCCTCGGCTCCTAAAGTGAGCGTCATTTGAACACTGCAGTCGCTTTCAGGCAAAGAACACGACGCGCAGGCAGCTCCCTGCAGCGGCTGTCAGGCTCAGAGCTTGCAGGCGACCTACCGCAGTGAGTGCCAGGTGCAGAACAGGGAGATCCCCTCCTGCAGGGGCTGCGAGACGGAGCCCTTTGTGTCTGCTTCCGGAAGCGACTTTCAGGCCCAGGATATACAGGCGTTCACCAGAGCGACGGTCGGGCTCAGAACAGGGAGGCTGATCCATGCATCTGCCATCCCAACTGGAGTACCGAGGAGTACTGGTCTCTCTCAGAACGCAGAGACTGCTCCAAAGTTGAGGGACAGGCGCAGATCATGCAGTGGGGCAGGCACGTTACACACAGGCTGCTCCCTCCGTTGACTGGAGTACTCACAGCACACGGGCTGCGTGATCAGCAGGCACAGTGCATTTACACTGCCCCCTGCATCGAATTCAGCAGGTCCAAAGCACGCAGACTACCCCATGCAGTGTCTGAAAGGCCCTGCACAGACTGACTACTCCTCGGAGTGACTCCCAGCACAGAACACAGACTGCTACCTGCAGTAACTGCCAGTCCTAAACAACTGACGCCTCACTGAAGTGACTGTCAGTCCACAAAACACACAGACCACTCCCTGCAGTGAAGGCCATGCCTAAAGCATGCAGACCGCTCCCTGCAGTGAAGGCCATACCTAAAGCGTGCAGACCGCTCACTGCACTGAAGGCCATACCTAAAGCGTGCAGACTGCTCCCTGCACTGAAGGCCATACCTAAAGCGTGCAGACCGCTCCCTGCACTGAAGGCCATACCTAAAGCGCGCAGACAGCTCCCTGCACTGAAGGCCATACCTAAAGCGTGCAGACCACTCCCTGCACTGAAGGCCATACCTAAAGCGTGCAGACCGCTCCCTGCACTGAAGGCCATACCTAAAGCGTGCAGACTGCTCCCTGCACTGAAGGCCATACCTAAAGCGTGCAGACCGCTCCCTGCACTGAAGGCCATACCTAAAGCGCGCAGACAGCTCCCTGCACTGAAGGCCATACCTAAAGCGTGCAGACCACTCCCTGCACTGAAGGCCATACCTAAAGCGTGCAGACCGCTCCCTGCACTGAAGGCCATACCTAAAGCGTGCAGACCGCTCCCTGCACTGAAGGCCATACCTAAAGCGTGCAGACCGCTCCCTGCACTGAAGGCCATACCTAAAGCGTGCAGACCGCTCCCTGCACTGAAGGCCATACCTAAAGCGCGCAGACAGCTCCCTGCACTGAAGGCATACCTAAAGCGTGCAGACCGCTCCCTGCACTGAAGGCCATACCTAAAGCGTGCAGACCGCTCCCTGCACTGAAGGCCATACCTAAAGCGTGCAGACCGCTCCCTGCACTGAAGGCCATACCTAAAGCGCGCAGACAGCTCCCTGCACTGAAGGCCATACCTAAAGCGTGCAGACCGCTCCCTGCACTGAAGGCCATACCTAAAGCGTGCAGACTGCTCCCTGCACTGAAGGCCATACCTAAAGCGCGCAGACAGCTCCCTGCACTGAAGGCCATACCTAAAGCGTGCAGACCGCTCCCTGCACTGAAGGCCATACCTAAAGCGTGCAGACCGCTCCCTGCACTGAAGGCCATACCTAAAGCGTGCAGACCGCTCCCTGCACTGAAGGCCATACCTAAAGCGTGCAGACCGCTCCCTGCACTGAAGGCCATACCTAAAGCGCGCAGACAGCTCCCTGCACTGAAGGCCATACCTAAAGCGCGCAGACCGCTCCCTGCACTGAAGGCCATACCTAAAGCGTGCAGACCGCTCCCTGCACTGAAGGCCATACCTAAAGCGCGCAGACAGCTCCCTGCACTGAAGGGCATACCTAAAGCGTGCAGACCGCTCCCTGCACTGAAGGCCATACCTAAAGCATGCAGACTGCTCCCTGCACTGAAGGCCATACCTAAAGCGCGCAGACAGCTCCCTGCACTGAAGGCCATACCTAAAGCGTGCAGACCACTCCCTGCACTGAAGGCCATACCTAAAGCGTGCAGACCGCTCCCTGCACTAAAGGCCATACCTAAAGCGCGCAGACAGCTCCCCGCACTGAAGGCCATACCTAAAGCGTGCAGACCGCTCCCTGCACTGAAGGCCATACCTAAAGCGTGCAGACCGCTCCCTGCAGTGAAGGCCATACCTAAAGCGCGCAGACAGCTCCCTGCAGTGAAGGCCATACCTAAAGCGTGCAGACCGCTCTCTGCAGTGAAGGCCATACCTAAAGCGCGCAGACAGCTCCCTGCACTGAAGGCCATACCTAAAGCATGCAGACCGCTCCCTGCACTGAAGGCCATACCTAAAGCGTGCAGACCGCTCCCTGCAGTGAAGGCCATACCTAAAGCGTGCAGACCGCTCCCTGCACTGAAGGCCATACCTAAAGCGTGCAGACCGCTCCCTGTAGTGAAGGCCATACCTAAAGCGTGCAGACCGCTCCCTACACTGAAGGCCACGCCTAAAGCGTGCAGACCGCTCCCTGCAGTGAAGGCCATACCTAAAGCGTGCAGACCGCTCCCTGCAGTGAAGGCCATACCGAAAGCGTGCAGACCGCTCCCTGCCCTGAAGGCCATGCCTAAAGCATGCAGACCGCTCCCTGCAGTGAAGGCCATGCCTGAAGCATGCAGACCGCTCCCTGCAGTGAAGGCCATACCGAAAGCGTACAGACCGCTCCCTGCAGTGAAGGCCATACCTAAAGCGCGCAGACCGCTCCCTGCCCTGAAGGCCATGCCTAAAGCATGCAGACCGCTCCCTGCAATGAAGGCCATACCGAAAGCGTACAGACCGCTCCCTGCAGTGAAGGCCATACACAAAGCGTGCAGACCGCTCCCTGCCCTGAAGGCCATGTCTAAAGCATGCAGACCGCTCCCTGCATTGAAGGCCATACCTAAAGCGTGCAGACCGCTCCCTGCAGTGAAGGCCATGCCTAAAGCATGCAGACCGCTCCCTGCAGTGAAGGCCATACCGTAAGCGTGCAGACCGCTCCCTGCAGTGAAGGCCATACCTAAGCGTGCAGACCGCTCCCTGCAGTGAAGGCCAAACCTAAAGCGTGCAGACCGCTCCCTGCACTAAAGTCCATTCCTAAAGCGTTAAGACCGCTCCCTGCAGTGAAGGCCAAACATAAAGCGTGCAGACCGCTCCCTGCAGTAAAGGCCATACATAAAGCGTGCAGACCGCTCCCTGCCCTGAAGGCCATGCCTAAAGCATGCAGACCGCTCCCTGCAGTGAAGGCCATACCTAAAGCGTGCAGACCGCTCCCTGCAGTGAAGGCCATACCTAAAGCGTGCAGACCGCTCCCTGCAGTGGAGGCCATACATAGAGCGTGCAGACCGCTCCCTGCCCTGAAGGCCATGCCTAAAGCATGCAGACCGCTACCTGCAGTGAAGGCAATACCTAAAGCGCACAGACCGCTCCCTGCAGTGAAGGCCATACCTAAAGCGTGCAGACCGCTCCCTGCACTTAAAGGCCATACCTAAAGCGCGCAGACCGCTCCCTGCACTGAAGGCCATACCTAAAGCGTGCAGACCGCTCCCTGCACTGAAGGCCATACCTAAAGCGCGCAGACCGCTCCCTGAAGTGAAGGCCATACCTAAAGCTTGCAGACACACCCCTGCACTGAAGGCCATACTCAGACCGTGCAGACCGCTCCCTGCACTGAAGGCCATACCTAAAGCGCACAGACCGCTCCCTGCAGTGAAGGCCATACCTAAAGCTTGCAGACACACCCCTGCACTGAAGGCCATACCTAAAGCGTGCAGACCGCTCCCTGCAGTGAAGGCCATACATAGAGCATGCAGACCCCTCCCTGCCCTGAAGGCTATGCCTAAAGCATGCAGACCGCTCCCTGCAGTGAAGGCCATATCTAAAGCGTGCAGACCGCTCCCTGCAGAGAAGGCCATACCTAAAGCGTGCAGACCGCTCCCTGCACTTGAAGGCCATGCCTAAAGCGTGCAGACCGCTCCCTGGTCTGAAGGCCATACCTAAAGCGTGCAGACCGCCCCCTGCACTGAAGGACATGCCCAGACCATGCAGACCGATCCCTGCACTGAAGGCCATACCTAAAGCGTACAGAGTAGACCACTCCCTGCACTGAAAGCCATACCTAAAGCGCGCAGAGTAGACCACTCCCTGCACTGATGGCCATACCTAAAGCGAGCAGACCGCTCCCTGCACTGAAGGCCATACCTAAAGCGTGCAGACCGCTCCCTGCAGTGAAGGCCATACCTAAAGCTTGCAGACACACCCCTGCACTGAAGGCCATACCTAAAGCACGCAGAGTAGACCACTCCCTGCATTGATGGCCATACATAAAGCGGGCAGACCGCTCCCTGCAGTGAAGGCCATCCCTAAAGTGGCAAACCGCTCCCTGCAGTGAAGGCCATACCTAAAGCGCACAGACCGCTCCCTGCAGTGAAGACCATACCTAAAGCGCGCAGACCGCTCCTTGCAGTGATGGCCATACCTAAAGCCTGCAGACCGCTCCCTGCACTGAAGGCCATACCTAAAGCGTGCAGACCGCTCCCTGCAGTGAAGGCCATACCTAAAGCGCGCAGACCGCTCCCTGCAGTAAAGGCCATACCTAAAGCGCGCAGACCGCTCCCTGCAGTGAAGGCCATACCTAAAGCGTGCAGACCTCTCCCTGCAGTGTAGGCCATCCCTAAAAGTGGCAGAACGCTCCCTGCAGTGAAGGCCAAACCTAAAGCGTGCAGACCGTGCCCTGCAGTGAAGGCCAAACCTAAAGCGTGCAGATCGCTCCCTGCACTGAAGGCCAAACCTAAAGCGTGCAGACGGCGCCCTGCAGTGAAGGCCATACCTAAAGCGCGCACACCACTCCCTGCACTGATGGCCATACCTAAAGCGTGCAAACCGCTCCCTGCAGTGTAGGCCATCCCTAAAGTGGCAGACCGCTCCCTGCAGTGAAGGCCATAACTAAAGCATGCAGACCGCTCCCTGCAGTGAAAGCCATACCTAAAGCGCACAGACCACTCCCTGCAGTGAAGGCCATACCTAGAAAGTGCAGCCCGCTCCCTGCAGTGAAGGCCATACCTAAAGCGTGCAGACTGCTCTCTGCAGTGAAGGCCATACCTAAAGCATGCAGACCGCTCCCTGCAGTGAAGGTCATACCTAAAGCGTGCAGACCGCTCCCTGCAGTAAAGGCCATGCCTAAAGTGCGCAGACCGCTCCCTGCAGTGAAGGCCATATCTAAAGCATGCAGACCGCTCCATGCAGTGAAGGCCATATCTAAAGTGTGCAGACCACTCCTGCAGTGAAGGCCATGCCTAAAGTGTGCAGACCGCTCCCGGCAGTGATGGCCGTGCCTAAAGCGTGCAGACCTCTCCCTGCACTGAAGGCTATACTTAAAACTTGCAGACCTCTCCCTGCTGTAAAGGCCATACCTAAAGCGTGCAGACCACTCCCTGCACTGAAGGCCATACCTAAAGCATGCAGACCGCTCCCTGCACTGAAGGCCATACATAAAGTGTGAAGACCGCTCACTGCACTGAAGGCCATACATAAAGCGTGCAGACCGCTCCCTGCAGTGAAGGCCATACATAAAGTGTGCAGACCGCTCCCTGCTGTGAAGGCCATACATAAAGCGTGCAGACTGCTCCCTGCAGTGTAGGCCATCCCTAAAGTGGCAGACCGCTCCCTGCAGTGAAGGCCAAACCTAAAGCGTGCAGACCGCGCCCTGCAGTGAAGGCCAAACCTAAAGCATGCAGATCGCTCCCTGCACTGAAGGCCAAACCTAAAGCGTGCAGACCGCGCCCTGCAGTGAAGGCCAAACCTAAAGCATGCAGATCGCTCCCTGCACTGATGGCCATACCTAAAGCGTGCAGACCGCTCCCTGCAGTGTAGGCCATCCCTAAAGTGGCAGACCGCTCCCTGCAGTGAAGGCCATACCTAAAGCGTGCAGACCGCTCCCTGCAGTGAAAGCCATACCTAGAGCGCACAGAACGCTCCCTGCAGTGAAGGCCATACCTAGAAAGTGCAGACCACTACCTGCAGTAAAGGCCATACCTAAAGCGTGCAGACCGCTCCCAGCAGTGAAGTCCATATCTAAAGCGTGCCGACCGCTCCCTGCAGTGAAGGACTTACCAAAAGCGTGCAGAACACTCCCTGCACTGAAGGCCATACCTAATGCGTGGACACCGCGCCCTGCAGTGAAGGCCATACCTAAAGCGTGCAGACCGCTCCCTGCAGTGAAGGCCAGGCCTAAAGCGTGCAGACTGCTCCCGGCAGTGATGGCCAAGCCTAAAGCGTGCTGACCGCTCCCTGCACTGAAGGCTATACCTAAAACTTGCAGACCGCTCCCTGCTGTGAAGGCCATACCTAAAGCGTGCAGACCACTCCCTGCACTGAAGGCCATGCCTAAAGCATGCAGACCGCTCCCTGCGCTGAAGGCCATGCCTAAAGCATGCAGACCGCTCCCTGCAGTGAAGGCCATGCCTAAAGCGTGCCGATCGCTCCCTGCACTGAAGGCCATACCTAAGCGTGCAGACCGCTCCCTGCACTGAAGGCCATACCTAAAGCGTGCAGACCGCTCCCTGCACTGAAGGCCATGCCCAGACCGTGCAGACCGATCCCTGCAGTGAAGGCCATACCTAAGCGTGCAGACCCCTCCCTGCACTGAAGAACATTCCCAAAGCGTGCTGACCGCTCCCTGCACTGAAGGCCATAGCTAAAGCATGCAGACCGCTCCCTGCACTGAAGGTCATGCCCAGAACGTGCAGACGGATCCCTGCAGTGAAGGCCACGCCTAAAGCGTGCAGACCGCTCCCTGCACTGAAGGCCATTCCCAGACCGTGCAGACCGATCCCTGCAGTGAAGGCCACGCCTAAAGCGTGCAGACCGCTCCCTGCAGTGAAGGCCATACCTAAAGCGTGCAGACCGCTCCCTGCCCTGAAGGCCATGCCTAAAGCATGCAGACCGCTCCCTGCAGTGAAGGCCATGCCCAGACCGTGCAGACCGATCCCTGCAGTGAAGGCCACGCCTAAAGCGTGCAGACCGCTCCCTGCAGTGAAGGCCATGCCCAGACCGTGCAGACCGATCCCTGCAGTGAAGGCCACGCCTAAAGCGTGCAGACTGCTCCCTGCAGTGAAGGCCATACCTAAAGCGTGCAGACCGCTCCCTGCCCTGAAGGCCATGCCTAAAGCATGCAGACCGCTCCCTGCAGTGAAGGCCATACCTAAAGCGTACAATCCGCTCCCTGCAGTGAAGGCCATACCTAAAGCGTGCAGACCGCTCCCTGCACTTGAAGGCCATGCCTAAAGCGTGCAGACCGCTCCCTGCCCTGAAGGCCATGCCTAAAGCATGCAGACCGCTCCCTGCAGTGAAGGCCATACCTAAAGCGTGCAGACGGCTCTCTGCAGTGAAGGCCATACCTAAAGCGTGCAGACCGCTCCCTGCACTAAAGGCCATACCTAAAGCGTGCAGACCACTCCCTGCAGTGAAGGCCATACCTAAAGCGTGCAGACCGCTCCCTGCACTAAAGGCCATACCTAAAGCGTGCAGACCGCTCCCTGTACTAAAGGCCATACCTAAAGCATGCAGACCGCTCCCTGCAGTGAAGGCCATACCTAAAGCGTGCAGACCGCTCTCTGCAGTGAAGGCCATACCTAAAGCGTGCAGACCGCTCCCTGCACTAAAGGCCATACCTAAAGCGTGCAGACCGATCCCTGCACTAAAGGCCATACCTAAAGCGTGCAGACCGCTCTCTGCAGTGAAGGCCATACCTAAAGCGTGCAGACCGCTCCCTGCACTAAAGGCCATACCTAAAGCGTGCAGACCGCTCCCTGCAGTGAAGGCCATACCTAAAGCGTGCAGACTGCTCCCTGCACTAAAGGCCATACCTAAAGCGTGCAGACCGCTCCCTGCAGTGAAGGCCATACCTAAAGCGTGCAGACCGCTCCCTGCACTAAAGGCCATACCTAAAGCGTGCAGACCGCTCCCTGCAGTGAAGGCCATACCTAAAGCGTGCAGACCACTCCCTGCAGTGAAGGCCATACCTAAAGCGTGCAGACCGCTCCCTGCACTAAAGGCCATACCTAAAGCGTGCAGACCGCTCCCTGCACTAAAGGCCAAACCTAAAGCATGCAGACCGCTCCCTGCAGTGAAGGCCATACCTAAAGCGTGCAGACCGCTCCCTGCACTAAAGGCCATACCTAAAGCGTGCAGACCACTCCCTGCAGTGAAGGCCATACCTAAAGCGTGCAGACCGCTCCCTGCACTAAAGGCCATACCTAAAGCGTGCAGACCGCTCCCTGCACTAAAGGCCATACCTAAAGCATGCAGACCGCTCCCTGCAGTGAAGGCCATACCTAAAGCGTGCAGACCGCTCCCTGCACTAAAGGCCATACCTAAAGCGTGCAGACCGCTCCCTGCAGTGAAGGCCATACCGAAAGCGTGCAGACCGCTCCCTGCAGTGAAGGCCATACCTAAAGCGCGCAGACCGCTCCCTGCCCTGAAGGCCATACCTAAAGCGTGCAGACCGCTCCCTGCAGTGAAGGCCATACCTAAAGCGTGCAGACGGCTTCCTGCACTAAAGGCCATACCTAAAGCATGCAGACCGCTCCCTGCAGTGAAGGCCATACCTAAAGCGTGCAGACCGCTCTCTGCAGTGAAGGCCATACCTAAAGCGTGCAGACCGCTCCCTGCAGTGAAGGCCATACCGAAAGCGTGCAGACCGCTCCCTGCACTAAAGGCCATACCTAAAGCGTGCAGACCGCTCCCTGCAGTGAAGGCCATACCTAAAGCGTGCAGACCGCTCCCTGCAGTGAAGGCCATACCTAAGCGTGCAGACCGCTCCCTGCAGTGAAGGCCATACCTAAAGCGTGCAGACCGCTCCCTGCAGTGAAGGCCATACCTAAAGCGCGCAGACCGCTCCCTGCAGTGAAGGCCATACCGAAAGCGTGCAGACCGCTCCCTGCAGTGAAGGCCATACCTAAAGCGCGCAGACCGCTCCCTGCAGTGAAGGCCATACCTAAAGTGGCAGACCGCTCCCTGCAGTGAAGGCCATACCTAAAGCGTGCAGACCGCTCCCTGCAGTGAAGGCCATACCTAAAGCGTGCAGACCGCTCCCTGCAGTGAAGGCCATACCTAAAGCGTGCAGACCGCTCCCTGCAGTGAAGGCCATACCTAAAGCGTGCAGACCGCTCCCTGCAGTGAAGGCCATACCTAAAGCGTGCAGACCGCTCCCTGCAGTGAAGGCCATACCTAAGCGTGCAGACCGCTCCCTGCAGTGAAGGCCATACCTAAAGCGCGCAGACCGCTCCCTGCAGTGAAGGCCATACCTAAAGCGCGCAGACCGCTCCCTGCAGTGAAGGCCATACCTAAAGCGCGCAGACCGCTCCCTGCAGTGAAGGCCATACCTAAAGTGG
This sequence comes from Lissotriton helveticus, assembly GCF_964261635.1. Taxonomy (NCBI): domain Eukaryota; kingdom Metazoa; phylum Chordata; class Amphibia; order Caudata; family Salamandridae; genus Lissotriton; species Lissotriton helveticus. Next base: position 488,703,815 of record NC_136068.1, read on the forward strand.
CAGACCGCTCCCTGCAGTGAAGGCCATACCTAAAGCGTGCAGACCGCTCCCTGCAGTGAAGGCCATACCTAAAGCGTGCAGACCGCTCCCTGCAGTGAAGGCCATACCTAAAGCGTGCAGACCGCTCCCTGCAGTGAAGGCCATACCTAAAGCGTGCAGACCGCTCCCTGCACTAAAGGCCATACCTAAAGCGTGCAGACCGCTCCCTGCAGTGAAGGCCATACCGAAAGCGTGCAGACCGCTCCCTGCAGTGAAGGCCATACCTAAAGCGCGCAGACCGCTCCCTGCCCTGAAGGCCATACCTAAAGCGTGCAGACCGCTCCCTGCAGTGAAGGCCATACCTAAAGCGTGCAGACCGCTTCCTGCACTAAAGGCCATACCTAAAGCATGCAGACCGCTCCCTGCAGTGAAGGCCATACCTAAAGCGTGCAGACCGCTCTCTGCAGTGAAGGCCATACCTAAAGCGTGCAGACCGCTCCCTGCAGTGAAGGCCATACCGAAAGCGTGCAGACCGCTCCCTGCACTAAAGGCCATACCTAAAGCGTGCAGACCGCTCCCTGCAGTGAAGGCCATACCTAAAGCGTGCAGACCGCTCCCTGCAGTGAAGGCCATACCTAAGCGTGCAGACCGCTCCCTGCAGTGAAGGCCATACCTAAAGCGTGCAGACCGCTCCCTGCAGTGAAGGCCATACCTAAAGCGCGCAGACCGCTCCCTGCAGTGAAGGCCATACCGAAAGCGTGCAGACCGCTCCCTGCAGTGAAGGCCATACCTAAAGCGCGCAGACCGCTCCCTGCAGTGAAGGCCATACCTAAAGTGGCAGACCGCTCCCTGCAGTGAAGGCCATACCTAAAGCGTGCAGACCGCTCCCTGCAGTGAAGGCCATACCTAAAGCGTGCAGACCGCTCCCTGCAGTGAAGGCCATACCTAAAGCGTGCAGACCGCTCCCTGCAGTGAAGGCCATACCTAAAGCGTGCAGACCGCTCCCTGCAGTGAAGGCCATACCTAAAGCGTGCAGACCGCTCCCTGCAGTGAAGGCCATACCTAAGCGTGCAGACCGCTCCCTGCAGTGAAGGCCATACCTAAAGCGCGCAGACCGCTCCCTGCAGTGAAGGCCATACCTAAAGCGCGCAGACCGCTCCCTGCAGTGAAGGCCATACCTAAAGCGCGCAGACCGCTCCCTGCAGTGAAGGCCATACCGAAAGCGTGCAGACCGCTCCCTGCAGTGAAGGCCATACATAGAGCATGCAGACCCATCCCTGCAGCGCCCCACAGGATGGAACATTGAAGCTTCCATCAGGGCCAGGGCAAGAACAAACCGGCTGCTCCATAGAGTGAATGCGGGACCCAGAACATGCAGACTGCTCCCTGCAACCAGCGTTGGACTGGGAACTTCCACGATGCCTACTGCAGTCACCGCCAGACCTAGAACATACAGACTGCTCATACAGTTAATGACATCCCCAGAACATACAGGCTGCTGGCTGCAGTCCATGCTGGACTGAGAACATACAGAATGCAGTGACTGCCAGGCTTGGAGCATGTAAACTGTTACCTGCAGCCACTGCCCCTCCAGGCCATGCAGACGCTCCCATCACCGACTGTCAGGTCCAGAACATAGCGAGTGCTCATTGTATTCATTGCTTGCTCGAAAACACGCAGACTGCTCTTTTCAGTCATGAGATGGAGCGCTCTGTGGACATAGACACCGGGGTACGTGCCAGATAAGGGGTGAGCAGCACATGCTTGTGTGCAGTGCGCAGAACTCTGACGCAGTGGCTGCCCCAGCGCAGGGCACCGATCGCGGAACGATGGCTGCCCCAGCGCTGGTTAATCCCCATGCCCCGAGTTTGCAAGTACTGCAGTGCACTGGATGGCACAGAGCCTTGGTGTGCACTGCCTGCCGTGCATTGAAGTGCACGGGACCCTGGTGCGCAGTGGGGTGGAAGGCACAGGTCCTGGGTTTTTCAGTCGCTGCACTGGACGGCACGGCTCGTGGATAAGCGGTAGGGCTCGACCCCGTGTGTGCAGTGTGTGCCCTCCACTGAGCTGCACCCAGGCTGAGTGATTGTTACAGTACAGCGAGACACCCACGAGCGAGCGACTGCCGCAGTGCAGTGGAGGGCACAGACACCGGGACGGTGGCTGTCACGGTGCAGTGGAATGCACAAACCCGCGTTTCCAGCTGCTGCATCGAGGCACACTGCACAGAGCCCGAGCGCGCGAATGCTGCAGTGCAGTTTGAGGCACGAAGCCCAGATAAGCCATTACTGCAGCTCAGGGCACGATCCGGGGTGTGCAGTCGCTGCAGTGCACGCAGAGGCGGCCCTGTCGCTGCAAAGCTCGCGGCCCCGTCTGATTGATTAACGGGGGCCGCATCCTTCAAGAGAGGAGGGGGAGGGGGCGCGGCTGAGTCACACGGCCGAGTGAGTAACGGCAGGGCGGGCGTGTGTCGACAAGAGGAGAGAGAGGCAGCCGCTGTGCGGCGCCCCCCGTGTGCGCGGTGCTTAAACACGGTTAGACAGATATGCGGTAACACTGGGGATAGCGCCTGCGGCCTTGAAGGTCCCAGGACCTGTCTGCCGCTGACATAACGGGGAACCGCCGGGGAGCTGTCCCTGGTGCTGAAATACTCTGTAACCCGTGGTGGTGATGGAATACAACGTGAACTGTGTGTGGTGCTGGGGGCTATCTGTGAAGCCGAAATAGCATGTGGACTATTTCTGGTGTGGGAAAACCTGGCTGTACTGTGTGTGGCGCTGAAAGACTGATAGAGCTGTCTCTGGTGCTTAAGGACTGGTGAGCTGTGTTCAGGCGCGCACCCCCCCCCCCCCACCCCCCACCCCCCCTGTGTCGCAGCCCGGGCTCAGACTCAGACAGCTCCCGGGCACACACGCAGCCGCACCCGAGCACTTCACAGGTCTTTAAAAGACCATATGCATGTTAAAGAGGCTTTGTTGATGTTTCGCCCCTTCTAAGAGCCCCTGCTGAGCCACTCTACCTACTGCTTATAGTTTCAGACCCCCGAAATTTTTTCTTAGCCCCCAAAACCCCCCCACCCCCACCCAAAATGTGGCTCTAGTTGCGCCTCTGGCAGTGTTGCTCACGCACTGGGAAACGGTGCGATGCTGAAATGCTGTGAACTGTTCAGGTTGAGGAAAAGTTGGTGAACCGTGCGTGGGTCTTTCGTGCCGAGGGAGCTCTCCATGGTGCTGGAACGCCAGAGTCCAGGTTTGCCATGCTGACGTGTACTGAGCTGTTTTAGTCTCCAAACAATAGGTCTGTTATTGGTGCTGGAATACTATGTGACCTGCGTGTGTGGCGCTGACAGTCTGGGAGAACTGTCTGTGGAGCTGTGAAAACTGGGTGGACTGCGTGTGTCGCTTCAGAACAGAGGGGATACTGTTTAGTGCTGATGTGAACTGGTTGCGGTGTCATTTTTAATCTGGATGAAATGTGCGAAGCGCTGAAGTGTCACTCTATAGAGTTCTCCGTGGACCTGAAACACAGCAGTGAGAGCTTTGGTCCTGAAATACTGTCTAAACTGACCCCCTGCCTGGGTCGGGGCAGGGGGGTCACAGACGTCAGAGACATGGAACTCTGGACCTGGGCTGCAGCAGTTCTTCTGGCCACAAACAGGCACTGCGTCGATCTTTTGTGCCGTACCGCGGCGATGCATTGGTTTTTCAACTGCATGGCAAGCTTGCAGCAGGAAATACGGCACTGAAGTGCGAAGCATGGATTTTCAGATCTTCTTGCAGCAGAAATCACATGCAAGGGCCCATAACTGGAATTTAGGGTGACCAGAATTTTAAAGCAAAAAAAGCGGGACATTTCACAAAAATCGAAGGACTATAATTTTACGTCAAGCGAGCGCACAGAATGACAGCGCTCCTCGGCAGAGAATTACAAAACAGGTAGTAGGAACATACATAAGATGCAATTTTTAAACCCAGTAGCTTGCCTGGGAATTAAATTGCTTTCTTGTAACCAATGCTAACTATCCCTGCTTTGTAAAACATAAAAAAACAACTCCCCCATTTTTAGTCGACCCTCTCCAAAAACCGGGACATGAGCTAAATTTCTCAAAATCTGCCCGGACAGCTGGTGAAAAACGGGGACCGTCCTAGCAAATCCGGGACGCCTGGTCACCCTACTGGAATTGGAACCACTTGGCATGCCAGACCTCCCAGCAGAGGAGTTCCAGGACTGCAGGTGAAGTCTTTGATGGCCCTGAGACATCTTAACAAGGGGCAAGCACACACAAGTCCCTGGAGAATCTCCTCAAGCAGGATACCAAAGCAAAAGTCCAGTCCTTAGTCTCGCCAAGACAGAACCAGCAACTGCAGGTTAACCCAGCAACAGCCGCAACCCGTGGAGGGAGTTGCGGTGGGGCAGAAAGGGGGGGCCAGGGTTGCTAAAAACCGGAAAATGGATAATTGGAGGTAAGTAAACAATTTAATTAATCAAACGAATTTCGTAGCGTGCACTGCATTGTATTTTGCAATTTCAAACCAACCATTTAAAAACTAACTTCACTGGAAGATGTTGTTTTAAATTATGAGTTCAGAGAGCCCAAACTCCAAACCTCTATCCTTACTCAATTGAAAATTACACTTGTGAGATGAGATGAAACAAAACAGCTACAATGATAACCTACGGGAGAGATAGTCCTTGCAATAGTGAAAACATGTTTTGGGCAATATTTCACTATTTGGACATGTAAAACACGCCAACACATGTCCTACCTTTCACATACACTGCACCCTGCCGATGAGGCGACCTTGGGCCTACCTTAGAGGTGCCATGCATGTAGAAAAAAGGAAGGTTTTGGCCTGGCAAGTGGGTGCACTAGCTAAGTTGACATGGCTGTTTAAAACAGCGTTCACAAACACTGCAGTGGCAGGCCTGAGACAGGTTTGCAGGGCTGCTCATATGGGTGGCACGATCAGTGCTGCAGGCCCACTAGTAGCATTAGAATTATAGGCCCTGGGCACACAATCATGGATCTACAATTATAATTACAATGTACACAGGGAGTACTTGCATTTTAGCACTGATCAGCAGTGGTAAAGTGCCTAGAGTTAAAAAATCAGACCAATGTAAATGCAGCACACAGTCAAAAACAGGAGGTCAGAAGCAAAAAAAGACAGGGGAAAAACACACCAAAGATGCCAGACGTAACACGTGTCCCCCCCAGCTGAAAGTTGGGAAAACTTCCCAACCAGATTGGGAGTTCTCTTCACTAAGGTGGAAGAACCTGGACAGACCATAAGCATTGGCATGTTCTGTTTCCAGGGCAGTGTTCCACCATAAAGACCATTCCCTGCAGGGAGATGGACCACCACAATAGTTGTGGGTTCTCACCCTCATCTGCATTAACCATCCGAGGGGCCTGTGGTCTGTTTGAACTCAGAAATGAGTCCCAAACAAGTAGTGTCTTAGCTTTTTCAGGGCTCAGACCACAGCAAAAGCTTCTCTTTCAATTGCACTCCACCTCTGTTCCCCGGGAAGTAGCCTCCAACTAATGCAAGCTATGTGTTGATCTAGGCCCTCTTTGTTTAGCTGTGAAAGCATGGCTTCCACACCATGCTATGAGGCATCAGTCTGCACCACAAACTCCTTCGAGAAGTCAGGAGCCTTGAGCATGTACACAGTGCACATGGTCTCCTTCAGTGCACCAAAAGCGGTCTGGCATTCCTCAGTCCAGATCACCTTATTTGGCTGCTTCTGTGAAGTCAGCTCAGTCAAGGGGGCAACAATGGTGCCATATCCCTTGACAAACTTGCGGTAGTACCGAGTTAGACCTAAGATTGCTCGTACCTCTGTCAGGGTTTTGGGGTGCCCCAACCAGTTTGGTGTCAATCTTGGGTTATGTGCGTGCCACCTGGCTGCTTCCTACCTGGTGCCCCAAGTACACCACAGACCCACACCCTATCTGGCACTTACAGGCCTTGATAGTGAGGACTGCCTTCTGCAGGGCCTTCTACACTTCCCAGAGGTAGTGCAAATGATCTTCCCAAGTGGAACTGAACACTGCTATGTCATCCATGTTGGTGCAACTGAAATCCTCCAGCCCAGTCAGGACCTGGTTGACCAACCTCTGAAAGGTGGCAGGGACATTCTTCAATGCAAAGAGCATAACCCAGTACTGATACTGCCCATCTGATGTTGCTAATGCTGACCTCTCCTGTGCTGGCCCAGGCAAGGCAATCTGCAGTACCTAGATGTTAGATCAAACATACTGAGTCCCCAGTGTCAATATCGTGCGTGCACCAATGGGTGGCACTTGGGGTGAATGAGAACAGCGTGGCAAGCTGTCCCAGCAGGCCATCCACAGGAATGAATGGGCTCACAGCTAGTTGAAAGTAACCTGAGACCGCCCTACTTAAAGGGAACCTGAGCTACTTTACAGAAGCGCTCACTGTTGTTTACTGCTACAATATGGTGAATTACATCTGGGGCTACTTGCTCTTCTGACACGAGGTGACACCTGCCAGTAGTCACACTGGCTCCCGTGGCTCTCAGGCCTTTATCCTCTGTCCATTGATAGTCACACATTGCCTGTACATCTTAGTGTTATCAGGCATTACGTTTCTCTGGACCATCTCTCTGCCCCCCTGTGACATGGGTCATCTCAGCTGGGTCCCCACACCCTCCCGGTACAAACTTCTCTCAAAGCACTGCACTAAACATCACCTGTGTCTGCCCACAGGTGGGGGGCTGTGCCCACTTGGGGCACTTAGGGTCCACTCTCATGTAACCCTCCTGATCACATGCATAGCATTTCCTGAGACCCCTCTCTCCAGGCTTTCCTGAAGAGTTCCATCGTTTCTTATCACCTGGGGGGATCAGAATCTTTACTCTGGGAACGGGCCCTTTAGAGAACTCCTGCTTGGTAACCTTGTCCCCCCACTCTTCCGATGGGGACACTGTCCACCCTTGACAGACTCTCCCATGTCCAACTTCTTTTGGACCCTGGTGCTGAGCCAGCGGGTCGCCGTCCTAGCAAGCTGCCTGGGGTCAGTCATCTTGCTGTCAATCAAGTGCTGGCTCAGCATTAGAAACAACGATTAGACAAGTGCTCCCACCTTTCAAATTGTAGAGCCCCATATAATCCGTTACCTCACTTCCTTTCACCCAACCATCCAGTGCTCTGCAGTAGAAATCAACATACTCAACCCAGGTTTGTAAACCAAGATTAGCACTCTTCCTAAACTTTACCCTGTAACTCTCTTGGGTGACACCATACCTCCTAACCAGGGCTTCCTTCATGGCTAGGTACCTCATCAGACCCTCTGGTGCTAAGGCCTACATGGTTTCCCTCCCCTCAACAGTGAAGCGGTTACACAGACCTGCCCCCAATCTCTCTCAGAGACCCTGTGTGACCTCAGTGCTACCTCACAGCCCCTAAACAAATGGTCAATGTCATCCTCCACAACATAATCCTTCACTACATCCTTAGGTATGCATGCCTTTCCCTCTGAGTGCACTGAAGAAATGCTGGCACCATCTGAGCTGGACTTGGCCTTCAAGACCAACTCTTTTAAGCTCACCACGTGAACTAGGGTAATCTTTTTCTCCTCCATCCTGATTCAGGCAAGTTCCAACTGGAAATGCCTTTCTTCCATCCGGTCCTCCAGCTCATCTGGGGGCAGACTCTTAGAGGAAGCACTGCTGCTTGCCCTGGAAGGTACCGTCCTCCCTGACAGGACCTGATCCACAGCATCCCCTTGCAAGCTCTGCTCCTCCAATCCCATATCGATCATTCTCATCCTATGTGTGCCCACCAGTCTTCCAAGCTGCCAAACAGGCCCTCAGCACCTTTTACAGCACTTCCTTTCTCTTGAGAACTCTAATGGAACACTTGAAACCCTGACAAATTCTTTTAAGTTGAAGCACTGTGTAGGACTCCGATTTCTCCTCCTTAAACTCAAAATCCACAGGCAGAACTGATGGCTCACTATTCTGAGACATGATTTGTAGATAAAATCCAGGAGTTGCAAAGAAGAGAAAAAAACAAAAAGAGTATGTGGTTGCGTAATGGTCTGCGCTCTGGTAGTAGTGTACACCAATCACTATATGTCAAGTACAAACACAAGTCCTATCCTCACCGCTGACCACCAGTGTTAGAAATAGGGGTCTCTAGTTGGCAGTGATTTAAACCCTGTTCAAGCAGGGACCTTTAGTTCTAGTCAGAATAAGGGGATTACACAGCTCAGATAACCCCTGCTCACCGCTTTTGTAGCTTGGCATGAGCAGTCAGGCTTATTTCAGAGGCAATGTGTGAAGTATTTGCACATAATCACACAGTAACACAGTAAAAACACTACAAATGGACATTACACCAGTTTAGAAAAATAACCAATCTTTATCTAAACCAAATAAAAACAAAATGAACAAAATCCAAATATATATATCGAAATATCACTTCTAAAGGTTTAAAACAGTGTACTCTATATAAAACATATGGATGAATGGCTTTTAGCACAAAATACCTGGGATGCGTCAAAATCAAATACGAAAACAGGCACAGGGGATGTGATGCACCGAAAGCAAAGTGATGCGTTGGTTCCATTACACACAGGGAAGGTGATGTGTGTTCCTTGCTCTAGGAGAGGTGATGCGTTGGTTCCTTACTGCTATGCAGGAGAGTTGATGCATCAGTTTCTTACTGTGTGGGGAGGTGGTGTGTCGTTTCTCCAGATATGTGGCCTTGGTTCCATACTGAAGCCAGGCATCGATGTAGATTTGGCACACAGGTGCGATGCGTGGAAAATCTGGACGCCCTGGAGTCCAGGCGGTGGTGGCAATTCAGGCGCTGCGACGCTTCTTCCAGCTGCAAGCAGGTGATGCGTTGATTCCTTCAGCAGCACAGCAGGACCAGCATTAGAGTCGGAGCAGGGGGTCTCAACATCGGAGACTAGGTCCTCTGGACCCAGGTTGCAGTGGTTCTTCTGGGCACAAGCAGGCACTACATTGATCTTTCTACAGCACCACAGCGATGCATTGGTTTTCAAAGTTTGCAACAAGAAAAATTACACTGAAGGGCAAGGCATGGATTTTCAGCTCTTCTTGCAGCAGAAATCACCTCCAAGGGCCCAGAACTGGTATTGGCACCATTTGGCAGGTCAAAACTCCCAGCAGAGGCATTCAGGGGCTGCAGGTGAAGTCTTTGATGGCCTTAAGACTTCTTAACAGAAGGCTAGCACACATAAGCTCTTGGAGAACCTTCTCAAGCAGGATACGAAAGCAAAAGTGTGGTCCTTGGTCTCTCCAAGACAGACGCAGCAACTGCAGGCCAACCCAGCAAGGCAACCACGAAATGCAGCACACAGTCAAAAACAGTAGGTCAGAAGCAAAAATTCTGGGGGAAAACACACCAAAAATGCCAGTACTAACACCATATATCTACCTTGAATATATAATAGTGAATATACAATTACTGGAATATACTTACCTTGATACTACAATAGTAGTCAATATACTGGAGTTGATATTTTTTAGGTTGATATTAGTGACCTCGATATTCTGAGATAGAACCCTAAAGGCTAAGCAGTCCGGCAGGGATCTGAACCAGTGAACATGCAATCAAACACAGATCTCTGAGGTGGGTGCGTTAGTCCATGTTGTGAGGCCAAACTTTGACCATGTTCTTCAGTCCTGGTCAAATTACACAATTGTATTTGCCATGCCCAGAGAATCAGAAAAAAGTAGGACCTTGTGTTATTTAAAAAAATATATATTAGATTTATCAAAGGACATATGTGGATAACACAAAGAGAGGCTGCCACAGTCCTCTCATCCAGACACTGACTCACACACGTAAACCCTTCTTTTAATAAAGACAGGGAATTGCCTGACCCCAAGGTCTCTCTTGCTATTATCACCAGAAGAAAAAGTTAATTACTTTTTGGTTCTGATGGATGTTCTGCTCCGTCTGTAGACTGTTTTTCTTTTATATACCCAGCTGCTTAGCTGAGACTCCAGAAACTACATTTATACTCTTGCTGCACAGTTGAGTGCCACTAATGTGCCACATGTTGTGCAAGTTCAAAACAGCAGAGTCTCTGAGTTTCTGCAATGGTGCCAAACAACGGCAACTCGATGTCATTTTTTTGAGGAGGAGAGGGCCCACAGAAAACAATTTTATATAAATGTTTTTGTTTCGCTAACTTTGGTGCCGTAGGACAAATCTGCAGAAAACTTTCCATAAATAGGTACCTTCCCGGGAAGTTTTGGACTGATCCATTAAGTGGGGGCCAAGAAAAATGGGGGTCCGAAAACATTGATTTCTCATGTTCATTTCCATACGAAACATTTGTCATCCATACAGGAAAAATGGCTGAACAAAATTACAACAAAATTGGCAAACAATTAGAACTTTACTTGAAGAAAGCGTGCTTTTTGTTATTTGGTGTAAATCCCTTCAGCCATTTGAGAAATTTGGGTTAATAGAGGTGTTCAGCTGGTCATGAAGGGCAGAAAAAATAGCTATATGTGAACGGTTGGTTGTGCTGGAGTCCGGTGGTACTGAAAACTCAATTAATAGGACCCTCTGATTGGTTGAGTGAGCTTTCTCTCCCACTGCCCTATTTGGTGCTGCAGTACTGAGAGATCTGATTGGTTGGTAGGAACTCAGGAAAAATGTTGTGGCCCCCATTGCAGGACTAAGGGACTTGGTCCTGTGTCTTCAAGTTACACTTGTGAGGAAACACAGTTGGCCAAAACAAAAACAAAATACAAAACATGTTATATATTACATCACTTGTGACATATTAAATTACATAATTTATTACTGATGGTGTATGTGGGGGGGGTGGGGGGGGGTTGGCTGCCTGCAAAGGTTTGGTTGTATTTTTTAAACTTAGCAAAAATCTTGGTATCACACCTAAGTAAGTGCGGGCTCCAGCATCTAAAATCAAACCCAAGGTGGGCCAGGGCTGGGGGGGTGAGGGGGGCACAAGGTATAATTTAGGAGGAGGGTGCACATGGGCCCCCGAAGATGCCCTGGGAATCCCAGGGAATCCCAGGGCATCTTTTAAAATAATGGTGAGGGGGGGGGGGGTGTGACCCCTTTCCTGAGTCCAGAGAGGCCCAGAGGGCTCCATCCCTGTGTACGCCATCCCCCGGGAGTCAGTAACTTAAATAAAAGGGTAGATGGCTATGTGCCCCCCTCCCTGAGCCATACAATGGCCCCAGGGACCCCATACCCCGGGGCCAGCTCAGTGACAGTGTCCTGGGTTCCCCAACCTCTATGAGACCATTGTTTCCCATCAGCAGGCAAGGCAGGGAAAGTACTGCGGTTCTCCTACCAAGCGGGAGCACAAAGCTGCTCCTGCCCAGTGGGAGAACAAAACATTTCCCTGCCTATGGTGTCAGACAGGGAAATGCTTTGAATTGCTCCCACCCTGTGGGAGCAAAAGAAAACTGCTTCTGTGGGGTTGGAGCTGTTCTGGCTCCCGCTGCTCCTGCGATGGGTGCAAGCTGGAAAGCCAGTGGGCCTGAAGGGGCCCAGCCACCTCCCACAGCCCCCAAAGAGGAATGTACTGTGGGGTGTCCTGGGTGTGCACCGGGGCACCCCACTTAAAACACAAACATGGCGGTGGGCTGTCGGGCCCGGGACCTTCCCCCACAGCCTCCAACAGTGGACTACTTGTGGCATGCTCTGGGTAGACACCGGGGTTCGCCACTTTAAACTTTTAAAAAAATGACAATGACAATGCTGGCTCCTGCTGGAACAGGGAGCATAGAAAAACAATTGTGAGTGACCTGGGCGGGAACAAGACACCCAAGAAAAAAGTTAAATACATGAAAAAGTCCACAGGCGCGCATTTAATATTAACTGCTGCTTCAAGGAGTGCCCCATCGTGCCCTAAGAAGGCTATTTCCATATATATCGATTTTGGTGATGTCCTTTGAAGGGTCAGTAACATCACCAATATTTTTTTTAGTGTTGCAGTGGAGTATTGAGGGGAGTTCTTCATCTCCCAGCAACACTTAAAAAACACACAGCTGTCCTGGGTTATTGAAACCATGACCTCAGTAGAACTTATCATATTTTTCAAAAGCATTTTCCAGGCTGGAGCTTTTGCTCAAAAGCAGAGGTTGCACGGCCATCCTGGGGGTTGGTTAGATGGTTGAATTTTATGCGATATAGTGTATTCTCGTAAAATACAAGGCCTTTATGTGGTTATTTTTCTGATTACATTTGTTGTAATATCATCAAAGGTAGACTAAGAGATATGTTTTTTTTATTTCTTAAAGAAAAAAATAATATATCTCTGACTACTTATTTTCACCCCAAAATTGTAATACTAAAATTATGTAAAAAGAGTCATAGACATGTAGTTCAATAAAATTGTATTAAATATTCTTTATGTAATCAATAATAATAAACATTGTATTGTGTGTATTATTGAAATATACATTTGATAAAAAATATTGGTCATTTTGGGAGAATAATGATAGATCTGCTTTGTATAAGGGGTGTGGGTAAGTGGGAATGGGCATAGGTTCTGGCCAGAGGCTGGGTCCTATGGCCAACCCTCTGATCTGAAACTATGCGCAGCATGGGGATGGCTGTGGAATCTCCCACTGCGCATGGCCAGAGGCCATGCACAGCAGGGGGTTGGCTTTACGAATGGTAATAACATATTACTTTATGGAAACAACCCTAGAAATCTACTGAAAAAAACAAAGATTAAAGTAACATTATAGTTAGGTGAAAGGTTCAGTAACAACACATTGTTTTAAACTCCAAAAGCCATAGAAAGTCACCAGTTATCGTTATAGTTACTTCAAGTAACTATAGCTCATGCCCTAAAGTAACTATAATTTGCGTCCTCACCATGTACTGCTAATTACCCCACTATTACAACACTCATGACATCTCCCATGACATCATTGATGATATCACTGCAGCATTTGTAATGAAATTATTGATGATCGATCTGTGCATGGCGGGGGCAAGAGTTATAGTTACTTTAGGACAGGACACGAGTCATACTTACTTGAGATAACTATAATTAATGAGTTTCTATAGCTTTTAGACTTTAAAACGGTATGTTGTTACTGAACATTTCACCTACCTATAACATTACATTCACCTTTGTTTTTTCAGTGAATATATATAGATATGTCTGAGAAGGCCTGAAGGCCGAAACGCGTTGCTGAGCTGTTTCAATTCATTTTCAGTAAATTAAGTATTTTCGCAGGCTGATGTTCATTATATATATATATATATATATATATATATATATATATATATATATATATATATATATATATATAGCAAAGTTCTCGCCACACGAACACTTCCAATCCCAGAAAATGACGATGAGTGGACCCACAAATAGGTGTAGTTTGTCAGTGCTTTATTAATGCATAAAATATCGCCCAGCAGTCCGTCATGACGCGTTTTGCCTCTTCCCCGAGGCTTGATCACATGACGTGTCATTAACATAGAAGAGGGTATTTAAAGTGCAAAAAAGTGTGCAAAATAGCAGCTCAATGAAATTCAACATCTCAAAATGGACATAGAAAAAAATATGTAGTGTTTGTAAACATTTAGTTTAAATATAAGACATAGTGTCTAAAATTCATCCAAATGTCATATTTACAAATAATATATAAATAAATAAATATCATCTGTATAATCCTTAATTTCATATATATACAATATATACATGATTATTTACAGAAAGATAAATCCATATACATATATTTCCACCATGAATCTAATTTGATGTTTTTATGTTATGACAATGTCCAAACACTTTTGTATTTAAATTCCTGTAATCAATCAGCCACTAGACCACTGATTAAATACATATCATATAATCCTATGGCATCAAAAATCACGCCCCAGTGGGCATGAGTATAAATTGAGCTAGCTATTAATGAGCATTTGTACAAGGCACTCTTAACCTACCCTCCTGGGGGTGCTGTAGATAAAAAATAACCAAAATAAACTATATGTGCTAGTGCATAAAAATACAAAGTACCCTACAGTACCAGAACCGTGTCTATATCAAATTCATTATTCTAAAAGATTTTTAGGAAAGGAAGGTGTCACATTCTCCTGATTATTATTTCATCACATTGTGACCTACCTTCCAGGCATAACTAAACTATAATTGACAATCCATTATCATAATATCCTAAGTTCACCCAGTTTATTTCAAAGACAGGTGTATAAGTCTTCGCTGGCGTTCATACCCGCCGGGTTCTTAGTATCCAACTCCAATATATAACGTCGAGGAGACGCAATCTCGCTTCTCTATCCCCTCCACGTTTTAAAGGTAATATCAAGTCAATTATAAAATATTGGAGAAATTTGGGGTCGCTGTCATGTTACAACTCAAAATGACGCGCCACCGGGTATGCTTGATCTTTTCCTGAAATGGCTTTAATGTGTTGCAGGATCCGCTTGTGGGCGGCAGACGAATGCTGCCCACATATCTGAGCCCACACGGACACTGCCAGAAACTGGTCCTCGGAAGCTTGTTTCCGGTCGAGGGAAGGCATGGCTTGGCAGTTTGCGCTGGACTGTTCCCATGAGGCACAGGGTCAGACTGATTTGCATATAGCCATGTCTGAACTGGGGTGGCAGAGTGGGCTAAAGAACGGTGATGGATTAAACCCAGATCTTTTGACTGGGTGTTTGATTGGTTCAGATGCTCCGTCCATCACCACCCCCTTTGGTACCACACGGACACTGCAACACATATACCGCATAATCAGTTTTAAAAGTTAATCTTTTATTAATAGGTATTGGTTGACTTTTGAACGGACTAAAATAATAAGTCTTATTGCAACTGAAGCGACAAGCCTTACAAGATGGACATTTTTTAAAACCCTTACTTAACACCATCCATGTGCTTGAAATTGGAGCCTCAAGGTTGCTGCTGACCAAGGCACTACCCATCGAAGGAGATTTTCTAAAGGTCAGTTCGGGTTTGTTAGCCACCAAACTGCCTATTACAGGGTCACACTTCACCAAATTCCAATTTCTGTAGAAGATTCTCCTGATTTCAGAATGCTGTCTGTTATAGGTTAAAATGACTCTCGACTGAATCTGTGCTGCTGAATCATCAGTTTTAATTGCAGCGCTCTTCGGTATCAATGCCTGTTGTCTTGAAATATTTCTTGTTCTTGCAATAGCATTGTTGATTATCTCCTCCCAAAAAGCGTTTTTTGCTAGCCTCTTGCGCAGTGGCACATTCAAACTCCAAGCTACAGATTCGTCTGATGCGCAGCATCTCCCTATAGGGGATGCTGCGGATCAGATGATGCGGATGTTGGCTAGCCGCATGCAACACCATGTTGCCAGCAGTCGCTTTTCTATACAATCTTGTGGCCAAGCCATTACTATCCACGAACACCTCTACGTCAAGAAAACATACTGATTTAGCATTAGTTTCAGATGTAAATTTCGAATTAAAGCTGTTGTCATTTAAATCTTTCACAAATATCTCAGCAATGCACTGGGAACCCCTCCAAACCAAAAACAGGTCATCTATGTATCTCAGGTATAATACAACGTTGATAATCCATGAGGACCCGCTTCTCCCACAGCCCCATGTGCAAACATGCAAAGCTGGGGGAGAAGCAGGCCCCCATAGTCACACCCCTTATTTGTTGGAATACCTGACCATTAAATAGAAAATAATTCTGCTCCAAACATATCCGTAACCTTACAAATGGGGGTGGGGTCGCACACTACTCACACACCGGCGGTGTCGCCCCTAAGGACTCTGGTCAATGTAGTAAAGTGTTCGCGATGCATCATCTTTCGATCTTCTGCTATCTTCACTGTCTTCGCCATCCCTGGACACGTGTTTCGGGGTATTACCCCTCATCAGCAGGGATAGGCCGTGTACTGGGGTTGCCGATGGCTGCCAATATCTGCCAGGTATAGTACCACTCAGGCGCGTAGGTGCGGGATCCCAGGCTCGTCAGCCCGCTGCTCAAGGGAGCTTTAAAGTTACAAATGGGGGTGGGGTCGCACACTACTCACACACCGGCGGTGTCGCCCCTAAGGACTCTGGTCAATGTAGTAAAGTGTTCGCGATGCATCATCTTTCGATCTTCTGCTATCTTCGCTGTCTTCGCCATCCCTGGACACGTGTTTCGGGGTATTACCCCTCATCAGCTGTAACCTTGTTAAAATCATCCTGTTGTGGTTAAAGAAATTCATTGGGCGTTTGTTCAAATAATATTCAACAGCTTTCATTCCATCACAATGTCTATATATAGAGAAGGTTGGTTAGTGGTGGTATTGGTGTGTACCTTTTACACTCGGGTTGCATGTTTTGGTTTTGCTTTCCCTTTTGGGTGATTAGACGATACCGGATAGGCAAGGATGATTAGTTTAATCTTTATATCTATTTTTAGATGTATATGTGCAACTGGTCCTGATGATGGTCCTATGGATTTTCTTTAACCAACGAGGGACCGAAACGTCGACGCACGACACCGTTTATTTATATCATTGTTTGTATTATGTTACAATGAATGTAATATGTTGAAATATAATCCTCTCCACATGGTAGTTTAATTCTCCATGCAAAGAACATAAGGTGTCAAATACTACAAGAAAACAAAATTTGTATATTGTGTAGTATTTTTGTTGCCATGCAATTTTTGATAAAAACAAAATAAATAACAGTATTACACTGTATTCTCCTTGCTTTGATGTGAATGTTAGATCACTGCGGTGGCAAAAAAGTACTGAAGAAAACTATGTAAATAATTCCTACGGGGACAATTTGTTATTGTGTTATATATATAGAGAAGTCACATCTAGAGTCATCAATAGACAATCCAAATTCCAGGCCACATCTTCCAATTTCCGAAAAAAAACAGTTGTATCCTGAACAAAAGAATTCAATCTTTTTACCCAATCCTGTAAAAAAAGTCAATATATTTGGAAATGTTCTCAGTGGAGCTGTCAATGGCAGAAATGATCGGCCTACCAGGTCGTGTATTAATGTCCTTATGGACTTTTAGAAACAAATAAAATGTATATATATTTTAATCGATAGCTCCCAAAATTGAAGATTTCACACATGGCATGTCTCAATGTATTTATTGGCAGGGCTGCATTGTATAACACCTTCGCGGACACAGTTGTAATCTGCCAAAAGTTCCCTACGCGTTTCGGACATCCTCTCGCCTTTTCCCACGGGAATGGCTCACGAGGGGTAACAGCAGCACAGTTGATACTCTCTGAGTGTCATATTTGAAGTCCCACCCGTAGGCGTGTCTCTGCTTAGTGCATTCTGGTATTTAGAGTCTTTAGCCGCTGCTCGCACTCCTTCACTTGCTTTAAAATCCCATTTGGGCATGTGTGACTCACGGATTAGTTTCTCCTGCTAATTTCACCCCAGCCAATATGCACACCATTCCATGCGTGCCGCACTCGTGGCAGCGCAGGACCCGCTCTTCCTCAGGAGGCTATCTTCGCGACCAGGGATGGCCGCCACATATTCCAATCGATAGATCCCAAAATCAAAGATTCCACACATGGCACTGTGTGACTCACGGATTAGTTTCTCCTGCTGATTCTGCCACTACCAATATGCACGCCATGTGTGGAATCTTCAATTCTGATACTCTCTGAGTGTCATATTTGACTCAGATAACAGAGGGCAGGAGGGAGATTGGCAGGGGTACCAAACTGTCAAATATGACACTCAGAGAGTATCAAACTGACCTTACAGGACAGGCATCAGATGTTGCAACAGAAATATACAGCACATAGGGCAAGCAAGATGGCAGTGCAGTACAACGGACCATGGAAAGCAATAGTGAGGGTACAGCGCTATGCACATGGACAACAGAGAGCAGAGGGGAAAGAGGCAAGGGAAGCAAGCTGATCATACTGGACAGACAGGAGGGACAGTTGCAGCATAATGGTCCATGAAGGGCAGGAAGGAGGGGCAGGGGCATGACAACAGACAAGGCAGGAGGGAGTGGATTGGGGCCTGCACATGGAAAATGGAGGGCAGGGGGCAGGAGCAGCAAGCTGACCATGGAGGGTAGACGGGATGGGCACTGGAAGCACAGCACACCAAGAAGGGCAACAGTGAGACTATAATGGCATACACACAGGCAATGGAGGGAAGGAGGGAGGGGGCCTGGGGCACCAAGCTGAGCACATTGGGCAGGTGAGAGCGGATGTGGCTGCACCGAAGACCATGTATGGCAACCAGGAGGGTTAGTGGCAGCACAACAGCCATTGTGGGCAAGAGGAAGAGGGCAGCAGCAGGCACAAAGGACCATGGAGGACAGAAGGGAGGGTTAGAGGCTGGACACAGACAAGAGAGGGCGAGAGTAGGGGCTTCACAACAGACCAAGCAGGGCAGGCAGAAGGAGCAGTTGCAGCATGACAAATCATGGAGGGAAGAAGGGAGGGGCAGCAAAATGGACCATGGGAGCCAGGGGGGGATGGGATAGGGACATAGAACTCAGACAGGAGCTGACAGGAGGTGGCAGGGACAGGAGGCAGCCATCTGACCATGCTAGGTAGGTGGGAGGTGCAGTGGCAGCTCACCAAAAGGCTCAGAGTAGATAGGAGGGGCAGTGGCAGGTCCATGGAACATGGTGGGCAAAAAGGAGGGAGCAGGGGCATGCACACAGACATTGGAGAACAGCGAGAAAGAAGGTAGGGGCAGCGAGCTAAGCACAGAGGCTAAGCAGGAGGGCAATGATGGGGCATAGAATTAGGCAATGGAGGGCAGGAAGAGTGGGCAGGGATAGCAAGCTAAATGGAAGGCTTTGGCAGCACAATGGACCACACAGGACAGGAGGGAGGGGGCTGCTGCATGGACTCAGATAACAGAGGGTAGGGAGCGGTGGATGGGGCAGCAAGCATAACTGTTTAGGGGAGGCAGGAAGGACAGTAGCAGAACAATGGCCACACAGGGCTGTAATGAGGGAGCAGAGGCATGGACTACGGACAATGGATGGCAAGTAGGAGGAGGGCAGGAGCAGCAAGCTTTGGTGGGGGCAGCACAATGCAAGGTCCAGCCCTGCATCCAACTGCACCCCCCCCTCCCCCCCCCCACCATGCATTGAAATGGACATCTTGCTTAGTGGTGGAAAAAAACAGAAAATCACTGAAAAAACAAAGGCTATGGGGACATTATAGTTAGGAAATAGAATTTTTTTTAAACCTTAAAAATTCATACACAAAAACAAAGGTTACAATGATTTTATGTTTAGGTTCAGATTTTACACACAAAATTTTAGAAAATTAGCTGTTTTAGTTAGTTATTTCAAGTAACCATAACTCGTACCCTATAGTAACTTTAACCTGCGCCCTCGTCATGCACTGGTATTTACCCAAGATATTACATCACTCATGACATCTTCTAAGACATAATTGATTATATCACTGTAACATTTGCAGTAAAATTATTGATGAGTAACTGTGGATGGCGAGGGCACAAGTTATAGTTACTTTGGGCATGAGTAATAGTTACTTGAAATAATTCTAATAGCTGTATTTCTATGATTTTGTGTGTGTAAAATCCAAACCTAACTATAATGTATCTGTAACCTTTGTGTTTTTTGTGAATATATATATGTATTCACTGAGAACAAAGTTTAAAGTGACGTTGTGCATTACGGTTAGGTAAATGTAACATTTAAAAAAAAATCACCAGTTATGTTTTATAGAACTAAATAGATCTTGTGTTCCCTCACGTCCAATGTTGTCATCAATGAAGTTAATGAATGGCATGTGTGATGCATTCTGTGAGGTCAGAAGCAGAAGATGGTATAACACAAGTTTCATGAAGATTTGTGAGAGAGCTCCAAAGTTATTAGTAAAACACAAAACATTCTTCATATGGAAAGTCTGACCTAACTTAAATTACAATATTGCATAAAATATTTAAGTCTGAGTTTGTACGGATGCATACATATCTCTATTTTTACACATATAGATGAAATGAAATTAAGATTTATAACGCGCACTAATGCCCGAGGGTGTCTAGGCGCAGCAACCCTGCTTAATTAGTTAACCAGAAAGAGAGGATCGAAAAGTGTGTTCAGACTAGATATTAAAAAAAACAGGCAAGTTTTTAAAAGTTTGCGGAATGCCAAAAGATTGCTTTCCCTCTTCAGAGTCAGAGGGAGAGAGTTCCACAAGCTAGCAGTGGCCGACACAATATGTCTCCCTCCCCATGAGGCAGTTTTAGTCCTGGGGATTACCAGATTGAAGGAAGCCATTGACCGAAGCTGCCTCTCTGGGATGTACCACCTGAAACTCTGTGAAAAGTAGTCGGGGCCAAGCCCATGTAATGCTTTAAAGGCAATGCAGAGGGACTTGAATTTGATTAGTCTCTTATCTGGCAGCCAGTGCAGAGATGGAAGAGCATGGGTCACTGACTGATGTTTCGGGATGGCAAGCAGCAGACGTGCTGCTGCATTTTGCAGGACCTGCAATTTATAAGATATCGTGATTGTATATTAAGGAAAAGCCCATTGCAGTAATCAATATTAGGCAAGATGAGTACAGCGACCACAGCTTTCTGAAGTTCTAATGGACCACAGCTTTCTGAAGTTCTAATGGAATGGAAGGTAATATTTTCCTAAGGGTTTTAATCATGAAAAAGGAGGAGGAGGTGATCGCATTATTTGTCCTCTGAAGTACAGGGTGGTGTCTAAGTAAACTCCAAACTTTTTCAGCTCTGTGACTGGCTTGGGGGTTTCTCCCAGTTCCTATGGCCACCAACTTGGTGTCCAAAAGAAGTTATCTTGTCCAAAGAGAAGCACCTCAGTGTTACCAGAATTTAGCTTCAGGGAATTTTGGGACATCAATCAATCAGAACAATTTGTATAGCGCGCTACTCACCCAGAAGGGTCTCAAGGTGCTGGGGGGGAGGGGTCCGTTACTGCTCGAAAAGCCAGGTCTTGTGTTGCTTCCTGAAGGGGAGATGGTCCTGGGTGAGCCGTAGGTGGATGGGGAGGGAGTTCCATGTCTTGGCCGCCAGGTAGGAGAAGGATCTTCCTCCGGCGGTGGCTTTGCAGATGCGTGGTACGGTGGCGAGGGCGAGGCTGGTCGATCGCAGCTGGCCGATGGGCGTGTAGAAAGTGAGGTGGTTGTTGAGGTACTTGGGGCCCAGGTCGTGGAGAGCTTTGTGTGCATGGGTGAGGAGTCTGAACGTGATCCTCTTGCTGACGGGGAGCCAGTGCAGGTCTCTCAGGTGGGCGGAGATGTGGTTGTGGCGGGGGATGTCCAGGACGAGTCGTGCGAGGCGTTCTGTATGTATTGAAGTCTTTTCTGTAGTTTGGCAGTGGTTCCCGCGTAGAGGGTGTTCCTGTAGTCCATTTGGCTGGTGACGAGTGCCTGGGTGACCGTCTTCCTGGTTTTGGTGGGGTTCCATCGGAAGATCTTTCGGAGCATGCGCAGGGTGTTGAAACAGGATGACGAGACGGCGTTGACTTGTCTGGTCATTGAGAGGGCGGAGTCCAGGATGAAGTCCAGGTTTCGTGCGTGGTCCGTTGGCTTGGGGGTGGTGCCCAGGGCAGGGGGCCACCAGGAGTCGTCCCAGGCGGAGGGGGATGATCCCAGGATGAGGACTTCCGTCTTGTCTAAGTTCAGCTTCAGGCGGCTGTCCTTTATCCATTCGGCGACGTCCTTCATTCCCTCGTGTAGGCTGGCTCTGGCGTTGGCAGGGTCGTTGGTGAGGGAGAGGATCAGCTGGGTGTCGTCGGCGTATGAGATGATGTTAAGGTTGTGTTGGCGTGCGATGGCTGCGAGGGGGCTCATGTAGACGTTGAACAGGGTGGGGCTGAGCGAGGATCCTTGAGGTACGCCGCAGATGACTTCGGTGGCCGCGGATCGGAACGGGGGGAGGCGGACTCTCTGGGTTCTTCCGGCGAGGAACGAGGTGATCCACTCCAGTGCTTTCCCTTAGATTCCGAAGTTGCTGAGGCGCTGTATTAGGGTGCGGTGGCAGACTGTGTCGAATGCTGCAGAGAGGTCCAGGAGGATGAGGGCAGCTGTTTCCCCATTGTCAAGCAAGGATCTGATGTCGTCGGTGGCTGCGATGAGGGCGGTCTCGGTGCTGTGGTTGGCTCGGAAACCGGACTATGAGGGGTCGAGAGATCCGTTCTTCTCGAGGAAGGCGGTGAGCTGTATGTTGACGGTCTTCTCGATGACTTTGGCAGGAAAAGGGAGGAGGGAGATGGGGTGGAAGTTCTTGAGGTCGGTGGGGTCCGCTGTCGGTTTTCTGAACTCGGCATGCTTCCAGCTCTCCGGGAAGGTGGCGGTGTTGAAGGAGATGTTGATGATATTCTGGAGTTGGGGTGCGATGATGGAGTCGGCCTTGTTGAAGACGTGGTTGGGGCAGGGGTCGGTTGGGGATCCGGAGTGGATGGTGTTCATCGTGCGGGTGGTGTCTTCGGTGCTGACCGGGGTCCAGTTGCAGAGGGTGGTGGTGGGGGGCGTTGTTTCGATGGTTGGGTGCGTGGTTGGTGCGTCGAAGCTGTGGTGTATGTTGGCGATCTTGCAGTGGAAGAAGGAGGCGAGTAAGTAGCAGAGGTCTTGCGAGGGTGTGATGTCGTTGTTTCCGGCGCTGGGGTTGGAGAGCTCTTTGACGATGCTGAAGAGTTCCTTGCTGTTGTGGGTGTTGTTGTCCAGCTGTTCTTTGAATGATGTCATTTTGGTGGTGCGGATCAGCTGGTGGTGTGTGCGGGTGGTGTTCTTGAGGGCCGTCATGTTTTCTGTGGTCTGGTCATGGCGCCAGGCTTTTTCGAGGGTGCAGCAGTTTTTCTTGGATGTTTTGAGTTAGTTCAATCAATCAATCAATCAATCAGAGCATTTATATAGCGCACTACTCACCCGGAGGGTCTCAAGGCGCTGGGGGGAGGGGGTCCGCTATTGCTCGAACAGCCAGGTCTTGAGCTGCTTCCTGAAGGCGAGGTGGTCCAGGGTCAGGCGGAGGTAGGTCGGAAGGGAGTTCCAGGTCTTGGCGGCCAGGTAGGAGAAGGACCTTCCTCCTGTGGTGGCTCTTCGGATGCGGGGAACGGGGGCGAGGGCGTGGCTGGTCGATCGAAGCTGGCGTTTGGGAGCGTAGAAGTTGAGGCGGCTGTTGAGGTATCCTGGGCCTTGGTTGTGTAGGGCTTTGTGTGCGTGGGTGAGGAGCCGGAAGGTGATTCTCTTGTTGACCGGCAGCCAGTGTAGGTCTCTCAGGTGTCCGGAGATGTGGCTGCGGCGGGGGATGTCCAGGCTGAGGTGTTCTGGATCCGCTGGATTCTCTTCTGGAGTTTGGCGGTGGTTCCGGCGTAGAGGGCGTTGCCCTCGTCCAGACGGCTGGTGACGAGGGCCTGGGTGACCGTCTTCCTGGTCTCGGTGGGGATCCATCGGAAGATCTTGCGTAGCATGCGTAGGATGTTGAAGCACGACGAGGAGACGGCGTTGACTTGTCTGGTCATGGAGAGGGAGGAGTCCAGGAGGCTTTTCTGCTGCCGTGTCTGCTGGGAGGGTTCTTCAGTGGTGCGAGGTCGTCGGCGCAGTTGGTGAGCCACTGTGTGAAGATGTGGGCTGCTTTGTTGTGGTCCGTCGTGTTGGTGGGAGGGTTCTGGCTGAGGCAGGCGGTGAGCTGGTCGGCGGTGATCTTGTTCCAGCTCCTGCGGGGAACCTGTTGCGGGTGGTGGTGGGTCGTGGTTCTCTTGAAGCTGAAGTGGACGCAGCTGTGGTCAGTCCAGTGAAGTCCGGTGGAGTGGCTGAAGGAGATGTGCTTGCTGGAGGAGACAACGGGGTCAAGCGTGTGGCCGGCGTAGTGGGTGGGGGTGTTCACCAGTTGCTTGAGTCCGAGGTTGGCGAGGTTGTCCAGCAGGGTAGTGGTGTTGCTGTCGTTGTTGTTCTCCAGGTAGAAGTTGAGGTCCCCTAGGAGGATGTAGTCAGAGGAGGCGAGGGCGTGCGGGCTGATGAAGTCTGCGATGGCTTCGCTGAATTGTGTGCGTGGTCCCGGGGGTCTGTAGATGAGAGACATCCAGTTACCTACTTCACGTATGCAATTGTGGAATCTTGACGCGGTGGTCGTTGGATCCACTGCAAAGGATGCCACGGTTTGTGTGTTGTGGGCGATAGATAAAGATAGCGATATATGTTCATAAATCACTAAGTGTAAAATAGTTATATACAGGCATCCATACAAAGTGAGACTTAAATATTTTAAGCAAACATGTCTTACCTTAGACATCACTACTTTGGAGTGAACTATTACTTAGAGGAATTAAAGTGTCAAGTGGCAGCGTCTATTTTCTATGTATTGCCTCTTCTCTGGACTCATTCCACAACTGTGAAGGTGGGGTCAAGGGAGGGCCAGCACAAATAGAGCTGGGGTACTTGCCCCATCTGGCATCCATTTTGGAGATGCCAGTGGTGCCAGAGTCATCCTTACAAAAAAATATTCAGACCTCTTAGATCCAGTGTAGGTCTGAATTTGCCTTTTTTATGCTTTTGGAATAGGAAAGTAGTGTGAACAAAAGCTCCATGTGGTTAGCTTTACGGCACTCTGTCCAATTAAGTGTTTGTGGCAATAGTTGTATCTCCTATGTTAACAGTTACAATAATATTTCTCGCATCATTTGTTTGGTATGATGACTGACTGGAGGAAAACTCTTAAATGGAAGCTTTATGCTATTGAGAGAATCTCTAGCATCCTCTGCAGCGATGTTGGGATGGTGGGGTGTCTTCTTCAGTCACAATGAAAAAAAATGGGTCCAAAACCTACATTTTAGCTTCAGTGCCTGCTAGTTATCCCTGTACATTAATCATATAGAGGAGTGACTCAGCCCCACATGGGAGCAGCCCACCCAGGTGTCTACCGCCTTCTGTGTGACATACTTTGCGAAAACGTGTAGACTGCTTTTGTTATTCAGGTTGAATGCTTTTGATATCCAGGTGCTTGCAGTATTAAGAAAATAACACTAGCTTCTAGAAATGCTGGTCTACACCGCCGCTAGAAGCATTTAGTAGTTTTTTTTCACCAAGTACCCTAAAAAATGCAAAAATGCAATATGTCTGCTAACATTAAATTGGAAATGGGATTATGTTCATCCCACAAAATAAAAAAGTCATAAAAAGATTTTTTTGTTTTTAAATAAAAGGTCCTGGTTCAAAAGTTAATGCAGACAACATCAATCAAAAGTTGCCAATTTTTATGTTGCACAAGCATTTTGAAATTATGCGAGAATTCACAGCCATCATAATTCCCAAGATTTTCTTCTGGTATACACTGGTTTGAACAGCAAATGTTAAGTGAGACAGACATTCTCTTCATGAAACAGACTCCTATCTCTATCTTGTGTAGCTTCGAACATGAGGTATAATTTAAAAAATCACATATTTTTACAATTTGTTTTAAAAAACCTGGTCCCGCCTAGCCTTATTCCATAATAACAAATCTGAGGAGCACTGATGGACCCTGCTACTGTAGCTCACTGATGCTGTCCCTAGGGCTGAATTGTTTCAGAGAAGATACTCCCTTGCCTCAGTGGTGGAGTTCCTTGTCGCGTCCCAGATGGATGCTGAGAGGAGCTGGTGCATTATGTCAGTGGAACATGTCTCACTTAAGAGCCAAAGGTTCATTCTTGGACATCTCCTCTCTGTTATCTTAGTAGGTATCTTTGATAGGCTCTAATGGTTAGCTGCAGGAGCTGTTGCTTTCTTTCAATGGCAGATCTCTTGGCTGAAAGTCTCTGAAGGAAATGGCTTCCCTTAGCTTAGCAGTAGATTCCTTTGTCAGACCCTGATGTTGTCACTTGCCTGATGGTTAGTGGCAGGGGCTGTTGCTTTACTTCTTGCTCGTCCAATGAGGGTTCAGTGGAGCTGTTCTTGATGATTAGTGGTAGAGTTTTTGTATTAAAACCATGAAGGTTAGTACTATAACCTGCCTCTTTCATTAGGACCATAGGATAAATTAGATAACCTCTTTTCACAGTACTTTGTGAATAAAAGCAATCCAGTAACCCATGTTTTCTTATGCCTCTTAGTGGGATGAAAAATCTCTGATGGTGGAGGAGAAGACTGTGCCCTAGAACAAAGAAGCAGCCACCCTGTCACCCCATGCACATGACCACCTCCCTACACACATCTTATCAAGCTCACACTTTCATTTAATTTTGCCTCCGCCTGGGTGGGATAGATATCTATATGGAATGTGTTGAAAGCGAACACATGACTATCAGTCTGGGGAATGCTAGGGCGGGTAACATATTCTTACTATTATATTTCAGCCACCCTTCTACCATCATGGGAAATTATTTACAAACATTAAAATTAATTCTACACGGGAGATACCTGGGATTACCTCAATTAACATAGCCACAAATGTCTCATAATATTGCAGGTTCAGCCTCTTGGATCTATGTGGATCATACAGCTCACATAATCTGTAAGGAATTGTCCAGGTGGATGGTTTGCAGATCGCATCTATTAGGATATGTCTCGGCAAAGCCATAGACTCTGCCTTGACCCTTACTGTGCGAGACAAACCGTGGGGAGTGCAAGAGAATTATTATTTTTTTTTTTTTAAACCTTTATTATCACTTCACATTAATACAAGCATGGGCCTACAACCATCCCGGCCGGCCGCTAATCAATTCATAAGGTAAGCAGAGCAATATAAAAAGAAACTGCGGTCCATAAGCCGGGGTCAGGTAAGTATCCAGGATACGGCTCGTATTTAAGCGTACAGCGTAATAAGCAGGATTTAAGAAGGTTAATTTTACAATGAAGAAAAAATAAAACAGAAGAAATATCAGAAGAAGTGCCAGACGGTCACACATGATCCTACAATAGCAACATGAAACAGAAATCCGCAATGAGTGCGAATACACTTAAGGACACGGGGGCAAGGCATACGAGTCAGGATAAATGTAAACAACACATACAAGTCATGTCGAATCAGCACCCCAGCCCTTAAAAACAAAACAGATTGTAGGAAACATGAAGATGACGACACCTAGAAAAAGAAAAAGCAAAGGGCCATAGAGACAAAGAAAGGACAAATAAACAACCCTCTTCCCCCTACCCCCCACCCTGCACCCCTGCAGAAGGCTACGGCCTACCCCCCCCCAGCAGCGTGCCTATCGCCCTAAAAAGAGACCCGAAATATAGAAGAAAGAGGAAGAAAAAGGAAAGGAAAAAATATGAAGAAGGGCCATCGATCAGACCACCCGCCCCCCCCTCACCTATCGCGCACAATATACATCAGAAGCAAAGTCAAAAGAGCCACAGTAAGCAAGAATCATAAAGTCAATCGGTAACATCCCCGTGGAGTGTCCCTCCAAAACACCGTCAGCCAACAATGTGTTCCATCATATCCTAAACGATATCATCCCTGGCCTTCTCTATCAATAGTACCCACATACGGCCATTCATCAATCGGCATACAGTACAGTGTGGCGGGTCCAACCGAACCGGGCGGTCCGAGAAGCGCCAATACTCCATGGGACCGTAGCCCCCAAATCCCAGTCAAGTACGCATGGCGGAACTCCGTATGTGGCAGTACCGATGCCGGAAACATCGGCCAGGCAGAACACAGTCTCACCAGCCAGGAGGAGAAAGACACACAATCCGACAATTGTTGAAGCGCCGCCGGGGCAACCCAAACTATGGAATGATGTTGTTTCTTCCGCCGCCGTACAGATAAAGGCCCCGACGAGTCACTCCCAAACACAACAGAGCAATCCAAAGCGATGTCACGGACCGGGTCTATCGGCGTCTCCACAAACGTAGGCGCAGCTGAAACGTTCATCACTGACGCAAAGGCGGGCGCATCGGCGCTTCCTTGTAATTCATCCCTACCCATGTGGAGCGGTGGGACAACAATGGCGGCCATCCTCCTTCCCAGATCCCGGGCGTCCCGGATCAGGGTCTTATGCAGAGTTGTTAACGCAGCCAAAACATCTCTGGACGTGGGCTCTCTCTCGTGTCACCAGACCCCAGGACTCTCTCGCATAGCGGCTTCTCCGCCCGGGTGAGGTGTGTGCACGAGGGGGCTCTCCGCCATCTTAGCTGCTCCGGCCTCGTCCTTCTCCACCTCACCTCGGGACCGGGTCTCACATCAGGGAGGAACAGGATTCACAACGGAAATCTCACAAGCCAAGGCAGGTTTCTCAGCGGAGAGTCACGAAAAGGCTAAAAACTCTGCCGCACCCTGGGGGCAGCACGCTGACTCCGGGCAAAGTCGGTAATGGGCCCGGAGACAACACCGGAATGGGGGGCTAAGAATCATGCACCTCCCTCGACCCAGCTGCATCACACTCCCCACATGGTTCTGGGTCGGCACTGTCGCCATCGGCAATCAGGTCTTCAGTTCCCTCCAGCCGAGTCCTCACCATCACCAGAGGTCGCTGTTGTTGCATTCGCGGCCAGCCACTCTCCGCACTCGAGACCCCGGTCCCAGCTCCGTGAAGGCCTCAAAACAGTCGGGGACACTCCAACGGGTCTGCAGCAAGCAGAAGCCTCAGGAGCAAGCGGTAAGTGAAAGTGACTCTTCGCCTACATGTAGATGCCGTTACAGCTCAGGATAAGTGCCAGGATGTATGTGCGGGGTGAGGAGGCTCACAGAGCCGAGCGGTTACGCAGCCATCTCGATCGCCATCTTGGCTCCTCCTCCGCAAGAGAATTTCTAATTGCAATTCACGCTTCAGTACAATATAGATTTTATAGGGCAATGAACACATTAGATGTACATTGTGTAATGGCCATCCGAGGGGGCACAGGTCCTCCAGAAGACTTGGAACATTTTCTAAGGTCCATGTAAAACATTAGGTCTACTCTACTATCACATTTATGAAGGTGTTTTTGCAGCTCTGAACAAAGGCTGGCAAAACATTTTGGGTGGCAAATATCCTTGTGTGTATTAAAGCTCAAAAGGATATTTTGCAACAAGAATGATGGGTTTTGATGATCACTTTGTCCTACCCTAGTGTCTTGTAGAGCTTTCTGAACATGAGAGCCTAGAGCGTGTTAAGTAATGGAATGGTTATCAAGGAAAACATGGGCACTAATGCCTGTTAATGCAGCTTTCCTGCAGTGTCCATTTGTCATCCGGCATTCTCTATTTAACAGGGATTATCTGTTGAACTTCAAGAATCCCCAGGGCAATGAGAAAATGTTGGATGAATTGGAAAATTCTGAGTTCAAATGCAAATCGCAATTTTTCATTCTCTTCCTCAAGTTCCCACGGTTAATCTCTCGGCCCAAATACAAGATGTCAGAACCTTTCTTCCCTGGGTTAGAGTTATGGGCATGGACCTAAGGTATGTTTAGCGACATTAGAAACTCCCGCGCCATGTCCGCCTCTCCGCTGCTCGCACCGCTGCTGGCCTGTCCGCAGCTCCTCACGTCACCGCTCCTCCCCCGTGCCATGTCCGCCGCTCCTAGGACGCCCCTCCTCTCCGTGCTCCTGACGTGAGCACGCACATCGCGGCCGGCGCTACTTTGGAGGGACTACTTTTTTTTAATATACATTTTTTAAATAACCTTTATTTTTTATATTTATATAGCCTATAACCATCTACACACCCTGACGATTTCAACGGTGTATCGGGTGTGTAGATTGGTGCCGTGGTTCCCGAGTTTACCCGCCTCAAAGCCTGAAAGTTCTTACTTTATTATAGTAGTATAGATACTTAGAGAATATGGTAATGTGGACCCGCGTACCTTAAATGAGGATTTAGTAGTAGTGCAAGTTTATTCAGGCATGAATAAATAAAATCTGTGGTGCATTTCACCCCTCGATGCAGGTTGTGTTAAAGAAAATAACCTTGCAAGGATATGGCTGCTGATTATTTTCTTTAACATCCCCTGGGGCCTGGCCATATATGAAATTGGGAGGAGGGCCATGTGGACCCTTACCTGGGCTGATTTTGGCCCAGTGAACCCCATCTGCAACTACAAAGGGGAGGGGGCCTTGTGGCCCCCCTCCCTGAGCCATTAATGTCCCTGGAGACCTCCTTCACCAGGAGCCCACCCCTGGGACATAGCAGTTTCCTGGCTTGCACTGGCATGGGCAGGGAAACCTGTATTTGCTCTCACTTGGTGGGAGCAATTTCAAAACTCCCACCAAGCGGGAGCAAACACCAAGCCGGCTCCCGGTGAGTGGGAGCATGAAAAATGCTCGCGCTCACTGGGAGTGGGCTTTTCATCTATTTTCCAGGCCACACTGAAGCGAGCAGGGAGACAGATTGGAATAATGCTCCCACATGCTGGGAGAAGCATTTTTAGCTGCTTCCTGTGGGTGAGAGCAATTCAAGATCCATCTGGAGGTGGGAATCCTGCTGGAGCTGCGGGGACCCTGGGGCTCCACCCGCGGCACCCGACCATAATATTGTAGTGGGTGCCCCACGGCACCCACCCTTTGTTTACCAGGCTGCGGAGGATGAGGTACTCCTCCCACTTTGGACATTTGCTGGGTCCCAGGGGATGGGGTCCCAGGGGCCAATTGAGGTCCAGGGAGGGGATCTGTGTACTTCCTTCCCCTTTTTGCAATATGGCCGGGTCCTGGGACAAGGGGTCCTTGGAGCCAAAATGTACTCAGGGAGGGGGCCACATGCCCCCCTACACATATAGTGGTGAGCCCGAGGGATGGGGACCCCTGAGCCAAAATCGGCCCACGGAGGGGGACCATGTGCCCCCCCAAAAAATTAGCTGGGCCCAAAGGAAGGCACGTGGTCCCCTCCCACATAAAATGTGTCATGCCCTGGGGATGGGGACTGAAAAGGGCCCTGGGAGGGGGCTGCATGTCCCTTCCCCATTAAATATGGTGTTGGTCCAGGGGGTGGGATCCTCTGGGCCAAAAGTGGTCCAGGGAGGGGGCACGCAAGTTGGCTGCCTTTGCGGGAGATGGCCAGAGGGCTAGGTCACAGGCGAGGCCATGTGCCCAGTCCTCGCTGAACATGGCCAAACTCCATGTACAGCGTGGGGTTTGTTGCATGCAGGGGGGTCTTGTGGCCACCCCCCACTGCGCAAAGCTAAAGGCTGTGCTCAGTATGTGGTGAGCTGCATGCCGTGAGTTGGACACAGGGTGTGGAATACCAACAAAAGGACTGGTTCAAGGACAAAATGCCTCCCACAAAGGAAATGTGCAACAGTTTGTGGCTGGGCCTCATCTAGGGTCTATTGGTTTTCAGATTTGTATTTATTTTTAAAGATTGTGTTGCTTAGAAGGTATTATAGAGCCTTCTTCATCCAGGAAACCTAAGTGACCAAGGAGGAGATCAATGATGGTGTGATATATGGAGTAATGCTTAGCTTCTTAAAGAGGAAGTACTTGATTCTTGCAAAGCAATGGATATACAAAAAATAGTTGGTTCAAGGCACAGAAGTAATTTTTAGATAAAGTCATACTGTACCTCCTGCAAGAAGAGAATCTGATAACTTTTTAGAGTTCTGGAGATAATAACTGTGTGTAAGTAAACCTCACAGCATGTGCTTTTCTCTTACCCCAAAGGTTGAAGAGATCTGCGGGTGCATAGAAAAACTATCCGAAGATGTGGAACAGGTGAAGAAACAGCACAGCGCCATCTTGGCCTCCCCTAACCCAGATGAAAGTGAGTATGGTGATACCCAAAGAGGAAAAGGTGATGACCGAAGACGAGGCACAGCTGCCCAACTCATCCTGAGGCGTTCCTCAGAGATCCCAGATCTCTGCTCTAAGAAGCAGAAGATGGGTTGTCCATTCTGTCTTCCATATCTATCCATGCTCACCTGCGTCCTTCGCTCTCCTCCTCACTAGAGTTTTCAGTTCAATTCAAGCCCCTCCCTATTTTCTTTCTCTCCTTCTGCTTCTCTTTGCTTAAAATTATCCTATTCTCTAGCCTTTTCACTGTTCACTTCTCCTATTTCTAGTGTCTCCCTCTCGCCTTCCTATCATCACCAATTTCCTTCTTTTCTGTTTTCTCTTTTGTCCTGCCATTCCCACCCTTTACTTTCATTTGTTGCTTGATTTCATTAACTCAGTACTTATTCCCCATTCTCAATTCGTCCGATTCAATGTCTGTATCTTTTTTCTCTCACCTTTCTGTTCTTTTTGCTTTCTCTCTTGTACTCTTACCTTTCCTCTCCATGTCTCATTCTTTCTTTTTATGTTTTTCTTCCTTCGTGTGCGATTTCCCTTCTCTTAGCTACTTCATTCTCTTTTGTCTTGCACTTGTTTCATCCTTGACAGGTGTTCCCAACTTTCACACATTATCCTCCTTTGCCATTTCCTAACATCTGTCGTCATTATGTCCTTCTCATCACCACTCCCCTTCATTTTGTTAGTGTTCCTCACAAACCCCTCTTTTCGCTCTCTCTCTCTCTCCATGACTGTATCACTTTCTTTTTGTTTCCCTCTTTTTTCACTTTTTTTCTTGGGCTTTCTCCTTAACCTTTTCTCCATCCTTCTCTCGTGTTTTCTCTTTCTCTCTCTCCCCCCACTTCATATACTGCACTTTCAACTTCATTTTCCTCCTATTACTCCTCTCCTTTTATTTTATGTTCCTTTATTTACGAACCTGCAATATCTACATGCATCTATGTACCTGTTTTGTCCCTCATCCTCTCCATAGCGGATCATATTACGTTATGTTATGTTACTGGGGTTTTGTACAGCTAAGCGTTTACCGTAGGGTCTCTAGGCTCTCATGCCTATTTCTACTTTCTTCACCATTTCCAACTCTTCATTCCTCTGTTGCTGTTTATCATCCAGTCTCTCTTTCACTCATTCTTTCTGGTCCCCATGTTTCTGCAGCTACCTCAGAATAGGTTCAGATGTTAAGTGAACCCACATTTGCGAAACAAAAGGCATAGATGGGCTACACATCACTGTCCAGATGGCCACCTATGCCCAAAAGTTAGTTTCAAGATGGCGCTGGAGTCCCAAGGGGTTGCGGCCCATCTGTGCCCCTCCCACTTGTGCTGCAGCAGGAAGGGGCAGTGGCTACGAGTCAATGCATTGCACTGTGGTCGGAGACCTTGCTCTTCACAGAAAAACAATATAATGGGTAAAATGCTTGTATTAAATTGAATGAATGTCATCATTTTGTTGCTCTCTTTGCCACTACATATGGGGGCCACCCGCGTGCAAATCAGGTTTGGGATTCCTCCAATAGGTACATTCTGGTCCAAATTGCAAGGCCCCACTACCTCTGAATGGGAAGGAACTCCAAGCAATCCCAGACTGGTTCAGCTTTAATGGACCTCATTAGTGCGCGGCAATTTGAGTCTTATAACCGAGCGATCTACAGAAATTGCGTCTGTGCATACCCATCGTACATAGGATACCCTAGTGAGATCTGTGAAAACCTTATTCCACACCAGCCCTCTAGGCTGTTTCAAAACCCCTGCAGCCCACCTCAATTGTCGCCGCAGCCACCCCGCCACCATCAAACCCCCACTCCCCTCTGATTATGGCGCTGGGGGTTGGAATTTATGAAAGTGAAGAGGATGCTGATACGCCTCTCTGTATATAATGTTCCTGATTCCTCTGTTTCTGTGTTTCAGAGACCAAGCAAGAGCTGGAGGACCTGACAGCCGACATTAAAAAGACGGCCAACAAAGTGCGCTCCAAGTTGAAAGGTAAAGAGAGACACTGACTGAAGCCCCCCTACTCCATCAGCCTCAGACGAGAGTTCAAAAACACACACTACACAACACAAACTGCCTCGAGTACTGGATTGGGCCTGAAGAGGTGGGCGTGTGGCTTGGTGACAGCCATGTAAATAAAATCCCTCATTTAATTACAAGTGCTGGCTCTGGGATTCTAAAATATCTGCCCATGATAAGAGCAGGGAGATTGAAATAATTTGAAGGTCTACTTATTACTAGGCTAAAAAGATGTACCTTATTGGGAAAGATGCACAAAATAGTTTCTTACATCTACCTGCACAGAGGCAGACATATAACGAGGGCCTCTGCGGCGCCGGGTTCGACTCCGTTCCAGAGAAGGGCGTTCAGTCTAAAGTCTATCATTGTCTATGAGATCTGAGAGCTACAGGGGCCCTCACACTATTCTGCAGGGGACTGGTCAGTTTACACCTCTGTGCAGAGGTGGCTTTGATGTAATATTAAAAGCAGTTGATCAATGGAGCAAATAAAGGAGTGATGTCAAAATCGCTGCTTTGACAGTTTCCAAGACAGAAGGACCTGGGTCAACCATAGAGAGACAGGAAAATCATTTTCCAGGATTGTACATCACAGTATCGACTGGCAAAATATCGAGCTGCAACAATATTGAACGCGGAATATCATCTACCATTTTATTGTCAAGGAAGGCACAGATTTACTATTCCTATGTTACATCTACGCACTTTAAAATTACAGATATCGTCAAGGTACGTAGATGTGGAGTTACAAACAGAAAATGTATACTTCTCTGTACACGCTTACCTTGACAATATAGTGATGGTCAGCTTTCTGCATGCAATGTTGCTGGAGGTCAATGTTAAAAACTCAATAATATGGTTTAGAAGTCCCTGGGGCAAAGCGGCGAGAAGGTAGAAAGACATGTCCAATCCACCTATGGTGGAAATTGAGCGCCTTTACCAGTCGGGCTTACAAACAAAGCTGCATGAACCATGCAGGAGGCCATAAATAGCACTCCTGGATCCATGGTGAGCCAGCACACTGGATCACTGGAGACGTTCACTGGAGACCAGCCTCAGCAATGGAGATCTGCTTCCGCGTTGGTGTCTATGCTACTTTTTGTGAGCACTGGAGCCTTTGCTTCTGATACGTTGAAAGAAACAGTTTTATGCCAGTGACTCAGAACAGCAGCGATAGTGCAAAATACACACCTCTTCCACTCTTTGAGGTTGCTTCAAACTTGAGAAAATGTCCATCAGAGATTTCACATGGTATTGGCCTGGTTTACCAGTTTATGCAACTTTAGGCTGCAACACATGGCAGGTCCTTCACTAAGCAAATTTCTCTGCTCCCGGCTCAGAGCTTGGACACATTTTGAGTTCATATAGGTTCACCTTGGTGAAGTGTTGAAATGCAAAATTTCTCTACTGGATAGATTTAGTTTTGAAAACGCGTGGCACATCCAGTTATCCAAAAACTAACAGATGTGTGGTGAAGGAACAGTCTAAAATTAGAGCTGACGACACTTTGATTTCAAGATAATTTGCGTAGGGTCCTTAAAACTAAAAAAGAAGATTCCAAAAGGAGCGTACAAAAGCGGATCCTTGTGAGAGCTCACAAGTGATCTTGAAAGGCTCTGAGAAGAAAGGTGGCAGTCACATTGTATCAGGTCTGTCTGGATGGAGGGTGCCCATAGTGAGTGAGTGACTCTGTGGCCTGTTTTCTAGGATGGTGTGATTTTCAATTTATAAGACCCCAACGAGACTCGAAGGTCACCCGGCATGTATACAAGGGAGTGGCCATCCAACTGCCCATGATCTAGTCTTTCCTGACCAGTAGCCAGAGGCAAATAACCCATAAATAGCTGAAGTTCACCAGTCAACCCAATTTTTGGTAGTTTCGCCAGAGTGGGCAGAGTTGAAATAGGGCAGTAATTACAAGGGTCTATACAGTCAAGAGAATTGAATTTTAGTTGAGGAATTTCTATGCCAACTCTTAGGTCCTGAGTGGCACAGTGAAGTTTTTAAAATGCATTTAGAATAGCATGCATTGCGGTCCCCCGATAATCATATCCTCGAAATTCAGTAAAACAATCTTTTTCCCTGGATCTATGATTTATTCAAAAACGTAGCCAGCCAACACATGCTTCATATCACAATCACTTATTCAAGGCCAGCCAGTGATTGCAAAAAACAACATTATTGTTTTAAAAACTCATAGCATTGCTATTCATATTCTTGCTGTGCCTTGGGGAAGGCCACTGATATAAAGGTGGGCTTGGCATGTCTCAATGATTTTTATTAGATTTTCTTTCTGTGATTTCTCATCAGCTATCGAACAAAGCATCGAACAAGAAGAAGAGTCGAATCGATCCTCAGCTCACCTTAGGATCCGAAAAACACAGGTAACTCCCCCGCACGCCTTCAACACCCCCTTGCTTAAAATCTCACCAATTCCTAACGACACTCCCAGTCATCCTCTTTCTATGCACATCATTTTACTTTTTTGTTCTCCTCTTTTTCTCACAATTAGCATGTTTCCTACATTTTGATCATTTTCTTTATTTCGTCTCAATTGTGCTCGAATTTTTGTTACTTCATTGGTGGGGAGGAGTGTATTCATTAGCATTTTAGATTCACCTCTTTTTTTTTCTTTTGTTGTGTCTTTTTTCCTGCCTTTTCCCACAATCCTGCCTTATTTTCCTTCCCCTTAATTGCTTTTCCTACTTTTCCCATTTGTTTCTAGTTATGCTGGTTTTTATCTTCATTGATCTCTTTTTATCTTAGATATCAGTGCTTCTGTTTTAAAACATGATTTCATTATACCATAGATTTTCCCTCATTTTTGCCAATTGTTTCTTTGAAATGAATATATTCTTGTACACATTGTTTGTCATGTTGTTTTGCTCATTTTCTTTTCTATTTTGTGCTTATTTATGTTCTCTTTTTCTCTCATTTCTCTCTCCCCCTCCACTTTTTATGCATGTTTATTGTTCTTTTCCCCTCTGCTTAGCTACTTCTTTCCGTTTTGCTTTTCATTTCCCTAGTTTTACATTCTGACTCATTATTTACCCATCTTTCTGACTGCTCTTCCTCTTGTTCATTTTGTTGCTTTCATTCCCCCTTTCGCTTGTGATTTCCTCATTTTGCTTGCCAATATTTTCTTTTTCTATGCATTTCATCCCTTTTTTGTTCTCTTGATTCATGCCTGAAATGTTTGTTTTTTTAAAAAGTGTTTTGTTTTTGGTCTCTGCTGCTTCTGTTCACTTCCTCAAAATGTTAAAGTCTGACGCACAGAACCTGTTCTAATGTCCAATCACTAGTGCGATTTCAGCTTTTCACCTATTTAACAGCTGAGGCAATAAGATCCAAGTTCTATAAATATCTTCAGACCACTGTGTCTCTGTTAGTCATTCAGCGTCGGCAAGCCCAAGGGCATGGTGGAAATGACGTGCCCTCCTGGCTTCGTTAGGTAAAAGCTGTTAATGAGGAGGCATGTCCTTATACATTGAAAATAGAAGAGATTAACATAGAGTTAATAAAATGGTTGACTCTAGGCTGATGTTGGAAATGGAGGACTCTCAGCGAGGACGTTTAATGGATGGAGATTTAAGAAGCAGCGGGAACGTTGGAACTTTTGCTAGGAACCATTAAGTGAAATAATAACTGGATTGAATGATGGATGAGAAGCATTGCTTGATCTGGACTGTAATGAAAGATTTTGATGGACACGGTACCGCAGTGCAAGCTGATTCCAAGAATTCATAGACTGGGGGTGGATGGTGGACATGGCTGTAAATTCACCAAAATGTCAGTGGTAGCGGAAGTGACATCATGTGCCCCTTTGACCCCAGTGATATCGTAACTTTGAGCTCTTGTCCCACGTTTAGCACAACAGATACCTCCTGTTTGCAGCAATGGGGCTAATTAAGGGCAAGGAGTCAACACTAAAGAAAATAACCAAGGTTCCAA
The DNA here is from genome assembly GCF_964261635.1 of Lissotriton helveticus. Classification (NCBI taxonomy): domain Eukaryota; kingdom Metazoa; phylum Chordata; class Amphibia; order Caudata; family Salamandridae; genus Lissotriton; species Lissotriton helveticus. The sequence goes on from NC_136068.1 coordinate 488,741,381, forward strand.
GAACCCTGTTTACTTTCCGTACCCTAGCTCTTCCTTGCATACGCCTAGTTGACGTCTATGACTGTGGGGTTTGGAATTAGTCTGTATGCAGATCTACCTGATTCTTCATATTGGCAAGCCCAAACAGATTAGGTAGCAATAAAATAACCTAGAGTTCCCACTGATTTCTCGCAATTGAATTTCTCTCTAGGGGGATGGAGAGTATATTTTTCTTGAAAAAGCAAATCTTTGAAAATTTTTACAGAACCACAGTACAGATAGTGCTCAATAGTTAAAGATGTATTTAGTTATCAAACTTTGAGCAAGAGAGAGAAAAGCAGTCAAGGGAGAAAACAAAAGGCTGAAAAAGATAGGGAACAGGCTCTATAGGAGAAAGCAGGGATGAGGAAAGAACCAGCAAGAGTGAGATAAACAGGTAGTGGAGGAAAGAAGGCATGCAGTGGAATCAAGACTAGGCATCCTTGATTTGTGGCTTCCCTGGCATTTAGCAGCATCAGTGGCAGGCTAGTAAGAAAAAAGCACAGCTCTTATTTCTTAACAGATTGAAGGGGTAATTTAGAGTTTGGTGGAGAGGTTACTTTATTTCAAATGTGACCGAGTACCGTGTCTTCCAAACTAATGGCCTAATCTCTATTTAGGGTTGGAAGGACCCTGTTGGCTCCTTTGAAGAAAAATGTCCTCTGATGTTCTGTCAAAGGAAGAGCATTACACCACCCACCCTATTTATGGTAGACCATGTGATTCTATTTTTCTGTCCCTCACTGCCATGTAAAACATAGCACTGAGGGACAGAAAAAGGAAATAACTACCCCACACCCAGGGCGAAACTCTCTGAATATGGGAATCACAGTTTTTTGCTTTTCAATAAGAAACTCCTATGTTGGGTGTGTGCTCTTTAAAAACAAAGGTTTATGGACAGCTATTAAAACCAATGGTGGGCGTCCACCAAACTTTATTGTACCTTGATAGCAACCACTGAGCAGAGGTCCCACTCAGGGCTAGCTGTTTTCTCTAAATTTAGTGGGCAATAGTCCAGCATGGTGGCAGATGTAATTTCCTCAGTCACCCTGACGTGTGCCAATTTCTATATCTGGAAATAAGTTCATCCTCTATGTACAACTATGGCATACAACCACATATTAGAATCTCCAGCCTGTCAAAAGTGGATTCATGGAGGTGGCGAACACCAGCGGCAGACGTGCAGAGCCCACGGTGTACGGTTTGCAATGCACCACAATAGAGTTATGTCTTTTACTATCTAATCATCTGAAGCCGGAGATAGTCCTTGCTTACAATAGGGTCTACGGCACCCTTGCTATGGCACCAGTTTGGCTATTGATTAAGGGATTGAATTTGAGATCTTTAAACCCTGATTGACAACTATTTTTTAACATTAAAGGACACGCCTCTTGTACAGAGGAATGTATATGGGATCTAATTATTAGGAAATTGAAAGATTGTTTAACTAATTCTTAGAAGGGTGTCTTCGAGAGAAAAGGAATGTAGCCCTTGTTTTTGGGCACTGAAATTACAAAATACAGACTATTAAATTGAGATGTTACACTCGGATCCAGAAAATATGCACGTTTTTAGTATTTCAATATAAGACTACTATGTGTGCATATTCAGGCATTTTTGGAGATTCATGTAAGCACATTATACTACGCCTGTAAATTCACTCAAATCTTAGATGTAGTGTCCACTATGTATACGCCAGCAAATGTTTGTGTAGCAGGCATTCGTCTAGAATATGCATTGGGAACATTTGTCACAGCACATTTTTTATCATATATATAGGTTTTGTTTTCCAATGAAAAACCACTGTTCCCATAGAGTACACCATTCCTCTATATCCCTATGAAGCATGAGATGGACTATTCCTTTCCCACCACGAAAAGGGTGTAACCCTTGCTCTTTGCAGGATGAACGTCCCAGGGGGAAAAATTATTTGCAAAATGTTTGTGACTGCACATACATTTAGGATTATGTGGCTATTGACGGACTTTTAGAGATGTGCTTACCTAAAAAGTCTTCATGTCTTGCTTCTAGTCGCAGATGGGCTGCTATACCTATGTGTTGTTTGCTATAGTAAGCCCCACAGGTTGTCAGAAATGTCTGATGATCATGATTGTGTGAATCAAGATTGGTGGGGGCTCCAGCTGTTAAATGACCTGTTGTTTGGGTCTAATTAGTGGAGAGTATTCTTAAGGAGAAAAACAGATTCAAAGGCAGACACTTCAGAGTGGCAAGGATGGATAATCAAAGAACCTCTTGGATAGAGCAGAGTTATTTTTTGCTCAGGCTTCTGCATTATTAGCTGGAGTTAATGGATTAGTAAATCAAAAGTAAAAGAGAGGGGCACCCCTCACCAAAGGGACAGGGCACTAGAAGCAACTATAAGTCAAAAAGGAATTTTCCCTTTAGGTTTATTCATAAATTAGCCACTTGTTGCATAAATTCACCATTTACTCATTCAAATGTACCACCAATATCATTAAAATAGTGCCATAACACCATATATGTAAACTATGTAGCTTTATTCCTGAAAACATATAATCTATTGTACAGGTAAATAAATATGTGCAAATAATCATGTGATCAGATAGTCATCCTTCTAAAACATACAGTTCTTATCGTCAACACAGTGACTATGAACCTCGATGTTATTCAATGAAAAGAATACAAACCCCTTATTTTCATCTTATCACACAAGCAGAATTTTTTTTAAATACAAACACCACTATATGAACATTTCATACAAGTACATAAAAACATAAGGACACAAAAGCATTAAAAGGGAGAATGCATTTGACAATCATATTTGTTTTCACAGAGTCACTAATCAATTGTGGTCATTGAGCAAAGTGCAAAGTTTTATAAAATGATTAATATCTAAATGTTGTTTCACTTTTATGGTTTCATCCTTCTATGCAAGAATTTATTAATGTGTATGTGGGATTCAAATAATCCCCATTTTCTTACCGGTCAAATGTTCTGTCCCCAATCACATGTGTATACTATGTGCTGGTTCTTCGCTGGTATTTCACCTTGCCTTTCTTTTAGACGGCCCAACAGTGCCTGTTGGGTATAAATACCGGCTTTTGGAGATTCTTCCTCGCGTTTGTTTGTAGGGAAGGCTAGATGAGATACCAGTACATAGTGTACACATCTGATAGGGGACAGAACATTTGATCGGGAAGGAAAGTGGAGATTATTTGAATCATGCATACAAATAAATACATTTATGAATAGAAGGATGCAACCATAAAAAAGATACAACATTGTTCCACAGGATTATGGGACTACACTAGTAACTTTAAAGAATAAGACAAATTTGAGCGCCAGCTATAGTGGAAAATAAATGAACTGTGTAATGGTGGGAAGCATCTATTTTTCCCTGAAGAAGGTGGTTGTGAACAAAGGAATCCACTGAAATGTGTTGATGCAAAAATGTTTTTGCACTAAATCGAGAAGGCACTGAGTGACACTGTAGATATTAATCATTTTATAAAACTTTGCTCTTTGATCAATGACCACAATTGATTAGTGACTCTTTGAAGACAAATATGATTGCATAATGTATTCTCCCTTTTTATGCTTTTATGTCCCTATGATTTTATGTACTTGTATGAAATGTTTATATAGTGGTGTTTATATAAAAAAATCTTTTTCTTGTGTGATGAGAAGAAAATAAGGGGTTTGTATTCTTTTCATTGCATAAAATCGAGGTTCATGGTCACTGTGTTGAGGATAAGAACTTTATGTTCTAGAAGTATGACAATCCTTTCACACCATTATTTTCACATATTTATTTACCTGTACAATAGATGATATGTTTTATTAATAAAGTAAAATAGTTTTACATATATGGTATCAAGGCACTATTTTAGTGATATTGGTTGTACATTTGAATGAGTGAATGGTGAATTAATGGAACAGGTGGCTGATTTATAAATAGACCCAAAGGGAAAATTCCTTTTTGACCTATAGTTAATGGATTAGTAGACAGAGTTCTTACAAACAGAACAGGACATATTATAGGATCTTATAATAATGTAAATGTAGATTCCTGGAACAAAGTGCCAGATAGACTTCTGAAGAAGGGGTCAGTCAGGGCTCAGGCTTCTGCATGACTAGTTCATAGAAATAGGTTGGCCAAGAAGACCCTGGAAATTGGATGTCATTTGTAAGGTGATGGCAATAAGGATGATGATCAGGTTCTGCATGAAGTCACTTCCCTCGAGAGTTGATGCCCAGCGTATCTAGACCATCTTAAGCATGTGGACAACCCATTGGTCCTGATCCAGGACGAGGCAGCAAGACCGATCCGGGTACATTCAAATAATGAGATGACTTTAAACCCCACAAAGAGATTTCAACAAGCTCAGAACAACTGGTGCTTAGGAATACAGTCATCAATGCACAAGGTCCTAAAGAAAGAAGATACTGGTGACCATCAAACACCAGCCAAAGTCAACCGCCTAACTCAGGAAATAGGCCAATTTGTGACCCTATGCAAGGCTAACTTCAGATGTAGGAACCCAAACTAAGAGGATTCCATGTAAATACCATCCCTGAAACAGTCCTTTCTCCTAATCACTGAAACCGGTCTACACGCAGAAGAACCTGAGGAGCTTCATCAACATACCCCATTCTCTGCTGATTTTAAGCTCAACTAGAAACTCGGTGTGTTATGTGTTTTTATCATGTAAAGTGTCAAGGAGCAGTGTCGGTCTTCCACACTGCACATGAGGGACACACATAAATGCAAATAGATATTAGTGGTAGTGTCAACTTTAAAAATATTTCCACACACACCGCTTGGTTTCCCAAAAAATTCTCATCTTCGATTTGTGTGCCATGTCAGCCTGACAAAGGTTCACTGCAGCTTCAAATTTAGTGAGACGACTTGCAACAAAACAGGTTAGCGAGTGCTGTTTTTATAAGTACATTACCAGAAAAGGTAACTGAGTGTGAGGACCTCAGCAGTACAGCTGTCAAAATACAACCCTAAGATCCAGGGACAGCCAGGTCTACCTCACAGACAGAGAGAGCCGCCTCTGACTCGAACGACAAATTCATTGCCTGTGAAAGCAATGTCGCAGTCCGCAGGCATGAGCCGGTCACATATCAGACTGGTGTGTGCCACAAGACTGACCTTCCCTCTGCCGCTGGCCTCGCTGTGCCTCTGGCTTGTAGAGCCATCACTCCGTTTGCCCCCAGCCGGCCACCACTGTGTGTACAATGGAAAGCTTTGCTTGAAATCAGTTCCCCAATGCTTCCTTCACCATGTCCAGTCCAAGCAGAGCTTCTGGTTGTGTTGATGATACTTCCTCTATGGAGACACTCAGCTGAAATACTGAGTGGAGAAGCTACCAATATTCTAAAAACTGTACATTGAGTTTATACGTCTTCTAAGATTTAAAATGAGGGAGAAACATTCCCTGCCGACAAAAATCCGCTTTACACAGAAGCCGAAGTAATCTCTACATGTCCACCTATATATTTACTAGAATGACCCTCAAGGGTTTCGACCGTCGACAGGCTGTGCTCTTTCTGTTAAATGTTGGAATTGTCTCGTACTTAATCAGCTGTTGTTTCTCTCTCTCCCTCTCACTGTTTTTTGTTTCTCCTTCTCTCCTCCTTCCTCCTTGGCTCCTCCTCTTACTTGCTTTCTGTCTGCCCCCTAATGTCTCTTATTCTCTTGCTCCCTTCCACTGTCACTTTCTTTTGCGCTCTTCATCCTTGCCCATACATCCATTGTCGGTCTGTCTCAATGAATTTATGCATTGCTTGTTCCACTTCTTATTTATTCATGCTTACTTCTCTCTCAACGCTTCCTTCTCTCGTACTTTTTCCCCTCTTCTCCACCTCTTTCCTCCTCCTGCTCAGTCTCTCTCTCTCTTTTCTTCCTCTCTTTATGCTTCTTTCTATCACTTTGAAAACTTCTTTCCTTCTTTCTGTCCTTTTTTTCTTTGTTTCTCTTTGTCTTTTATGCAATTTCCATTTCGCTCATGTTTGTTGTTCCGCTGATTGATTTTCCCTTTTTGTGCATTTTTTTATCACTTCTTTTCTTCCAATATTCCTTCCCATCATTTCACCACATGACGTTCTTCTCTTTCTTGCTGCCTTTATTTTATTCATTTGTTCTTTCCAACTTATCAACCTGTCCGTTCCCTTTGTTTAATGCTTTATCCTATTTTTTCCTTCCCTTATTTCCCTCATTTCATCATTTCCTTTTCTTTCCTTGCTTCTTTCCTTTGCTCTCCCTTCTTTTTTCTCAACTTCCTCCATTTTTTTCTTTCCATTTGCACTTTCTTTTTTTTCTTTCGAACTTCTATTAATTTCTTCCTCCTTTCATGTTGCCCATGTCTTATGTCTTCTCTCCTCTCCCTTGCATTTTTTACTCTTTCCACCCTATCCATGCATCTTTCCTATCTTTCCCTCCCTTCTCTTTTCCTTGTACCTTTTATGCTACCTTCGTCTTCCTCTCGCCTCGACCTTTTCTCTGCCTTCCCCTTCCCTTGCCCCACAGCACTCCACGCTCTCGCGTAAATTTGTGGAAGTGATGTCGGAGTACAACGCCACTCAGTCCAAGTATCGAGACCGCTGCAAGGACCGGATCCAGAGACAGCTGGAGATCAGTAGGTTGCCTTGCATGGCCAACGCCAGGGGGCTAAAAGGGAATCACAAGCTAACAACATGGAGGTGGGGTAGTGGAGAATGGAATGGGTCACAGTGAACAAAGTGAGAATATAGGGTCACAACACCTCACTCATGATGAATTTAAGAGTACTACAGGGCATGGATATAGTACACCTGTAGAGGTTTAGCATCACAATATCATAGAATATTGTCTCACATAAATATTGTGTAGTAAATATTATTTACAAAAATATCGCCTCACTGGAGGTAATCATAGAAAATCTACACCTATTTTGACATACAACCACTCTAGAGCCAAGAGGATCCTTGGGTATATAATACAAGTAAACATCAAGCTCGCTTGAGTTGTAGTTTGCTAACATGTATTAAATAAGAACATACACAACATAGCTAGGAATTATGAACATCTGTTTAGAGTTGCATTGTGGGATGAAGAATATTAGGTTCATGCCATTTCATTCCATCAGGTTCAATGCAATAAAATGGCAGCTCAAACATTTCTGCTGTGTTGAATGGACTGCATGTTAATTTCACAGGGGATGATCTTATGTGCCCTTCCTAATTCATCTGCCCTAGCACAATATTTCCTGCCTCACAACTCATGCTCCAGCTCCATTTTTCAAACCATCTTGTCTCATGAACTCTTTGTAAGTAAGTGACTAAGGGCCTTACTTAGAGTTTGGCAGACAAACATGGCTGATGTGCTTTCTACCATATTATATGTGCATTTTAGCCCATAGCATTTGTATTACAGTACACTGGATAGCAATCACATTTTGACAGAGTATCCCATCTAACAAAATCTAAACACGGCCCTAAGCCCTTTCGACATCCATGTAGAGCTGCATGCTGGGTTGAATGAAGAATATTGGTTAAATGTCCTTTCATTTTTGCTCTTCGTGAAAGAAAGGGAGCACTGGGCATTTATCTGTCTCTAGTCCCACTGCCCCATGTATTCCACACCAAGGCTTTGAAGAAAAACTCTTGAAACAGCAGGTGCTAATGACAGGGGTTATCATTTTTGGACTTATGATTAAACCCACCTCTCAAATCCTGTGACTTTATTGAACCTTTGAGTAAAAGTACCTATTACTTACTAAGCATTTCCAAGAATTCATTCACTGTGTGGATCATACCTGAAATTGGACTCCTACCAGAAATCTCCCAATCAATTGTAATATCTTAATTAAGATGATTACTTTTTTTTAGCATCATTCCTGTTGACTGAAAGGTTCCTAGGATGATTAATAATTTCAGTATCTTATTCAATAAAGATGATTAATCATTAGAAAAAATGCATCTTTGTTCCCATCTTGAAATGTGAGCAATCAGACACCAAAGGAAGTGACATCATTCCTACCTTCCCGATTTTGACACACTAATGAGTAAAACCACAAATGTGCTGTTACATTGCCTCCCTTGAAAGCATCACTGATAAACATACTTATCTTAAGGATACTCCTAGAGTATAATCTAGGCCCGCACAATGCTGGGACAAACTTCCCTTCGCCACCTAGAAACAACACCTCCTTAATTTTGAATAATCTTCACTTCTTAGCTAATATAGTCACCTTAAGTCAAATCTGTAAACTCTGCCAGAAATATATGTTGTAGAATTAAACAACTTATTATCCTTATTGAAACAACAGCAAACTCCATAAAGAAAAAAATCTGTCTTATACTAATGGAGCTTCATTCCAATTGCAGACCAAATGACATACAGCTCCATCATGGTACAGAAGCGCCAGCACCCAAGACTATTTTAATTATTCAGAGTTCAAACGTTTACAAACAATATCACTAAGCTGCATTTTGACCATGATGCAAGTCACTGACCAGAATGCTTGCCCTTTGGCTAAAAGGCAGGTAATCTTTTGCTGCACATTTTGTAATAAAAATCTAATATAGTCTACATACTTCTCCCCGTGGTTCTCTGCAAAGCCTCCCTCACACTGTGGTAAAACCATTTGAGGATATAAGTATTATACAAATCCTAAACATAATGTCACTATTGTTTTCCTTTAAAAAATAGTTCACATCAGGTTTGATGTCTTCAGTTTGCAGCATTTTAACTCAATATTGTTGTTAATGAGGATACTATAGGTAACACACAGCCATGTTTGACCCAGACAGACTATGCAGCTTATTCACAAAAGCTACTTTGGAGTCCATGTGGCAATACTCCTTTACACACTCCAAAATGTCATTCATAATCCTCCAGATGAAGATCTCCACCTCCATCTCTCCTAACCGATTTCTAAGGCGATCTGCACCGCAGTGGTGGAGATCGCCACACCCGTAGGTATGGGATTTTGTAGCAAATTTGAGTGGTACAAGGGGGAGTAGTAGGAAAATGGGTAATAATTACTACAAAATGAGTTGGGTTAAAGGAAATTAAAGAGGGATTTGGGAGGGACATACTAATACAAAACACACACCCACAAAAGAGTAACAGCTAGATTCATCACTATCCAGTTTTGCGAGTCCTTAATAGCGATTCATAAGGAATCGCTATTAAGGACTTGCAAAACGGGATTCATGTAGGAATTGCAAAAAATATTGCGATTCCTACATCTTCCTTATTTGCGATTAGCAAATTGCTAATCGCAAATAAGGAATAACTTCCCATTCATTCCTATGGGCCTACAGGCCCATAGGAATGAATGGGGAGTTATTCCTTATTTGCGATTAGCAATTTACTAATCGCAAATAAGGATGCGATTTCAAGGGTGCCAGGGGTGTCCAAAGGACACCCTGTAGCACCCCTAAAAAGCAAATTTACACAGGTGTTGCGCACACACATGTCCAAAGGACATATGTGTGTGTAACATGCAACTGAGAAAAATGCACTAAAGTGCTTTTTTCTATTTTTTCGCTATTTACCACGAAGTCAGACTTCGTGGTAAATAGCGGCCAAAAATTGCGATTTCGCAATTTAAAATTGGTTAATGAATTGCATTTAAGGAATCTCAAATAGAGATTCCTTAAATGCAATTCCTCGCAAATATGCGAATGAGCAAATAGCGATTTTTGCATTTGGGATGATGAATCCCAAATGCAAAAATTGCGCTCGCAAAGGGCCAGATTCTGAGAATCTGGCCCTTTGCGAGACGATTTTCCATTCATGAATCTAGCTGTAAAACAATTGCAATTCGCAAAATACACATCACCAGTAACTGGCACTGCAGTACACTTAAACAAAAACAATGAAGGAGGACAATAACTCTAACACATAGGGAAAATTAGAAAATAAATTAAATTATTTTACATGTTCAACTAAATGTTATTAAAATTATGTTTAGGTGTATTATTAAGCATTTTTTATAATACAAAAAAAATGTTAATTTATCTACTGTTGAGTATTCTATCTATATGCCTCTGCGACTAAATGTAATTTTTGTAAATTTTGTAATGTCCACAATCTAGGCAAATGAAATATACACTTATCATGAAGTGATGAGAATAAATCAAAGTGAGACCCTTATTCGAAATATCACTAAATCCTAGTCACCTTTCCAAGTTTTGCTCTCATTATATTGGGATGCTGAAGAGTCAATCAATAAAGTAAAAAGGAAGTAGGATATATTGTGATGATGGTGAACATGAGCGAATATTGGTGATTGAATTCACTTTTTGTCCAATTTCCAATCTTTGTGCAAAGCTCTGATCAGAGACATCTTCTGCTAGAAGGTTTCTTGTTCATAAGTCCAGTCATCAGTGTTACTGGTTTCATTACTTGTCTTGTGAGCCGTGTGACTCATTATTTTGAGTTGGTCATTAAGAACTGTGTTTTCTGTCCTTTCCTGAAGTTGATGTTCCCTATAATTCTACCTGCCAGGGTGACTCAATGGAGCATCAATTACTCCAGGCAAAGGCGGTATTGGTGCAATGTCTTTATGCCGGTTTGTTGAACTCCGCGTTGCTCTGAGACTTACCCATTTAGGTCCATAGGTAACGGTTTTCGCACTGTGGATGGATTGTTATATTCTAGACTGGCGCAAGCTCCTTTTTGCTTTCTTTGTACAATCGTGTTCAGTTGGAAGAATTCCTAAATGTCGGTATCAATTAAAAGTAAGTCAGACCTAGTTATTCTTGTCTTATCAGAATAGATATTAACAAATACCATAGTAACAGGCTGAAAAGTATATTGTCCTTTTGGATACATCAGTTTTCTTTGGTTCCTGTTTATCAAACCTGACAACAGTTCTGAGTTCTTAATACTCTCCTATGTGTCAAAAAATTTAATTGTTCAAGACTTTAACCCTTTAGAGGAGGTGGAATGGCCAGTGAAGAATGAGTTCCTGAAAATTCCTGCAAAAGGGTCATCGGTTCTTTTTCATGATGCCACTTGATAGCACAACGTAAATATTATTTCTTCGTCACCTCTCTCTTACCTCATCTTTTTGACTCTACAACTCTTTCTGAAAGATTTTCTTCAAATTTCCATCCAATAGTCAGAGCATCTCTTGGTAAGGTCAGACACTGAGCATTTGCACAAACACCTACTAAAACGCATTCATATTCCAATGAGGCTTTGAGAATAAAGATTACGTTGCAAGAGTGAGAGGATGTAAATATGTTAGAACTTAAAATGCGTTTCATGTCTTCTACCAGGAATACTTATGTTATTCATCAGCTGGTGTGTAGTCTTCAAATTTCATAATTCCTTTCTTGATTAACATCTTTCTATAAGTTTTATCCCGGTTTTATTTCATGGTTCTGGGGTGATATTTTCTTAAATTTAATACAAAAAGTAAAGGATAGCATTACTCTTCGGTGCCAAGAGTTTTTTCTTGATTCAGTGAACTTTTTCTGCTCCTCATCCTCTGCAAACGGATCTTCATAACCCCCAAATTTGTTTAATAGTACTATGTTTTAAATTAGTCAGGGTGCAGTATGTAGACTTTACTGCAAGAAATCCAAAACCCCTCACCTGGACCTCTGTTGACATGTCACACCAATGCACATTGAGTGCCTGGTGCCTAGCCCATGTCAATCATCTGTCTATTTATGGCATTTGGGTAAGCTCTGCGCACCAACTTACTTGTTTTTAGCCATATGGTGAGAAAGAGTAAATAATCAAGTCCCCTACCCAGGCAGCAAGACTCACACAGGCCCTGCTTCAATTAGAATAATGTGCCTCCATGATTCTACTGGCACTTTCGAATTACATGTAGCAGTTCACATTAATTGTCTTCCTTCTGTTCTGGGAAACAAATCAAGTAGATTGCTCCAAGCAGCCAAAAGTCTGTAGCATGCACCTGTAGGAATCCTCTTGGACACATGCCTACAATTAAAAGTGGTTGGACTCAGTGCTTTATTATTCTGAGTGTGATTACTTTCACACTGTTGGGTGGTGCTAATGAACGCAGGCCAATGGAATGATATGCTAATGGAAAAGTGTTAGATGCATGGAAGTCCACACACAGTTGTAGCTTTACATGAATATATTAAAATAAGTTACATGTAAGGGCAATAGACAGGTGGAATCCACTGCACACCAGGGTTCTACATTTCCTCACAGGCAGCAGGCACTAGATACGCAGCTTACAAGACAGGAAATAGCACACCTCCCTTTTTCCAACAAGCACAGGTAAACATCCACCACTACCACACACTCGCACAACAAATCACAGTAAGAAGCCTACAACCTCACTCAGCCCTTCCACATCTTAAGCAGGCCATGGAAAACAAGCACAAAACACAAACCCACAAATACATCTGCAACACAATGTAGTCAAAATCATCAACATGGGACAATATAGCCTTTCTAGGATCTAAACCCACTCTGAAGTGTTTTGTGTGACCCATAGCATGCCCATGAAGTAAACACAAACCAAACTAATGATGCAAGCTACCCATAGACTGCCCATGATTTACACACATCATGGGGCAATGCATGAGTCCCTCAGTCTGCTTGTGATTAAAATACACCCAAGATGCAATACGTGCCACCCATGGTCTGCCCGTGACTTACACACAGGAAAGGCATGACACATACAACCCATAGCCTACCAACAACCTCTAAATCAACATAGCATGACACGTGACTACACAATCTGCTCACTTATTCCGTATATTTGACATAAGAAAAAACACAACACGTGTGTTTAAGGCCTAAACTACATATGGAGCATGGAGCGCAAGAAAAAATCTAGATCTGTGGCTTGAAAATACACATGAAACCAGCACAAAACCTTGACAGACTTAATAACGGTGAGAACATGATTTCCCCAAGATGCACGTCAAAGGCACCCAATAAAATCAGAAGTAATATGTCCATGCACTTCCCCAAAATACATGACATTAAAAAAAAAAATCTAACCACCAAAATACTGGAGGAATATTTTTGTACAATAAACTGGTATACTGGCATACCGAAATCTGTAACACCTAAAACAGCAGCCACAGCCCATAATATAAACTAGATCAGCACACTCTCATTCATACCATTCCGTATTTAAACACCAATGAACTGTAAAGCAGACATGCAGCACAATGAGCAAAAGTAGCATACACTTCCATTGCTGCCACACATGCCCACACGAGACAAATGCACCAAACAAAGGACAACAACGGTCAACTCTCTGCACTACTAGGAAGATAATACAAATGAAAAAGTCTCCTCAAAAATGTAAATCCACCCTGATGGTTTGTTTGTTTCTATACCAATAAATGACTGATATGAAAACCTCTTATTTCTGCATAATAAACTTGAAAAAGAAATGAATGTAGCAACAATAATAATGAAACATAGTGTGTGCGACTAAAATAAATTAATACTTTTTCCATTCAGCCAGTAATACACTGTATTGTACCTGCAGCTGTTCAGTTCCCAAAATGGGCACTAGAGTTGTCTTTCTGCAGCCTTGTGACTTAGGGGTTCAGTACGATAGCGGAAGGCCCGCCACCTACAGGCTGTCGGTGGCGGGCCCTCCGCCATCGTACTGCGGTTTTCCGCCTGCCAGATTACAATGGCGTGCAGAAAAAGGCGGTTATTTTCCGACCACCTGTCGCAGCAGCCACATTGCCCAGCATTGCGGTGGTGCCTGTCAGGCACCGCCATCGGGATAACGATATCCCTTTTTGCAGGTCATTTTGCGGTGGTGAACTCGCCATGAAACGGTAGGCAGATACGGATTTGGGGATCCGTAGCGGCCCCCCTTCAACCCTGGGCCTGGGGCAGGGGCCCTGTGGGGCACCTATGGTGCCCACCTACATTTCCCTGCACCATGTGGCAGGCATCGCATGGTGCCTGCAACGTAGAGCAGGGAAATGTTAAAAGGGCTTTTTTAACATTGCAGCGGGTGCTGCAGTCAGCAGCACCCGCCGCAATGTTAAGTGTGGCACTTGCGGCTGCCGTGGTGGAGGCCGCATTGTAATACCACCTGTGGGACTGCCACCTTGTAGGAAGGCCGTCCCACTCCCCGAGATGATGGTGAACGGACTGAAGTCAGTCTGCCATTGTAATGACCCCCTCAGTCACAGCCCTTCCTCACTGTTAGTAGAAAGCACGTGGGCAGCTACAGTCTACAGAAACTGTGCGTGGGCCTAGCGAGTCCAAGCTCCTCCTTAAACTCCATTAAATGTCTCCAGGACACCAAAACTGAAAACAAACCAGAAATGCTGGCCCTAGACTCATTCAGGTTGGGTAAATATTTTAATACTTAAAAAATTCTGTGCCAGAAAAGAACAGTCTTGCATGATTTTGCAAATTGTTGCATTCTCTAACTTTTCAGACTCAGCTGCGCACAGCCATAATGACTAGGGGTGGGCAGTCCGCGCGGAGTTTCACTCCGTTGAATTCTGCAAAGTTACATGAAATGTCCGTGGGATTTTGCGGAGTTCCATGAGCGGGTGGAAATTGGCACTTTGTACTGTTCTCTCTGATTTTTACTGCTGGGAGCTTGTTTTGCACTGTAAAATCAGACAGAACTGCACCATGCAGCATGCCAGAGGCTGCTGCTTCTTTGCTGTAGATTGAGTAGATTTTCAAACTTGAGCGGTAGCTTTCTCACTGCGAATGGTCACGGCCACCAATTTTTGCCAACTTACCTCTGGCACAGTGTGCGCATGAAAAAACTCCTCACGCGGTAGCTGGCTGATTTTGGCCAAAATGCTGCAAACTCCACAGCCAGAGCAGAACTTATTGCCCACCCATCATAATGACATTGACATGCCTAGGCCTGGTAGTTTCACTTGGAGAACGTAGTGACGAGACTAGAATCCAAGAATATCAGAGCATCTCGTATGTTCTCTTAAGAGCGGTCGACAGAAAGAATGCTGCCAGAAGACGGTGGACATACTGTGCTTGGGGTCCTCATGTCCCTCACCGCTGACATTAGTGATGAAATCTGGTGCAGTGCAGAGAGGTAATACATACGACGCACCATTGGAAAATAAGAAAGCCTCAGCTGGGACATGTTATCTACCCTACCTTTCTAGATTAGCCATACACCAATCACAATTTGTCTGAGCACACAGCTGAAAATAAAATACATTTTTAAATAAAAGAGTAAACGCCCTCTACTGGCCAAAAGAAAAGGTGCAAAGTAGAAGTCAATGTTCATCATTCTTTTACCATACATTGTAGGTTTTTTCACCTGTCCGCTGGGTTCATTGAGGATCTTTCAACTTGCAGTGTCAGAGGCTCTAGCCTACTTCTTGAGTGTTCCTCGAGATTTCCAGGACCGCAATTAAGCATCATTTCCCAATTGCAGCTGTACATCTTCGTCTCACTGCGCTATACAGGCTAGTCGAATCACAAACACAACCTTCTTTGAAAAGAAGTTTCTTCTGCTGCATTATTTTGCTTCACGGCTTCCAGATGACACCTGGCACTGGTGACCTATACTTCGCTTCAGTTTTTGTTTTTTAATTTTTTGACTCACTTCATTTGCACCGATTGTTAGTTCCATGTAGGTATTCTGCAGGGTTCTGTTCCAGGCCAATGTTAAGATGCCCAGACATCCACATGCAGATGGAGGTTTAAGTTCAATTATTAACCCGTTGTATGCTCATGACGAGCTCAGCTCGTCATGAGGCACGGTGCTCCGGTGGTCATGACGAGCTGAGCTCGTCATGAGCCATGGAACGCGCGCACGCTGGGCTAATTTCCCTGCTGTGCTGAACGTTCCACGAAAACGGGTCTGGTCATGACAAGCTCAGCTCATCATGAGCACACGAGCACTGTGCCTCATGATGAGCTGAGCTCGTCATGAGCACCGGGGCGCTGTGCGCGCCCCCCCTCCCACCAGCACAGCGGGGGAATAACCCCAGCATGCAAGGGGTTAAAGTAAATTACATGTAATAGCACCCCACCTGGAGCATGTTAACTCCAGCTCAGACCTTGTCCTCCTGAGCTCTTCTAAATGCCTGGTGGAATCCACTCTACCCCAGGGAACTAGATAACCAATGACTGAGTGGCAGCTCCCACGGTGAAGGGGTCCCCAAGCTCCAAGGGGCCCCCCTCAGCAAAAGTGCTAGTTGGGGGGCCAGGGAGGTGGGCCCTCAGTGCACTTTGCAGGGAGCCCCCTCAAGTTTTGTTATGCCACTGCATTGACTTTTGCTACTTGCCGGGGTAAGATAGTTTATATAAAACAAAAACAATGCCACAGAAAACAAGCCTATAGTTATGCACTTGCTGCATAAAAGGATGCCCATTTCATTCTGTACATTACATGTACGTTTTAAGTTCCCCATTTATTAAATAATGTCCTCCTATAGCACCTTGTTCTATTGAAAACATATTTGCATAAGAGCATTGTACTTTACATATTTAATATGTAAGTGTCTCACCAGGAGGCACTTTAAATGAAAGGTGCCAGACCCCTCTCTAAAATGCATTCTGCTTCCAATTCTGTTGGCGAATGAGTGCCTTCTTGAAGCAACTGTTGCTTTGAGAACAGTGTCTGATGTAAACATCAACTGTTGAAATGAAGCTTTTCCATGACAAAGATGGAACAATTGTCCACTTTCACCCACTGTATTCCAAAGGGGTAGGTTTTGAACCCCGCTGCAGGGAAGAACCTCTCGACTCCATCAGCTGAGCCTAGTAACTCAATCTGGGCAGAGGTATCACCTCTTGAATGGCTGAATGCAGCAGTCATTTGGTGAAAGATGAGCAGTTGATTGTTGCAAGGTGTCTTTTACTATATTGCACGCCTTATGGACAGAGCGTTGTAACATTGAGTCAGAAATGCTACTTTGTTGAAATCCTGAAATTATGCAGCAAATGGTGTAAAATGTAGCAAATACAGCACAACCATAGTTGCACCGTATGCCAACACTGCAGAATCGTGTAATTTCATTTGCACTGAATGTGTTTTTATTAAAGTATGTACATTTCAATGGATTAATTCTATAAGAAAAACACAATATTTAGATCTAGAAATCCATACTCACATTTACCCTTCAAAATGGTTATAGTGAATTTAAAATATATGACTGTTTACTGGGTACGGACTACTCAAGAATGGAACTTTTCGAGTGTTGTGCGGTAGGAAAATGTAGTGGCACTCACAGTGAAAGCCATGTTTGCCTATAACAAAAGAATCTGAAAGAAAATGAGAAATGCAGCATTTTCTCCCCCTTTCTCTCTCTTACAGCTCTCTGTCTTAATGTCTCAAAATGTAATTAATTTTTTTTTATTGTGATGTGTGAAATAGCTAATCTCTAGGAATGTAAGGGAGAAGCACTAAGTGATTTTAAAATACCCCTCACACACTATGAATCCCATAGTGTCATGCTTCATCATAGGGGTCTTCCCGTCCCTCTACGGGGCGGGCGTGCTTCGACCTACGACTACCCGGGAGCACTTGATTTTATGTGGATAGACTATGTGTGGTGTGGGTTGTGAGAGTGGTAGGGAGTGTGCTAATTTACAAAAAATAAGGTATTAAAATTCTCTGGAGTAGGTCGAAGCACGCACCACCCCGTAGAGGGACGGTAAGACCCCTATGACGAAGCATGACACTATGGGATTCATAGGGTGTGAAGGGTATTTTAAAAACACTTAGCTATCCCTAGGAATGTAAGGGAGAAGCACTATTTCACACACCACAACAAAATAAATAAATAAAATAGGATAGAATCTCATTGTTTATATACAGTCTTACTGGAGGTAGATTATATATATCAAAAACCTCTATACTCCCCCTTCTTTTGTTGTTTCAAAATGTAATTCACCTTCAATTTATAAATAATGATTTTACATGCATTGAGGGACTGGACCACCATTTTTTAGTAACAATGAGTTCCTGCCAGTGTTAGGTAGTTTAGTTAAAACATATACTTTGTTGCACTCAACAGATAAGAGTCTACATCTGCACCTCTATAATGAATGGTGGCCGCTTTCATGTCTGTGCCTCTAGGTGTAGTTTAAGACTTGTCTTCGGTTTTACATTTACCCTATATTCACACTACATGGCCTGAGGAAGCACCACTTTTTATCAAGAAACTGTCATGCAGAAAAGTATAGTACATTTCATATGTATTATGCATATGTCTCGCTATGAGATGCTTATATTTTAAAAAAAAGAGACCTAACGTGTTTTGGAAAACTTAAAGTGCTCTCATTCAATAGCTGGTGTTTTACGAACAGAGTTTTTGATGCAAGCATCACTTTAAACGAAGAGTGAAACAAAATATGTTCAAGGCAAAAAAGACCCGTGTTTCCTCCTCATCCAGTAAAGGGAGATGTTGACACCATTTCTCAAAGCTGTCACCTGTTTAGTACCGGACACAGCAATCAGAACCTGAATGATAACAATTCACTTTTACAAAATGTGCAGCCTTTTAAATACGTTTCAACCACTTAAGCTAAAACTAAATTTGTTTATGCAAACAGAAAATTATGCTGCCAATACTGGATTATGTGCAGGGGCACTGGAATTATCCAATTCTGGGGCTGTGACGTTTTCTGCATTACTATTTGCCACATTTGCCACATAATCCATCATCGACTGCATAATTTGCAGATCCCCCCCCCCCAAATTATTTCTAGCACAAATAGATCAAAAAGTTACTAAAAACGATATGACACGTTGCTGCGCAATAGAAGGCTATTCGCAAAGTCAACTGGTCACCTTGAAATTGCCTATTGCTATTTGAGTGTTAAATTGTTAACAATGTAGTGGAATCTTTGCCCAGACAGAGTTAACATGTGTAAAAAAAGACAAAGGAAATGCAGTAATACTGTCACAGGATGTGCTGTGTTATGCCAGGTAAATTGACTTTTCTTTCTACATTATTTTGTCAACCCTGTAGCATAATTTGCCCCCCCCCCCCCCTTGCTGCATAATTCCAATTGCCCTGATTTCATGGGGCAAATGCAACAATTCCCAATTTTTTCATAAAACACCACAGAATCGCACATTTATAATGTGGAATGGGACCTGCTTTGGGGAGCAGAGGCACTAAGAAGGTTCTGTGTCTATGTTCTTCAGGTGTCCATAGAGCACACTAGTTCTCTTGGACAGTATTACAAAATATAACATACCATGGATATTCCTGACACCCTGTTATCACTGCCAGAAGAGTAACACATTTGTGGAGGAGTTTATTAAACACTAGGTGATCTCTCGAGACCAGTTGAAAACATGTCCAAGCAATGCATCAACTCTGAAAGGCAACTAGTGAGGCAAGCATGGCTGGGTAAACATCATTTACAACGCGGTGTTTACGCCGCACGACCTTTACCACGCTGCCAATACAACGCAAGTCATTACTACGACTTGCGCTGGATGGCGCTGTTGGTTAAGGAATATTGTAATTTTATATTCCAACACCTTCCCTACTGTTACGTGGACTGGTGTTGGAATATAAAATTATAATATTCCTCAATCCGCGCCCTCCAACGCAAGTCATTGTAACGACTTGCAATGTAATAACCGCGTTGTTAAGTACCGCGATCTAAAAGATCGCGTTGTACTGACATACATCCGCATGGCTGCACCCATCTGGATTCACTGTGCAAATCAAAAAACAGCCGGACATGTTGGAGCACAGTGCCATGTCTCTGCTCCACACAAGCTTTTGTGAGAAACTTAAGTGCTATCAGATAATAATACTCCTGAAGCCTAGTCTACTGTGGAATGCTCCCTTCAAAGCCAAACTGATGGGCCTGGTTTAGCCTGTGTGGGACTCTCCTGGAAGACCTTGGAAGGGCAGTCCCCAGAGACTAAACAAAGGCTTGCAAAAACAAAATAAAGCTAAAGTATGATAAATTTGATACAATGCATGGCAAAGATGTTATAGTTTCTTGACTTTCTCAAAATATCTTTTCAATTTCTGTTTCTGGTTCTATTATTAAGTGGCAGGTTATGATTCCTTAATATCTGCAATAAAATACCCCCAAGCATACACTCTAACCCACAAAAAAACATAGAGGAATTTACTGCCGGCCGCAGAGATTGTGATGTCTCCTCCCTGAAGCCACATAATGCCTCAAGACCTACTCTTAGTTTTGATCTTGGATAAACTGTGTTATTTTCATATGTGCATAATAACTAAAAAGCTATCATGTCCCACTATGTTTTGACGACCAGCACCTCTCCTCCCCTCTTATAGTCCTCCTTTGGGAGGTCCTATACATTTGCATTTCCTGCTCTCTCAAATACCATTTCATTAAACAAAATCCTTCAATATGATAAATGTTCTTTTCATTGTCAGCTAATAGATCATTCAATAATAGCCAAATACCCTTTTAACATCATCACTTTCTAAAATAAGTGGAACAATTTCTAAAAATGATAGATTTACTCAGTGGCGTAACATAGGCCCCCGCAGCCACCGTGGTGCGGAGGGGGGACCCGAGCTCTGGGGTCCCCCTCAGCAGATTAACCTGGCCTGAGAGTTCCTGAGGGGGGCTCCTCCATGTAGGCTGCAGCCCCCCCCCCCTCATGTTTCGTAACGCTAGTGGATTTGGGAGACGACCATTACAACGCTGTCTTTACACCGCGCTACCATTACGACGCGGTCATCACAACGCAAGTCGTTACAACGACTTGCGCTGGATGGCGCTATATACTAAGGAATAGTATGATTTACTATTCCAACACCTTCCCTACTGTTACGTGGGCTGGAGTTGGAATAGTAAATCATACTATTCCTAAGTCCAGCGCCACTAGCGCAAGTCATTGTAACGACTTGCGTTGTGATAACTGCGTTGTAATGGTAGCGCGGTATAAACACCGCGTTGTAATGACATACATCCGTGGATTTACTGTGTTTGTGTGGGCTTCTCTACCGAATGTGTAATAGAGGTTTCAGTTTTGTTTAAAATAAAAAGTGGAGGGAATAAAAGCATTGGGCAGACAGAGAAGGAATTATAGTGTTTTTTTTTCCACTCCAAGGAGACACACAGACTTTGCTTTGCATGGGGTGAGGGCCATCTTATTCTCGTTGCATGGTCTATTGGCGACTCAGTCCATCCCATGTGAGTTGCAGTCTATCTTCTCTCTGAACCTGACTGACTTTATGTTCCTTCCACAGCTGGGCGGACGACGACAAATGATGAGCTGGAGGACATGCTGGAGAGCGGGAAACTGGCCGTCTTTACAGACGATGTGAGTAGGGTGCCTAAACATGCACGCAGTCCTCCAGTAACATTGACAGCAAGCGCAGGAGGGGGCATCGCTTTGTGGTTGTGTGGTTTACGGAGGCAAATAACTAACTTTGCCGGTCAGCCATTTTGGTATTTTCCTGGAGTGCTGAAGGCTAGGGAGCTTCTTTCCGAACAGGATGCACTGCCATGACTCAACCATGACGCCATTTCTTCCTGCAGTGTAGAGCTGGTTTCAACATTTTTGCCAGGGATGAATTTGATTTCCATATAGGTGCTGGAAATGTTTGCGAATCTGGAGTGTTGACACCCTTCCATAGTTAGCATCATTGAGAGACGATGAAAGGCCCATCTAATTAAAATATTCTTGAGTTGCCAACATCTCAGAGAAAATATAGAGGGGTTCCATTGAAAGGCAGCCAATAACACACTGCAACTCTTGTCTCTCCTGTTTGAAAGTAGAAAGCCAGATATTCATGCCTTTGTCCAGACAGAACAATCAAATCTAATAAATTGCCGGCATCCAATATTAGATTCACAGTAGAATCAAAACCCGAGGACCCGCCAATCTGCCAATGTCATTTGATGAAGACAAATGTTTCATCCATCTTGGACTAGAAACATTGATGGAAGCTGTATCTACCTCCTTGGAAGGGAGCCAGTTTCAAAACATAACTGTTGAAAATGTGAAAAGTGTCCACTCCAGTGAGAGTGTTTTAACCCCTTACCATCCAGCCTTAGTCATTGGCCAGGGCTTATGTTATTCTATGATGGAGGTTTCCACCAATCTGCTTGAGCAATTATTTAATAAATCAGGGGGCCGGATTCACAAATGTTTTTCCATACCTAAATTATATATTGGTGTGCACAAAGGCCCAGCGTGGTGGTAAATTGCACATCCTGGCTCACAAAATGAGGATCGGTGGAATTTTACAGCCATAAAGTGCACTTCCAGCTGTCAAAATTCTACTAGCATGGTAATTTTTCCTGCATTTTAAAATTTAGGGTTATGAATGGTAAACAATTAGATCTGGGAAGTTACCCTGCACAAGCATGTGAATTCTCGAATGTTTCCAGGTATTCATATATTTTGCAGGTAGGGTTCCACCCTGGCAACACATGCAATTTGACACCTCTGACAGGGAGGCGTTAGGGATGCCTGCTTACCAGGGGAACAAGTGAAGGCTTATATTGCAAATATTTTCTCTATTGGGAAATACATTTGATTTCATAGTCAGGCTTTCACCCAGAGCAGCAAGAGAAAGGCAAACAAGGAAGAAAGAAGGAGCAAGAGAAAGTTAGGAAAACAGTGACAAAAGGAGAAAGAATGATTGAAAAAGAACCTGCAAAGAGTGATATAAAGACACTTTTTTTTTAAATTAAGTACTGATGCACAGCCAAATGCAAGAAAAGGTTCCCTAGTAGACAGGATATGAAATGGGTTCTGTGCCAGAGCACATCCCTGGTACAAGCAAGTCCGAAAAAAATGAATTTAACTTGCCAGTAATATAATCTGGTTGTCATGTAAAGCGCTCTAATGCACTGAAAAATTAAAATAAATAAAACCCCCCACTGACCTCTGCAAATCAGCAGCAGTTGTCAGGTTGTCTCGCAGGGATATCTGATTCCTCCTCCTGACACATTCTGGCATGGCAGGCTGGCTTGTGTGCCCTCATGCTTGTCTTCTTGCAGTCCTGAAAAACTTGCCAATTTGTAAATCAAACGCGAAAGATGGTGGCAGACTTCCAAAGAATACGAATATCAACAGAAATGTCGATAGGCACTGCACTTGAAATAAAAAAAAAACCACAGTAGCAGCACCTTCTAGGATGGTAACCACCCCAGACCCATTTTTTTACACTTTATCTTGCTCTTGGGTTGCCTGTCGTGCCGGGTAGCCATGGTCGCACTTTGTGCATCTCACCGCAGACGGTGACTAGGAAGTCTCCTCATAAAGATATGAAACAAACAAGTGAGACTGTGATGCCTATGGAGGCCCAGCCAGGTGCCCCTTACATATAACATAATCTGTCCAGTGGTGCTTGCAATAGAGCAGCATTTGTTACAAAATGGTGGAATGGAGGGCTGGCTGCATGACAGCTGTCCTGCACAGCACAGGTTTATGAACATGGTCACTTTCAGAGAGTCTAACTGTTAATCATCTGATTAGGTGTGTCCTCGATCCCCTTGGTCTGCAGGGGGGTAAACATGTAAACACGTATTTAAAGGAATTGGGTCGAATTCCAGAACAATTTCAAACAGATTCTTATAATTTTTGGAAATATTTAAAAAAATAACAAAAAGGAAGTAGCATGTCGTCTAGCAATGCTTAATATATATAGAGAGAGAACCAGAAGTCCTATACACTGTTTTTATGATGATGATAATTTTTAAGGTTGCAACACTTTATGGACAATACAAACTTGATTTGAGCTTACTAAGTGTAGAATAAGGATCAATGGTTTTTAACCTCCTATTAACTTTTTTGTTTGTTTTGTTATTAGGACGCTCTAAGTAAGTAAAATAGGTTGTTTAGTGTAATGGTTTGACTAGTGTATTTGAATAAGTAAAGTAAACTAGCTGTGTAATGTAAAAATATGGGGCTGTGTTATACATAGAGCGGGCTGACACTGTTTGTACACGGTGAACCTCTAAGTAGGTGTACCATGCTCAAACTGGCAAAGTATAACCTGTTACACAAAATGCGATTCCCCACATTAGTGAAAGATAGAGATGCTGCTCTGGCTTTCACAGTGCAGGCAGCACTAGGTCGCATTTTAAAAGGCGAGGAGAGCTCCCCCTGTAGGTGGGTTCAGTGAGTAACTGCACTGGCTGGATGCTTGGGGACTGCCATGGGGGCCCCCTTTCCCTCTTTGCAGATGTCGCCCAGTGAGGGCACACTGACTGTGCCCCACCTCTTTGTGGCACACAGTCCTGTGCGCTGGCCTCATTTCTATTACAGAAGGGACCCACAAGGGGAATACATTCAAATATTTATTGTCCAGGAGCACACAATTTGGTCAAATACGGAGAGCGAGATTGAAAACCATGTGTTATGCTTCCATTTTCCACCTTGCCCTCTAGACCACAACTCTGGTGAGGGTGGTTTTGACAGCAAGGACCAGGGACAACCCTCCCTGGGAAAATGTCATGACATACTTGCCAAGTCTTATATTGCAGTATTTATCTTCAGCCTATTTTGGTAAAATGGTAAAGCCCCCAGATCATAGGCCAACTCTTCTGATTAGATGGGAAAAATGCTACTCAACCACATTTAGAGGTGTGTGGTGTATTCGCATCCCACAGTCCCCCAGTAAAGTGTCAACCGTGTTGGGTGTCCGATCATAGTATAGTATTTTTTTTATGCTAACTACCTTAATTATGCCTATTTCTAAGTCCTCCCAGTATCTGCAGAGATTAAAGACAGAAGCCATTTGTAAGACCTCATGGCGGTAACAGGGCGATATGCATGGTCGATACTGTTGTTTACTATTGTCGTCCTTGACCCTAAAATACCATTTATCTCCAACTGCCAAACCAAGTCATTCCCTTTGCACCTTTAACTTGCATTGGACAAGGGTAGTAGATGTGAGCACAGAAGGCCTATACCAAGAGATGGTAGAGGGATTAGAATATAGTTACAATATTGCACAGTAATTACCATCTGTAATCTTATTGTCAAAATTAGAGCTATTAGAGAGACTAGTGACCTTAATAGAGCAATGACTCATAGACCCCTCAGTAAGTATTTTCTGATGGCTGCATACATGTGTAGTGTCACCCTGTGTGGAAAGTGTCCCCATGCACACAAAGGAGCGAATTTGTTAAAATGTAGCTCAACAGAGTGCTGCAACTAAGGTTGCTGCACTACAGTGCGCTAGGGGAAGAGAGCATCAGCGAGCCATTTCTGCGAAGATAGGGCACTGATGCTCTGTTCCGCTGCTCTGGTACACAAATAGGCTGCCTAGCGCCACACAAATACCTATGCACCCTAGTAAAAAGTGTGATATCTAGCACTGATTTGTACTAGAAAGTGTATCCTTTGTGCACAAAATACTACGTTTAGACTAACCTTAAAGATTTTGACCTATTTAATGTGTTCTGTTGTACAGTACAGCACACATGCAATGTGAGAAAAGTTTGGAGAAATAAAAACATTTCTGCTTGTAAGTGCCTGCCTCAAGGAGGCATTGTTTCTTGTTGCAAAGCCCTGTCTACCAGTTTTAGTAGATAGGTTTTGTGTCCACAAAAATGTGGGTAGTAGCACGGGAACGCCCAAGTAGCGCCCATGGGAAGCCGCTTGACGCAAAGTAGCACAAAGCAGCACAAACGCTATTTGCATTACTGAAAGGGCACTTTTCCAGTATAAAAAACGTTTGCACTGGAAAGTAAATACTTTATTAACACTTGAGCCGCCTTGCATCACTATGAGGTGATGCAAAGTGTTGATATAACAGCACCAAAGAGTTCTGTCAAGTGATAATGGAAAGTTTGCCATGTTCGCTGTTACAAGATGTCCTTCACTGCCATCTAGTTGCTGTATCACACTGTCACAAGCTTGGCAGTTGGGAGTTGGGCTGACATTGTGTGATTGGCAGTGTCGGTGCCCCGTTGCCCCTTCCAGAGCGCTATCTTTCATAAAGCATACTATGTAACTGACGCAAAAACTACAGTTGATGGACAGAATGCAGAACAATGCCATACATTACCCCCATTACAGAGATCTGGGCCGGAATCTATTGTTTCTTTGCTCACCATGCCATTCCAGTTTGAACCCAGCAATATTCAAATCAGTCTTAACCCTGTGCCTCATGGGAACAGAACAGTCCATCCCGAACTGCCAAGCCATGTCTTCCCTGGACTGACAACAAGCATCCTAGGACCGGTTTTGGGGTTTCACCCCTCTTCAGCCAAGATAGCTTGATTCCAGTGGTATTCCAACATCATCACCAGCCTTTTGGAGAATCTTCCAACTTCCCAACAGGCTAGCATCGGTCTGCACTACATGGGAGGCAATCATGGCCACCATACACGCGGTTTCCTCTCAGAGGGAGGGATTTACGCACTTGGCTGCTTGCCAACAGCAGCGGATCGGCTTGCTTCATGCAGCTCTGTTTCTCTTGGCTCGACTGGTAATGAAATTTCATCAATTAAAGATAACAACAAGAAAACAAATCTCCTTATCTCGATTTCTCACCTCATTTATAGGGACCGAAAAATGCTATACATGGTCAGTAATCACATTACTTCACAAGTGTGGTGCTCTGTTCAGAGCAATGCAGCATTTCCACGTCACTGAAATGCGGCAATACTGCATTTCATCGCTGAAAAGGCTGACTGCTACCACCTGCAAAAGGCTAGTGGTAATGAATTTGAACATAAAAGAAGAAAAGTAATGTAAAACCTGATTACTGCTAGTTATTTGCCATTTCTGAGCATTAAAGCGTAAATCAGGATAATATGCCATACCAAATACGGTGACAACATTATTGGAGCTGGGTATCATCTGTGATTTACTGCTACCTTTTGTGCAACAATCCCTGCACCAACATCGCCGTAACTAGTGGTGTCTGTTACTGCACCCAGTAATTACCAGGTGCAATAAAGTGTGACCCCTAAATACATTTCAGCAGATCGAATGAGCCAAAATGTATTTGTTAAAAGACCCAGCAAAAGCTAGACATGCAGATTTTAGGGTGAAAAGCAGTGTTTTAAATGGGCCGGTACTCACGGGTACGGCGTACCGGCACTTTTCAATTTTCTCTCCTGGAGTACCAAAGTTTCTCCCTATACAGGAAGAGTACTAGTACTCACAGGGTTGCAGCAGCAGTGCAGCTGTTAGCTTCTCCTGGACTTTTATTAAACATTACGTCACCTGATTGGCAAACAGAGAGCAAGCTCTGCTGCACAATCACCCGCTGCAGCAAACCAATCAGTAAATTTATTGTATGCAGCCAGCGAGCTCCCTATTCAATTGCAAACCAGATTAGGAAATGTATGACTTGAAATCCTGTGTAAAAGAGGGTAGAAAACATTGCAAAAGTATTGAAAATGGAAAAGAAACAAGATTGGCTTAACTGTATTCATGAAACAAGTATTTGCATAGCTAATAGGTCTCGCCTTTTGGACCTTATATGTGTAGCTGTGCAGCACGTTATCCTGACTGTTGTGTTGCCTGAGATTTAAGAGCTATACATTTACTACATACTTTTCTTACAGGCAGAAATTGCCAACACTCCAATATAAAATGTTAATAAACAAGCATTTGCAATGCAATAGGTCTCGCATTTACCAGAGTTTGAGCTGTTGGCTTTGTAAATGATAATGCCTTTTTATTTATGTTTTGGTTTTTAAAACATAAATAAAAGGCATTGTCATTTAGAATGCCAATAGCTAAACACTCACAAATGCGATACCTGTTGCATTCCAAATTGTGTTTAGAAAACTCATGGAATGCATTTGCAGGGGCTCACTGTGATTGATGGCCGGTATAAGGAGGCGAGATATAGGACGGGCACTTTATAGCTAATGTTGTTACAGATGCATTTGAACAGAATGCTGTCACTTGATGGGAGTTTATTTTTGTATATAAACTAACAGGAATGATTTATGTTTCGGTTTTTAAGTACCAAGGAAAATGCGTCCTAAAAATGCATTCCATGTTGGGAAAAAAAGAAAAGCAAAACAGAAATCTAAACTGTTAGTTTATTTTAAAAACCGTCAGGTGAACGTGCTGTGTTTATAAAGCACATTGAATGCAAGAAATGCATTGTGGGGGCTCACTGTGATTGATGGCCGGTATAACAAGGCCAGGAATGCCTCTTTCGGTGCAGCAGGGTAAAACGACGAAGTTGGAGGAAATAAAAGCAAGCGCCCTGAACCTCCCACCCAATTCTGGAGGGTTGGAATGTAAGATCCCTGCCATATCAGTAGGTGACCCCAGTCAGTTTCTGAAAAAGTAAACATGCAAAGCAGGCATTTATTTTTTATTTAATAAAATGACAACAATGTCGTGCACACGTTTAAAGAGGCTCCTACCTGAAGGGTCGAGTGCAGAAGTGGAGGACGTGCTGATAAAAGTGAGTGCAGACGGGGTGGATGTGCCGATGGAATTTAGATAATTAACCGCACTAACGAACTCCCGTAGGGTGAACCCGACATTTAAAAACACGGGCAGAAAGACATAGGCGGAAAAAAACAATTACAAGTGATAAGGAAAGGTTACCTGTGTCAGAGAGAGATTACAGCCACACTGTTTAGTGTCCCATGAAGCCCATCATGCACTGTAAAGGAGGCGGGAGAGCCGCGGAGTAATAAAGGTTCAGCAACTTCTCCTCCACAGGAGGCGATGATAAATCTGTGTGCGTCTTCATGCACAAAACAAAAAGGGTGGAGGGGGCAGGGGAGGAGGGGGCAGGGGAGGAGGGGTCCGGGGAGGAGGGAAGGGCCAGAGGGACTTGATGGGAGTGGTGGGGGGGAGGGGGAGGGTATAGAGAGGGAGACAGAAGTGGAGGACGTGCTGATAAAAGTGAGTGCAGACGGGGTGGATGTGCCGATGGAATTTAGATAATTAACCGCACTAACGAACTCCCGTAGGGTGAACCCGACATTTAAAAACACGGGCAGAAAGACATAGGCGGAAAAAAACAATTACAAGTGATAAGGAAAGGTTACCTGTGTCAGAGAGAGATTACAGCCACACTGTTTAGTGTCCCATGAAGCCCATCATGCACTGTAAAGGAGGCGGGAGAGCCGCGGAGTAATAAAGGTTCAGCAACTTCTCCTCCACAGGAGGCGATGATAAATCTGTGTGCGTCTTCATGCACAAAACAAAAAGGGTGGAGGGGGCAGGGGAGGAGGGGGCAGGGGAGGAGGGGTCCGGGGAGGAGGGAAGGGCCAGAGGGACTTGATGGGAGTGGTGGGGGGGAGGGGGAGGGTATAGAGAGGGAGAGGAGGAGAGACAGGACAGGGGGAAGCAGCAGAGACACGGCGGGTAAAATAAACAAACACGGCTGGCAGGGGAGGGGGCGGAGAGGGGAGAGGTGCGACACGGCAGTAGGAGGAGGAGGGGGGAGGAGAGTAGGGGAGGCACGGCCTAGCGGCAGGCAGGCAGGGGAGGAGAGGAGGAGGGGGGAGGAGAGTAGGGGAGGCACGGCCTAGCGGCAGGCAGGCAGGGGAGGAGAGGAGGAGGGGGGAGGAGAGTAGGGGAGGCACGGCCTAGCGGCCGTGCAATCAAGTAGTGAGGGGGCGGAGCTGGGGGAGGCTGTGAGAGAGAGTAGGCAAGGCAGGCGGCTGGGGGCATGTGCACGCGCTTTTAAGCTCAATGCACATGCGCATTGAGCTTAAAAGTCACGGGCACTGCAAGGAATCGCCACGATTCCTTGCAAGTTAGATAAAGTCTGGATGAGCCCCTATAGTCTCGCTTGCTCGATGCGCATGCGCATCGACAGGCGAGACCTAAAAAGTCACTAAAAACAGGTTGTACCACATTTAGATTCAGAAACAGATCAGAAAAAAGCGAGGTTTATGTTTTTCGTTCAATAAACAAATGCTTTAATTATACTCCATGATCTGACTTGTCTTTCCCCTTAGCTACTGGCTCTGGCAGCAGGTGTTGTAATGTCAGAACTCAACTGTAATAAGTGATTACAGTTGAGTTCTAATGTAAGTTCTTTGTAATTGGTGACTAGGTGCGTTGCAAGTCACTAAATATAAAGAAAGCAGAAATGCAATATTATACAGGGATTGAAGAATTCCATGTATTATAAGAATATTGCAGTTCATTGAGTAGTTTCATGGCCATATAGAGGAATAAGGCTAAAAGTTGAGTCCCTTTAAAAGGTCATAGAACTTGAAGGTGACTTCCAATATCGTTACAATGAATCTCAGGAAGTACTTTATTCCTACATTTTATTTATTTATTTATACATTTATATATATTTATATATTTATTAATACATTTATAAATTTATTTATACATGGTCACACCATCTTAAAGATTTGTCGAAGCTTGAGAAGCAGAGACGTATACCATGACAGGGTCCAGGCCAGGTGGCTCAATTTCTTTGAAAGCACAAAGCGCTGTAAATCTGCACTGGGAGCTAGGCTTGAATCTTGGCATTGGCTCCAAAACCTATGATCTGAGTAAATCACCTAATCACCCTGTGAAAACATGAATCATGTTAAGCACTTCAATACTTTCGGGCCAAGCATGCGCTAGAGGGGAAAGATGTTCCAGGCACAAGTGGGAGTGGTAGGGGCTGCAATGCCTCATGTGCTCCACGGAAACCTGCCAGATCAGCATTGCAATGAAAAATAAAAAACAAATAGTGACCCCGGGTAGGTGTGGGTGGGCATGCAGTGACACTGCAGGAGGAGGGAGGGACAAATGCTGCAATGAAAGTAAAGCAGCTACGGGCACCAAAGCTGAACACATGCAAAGAGTAACATGAGCAAGAAACAAAGAAAAAAATATAGTCCCACAAAATGATCAGATAAAACAACTAAAGCATAAAGGTACAAAAAGAAGGGACAAAGAGGAAGAATTCACTGAAGCAAGCAAGCATTTTGGAAGGACGATCCAAGTAACAAATAAAAAGCAATGGGTGGGATGTAAGCCCACAAAGTTTATACAACAGGTCTCGAAGAGACAGCGCAAGCCCTGTTGGGGCTCGACCTAAAAAGCTGAAACAAATAGCTACAGAATTCCGAGCTGCCAATCTCACATGAGAAAGAGAGGGAGGAAGCTAGAGTGATGCAGAAACAGGAGGTAGTGAGAGGTAAAGACAGGGAAAAGAGATTAAAGAACCTCTAGAAAGACAAGAGTAAAAGAATGAAGAAAACAACTGAGGGAAGGTAGGGAGAAACATAGGAGAAGTAGAGACAGGACAGGGGACAGTAAGACATACAACGCAAATGAGAGAAAGGGAGGGAAATATATGGAGGGAGAAAAACAGGTGTAAGATGTGAGAGTCAGAAAGAAGGAGTTGACATGGGAAAGGTTTAGACATGTGAGATGGATAAAAGGCAAGGAGTGAGATTAAATGGCCATGGTAAAGGGGCGATTCACAGGTAGATGAAAGAGCATTACCGAGGCACTCGTAATTGCTGGCATGATATCCGAATTTATCGGTGCGATAAATATCAAAATGCCTTTCAGGGCACTCTTAATCGTGGTTTTTGGTAAAGCGAGTTTTCTCCCCTTTGTTAAAGTAAAAAAACAAGAGCACAAGAGCCTTTGCTGAGGTTCTAGCAATCACCTTTGTGGTTTACATTAAATCGTGCGTGTCCTTCGCCCAACAGGGAGGCGGCAGCAAGCGTCCTTTGGAAGCCCGCTGATAGCATCCCTTTCACTCCCCGGCTCCCTGCTGGCGCATTCTGATCCAGTGACTGTAATGACCCTGCAGAGAACCGCTGTCACGGGCTCTTTAAAATTCTGTCTTTTTTCCAGTACCTGGAGAGACATACTGGAGCTGTCCCTTTGCAGCCCTTGCAGCTCGACAGAGACAGGATGGTAATCTTTCTTTGCAGAACGGGCACTCCTCTCAAGATACGAGGGTTGTTCTTATACAGTCCAAGCACTCCGCCGCTGTATTGTCTCTGCTGCACCGCAGAGACATAAGGGCCCTGGGCCTCATTTATGAGGTAGTGCGTCACCAGCAGCGTAAAAAATGTGCCTTGTTGCACCATATTTACAAAGTGACGCATCTAGGTAGATGCGTGACTTTGTAAACCCCTGCGCTACATTATACCTACGCCAGGTATAATGTATGCAGGGGGGGCGTTCTGACGTAAGACAGGGTCATAGAAGTGATGCAGTGAAATCTATAAGATTTCACTGCGCCACTTCTAGGACACAAATGCGTCAATTTCTAACTCCTGCCTCACAGCAGGCGTAAGACTGACGCAGGGCCTTTTACATGGGGCTTGTCCCATGTGAAAGGACACATTGCTGGAGTTGCGTCACTTTTGTGACACACTCCAACAATGCGTCACTTTTGCGCCATACAGATACGTCAGAAATACTGACGTATCTGTAAATCCTTGCGCCATAATGTGTCATACTGTAAATATGACGCATCATTGGTCTCGCAAGGAGGGCGCAGTGAAAAGTGACGCGTCGCTGTTTTCAGCAGCGATGTGTCACTTTTCATAAATGAGGCCCCCTGTCTCTTTACTATCACGCAATTCCTGCAGAGAAATGTTGTGCTGCTACCACTTGGGCTCTCTCCTATTCCCAGCTGGTGGATGCCACGCCGCCTAGTGGCAAGAGTAGAAACTGCTCCGACTGATATTTTATTCAGAGCTTTGTGCAGCAAGTCTGGGCCAGCATCATGGCATGCTTGCATTATTGCACTTATTCCTCCATCTTTCCTTCCATCATGCTGGTGCACATCCTTTATGGCTCCCTTTTTTTCATTCCAACTGATGTGGACTGGAACCAGCTTCTCTTGTGGATTGTGTGTATCACTATATCACAATAGACAATAACAAACTAAGGTCATGACATGTACATAGGTTACCACTAACCTGATCAGCCGGATACAGCGGGAGCTATGTACGATGCTAAGTTTCCCTTTCTATGGAACCACCTGCGAGTATTAGAAAAACTCAGCAGACTCCACCATAACCGGGGAAGGGGAAAAAAGGGACAAAGGAAACAATAAAGATGCTGCAGCTTGAAAACACAAAGAAGTGCAGTTGCGGAGTTGTGCTTGCCTCACTTTAACTGGTAGGCCCGTGTTTCCTGTATAAGAGACACAAGCACATCATACATAAATTCCCACACCACCTCAAGTTTTCTATCAATGTAATATGTGAGGAATTACACTTACTTAATTGAACTGCTGCACGCATTCCATCATAAAGGCACACAAATTGTAAAATTAAAGAAAAAGGAAATCAAACATAGTTCTGTACCACTTTTCCTCAGTGATATGTACCCTCTGAACACAGAGAAATATATTTGTTGCACAGTATTTGATAAGCTACTTATCTGCAAACAGGTAGTCCACTAGAGATCACCGTCTGTGTTTTTATGGGTTCCACCGGTGTACTCTTCCAATGAACAGCCAGCCCAAACAAACCAAAAGCTCTCCGAGCCTCTCAACAGCTCTGACTTCTGTTAGGAATGATTTTCAAGGACTTCTTTAGAAAAGCACCATCACACGCCCTTAACGTTCAGGACATGCTCCATGCGTGTAGAGATATATTTTCCATTAGTGCCACAATGTGCTTTCTTCTGAAAGTAAGTACCGCCTTGTGATCTTAGCCTTGGAGTGAAAGAAAAAATAACGCGCTGACAGCGCGAAGAAAATAGTTAAAAGGAAAGCGCTTCCACACGCTTACAAGGCTCAGTTCAAATATCTCTAGAAGGAGATGGGTTGTTACCAGTGCGAACCTGTGCTACAAGAACCCGGGATGCCGGAAGAAGGCAGGCAAGTGCATCCGCGCACACGAATTCTTTACCGCGCGCGTTCGAGCACGGGTCAACTTCAAACTAATCGGTATAAAAAGGCCAGCGTGGG
Source organism: Lissotriton helveticus (assembly GCF_964261635.1). NCBI lineage: Eukaryota > Metazoa > Chordata > Amphibia > Caudata > Salamandridae > Lissotriton > Lissotriton helveticus. The sequence continues at coordinate 488,775,137 of NC_136068.1, forward strand.
TCATCAAAAAGGTTCACGGGAACATAGAAGACAAGCAGCCAGGCTTGTCTAGTCCAGCAGACGTGAAGAGTATACGCTCAGGGCTTGATGCATACGAATCTCCGATATCAGGTGACAAGCACCTGATAGTTAACAAGGAGGGGCTTAAGTAGCTGATATGAAAGGCTGCATGCAGGCAGTAGAGAGGACGCCTTTTCCCCCAGCTTCCTGGGAGATGTAGTTGAATGCATTCCCTCCTCATACATACTATATGTGCCTGCTATTCCCTGCGTGATTTATGACAACTACAAACAGTTGGCATTGACTAAGGGGCTTCCATTATGTCATTAAGATAAGTGTATATTTACTATTCTTAACTCCACAACTACTTACATATTTACTAAGACTTACATTATGGTCCAGTGGTAGGTGATGTAGTAACTTCAAGATGTCGCCATGCGATATGTATGTGATACAGCAAGCGTACACCCTCTTGAGCTGACTGAGTCCATACTGCAGAGACACAATCGCACCGTCTTATCCATTTGTATTTATTTTTACCTTCTTCACCTCTTCTTTTTTACACTACGCCTATCCTATACCACACTTGTATCAAGCCAGGGGTGAAGTGCCACAAGCAATTTTTTGCCGCAGATCCAAGTGACTCATGCATGACCTGTCTTGGGAACAACTATTCAGTACATGCATGCACAGTCAGTGTCAAATGAATGGCTCTCTAGCATGTATGCGGAGTAAATCTGTCCCCCTCATCTAGGAGAAATTTGATTTCATTTTTTAAAGTGTAGTTGTTGGTGAGGCAGTGAGGCATTCTATTGAATGATCCTCCTCCTCCTCCTGTGTGCAGGTCATGCTGAGCAGCCCAAAAGAAGAAGAGCTAGAAACTCTTGCAAATGTTAAGTCTCTGGGTCGGTCATCCTGGTGCCTGGTGGTTTTGGTCCACTTGGATTCAGACATCAAGGTAGAATGAGGGATACTTTCCGCTTAGGTCTGGAAGGTCCTTTCAGGGATACTATCTATTCCTCCTCAGCTGATGTCACACAGTCAGGCCAATCCATCTCCCATCCGGGCATGAGGTCCAGAGTCAACAGGAGCACTATAAATCAAGCTTGCCTCTTCCTCTGAACATGGCAGTACCAGGGGAGGATTTTGGAACGAGAGAAAATTAGATGCTAGTTACAGCGACATGATGTAATTCCGAGCAAATCTCTAAAGGCCCAATTACGAGTTTTTCAGTTTACGTTAAATACCTCAACCTTCGTCAAATTTCAGCAGGTCAAATCTGCCGAAATTTAACAGGGGAAAACCATGCAGTAATTACCATATCATGCGGATTTTGGTGCATTAAACACCAACATCTGCATGTATTTCCCCCTAGAAATTCATAGTAAAAGCTTTTTAATACACCCAATATCACCTTAACCCTGTGGTATAATTATTTACCAGATGTGTTAAATAGCACCTATACTTGAAATTAGGCTCTTATTTTCACTGTTCCTGAAAAAAGTATTTAATACAACCTTGTGTAATGTAATCTGTGCTCATGTAAAGTGCCCTTATAATTGTGGGCTAAGTTTGCACTGTTAAAATCTGCACACACAAAATTTTGAATATTGCATCTGGTTTTTGAGTTGTCCATGCTCACTGAATACCTTTGGAGAGACCAAGCCTCCATCTGCTCTGGTGACTCCAAGGGATTGTGTGAGGGCCTTCTCATGGGGGACCCTGCTTGCTGTGTTCCAGTCTGATGCATCTGGAGGGATTACACTGTGGAACCAAGTCATTTTCCCATTGTAGGCACCCATCGGTTAAGTCTGAGACTGACAGAAAGCAGCTTCTTCCTACCGCCTCCTGCTCTTTGGCAGTTGAGACTCAACCCCATACAGTGCAGAAGGTAGTTAAAAAGGCTGACAAGTCAGTGAGCAAAGGTTTTTTGACGCAAAAATAAGTGGAAGAGAAAGAATTCTTCCAAGTAGTACCAGCAGTCAATGTGGGCCATTATCTTGCAATTTGAGTCTTGATCCCGGACTCAGGAATACCTTCCTCTCTCCCTCAGCAGATCTGAGAAGATAAATACAGTGTGTTAGGATCCACTTCTGATTCTTTGAGGCAGGCATTCTTCAGTGCTTCTTCAGTGGTGGAGCTCACCTCCACCACGCCTCATTACAACATGGTTTCCCTTTAGCTAGACTTCTGTCAGGAAAATTGACTCCTTGGAAGATATCTCATATTTCTCTAATCACTTAGATTACCACTCAGACGAAGAGACAGGATCAGCAAGCTAAGATCTCCTGGAATCAGGCATCAACTTTGACAGCATGATGTCTTCTTTCCTGGTCTTCGATTCCTTCTTTGATGCTTTGAGTGCCAAGCTAGATTAAAATGGTTAAGCAATGGTGCCCTCAAACCAGTTTATTCCACATTCAGCTCCATGATACCCATAAATGCTTAGTGCACTACCTGGCGTTTGTGCTTCTGGTTCTGGTTGGTCTTATGTCACGGCCTTGCCCATCTTCCAGCCATTCCATTAGGGTCCTCAACTCACAGGGTAGTGCCAGCTGATCCTTTCCCTCAGCCACCACCTTACCAGAGCCAACATTGTTAATGAGTACATAAATGTTGCATCATGGTATTTTTCGGTCAGGGCCAAGACACTGGAAACTATCCATTGAGGTGCTGGGCTGCTGCCAGAGACTTGAGGTTTTTATGCTTTTGCATTTGCCACACAAAACATTTGTTCCAGGTGGAGCCTCAAGTCCTCAAACATGCAAAAATGTGTTGAAGAAGTCCCACACTGAGCCTGCAATATCCACATTCCTCAACCACAAATACATGGGCCCAACAATTGTTCCAACTATGCTATGGGGAGTCCTCCCAAACACCAATAGTAGTGAACAAGGTCTGTTCGCATGGCCAAGGTGACCAAATTCAAATATGAGAACTACTAGAAGAAAATATCCCAGTCTTTATGTCTCTCATTGCTACTAGCAAATACCAGTGCAATCGTGGATAGATAAGTCCTCCAACTAGAATTTGGTTGGTATACCGCCAGCCTGCATTCGGGAAACGACCTTTACAACGCAACTTTTACAACGCACTACCATTACATCAAAACTTTTACAACCCAACATCCATTACATTGCATGCCGTTACAACGCAACCATTACAACGCATGGCACTACAATGCATACCACTACAACGCATGTCATTACAACGCATACCATTACAACGCATAACATTACAATGCATAGTACCCTTACACTATCCAACACTTACCCTACTGTTGCACCCCCTGGAGTTAGAATAGTAATTTTTACCCCTACACTATCCAACACTTACCCTACTGTTGCAACCCCCTGGAGTTAGAATAGTAATTTTTACCCCTACACTATCCAACACTTACCCTACTGTTGCACCCCCTGGAGTTAGAATAGTAATTTTTACCCCTACACTATCCAATACTTACCATACATGCAATGTAATGTTATGCGTTGTAATGGTATGCGTTGTAAAGGTAGTATGCATTGTAATGGAATGCGTTGTAAAGGTAGATTTTAAAAATTCGTTGTAATGGCATGCGTTGTAATGGAATGCGTTGTAATGGATGTTGCGTTGTAAAAATGCGTTGTAAAGGTATGCGTTGTAAAAGTATGCGTTGTAACGTCATACATCCCTGCATTCAATCCCTGATGATGACTACAAATGCATGCTCAATTTAGGGATGCAGCAAAGCAAAAACCACAGATGCCCAAAACTCTATTGATACTGCTGCCATGGCCATGAAAACTCATCTTTCCTGGTCCTGCAAGAATGGCTTGACCTCTGGACTTAAACTTTTCATCTCCTCAACAAAGTAAGCATTGTAGGAGCACAAAATATCTATGTTCATAGACAGTTCACTGAATGTCAACCAGTTGGTACCAGCAAGACATGAACTATCTTCCAGATGACTAGTGCTTTATTGTGTTTTAAGGACAAAGTCTAATTTTACCTCCAGTCTCTGGCCAATTACAACTCTTGGCCTCGATCAATGGCTATTCAGCCATTGATCGAGGCAAAGAGGCCCAAGTGAATTCCCTGGGTAGGTAATTGTCAAGCATTCTACCATTGTTACCAGTGTGGCGAGGGAAAACATTCTCTTTCCTGCCACCAGCCAACAAAATTACCAGAGTTTCCTGTATTCTCACAGTGACACTTTAGCCATCACAAAGTGACCTCAGTGTTAGTTGATCTCCAGACACCTATCTCAGGAAATACGTTGTCACCTTTCCATATGAAAATGAACTTGGCTCCAGTATTCCTTATTTCTACATTGGAACAAAATGGGCTTCACCCAATACTAGACCTGTACAATCCCAACAGTTCCTCTTGTTTTTAAAGTTCAAGTTGCTTACTTTTGCTCAGGTACAAGTCAGAAGCAAGCAATATTATCATCTGTTGACCTAGTGTATACATACATTGACGTACCTGTGCAAATATCATGCAAACCATTCCTCACATTGATAGTGGGGAGTTAGAATTTCCAATAAATGTGGTTTACATTCTGCCTCAATATTCCCATGAAAACCTTTCCCGAGATCCTGCCTCTAGAATTTCTCTTACTGTTGCTGCAGAAGACTTGCAGCTACCCATTTTTGAATGATCATCTAGTGAAGGTGTCTTCCGGACACTTGACTATGAACAGATTTGATACTTATTTTACAGCACTAAGTTCTCAGTCAACTACTTAAAACTCTCTCCTAACCTATTCAAGAGAATTCAATTTGTTGAGATCATTCTGACCTCAGTGCTCTCAAAAAAGCCCTTTTCAAAAGGAGCATCGTCCGTCAAGGAGAAAAGTAAGACTGTTCCAAATTAGGCTTTGTCTATCACAGCAAACTTATCATGAGACCTCTGCAGCTTTACCTTTGGGATCAGCTTCTGGAGAGCCAGTCCAAATTCATTTCACCTCAGGTCTCCTCCTGCTACTTGGAGGTAGTGACTCCATGACCTGAAGCTGTTGCTGTCTGTGACCATCACCAGTCACAATCACATGTTCTGGTCACCACAGACTCTGTGGAGAGTCTCTGTGGAGACCTATTTGTCATTGTCCTCTGGGGCAAATCTAATGTATCCCTCCAAATAAAGGTGTAGAGTTAAGGGTAGAATACTTGACCTTCCTAGTGTTCCTTCTTGTACATAGGGACGATGCAGTGATGGTAAACACTGACAATACTACAGCTCTGTTCTATATCAGGAAGTATGGGGAGCAATCTGGAGATAGCAACATTTCAATGACTCTGACCGCCAAGTTCAGAAACTTTGCTAAAGAATGGGCAGGTGTCCAGGATCCCCAGAAGAAGGGTTAACTTTAACCTTCCATCTGACTCCCTGTTCTACATTCCCCCAAAAATATCAAGGACTGTCTGGGCGCTTCGTCATCCTGGGGCCGTATCATGAATAGGGTGCACTTTCCCTGTTTGCGCCACAACGCACCTTCAAGCAAGTGCGCTGTGCGCAAACAGTGAAAGCGCACCCTATCACATTGAATGCGCTGCCCTCGGGGCAGCAGCAAACTCGTGCTGCCCTGGGGGCAGCGCATTCAAGTGAAAAACTGAGTTGCTTTGAAGCAGCGGCTCTGTGTTTCTTTGTGCAGGTGGCAAACTTCCTCACTTTTAGGGGGGATTGGGGATCCCCTTGCAGGCGGGTGCAGTGAGTGACTTCACCCACTTACAAGGGAGTGTCTGAGGGTCCGTAGTGGGCGCACTGTCAGTGCACCTCCTGACAACTTCTTTGCCTCTGCACCCACGTCTATAATATGGCGCGGGCGCCGAGGCAAAGAGATTCCTTCATTTGCATGGGGCCATGGCTCCATACAAATGAGGGAACGCCCTCCTGAGAAAGCGCGGCTCTGTATGTGTGCCAGCACTTTCAGTATTACAGAAGGAGTCACACAAGGGTCTGCAGCCCTTTCTGAAATACCAAAATGCCCAGGGGGTCACAAAGTGGGCGCCAACGCCTGTTGCACCCGTAGAACACTTTTATAATATGGCCCCTGGTGTCCTGTGGCCTAGTATAGCCGGGCTTGGTTCTCAGCCATCCTGCACCATCTTCACAAGGAGATTTGGGCCAGATGTAGGTCACCAAATACCGGTCGGTAACGGACGATTTCGGCCGTTACCGACCGGTATTTGGGATTTGACATGTAGGTGGCCTTAATTTTACTGATTCGGTAAATTTACCGATTCGGTAAAATACCGAATCGGTAAAGTCACCGAATCGGTAAATCCAGATGTAGGTGGCACTTTAAACAGTGCCACAGGCCAATACCGATTCGTTATTTACCACCAAATACTATTTAGTGGTAAATAACGAATACCTGTGTACATGCACATCTGTGCATGTACACCTGTGCCATGTGGCACACATGCATGCCCTACGGGCATGTATGTGTGTCACATGGCACACAAGCCAAAATCAGGGGTGCAACAGGGTGTCAAAGTGACACCCTGTTCCCCTTGACAAATCGGTATTTTTACTGAATCAGTATTTACCGATTCGGTAATTGACATTGATTCCTATGGGCCTCAAGGCCCATAGGGATCAATGGCAATTACCGAATCGGTAAATACCGACTTTTTAGCTACATCTCATTTACCGAATCTAGAATACCGAATCGGTAAAATTCGGTATTTTAGAGTCGGTAAATGAGGATTACCTTCATCGAGCCCTTAGTCTTTTAACAGGCACCCTTGTTGACCATGGAAGTGTGTCAGAAGGAAGGGTAAGTAGAGAGTTCATAATCCCTTCCTAGATTCACTTAGTTTGAATGCCTGGTTCCTGGGCAGCAACTTTTTGCCCATATATGCCTCTCCTTCAAGAAACTGGGAACTCTAGCCGCTAACGAAAAAAATCGGCCAACATGTCCTAGTGTCGAGTATGTGGCTGTCACGTTGCTACTAGGCTGGGTTTTACCTGAAGGCATAAACTCTTTCACTTATTTCAGAAACCATGTCAAATCCAAAATTACTGAAGAATCAGCAGTTTAAACAGACATTTGCAAGACCTACTTAGCAGCCATTATGGGCAATAAAAGTATGCTTGCCCGCCTTTTTCCATCTCTCTTGAAATCATAAAAGGCAAATTGACTGGTTTCTTAAGTCTCTTTCTTGGTGAGAGGACCTTTTCCCAGTTAGAGTTACTCTGCTCAGAAGTATTGCACTATACTGATGCCAGGCACAATATGAGGGGCATTTCATTAACTAGTTCTTTTTATCTCGCAACGTCTAAGATGTGGAAAGCCGGCATCTAAAACCACAGTTCTAGAATGGGTCCCAGCATGCATCTCTCATTCAGACATTCCACATGTATTCACTTTATATTTTAGATCTTGTTGATTTACTCTAATTGCATTTTTATTTTTTCAAGTCATTATCTTGGAAATAATCCTAATACATAAATAAAATAAAGTTTCTGCAGGGGAAATCGCTTCTGTTAAACGTCTGGCAGCTCATTCTACCAGAGGAAGCATCATTTAGAGCATTTTTCAGGCCTGTTCAGCTCAGGAAGATTTGCAAGAACCCTACCCGGCCTACAACCGCATTCGCTCGGCAGACACTATAATTTAGATGCCTCGGCAGGGAGCAGTAGGGCCAAACTTCGCCCCGAGGTCTTGAAAATATGTAAAAGCTCTGGTTGCCCATGCCATTTTTACTTGCTCATTTAGTTTTACTTTCTTCGTATGGAATCTAAGCAAAGTCTGTGAACATGAAGGGAGCAGGATATAGTAAAAGTCTGCCAATGGGAGTACATAGGGTCTATCCCAATCACCACATTCTCCCGCTGACCCCAATGTCATTGGTCAAAATTGACGCACTTATGATAGGTTGTATTTCAAAAGTGGAGAGGGCATACACCTGCGTCGGGGACAGTAGCAGGGGTAAGTCTACGCCGTGACGCAACTGAGTTGTTGGCCATAGAGAGCTCTGAATGAAACAACTGTTAGAAGTTGTTTCAATTGTGTACCCTCAACAGCAGGATACCTCCAAACAAGAAATAATAGAGTCAACATAACAGGAAACCCGCCCCCTCTAAAGGGTTGAAACCAGTAGCAAGCAACCAGACTCCTTGAAACCTATATGACCAAGTGGAAAAAGGGTCTCCCCTCCCCAGAAGCTGCCTGACCAGGGGTAAGCCAGTGTCAACCCCTAAAACCTGTATGTCCAAGGGCAAGCAATCAGCAAGCCCTGAAGCCTCCGTGTCCAAGAGCATAAAGCAAGAAGGAAACCGTTGAGCCTGTGGAGCCAGGGAAAGCAGGCAGGACCACTTGAAGCTTGAAGTTTGCAAGACAAGGACACAGTGGTCGGAACCCCCACGTCTCTGCGACCCAGAGCGAAAAGACAGAGAGGAACCTGTGAAACTAGAGTGCCCAAAGGCAATCATGCATGATTCCTCTACAACCCCTGAAATCTGTGTACTCAGTGGCATGAACCTTTGAAACCAACGTGGCCAAGGGTAAACCGGCACGGTTCTATGTCACTATAGCTGTGTGTCACTATATCTACAAAGACCCTACTGCTTTGTGAGACCTTACCTTACATCATCTCGGAGGAAAGCTCCCTTGCTCACCATCCCCCACCTTTGAAAAAAAAATTGAATAAAGTTACTTTCTACTTTATTTTTAATGAATGGGCACTTATCCTCATGTATGTGTCTTTGTGTGTGTGTGTGTGTATATATATGTATATAGATGTATATATATATATATATATATACATATATATATACATTTATTTACATATATATATATAGCTATACACATACATATATATATATATATATATTCACTGAAAAAAACATAGGTTATAGACCATATATAGTTAGGAATTAGCATTAAAAAACCTTATTTTACTCACACAAAACCATTGAAATTCCATATATAGTTAGTTGCACTAACTATATATCGCGCACCCGCAATCCACTGCTGATCATGTCACATATTACATCATTCATGACATGGTCAGTGACATCACTGATGACATCACTGATGACATCTCAAATGACATCACTGATGACATTACTGATGACAACATCCAGTGACTGTATGTTTCTGTAAAGTTAAAATATGTCTTACATATTGAAGAATGAGTGGATGTATAAGTGTCTGGATGAAGGATTTAGTAGGTGCGTGACTGACTGTATGAGTGAGTGATTAAATGTGTCTCACTGAATGCATGGGTTAGTGACTAAACTGTCTTAATTTGTGCATCATTATGTCTGTTGTGATGTAAACTGCTGCATGTGTTGATCATTAGCTATACGAGAGGCTATATGTGTTATTAATTGGTTGCCCAAGTATTTCTATGGGAGATTGAGTTTGTGTGGGGGTGGCTGGAAGGTGTGTGACTCTATGCATAGATGTGTGAGCAGTTTATTCACTAGGTGTATGAGTTCAAGAGTGCATGTGGAAACAGCTACATGGGCAGTTGACTGTGTGCATGAGTGTATTGATGAGTGAATGGATATCTCAATGCTACATGTCATAGTAAGTACATATGTAAAACACAGTACATGTGAGAGTTGGCATATATAAATAACTGTGCATGAGAGCCACTGAATGAGTGAGTGGTTGTATCGATCATTGTGAACTTGTATCAGGGATTGTATAAGAGAGTAAATATGTGTTAGTATATGTTTCAATAAGTAAGGTGTGTTTAACTGTATAGTTGAAGAAATGGAGGTGAGATTGTTTCTTTGCATGACTGACTGGGTGTGTGAGTAACTCCATGGATGAGTGGCAGTGTGTGAGTGTCTGTATACACTGAGTGTATCTAAGGTTATATTAGAGTCTGAAGAGGTTTATCGTATTAGCACAAGAATGATGTCAAATGAGATGTCATCAGTGATGTCATCAGTGATGTCATTTGAGATGTCATCAGTGATGTCATCAGTGATGTCACTGACCATGTCATGAATGATGTAATATGTGACATGATCAGCAGTGGATTGCGGGTGCGCGATATATAGTTAGTGCAACTAACTATATATGGAATTTCAATGGTTTTGTGTGAGTAAAATAAGGTTTTTTAAATGCTAATTCCTAACTATATATGGTCTATAACCTATGGTTTTTTCAGTGAATTTCAATGGTTTTTTAATAGCAAATATCATAAGCTGTCGAATGTCAAGTACGTGGTAAGTAAAAACATTTTCGTGTTTATGCACACTGATCTGCTTTGAATGCTGCCCCCCACCCCTCATTTCTATTAGGAGTATCCTCTCTTTGCAGATAGTGAAGGGTAGTTAACGCAGGCCTTTGCCCCCGTTGTAATCCGTCGTGCCTGCTTCTCTCTCCATTTGATTGATTGTTCTCTTTGGTTTATTCTCTATTTACAAACAAGCACAGAGTCGCAATACTCTGTTTAGTCTTTGCAGATAGCGAAAAATCGTGTAAAAAAACAAAAGGAATCGAGCAAAATCAGTAGGCCACTAATGGGATCTCTTTTTGACCTCCCTAAAATAGAAACATTAGGAACAACCTGTTGATAATACCAATGTGTATGTACATAAGCGGCGTTCATTTGTGTTCACAGTACCCCTTGTTGATTGTTTGAATCGAGCATTGAATTGTTCGAAGTTGGTTCTCTTAAGAATCTTCTCTGCCTGCAAACGAGGAAGAATAGGAATATTCTCTCTCCCTTTGCAGATAGTGAAGGGTAGGTAACGCAAACCTTTAACACGTCGTGCCTATTTCGTTCCTCATTGATTGATTGTTTCCCCAAACATTGACTGTTTGGGAATTGGTTCTTTTTGGAGGTATTCCCTGTTTGCAAATATACGTAGGAAAATCTTTGCAAATAGTGAAAGGGTACGTAATGCGGACCTTTCTCCCCCGTTGTAATCTGTCATGCCTATCTACTCCCCACTGATTGATGCACCTGTTTCACCCGGACCATTTACTAGAGATACGTCATCTGGCCCGACCAGAGAGCACCCCTAGTGAAAAGGACATATGCAATAATAACGAAGTGATCACTGTATCCTGTTAACAGAAACTTTAGCATGAAACAACCTGGAAAGAAAAGAATAGGAAAACGAAAATCAATAGGCCACTGATGAACATGAACTTTTATTAAACAACGAACAAAGAAACGATAACATAACGTAATGATAAAACCTATTAATGTCCTAGAAACAAGAAAACGTTAAAATATGCCAGTGGTGAGAGACCAGAAAAACAGTAAGAGAAACCAAATCACCCCTCGCTGTCCCACCGCCTGCCACGCCAAAAAAATCGATAGACTAGGGAAAATGCAAGTCAGTAGAACATCCGCCCCCACTCTGGAAACTTCCAAGGTGGGGCAGGGTTGCGGCTACGCCCAGCCGGGAGCAGCCCATATAAGGCGGGTCCTGCTGCCACGCCTCGGCCAGGAGATCCTAACGTAGGGTGTAGCCGGAGGAGAGGCCGAGGCCAGCGGGACCCGGCCAGGGGATTGCCTTTACAACGCTGAAGAGTTGCAGGGGGGGGGAATATCTCCTCGACCCTCCCCTCTCTCTCCCAGTCCGGCCGCGGTGGCCCTTGACAGTTTCAGGTAGTCCCGCCACATGCTCTTCCGGTCCGCCCACCAACGGTCGGGGGGCCGAGGCCGACGGGATCCGGCTGCAGCCGATAAACCAAGGAACCCGTTCATGGGGCCAGAGCCAGGGGCGTCCGGCCGACATCCACCGGAAGCCCGGCCCGAAGACGGACGGGACACTTCTTCTTTCTTGAATAATGGCTGCGACAACACTGGGGGGGGATGTCTTGCACATGCCTCCGACCCCCCCCCCCTCGTCCTCATCGCCTGGTCCGGCCATAACAAATCTCAAGCGAGACGCCGTGGGGTGCACTGTGAGGGAGAGACCGTGTGAACAGGCCTCTCCCGCCTCCCCAGGTGGAGGCTTCCCAGCTGCACCCTCAGCGCTCCAGGCGCCCGGAAAAGGGTTCTTCCACTGTGGCCATGCTGCAACGTCTCGCCCGGCAGGGTGGAGCCCGTCCGCTCATTTGACCCCGCGATCGCCAGTAGCTACCGAACTCTCAAAATGGCGGTCGACCTGGCAAGAGCGGGCCCAGCATAAAGAAATGGCCCGGTCACTGGTTGACTCCACCACCGTAGTCCTCCACGACCTTGAAGATTCTAGAGGAGCCGCGGGAGTCTCCGACCCCCGATGGGGAATGACTGCCATGATCGCCCGTGGAGTGACAAAACTGTATCCGCGGGACGTCGGCGCTCCCATGCTGGTGCCAGCCTCACTTTGAATTACTAGAATCCTGCAGACCTCAGTTCCGGTGAAAGCACAGTGTGACCCGGTAGGAAAAATTGTTGCACCCTCTCCCCTTTTTGACTGATAGTTCAAACCACTGATCCTTTCCTTTGCCCTTTTAACGGAACTTTGGACTGCCTCCCCCTCTTTTACATTTTCTAGAGAAAACAAAACATTAACCACTACATTAGCATAGCAGTTGACACCAGAACTGTTTTCAAATTGAAAACCAACAACATCTTCAACAGAATCCTTTTTGTTTCTGCTGTGACCCTGCTACAGCACAGGCATTGTCCCCAGCAGTAATTCTGCAATGCCGGTAAGAATAGCTGTGGTGCCTACTGGACTCACTCACCCCCGCGGCGCCCCACGCCGTTATTTGCTGGGCGGCAACTTACTAGACACCACTTTCGTGCCATCTAGATTTCAGCGCATTCTGCTGCCTTGGAACTATTCGCACAACAGACTGCTACTGACGACCCACCCCCAGGCAACATCTCCTGAATTTTCATAATTTGAAAGAACTAGTAACATGTCCTCATCAGGAATTCAAAAGAAATTGCCACGGTCTCTTCGTTGTTTAAATGTTTTTACTGTTTTTGTTTTGTTGTATATATTTATATGTTATTAAAGTTTTATATTCCTACTACTTTGTTGGAGTGCTATATATTTTTAATGTGACACATAATTGTAAAAACTTTGATGTACAAAGAGTCATTCCTGGAATCTTCCGCTTCAGGCTCGGTCCCCTCCCCAATCACAATACAGGATGGTTTTCAGATAGTAGGAACACGTGTGGTGTGACGGATCTCATCGGGTGTGGGCCTTGATCTACTATAACTCCTTTGAAGAGGGGTGATTCTTTACAGCTGGAGCCATAAACTACATCTGCAGGGCTAGCTGATAGCCTGGACAATCGGACACAGAGGAAGAGGAGTGTCAGAGGGTGCGGTAGTGAATAGGGCGAAAGGGAGGTGTCGGGCGGGCACAGAGTGTGATTCTCAGGGAAGAGCAGCGCAGATGGGGGGAGGTTTATTGCCCATGCATAAGACAGAGAGCGGGGGTGACCAGTGCCTGGGGAAGATGCTTGCGAGGGTGGGGAGCCATGCTACGAATCGACAGCGTGCAGAGAGTGGGTCTGGTCAAGGCATCTAAAATGGCTGCCGTGCACGACAAAAGTGTGGCATTTCAAAAAAGGCAAGATGGCGCAAACAATGTTTTTCAACACTTCCTCATTTCCTTCGAATCGAACGTTAACAGACGTTGGTGCATATTACCAAAGTTAAGCGATATTTATCGCTAACGATGCTTACCAACGAATTTTTTAACGCAACTGGAGCGCTGCCCGGTCCGCTGTTACAGATATATATCTTTTTTTAAACGTTAATTTCTCAAAATCCACTGGAGCACATATATTGAGACCTACAAAAGGCACATCGGGCTACCAGTCCCTACAATTTTGCCAAGTTTCGTGCAAATCCATTCAGCCGTTCGGGCTAAAAGTGAGGCCAACCGCCCTATGGAAAACTCAATGTTAAAAACACGTTTTGGGACCCCCCTTTTTTCTCGACCCCCCCCTGGACGAACCCCCCCCAATTTTCAGGGGCTGCTCAGAAACAAAATGTGCCATTTTCCTGAAAATTTCAGCCAATTCCGTCCACAAACGCCAAAGTTATTAGACATAGAATTTTCAAAAAACCCATAGAGAAAAAATCCTAACTATATATACCTACTGGCGACCGCCAGTAGGTAATATATATATATATTTATATATATTTATATAAGTATATATATATATATACACACACACATTTTTACATATACTAACACCTACCTACTTAACTTCTTTAATTATATAATGTACTCTCTGGAAGAATCCAGCAAGTGGACATGCACAGACAGAAACTCCCCAAACCACTGTAATCTAAGGTAATCTAAGTCAGGCAGGCTCTGAACCGTGCGTGACTCAGAAAGAACAGGCAGGGACCCCAGAAACCCGCAGGACCGGTGGCTGGTCCCCTGAAAGCGCTGCGATCGAAGGTGCGGCGGCAGAAGCCGCTGTAATGTGTGACGCCCCACACGTGCGTGCAGCGGCGCGGCGTTCTGAAGTTCTGCTAATTGAATAACTGCTTGCAGACTCATTAGCGTAATTAGAAGGAAGCGGAAAGGTGCATCTGGAGAGGAGGAAGGATTAATATATTTCTCCTGCTGGAACAAAGCCGCCGACGACAGAATAAACGGGACGGAGGTAGGGAAAGAAAGAACACGAACTAAAAGGGGCGTGCTTTCAACACAGCCAACTCAGCTGAGGGCAAATGTTAAGGGCTAACTACATTAGTGTTGAAACAAATTCTGAGACTGTGTCCAATGACTGCGCGGGAACTAACTGCTGGAAGTCACGTCAAAGAGAAACAATATGACAGGAACATGGATGTCAATTTATTAAAATACTAGTGGTCGCGGAAGTGACATCGCGTGCCCTTTGACCTATTGATGGCATCACAGGAAGTGACATCACGGAATCGCTGACCCAATTACCTTATAGGATATAATATCACATGACCTCTGACTTGCTGTCACCGTGGGATATCCCTGTATTTGGAGCTGGTGCATTTTAATGCAATCTGGCCAATTGTGAAGTGGGTAAGGTAGAACATCTTATGTGTGTGACATGCTTGTTTTCAAGTTATCCTTAGGACTCTCATTTTGTCAACTCTACCATAATTATAGTTAAAAAAAATTACGTGTTTCTCTCTGTGGCCCTAATTGAATGATCACCAATTCCAAAGTTTTTTCAATAGTACATTTAAATTGGACCAACAATATATTGAGCATGCCTCAGAATAGTCGAGAGGCATGCACAGTGTTCAATGATAGACATGCACAGAGCAAAACCCTGAGTACTTGACATGTTGACCAGATGAAAAAGATGCAAAATACTAGCCAAAGACAATTTATTTTCATCTTGAGACACTGAATTGTGGATTAAAAAAAAGAAGCATAGTGGGCTACAAAACAGGCCAGTATGCCACAATGCAATGTGCCTGCATATGAAATGTCAATTTAAAGTTCGCCCAATGGAACTTCCTAAACAAAATATATAATTCCCTAAGTTAACCTCATTTAGTTTGTTATAAATGCAACACAATAATATGGCCTTGATCCCTTCCGCAAAACAAACAAGATGATGGACGGAATGTTGCACAATGGCAAAACATTTATCCCCAGTCACAGATCTGGGTTTAATCCATCGTTATTTTGCTCACCAAGCCACCCCAGTTCAGACATGGCCATATGCAAATCAGCCTTGACCCTGTGCCTCATGGGAACAGTCCAGCCCAAACTGCCAAGCCATGTCTTCCCTGGACCGGAATCAAGCATCCTAGGACCAGTTTCTGGCTATCAGCCGTCTTCAGCCAGGATAGCTTGACTCCAGTGGCGTAGCGAGCAAGGGACCCACGTCAGGGCATACCCTTCCCACATGGGGGAACAGCAAAACAAACAAGATGATGGATGGAATGTTGCACAATGGCAAAACATTCACCTCCAGTCACAGATCTGGGTTTAATCCATCGGTATTTTGCTCACCAAGCCACCCCAGTTCAGACATGGCCATATGCAAATCAGCCTTGATCCTGTGCCTCATGGGAACAGTCCAGCCCGAACTGCCAGCGCGCTTGATTTATAAGTAAATGACATACCAATATTTGTAACAGAGCCATGGTAAAATGGACAGGTTGAAAGCCATGCCTGCGGCCCAGTTAAGGCTATGTTTAGGCTTATGATAGAGTGCTGAAGACCTAACATTGGAAAACAGAGGCCATGGCACCCAACAGGCAGTTTTCAATAGCATTTAAAAAAAAAAAATTAAAGATTTTCCTCAGAGGTCATGGTTTTAAAAGGTAAGTATTTCACTAGTGTCACTCCGTGTGCGCAGACACAGTATTTTTATTATTAGTTTGCTTCAGAAATAGGTTGGGTTTACACAAACTTAAGCAACAGTCTATACAGTTGCTAAGCAGTAAGAGACTGCCGTTTAAAGTTTATAAACCACTTTTTAAAACTATAAAAAAGCTATAAAACACTTTGATCACCAAATTAGGATTTACACCTACCTCTTCTTGTGCATCTTCACTTCTAACGCGTGAAATGCACTGTGGAGGATATACACTAACCAGTGGTGTAGCAATGTTGTGATAGGTTCTAATCCAAGTAAAGAAATGTGGCCACTGCACCTGCTGCATCAATGATAGCTGGGCCTCTGAAACCTAGGCAGCTCAGCTTGCAGCTCTTCTCTCCAGCCCTATCCTTTCTTCCTGGAAGAATAGTTCTTTGAACAACAACTGCAGGAAATATTCTTGGCTCTGAGAGAGTCCTGTTTGTTTTCTGTTGTTCACTTGCGATTTCTAATGCAGGGGTCACAAGCAGAGCTGGAATGAAGGGGGAACCAGTCGCATCCCCGATCCGGCAGCTATAATTCTGCCATATCGGGGATCCATCTAGCTCCAGTGAGATATGATGAATTGGTGTAATTTGCCCATACTGGAACACAATTCAGCAGCACCCGCACGTTGTCTGCCCAGAACAGCAAATTGCAGGAGGCGAGGGAGCTTCTTATTTTCTCTTCCAGCCGGGGCCCAAAACAAAAGGCAATTTAAAGGGCCTTCATCCTCCTTTTGTTGGAGTAGAATCCTGGCTGGAAGCTTTCTGAAGCCTAACACCTAGATGCCAATGCAAAGGGGAAACAATGGCACACAGCTTGTCATCACCTCACAAGTACTTAAAAGAAACTTAAGTGCTTCAGAGATTTGGAGGCAGGTGTTTGATTTTGTGCACCCCTATATGTAAGAGATATTCACGCACTGTAAAAATGTCAGATGTATCAGTATTTATGAGTATTTACAAGAATAGCAATTTAAATAGCAATTGCAGATTGTTTTATCTAACCTCTTCGCTGCGGCGGCTATTCCGCTGCAGCGCTAAGGGGGCGAGGGGCCCGCGCGGCACGCCCATGCTGGTGACGGAACCGCTCCGTCACCAGCCTCGGTTGAGCTGTGCTGATGACGGATTGGTTCCGTCATGGCCCCGCCCGCTCAATAGAACGCGCCGCGCAGGCGCGAAATCAGCGCCGCGCAGGCGCATTGGGCGGGACATGACGGAACCGCTCCGTCATCAGCACAGCACTACCGCGGCTGATGACGGAGCGGTTCCATCATCAGCACGGAAAGAGTTAATGGTTTTATAGCGCTACTCATTCCACTGTAGGGTGTCAGGGCACTTTACATCAAAGGCACACCTTATACATTGGCAATATATCATACAACTGTGTAGTGTAAATCAATGTACAGTATGTTATAATAGAAAAAGAAGGGGTTGAAGGTGTAGGGTTTACACAGTGTCTTTACTGTTAGGGATTATATGTTAAGATTGTATGGCCAGGAGAAACACAAAGTCAGAATTTTAAACATGCCACAGGGCTTGGTGTTGTCATTTATTAACACCCAAAGAAACCCTTTTTAGCAGCCTTGTGATAAAATATTGTGAACAATCAATAAGGTTTTTAACCCATGCCTTGCAGTTTGCATGCAGGTCCTAGATGCCGGTACATAGCTTACTGTGCTATATCAAAAGGATTGCAATTTATGAAATGCAAATAATAAAAGGATCTACGTGTCAAAAGCAGTGACCCCCCTTAAATATCAATGTAACATAATAATCTGCCATATGCTTGTTACACGATGTGCTTTGCGTGAGACACAATAACCCACTTTGCTACTTTGAGTCAAGACTGTGACCAAACAAAACACAGATCTCTCCAGCAAGTGTCCAACCACCAGAGTTATCTTACCATTATTATTGTTCCGTGAAATTTACTGGGCAGACACAGCTCTCTTCACAGGTGCTTTAATCGCATAGGATTTTTGAACATACACCCTTTGCAACTAATTAAGCTAGAAAAGGTTTCCTGTCATGTTTTTCCTTGATGCAAATTTCTTTGTGACCGAATGATTTTTTAAATAAATGTATGAGTTAAGTGTCAGACTGCTTGACCGCTTGTGAGTGCACCCCCTTTTTGTTGTCCACTTTGACCCCAATTTATGGGTTCCCAAACTAAAGTTCTTCTAATTTCAGAACTGGTAGCGAAAGCTATGCCAGGGGTCGCAAAAGGAAAGCCTGGGGTTGAGGCTGCGACCCTGCCCAAATGATATCCATGGACAGGAAGTGGCTTTGGCTTAAATTTGCAAAAGACATGCAAATGTGCTTAGTTTGTGTTAGGATTGAACTGAAATGACCGACCTGTCAAATCACCCGCAACTTGCGGGTATCTCCCATATCCCTGCATAATTATGCTTCTCCCATATATGCACTCGGGCCTGACTGTCAGTTTGACTAAAGGAAGGACTATGGACCTTATTTAACGCTTGGAAGACAGGCTACTCCGCAACAAACCTCTCAGAGTACTGTCTGTCGAACTCACGGACAGCCTCCTATGCTTAAAGTCAGGAGGACTGCCATGTTTATGTCAGCAGAGCCTTTGCAGGTTCTGCCAGTAGAAACCTTTGACTGACAACCTGAAAGTCATTGCGCTGCCAGCCAAAGTACTATCGACTGTCCGTCCTATTTAGGGTAGATGTTCTCATGTACTTTTTTTCCTTGTTAGATTCTGTTAGGAAAAGCCTGGTGGTCCCGTACAGGAAAGCAAACAAATGACCTTCACAGACACTGGGAGAAAACTCTCAGCAAGTTTGCTCAGTGACCAGCCACAATAGAAGCTCTTCTAAAGGCATATAACTTCTCGTCTGTCTGGTAGGGATCTCCTAAATATATTGGTTGATCTTCCGCAAGGGTGGTGGAGAAAACCCCTCTGCTCTACCCAAGCGACTCTACGGACGAGTAGCCAACCTGTCATTCTTCCTCACAAATCAATCACTTGAAAACATTATCTCCTCCTGGGTGACTTGTGAAGTCTCTGATCACACACTGACAGGTGGACAGGAAGTTAAATGCCTAATTTCAGACTTTGATTCTACTACCTTCTTTTAATCTATTGTCCCCTGGTCGGTAAGAAGCTTGTACATTTTTTATGGCCTTGATACTGGCAGCACAGACAGTAATACGAGGTTTCAATGCTTGGACTGAATGTGTCAAAAATTGAACAGTAACCTGTCATTTCTTAATTGTATTGTCCTGAACAGTGCTTACCGAGAGCATCACAGGCACTATCCCCATTCATGGGCACACATTGGTCCTAGTCTTTGCAGATGTGGAATTTCTATATTATGTACCTGGCAGCCAAAAGGGGCATCTCACTCTTGCATCATGGACAGGACTTGGAGCAAATTCCACCTGATTAGGTCTGGGGCAGAATTAAATAGCAATAGCCCAATAATAATACCGTTAAATCCTTACATTGCCCTAGTATTCTCTAATTTCAACCAGTGGCTAGGTTAAACACAAGATACCTTATCCCTACTCAAGAAGACACTTCTACTACTAATTGGAAATTCAACAATTGGTTTAAACAGCAGAGTTCTTGAAGATGAAGCGCCTCCTTGATAGACTTAGAAAGGGAAATCAAAATAGTCAAAAGAGGATTAACTCGCTTGTAAATCACGATAAAATAAAAAATGTAAAAACCTCATGGAGGATGCAAAAAAGGCTTAATTATCTGCCTGAATTAAAAACTTTGCGGATCTCACACAATATTTTTTTTTTAGAATTTTAGAGAACATGAAACTCTGTCAGGCATCAGCACTCAAAATAACCTAGTTTATAAATGGCGTGCTATTCTTAACAATTCCCCTTCACCAAGATTTCAAACATCTGACTACTGTGCATGGAAGTCACGAAATAAGGCCAGAAAAAATGAAACATGGTTCCATTCTCTGTGGTTGAAAGTCCTCCTTGTATGTCAGATTTATCTCTTTCGCCAAATAATAAAGTCATACCTTTGATTAAATAAAAGTGTGGCTTGATATTCTCATGCCTGTCTGGGCACTGGGAAAAAAGGCATCGGATAGGATCACACCCTCAGTGGTACTTTTACATCATCAGCTCTGGCAAAGCACTTGCACTTAGAAAAAAAAACACTTTTTCGCTTTTGAAGAAACCATATTTATACCCTGTTAGATTATCAAATTACAGGTCCATAACTAATCTGCCCTACCTGAGGATATTGCTAAAAGCAATCGTCACCAAACAACAAATCAATGATCTCGAAACAAGCGATCGGCTTTGCCCTTTTCAGGCAAAGTGCAGAGCCATTGGGCCTTGAATTGGTCCTCCAGGCTCAGTCTGATTAACAAGACCAGATTACAGATGAAGGCAGTGTCAGTGCGGTTATACTTTTAGCTTTGTTGCCAGTGTTCGAAACTTTCGACCATGAGACTACTTGAAAAATTAGAGGTCAATTGGAGCCTGGTGGAGCTCCTTCACAAAATGGCACAGCTCTGCCTTGCTGAATTCACAGTTCCCCAGCTCCTTTTAGAAGTAGGTGTGCATCAGGATTCTGATGTGGGAGTCTAAACTGCAAGTACTTACTTTGCAAAACTGTACGTGCTAGGGCCCTTCTCAAGAGGCGATGGCAGCCTGCACCACCCATTGCCTCGGCCCTCACGAACAATGACAGCACCAACACAATTACTAATCATCACACTCCATCAAGTCTGACAATTCAGACTATTCCAGGCCACCCAAAGCAAAAGTGTTGCAGGTATTATTCTTGTTTACTTATTAAACACGTGTTGTCTTCATCTCAAAATTTGAGGGATTGTGCCATCATGAAGTGGACTGTTAGTAGTGCCAATGTTGAGAATTAGGGGCTGGTGGTGCTCACCCGGAAACTGACAGCTCAAATTAAGCACTGCTCAGCTGGCTATGCCATTGAATGCCTGTGAACTGACAGCCTGTCCACCATTAGGCTACCAGACTTCAGCAGGAAAAGCCCCACCATATCTTGTACAGGGATACTACCATAGATAGTACCTTTAAGGAGTTGCCTTCCAAGACTTAGCAATCCTAGGAAGCAAAATGGGAAACTGCTCTTGACCCAAAGAAAGAAAGCGCCCCATTTATCAGGGATAGTTTTCTTTTGAAACCTTGTCAACTTTCTGTAGGGTAAAACTACAAGATTTTGAGTTTTACAACTCGTACACTGTTTTTTAGGTCTCGCCTAGCGTTGCAGCGCGAATGCACTGCCATTGCTTTATGAGGCATGCAGTATACACTTTAGTGTGGAAGCTTCGTGTAAGCTCCATCCACTCTCCACCCATGTTTTTTATTGGCTTAGGTCCTAAATGCTGCCTTCGATTGATTTTCGGCTTGTTAGTCCCTCTTCATGACGAGCATGTCATCATTTGTATCCTCCCACAGCTATGGGCCCCTTTACTCCTGCACAATTTTCTTCCCTGTCTCCCCCCCTCTGCCCCCTCCCGCAGTCCCGATCTTCTTGGAGCACCCCCCCACTCCCATTCCTGCCTTCTTGCCCGCTCGCCACCGGTACTCTAGGGAGGAATTTGATTCATTTTACAGCAAAACCAGGCGGACCTTCTGGATGCAACAGGAGCAGCCCGTCTGGGGCCAAGAAAAATCGATCGGGGCAGAGACTGGCTGGTTTTCGGAAATACACATAGGTGCCCAGAGCCCTGGATGCCTCTTTTAAGTTCATGCTAAGTTGCACCTTTGCATTGCGGGAACAGTGGTTCTGCGAGGTAAGCGCCGGTTTGAACAGCAATGCCACGGTTACCGCATACCGGAGCTGATGGGGTAATTCGATCCCTTGTTGAGTAGGCGTGATTTTGGCCGCAGCTGTACGCCGGGGGGAGCATTAGGGCATCGAACAGAGCTGGAGGCCCTTGGGTCAAGTCCCTAGGGGGGCCCCCCTGTGTTTTAAGCTAGGGTATTAGATCATGCAAGGGAAAGTAGCTCAGTGGTTGAGTGCATCCTTGGAGCGTAGGAGGCCCTGGGTTGAGATCCGGGCTTCGCGAGGGAGGCTGTTCCATAAATTAACCAAGCCAATTTACGTTTGTTGTTGTGATAACTAAAAGGCAGCTCTCTTTGGAGTAGCTGCCTGAAATGTGTTCCAATTATCCAAGAACCCTTGCTTTCACAGTAGTCTGCCATTGTTAGCAAATACTTTTTACCTTTTTCTTCAGAAATATGGGCGCCTGGAAGTGGCTCTGCATTGTGTAACGATAGCACACATATCTCTGAATGACCGACAATTGCCTCTGTGTCGACCAGTTAGCTCAGTTGGTTAGAGCTTCATGCTAATAGCGTCAACATCACGGGTTTGATCACTGGATTGACCGAAATTACCCATCATTAAAATAAAAAGTCAGAAAGTTTATTCTGGTAATTAAGTGGGCTTTGATGTTTGTACCAGGAGGGGTGCCATGTATGGGCCAACCCCCTTCTGTGATAACTTCCGCCCCCATGTTTTGTGACTGCAATTAGAGATGTACATCGTTGGTAGATTGAATGATGGCAGGACGGGGAAGGGATGCAATCCAATGTCCTGTGCACATTTGCAATGTTTGGCGAAGAGGCCCATCCCTTGTATGGGTCTTTTGGAGGGGTCGCTTATCATACACTTAATAACTCCTTTTCTAATTTGGAATTGCTCAAAAACATCTATTAAAGGTTGGCCGCCGGATTCTGATGCCATTGTATCAGCGGTTGCAGGTGGGTGGGTTTGCTCAAGGGCACCCATCAAAGGATTGTATCATGCCAGTCTTTGAGTTCCTGCTTGCAGCCTATAACATAATCATGGGATCCTGCGCCGCTTTCGAGGGGGCCGAGCGCTTATTAAAGCTTGTCTAGCTGGTGTAAGCTTCACCTAAAAAGAACACAGGCATGTGCGTTCGGGGTTCCCATACAGCAATTAGATACAAAGGTTGGGAACAATCGGACACACTGATTTGATTTTTAGATTTATAAAGCGCAACGAATGCCCGGAGGTGTCTTGGCGCTAACAGCTAAAAGGTCGAGTCAGAGTGGAGACGGGCTCATTAAAGATCTTGTTGAAAAAGCCAGGTTTTTAGAGATTTCCTGAATAAGGTAAGGTTCGGGCTGTTTTTGATTGAAAGAGGTAGGCTATTCCAAAGTTTAGCCGCTCTTACCAGAAAACTCCTGCCCCCCCAACTAACCTGCTTAAACCTAGGTGCTTGGAGCAGCTTCTGTTGTACCGATCTGAGATTCCTGGAAGGGGCATAATATATTATTCTAGAGGTCACATAGGAAGGACCTCTGCCATGGAGTGCCTTAAACGTGATGCAAAGTACCTTGTACTGGGGCCCCATAGAGAGTAGATCGAGTGTGGCCATTACTTAGGGCGCATGAAGATAGAAAGTTAGGCTGATATGCAGACTGGCACACTCACAAAAGAAATGTCCTCGCAACCCCATAGTGCGATTAAAGCATCGAGAAATGTGCCCACAGTCGTCTGATCCAGTGATTCAGTAGCGATAGTCGCAGGGTTTTCTATTCAATCGGGTTCATTGGCTCTGCAAGTAGCCGAAGCTGAGGGCTCTATGTAACGTGTTCCATTTTTATTTGAATTGGGCAAGTAGAGGGCACAGCAGGGACTGTAAGTGGGCAAAATCCAGTGCTCTTAGCCGACACCGTAGGCGAATTGTGAAGGGTAGACGCGGCACGCGCAACAGTTTGCCTACCCTATACGGCGAGTGCGCTGTCATCCAAGCGGTCGGCACTGCCCGGGGGTAGGACTTCTTTGGAATGGTGAATAAATACGTGTCAATGGAAACATTGTGATATTTTTTCACGCACATAGCAGCAGAATCTCAAGTAGCTTCTTGCAAATAATCACTCGGCCGGAAAAGACCGTTTTTTAGGGAAGTGCAAGCAGGTGTCTGTTGCACCCCACGACATTTGAACAGCACCGGCCTATGTTTCCCACGAATGTGGGCAGTTCAGCCCTGCCTTTCATCATACGGTTCGCTGGATAAGAAAGCTTTATTATTTGTGGGAAAGCAGTGCAGCTCAGTCTTTCACCCTTCAAAGGTCTGTGCACATTGCCAGATAAAGCAAGTTGTCATCGTGGGTGTGTGGGCAGGTGTCCCTCACACGCCCTCATGGGTGCACAGTACCTAATTATGTTAACAAGATGGGGCGATGGGGCATAACTTGATCTGCCGATTGTGGGATGAGAAACCAGGTGAGAAACCAGGTTCAAGTCCCCTCATAGGCTCAACATCCAATGACTCCGGGCAAGTCACTCAATTCCCCGGCATATAAAAAACATGAAACTGCCCTTGTTTCCCGCAGAGGACGTGGCATACCAGCTAGAGCTGACAATGGGGGGATAGAGAGCAAGGTTAGAGCCCCGCCATATGCACAGCATTTGGGAATGCTGGGCAATTCACATATTTTCCCAGGCAGAAAAACAAACATAAATATGTCCATGTTTTCTTTCGCGGGGGGGGGGCTACAGTCTGCCATACATAGCGAGTTCTCGTTCTATGTATTTGCGATCAGGTGTCTGTTGTACACTTCCAAGTTGATGCATGGACCCTGCTCATGTTGTCTGCCTAAGGGACAGTGCATTTCAGCCTTTTATCCTTGTGGGTCACTACAGTCTGCCATATATGAGGCAAGTTATTACTACGTGTTTGTGGGCAGATGTCAGGGCATGTTTTAAAGGCCTGTAGCACGGGGAGTGTTAACCCCTTGGCTGCGGGGCTAATTCCCCCGCTGTGCTAGGGCGGGGGGGCGCGCACAGCGCCCCGGTGCTTGTGACGAGCTCAGCTTGTCATGAGCCACGGTGGCCGTGTGCTCATGACGAGCTGAGCTCGTCACTGCCACACCCGTTTTCATAGAACGTTCAGCACAGCGGGGGAATTAGCCCCATGTGCGAGCGTTCGGACCGTTATGACGAGCTCAGCTCGTCATGAGCACGCGAACACCGTGGCTCATGAGGAGCTGAGCTCATCATGAGCGTCCAACGGGTTAAGGAGATCACTCATCTGCAAACGGACTTGTCACCAAAGGCCTTTGGGGAAGGCACTGTGAACCACCTTTAACAGTCTGCATACTGGGAACACATAACATGGGGTAAGAAGTTGTACCACCGACCCTCAATTGAATCAAGTTGTTTCCTTTTAAACCCGTTGTACAAGGGTCACTGCCATCATAATAAAACCGCTTCTCGATGATAGGCAGTGTTTCATTTAGTAAGGTAAACAGCATGTACGTCCAAGATGTGATGTACCAAAAGACCTCCTGAGCTTCTTAATACCTGATGCAATTATCTGCAGTTGGCATAAAAAATCAAGACCATGGTTTAAGATTTGGTATGAAATCCTTTCTATTGATTATCATTGCCTCAGACTACGGTACTCAGATCCTCTTGCTTCAGTAGTATATGAGGAGGCCCCAGCTAAATGAGACTATCTGACGGAAGAACTTGGCAAACCATCCCTTCTGTCACTCTCCAGGAAACCACTGCAGACATGGCAGTGCTCCAACCCCCTCAGCCCAGTCTAAGAGTCATTACATGTAAATGGGATAGTTGTCCCAGTGATTTCTTTGCTTTACATAAACGTTAAAAAAACACACACACAAAAAAACCTAGCTTACTCCTCCAGGAGGCATTGGGTGATGCATTGATATAATGATTAGTACAGCAAAAGCAACTTAAAGATATATTTATGGACAGCTTTCATCGGCATCAGCAACCACCTCATCACCCATGATTTTAGGTCGAGTATTCAAGACTTCTTGTATATACTTTAGTATATACTTATATGAGTATGTACTTTTTGGGCTCTGTAGATCAGCCCTAGGACTTGTCTGCTTCCACTTAAGGACTTTTTTTCTGTTCAACTGCCTCTATTTAACTGTCTTGATAGAAAACGACCAGCAGAGGTCAGTAAAGTACCAGGATCACTTTAGCATTCTCTAGATTCCAGTCCATAGAAATTATCTTCTATGAGCAGCCGTAGACAATAATATTTTTTTCAAATCATGTATTTTCAGTGATATGACCACCGAAGGCCCTGATTTTATATTGTAAACAGAGCTTTGGACTAAACCATTTCCCACTGAAAGTCAATATTTCTTCCCATGAGTTCCCATACCTGGTGTGTCTCGCAGTTTGGTGCTTACTTTCCCTCCATGTTAAAGAACAGTAGATGTTTCAGCACCCAGGCTGATGTGCTGCATAGTTAAATACATATAAGGTCCCAAAGGCGAGACCGATTGCATTGCAAATGCATGTCTATGCTGGGATAACCACATCTGCATGTATTTCCCACTCATCTATGTGACACTATGATACGATATAGACATTTAACCCCTTCGCAGCGGTGGTAATTCCCCCGCTGTGCTGGGTGGCGGGGGGCGCGCACAGCGCCCCCGTGCTCATGACGAGCTCAGCTCGTCATGAGGCACGGTGCTCGTGTGCTCATGACGAGCTCAGCTCGTCATAACCATACCCATTTCCGTGGAACGTTCAGCACAGCAGGGGAATTATCCCCGCGTGTGAGTGTTCCACGGCTCATGGCGAGCTCAGCTCGTCATGAGCACTTAAGGTGTTAATATAGCGCACACATCACTTCAGAAGGAGTATCTCGGCGCTGCACTGTTGAGAGAGCAGAAACTTCCTAAAACAACCAGGTCTTCAAACCCTTCTTAAAAAAGATAAAGTCTGAGCAAAAGCAGACTATGGGGTGGTTTAATCCAATGATTGGGTGCGGTGTAGGAAAAGGATCTACCCCTACTAGGGAGGTTTGGGGTGGTACAACTATGCGGCATCAGTAATTCGCTGGGGAGAATTGACCACCCACAAACCTGCATCACTTTAAATAGCCCTGTAAGTCAGTACCTCCAAAGACTTGAGCAAGTAACAGGCGGGCCAGTCGCAATTTGCACAAATGTTTTAAGCTGAGAGGTCCTGGGAGGTTTTGCTTTTGCACGATAAGCAACAGCCACACTTTGAAAACTGTTCTTCAACAATGTCTTTTACAGGGTCTTCTTGAAGAAAGATATAGATTCTGGATTTCTATCTAAGCTAATTCTCGCCAGCACAGAGAGACTGTGGCACTTGGGTTGTCCTGGCCGACCACAGTGGGATGGGGCGCTCATCACTTCTAGCTGCTGCCACAAATAGGGGTGGGCAGCATTCCTTTATTTTAATCAGCACAACTGCATTCACAACTCTGGGCAATGCTGCTGATTCTGCAACCCCCTGCCCTGGACTGAAACAAGGGAGGAATGCAGGCAAAATGCCACCAGAATAAGAATGTCTTTTTCTGCACAGTAAGTAATGCTTGTAAAGAGGCATCCTTGTGCTGTCCAGCACTGCCAGGAGCCAGACAATACCATTACTCTAATGGTAAATTAGGTTAAGTGAAACAGATTGCCTGGGCACTGACAATGTCTTTGGGCGGTTTTGCTCACGGAGGAGCGGATCTGCCTGAATTCTGTTTTGGGGGCTAAAAAATAAAAACATGGGTGAGTTTCTTGTCTTTCGCTTAAGATGCAGAAAATTCGAACACCTCGACTTACAAACATGACCTCAGGGCAACCCAAACCCTTCTGTTTAGGAGCACCCTTCTCCTGAGGAAGCGAAACCTCTGCTCACTCAAGCCCCAAATGGCCCTGAAAGTAGAAGTGAGGGGAGGAGGGGTGGCACCCCCAGATAATCTTATGGGAAAAGAAAGGGAAAAAGCGAAAAAGAGGTCCTTAATGTGTTTTCCAAGCAGCTTCTGTTACAGTTTCAAAGGCAGAACCAACTCTATCATTTCTAAAATTGGTAACCTTGGTTACTTTCATTCTTCTGAGGGTACCGTCGAATCTTTTTGTGGTGCTCGAGATTGTGAAAGAAGGCAGTCACATTATGTTTCTGGCACATATATATTAATAAGACTTTTGCTTGTTTTCGATTTAGACCTTACAATTTTTTTAATAAAGCAGTACCATTCGATGTACACTCCTGAAATTGCATTAGAATAAATATATAGACATGGTCAGTGACTAAAAACACATTTTAAATGTCTGAGGTATAAAATGCTCTGATGTTTTATGTTTCCATTTTAAGTATCTGTAATTTCTGTTTATGAGTCATACAGTTACAGACCTAAAAAAAATCTCTCTCTTTTGTGAGATACATACTAACTCAAAGTCATTTTGCTACACAACACCACCTGTCTTTATTTTTTGCATTTTTACAACTGTAAATATTTGAGCAAATCTGATTTTCACAAAAATGTCTGAATGTGCGCAACATGAATTGAATTGAAAAGCTGCTTATGTGGTGCTGTTATAAATATTAAGTAACACAAAAACATACTATATTACCAGCTACAGAGCACCGGCTATACATGCACAGATAAAATGCTAAAAAGCACAGTAGTGGCTAGCGACAATATTACGTGGTGGGGCGAGCAAACACTCTCTAAGAGACATCAACACTGCCTTTAGACTCAGTGCCAAAGCTCTCAATCGTGGCTTGTTATAAACAGTACTTATAACGAATCTCTGGACATGAGGCTGAAGGCAGTGTGGGTTTCTCACACTGCCTGTCAGTGGGTCAAAAAAGTAAAGCATAATAAAAATGTTTTCTTACCCACGCCATGTCCTCAGTGTTCTTCTTCTGCACTCCCAGCAGGTCTGTTATGTTATGTTATGTTAAATGAATTTCTAGAGCGCGGCTAACACCATTAGGTTTCTTGGCGCCTCAGTCAACACCACTGTACTACTCCAAACGCTTTTCTCATGCTGCTGAGAATGTTAGCAGCATGAAAAAAGTGCCAGGATTGGTTGGAGAGGCCTGGCTTGACGCTCCTTTAGGCACTGGAGACCTGTGTCTTCTTTCCACCCAGCTGTCTTAGACAGCACAAGTTAGAGAGGCGTAACGTGTGCATGCTAATGTTAATACATTTTATAGAGCACGCACAACTAAAAACCCACATCTATCCACCATTGTTTGTAACACTGAGACTTCCACTATTAGAAACTCATGAATTGTGATAGGAAATCTCAAGCCAATTTAAATCTCACCTTTCACTAACATACACAGTCACAGATCACTAAAAGAACTACTGCAATCAAGCGTCGTAGCACACCCTGGAAGTATTCGGCCACCAGGGTGGGAACCCAATGATGAAGCATGTCACCAACTAGGGAGGTGAGTGAGGGTTCTTTTATAACCCCGGGCGGTTCCAAGGCACCTCAGCCTTGAAGATTATGAGAAATTGGTCTTTGGAACATTAATAAAATAGGTAGCAAACATGTTCTTCTTTGGTCACATTAAAAGGAAACATGCTAATGGGCTACTTATTGAATCTGGAACATCAATGTGAATCTAACAATGAATAACCCAATGGATTTAAAAATTTAGGCTGAATCCTAAGCCAAATTTAAAAAAATGAGAATTAAATATTATTGGTAGAGGTAGGCATTCAATGATAATCACAAGACAAAAATCTACTGGGAAAGAATGGAAAATAAATGGGCTCAATCATTGAGTCACTGAGAATGAAACAGATAACCCTTCACCAAAGACCTCAAATAGTAGGAACTTACATGTATCCAAGGATCGCATTTGTAATAAATCACTGAAGGGTAAAATCAGACAGAAGTCAGCAAATCTATACTGAGGGGATGCATACCAAAGAGAAGCAATGGTAAAGCCAATAGGTCTCAGCAATCTGAGCGATATAGGCATTGTCAATGTTGATGCATTTGTGTACAGCGCTATAATTAGGGGCAGTCCACATAGAAACTCAGGTCACAGGTATATCGGGGCGCACTTTCTGTTTCACACCGATTCTGGGTTGGAATAAGATATAAATTCAATAATGGAAGTGCATTGCACTGAATTGTGTTTTATGTTTTTTGTTTATGTTTAACACTGTCGACTCCGTTTATAATATTTTGAGAACGCACAAGATAGTGCATGTTTTACTACACTGCTCCCGGGTTTTTTAATAACCATTGGAGAGCTGTTGACAAAGAGTAGGATAATGAAGCTGTATTTAAGTATGAAATAATTATACTTGTTCGATTTTGTAGTTTAGTTTAGATAGCAATACACATTTTAAGACAAAACGAGGTGAAAGGGGTACGGTACAGACATGAAGTCCTGCGGTGAAAATGAGTCATTGTAAATTGATATGCCATAGTGACGTACTCGATTTGCAGAACTGTTGTTGTGACAAAAGAGAGACACATGGTTACGAAATGAATAATGAACTGTTGAGAGGAAAATAAAACTACATTGAAAATATAGCAGTAAAACACTCCAAGTTGAAACATTTTAAGACAATGTAAACTTGGCCTTGGTAGTTGCTCTCTGTAGCCATCATTTTGGGAACACCTCACTTCTGGCTGTGTGGCCAGTTCTGGCATCAGAATACCAACTCTTAAACAGTGGTAGAAGTGCATTAAAAAAGTATGGAACTGTGATGCTGAATGCGATGGGGGTGGGGTTAGAGAATGTGGGTGTGAGGTCAAAGATGTGCATAAAAAAACTATATATTCTGTAAGATTTTTTGGTTTTTCACTGTCAGGTAGCTACATATAAAATAATGTGCAGCTTAAATAAGAAATACATTTTGAAAAGCTGTCACTGCAGGAAAATGCACTATAGTACATTATAAAAACTTTATTCATTAACACCTCTTAGAAGTCTGTGAGTAACCAGAGAGCCACAGAATTAAATCTTGGTTAGTGAAGTGGAAAATAGTGACTTGTGTATTTTAAATGCTACGAGGTCACAGCCATGTAAGTCATTATTTTAAACTTGCATTACACACAGTGTAGGATAGACTGCTAAAAAATATGCATAGAATTTTAAGGTAAAATGCTGCTTCCAAAAAATAGATTTTAGCAATACACAGACTGTACATAATACAATTGTTTTACAGAACTGTCGCTTCAACACCTCAGGGGTAGTAAGCGCTATATAAGTACAATTAATAAAAGCACACATGCCACAGCTTAAGGGTTGAATACGATGTCTGTCGGAAAGGTTCTGAATGGGATTCGGGTCTGCCAAATCTAATTCCGAACCCGTCTTTACAACCAATTCGAAAAGCTTTCTGGCTGACCGAGTACGACAGTCGGAAAACGTTCAGACTTTCCGAGTTGGTTCCGAATGGCATTTGGAGGAACCGAGTCGGTCAGAGCCGACTCGTACAGGTCTACAGACCGCATTTCTGACTGACGTATTACAATGTTGGATTAGGACAGCCTTTCCCAATCGTTGTTCCAACACGGATCGCCTGTTGGAAACCAAATTTCAGGGCCCATAGCAGGCCCCCATTCAACCGAAGCCTTCTGAATGGTACCGTGGGGGTACCCAAGGAACCCCACTTTGCAACCATGCACTGTGTCGCAGGCACCAAGCAGTGCATACCACAGGGTGCACGATTTTCCCCAGCCACCCCTTTCTTTAATGGTGGTCTGTGTATTTGGTGGGAACACAGGCTCCCATTGAAGTCAATGGGAGTCTGACCGATTGGCATTTGGTAGCATCGTAATCGGTCGGTCGGACTCCCCAAATTTGATTCAGTTGAAAATCATTCCGAGACCGATTCGGTCGGAATGCTTTCCGACTGACATCGTAATGAGCCCCTTAGTTGTTAACTATTTGAACTACCACTCAAAAAGAATACATCTTTGTCATCACAAGGCTTCAAGTGATTTGATAAATTAAATCCAATATGTGCTCCCAAGCATCCCTTACGCTTGCAGATTACCCTTTACATTTGAAGATTAATTTGTAGCTCACATTTACATTTCTTCCTGGCAAGCAGGCACCCTGGCAGAAGGCTTTTTTAGCGGAATTTCTGGCTTCAGTTTCATAGCACAGGAGACTCCCTGACTGACACGAACTAAAGCATTAAAACGATCACAATTAACCATCCTGGGATGGTTATCTTTTTTAAAAAGAACAAGAATGATTTTTCATAAATCAAAAAAATCCCAAAGAACAGATAAATATTAAGAAGCATTGTCTCACATTTGTCACAGATTGTTTGACAAAGAAATCTGATGATAGCTTGGTCCTCGTTCTGGGCATCAATCGTTACAGCATTATGCATTGTGGCCTGGATTCTTGGGCAAACAACCTGCCTCTCCCTGATCATCCAGCAGAGATAGCATATCAGCAACATCCTATCAACACATGTGCCCTTGGCCATGCTTTGTGCATCCTGTTAAAAATACAAAACAAGCCCTGCAGGCTGTACAAAAAGCAGAACCATCAGCCCAGCAGCTTATGCAAAGTAACATCTAGGTGTGGGAGAGACAAGAATGCTGCATGGAGAGAACAAGGACAGGAGATTGGAGGGGGATGGACCGTTGTTGAGTTTGTGCTTTTGAAAAGCAACAGAAAAACAACAAACCAAAATGACTTAATATTTCATCGAATCGATGGAACAACATCACATGCATATCTCAGCTGTGAGTGAACAGATCATGAGATAAACCCTGCAGCATTAGCTCACCTCACCAAGTCCTCAGTTCTGAATTTAGGTACTCACATGCACCTCTGTACAAATCCATTGAAGCAATACTTGCAGCAGCTGTATGGGGTGAGGTTAATATAATGATACCGAAGCTCCAAATCAAAAGAAAAGAAAGGTAGTGATCAGCTATACAAAAGTATTCAAGTGTGCTTTTCAAGTTCGCAACTCTGAATCTCTACTCTCTAATGCACAGAAACTGGAATCCCCCGGAAGTAGGTAACCCAGGAACAAAGCACTACACAAAAACATTAGCGAGTTTAGACAAGAAGGGAGGTGGAAGGAGTTTTCTGGGTTACTCGAAGATTGTAAATTAAGCAGCCATGAACCCCGAGCACCAGTGACAGTTACATTTGAACAATCACTTTTAAGTCAGAGAAAGAAAAGACTCTCTCCGAAAACAACGTCTGACATTTGATCGCAGTCTTTGAAGGCAGCTCAATTGTGACGAGAGAAGAACCAGATTTACAGGCCTGCTTAATGGAGGTCAGAGCCATTGAAAACACGACTTGTCTTGTGAAGTGCTCTACCAAAAAGAAAAAAAGAGTTCCAAAAACATTTCCTAAATTAAGAGCAGTGGATGAATATGAGTAATCAGTACCTGCTCTTAGGGACGGTTAAACACAGGAAGAGGTATGATCCAGGCATGTCATTGACAAATGTGGAGAGAGCAACGATTGAGCCAGCAAATGGGAAGCCTTTGGGTGGGCTGACGCTCACAAAGCATACACAACATGTTTCTACAAGACAGCGTATGTGCTGTCTAGAGCCGAGACCTAAAAAATTAAAGTTGTGCCTAAAAAAAGCTTCAAACATACCTAAATTACAGGTGTGCTGTCTCTAATATGTGGTGGTGTGGTGGCTGAGAATGAACCACCAGACGGTTGGTGAATTAAACCGTGACCGCAAATTGGCTCTTCTGCCGGTGGGAGCTGCAGCTGTGGAAAACACATAGGATGCGAGTGGCAAGGGCCCATTAACACCATCAATGCGGTCAGATTTACCGCGGTGTGCTGCAGATTGCGGAATCCCGCTGTTCATGACGAGCTCAGCTTGTCATGAGTGTACGAGAGGTGTACCTTATGACGAGCTGAGCTCGTCATGAGCGTGGAAGGGGTTAAAAATATACGAAATGGCTGCCATGCACAATGTCATGAAGCAGCTAAAAGGGTAAAAAAGGCAAAAGTAGAAATCAACTCACATCTATAAAATAAAGTTAATTGCAGCCAATTACAAACATAAAAAAGAATAGCTTAAGTATCCCGACTCAGATGAGGGGCGGGCGGGGGGATAATTTTTAACCCATAATTAACCAAAATCAGAAACAGGAGGTAAACCTTAGCAAAAGCTTTATTTCTGCCATTGGAGTTTACCTTATAGCAGATCGGGCTGGACTGTTTCCATGAGGCACAGGGTCTATGCTGATCTGCATATAGCCATGTCTGAACTGGGGTGGCGTGGTGAGCAAAATAACGATGGATTAAACCCAGATCTGTGACTGGGGCTGAATGTTTTGCCAATGTGCAACGTTCCATCCATCATCTTGTGTGTTTTGCACCCGGTGTGTAAGTGCCATTTTAGACTTCACACTAGCTATATTCCAGGATACCATCCTAAGCTCTGTTGTGGAACCTCCTATTGACAAGCGTAAAGGGTAATTCCCTTCCAAGTCACAACTTGGGTGCAAGTCTAGGGTTAAATCCTGTGAAAGACAAGGGCCTTCTTTGAGGACACCTGTGTCTGTTTGTAAGTGTTCATTGAATCCTTCACCTGAGCCTTTCTCAGAAGTAAACATATGATTGATTATAGGCCTGGCTTTTTCAAAGGTCACTCAATCAAGAGTAGCAAGTGGAGAGTCAGACCCCATTACAAGGTCGGTGCCGCTGGTGGTTTGTGACTGAGAAGAGATTCAAGGGCTATATTTTATTTGGATACCGGTTGGCATTGGGGAGCAGGATCTAGCCTCTAGGGCTACAAGATTGTGGGCGATATTCTCATCTTTAAAAAATAACTCAATATAGTTTATTTTAGAGGTGTGATCAGCAAGTCTTTTAGCCCATAGAATATTGTCCCTGATGACTGATCTGCATCCCCTCACGTTACGGATCCAATGTATAGCTTTATTAGTCAGGAAGTTTTTATCTTCATATCATGTGCGTGAGGTGATTTTGGACACATGGGTCATATATATGCTCCTGCCCTGGTTTTGAGCCAGGTGTTAACTATATCTCACTTTTTGGCCATTAGGGGTTTGTATTCTGCCGAGCTTTTGCAGACCATTCTTATTGAGAATCGAGACAAAAGGGTGTGTGGGAATAGACATTAAGGGGACTATGGGTTTTACTTTGGTAGCAGATCCTAGGGCACAGCCTATTTCTGGATTAGAATGGGATGTTAGAGGAATGCTTCTCTCTTGGAGAAGCTTAACTTGGTCAGTGAGAGCTGCAATTAGTGTCTTGAGAAGTGACTTCAGCCTTAGACCTAACACAGTTGAGACCAAATCCTGTCCCCCTTCTGACAATACATCTGAAGTGCTCTTAGCCCTTAATCACTTATTCTTTCACTCAGAATACTCCCAGCAGAAAGGATACTTCCTGATTTGATTACTTCATTTTGTTTGTCGTGGTCCGTATTCTGTAGAGGGAGAAACCTATTGTTCAAAACGATATTGGTATCAATTATTGAGTCAATAATATCAGTGATATCAGTGGTACCTATAGTTTTATCTATAGAATTAGCAACGTTAGTGACAATGGATGGTACACTTTTCTCTAATGTTTTAGATACAACTGTGTTGGCACTAACATTGGAATTAACTTGGATGGCTAGCGGAGGGTTTCTATTGCTACATGTATTCCACTTTGTAAATATCGCTGGCTCACATCTCACAGGAGTAGGGGAGGAAATAGGAGAAGAATTGGGATCCGGAATGGGATTGGCAATGGAAGATGCGTTGTTAGGATTCGATACCTCCACACAAGGGTGCAAAGTGCCTAGTGTATCTGGAGGAGTGGCAGGAGTCAAGACTTCCTCACATTCCACTAATAGATGATCAATAAGATCTAAGGCACCATTAGTTGCTACTGTATTATGGGCCAGTTTGCGTCTAGTGGCCTTCGCGCAATGTCCTTCAGGTCCTCCTCCTCCTGCTGATTTTCTTTTACCTATTGGATTTTAGATGTTTTTGTTAATAAAGAGTAAAAGATTACATAAAAAAAAAATACAAAAATGGTGTAAAAAAATACAAAAATCAATACAATCCTTGGCAGATATGGCTTGCGATGCGCAGCAGGATTTATCAGTGGGGGGACAAATCGGGAACGATGCTGCACCGGTTGTGTCAGGGTACATTTCAGGCGCAGGCCCTGCTAGGGATACTGTACGGAGTGGGTGCCTTGGTCACGGATCCCAAATAGATAGCGGAGGGCTTCGCTGCATATTATGCAGATCTGTATGCCCCGCACAAATGTCTCAGTAAAGAGGTGGTGGATAAGTTTATTGCCGACTTGCCGCCTCGTGCGATATCGGATGAGGTGCAAGAGCGTCTTGAGCTCCCGCTGACAGAGGAGGAGCTAGGCACGGCCCTAACACAGGAAAGGCCCCTGGACCCAATGGGTTTCCTAGTGAATTCTTCAAGAAGTATCACCTGCAGCTGGGTGGGCGTTATAGGGCGGCCCTGGATGAGGCCATAGAATGAGGTAGTCTCCCCCAGACTGGAGACACGCTGAAGTGGTGGTGTTCCATAAGCCGGGCCGGCCCCCGGAGCATCACACATCCTACTGCCGGATCTCTTTGCTAAATGTGGAGGCCAAAATCTTGGCCAAAGCATTAGCTAACCGGCTCTTGCCCCATATCACAGCGTTGGTCCACCCAGACCAGGCGGGCTTCATGCCCCAGAGGGCGACCAGACAAAATATTCGGAGAGCGCATGTAGCGGTGGCAGCGGTTCAGCACACAGGGGAGCAGGCGGCACTTCTACTAGCGGATATGGACAGGGCATTTGATTCGCTATGTTGGGTATATATGTTTGCGCTCCTGCCTTGGCTCAACTTGGGGCCCCGCTTTCTTTCATATTTGGGACTTCTATATACGGATCTGACAGCCTCGGTTCGAGTGGCGGGAGCCATATCCTCTAGATTTTCCATCGGGCGCGGTACCAGGCAGGGCTGCCCTCTTTCGCCGTACCTATTTGCCCTAGCCATGGAGCCGTTGGCGGCATGGGTGCGCATAGACGCGCAAATGCGAGGGTTCGAGTGGGAGCGGGGACTGTCTGACAGAATCGCGCTGTACGCGGATGATGTCCTCTTTTTCCTTACAGACCTTAATAGGTCGGGGCCACGCCTTCTAGAAATCTTGCAAATCTTCGGAGAATCATCAGGGTTATATATGAACCCTTGCAAGTCGACTCTATGGGTGTTGGGGAAGCGCTCAGGAGTGGGGGACTGTTCGTCTACGCTTCAGGTAGCGGTGGGCGGCATTAAGTACTTAGGGGTGTTTATCTCCGAGGTGCCCACGGTCTCCTGGAGGCGGAATGTTGCGCCGGGTTGGGAACGGGTCCGGGCGGATAGTAAGACGTGGTCCCGCATGCCATTGACCATATATGGTAGGTCGGCCATTTTTAAGATGGTAGCCCTCCCCAGACTACTATACCAACTGCAGAACCACCCTTACCCCATTCCGCCCCAATGGTTCCGACTGGTAAATTCTGCCCTGGGGCAATTCCTCTGGGTGGGGGAGCACTATACGGGTAGCGTTGCGCACCTGTTTTTTATCTACTTATTGTGGGGGATTGGCGACCTCTGATATTCTTTCTTACTATCAAGCCTCCTATCTCCTAGTGTTAAATGAGTGGTGGTATGGTGACCGGGGGGACCCGGCATATGCCTTAGAGCGCAGCCTTATGGGGTCTCATACGCTACACACCATTCTCTATGCGGCACGCTTACGGAAGACACTACCACCGGCCACGAAGGTTGTGTTCCAGATTTGGAGGCAGGCTCTGCGTCGCATGGGGTGGTGGAACACCCTGACAGGCGAAACCCCCCTGTGGCACAACGGGCAGCTCCCTGGGCTTGCGAAACTGCGGGGATTCCAGGGATGGGACAGCATTGGAATCTCGACACTGGGAGATGTGCTGTCTGGTACGATGCTTAAGTCCTTTCAGGATCTATGTAGGGAATTTAGTATGCCTCGTTCTCAGTTTTTTAAGTATCTACAGTTCCGCCACGCCCTTGCCCCGAGCCTAGAAGGCCTGGAGTCCCTCCCCGAGTTTAGACTTCTGGAAGCTAAGGTGTTTATGGGAGACCTAGAGACGAAAAAGATCTCTCGTATATACCAGTCACTAGTCACACATTCTGCCCCTACATTGCAGCAGCTCCGAGAGACCTGGGAAAGGGATGTGGGAGAATTGGAGGAGGAGGATTGGAGGGAGGCACTAGCAGCCCCCAGGGGTGCCGCCATAGCGATGCGCCTACGGCTCATCCAATTCAAGTATTTACATATTGGGTATTTCACTAGGGAGCTGTTATGGCGGGCGGGGCTAGTTGCATCTCTGGACTGTCTCAGATGTGGCCAGGAAGTGGGGACGTTTATACACACAGTGTGGGGATGCGGCTCACTAGATCGGTTTTGGAAGGGGGTGCTGGATTGCTTGTCTGAGGTTCTGGGGTGGGAGCTCACCCGTACACCGCAATTAGGCTTATTGCACATGATGGATGGGGTGGGCGGTAATGACTACAAGAGACACCTGCTTCTGCTGGGCCTCACTCTGGCCAAAAGAGATGTGGCTAGAGCGTGGAAGGATCCACAAGCCCCTTCAGTGGTGGGGTGGAGGAGAGGGCTGGACTTCTGTATGGGGAAGGAACAGCCGATTTTTGTAGCCCGAGGATGCCCAAGAAAACACTATAGAATTTGGAAACGTTGGGCTGACTTTAGGGGCCTGTGGCTTGAACCGCCGGTGGACCGGTAAGATCTTCCGGAAGTGGCATGAAGGGGCCATGGTAGAGGTGACATGCATGTAGCCATTTTAATGTTTGATATGAAGGAGACGCGTGACGGACCTGGTGCAACTCGGGTGGGTGGGAACCGGGAGGGGGGAGTTGGTGGGGGGGGATGTCGGGGGGTGCTTAGTATTGTTTTGTTTAGGTTTGTTTATCAAAAAAAAAGAGAAAGTTGCTTGCATCTCAATTGATGTGGTATATTTGTCCTGCAGATATCTCTGGTGTGCAGAGCTGATGGGCAATCTCTCAAAAAAGTTTGTTTAAAAAAAAAAAATCAATACAATCCTTAGGATCAATATATACAACCAGCAAACATTTTGGAGAGATCAGAGAGTCTGACGATTAGAGCCAAGAGTGAGCTATAGCAATGTCTCAATATGAGTCCAATGGACGAAGATCCATTCTGTATGTACCAGGATATCAAACACAATAGGAAGCCAAAAGAGGACTGCCAAGAGAATTTGTAACAAGCCTCACAGTAATGCTGTCCCCCGGGCACAGAGCAGAGAGAGGTGGCCCTGCCCTGCCTCTTCCTTGCAATGACGGGCCCGCCATTGGCCTGGGTGTGACACCGGGCGTGGCCCATTAACGGCTCGCGCTGCGGGGGCCTGGGGTTGTTTATATGTGCCTCAGGGCAATGTCAGGATGATGAGGCAGTGACCAGGAAGTGATGGAGCCTGGTGATTGGAGTCCTGTGGACCTGTTTCTGCTGGCTTCTCACCCCCTGTTGTTGCGGCAAAAGCAGCACCTCCCGCGCTGCGGTGGCCTGGTGTTGTTCATATGCACCGCCGGGCCCTGTCAGGATGATGAGGCAGTGAACAGGAAGTGAGGGAGCCTGGTGATTGGAGTCCTGCGGACCAGCTGCTGCTGGCTTCTCATCCACAGACTGTTGCGGCAAAAGCGGCGCGTCCAGTGCTGCAGGGGCCTGGCGTTGTTTATATGTGCCTCCGGACGCTGTCAGGATGACGAGGCAGTGACCGGGAAGCAAGGGAGGCTGGTGATTGGAGTCCTGCGGACCCGCTGCTGCTGGCTTCTCACCCCCGGTCTGTTGTGGGAAAAGTGGGTACTTGGACTTGGACCGGAATCAAGCATCCTAGGACCGGTTTCTGGCTATCAGCCATCATTAGCTAGGATAGCTTGACTCCAGTGGCGTAGTGAGCACGGGACATAGAACAATAAGACTTATGTATTCTACAGGAAACTTGGTTCACCACTCCAGTTTTTACACCTGGGTATGTAATTTTTTGTTGCCCAGCACTTAACAAAAAGCAAGGTTGGCCAACTAGGAGGCTATGGATCTGGGTCAAAATAGATCTCCAATTAACTTTACGTGAGATCAATATTCATAGCCCAGATATTCAAGCCAACCACATTAAGGGCTGGAAGGGTGTTGGATTAGATCTTTTTAATGTCTTTGCCCAAGGCTCTAAAGCAGGCAATAGGTCTCCAACCATTCAATTACTAGAAGACTGTCTGGAGGGGAGGGCGTCCACTGGCCCACTGATAATAGCAGGCGACTTTAATGTCACCTACGAACCACTTGATGTAGAGAATATAACGGACTGTGGCAAGCTTGATGCGTTATGGTGCATACCAGTGCTTGATCTACCACCTATTAAAAAATGGACTTGTACAGATTTGCAGCTTCATGCACTAACGCTTGCATATGGGCTTAGGGCAGCAAATGGGCGGACAAGGTCGTATAGGAAGGGGATGAATACTTAAAGCAGGACAGCTAGTTTGAGTCGTATCGACTATTTTTTATCAGATGTCAAGTTGTGGCCTCTGGTGTTGGATATGGCGGTTGGAGCGACCACTGATAGTGATCACAACCCTCTTGAGCTCACAATGTCTTCATTGTTGGCATTGGCTCAAACTACCCCAAGTATACAACTCACTACTAGGCAGATCTACCCGTCGAATAACAACTGGCAAATAAAATGGGAGTGTGCCGCTATTGACAGAGTGAAAATCGGAAACATAAAGATTGAACTATTAGATAGTTATAGTGAATTGGGAAGATAACTTTAGCAGCAGGATGGGCTTTCTAAGATTACGAGTGCCACTCAGCCTTTTCAAACAACTGACATCCTATTTTACCATGCCCCATCGGCCAAACAGTAAGCCCACTCATACCAGTGCTGGCTTTAGTTGGTTCGATGAGGAGTGTAGGGCCTTAAGATCTAAATTAACTGTCGACATTAGCTGAAATATTCTGCCAGAAACAAGAGAAGTAAGGAGAAACTACAAGGCAGCATTAACCAAAGCCAAAAGGGTTTGAGAGGAAGATCGATGGCTCCAGATCAGTAGTGTGTGGATGAGGAAAGACTCTCAGCAGTTTTAGCTTCTAGTGACAAGGGGGGGGAAACAAACCCACCCTCTAACAATATCTCTATATCCACCCAGTATGATTATTTTTCGGTGGTATATACTGGATATGGGAATATGGCCGTGAAGTTTTCTTCATTGACCATAGTAGCCATCGGACCTCAAGTCTGTTCTCCTTAGCTGAAATTACACTCAGCATAAAATCCATTGTAAGGGGTAAGGCTCCGGGGCCTGACGGCATCCCCGGAGATGTATTTTTAAGTGATATCCCCAATTGGTCCAAATACATCTGGCCTGTAGCAAATGGTATTGCTGCAGGGGCACCCATTCCACCTCTGTGGAAGGGAGTGAAGGTGATCCCAGTTTTAAAGAAAGGTAATCGTTCAGTAGCAACCAATTACAGGCCCATCAGTCTGATCAATGGTGCACAGAAAGTTTTTTCGCGGGGACTTTTAGTAAAAATCCCCTCATGCATGGAGGAGGAAGATATTCTTTACCCCTTCCAGGCAGGGTTTAGGAGGCTTAGCACGATCAATCAGGTATTTCGTTTTAGCCTATTGACCTGGAAAACCATGTGTGTTGAAAAGGGGGGCTTATATATTGCTTTCATTGGTCTGAAGTCTGCTTTTGATCTCATCCCCAGGTGCAAGTTGTGGTGTGTCCTGCAGGAGCTGGGCCTTCCCCCAAAGCTCCTGCGTTAGTTGTCTGACTTCATGAGGGCAACTACGCCAGGGGCCGCTGGGGAGATCAGGGGCAGTTGTCGGACCCGATTAGTGTGTAAACGGGGGTCAGACATGGGTGTGGGCTGGCCCCCACCCTGTTCTCACTATTTAGTAATGGCGTTGTCTGATACTTAGCAGATGTGCCAGTGGATGCCCCGGTGCTGGGGGGAGTAAAGGTGACTACTCTTCTACTTGCGGATGGCACATTGATAGTGTCCAAAATGCTCAGTAGTCTACAATTGCTCTTGAACAGTTTAAAGGCCTTTTGCGATCAAAGAGGTCTTGAGGTTAATACCTCGAAAACTAAACTTTTGTTAATGAATCCACATAGAACATTCAAGGGCAAAATACAACGGGGGGATACCGCTTGAGAGAGTGGCTACCTTTGAATATTTGGGTGTTACCCTTTCCGAGAAAATGGTATGGAAAGATCACATTTCGAAGCTGATCCTCCAGCAGAGACTGACCCTTGGGGCGCTGATTCTGGAGCATAGAACTTCCCAAACCAGGCCTATAGCTGCCCCCTTGCAGATCTATAAGCAGAAGGTAGTGAGTTCTGCCCTCTATGTGCCGATCTCTGGGGATTCATAAACACTGAAAGTTTGCTTACTTCTGAAAACAAATATTTAAGATCTTTATGTTTACTCTCCCAGAGCACACCACTCCATCCTTTGTGATTAGCTATGGGTAGACGCACTATTGTGGCCAAAGCTAGGTTGAGCCCTTTAATATTTTGGTTGCGTCTTAGTCTAACCCCCGAGCTTTGCCATTATATGGCAGCGCTTGATGAGGTTTCCAGGCTTGATCGCTTTAAAGAAATTAGGTGGCTTAATGAAGTTAGATCACTACTAACAGCGATAGGCCTGGGAAGCTCTTGGGAAACTAGAGATGTAGGCCAATTGCCTGGCAAAGAAGTGGTTAAAACCCAATACTGGAGTTGGGTGGCACCTTTTTTTGTTGCACAATCATCAGTGGGTCACCTTACGATAGAATTCATGGAATTCAAAATGCAAAGCATCTTTAAGTCCTACTTGGATTATATAACCATCCCGCAGGATAGAAACCTTTATATCCAGTTGAGACCAGGTTATCTCCTTGTGAATTCCTTCACAGCTGCTTGGTGCCAGCCCCTGTCTATACACAGCATTGTCCAGGCTGCGCCGCAACGATCAAAACAATTGGCCACATCTTATTTGCTTGTCCTCTATAATTTCCCAAGACACCAGTGGTTATCCCCCTGTTTGCAGGTTATTAGGAACCCGCTGCCACCAGGGAGCGCTCTGCATCCTACAATCAGATTGTAGGCCTTTTGTAGCATGTGGTGTTGCAAAGTTTCTTGATAAAATGTGGATTATCCGAAGGTTTGTGTGCAAGAGGCAATAGTCTGCTTTTTATAACTGTCCTAAAAAGAGTTATTCCATGCTTTCTAACAGCCATGTATTGTTATAATCTGTAAACCAATCAAATTT
The DNA here is from genome assembly GCF_964261635.1 of Lissotriton helveticus. Classification (NCBI taxonomy): domain Eukaryota; kingdom Metazoa; phylum Chordata; class Amphibia; order Caudata; family Salamandridae; genus Lissotriton; species Lissotriton helveticus. The sequence goes on from NC_136068.1 coordinate 488,818,423, forward strand.
TGATAAATTGCGGATTCTTTTTTAAATGTGGCGCAAGTTTTAAAAGTATTAATAGATTTTATTCTTTCAAAAATGATCTCATTACATTATCGATTACTTAATATTTTGTAACATATTTGTGCCGGTCAATGATGTTTTATCTCATGTATAATGTCGGTTCGTTGTATTGTAAGCACTCGCACTTTATTGGTCGTAAAGACCAAAAAAAGTTACAATGATGATGAAGTAACCCCAAGATCACTCTGGGGATGGAAGTACCCGTGATTGCTATGGAATTGCAATAGAGCCCTATGGCGACTGTCTACAGGATTTATTTTAAAATGTTGCTAAGGCTGGTGGGGTGTCTTTAAGACCACAGTTGTAACTAATGCTTACCCCTTACGGGGGAGGGGCCTCTGAGAAGCAGATGAAATAACTAAAATCAAATTGTCACAAACTGTTTGCTGAACTCATCATTTAGGTTCCCACAGAGCCACAAACTGAATAGTTAGCTGCTTCTGGTCTTGAAAGCACCTCAAAGATTTTAAATACCTCTTATCTGTCCTCAGTGAATTAAGAAAGAACTTTTCCACAACATAATAGAAGCTCTCCTAATGACTGAGTTACAGATCCCCTGTGACAACATTTCCTCTTGATGTGCAGAATTGCACAATTGTTTAATGTTTGGAATAGGCTCACGGCTATGAAGCACACGTTAGAAATAAATATAGCAAATTAAATCCTAGGTTTGCTATTTATATTGGTTATTAGTTAGCATGTTGATGGTGTTTGCAGAACTGTTGCCTCATTTGAGACCATAGTGTTAAAAGTTGCCTTTGCTCTTCACTGTCCCCCTCTTTCTCTCTCTCTCTCTCTCTTTCTGTCTTCCTGTTTCTTTTTCTCTCTCATTCACTTTCTCAACCTGATTCTCTCCCTCACTCTTTCTCTCTTCCGTGGTTCTTCTCTTCCTCTCTGTCTTTAACTCACTCTTCTTTTTTCGTTCTCTCTGTCTGTCTTTTTCTCTCACTCATTCTGTTTTTCTCTTTTCTACCTGTAGATCAAAATGGACTCCCAGATGACAGAGCAAGCCCTGAATGAGATTGAGACGCGACACAACGAGATCATCAAGCTGGAGACGAGCATCCGCGAGCTGCACGACATGTTTGTTGACATGGCCATGCTGGTGGAGAGCCAGGTTTGTGGATATATGTCAACATAAATGAACTCCGTGGGGGACAGAGCTCCTGGGCTTCTTCCCACCTTAGCATTCTCAGATTTGATGGGAAAACCAATACAGGATGTGAGGATTTCACATGGAATACATGTGTGTAAAACAGAAAAAGTTCCATTATAAAAGGGACAGAAAGAAAATAGGAATTTAAAGATGAAACAAAACAGGTGATAGGAATTTCAAAACAATAAATCTGTAACAGTCAGAAATTTTAAAGCAGAGCAAAATATGGAAAATAAGAATTCCAAGATACATGATTGGAGACCTGACCTCCAAGAACGAGGGGCATTTGAGAGGCTAATTAGGAAGGCAAACTACATAGGGAACAGTCAGTCAAACACAAAGGTAAATAGGAAACATGAGAGAAATGTGCCCCCTGATTATGCAGAAGAACACAGGAATGAAATTAATGGCTCGTTAGAGAGTGCATAAAAGGAAAAAACATTAAATTATTAGAGCATGTGAGATGGAAGCGTAAATATAGGTACGCATACTAGAGACAAGATGATCAAGATGAAAGATCATGTGAGAAAAAGGAGCAATAGAAAGGTTGAATGGAGACATATAGCTAGGAAGTCCAAGATGGTGAAAAACATGACAATCATAAACTACAAAATGGAAGACCATATGAGACACCAAAATGTCAAGACAAAGACACAAAAAATATAGACACTCCAGGGTGTACAGAGGCCGAACCTTTAGGACAGATGGACCAAAGAGACATAGGAACAGTAAAATCCCCAAACTGTTCCACAATCAGTTGTATTTTACAACTATCTTGACTATGAATTACTCCTAATATCCAGGCCTGATTCACAAAACATTTTCTTTGAGTACCTATGTTTTACCTTGGGTTTAAATGTGAATTATTTGTGTGTGTTGTTTAAGGATTAAGTAATGCTTACACAAACACACACGTAGAAAATCTTTGTGATTCACTAGACTCTGAGACGGTTCACAGGAGACAGGAATTAGACGCTAAATGCGGGAAACAGAGATTTTAACTGAGAGGGACACACGAGAGATGGGTATATCAACATGGAAGAATTTGTGGGATATAAAGACGTAAGAACTCCAAGATTGAAGGATACATGATAGCAACAAGCTGCAAGATAGAGTGACACATTGAAGGTCTGGATGTTTAACTTAGCAGATACTCCAAGACAGATAAGGATGAGTACATAGAGATGGAGTGACAAATAATCAGAGACCAGAGGATTCATTTAGAGGATAGATGGAAAAAAGAATCAGACAAGGGTGGGCACTTGAAGCATCAGCCTGAAAATTAGTTGGGAAGTGGGAGAAAGGAAGAAAGGAACAAGTAGTAGATGAAGGAATGCCCAAGAGTGCACATTTATTTATCTTAAAGTGTTTAACACCCTGGCATGTGACAGAAAGGCATTTTGTATCAATGATGATGGTAATGGTGGTTAGCCTACCCCTTACACAGACGCAGTAAGACTAAAGATACCGGATGTCAATATAGCCTTATAGCCCGCCGTAGAGGGCTATACCGGCTATTAAAGGTCCTCTCCAGCGTTAAAGGCCCGAGCCGAAGGTGAGGGCCTTTAACAAGGGAGAGGGACTTTAATAGCCGGTATAGCCCAGCTACGAAGGGCTATAAGGCTATTAGAACATTCTGCCACTAGAGGGCAGAATGTTCTAACAAAAAAGAGAAAAGCCTTATGGGAGCGTGAGGGGATTGGAATCCCCTCAGGGTCCCTGAAGCCTTTGTTCACAGCTAGAGCTGTGAACAAAGAAACATTGGAATGTTGGAGCTCCAGGCTTATACCAGCCATTATTAGCCCGGAGCACTCCATTGTTTTCAATGGAGCTCCTAACATTCCAATGTTCTAATAATGCATAAAGTTTTGAGACCTGATCTTTGACAGGTATTGAACTACACTCGAAGAGCCTTTTCTGTTTTTTGGAGGGGGAATATTCCTGCTGGCTTCATTGCCATTTGACAATGCCTCTTTAAAGAGGGTTTTCTTCAGTTTTGTTTCCTGGACGTGGCCAGATTTGGCCGATTCCTCAGTTCTGGGGGAAGTTTATTTTATAATGTTCTCCCAGAACGTCAATTGACTTGCTACCATTTGTCTTGTGGTTGAATCAGGCCTGTGTGAGTAGGTTTGTGGGTCCAAACCAGACGGTGGGTGTGTGGTTCCAGACCAGACACTCAAGATTTTTAGGTCCATGGGCTGCCTGGGTTCTGAAGATGGTAGAGAGAAGCTTGGACCTAATTCTTTGCCCCGCTTATAACCAATGCAGTTCTTTGAGTGTCGCTGCAACGTATAGCGATTTATTCAAGTTGAAGCGGTGTCCTATAAAAGATAAGAACATAATGGTTGAACAGTCGCACAAGAGACATTAACAATATGATGAAAACAAAAGATGAAAATGAACTGTGAGTGGAAAAACATGGGAGAAGATATATTGAGAATATAAGGACGTGTAAGCAGAACCAAATTACATAACAGAGAAAGAGACAGGAGAGAAAGATAGGGTGAGAATAAGAGACGAATGTAGATGAAAATATAGATATATGTAAAGGGAAAGAAAGATACGATTTTGAACTTTGTCAGTTCCTTGCCTCCTTAAGATCTTCTTTTACCTTTTTACATCTACAGGGGGAGATGATTGACCGTATTGAGTACAATGTGGAACATTCTGTGGACTATGTGGAAAGGGCTGTGTCTGACACCAAGAAGGCTCTAGAATACCAGAGCAAAGCACGCAAGGTGAGTGATGTCAACCCTCGCAGACTTTCGTACATGTGCAATTATCAGCAATATATGCATATGCAAAAACATTTAATATACTGTATATGATTACACAAATATAAACACATCAGACTTTTCTGACTCGTAATATCACTTTTACATATTGCATTTTGTGTCACAATTGCAAATCCTGCCACTTTTCTCAGTGAAGGTCAATACTGTTCATATATTGGACTAACTGTCCTTCACCCTCAAATACAATGAAAACATGAGTAAAGCAGCAGAAACATAAACAATGATTGAATGACATTCATCATGTTTATATTGTTTAATATTTGGGTAGCGCAGGCACACTAGCCCAGTTTGTAAAGAGAATTAGAACATTGGAATGTTGAGCGCTCCATTGAAGACAATGAAATGCTCCGGGCTGCTAACAGACAGTAGAAGCTGGGACTCCAACATTCCATTGTTTGTTCACAGCTGTTGCTGTGAAAAAAAGGCCTCACGGAGCCCGAGGGGATTTCAATCCCCTCGGGCCCTGTGAGGCTCCATGAGGCCTTGGTTTTTGAAATTAGAACATGTTTTCTTCTTGGGGTGGAATGTTCTAATAGCCATAGAGCCCTGCGTAGATGGCTCTGCCAGCCATTAAAGGCCCGCTCCTTTGTTAAAGGCCCTTGCCGAACGCTGTAGTGGGCATTTAATGGCTGGTAAAGCCTGCTATGTTGGGCTCTAAGGCTATATTAGACCATATGAATGTGGACAGCTCCATTGACAGCAATGGAGCAGCAGTGGGCTATGATCACTGGTATAAGCCTTTTGCTGTCAAGTTTTCAATGTCCTAAACCAAACCCCTGGTTCTCCACAGGCTATATGTAATGTGCAGGGGAAGGAAAGAGTCAGAGGTTGTAGACGAGGGCACACAGGGAACATTTACCCTTCTCTTCTCCCATTGTGCTCAGTGTCACTGGAGCTTCAGCCTCAGAAAGAGGGCAGAAGGAATTCTTCCCACCTCCTTTCTCCCTTGGCTCTACCAAATAAAGAAAACTGTTTGGCAGAGCCCAAGGAGGCACAGAGCTGACTACTGCCCGCTTTCATAGCTCCTTCTGTATGCAAGCTCCAGCATCTTTCAGGCATACGCATAAATCAAGAGTTGTGAAAAGGATTCAATCTTCAGAGGCACAAGGGGCTGCTTTTTTATTAGAATAGTCCACTCTCATGGTGCAGAATGCCCTAATAGCCTTAAAGCTCACCATAGCAGGATATACAGCCTTACAAAGCCCGCTCCCTTGTTATAGGCCCCCTTCTTTGATTTGGGCCTATACCCAGGAGTAGGCCTTTAATATCTCATGCAGCTCACTGAGGCTGTAAGCCTACAATCAAAAATGTTGTTTTTCATTGAAGGTTGCCTGTGGAGAAAGGAAGTATGAGGGTTCATGCTACAAAATGTAATGGCTAAAGTACAGCAGAGGGTGGTAGGAATCTCACTCTCAGTGACCAAGGGGTAGGAGAAAGTCAGCAAAGAAAGGCCTAAGAAGAAGTTGTGGGTGGTCATCCAGTCATACGAAGAGGCAGGGAAGTAAAAAATCATATGAAGCATTGATGTGGGAATAGCTCAAGCATGGCCTGGCTAAAGTAAGAGTCAAGCCAAAACATATGAAGGAGGATTTTGACAAGATACCCTAACAAAGCCCAAAACCTGAATTGTTAAGGAGGGTTACAGAGAGAAAAGACTGCACAGTAAAGTTGCATGCAAATGTACTTTTATCTTGCAGTACATTTTGCCCCGAGACTGGCCAATTATGAGTAAAATCCCATGAACTGCGGAATTACCGTGTGGGGCTGATGATTTTTTTTCAGTTATAAAACATGTGGAATTTGCCATCCCATGAGTTTTGCCACATATGTTTACCACCTGCTTTGAGCAGGTGGTAAACAGTATGCAGGACCTATGTGTGGGGTTGGGGTAAGTGATAAGCAAGGGGGTGGATTCGAATTGTGGAGGCTAGGGGAAATATTTTCCAAACAGGGTGAATTATTGCATACCTCCCCCATAAGAAAAAACAAGGCATGAGACTTGGCTACTGCTGCAGCCAATTTATCGTCAATATTCCGAATTATTTCTCCAGCTGGAAAAATTGTGTTTTGGTTTGTCCACACCTAGTAAAACCGGGTCAGGAAAAGCCCAAAAATGTATAATTTGGTGGTGCAAAATTAACACTTAAAATGAGGCAGTCATTTTGCTCCCCTTAGGTTATAATCAGGGCCTTACTAAGATTCCCCTAAACATCTTAAGCATAACACATGAACATGTGAAACAGATATGGATCTATCACTGGCGTTACAAGAGTAAGATCCAGTTAAGGAGAACTATGTGTGAAAAGAGACAGCAATAGAAGTAACAATTTCATACATTTTTGTCAGCATTAAATTACATGAAAATAAAGTACATTAAGTTGGCCAATGTTGTAGAGAAAATAGAAATGAAGAAAGAGTAGATGACGTGGGGCCTGATTATGAGTTTGGCGGTCCATAGAACCACAAAACTTACGGTGGAGGTGTGGTGGTGGTCTGGGACCGCTGCGCCTGCTGTCCGACCGCCATATTACGATGGTGGTTGGAGCGCTTTGGGACCACCGCAACCGCCAGGGATCTGGAATACGTGGCGGTAGGGGGTGGTCTGGAGAAGCAATATTACGAGTTTACCACTGCAAACCTTTTCATGGAGGTGAGCTCGCCAAGGAAAGACTGGTGGTGGGGAAACAAATGGAGCCCTACGGGGCTCCCTGTTGCCCCTGTGCATGAGGGTGCATGCAGGTGGGCATATGTTGTGCCCCCCTGTGTGCATGCACCCCTGTTCCTGCACGGCATGGACTGCTGCAGGATAATGCATTGGCGATCCCACGGTGATGCAGTTCTAAGGCTCACTTATGAGTCTTTAAACTGCACCACCACAGGACAACCATGCCGCCCACCCTCCAGACCACAAAAATACTCGTGATCTGGTGGGCAGGCAGCATTCGACTTTGGCGGTCATGGAGCAGGGCACTGGCATGGCAGCCCGCTCCAGGACCACCAAAGTCGTAATCAGGCCCTGAGTTACAAGAGGGTATAACCTCCCACTACCATTCATCTAGGCTTCCAATAAATTCCTTCTCTGAGCTATTAAGATTATGGCCCTCCAGCTCTCTGGTACGATTAAATGGGAGGATATCCCTTTCATGGGACTTAAGGTTCTGGAATGTAATAATATAATGAATAAGCTCTGCAATAGTCTAGCCAAAAAAGTGTCAAGAATGCATTGGATCCCCCACCACTCTGCCTACTGACTTAGAGAGAAATCTGGTCATTATATTCACAGTCTCTTCCTCCTACTATGGACTCAGGTGGAGGGAGTACGGAGGCTGATATCCACTCAGATCATTTCCCTCATTGATGAGTTGAAAGGAATACCAGAATTTACCTGCTTCAAAAGTGCCTTAAAACAGCCTATTCTAGATACTGAAAGCTAAATTAAGAGGAAACAGGTTGACGGAGGGCAGCTTCTAAAAGCAGCAGCAATTCAGTCTACGGAAACTGTAGTACAGGCATTATAGATGATCCACATCAGGAATGAAAGATGCCCCTCCCAGCCTCAGACTGCCACTTGTTGAGGATTGGGTTTGAGCATCTAATTTGTTTATGTCCCTTAGTTATTTGTACGCAGTCACATTTCTTAAACGATTTTATGAGGTTACAAAAATTAAATTTTGCTTACTTTGACCAATGCTATTTTACTTCCATGCCAAAGAGAAGAGTCAGCTGACCATTGTAGTTGTCTATCGATAGAGTATTCTGAACAGAACATGTTCAATAACTCCGTTTTTATCTTTTTCTTTTGTTCCTTCTTGATCGCTCCCTCTGCTGGAATTTGGATTCATCTGCAATGGAAATTGGGTAATGTAGAAGAAAATTATGATCATTATTTGCTGTGTGGTGCTGGGTGTAGTAGTAGCATCCTCAATTGGGGGGACATTCGGATTGTAAATGTAAAGAAATCTAACATTAATAATTTCAAAAAGCAAAACAATGTACATGCAGTGAACATAAAAAGCAGAAGTTCCAACTACCTATTGTTAACTCTCGAAATGATCAGTAAAAACCAGTGTTTATGGCCAGTCCTGTGAGGGCACCTCAGGAGGTCTTCCTGTGACATAACAAGACCTCCTCTGATATCACAAGACTTCTTGTCATATCACAGGAAATGAAAGTTAAACCTTAATACTTGAAGGCTAATATAAATGGATTGATGGAACCATAGAAAAGGATAATTGAGAGCAGACAGGCAGAATACCCTGCCAGATGCATGTCCATGTGGCGGCCATCTTGGAATGAAATATAGTCACTGCAGTGTACAGAAAAAAACTATAGATGTAAAAGTTATCTAACACATTCAATTGGGGAAATATAGAGTGAAAAAACTTAACCAAACTGCAATTGTAGATTCTTATCAATGAATTTTAAGTGTAGTGAAATTAAATAATCCAAGTTTCTATTAATTAGGTAACAAAAAATAGTCACCATTAGAAAGTAAATCTATGCAATAATAATTACCTACCTTTTTTCATGAAAAATTAAGAAAGGGTGTTTCCTTTATTTACTTTTTGTAATGCTAATTATTCTGTTAGTGAATTATGAATATAAAAACATATTCTCTGAGTGAATATATGATAAATAAATAGGTTCTCATTTTAGACTAACTTTGAAATTATTGCCATTGTAACAGTTAAAATGTTGAACAATAGGCCATATGCAGGATTTGCTGGCAAGGTTAACTTCTGTTTGGTTCCTTTAGATGAGCTTAGCTAATTAAGTGTATATCTGGCCAATGATTTATTAACAATATACTTATTTATGGAGTGGTAAATAGCATTAGCCCCAATTTCAAGATGGACGCCATGTATATGTGAAGCTGATGGTGGGCTGTTAAAATATTTAGATTTGCCTTTCTGGTCTGTTTTTCTGTTTCTATGGATGTGACTATGCAAGTCCCATCGGGTGGCCATCTTGAATTCGGGCAGAAGATGCATCTAAAAAGGAGCAGGACCAAAGATTCCACCTAACCCCAAGTCATTGTGTTAAAATGTGCCTTTTTATGGCTAAATCATCTATGCACCTGTAGGCCTTTTGTTTTAAAAGTGAAAGCAGGTCCATAGTAAACATAATGCATCATAGAGAAAGATTAATTACCATAAGAGTGCCATGGTTAACACTCAAGGTTTGGGGTTAGTTGAGATCCAGCCAAGAATGGGATAATGACTATGAAATCATGGTGTAATTGTTTTTTGTAACTGTATTTATTCTGTTATAAGTGTAATATTTGAACATTTGCTTCAGAGTTTGCATGTACATTATGATTTTTAGTAATAGTTGGGAAATGTCAATGAGTTTAGATTTGTGTGTTTTACTACTTGAGCAAAAGGGGATATTTTTACTTTTTTTCAAGTCTGTCTTAAATAATTTATTTTCAAAATATGTGTGATACTAGTGAATTCTGCCTGGACCAAAGATGGCTGCTCCTTTGGCCGGGAGCTGTATGTGAGTTGCACCATGAGGCTGTTCTCCGGTGCTTTTACAGAACTGTGCAAGGCTTCATCTCACAACCTGTCACCCACAGCAGCCATTGGTCTCTCTTTATTCTCCTGTTAATGTCTAGAGACTCCTGGCTGTTCTGAGGAGTTGGGAAAACTGATGAGGTCAGTGTTATGGCAAGTTTGTTGGGGAACTCCTGCCAGTGGGGCCCTGCTACTGCACCAGGCGTTCTCTGTGAGCTACGCACCATAATTAGACATTAGAACACTCAAACACTAGTAATCTTGTAATATCATATTGTTAAGTTTCATTTTAAGCAATACGCATGCCAAGAGGAAATAAAACGAAGGCATATTTCTACATATCCATACATATAAATATACATATATTTATATGCACATATGTATATATATTTATATGTATATATTCTTAACCGATGAAACTATACACCATTTATTAAGTGGCATATAGCTTCATGTTTGGAAGTTTAAGTTTAGGTTTCAATTATAAGAACCCTTGGGGTGAACTCATCTTGTGAAGCATGATGGAAATTGTATCTGTCTTTTTTTCATGTGCATGTAGCCCTATTCCTTTTTCTTAGTCCCACTGACCTTAAACCTTAAATGAAAAACATTCAGGCATATGTAGTCTAACATGTCTTCAACTCGCAGTTGAGGCCCCTCGGATATGTTTCTCGGATGTCCTTGATCACTTTTGGACCTTGTAGTATTGAGCTGCTTACAGTGCCATTGTGCCTGGGACACAGAGGGCAGAGGACAGTGAGATTGCATATCCTTGAAAGCTGAGGGTCACTTCTGTCCTTTATCTGGGAACCTAAGACAGCCCCATCTTGAGGCCAGCTTGTGCCACACCAGACACTGCAAACCAAAGATGAGGCGTCCTTAGTCTAGCACAATGTTCTCATCTTGTGGATTTTCAAGAAATTTGTCTATGTTATAATATATATGTAGGGAGTATCGTTGCTGAACTCCTTACTAAGTTTTGTGCGTCCTTTACAAAGTCTTGTGTGTCCTTTCTTGACCTTTTACTAAAGTATTCTGTGTCTTCCCTGATCACTCAACTCTTGTGCGTCCTTTCCTGGACCCTTACTGAAGTCTTCTGTGTCTACAGGACACTTGAGCTGTGTGTGCTTCCCTGGATCTCTAATTCAGCTATGTGCATCTTTTCTAGATCCATTACAAGACTCTATAAAGAAGTCCTACAGATTCTTGCTTTACATTATTTAAACCCATTTTCCTTTGGGGTTCTTTCTGGAAAGTACCATTTGCTCTTGCTACCCCATCAGCCTTCCCATGAAATTGAGCACATTGCTAAAATGTGAAAGATATTGAGGGTATCATCCCAGACAAAGTTTTTTGGTTTACATTTCTTGAGTGTCCTTGGTGTTGCTAAAGGCACTCAAATGTTTGCTCTATGCGAGGGATCCAAACATGTAAGCCAGGATTGTGTTAACACCTGAAAACGTGTTTTTTAATTACCTTCAAATTTAAAAGCTATTGTGTGGGTTGACGGTGGAGGCATGTGCGGAAGTTGGGTTTCTCTGCTTCATTGAACAGGTCTACTGGTACAAATGCAAAAAGGTTGTTTTATTGGGCCGAATAGACCAGCGATAAAAAGCAATACCAACCTTTTGCAAGCCCCTTTCCTCGAGAGGCAGAAGAATACAAAGCGGGCATCTTCAGGTGAAATCCCACCGGGTTGGGTGGAATATCTATGCTAGGGCCCCAGTTTCAAATCCTCATTCAGCTTTGCACCTTATCATGCCCCATTGAAAAAATGTAATGTGTAATGTTGTGTTTTCAGACTGTAGTTTAAATTCATGCATGGTTTTATGTGACACTATGTTTAATTTGATATATGATCATGTTCATGTACAGGGCTCCATTGACCACAAGAGTGTGGTCTGCGCTTTCAAACATTGCAAATTAATAAACAAATGCTTATTCTCAGGTGGTGATGGATGTTTGTCTGTCTGTCTGTGATGTCATGTGGCTGCAGGTTTGTGAGGTGTGTCTTGAAGTGTAGGGCTGAGAAGCGGGATTGGGTCTGCACCGGATCAATCCGAGTGCCCAGAGAAATTTTAAGACGTGCTTATTACCAGCAGTGGCATTTGCTGCGGCAGCTGGTCTCAATTCTCACACATGTAGTCTATGATAGGTGGATCCTCTCCATGGAAAGACATTTTCTGTAAATGAGGTTGAGTAAAGTTAGGAAAATGTTGAACTTTAGATAGATGCCTGGTGTGAAGGGCTGATCCTTTGTAACTTCCTAGACAGAAAGCAGCTCTTACTTAGTGAAAGGTTTCTGACTTAAGAAATAACTGAATACTACCTCTAGAATGGGGAGACCAAACTATTGATTAAAGCATGATGTACTGATTACCCTGTTTCAATTTCTTGAAAAATAAATCCTTCCCGGCCAGCTATACTAAAATTGATCAACGGAGGGTATTTTGAGGTATGACACATCTGAAGCTCACAAAAATCTAAATTGTAAAATACAGAAAGCTCTCAGATTCTTTTGTCAGATTGAATTGACCTCCTATTTCCATGCTTCTTCTAGAAGGCTTACCAAGATCTCATTTCCATGATCAACTATGCAAATTACCATGGTTATTACCATGAAAGATGTGTGGACAGAATATATTCGCTCCCATTACAGGGAATACTGTGTTTTTATTTAAATAATGATATAGAATGTAAATGTGATCCAGATTTGAAGTGCTGTTTTTATATCTCCACTCACATAAAATAGACTCTGTCCTAAAGCCCTTGCAGATCTTCAATCCTGCAAGATCCATATATGTGTTTAAGGAAGTTACCGTACAATCTCAAGACAGTTTCAGTTATGATGAACTAACTAACTCTGGAAAAGAGGTGCAAAACTAGTTTTAACTGGCTTAGTCATACAGAATCCACAATTGCTCATCTTTCAATCTGCAGAAAACAGCCAAGCTTTTCTTTAATTGTCTGAGGTCCACACCACAGAATGAGCCACTGAACGTTTGTGGGAGAAATTAGAAGCACAGTATCATGGGTATCCATACGGCACAATTCCACTTCTACTGCAACACTAGGCCTGAGGGTAATGAGAATCCCAGGATTATATTCAGGGCTGACAGGAAATTTCTCACCATCAACCATTACCAAACAGTGGCGAAGGCTTCCACATAGGCATGCTCGATGTTGCCAAGCAATTGAGTATAGAACAAACTCAGAAGAGTAAATGAGGGAACCACACATGTAAATGATTCAAGACTTCATAGTCACTCTTTTCAGGAGTACTCATCCTTTCTGGAATTATGATAAGACATGAAGGAAAGGTACCAATATAGCCCTATCACACCAACATTGATATTTTTCACCAGTTAAATAAATCTCATGTTACACAAAGTGGGCACAATAGTTACAACACAATATAATTTAATTATGGTATTTCTCTTCAAATCCAGCCAACACATGTTTCGTCGTCTGGGGTCAAAACCCACGACTTCCTCAGGGCTAACGTGCTTCTGTCGTCTTCTGTTTGCCTTCTGGCTGGTTATAATTCCGACCCAGCCTAATATCGGCTGGGTGCACAATCCCGTTCTGTGCGTAAATAAAATCGAGAATCCCAAATTATGTTTCCAATTTCCTAGGTCTTATCCACCACAATGTCACGTGTCTTCAAGTTATCCTTTTTAGTGTCGACTGGTATTATAGTCGACTCCTAGATGCTGAGTACGGCATCTAACAGCGTCCACCAGCAGCTCCGTTACTCCCAATGTGAAAACAGATTGGTATTAATAGAGGAGTCCAACTAGATATTCCTTTGCCTAATGCTCAGGTATATATGTTTATATCAAAAATTAAACTTTCACAAAGGAAATCTGACACTGCAAGGGGGCACAGCAAGGAGCTGAGCATCCCACTAAGGGGTCGTTTACTACGTCGGACGTAAAGGCTCTGAACAGCATTCGATTCGTTGGAATCCGATTCAGAAGCCTTGTTTCTGACCTACTCAGAAACATTTCCGACCGACCATCATGATGGTCGGAAACCTTTTGAACTGTCTGACTCGGTTCTGAGTTGATCCGAATGACATTCGGAGGCCCCAGAGTCGGTCTGAGCTGATTTGTAAGTCTCTACGAGCAGCGTTTCTAACTGAGAGATTACGATGTCGGATCGGACAGCCTTTCTGAATCAGTCTTTCTCACATGGATCAGCTGTCGGAATCTGACTTGGGGGCCCATAGCAGGCCCTCCTTCACCCAGAGGCCTCCGAATGGGCCCCGTGAGGCTACCCATGGGACTCCTCTATGCAACCATGCACAGTGTGGCAGGCTCCATGGGGGGCCCGCCACAGGGTGCAAGGTTTTCTGCACTCATCCCTTTTTTCAATGGGAGCCTGTTTTGTCAGTCCAAACACATGCTACCATTGAAGTCAATGGGAGTCTGACTTAACGGTGTTTGGAACCATCGTAATCGGTCGGTCGGACTCCCCCAACCCGAATCAGTCAAAAACCATTCCGAAAACGATTTGGTCAGAATGTTGTCAGAACTACATCGTATTCCGGCCCCTAAGAAGAAAAAAAAATAGGTAGCTCTCTTGATTGCTGTCTCTCTTGTTCTCACACTCCCCTTCTCTCTGTTTGCCAAAAGTTAGAAGTGACAGCCTCAACTTAAAAATGAACTCCAGACTGTTGTACCCAATTTCGTCAGGGATCTGCTTCTCCCAAATCACTACAGCAGGCTAGCAGATTTCACTCCATATGATATTACAAAATCAAATTCTTATCCCTACTCATGCATACAAGAAATAGAAAAAACATCAAACTGACAAAATCACAGTGAGCATGCCAACACCCATCCGTAATCATAGGGGTAGCCATTTTTGAATGGGTGTGTTGGTAATTCAGCGCAATAATAATCCACATTTGTAAAACGCACAATCACCCGTAAGGGTCTCTAGGAGCTGGGGGCCGTCGGGAAGATTAAGCAAGCTATTGCCCAGAGTCACATGGTGCTGGGCTAACCTGCCGCCGGAGCCGGGGATCGAACCGTGGTCCCCAGATTACAACGTCAGTCGCCCTGGCCGCGGCGCCACACCTCTCCCATAGCGCAATGGAAGCTTGATGGGAAAGAAAGTTTTCCTTATTGTGTGAATAGAAAATACATTGTTTTTAATGTTCCCCTCCCTGAAAAATCTGTAATAAGCACACATTGTTACTCCTGGCATGCTTTGACTTAAAAAACTAAATAATCTGCTGAATGATTAAAAGAAAATTGTCAGTTTGTAAAAAAAGAAAATGGGCTTCATCACAACTTTCAAATTTGATTTATATTTTAAACTCCATTCTTATCAGTTTCAGGATAACCACCACAATTAAAGTGGTGTCTAGCGAGGGCCAATGTATTCTTCTTTATAAGTAACTTTCTGCAGCCAACCCACAACATCACCAACTAACCAAATGTGTACTTTGGAACAAGCATTGGCAAACATATTCCTGGTCTGATTCATTCACTAAGAAATATAGAGTTGGTGGGTTCAGAGATATGGACCATTTTTGCTAGCTGGGGTCACACCCTCTCCTTCATAAACTGCCTACCTCATAGCATTTCAATTTAAAATAAGGTCTCCAACACATCACACATTTTAGTTGCCCAGAGCTATCTGGAATCAGTTAGCAATTAGTTGTATTTGTCTATTAATATCATTCATTGGCCTCCACAGAAACACACCAAACACCTTAGAGATAAACAGCTTTGGGTTTTACACTGACTGGTAAAAGTAGGTTATACTACATTGTATAGAGGTTGATAACATCTACCTACAAAAAACGTCATCCATTACAAATCATCAAGGTAAGAATATAATTACTATTCTTGACTTCACCTCTACCTAAATATACCTCGCGGTGTAGTAGGGAGGTCGATGCAATGAAAACGATAGTACAGTCGTGCAATATTTTGCATGCCCTATAGTGGTAATACGATGGAAAATTGTAATTTTGTTTATATCAGTCCTGGTTCTCAGATTATATCCTGGCCATAACCCCTTTGCTGTTTCTTTCTCTCTCTCCAGCCCAGTTCTTGTCTAAAGACTCTTGCTTATATTCCCAATTCTCTTTGTTTCTCAGCCCTTTTGTCGCTCTCCTTTGATTTATCCATAGCTCTCCTTTCAGTCTCCTGTCCTGTTTCTGCCCTTTCTTGCTGTGAATCCCAGTTTTTTTTTCTTTTTTCACAACCCTGTCCCATTCACAGCAGGTTTTAATCCTAAATGGTTTCCTTTTTTGAGTATTTTATGGTGATTTGATGGAAGCAGTCTGAACGTAGGTGCACTCGAGTGCTTGTGGGGACCAGGGCCTGTGTTCATAACACTCCTTGATTAGAGCAAGAGAGAAAGAGAGAGAGAGAGAGGGAGAAACTCAGGGAAACAGTGGCAAAGGGAGAGAGCATGAATGGAAAAGGATCTGCAGGAGTGAGATAAAGAGGGAGTGGAAGGTAGGAGAAGTAAGGGGCATAAGGTAAATCAAGACTGGGCAGGGTTAGTATTTGGCAACGCCGGCATTACACAGTACTGGCACCAGGCTGCTGAGAAAGTCTTATGGCCCCTGCAATTAATATTTTTTTTAAACATAAGAACTGATGCACACTAAATATCATCATCCCCATTGGGCATGAAACCAAAATGTATTTTGTAAGTGACTTCTTGGTGCTCAATAAGACTCTGCAAATAACTCTAAAACAAATCCTTGCTGCAATTCTGGTGTGAAGAGTAGGGGTAAGAGTTTGCGGAGTGTTGCCCACTCTGCGTTCCACTTGGAACATGGAGCTCGGGCAAAACTCTGCCAACCACTGTGTGGCAGAATATTATTTTGCATGCTTCTTGCCAACATTAAGTTGGCAAGCGAGAATTTGCATCGCCTAACGTGATTTCTGGTTGCAAGAACACCACCTGGCGAGATTTCTCAACATGGGCAGTCATGGCATGTTGCCACCATTTGTGTTGAGAAAGCTGCCGCTCAAGTAGAAAGTCTACTCAAGCGGCAGAAAGAATCAGCGCCCTCTGGAGTGCTGCGTGGTGCCGTTCACACTGACTTTACAGTGCGGAACAAGCTCCCAGAACAAAAAATCAGTGCAAGCAGTGTGACGTGCCGCATTCCACCCTGTCACTGAACACCATGAAATCTCATGCAGTGTTTATGTTACCTAGCAGAATTCCAAAGAGTGAATCGCTGCCAGTTCTGCCCATCCCTAGTGAAGAGCAGAAAGTATAGCAATACAAATCATATGGGTCTGGAGTCTGACCAGGAGCTCACTGCAGAGCTATCTTTAACACAAAGCATACAGGTACGGCTGGTTAGAGGTTGCACACTTCCGGGTTTACTGTACACTAATCACACAGGTTAGGGAGTCCCCGATAGAGTATACAGGAGCAGTACAGACTTTACATGATGACAAGTCATACTGATACTGGTGGTGACGAGGAAGGTCATTGTCGAGCTTGCATTAACAGATCATATAGGCCTGTAGGGCGAGGGGGACCTCCCTGCCCTATACAACAAAGAGTGAAATACTACCAGAATGTCGTGTTTTAAATATTGCCACACAAATATTGTACTCAGAATATGGACTATCAAAATGTTGTGAAGCTAAGAATATACATGTAAGTTTAGGATTCAGGATGTAAAATGTACACTAGCATAAGGTTAATGCGAATGTTCCAGCCTCTGAAGAGGTTACACAGAACAGTAGTAGGGTGGGATACCATCACTCCGCGCTGGCCGCAAAAGTGACAGGTCTGGCTGCAAACTGCTGGTCCCAATACTCAGGACAATGGGCTACCCGGCATATGCTATACAGGTGGATGGATAATAAGTTGCACCTTACCCTTCAAAGCTTGATGTGCCACAAAGTGGGGGTAGTTACCAATGAGAGGTGGGTAGCCCCTTGCCCCCCAGCGCTGCAGGAAGGTTTACAGACACATAGCTGAAAGGGGGCACCTTAGCCCACACAGCTTACAGTAGGACAGACCATGAAGGCATAGGGGAAGATGGTGCTCGTTTAGAGGAACAATCCTACAGGTACCGGGCACAGGGATTTATGCAGAGGCCATACAAGCACCGTGTAATGTTTACAGTAATATACATTGAACAGGAACTTGGAATGGGGAGATTTTCCTGGGAACTATTGGTTGCAATACCACAAGAATTCCTGGCACAGGGTGATAAAAGGGAAACCTTGACGTCAAGAGCACACCGTAATATAGGTAGAGACAAGTGGGCCCTGTGGAGCTTATACTAGCACTAGTCCTACAGGCACAGGGAATGAGAGGGAGTTCCCTCCCCAGTAGAGACTAGAGTAACACAAATCACACAGGTGCAGGAGGCTGAGGGGGGGGGAGCTCTCTCCACACAGAGCTTCAGGAACCAAAACTCATACAGGCAATGGGAGTGAGAGGGAGCTCCCTGACCTGCAGAGACTACACTAACACAAATCATATAGGCACAGGGGGCTGGAGGGAGCTCCCTGACCCGCAGAGATTAGGGAACCGCAAGTCATACAGGCAAAGGGAATAAGAGGGAGCTCCCTGTCTTGCAGATATCACACTAACACAAATATTACTGGCAAATGAGTGAGAGGGAGCAGCCTCCCCCATAGAGACTACAGTAACACAAATTATATAGGCACTGGGGGCTGGAGGGAGCTCCCTGTCCTACAGAACTTCAAGAACCACAAGTCATACAGGCACAGGAAGTGAGAGGGAACTCCCTGTCCTGCAGATATTACAGTACCACACATCATACAGACACAGGAAGTGAGAGGGAACTCTCTGACCTGCAGAGATTACAGTACCACACATCATACATACACAGGGAGTGAGAGGGAACTCCCTGACTTGCAGAGATTACAGTACCACACATCATACAGGCACAGGAAGTGAGATGGAATCCCTGACCTGCTGAACTTAGAGTACCACATATCATACGGGCACAGGAAGTGAGAGGGAACTCCCTGATCTGCTGTGCTTACAGTACCACACATCATACGGGCGCAGGAAGTGAGAGGGAACTCCCTTACCTGCTGCACTTACTGTACCACACATCATACAGGCACTGGAAGTGAGAGGGAACTCCCTGACCTGCTGAACTTACTGTACCACACATCATACGGGCACAGGAAGTGAGAGGGAACTCCCTGATCTGCTGAGTTTACAGTATCACACATCATACGGGCACATTAAGTGAGAGGGAACTCCTTGACCTGCTGAACTTACTGTACCACACATCATACAGGCACAGGAAGTGAGAGGGAACTCTCTGACCTGCTGAGCTTACAGTACCACAAATCATACAGGCACAGGAAGTGAGAGGGAACTCCCTGGCCTGCTGAGCTTACAGTACCACAAATCATACAGGCACAGGAAGTGAGAGGGAACTCCCTGACCTGCTGAGCTTACAGTACCACACATCATACAGGCACAGGAAGTGAGAGGGAACTCCCTGATCTGCTGAGCTTACAGTATCACAAATCATACAGGCACAGGAAGTAAGAGGGAACTCCCTAGCCTGCTGAGCTTACAGTACCACAAATCATACAGGCACAGGAAGTGAGAGGGAACTCCCTGATCTGCTGAGCTTACAGTAACACAAATCATATAGGCACAGGAAGTGAGAGGGAACTCCCTAGCCTGCTGAGCTTACAGTACCACAAATCATACAGGCACAGGAAGTGAGAGGGAACTCCCTGATCTGCTGAGCTTACAGTAACACAAATCATATAGGCACAGGAAGTGAGAGGGAACTCCCTAGCCTGCTGAGCTTACAGTACCACAAATCATACAGGCACAGGAAGTGAGAGGGAACTCCCTGACCTGCTGAGCTAACAGTACCACACATCATACAGGCACAGGGCATGGGAGGAAGCTTCCTGCCCTGTTGAAACTACAGTAACAAATCAATACTGGCTAACGAGTGAGAGGGAGCTCCCTCCTGCGTAGAGACTTCAGTAACACGCATCATACAGGTGCAGGGAGTTGGAGGGACATCCCTGCCCTGCAGAGCTTAGAGTGTCACAAATCATACAGGCACAGGGAGTGAGAGGGAAATCCAGTTCAGTAGAAACAACAGCAACACATAACATAAAGGTATAGTGGTTCGGTGGGAGCTGTATGCCCTGTACAGCTTACAGTACCACACATCATCCAATCACAAAGAGCGAGAAGTATCTCCCTGTCCTGTAGAGACATTAGCACAAATCATACAGGCACAGCAAGTTAGGGTGAGTTTCTTGTCCTGCAGGGTCTACAGAATCAAATATCGTACAGTAACAGACAGTGTGAGTTTCCTGCCCTGCCCTGCACAGCTCACAGTAACACAAATCGCACAGGTTCAGAAGGTTGGAGGGACCGTCCTGACCTGTAGTGGTTGAAATAATCAAAGTTGTGCCGGCACAGGGTATGAAAAGGAGCACTGGCCATACAGGGGTCAGGGGTAGCTCACTATATAATTTCCTGGAACAAGAGTACTACAATCTGCTACGCACTGTATTTTGTACCTGCTTTAGAAAAAAAGTGCAAATACATATATAAATGCTTGAGCTGGGAGTGCGAGGGACCTCCCTGCTCTGCAGAGTTTTAACAAATGATTTTTTAACACAGCCCCCTCTGCCGTTTCAGGGCTGGGCTGGAAATATGGGCAGGAAAGCCACAGGTAGGCTGAGGACCAGGGAGCTGATTACAGTGATGGATGGACAGAAGGATCATCAGATGTCCAGCTTGGCAAGCATCCTCGCGGGACGTGCACAATTTACTTGTAGACCTGTATATCATTTACCCACAAATCCTCCTAGACACGGACGAACTCACTTGCAACACTCGCTGCAATATAGGACTTTATGGACCCATTTCCCAGAGCAGCCTTTAGCTCCCAGTCCACCATTGCCCACTTTAATATAATTAAATGTGCTTATCTCTGGAGCCAATTTAAGTGATCCAATAATCTACCTCCTAAAGAAGGCAGGATATTTTATGGTGGGTGAATGAACTACTAGTTCTGTTCAACTTCGCCTCTAGATTTAACAGATGCCACAGAAGACTGTGCAGTTTCCATGGAAGATGTATGCAATCTATGTGATGCTACAATTTCAGTCTACTTCTCAGGAACAGTTCCTAAATAGGTCTGATCAATAACCTGGCCCCATGATTGAGCGACTCAGTAGCACTTCTGTCCGTGTAATGATGATCGGCTTCTCTTTGTTGGGCATCTTGGGGATGTCATCAACCATCTGAGGGGTGGTGGCGGTGCCTCGTGACATCAGTTCTTGCTCAGTTGTACGAACCACACATATGTGACGCCCACAACACTAGCCAACAAAGACTGAACTTCAAGTGTACTTTAAGGGGTAAAGCGCCTGTCCTCACTACCGAAGTGCTGATGTGTCATTGCCTGCATCCCAAGGTCTTCCTGATCACCCCTTTGCAACTATCATAGACTCAAGGGTCTTAGCCCTTGCTATAAGACCTAATAGTAATCAATCTTTGACCAAAAGAGAGTGCATTTGCTGCTTTATATTACCCATTGAGGTGGTAAAGACATGCCACAAATGAGTGACAGCCTGATGGGGCTGAAATATCAGGCACTGACCTTCTGTGAAGCGAGGTACCTTCTCGAGGTAAAGCAGAAGAAAGGAAGCCTAGAGGGGCAATAACGTGTTTGGCATTGCTCACTTTGAATTTACTGATGGAGTGCCCCAATGAAGGCAGAGTAGGGATAGGGGCAAGGCACTTAGCGACCCTTCACAGCACATTAACAAGTGTGTGTTGATCTTGCCACAAAAGACACTAGCCATGTTGCTATTTTGTGTGTTCTGGCTGTGTGTGTAAATTCCCAGGAAATAGGTTAATTTAAGAGCCTCGGAAGAAGAAAGTGGAGTTTAGTGCTCCCGAGAATGTCTAATTTCTCAATTACAAGAAACATATTCTTGGTCCTCCAACCAGGGCACTGTAAAACTGCTTTACGTCTGACAATAAAAAGTACCGTGCTGTGACATCGCTTACTACCTCCTCTGATACCCTAGACAGTTCCAAGTCATGCTAGCCTGTACCTTGACGTCACTTCCTCGCCTCACTTTCGCTTCCTCAATTGTCTTCCATTCCTAGTAGTCTGAGCGGTCGCAGGTCATCACTTTTGCATCTTCCATTTGTTTGGCCCAAAGGCACCTAAACCTGTATTGAACCATCAGTGCCTGGCTCTGCTTCTGGCAAAGGCATCACCAAACAAGGTAGGCCTGTGCTATGACAATAAATACGACCTCTCACTGTAGCTGTGTGACTTGTAGTGTGGAATAGTGATATCATATCCAGAGCCTTGCCATGACCACTTCCTGTCATCTCTTGAGTACTGCCTTTCCCAAGCCATGTGGCACATACTATGATATCACTTCCCGTTTCTCCCACCAATCAAGGTAAAGAACTGAATAAGAGATACAAGAAGCTTAATGTCCTTTTCGTATATTTTTTGCTTTGCGTCTTTAAATCTACGCCGCAATGCTATAAGATGACAAATGTGCCCTTTTTTCACTTTTCATATCCATGTCAAATTCACGTGGGCAATATCTATATTTATCCAACTTTGCAAAGGTAGAAATTGCTTTTTATGCACTTTTTCTCTTAGTAGTTGATGCTTCTCTTTCATGTGTGCCTTTTGTTTTTTCTTCGTTTTAGTTTGTGAAACTTGTCCTAGTGTTCTCAATTATGTAAACTACTAATTACTAAAGCGTCACTTTAAAACAAAAACACAGGAAAGCTAAAATGACGATAAGTGTTTACCATTATCGCAAACATTTTCACTTGTGTGATTGTGTACATTTGTACGCCTGTCCTTGTGTATTTGTGTGGTTGACTTTGCTTTTGAATGTGTGTGTGATACTCAGACTCACCATGGAGGCTCAGCTGCCCATAGGCTTATGTCTCGGGTTGCTGTTGAGTTCGGGGTGGGATTAGTATTCGGATGTGTCTGACATGCATATGTGAGGTTTGCATTCGGGTGTTTGGGTCTGTGTCTGTGTGCAGGGTCGGCTTTAGCACTGTGTGTGACAATCTTCGTTGGTGGTGGTGCGCCTCCTCCCAGACCTCCTCCTCGACAGATTCCCTCTCTACCACACTGTAACAGTGCCCCTCGCCTCTCCACAGCCCCATCTCTCACTTATTTAATTATTTTTATAGCACTGTTCATCCCGAATGGGGCTCAGAGCGCTTTACATTACATACATATTATAGACATACATTCAATCCAGGGCTTTCAGTGGGCCGGGTCTCACCGGGTCTGAGCACCTGCAGTTTTTTAAAGGAGGCTTCGAAACGGGTATCTAGGGGCTCTGTTTTGTGCCCTGGCACAGCCGGTCCGTTTCTTTCTGGACTGAAGTGGCAGCAGGCACATCAATGTGCGCTGCTCACACTGCTCACTTCTCACTAGCGGAGAAGTTACGGCATGACGTCATGCCAGGTGAGCTTTGTAGGGGGAGGGAAATCCTTTAAAGAGAGTCATTTTCTCTCTCGATTTCCAGGGCACAAGTCGTAAATAAAGAAGTGGGGAGACGCTGTCACAGCAGGAAGCGACGTCACGGAATGTGCCGAGCTCCTGGTCCCAGAGAGGCCAAAGAGTGAAGTCCAACTGTGTGGCAGGGGGGACGGCGTACCCCCGGTAAAATAAGTGGGGGGACGCCGCCCACCCACGTGGTACCCCGACTCAAGCCCTGTGGATTTCCCTTCCCTTTTTGAAACTCAGGAGCAGCAACATAGGCATGGTGCCACCAGGACTTTAAGTGGAACCTTCTTAAATATTATATACATGCCATGGTTGCTGCTTATTTGTCTTACGCAACTAACAACCATTGACAAAGCCAATAGTCCTGACTTGTTGTAGGTATGATGTTACTTGTTGTATCATATATAAAGATGCAATGACAGAAACAGCAAAATACAAGTTTGGTGGCACCCTGCGCGAAACACAGATTTTTAGCTTACGTGTTTTACGCCATGCTCTTAATTACATTGGCCACGCCCCTTTGAGAGACCCTCAAAGGGGCTACATCCTCCCCTTAAGAGATGGCACGGGTCACGTCGCCCAAAAGCTGCATGGTCTGTGTGTG
This sequence comes from Lissotriton helveticus, assembly GCF_964261635.1. NCBI lineage: Eukaryota > Metazoa > Chordata > Amphibia > Caudata > Salamandridae > Lissotriton > Lissotriton helveticus. Next base: position 488,842,076 of record NC_136068.1, read on the forward strand.
TGGAAACATTTGTGATGGCTGCAGGTAGGAATGTTTGTACCGGGTGAGTGTGGCTGTGTTTGGATGTGTGGGTTAAAGACATGCCAGACTTGATAACTGATATCATGGAAACTATATGAGGGCAAGCTAAGTACAAGATGTTTCGTACCACAATTAATTGCCAGCTAAAGGAAATTGCGGTTGATTGTTGAACTTGGCAGCCTGTGGTGTGAGGAAGAGAGGGAGGGTGGGAGAAAGAGAGAGAGAGAGAGAGAGATTCCTTACTTACAGCTTCAATGTACATTGGTCGAAAATAGAACCAAGATAACCTGAAAGAAGGGAAATTGGTAGAAATGTAAAACTAGAGTTGCAAATGCAAGTAAAGCCGGAATGTTTTAGTGTGAACAACTTTGAAAAGACTGGAGACTGGAATGAATGAACCCAACTGTGACACTGCCTATTGAACATATTAAAGTGCACATAACTGAATAACTACATGAATCAAATTGACAAGATTTCTAATTATTTAAAGTTTGAAATGTGTGCATCAATACATTTGCATGACAAGGTATCTTTGTGAACTTCTGTGTGTGTGGCAATATATGCCCCTTTCCATTTGTATCCATTAGGTAAAATGTTATTGTCGCGAAAGTGCTTCTGGCCTCCTAGGCTGTCTTCCTAAGATCAGCCTGGTTGGCATGTTGGCATACAGAGTGGATGAAGAGAGGCATGATGGGCTTGTGGTTTATTCAACCAAGAAGTTGACACTTCTTTTTGTCGCAGAGGGATATATATTCTTTTATCATCGGACTTTGACACAGAGCATTCCAGAGAGAAGCAGAATAAGGAAAGAAAAAGAGAGAGATAGGGAGACAGTGACACAGGGCAAACGCAGTGATGAAAAGACCCTACAAAAGCGAGATAAAAGAGACAGGGAGTGTAGGGCTATGGAAGAAACTAGCATTAAATGTAATCAAGTCTAAGCAGCCTCAGTATTTGTCTACCCTGGAGTTCAAAAGCACCAGCAGCGGGCTTCTAAGAGAATCTTTGCCTCAGCACTTAACTTTGACATAAATGAATAACTGCAGTTCCCTGAAGATGAATATTGAGGCAAACCTAGCTCCTTATCACTGTCGAAAGAGCGCCTTAAACACATCTGCTTCTGTAGACCCAAAGGTCTGCGCTCATTTGTGTCCTGGGGACATTGAGACACTATCACGGTTCAACCGATATCCCACTTCGCTCACAGCCCTCCACTAGTTTACATTGGTGCTTTCTGGAGCACTGCGGCTTTCATGAAAGTTGGGAATGCACTGCCTCTGAGGAGGGCTCTCTGTCCAGAAAGAAGGTATCTCCTGCCAGTCTAAAGAAAGGGGTTAAAATTCTGTCAGTGGGACCTCAGATTGGCCCGATAACAGACCAGAGTAAATCAAAATGGCAGCCATCTTCTTATCTACCTATATCAAGTGCACCTGGGTCTTCTAGGTGCACCGGAAGGCCTGCATCCCACCACAGCTGGTGCCACTTTCTCCACATCATCTAACACTGGCCTTTGAAGAAGGGATACATCTTTCTCCCTTTAGAACCATGGTTAGAACAAATATTTTGCAGAGTTCAGTCATCTTTTCTTCAGTTCAAGCAGATAGTTTTACCTCTGACCAAGCAGCTCATCAGTTTTGGCCACTGAAACTGCAGTTTGGAGCTTGCTCCTTCTAGGTTATGCATTGGTTTGCATGTGATTGTGTGTTTGTTTGCATGATGACTGTGTGCCTGTCTGTGTGCATGAATGTATGCATGTGCATGTGTGTCAGTAGCTGTGTGTGTGTGTGTCCATATCATTATGGGTATATTTTCATCTGAGTGTATGCACTCTTCTAAAATGGCTCTTGTATGGTTTCGTTGGTGTACCCCATTGTCCACGTTTGATTTATCTTTTAGGCTCTCCCCACTGTGATCCATCGATTGACAGCCCCTCATTAAACTTGCTGCTGTGCGCCGTTAATCTGTGGAACTACTGATTTTGCTGGCATGCGTTGTGAGTAATCGTATGTTCTACCCAACCTAACACCCTCCCATGCGGCGATCTAGGGGCAGAATGAGAAAGCAACCTCCTGACCTCCGCTCCCGACCCGGCACCACACTTTTCAGTCCTAACTAATCTGTTTGCTGGTGACATCATCATTATGGTCTAATAATGTTGCTGTCATAGAGCCATGCCCACTCCAAAACTAATAAATAATGGTATCCACTTAAAATGTGACCAGTCAGCCTACCAAAATTATTGTATGTTTTTATGTTGACGTCGATTCTGAATGCTTTTGTGTGTCAAAAATGGACCAGTTCATGTTGGTGGTTAAGGTTCCGATTTTAATAACTCACTTAACTGAAAGTGTTAATGCAAAGTGTGTCAAAAGATTGAAAATGCTTGCATGTTTAAAACAAAAAATGGTTTGAAATGTCAGTGTATTTCTTCTGCCTTTTGTGCTTCTCAACTGAAAAAAACACAGAATGAAGCATTATGTGGGTAAAAATATGTGTCTCATTTTCTTTTTACCGTTGCCTTGAGGTCTTGTTCTGCAACAAAGTGTGTGTGTATGTGTCTGGGTGTTCAAAGCCTTCTGTCCTTAAGGCTCAAGTCAGGAGACCAGCCAACTAGCCCTGGATGTCACTTCCGGGATCAAGAGATGCAGATTCAGTTCTTCTCACCCAGGAAATAGGGCAGCAGTTCAGCACAGCAAGTCAGCAATCCAGCAAGGCAATAGTCCAGCGGGGCAGCAGGCGAGCAGAGTGGCAGTCCTTCAGCAGCACAGCAGAGATTCTTCTTGAAGCGTATCCACAGGTCCAAAAGTGTTCTGAATGGTTGGTGTCTGAGGTCCAGTATTTATACTCAGTTGTGCCTTTGATGTGGGAGAGAAGCTTCCTGAGGTTTCTCTTTGAAGTCCACAGGCATCTTGCCTTCCCTGACCTGGCTCCAAATGAGCTACAGGGGGTATGCAACCCTTTGTGTGGAGGCAGGACACAGCCTATTCAGGTGTCAGTGGGGCTGTGCCCAGCTCCTCCCTCCAATCCTGCCAGCGATGGCTCATCCATCCACACCCAAGCTCCCTGTTGTCTGTAGCAGTCTAAGAGGAATTTAAAAGGTTCAACTGGCAGCTACACTCAGTCATGTGACCAAGGTACAGGCTCCAGGCACTAAATGGCTAAGGTAGGAACATTCTAAATCTAAATTATAAAATGAGGATGACTACATTGGATTTTTTTTTAATATTCAAAAATTATTTTCTTTTACAATATCACTGATGAATGCCCAAACAAATTCTGAAAATCAATTTACATAATCACAAACAAAGTAAATAAATAAAAACAAGAGAAGGAACAGGTTTATTCTTTAGTTGCGGTTTATGATCCAATAAATACACTTTCAAGGGTACAAATAAGTACTAGAAATGGGTAAATGACGTGAGTGACAGTTAGACATTTGGTTGTAAGATTTCTAGTCTTTGTCACTCATGTTTATATGAATATTGTTTTGTACCTTGAAATTGTATTTATTGGATTATAAACCACAACTAAAGAATACACCCATTCCTTCTCCTTTTTTTACTATTTTGTATTTAATTTCTCTGTGATTATATAAATTGATTTTCGGAATTGATGTTTTTAGGGCCACTTTTTGGGCATTCATAAGTGATATTGTAAAAAAAAATAATTTTAGAATATTAGCCAAGCCCACAAGGGTTTATCGGGTTATCCAATCAAGATACATAACTTTCTAAAAGTGGCATTTTCAAAATTGTAGTTTAAAATCGGACTTCACCATAAGTTAGGATTTTTCATTACAATTCCAAAAACACTAAACATGAACTGGTCACCTCTTCCCATTTAGAAATTACAGTTTATTAAATGTAATAAGGTACCAGGACATGTAAAACATAAAATTACATGTCCTACTTTTTAAATATATTGCACTCTGCCATAAGGGCTGTTTAGGGTGTACCCTTGGGGTAACATATATATTAAAAAGCTGGGTTTGGGCATGGAAAAAGGCTTATTTTGCTAGGTCAAAATGGCAGTTTAAATACTGCACACACTCGCACTTTAGCAGTAGTTAGCAGTGATAAAGTGTGCCGAGTCCTAAGGCTAGCAAAAACAATATCAGCAAAATGGAGGAGGAAGACAAAAAGTTTGGGGAAGACCACCCTAGCTAAGACTGACAGTTCTAACACTTAACCACGTAGGAGCTCAAGTTATGACAGCACAGGCGATTTAGTACATTTTTAGGAATCTTTAGTAGTTTTCCCAGGACCCATGTTGAATTCATGGCATTATAATGTTGTGTTTATGAATCTCGTGCATTTTACAGCTAGAGAAATAGTACTTGATTTTGGCTTTCTGTTTTGTTCTCTGTCGAATATTACATAGCAACCATAAAAGGAGTAAAATTGCAAATACTGCCTGCATGTAGAACAGGGCTGTCCAAAGTAGCTTTACGACGGCATTACCGTGGCACACCAATGTTAATTGATTGAAGACTGCTAAAGGGACTGGCTGAACCAGCACTTGGAATCCGCCAATCTCAATTCCTACATTTATTCTACTAAGATCTGGTCTATGTATTCCTGCCATCCCATTCAAGACAACTGGAACAAAATGCACCTTCTTCAATCAATTTGTGTTCACAAAGACAAGGATTCCAGCAGCGTGGTCCTGGGATTCTCACAACTGTTTGTGTTGTAATGCAACATTTCAGACTGTTATTTGTGCCGGTCTACCTGTCCGCTATGCAAAACCGTCTCCCAGAAATGTTGGATCTGCTTACCTGTTCCCTTCCATATTCTGCAGGCATCAAAAGCATGCAGTTCACTTGTTTAAAAGCTTTTCATCAATTCTACTCTGGAATGCTTTGTCTGCTGTACCAGCACAATACCTTCATTATAATTAACAGTAAGTATTGGAATTAATCCATTCATAACACATTTTACGCGACGTAAAAACCAAGGCTGCCATAGGCATGTAGGGCCATATGTAGGAAGCCAAATTGCGATTGCAAACGCTGAAATTCGCAGAATTTCAGCGTTTGCGATTGCAATTTGGGCAGTGTGCTATGTAGTAGACAAAAACCCACTTGCAAAATAAGGAATCGCAAAGTTTGAAATTCCCTATTTTGTGAATGCATTTAAAGAATCCCAAATTGCAATTCCTTAAATGCAATGTAGGAAGCACCCAAGGTGTGCGATTTTGGCTTAAGGAACCACAAATTACCACCAACTTCAGGTTGGTGGTAATTTGCGATTTCTTTGAAAAATGCATTTTTTTGCATTTTACCAAATGCCATGTGGCACACATACATGCCCTTAGCGCATGTATGTGCGCCACGTGCACACATGCTTATTTCAGGGGTGCAACAGGGTGTCCTATTGACACCCTTGCAACCTTGAAATTGCATTCTCAATTTGAGATTCTATAATTGGGAATCGCAAATTGAGAATGTCTTCCCATTCATTCCTATGGGCCTTGCAGCCCATAGGAATGAATGGGAAGGTATTCCTTCTTTGCTAATCTCAATTTGCGATTAGCAAGTAAGGAACATGTAGGATTCACAAAATATTTAGCAAATCCTACCAACATTCCGTATTGTGATTCTCTAATTGCGATTCCCTAAAAATCACAATTTGAGAATCGCAAAAACCGTTTTACCTACATATGGCCCGTAGTCCTTACTTCTATCCCATTACAAATCCTTTCAGGAGCCTGGTGTTATTTAACACCATATAACCAACTGAAGACGAGCTACATGTGTAATTTAATTCTATAGTAGTTCAGTCATGTCTTTTTCAAAAAGTCAATTTTTTTAGAGGTAGGTGTGCTTGAAAATACTAGATTTCCTTGGTCTGCTATGCTTAGCATATTAGGTTGTTCTGTTTAAATCCAGGTATTGTTGGTGCACTCCGGAAGAAGGGATAATATGGAAGACGGATTTATGTTTTCTAGTCTTATTTTCTAGTCCAGCAGGTACAATAACATTCAATAAAAAACAAAAAACATTGTTCTAAAATGACATTGTACATTTATACATTTTAGTCTGGTAGTAAGAATCTTTACTGATTTTTCTTTTTGATTTGTTTCTTACTAAACGGCTAGTTTCATTGAAATGTCTGGTTTTTAATAGATGGAAACATGTAACTCCGACAAAGTTCAAAATATTGTTCATAAACGTGCAGAGAATGCTTAAGTGGGTGTCATGACAAGCTCATCTCTATCCCACAGTTCTCAAATTGTTTTTAGCATTAGCCTGGAGAATTTGTGATACACTGTCCTGCAATGTAATATAGCTGCATCAGTGGCTATTTCATAGCAAAAATAGTGACGTAGTTGTGTTACGAATCTTTGTCACATTGCCTTGTGAAGACTATAATAGAAGAGACTGTAGATTATGCTAATTATTTGACAGCTATAATGGGACTTGCAAGTCTTTTGTAGAAGAAGCTCAGCCTCCCCAAAACAGAAGTGTAGTGCTCCAGTATCCAGCATCCTCTTTAGCCAAGTTCATGCAGGATTCTTCTACCTACAATTTTTCTCAGATGCCTTACTTGATCCAGAAGCTTTCCAATAGCTCCGCAGTGCCAACTTGTAACCTCATGTAGCCCTAGTAGTGTTTCCAGGCTCTTTTTAGGTGCAACGTCCTTGAGCCATAGAAGATACCGCCCTGTGTGCTGACGTCATTTCCTTTCTTTCTGCACCTTAGATCAGGACCCAGATTTTCTCTCTTTGTTTTTTTTTTTAACAACTCTTTTATTGACAAATGCAGCTCTCTGTACCCCAGAGGAACTGTGGCAAATGCAGTACAGCATAATCAAGTCAAGTCAAGTCAATAAATTTATATAGCGCACTACATACCCAGAGGGTCTCAAGGCGCTTGAGGAAGGGTGGGGAATTACTTGTCGAATAACCAGGTTTTAAGTTGCTTTCTGAAGGCTAGGTGGTTTTGAGTAAGGCGGAGGTGAATGGGAAGGGAGTTCCAGGTTTTAGCCGCTAAATAGAAGAAGGATCTTCCTCCCATGGTGGTTTTGTTGATGCGTGGAACAGCAGCGAGTGCCTGGTTGGAAGAGCGTAATTGGCGGGAGGGGTTGTAGAAGGATAGTCGCGTGTTGAGGCACTCGGGTCCAAGTTTGTAGAGTGCTTTGTGTTCGTGGGTGAGGAGGCGGAACGTTATCCTCTGATTGACGGGGAGCCAGTGGAGGTCTTTCAGGTGACCGGAAATGTGGTCTCTACACGGCTCTACTCTGGCTGAGGCGTTTTTGGATGCGTTGGAGTTTTTTCTGAAGTTTTGCGGTGGTACCGGCGTAAAGGGTGTTTCCGTAGTCCAGGCGGCTGGTGACCAGTGCGTGGGTGACCGTTTTTCTGGTTTCGGCGGGGATCCAGCGAAATGTTTTTTTGAGCATGCGGAGAATGTTGAAGCAAGAAGATGAAACGGCGTTGACTTGTCTGGTCATCGAGAGTGAGGAGTCCAGGATGACGCCCAGGTTCCGTACGTGGTCTGTTGGGATGGGTGCTTTTCCTAGGGCCGTTGGCCACCAGGAGTCGTCCCATGCGGAAGGGGAAGTACCTAAGATGAGGACTTCTGTTTTGTCTGAGTTCAGTTTAAGACGGCTGTGCTTCATCCACTCGGCTACTTCTTTCATTCCTTCGTGTAGGTTGGTTTTGGCGGTGTTCGGGTCTTTGGTGAGTGAGAGGATTAGTTGAGTGTCATCAGCGTAGGAGATGATGTTGAGGTTGTGTTGGCGTGCGATGCTCGCGAGGGGACTCATGTATACGTTGAAGAGGGTGGGGCTGAGTGAAGATCCTTGTGGTACGCCGCAGATGACTTTGGTGGCTTTTGACTTAAACGGTGGGAGGCGGACTCTCTGAGTTCTTCCGGCAAGGAACGAGGTGATCCAGTCCAGTGCTTTTCCTTGTATTCCGACATTGTTGAGGCGTTGTATAAGGGTGCTGTGACAGACTGTGTCGAAGGCTGCAGAGAGGTCAAGGAGGATGAGGGCGACTGTGTCTCCGTTGTCCAGTAGTGTTCGAATGTCATCTGTTGCTGCGATGAGAGCGGTTTCGGTGCTGTGTTTGGCTCGGAAGCCGGACTGTGAGGAGTCGAGGGATTTGTTTGTTTCGAGGAAGGCGGCAAGCTGGTTGTTGACGGCTTTCTCGATGACTTTGGCCGGGAATGGTAGGAGCGAGATGGGGCGGTAGTTTTTGAGTTCGGTGGGGTCGGCTGTGGGTTTTTTCAGAAGTGCGCTGAGTTCGGCGTGTTTCCAGCTTTCCGGGAAGGTGGCGGAGTTGAGGGAGCAGTTGATGACGTCTCGGAGGTGAGGTGCGATGATGGAGCCTGCTTTGTTGAAGATGTGGTGGGGACATGGATCTGTGGGGGATCCTGAGTGGATGGAGTTCATCAGGCGAATGGTGTCCTCAGTGGAGATTGGGTTCCAGTCAGAAAGGGTGTTTGAGGGGGGTTTGCCTTTGGGGGTAGGTTGGGAGGGTTGGACTTCGGGATGGTTGTTGAAGCTGTTATGGATGTCGGCGATTTTGTCGTGGAAGAATGAAGCTAGGGAGTCGCAAAGGATTTGAGAGGGAGTGATGTCGTTGGAGTTGGCGGTGGGGTTGGTAAACTCTTTGACGATGTTGAATAGTTCCTTGCTGTTGTGGGCGTTGTTGTCTAGTCGGTCTTTGAGTGCGGATTTCTTGGCTGTCCGGATCAATTGGTGGTGTCTGCGGGTGGCTTTTTTGAAGGCGTCTCTGGTGATGGAGTTAGAGTCTTTTTTCCAGGCTTTTTCCAAGGAGCGACAGAGTTTCTTGGAGCTCTTGAGGTCATCGTTGAACCAGGGGGCGTGTTTACTGCCTATCTTGATTTGACGTTTTTTCAGGGGAGCTAGGTTGTCGGCACTGTGGGTTAGCCATTGAGTGAGGTTACTGGCTGCTTGGTTAGGGTTCGACGAATAGGCAGGGGTGTTTTGGAGAAGCGATGTGGAGATCTGGTCGATGGAGATTTTGTTCCAATTTCTTCGCAGAGTAGGTTGAGGGTGGATGTGGATTGTGGTCTTTTTGTAGTTAAAGTGAACGCAGCTGTGGTCCGTCCAGTGGAGGGCTGTGGTGTGATTGAAGGAGATGTGCTTGCTGGAGGTGAAGATAGGGTCGAGTGTGTGTCCTGCGTAGTGGGTGGGGGCGTTTACTAGTTGTTTGAGTCCGAGGTTGGCTAGATTGTCCAGAAGGGTGGTGGTGTTGCTGTTGTTGCTCTTTTCCAGGTGAAAATTGAAGTCTCCCAGTAGAATGTAGTCCTCGGAGGGGAGGGCGTGTGGGGTGATGAAGTCAGTGATGTCTTCACTGAATTGTGTACGGGGTCCTGGAGGCCTGTAGAGGAGGGTGCCTCTGAGCGTTGTGTTGGGGTCGGTGTGGATCTGGAAGTGAAGGTGTTCGGCGATAGTGAAGTTGGCGTCGGAGTTGGTTGAGATGCGGATGGAGTTCTTATGGACGATGGCGATGCCTCCTCCTGTTTGGATGGGGCGGTCTTTTCGGATGATCTTGTAGCCGTCCGGGATGGCTATGGTGATGTCTGGAGCAGATGAGGCGTTCATCCATGTTTCTGTTAGGAAGGCGACATCCGGAGAAATGGTGTCTAGTAGATTCCAAAGGTCGATGGCGTGTCTGTGGACCGAGCGGGTGTTGAGCAGGATGCATTTTAGGTGGTTAGTGTCGGATGTCCGTTTGGTGTTTGTCGGTTCGGTGTGGCTCTTGGTGCAGGCAAACTTGCAGGAGTAGCATGTGAAGGGTCCATGGGTGTGTCCCGGTGTGGCTTGGTGGCAGTTTGGTGGCCGGCTGGGGTTGAGGGCAGTGAGGGTGGCGGCGTCAAACGTTATGCGGACGGGGTGGGTTTTGCGAGGACCAGGGGGTCTGGCACTGGGCGCGGTCCAGGCGCGGACGGGCGTAGACGGGCTTACCTTTGGCGCACCTTCGGCGCGCATGGGGCGCGATCGCTGCGCGTAGTTCCATCTGTCATAAATGGAGGGTAGAGGGGGGCGGAGGGTGGGAGGGTCAGCTGGGAGGCGGGAGCGAGGTGGAGGGAGGGTCTGGGACGGGTCAACAAGCTAAACAAAATGGCAGTAACAACAACAAATACTGCGAGGGTGAAGAAATAATGTTGGCCGAGGAGCGCTATGTGGAAAATGAATCACAATGCAGCAGTGGAGAGGCGCTAAGCGCTCGGCAGCAGGCAGGCACAGTTAAACATACAATTTAAATATTCCCAATGCAGAGTAATGCCCAGCAATGGCGAGCGCTTCCAAGCGCTACACAAAGTTTAAAGCAGATAGCTCAGATACACAAATGTGGCAGACAATCTAAATAAGCAGTAATGAGGCAGGCAGGCAGGCGCAATGAGCACGATACCGGAGGTGAGGAGCTGAGGTGAGCGACCGTTTCTGTTGAAAACAGGACGGTCACAGCTTCCACGAGGGCGAGGGCAGCTCCTAGTCTCTGTGGGTGGGAGGGTCAGCTGGGCGATTCAGTTTACAGTAATATGGAAAAGAAGCCCCCAACCCCTTACCCCAACTATCCTGACCCACCCCCTCCCTTACCCATCCCCTGCACGGCGTATCTCCCGTACTGCAGCTAGTGTACATACATGACAGTAAGATATTAAACATCTCCCTCATGTGCCCGTCACATCCGCCCCTTCAACATCTCGAGTCGGCGCTGGAGGTTCCAGCCACAGACCTCTGTAATCCGCCTATCTTTTCCAGATTTTATAATGTTTTGTGGGGCAGCCTCTGGCCTTAAATATCGGCCGCTCAAGACCCATACAGAAGTCCAGGCCCTTTTTCCACACAATCACTTTGGGAGCTCTGGGATCCTTCCACGCCTGGGCCACATCCCTTTTCGCCACCGTAAGTCCCAACAGAAGTAGGTGTCTCTTATAGATGTTACCCCCAACCCCTTCGAGGACATGAAGTAGGCCTAATTTAGGGGTACGGGGAAGGTCCCAACCCAGCACTTCCGACAAACAGTTCCACACTCCTGTCCAAAATCTCACCAGACCAGCACAATCCCACACTGTATGCAAAAAATCCCCTAGTTTGTGATTTCATCTCAGACACGTCGGGGACTCAATCAGGCCTGCCCTCCACAGCCTCTCCCTAGTATAATAAGCGCGATGTAGATACTTAAATTGTATAAAGCGCAGGCGCATGGCAATAGCCGCTCCCCTGGGGGACTCAAGGGCTTCTCTCCAGTCTTCCTCCTCCAGTTCCCCCACATCTCTCACCCAGTGATTTCGCAGTGTCTGTAGATTGGAAGAGCAGTGTACAACTAATGTCTGGTAGATTCTGGAAATTTTCTTTTCCCCCAGGTCCCCCATGAACAGCTTTGCCTCTATTGGGCTGAATTCGGGCAGAGTGTCCAATCCCTCCAGTGCGGGTGTAATGGCATGCCGAAACTGCAGATATCTGAAGAACTGTGTTCGGGGCATACAAAACTCATCGCTAAGTTCTTGAAATGATTTAAGCGTTGTGCCCCTCAAGACCTGTCCCAGCGTGGATATTCCTATCAAGTCCCATCCGTGAAAGCCCCGCAACTGTGTTAGTACCGGCAGTTGCCCATTATGCCATAGTGGGGTCTCTGTCGTCAGCTTCCCCCACCATCCCATACGACGCAGTGCCTGCCGCCATATCTGGAAGACCACCTGGGTCGCCCTTGGCAACCCCTTTCTCAGCCTTGCCAAGTACAGAATAGTGTGCAGTGTATCTGGGTCCATCAGGTATCTCTCTAGGGCGTATGCAGGGTCCCCTCTGTCATTGTACCACCAGTCATTCAGAACTACGAGGTGGGAAGCCTGGTAGTATGACAGCAAGTCCGACGTCCCCAAGCCACCACAATATGTGGACAAGAAACAGGTACGCAGGGCCACTCGTGCCGCTCCCCCGGCCCACAGGAATCGGCCCAGCGCCGAGTTAACCTGTCGGAACCATTGCATCGGAATTGAATATGGATGATTCTGTAATTGATATAATAGGCGCGGGAGGGCAACCATCTTAAAAATGGCCGATCTGCCGTAGATGTTAAGGGGCATACGAGACCAGCTCTTCATATCCTGTTGTACCCTATCCCACACTGGGGCGACATTGCGTTCCCAAGCAATTGCCGGTGAGACCGTCAGGAACACCCCCAGGTATTGAAGACCTCCAATTGCAATCTGCAGTGGCGATGCCCACGGCCCGATTTCCATGCGATTATCCAGCATCCAAAGTGTGGATTTCCGGGGGTTGAGGTATAATCCCGAAACCTCTCCAAAGATTTTCATTACCTCCAGAACCCGAGGCCCGGATCTATTCACATTGGTGAGGAAAAACAGGACGTCGTCCGCATATAATGCTATTCTGTCTGACGGTCCTTCCTCCCATTCAAAACCCCTCAGCTGCGCATCCACCCGGACCCACGCAGCCAACGGCTCCATAGCAAGAGCAAACAGGTATGGCAAGAGCGGGCATCCCTGTCGGGTGCCCCGTCCTATTGGGAAGGCCGCTGAAGTCGCTCCCGCTACCCTAACAGAGGCTGTCAGATCGGTGTATAGCAACCGTACATATGATATAAAGCGTGGTCCTAGGTTGAGCCGTGTTAGGAGAGCGAACAGGTATGTCCAACTCAAAGAGTCGAAAGCCTTGTCAATATCGGCCAATAGCAGCGCCGCCTGGTCCCCAGTCCTACCCATCGCCTCTACTGCCACATGTACGCGTCTAATATTATGTCTTGTCGCTCTATGAGGCATACATCCCGACTGATCTGGGTGGATCAGGTCCGTGATGTATGGGAGGAGGCGATTCGCAAGCGCTTTGGCCAAAATTTTGGCCTCAGTATTTAATCAATCAATCAATCAATCATAACATTTGTATAGCGCACTACTCACCTGGAGGGGTCTCAAGGCGCTTGGGGGAAGGGGTCCGCTATTGCTCGAACAGCCAGGTCTTGAGTTGTCTCCTGAAGGCGAGATGGTCCTGGGTCAGACGAAGGTGGATGGGTAGGGAGTTCCATGTCTTGGCTGCCAGGTAGGAGAAGGATCTTCCTCCGGCGGTGGCTCTTCGGATGCGTGGTACGGCGGCGAGGGCGAGGCTGGTAGACCGTAGCTGGCGGGTGGGCGTGTAGAAGGTCAGGCGGTCGTTGAGGTACTTGGGGCCCAGGTCGTGGAGAGACTTGTGTGCGTGGGTGAGGAGCCAGAACGTGATCCTCTTGTTGAAGGGGAGCCAGTGCAGGTCTCTCAGGTAGCCAGAGATGTGGCTGCGTCGGGGGACGTCCCATATTTATTTATTTATTTATTTTTTAAACTTATAAAGCGCAACAAATACCACGAATGGTGTCTCGGCGCTGGGCAGACAGAGAGGCACCTCCTGTGCATTATTGGATGAATAGCCATGTCTTCACTTGCTTTCTGAAACTCATCAGTGAGGAACTGCTTTTTATATGGTGGGGCAAGGTGTTCCAGAGCTTCGAGGCGGCTACCAGGAAGCGTCTGTCTCCCCATGTAACCGTTCTCACCCGTTGAATGCATAGAGATGCGGATGAAGCAGATCTTAAAGCTCTATTAGGGATATACACCAACAGTGATTCCCTAAAAAAATCAGGTCCTAGGCTGTTCAATGCTCTATAGATGATACATAAAGCCTTAAATTTGGTTCTCTTTTTTACTGGGAGCCAGTGAAGTTGGGAAACAATAGGAGAGATGGATGTGAACTTGGGAGTTTTGGTCAGAATTCGTGCAGCAGCGTTCTGCACCATTTGTAGTTTTTAAAAAACCTGCTCCTGGGCATTCAGCAGAAGCCCATTACAATAATCCACCTTGGATAACACCAAGGAGGACATAAGGGTTTTTCCCACAGACAGGGGAAGGAAAGGTAACAACTTTTTCACTTTTCGTAACGTGAAAAAGGAAGAGGAAACTACCGCATTAGCATGACTGGTAAAGCTTAGTTTGTTGTCAAACAACACTCCCAGGTTTCTAACCTTTGAAACTGGGGTGGGTGGGTTACCCATTTCTGGTGGCCACCAGACCGGGGACCAAGATGGTTTTAGGTCTCCAAACACCATTACCTCGGTCCTATCGGTGTTTAATTTTAGACAATTACTGTCCATCCAGTGACTAATGGCTCTCATACCTGACTGAAAGTTGGCTGCCACCTCACTCCCATTTTTATGCACCGCTAGCACCAACTGAGTATCGTCGGCATACGAAGTCACTCCTATTCCATGGGTTTTAATGACCCTCGCCAAGTCCGACACATAGATGTTAAAGAGTGTCGGACTTAGCGAGGATCCCTGGGGGACTCCGCAGGGCAGCACAAACGTTGGTGAATAGAAGCTCCCCATCTTTACCGACTGTTCTCTGTTAGACAGGAAAGAAGCCAGGAGCTCCGAGGCTTTACCCTGTATGCCCATAGCAGTGACACGGTCGATCAGGATGTTATGATCGACCGTGTCAAAGGCCGCTGAGAGATCCAGCAAGATCAGGACTGCCGTGCCACCCTGGTCCATGATCTGTCTGATCTCCTCAGAAGCCTTTATGAGCGCCGTCTCCGTTCCATGGCCTCTCCTAAACCCGAACTGAGTGTTGTCTAGCAGGTTATTATAGTCAATGAGTCGGGCGGAGGCGTTCTGGATGCGCTGGAGTCTTTTCTGTAGTTTGGCTGTTGTTGCGGCGTAGAGGGCGTTTCCGTAGTCCAGTCGGCTGGTGACGAGTGCCTGGGTGACCGTCTTCCTGGTCTCGGTCGGGATCCATCGGAAGATCTTGCGAAGCATGCGCAGGGTGTGAAAGCACGATGAGGAGACTGCGTTGACTTGTCTGGTCATCGAGAGAGAGGAGTCCAGGATGAAGCCCAGGTTGCGTGCGTGGTCTGTTGGCTTGGTTGCGGTGCCCAGGGCGGGGGGCCACCAGGAGTCGTCCCAGGCGGAGGGCGATGGTCCCAGGATGAGGACTTCCGTCTTGTCAGAGTTCAGCTTCAGGCGGCTGTTCCTCATCCACTCGGCGACGTCTTTCATCCCTTCGTGTAGGCTGGTTCTGGCGGTGTCGGGGTCTCTGGTGAGGGAGAGGATCAGCTGGGTGTCGTCGGCGTAGGAGATGATGTTGAGGTTGTGTTGGCGTGCGATGGCTGCAAGAGGTCTCATGTAGACGTTGAAGAGGGTGGGGCTGAGTGATGATCCTTGCGGTACGCCGCAGATGACTTCGGTAGCCTCGGATCGAAACTGGGGGAGGCGGACTCTCTGTGTTCTTCCGGCGAGGAACGAGGTGATCCACTCCAGTGCCTTCTCTTGGATGCCGATGTCGCTGAGGCGTTGAACTAGGGTGCGGTGGCAGACAGTGTCGAACGCTGCAGAGAGGTCCAGGAGGATGAGTGCTGCTGTTTCCCCGTTGTCGAGCAGAGCTCGGATGTCGTCGGTGGCTGCGATGAGGGCGGTCTCGGTGCTGTGGTTGGCTCTGAAACCGGACTGCGAGGGGTCGAGGGATCCATTCGTCTCGAGGAAGGCGGCAAGCTGTCTGTTGACGATCTTCTCGATGACTTTAGCAGGAAAAGGGAGGAGCGAGATGGGGTGAAAGTTCTTGAGGTCGGTGGGGTCCGCTGTTGGTTTCTTCAGTAGGGCGCTGAGCTCGGCATGCTTCCAGCTCTCCGGGAAGGTGGCGGTGTTGAAGGAGGTGTTGATGATGTTCCGGAGTTGGGGTGCGATGGTGGAGTCGGTCTTGTTGAAGACGTGGTGGGGCAGGGGTCGGTCGGAGATCCGGAGTGGATGGTGTTCATCGTGCGGGCTGTGTCTTCGGTGGTCACCGTGGTCCAAGTGCGGAGGGTGGTGGTGGGGGGCGTTGGTTCGACGGTTGGGTGCGTGGATGGTGCGCTGAAGCTGTTGTGGATGTCGGCGATCTTGTGGTGGAAGAACGAGGCGAGGGAGTCGCAGAGGTCTTGTGATGGAGTGATGTCGTTGTTGCCGGTGCTGGGGTTGGAGAACTCCTTGATGCTGTAGAGTTCCTTGCTGTCGTGGGCGTTGTTGTCCAGTTGTTCCTTCAGTGATTTCTTCTTGGTGGTGCGGATAAGCTGGTGGTGCTTGCGGGTGGCGTGTTTGAGGGCGGTCATGTTGTCAGTGGTCTGGTCGAGGAGCCAGGCTTTCTCGAGGGTGCGGCAGGTCTTCTTGGAGTCCTTTAGTTCGTCGGTGAACCAGGATGCCTTCTTGCTCCTGGGTCTGCCGGGAGGGTTCTTCAGGGGTGCGAGGTTGTCGGCGCAGGCGGTCAGCCACTGCGTGAAGTTGCGGGCTGCTTCGTTGGGTCCGTTGTGCTGGCGGGTGGGTTCTGGCTGAGGGAGGTGGTGAGCTGGTCGGAGGTGATCTTGCTCCAGCTTCTGTGGGGAACCTGTGGCGGGTGGTGGTGAGTCGTGGTTCTTCTGAAGCTGAAGTGGACGCAGCTGTGGTCGGTCCAGTGGAGTCCGGTGGAGTGGCTGAAGGTGATGTGCTTGCTGGATGAGAAGACAGGATCAAGCGTGTGTCCGGCGTAGTGGGTGGGGGTGTTCACCAGTTTCTTGAGTCCCAGGTTGGCGAGGTTGTCCAGCAGGGCGGCGGTGTTGCGGTCCATGTTGTTCTCCAGGTGGAAGTTGAGGTCCCCTAGGAGGATGTAGTCAGCGGAGCGGAGGGCGTGCGGGCTGATGAAGTCCGTGATGTCTTCGCTGAATTGTGTACGTGGTCCCGGTGGTCTGTAGACGAGTGTGCCTCTGAGGGTCGTCTTTGGATCGGTGTGTATCTGGAAGTGGAGGTGCTCGGCGGCGGCGAAGGTGTCGTTGGAGTCGGTCGTGATGCGGATGGTGCTCTTGTGTACGATGGCGATGCCTCCTCCGGACCGGAGATCGGTCGGTAGGACTCATGTCGGTCCGGGGGTCGCCCAGGCTTGCAGAACACCACAATCTCCGCATGCCTCCAGTCTGCTGGCAGTAGGCCATCCTCCCTCGCCGCCTCCAGGGCAGCCTTATAGTGCAGTCCTAGCTGGAGATGGTATCGTTTGGAAAATTCGCTTGGGAACCCATTAGGTCCCGGGGCTTTGCCGGTGTTAAGTTCCCCCAGTGCAGTACCCAGCTCCTCCGCCGATAGGGGGTTCTCGAGACGTTCCCGTACATCGTCTGGGAGCGCTCTAGGTGGAAGGTCTACTATGAACTTGTCTATGTCTGGCACCGGGAGACGTTCCTGCGGAGCATATTGGGTCGCGAAGTAGCGCGCGAAGCTCTCCGCCAAATCCTTCGGGGCTGAGATTGTGGCCCCAGTGTTATCCCTGAGGCCCGGTAACACCTGAGCCTGGAAGGTGGCCTGACAGAGTCTATATAGCATTGTGCTGGACTTGTCGCCCCACTGATAAATTCTGCTCCTCGTTGATAGCCACACCTGCCGAGCCTCATCCATCAGCAGTGACGCTTACGTTTGCTGCGCCAGCAGGAGCTGACCCACTTCCTCCTGACGGCCCGCCACTCCGCATTGGGTTTCCAACAATTCAACGGCCGCTGCGGCCTTTACTAGTTCGTCTTTCCGTTCTCGGCGCGCTGCCGCACACCAGGCTATGTCCACCCCTCGGAGCGTTGGCTTCTGGGCCTCCCAAACCGTCCTCGCGTCCGACACGGTGCCTAAGTTCTCCTCTCAGTAGTGTGCAATACCTCCCCCATCCTCTGCTGATAGGCCTCCTGCTGTAAGTTCCAAGCAGAGAGGCGCCATCAAAATGGCTGCCTCTCTTTGCCAAGAGTGACCTCTATCGTGGCCGGGGAGTGATCCGACAGTCCACGCGGTAGGATAGACGCCGAGGTAACCCTGTGTATCGCGGCGGTCGGGACAAAAATATAATCTAGTCTTGAAAACGAGCTGTGCACCGCCGAGACATACGAATATTCACGTTCAAGTGTGTGGAGGTAGCGCCATGTGTCCACCCATCCCATGCCTTGTACCATGTTACCCAGTTTGGTGGGCGTGTCTGTACTAGGTTCGCCCCCGGGCCTGAACCGATCCACTCGGCTTTGCATAACGTCATTCCAATCACCTCCAATCCCTGCCAGCCCCTCCGGGATCTCGGCCCATATCGTGAACAGTTTCTCAATTAAGGCCCATTGTAGTGGGGGTGGGGCATACACACTCCCAATTATCAGCGGCTCCGTGCCCAGCATCCCTTGTATGAAAACATATCTACCCTGTGGGTCAAGCCATTGTTTCGTGTGGACATAGGACAGTCTACGGTGCACCAGAATCGCCACCCCCCGTGATTCCCTCGTGAAACCTGCATGATAGACTTGGTCATACCCGTATCTCTGCAGGCTGAGTGTTTTGTTGCCCAGTAGGTGCGTTTCCTGCAACAACAGTATATCTGCTTTTTCCCTTTTCCCCAGCCTTAACACTGCACCCCTCTTGATCTTATCAAGCATGCCTCGCACATTCCACTCAACACTTTCATGGAGGCGCCTGCGGGCCTCAGCACAGGCACCTCAGCCGCCATCGAGACGCAGACACACCATCTGGCATGGCAACGGGCATAGCGAGCTTGAACACAGCAGCAGCACCACTCGAGACAACCATGTGCAGTACAACTTCCCTCCCCCTAGCCCCTCAACCTCCCGTCTCCCCCCCTTTCCCCCCCAGCAAACCAAATGAAGCACCCACGTCTTCAACTCCTCTTCAACTCCCCCGCTACCCCCCCCCATACCTCAGCAACAAAATTGAAGTACCTGTCGCGGGATAGTAGGTTCCCAGCCCCCAACGGGAGGCTGAGGACCCCCTACTCCAATGGATCCCCATGAACAGTCCACCCAAACTCCCACCAACCCCCCCGAAAGTGAACTCTAACCAAGGGGGAATCCATCCGCCCCTAAGACCAACCCCCCTCTCCCTTAGTCACCACCCTTATCGGACACAGTCCCATTCATGCAGCAATTTCTGTCCATTTCTCCTGAAAGTGCCAGCATTTCGTCCCAATACGGTCCCATCCTACCAGGCATCACAGATGTCCATAACTGCCACCACTCCTCTTAGGCATCATCCAAGTGTTCAAGGATCAGTCTGTGGTGGATTTGGAGCTTTCTTCTTCCCATCTGCTGCCTCTCCTGAGACGGAGCCCCTCCTAGATCTGGACCTCCAATTGCTTGCACTCCGTGAGCGTCTGGGGGCCTGCCTCCGTGTCCCGCTTGAGGAGGAATCTGAGTCGCGGCCCGGTGGGGTATGTGCTTTCACTCTCACTGTCTCATCTGGCGAAGAAGTGCGTGCGGGACTTATACACTACTCTTAAACGGGCCGGAAATAACAAAGCATATGGAAGCTTGAGATCACACAGCCGTGCCTTGGCCGCTGCAAAAGATTGTCTCTGCTGCTGTACAAGCCGAGTGTAGTCCGGAAAGATCAGAATCTGTCGATTTTTGTACATAAGGGGTTCCTTTGCTCGGGCTTGTCGCAGGATAGTGTCCCGGTCGTGGTAGTTCAGCAATTTTGCAATCACTGGTCTTGGGCGCGCACCCTCCGGCGGTTTCTGTGTGAGGGCTCTATGCGCACGTTCAACCACAAAGCATTTGGAGAGGGAGTCCTGCGGGAGCCAGCCCTCCAGCCATTGGGTCAGGAACTTTTCCATACTGCCCTTCTCGCAACCCTCCGGGAAGCCCACAAAGTGCAGGTTGTTCCTCCGGGCCCTCCCTTCCGCATCCTCCTTCCGGAGTGCCAGACCTTTCTGGATCCCCTCCATGGCTGTTACCTTCCGCTTCAGGGTCGCCACATCGTCCTCCACACACGAGATCCGTGCCTCCGCCTCCGTGATGCGGGCCACTGCATTCCGCAGGTCCTGGCGTAGTAGTGTAACATCCGCTCCCACAGCGCCAATCTTTGCATCCAGCATATCCCGGGATTGGGTGATCGCCGCCATTAGGGCTGCATTGTCCGGCCCCGAGCCCTTGGCAGTTCGGGCTGGACTGTTTCCATGAGGCACAGGGTCAGACTGATTTGCATATGGCCATGTCTGAACTGGGGTGGCAGAGTGGGCTAAAGAACGGGGATGGATTAAACCCAGATCTGTTGACTGGGTGAGAGTGTTTGATTGGTTCAGATGCTCCGTCCATCACCACCCCCTTTTGTACCGCTCTACTCTGGCAGCGCCTGCTCCATCTCCCTCGGATGGGCCTTCCTGCCCTAAGGAGCCTTTGGACCCCTCAAATGAGGTTCTGTTGATGGTTCCTGCTTCATTACAGGTCTAGCCCATTTGTGGCCGCCGCAAAGCTTCTTCAGCATCAAGGGAACACTCTGCTGCTCCACCAACGATCTCAGTTGCAATGGTGTTGGCTGAATGGCACAGTCTCTTATGGCAAGAAGCTGTAGAAAAAGTCAAGACCTCTGAGGATACACCCTTGTGCAAAACTCTGCCACATGCAAACAGTTTGGTTTGCTGGTATGAATGCCCTAGTTTGCTCCAATTCTGAAGGAAAGGTTACTTACATTTGTTAACAATCTTTCTGGTGGATACCCTGTCAACGTGCAGATTCCTCACTGTATGCCCACCCCTGTTATGGGGAACGGTCTTGTGGATGTTGGTAATAATGCCCCAAGTTATTTCTGTTGTTCGCTCTGCCATCATTCAATCCATCTTATCTCCACCTTTTAGGGTGTGGAAATAATTGCAAGAACTGGTGTTGGAAGGCACTGGGGAGCTATTGCAAAGTTTACAGATGCAATCTAGTGCTTGGGAGCATTCAGAAGGTGAGGAATGTGCAAGAAGATAGAGTAAAAGTTAGTGGCCAAGAGAATAAAGGGACTACCCTTCAGATCATCTCTTGGTCACACGTAACTTGTGTGCCTCAGACATCAGTTTCAGGTTTACCACAAACTGGTGAGCAGTGGAAACCATAGCTTGCTTTTTCATGTTTTTGTACCAGTGCTTTCTTTTTGTCGTTTGTATCACAATAGAATTTGCGTGCATGCATTTTCTTATTATAGCGTCCGCAGACATAATCCCCAACTGCAAGAATTGCAGACGTTTTGTTAGTCAACTGTTTAAGGCAGATCCTTGACTGGTCGATATCTGCTGGCTTGGCATTGTCACCCTTTCACTGCAGACCCATACTGCTCACAGCAGAACGTTCACCTTTTGAGGCACTCTCACTGTGTTGCCTTCACCAACATTTTGCAAGCAAAATATCTGACGTGCCAGAGACTTTGTTAAGTAGATCAGGTGCCAAGCCCTGAACCAGTTCGAGCAAAAGTTCGCCCGCCTACCATGGCAGCAAGACGTACATTTCTGTATCATAAAGTGGACCTTCCCAAAATGTACTTGGAATGTTCCAGTTGGTAGAAAAATGCACCAGAATAGGGAAAACATATGGAGGGCATCTCAGCCTCATCCCAGTTTGGCAAATTTGCAATCATTGCAAAGGCTGCAAATGAATAGTTCTCTTCCATTAATTTTGGGGTGAAAAGGAGACGAGGCACACGGGGAAGAGAGCATGCCTTGGGCTATCAGCTGTACTCTAGCAGAAAATGTCCTCCGGCTTTATAAACAGCTTGTAAATGGTGTTCGTCTTTTTATTGCAGGCTGAAGTTACAAAAATTGAAGATGCTGTCGAAACTTTAGGGTCTCCCTTCTGCACACCTAATCCAGACTGTAAAGGCCAATTTCAAGTGTCTTTGCACTGCACGCTTCACCTGGAGCGATACTCTGCAAAATTGCAAGTAAGACTGCTCAGCCTCCACTCAATCCAAGTTTGCCATTCCCTTTTCTCGGTCTGCAGAAAGATAAAACATGTGGTTCACCTGGTGAAAGATACATGCACAGCTATTCATGCTGGAGGAATTTCCTCCGCTGACCCTACCCTCCCTGTAGGAACTTTTGAGGCAACTTAAATTAGGATCCCCGGCAGATCCCGCCCCTCCGGCTATTCTCAATCTGGTCTCAGAGATAGTCTCCCCAGTCATTCAGGACGTAATAAATTCCTCCCTTTTAATGGGGTAGGTCCCTTTTCTCTGGAAACAAGCAAGAGTTAAAGCTCTTCTGAAAAAGTCCAATTTAGACTCTGAGGATTTGGCCAACTATCGCCCCATTTCTTTGCTGCCAGGAATTAGTAAATTTTTTGAAGAAAAGGAGTTAGGTTCTTAAAATGTGGGAATGGCTGAACCTTATACAATATGAAGAAATATGTATATGCCAGCCCACTTTGTTTGCTTTTGCTCTAAATTATTAGCAACATATCAAACTCAATTTTGATTTGTTAGGTATATTTATTTTTACCTTCTCTTTTTTAAGTTTACTTCATAGAAAAAATCAATCGTTTCTATGTCAGAAAACAACACAACATATATAACAAATATATACATCAACTTATACACACCATTTACAAAAAAACATTGATCAAAAAGACATTATTACATCCACATTCACTGTACACTATACACTAGACTTTCATTATGTACAACCTCATTTATGCAAATCTATTTTTAACCGTTCCTCAGGCAAGTATTAACTCTTCGCCTTATTGACCCTCAATGATTGAAATTAGAGGAACAGTGGTGAACAAAGTCATAGTCAACAAGAGATAACACCAATATCAGTTCTGTGAATCAACAGTTATTAATATTTTGAATTGTATCTCCGTTCTGCCGACGCGTTTCGAACACCACACAACAGTTATGGGTTCTCATCAGGGCCTTGTCACTTCTGTCTTTACTGTGGCTGTGGTAGTCCTATGTTCGGTTTTACGTCTTTAGAGCTGCAATCTTTATCTAGTCTTTTCCGGTCATGGGCGCCTCCCTATGGCTCGGAAACACTTTTCACCTTTTACGGTGAACCGATCACTTCAGGGGCATGTCAATGCATATTAAACTCGTATCTGTACGCGGGCAATCTTTGTTTACAATGGTCCTCCGGACTCTGATTGTGCGCGCCGCGTTGTTCCTTTCTGGTCACTTTCAGTGGTTACACTCCTTAGTGCCTCGTTGCAGCACTGTGGAAGTGAGGAAGAGCTGCAACGAGGCACTAAGGAGTGTAACCACTGAAAGTGACCAGAAAGGAACAACGCGGCGCGCACAATCAGAGTCCGGAGGACCATTGTAAACAAAGATTGCCCGCGTACAGATACGAGTTTAATATGCATTGACATGCCCCTGAAGTGATCGGTTCACCGTAAAAGGTGAAAAGTGTTTCCGAGCCATAGGGAGGCGCCCATGACCGGAAAAGACTAGATAAAGATTGCAGCTCTAAAGACGTAAAACCGAACATAGGACTACCACAGCCACAGTAAAGACAGAAGTGACAAGGCCCTGATGAGAACCCATAACTGTTGTGTGGTGTTCGAAACGCGTCGGCAGAACGGAGATACAATTCAAAATATTAATAACTGTTGATTCACAGAACTGATATTGGTGTTATCTCTTGTTGACTATGACTTTGTTCACCACTGTTCCTCTAATTTCAATCATTGAGGGTCAATAAGGCGAAGAGTTAATACTTGCCTGAGGAACGGTTAAAAATAGATTTGCATAAATGAGGTTGTACATAATGAAAGTCTAGTGTATAGTGTACAGTGAATGTGGATGTAATAATGTCTTTTTGATCAATGTTTTTTTGTAAATGGTGTGTATAAGTTGATGTATATATTTGTTATATATGTTGTGTTGTTTTCTGACATAGAAACGATTGATTTTTTCTATGAAGTAAACTTAAAAAAGAGAAGGTAAAAATAAATATACCTAACAAATCAAAATTGAGTTTGATATGTTGCTAATAATTTAGAGCAAAAGCAAACAAAGTGGGCTGGCATATACATATTTCTTCAGGAATTAGTAAATTAGCAGAAAAATATGTCAACTTTTTACTAGCAGCTTTTCTTGAGGAAAATAACTGCCTCCATCCCACTCAGACCGACTTCAGGTGCCAACAGGGCACAGAGACCGCTCCTCCTTGCCGTGGTTCAAGAGTCTAAAAAAATCCTGGCTTGCTCTCATTTTGTTAGATCTCAGCACAGCCTTTGATACCGTGAACCATCAAATTATGATCCAAAGACTCATGGAGGTGGGGGTAGCAGGCACTGCCTTGAAATGTCTGCAGTCCTTCCTTGCAGACAGATCTTTTTCTGTCTTTGAAGAAGATGTTCTCTCGAAGCAGATCCCTTTGCAGCATGGAGTCCCCCAAGGATCCTCTTTGAGTCCCACCATGTTTAACATCTCCATGAGGTCCCTTGCGGATGTGGTACTTCCCTGGGGGATCCATACTGTTACCTATGCTGATGACACCCAGATGATGGTGTCTCTCAGTCAGCAAGACAAATCTGAGCCGGGTTTAACTCCCTGCCTTATGAAGGTCTCTGAGTGGATGGATCTGTCCTTTCTTAAATTAAATGGCGCCAAGACAGAAATTATTATACTGGGCCATGCGGCCCCTATGAATTTAGATCCTATGTGGCCTAGTTGTTTTGGTCCCCCTCCTGTACCGAAGAAACAAATTAAGAGTCTGGGTGTCTGGTTTGATTGCAACTTGAATTTTACAGTTCAGGCATGTAAAGTTGCTGCTAACTGCTATGGACTTCTCAGGTTGATAAGGAAGATTCTTCCTCTTCTTCCATCGACGCCAGGCATATGTTGGTCCAAGCTCTCATTTTGTCCCGGCTGGACTATGCGAATCCAGTCTCTTTGGGTGCGTCACAAGGAACTACTGAGATACTACAGATTGCCCAGAACTGCGCGGCCCGCCTCTTAATGGATGTTCCTAAACGTAATTCTGCTAAGTTGGCGCTTAGTCGGCTGCATTGGCTTCCTGTACAGGAAAGGGTCAGGTTTAAGTCAATGTGCATTGTCCACAAGTCTATCTCTGGTAATGGACCCCCTCTGTTTCAGTCCATGGTGCAATTATATCGCACCAATAGAACTCTAAGATCTAATAATAAACGATTACTCGCAGTTCCTAGGATCAAACCATCACGGACTGGAGGTCGGCGGTTCTCATACAACGCGACCAAGTCCTGGAACCAGCTTCCAGACTACATTCATCTTGAATCTGACTATCTTAGGTTTAGGAAGCAGTTGAAGACATTTCTCTTTCCGTGATCAGGGGTGAATGATAAGGTGAAGCGCTGGCATGCCCTTGGGTAGCCATGTGCTATATAAGAGCGTATTCATCCATTCATTCATGGTTTACTTTTTTCAAGCTCAAGTGCCCGTTCTTAGATAGTGACCCAGAACAAGCTTCTCCACCCTTCCAACCAACTTTCAAGTAATTGCCAATTTAGTTAAAGCCCAGGTCCTTCAGGAATTAGAACATTCACCATGCAAGTATCCCATCATATCTCTCCTCCTACCTTTGAACCATCTAGCTATGTACATAAACTGAAACCTGCTTGTACATTAAGAGGATTACAGCTCATCTTTGACGTCTGGTAACTGAACTCGTTTCTCTCATTAGAGAGTTTTACCATGGGCAATTGTGCAAATGTTGTTTTTACTTCAAACATGGCATTGATTAGGCCTACTTTTATTTCCTCTTCTGAGAAGAAAATCAGACATTTTTGTTGTTTGCTTTGTAAAAAGTATTATCAAAGTAAAACTCTACATTTGTTGTGGTTTGTGGTACCCACATTATTTGCCAAACCATGCCATCAGGGGCAATTCATTTTCATCAACCAGAAATCTCTGCCTCTCCGTGTGGGAAGAACGGGCTTATTTGGATCTAGTGTCTACAGTTAGCAGTGTGCAGCAAGCAGAATGGTTTGCACATCCTCCACATGTAGGGTCCGCCATCAAAGGATTCAAAAGTTGAGAGCAATCTGGTCTTAAGGCCATGGCTACAGCACTGCATCAGCATGGTGAATCCAGAGTGCCAGATGACTGATGATGACCTTGTTCAAAAATGCAGTGCCACATACTCTCCCTTACAGGAAATACATTTGTCAATTGAGAGTTACAAAAATCCCAAGCTTGTGTCTCTTAATAGTCATAGAACAGAAACGTCAAAGGTTCACTATCAGACCTAAAACCACCCTCATATAAAAAACTCCAACTCTGTCCATTTCACTACTCTTTGTCTCATCCTATATCTCTTTCAATATATCATCTAACCCTACTCTCTGACTAATCCCAACCCTCATTGAACTACTAGGATCTCCCTAATAAACCTTTCCATACTTTTTCCTCCTTTATCCCTCCTTTGACTCATCCCAAACCTCATATTACTACTATTATCTCCCAAATAACCGTTTCTAGACTCTTCCCTCCTCTATCTCTTCTTTATTCTATTCAATCCATCTAACAGACTCTCATATTCACAACTTGAACTACCAACTTATATTCACCACTAATCTACGTTGGGTTCCAGAGTAGCGTGCTACTTGCCAATAGCACTTCAATGCCTCATCAGGGGTACAGAGCGCTTTTTAAATATATAAACTTACAACTACAAATATATGAGTGCATGAGAGATCATGTGTGTAAGAATATGCATGTCTATTTGCTTCTGTAATTTTTGTATCTGCTTTCTAATACACTGGACATCCAGAGAACAGCAGATCTTATTAGCTGGGTAACAGAATGCACTGGGCTCATTGCATGAGATTTCATGGGATGACAATCTGCATTACCAGATCATGGATAGCATTTATAGCCAGATTATGCAACTAATCAACCAATAAGTTTGAGAAATGTAAATTACTCCAGCGAAAATCACAAAACTTCACAACATTTTGTGGACCATGGTTTTATGTACTTTTTGTACCTGCAGAAAACTGGTTCATGAGGAAAATGTCTTTCCGATCAACATTTTCCATGCAAACTAGCCTGCTCCCATTACCTTGCATGATAATGCAAAATGTGCATTCGGGTAAAAAAAAAACTCACACAAGATTTCATGCTAAACGCATATTTTTGGATAATTTCTTACATTTCTCTGAAATTTCACCCAAAAATTATATAGTATAGCCTGCGTCTAAATGTGAGGCATTCATGTCCAGTAAATGGATGGAGGATCTATTGCAGATGCTTGATCAGAATATCAAAAATCAAATAGCATTTGACAAAATTATCATTGCAAGAGTATTGAGGACAAAAATATTGTGAAGGCAAGCTTCTGTGGGTAAGCAAAGATTTACTATAATTAATTTCACATATACGCACTTTGATGATATATATCTGCAGGGTACCTAGATGCGGAGTTCAGAACAGTAAATCTGTACTAACTATTTGCACTAACCTTCTCGGTATTTTGGTCCTCAATATGTTTGCAAAAATATTTTTGTCACACAGTATTTTTGTCCTCGTTATTCTACAGCTACAGGGTACGTTTCTTGACTCAACTGTAGTACACTGACTACCAGGGTTCCTCACAACCACATTGGTAGAATTCACCTGTAAAAGGTTTTTACCCCTGACAGGATGGTTCAGTTAATAAAGAATAGTTTGTGACCTCTCCTTTCATGTTTAATCCACATCTGCATACTCACTACACCACCCCACGTACTACCTTTCTTGCACTCATCATATGGTATTTCTCAACAAAAGATTTTCACTAAAGTGACCCTTCGGGGGACCCGTAGGGCATTGCAGCACCGGCGCAATGAGGAGCACCGCTCTATGATGAAGCCTGACATCCCCTTGGGGATGTGTGAGGACCACATGAGACAGTCTTGTTGACTGCCCTGTGCCCTTTCTCTAGTCACACACAACCTGTCTAGAACCTTTCTCTTCCTCTCTATGAGCAGAAGCCCTATCTTTATCATCACGGCCGGTTCTAGGATTTGCGAGGCCCTGGGCTGAAATGGAATGTGCGAGGCCCCTCTAATGTAGATAAGTGGCCCCTTGCAAGGAGACCATTCACAGACACTGTGGGAGGCCCATTGTCTAGCATTTTGGTGCCGCCCCTCAGTTTTAACTTTCAGCCCACAAGCATTTCCCTCACCTTCAGTTGATAGGTGTGAGAATTGCTTGTGGGCTAAAAGTTAAAACTGTGGGGGCGCAAAAAATGCTGGATAATGGGCCTCCCACAGTGTCTGTGAATGGGTCTCCTTGCAATTGAAGGGAGCTTCTCCCTCCCCTATGCCTCCAGACACCATCCCTGAGAGGCCCGGGGAGGGGGGCCCCTCCGAAGGACCTTAATTGCAAGGCGACACCTTTCTTTGAAATAGATTGCCAAGGAAACAACAGGACACATCACCAGTGCGTGGCCCCATGCTGGTGGGCTGAGTGCGAGGCCCTGGGCAGCTGCCCATGCTGCCCATGCCTAGCACCGGCCCTGTTTGTCATATTAGGTTGAAACTCTACCAGAGTGGCCTTCTGTTCATATTAGAGTTTCACTACATCTTGGCTGGCCTCTAGATTGCTTGTAGCCTTCTTCCAGAAGCAGTACATCTGGTTGTGGAGGGCCAGCATGTAGCTGGCTACCTCCTGGGGGGAGGGGTTCTTAGGAGCTTTCTCCCACCCCTTCTTGACAAGGCTCAGAGGTTTCCTAACAGAGTGGTCATAGAGGAGTTCAAAGGTCTGAACCCTACTCCTTTCTGTGACACCTCCTTGTAGGCAAAGAGTACATATCACTTACGCCTCATGGCCTCAGGCAGACCCATAATCATGACTTGTAAGGCCTAGTTGAACCTTTCCACAAGACAGTTTGTTTGGGGGGTGATAGGGTGTGGTGAACTTGTACTTTACAGAACTCTCATCCCACGTAGACTTCATGTACGCAGAAATGAAGTTAGTGCCTCAGTCAGACACTACCCCCTTGGAGAACCAAATATGGGTAAATATCATCATCCGAGCTCAAGCCACTACAGGTACAGTCAATGACCTCAGAGGGATGTCCTAGGTCCACCAAGACCAGGACAAACATGTTGCTTAAGGCTGTCTTGGGGTCCAAGGGTCCAATAACGTTGATACCCACTCTTTCAAAGGGAGTGTGAACGATGGGTAGTGGGTCCAGGGAGCCTTTTGCTTTTCCCCTGATTTCCAACTGGCTTGGCAAGTAGGACAGGACCTGCAGAATGCACCTGAATCCATCTTCATTCTGGTCCAATAAAAGTGGGAGGCATGCCTTATGAAGGTCGTCTTGCCCCAAATGTCCTACCAGCGGGAGGTTGTGAGTCAAAACCAGTAGGAAGGTCCTGTAACACTGTGCGACCAACAGCACATGGGCTGTCCCAGCACCAAGAGGCTTAGGCTCACTATAAAGGAGATCATTCTCCCAGTAGATCAGGTGATCCCCAGAGGCTTACCTGATGCATGGGCTGAGGCCTGTTGCCTCAAGCCCTCAAGAGTGGAGCACTCCTTCGGTGCTTGGCAGAATTCCTCCCTGGTGGGCCCACCCTTAACTTACCAGCTAGCAAGCGCAGTTAGATCACTTAGAGCGGCAATGCCCTCCCCCGTTGGCTTGGGGCCTCCTCCTTATGGACCCCGTCAACCTCCACAGCATTACCTTCAGGGAATGTATGACGTTACAATGCGGTCTTTACACCGCAATACATTTACAACGCGGTCATTACAACGCAAGTCGTTACAACGACTTGCGCTAGAGGCGCTGGACTTAGGAATAGTAGAGGCCCTGGACTTAGAAATAGTATGATTTACTATTCCAGCTCCTGCCTACGTAACAGTAGGGAAGGTGTTGGAATAGTAAACCATACTATTCCTTAGTATATAGGGCCATCCAGCGCAAGTTGTTGTAAAGACTTGCGTTGTAATGACCACGTTTTAAACGTATCGCGGTGTGAAGGCCGCTTTCTAATGGTTGTCTCCCACCTTCAGGGGCTGGTTTCCCACACCCCTTGCACCACTCCTTGGTAGCTGTCTGGGCCACTGTTTCAGGCTTGAGACTCCCTTCCCGATCAACCATGGACAGTGTGGTCATACAGATGCATTCAGGCAATCCCATCATCTCCTAGTGAAACCTGAACTCTATCTCCCTCCAGGCAGTGTGCTCTAGGTCCCTCTCCAGGCAGTGTGCTCCAGGTCTTTGTCTAGCAAACAATCAACAAGCATGGCAGGGCTCACAGCAGCTTTCAAGGAACCTGAGACCCACCCACCCCCCACTCAAAGGGAACCAGAGCCACCGGTAGATGGCTCTTGCGACTGTCGTCGACTACGACTTGGTGAAATGTATTCAGTAGGACCTGCTCTGCAGACACCATCTGACACTTGACATTAGTCGTGTTGGTTCTTGTATCTTGCATATCCTCCACTCATTGCCATTAAATGGTGACTGGCTGCCTATACTTTGAAGTACATGCAGGCATGAGGCTTTTGGCACCATTTCTTAATCCCCCAGGGGAACTAGGGTTAGCTCGGTTTCTGGCCTTAAGCTAGCTTGGACCACTTCCTCCCCGAGTGCTCTACTCTCCAACCCAGGTGCCTGTCCACCGATGGGGGACTGTGTCCTCTTGGGACATTTGGAGTAAATCTTGAAGTTCCCATACTTGTAGCACTCAGTACATTGGGTACAAACCTCTCTGTCTTATGATCAAACAACCCCATCTTCTTCGGATCAGACTATAATTGGTTACCACCACTCCCTTGGGAATTCTTTTAGGGGCCTTTAGAGAACTTAATGTTAAGTTTTTCTCCCCCTCTTTCTTCTGTTAGGAACCCTGATAACCTTTGTCGGAGCACCCCCTCGATACCGTCTTGGACTCTCTGGTGCTGGACCAGAGATCCTCCTCCTCAGCCAGCTTCCTTGGGCAGTCAGCTTACTGTACACTAGGTGCTGCTGCAACTCAGGAAAACAGAGACTGAGCATGTGCTCTATCAAGATTAAATGGTACAGCCCATTAAAATCACTAACGTTGCTGCCCCTCACCCCAGCTATTCAGTGCCTTACTGAAGTAATCAAAGAAATCTGGTCTGGTTGGATAGCTTTTGGCTATCCCTGAATCTTTGGCGATACTTTTCAGGGATCAACCCAAATTTGGCAATTAAAATTGCCTTCATAGGGGTATTCTTTGTTTGGTTACAAACTTTTAATGTGAGAAGTGAGTATTGGTTTGTGTTTCCACCGAAGCCCCCCACCCACACACACACACAAAACACACAGTGCTCCCCAGAAACCCTGTGAACCTTCAGTGGAACCTCACAAGCAGAAAACTATTTATCAATGTCATCTTTCACCACATAACTGGGCACCAAGTCCTTGGGTATGCAAAACCTTTTGTCTCCATAAAGGTACTGCATGTATATTGCCACCTTCACTGTTGGAATCTGAATGCCTGTACTTGATATCGAGCTCTTTCAGATTCTGTTCATGAGCCAGTAGTTTCTTCTCTGCTATGAAACTCTCTGCCTCAGCCTTCTTTGCCTCCAAGGTCCTTTCAGTCCTTTTCTCCACTGCTTCCATTTTTTATTCGGCCATCTGCAGCTTGAATTCTTTCTCCTCCCTCCTCTCCCTCAGCTCCTCTGGGGATAGGCCACAGGAGTAGACACTTCTTACTTCTCTCACAGGGAGCTCAAATTTAGAGATTTCACCCTCAGCCACTGCAGGTGGTTCCTCAGAGGTGCCATTCTCAGGGTTTCCCAATCCTTCATTCTCCTTGGAGAGGGCTAACACCCAGACCCTCAGCGGCTTTTGAAATTCTAACTTCTTGGTGGCACTCTTGGCAGGAACCCCCATCTCTTGCAAATGTGTTTAAGGTTTCCAAATTGGCCAGTTCAAGTTCTATGATTTCAGTTGTAGTACCAGCAGCCAGATACAAATTTAAAAAGAAGAATGCGGAGAATAAAAAAAAAAATCAAAGTAGTCTTCAATGGGGATGGGTAGTGTACACCAAGCTGCTGTTTAGCAATGCACAAACACAAATCCTATCCTCACCGCTGATCACCAGTGTTAGAAATTGGTTTTCTGGTTGGCATAGATATGCAACCTGTCCAAGCAGGAACAACAATCCTAGTCAGGGTAAGTCACAACCACACCCTTAATTAACCTGTGCTCACCCTCTGGTAGCTTGGCACAGAGTAGTTAAGTTAAGCTTAACTTAAGAGGCAATGTGTAAACTATTTGTCCAATACTCCAAACAGTAACACAGTGAAACCACCACACCAGGTTAGAAAAACAAAACAGTAGTACACAGAGTCCTAAAGCCAGAAAAACGAGGTCAGAAAACTGGAGGATGTAGGCAAAAAGGTGGGTGGAAGACCACCCCAAGGCTGTCAGGTCTAACAGCCCTTCTCCCCAAGCCTTTAGGGCCCTGAGATTCAAACAACTGTTATAAGATCCAGATTCCTAGAAACAATTTTCTGCTCAAATTTCTGTGAGTTCACTCGATTCCATTTCAGCCTAAGGCTTTTATTTGGATTATACTGAATGGATGGTTCAAGAAATTGCTTACCCCCTGGCTCCATATTAAAATGCGCTATTAAAGGCTTATGATCACTCACACAATGTATCTGAGACTGTTGATGTGTGTTATCCCTGTAGAAAGAACTTCTTGTAGCACAAAACTCAAAGTTGTTTGTGACATTGCACCAGCTACTGCAACCCTGTATTGGAATGATCCTGTGTCCACTAAATGGAGTACTGCCATGACTTAGACTATTATAGTGTTATTGATGTGGGATTCCTATTGTGGGACAGGTGATCTGGCTCCAGCTCGTGACATAAATCAATAATAGCCTTTTAAATCTAATATATTTGATTTTATTCTGTTCTTCCATGGTGGCAAGGTCTGGAACTGTAAATAAGAAAAAGGCACTACATATTTGGGTTATGCATGGGTTGTAATGTGAAAACGGCAAAGATATCTTTCTTCCAATTTATTAAACTACTACTTATTGATTTGTGGCTTTTGTTATTTTTGCTCATTTTTGAAAATGTGAGACAACTCATCTACATGGAAATTATTTATGACTAAGTAATCATTTTAATGTTAACATTTTAAAATATATGATGTAAGGAAATACATGAACCAAATGAGAAATGAAACACAACAATCATCTTTGACTGTGTTCCTTTTATTTTATTCAACATAAGCAGAAAAAAAGCAGGATAAGAATAAAAACCAAACGAAAAATCAAAAAGTCAATCATGGTGAATACAACTATTATTGCAGAGCCAAAATGATTTGAAGTCCAATGTGGATAATCCATCTGGCATCAGAAACGTAAATGTGTCCAGAAAATAGACCACAGAGTGAATGGTAGTCACACACTGGAGGAAAGTAGGTTCTGCCTGAACACCTCCTCCTGAGAAGGGTTGGTGCATCCACTGAGTGACTGAGGAGGATGCCACAGTTTCCTCTTGTGGCAGGTCCTCCTTTTCTGTGGCTGAGGCAAATGTAGTTGGACCACAGAAAGGGGAAGATGTGGCTAGAAAATCCCTGCACATATGGGTGAAAATATCATGCAGCAACCCAGACAGGGAGCTGAAATTGGAGTTCAGATTCACCATCTTTGCATTGTGCTCCCTCTGCTTCTGCTTCATCTCCCAGAGCTCTTCAGGACCTGACCCATCATGTCCTGGGACTGATTGATGGATCCCAAGACTTGAGTGATGGTGGCCTGGGTGACAGTGAACCCAGTGGCCTCACTTTGCTGGTCCGCAGATTACTTGACAATAACCCCTACAGCCACTATACAGTACCCTTGACCCAGTGTGCCAAATCTCACTGGTTCCTACCTGAACTGAAGGTACTGGTGGTGGTGTATCAACAGCAGACAGGACTGGGGGCATAAGATTGGTGTGATATTGGATTTGGACACAGGAAGTGGAGGTATCCACAAGCTAAGGTGTGGTAACAGCTGGGGTTGGAGGTGCAGGTGTGGGCCGAGTGAGACTCTCTGCATCTGTCTGCCCAGACAGACCAGATGGACCAGGCTTCTCCTCGTCAACTGGACTTGTAGGAGTGTAGTCCTCATTGAAGGCTTGATCCTGGTACAGAGTGGAGGTATCCCCAGTGGTAGATGGTTGTCCACGTACTCTGGCTCTCGGACCTATTATGAATTAATAGAAAATGCAACGTTTAAAGATCTGGATTATACATCTAATTATTTTGCCACAAAATTATGAAACAACCTAAAAGTAAAATATTATCCTCTTTCATGCGTCGGATGTCCCCCGGCCGTCCGATGTCACGGTGGGCGTGTGCGAAGGACAGCCGGGGGCCATCCGTTCCTTGCACGCGTGGAATTCGCAAGCACGGCGGGGGAATTTGGCAGCATCGTAGCGTTTAAAATAATTGTATCTTTCAGTGGAATTATAATAGATTACACAGTTTAAATGACACACAAAACTACTTTAAAAAAATCAGGTGAAAAGATGTAGTGAAATGCAATAAGATGATTTGAAAGTATGAATAACATATACCAAACGTTTCACACACCACAGTAGAGAGGTGAAATGTGAAATAAACCATTCTAAGGCCTAGTGCTAATATTCTGACATTTGCACAACTTACAGGGATATATAGAATTAGTCATCATATGAACATTGCAGAGTACATTTTCACAAAAATAGACACTTATATTCAGCTTTCAAAATTACATACCTTAAAAAAGTTTTGTAAATAAACTTCGATTTGTGAAACATATAACATCAATTTAATCAAATAACAGAAATAGGATAACATACAAAATTCAACGCAAAAACATTTCAAACCATAGCATGATATAAAGATTGATCAATACATAACAATTTGACATATGTGAAAATGTGATAGGAAAAGAGAGAATAAGCAAGACAATATTGAAATGCAATTTTTACAAAACAAAAACAAGGCATCATAGTAGTCATTTCAATTCAACATTAACACCACCTGCAAATTTGTAAGTTAAACATACCTAATGAAATTATGCTCTTAAAAAGAACAGACTTTTACAATATAAAAAACATATATGCAATATATTATTTGGTGTAAAAACACTTACAAGTATCATTTCGTCATGTGAAATGTTAAGGAGATTGAAACCTGTAATCTTATATACAACAAAATACCTTGAAACATACAAACAGGACAAGCATTTATATGATAAAAAAATATATCTTGGTATGTTTCCAAAAGGTGCGAAACACATTAGCAACAGCTAAATGAAAATCAAAAACACGATTTAGGTTTAGTGACACATTCAAAGGTGTAACTTACCAGACTCCACTCCACCAAGGATTCCTGTAAAATCTTCAGGATGTAGGATCTGCAAGACTTCTCCTCTCAGAATAAAAGTTGTAAGGGGGCTGGGAGAACCACCACCAGTCCTCTGGGCATCCAGGTGATGCTTGGAGGCCAGTGAATGCACTCTTCCCACAGGTCATTCCACCTCTTCCTAATTTCCTCCTGTGGAAAAGTTTGTTTCCTGTAGCATTTACTCTGTACACTATTCTGGCACACATTTGCCATTTCTGAGCTATGGTTGTATTGTGTGCTTGGGCTCCAGACAATTGTGGCTCTACTCTTATAACTTCAACTACTATGACTGACAAATCTCGCTTTGTAAAATGGGGATTTCTCCCCCTGCCATAATCAAAAAATAAAAAATTAATAAATGTTATGACCCACAAGAAAATAAATGAGAGAAGAAATAAGAGACAAGAAACAGAGACAGTAAAAAACATGAACCTGACTTAGCTGGCAAATGTTCTGCTTGAAAATAAATGTTGTGGTGCAGTGGAATGGCATAGGACCATGGTCTGAAATGGAGTGTGTCTTATAGTGTGGTATGCAGGTGAACACAATTTGCCAAAACACATCTGATGCTAGCATCCATCCCAAAGCTACAGGAATAGTCCAATGTTTAATGCATCCTGCGACTGAATCACTCCATCGGCAATCCGCCGCTAGAACACCGCCTACACAATTGTGAAATCTTAATAGAGTCCGCGCAATCTCGCCACTCTGATGGTGGCAGGTTAATGTTAAGGCAGCAGAGAAGTCTGCCCCATCGACAGCAGTAAACAGTTTCCACAATGGAAAAAACTCTGTCGGCATGGACTGCGATTCAGCCAGCACACATCCAGATACGATGGGCAGGATTCCATAAGTGTGGCAGAGTACTTGTAAACTCCACTGCAGAGGGACAATGGGAGTGCCACCAAGATCTAAATCAGGCCCTTAGTCTGGGTTCCGTATGGGCACTTGTCTGCTTGCTCAGCCATGCCTATGCGTTTTTATGTGCTAAGCGTGCAATGCAGTGGACTAAACCAAAACTGCATGTAGATGGGTTAAAACAACTACACCACCCCTGTAGCATAACTTGAAGTGTGCTACATTACATTCCTCCCCAACTTCAATAAATCAAACACCTTTTATAACAGGGTAATATATACCACAAGCTCATTGCAACCAATTTACCATGTAGAGACAGTGTGTCCTTCTTCTAGGGAGATCTCTCAGTTCTATCGAGTCTTGACACCAGGAAGTTCTTCAAACTGGTGGAGGGCACAGGATTGTCTCTCTGGAGGAATCTCGGATGGTCACTTCGGTCTTAGGAGTTCTGGGTAGACGATGTTGTCCTCAGCGACTCCGTCAGCGGTAAAAATGCTTGACCTTGCTCTGCCTGGACTGTCATAGTCTTCCGCTTGGGTGTGAGCAGGGGGTGATGAGGTCACCCAAGCATTGTTCACTGGCAAATGGGTGGAGTGTGCATTGGAGTGGGTTCCTCCCCGAGTTTTCTTCTAGCTGTTTGAAGAATGAAATATTATTAGTGATTTATTTGTCTCTTTGATAAATAGTGACCATGGTGCCTTTTCATCTGATGACAACCCACGGGTGAAACTTGAAGGGCAGCTTGAATTTGCTTCCAGGATATTGGTCCTCTACAAATACCTGTTCATCCAGCTGGAAGTTTGAGGTCCGAGCGATTCGACTGTTGCTGGCTTGATAGTTTATCTCTCTTTTTCCGTGAGGAACTTTAGCATCACCAATGGCATCCACCCAGGGAGGTGGGGGATAGTACCAATAATTACCAAAATCCGAATAGCACACTCCCAGGACTGCTAGGGACCAGGCTTAATGAGCACCGGGGCCGGTGCTTCAAGGGAACCTGATACTGGGCACCACTGGCAGGACCTCACTGCTGCTTCTACCTTCTCATCCATGAATAGAAACAGACTTTTTGTTCAGAGCTGGTTCTTGGTCGTGACTATGCCTTGGTGGCCATAGTGGGCAAGTTGCACAGTTTGAGCAGTGAGACTGTAGGGAATCACTAGGTTAGGTCTTTCAGCAGACACCCCTTGGAATCAGTTGTGAGCTTGTGGCAAACATTGAACAGGGATTCCAGAATTATTTTCGCTTCAGGGTTCCTCTGGGATATGTGTCTTGAACGTATGCTGTCTTCCTGATTGAATTTACTATAATGGCTAGTTGCAGGCATGCATTGGCCTGAGTGGCAGACAGTATGGTGTTGAAAGACATCGGGTGTGGTCTAGACGTATCGGCAACATACCAGACATATTGCTCCATTTCTTCTGCCTCGTCTGCTATTTTCTGAGTAACCACTCGGGGATGGCCGAAGAGGGAATCAGCCGGGTTGTTTACACTGGGTCAATATTTCACCTTGCAATCGGACTCCTCTAATTGAAGCATCCATTTCTTGGTGCGGGTGACGGTTTAGAAGCCGAGCCTTGAAAAAGGGGCATAAGTGATTTGTGGTCAGTGGTGACTACAAACGGGTGTCCTTAGATGTAGAAGTGGAAGTGTCTGTAGACCAGTAGTGGCTCGCATAGGGCGTGCTGCGGGGTGGGGCAGGGTGGGGGTAAATGTAAATGTAAATGTGTACTTGTATAGCGCACGAATCGACCCCAGCTGGGGTATCGCGCCGCTTGTACGAATACCGCTGTGGAACCCTTCCTGGCTTTTCCCTGTGAAGTGCCCCCTCCTGGGCACCCCCAAGGTGAAGCCAGGCATCCTAGCGTTGTTGGGGCCGTTGTGGAGATTAAGCAAGCTATTGCCTAGAGTTGCAGAGTGGGACCCATGATTAGAATAGGCACCGAGGCGAGAATTATCAGGTCCGAGGAAATTGAACCCAAGACCCGCCGAGGCGGGAATCGAACCCTGGTCCCGGGCTAGAACTCTGCATCAGGGTCTGCCGCTCTAACCGTTGAGCCACACTTCTCCACTAGTAGTAAACTCGGACATACGGCGGAACAGAGGAAAGCAATAATTACTTTTCTCCGTTCCATCGTATGTCCAAATTTACAATCCCTACACCCTGCCCCTCCCCTGCCCCGCCCCGCAGCACGCCCTATGTGAGCTGCCACTGCTGCAGACCCCTTGAATGGTAATGACCTTCTCAATTTGAGAGTATCTATATTCTGTTGCAGTGAGTGATCTGCTGGCATAGGCCACAAGAGTCCAGTCGCTTTGTTGTTGTTGTTGGGTGACCACAGCTCCTAGCCCTTTTGGGCTTGCATCGACAGCAATGGTTGTCGGTTTTAGCCGATCAAAGTATGGCTGGGTGGTGTCAGAAGAGAGGGCTTGCTTTGTTTGTTGAAAACCTATTCGTGTGCTGTCCTTCACGTCCATGGGGTCATTATTTTTGTGAGTTCACAGAGTGGCTGGGTGGGACCCGTGAGGATGGGTATGAACCAGTCACAATAATTCACCATTCTGAGGAAAGGTCATATCTCAGACATGCTGGAGGGAGTGGGGACAACTTGTATGTTGCACACTTTCCCGGGGTATGGCACTACTCCGTTGACTGAGAATGTGTAGTTGAAGAAATGATTTGCTGCTTCAGGTATTCTCCCTTCTTACGGTGTAGGGTCAACCCTAATTTTCAAATCCTTTGGAGGACTCCTCGCACGCATTTATGGTTTTCCCTCATGGATTTGGCAAAGATCAAGATGTCATTGTTAAACTAATGACCCCAGGTAAGCCAGCGAGCATTTTCTGGATGGTATTTTGGAATACCTTGGTGGGCCTTGATATTCCAAAGTTGAGGCTAGGTACCTTATGAGGCCAACATGGGTTGGAAATGTTATTTACCTTGAGTCAGGCTGAAGAGGTAGTTGGTGGTATCCTTAGCGAAGGTCGACCTTTAAAAATAATTTTGCCTCATTGGGCTCTGCTAGGATGTCGTCGACTGTGGGGGTCAGATGGTGTTCTCATTTGTTCGTGACATTTGGAAGCTTCATGTTCACACAAATGCAGACGTCCCCAGGTTGTTTTTACTTCTTTGTCACCACAATTGGAGATACCCATAGTATGGGCCTGTTTACTTTTTGAATAATGCCAGCTTGCTCAAGCTTCTCTAACTTTTCCTCCACATTCAGTCTGGGTGGAATGCAATGCTTCTATGCCTCAGGGCTATTGGTTGTATTGATTGATCAATGTCTAGCCTTGCATCTTTGCCTTTTAAACAACCAATCCCCTGGAACACTTCTTTAAACTCTATGACAATTTTTGACAGCTCCTCAAATTGCGCTCCGAATTTAATACAGATCAGGTTCAGGGTTTCGGAGGTGTGGCCGCTAACAAGCATACCATGACCTCCATTCGCCACATAAATGGTGGTGTCTAAACTAGCTTCTCCATGTGATACAGACAACTTGAAACTCTTGAGCATGGGCAGGGCCTGTGACTGGCCATATGCAAGAACTTTGACTCTGGCTTTGTCAAGTTGCGGTGACCTTGCTAATGCGTCGTAGGTATCGGCGGACATAAGGTCTATGGAGGCCCCAGTGTCAATTGACGTGGTGATTGTGGGGGGTCTCATTTGTGTCTGGCACTGGGGAATCGGGCACCATGTGGAGTGGGCCAGCCCGATTTGCAAAGACTGTGTGAACCATATATTCTGCAACATCGTCATCCATGTCTTCTAGCTCATTGGCGACCTCTGTAATTGCTTGAACAGTCTCCTTTGATGGTTTCCATTTCGACGACCAGCAGACTTTGGCAAACCGCTTAAACCCTCCCCCAAGCTGTGCATTTCTGCCTCTGGCTGGGCATTTGTTTGGCCTGTGGGGTTGTCCTCCACAGTACCCACATAACTTCTTCGCTTCTGTAGGTTGTTTTGGGGTGTCAGTGGTGTGGCATGGTTGGATGGTATTTACGTGTTCCTTCTTGATGACTTTGCGGAAGGCAGCCTCCATGTGGGAAGCTATTGCCTTGGATAGTTCATTTGACCTCTTGAGGGTCAGAATGTCTCAGAGTGATTTTCCTGATTCTTGAAGTACGGGTCTCTTCGAGTTTGGCCAATGAGCACCATTGATGATTTGGCCTTATACTTTTTCTTGTTTGTCATGAAAGCCGCATGTGTTCGCAAGCTCTTTGAGCTGGCCGTTAAATGTGTCGAGCAATTCTTCCAGCTGTTGGTGGGCCTGTCTAAAGACAAACCTCTCATAGTCCCTATTCGCCATGGGTTCAAAGCATGCATTCAGAAATGTGATTAGCATTGTGTACATCTTGGGGGTCGCTTCCACTAGGGTTTTATATATCTTGTGGATATTTTTGCCTCCTAGGTGTAGCAGGAATGTGTGGCGTCTTTTGGCCATTCGGCCACTATGTCGGCACCTTTGAAGTAGAATTGGAGGCGCTCTACCCAGTCGTTGCTCTTGGGTGCTTGTGATGAGGGAGCGCCGTAAATGATGAATGGCTCAATGGCCAGAACAGTGGACATGATGTCACAAATACATGCTGTTTTGTGATTAGCCCTTGTGGAACCTTTTTTTTAATGTTATTTTTATTTTTATTGAGCAGAGTCCTAGATTAAATACATATATAACCTTTACAGTACAAGTGACATAAAAATCACTATTAATCAAGCAATGAAGCAAGTAAAAAAAAGACACCATGTAAATGTATACAAACGATGGATAGTCAATCATAAAATTTAGGACACTTGATGCACTAAAATGATCATGAAGAAATATATATTAGCAATCATTAAAGTGCCACTGTGCAGCTTGAAATCTCCATCAACCCAGTTACTTGGTTCATTCAATAGTATATCAAAATTAGACAGTACAGATGATATTGCAGCTAAAAAGTGAAGTGCCATTGTGTCATATTGCGACTCCACCACCTGTATAATTGCTTCATTCATTCAGTGAGTACCAAGAGATATACATTTCAACTATAATAGCAGTAAAGAATACAAGAAATAGATGCTTGGGCAAGCTGGATCATAAACACCCATATTGAGCGCAAAAGCAGTCTTACGCCCCCTGACTCTTAATGAGCACTATCATAAGAATGACAATACCATGAAGCCAAATGATAAACTAAACACGTTAGTATTCAATTTACAACTTGCAGATCCCTGGTGTCTTTCGAATTTCCCTCATAGAGACTTCAAATACGCTGCTGCCGAATCAGGGCCTGCTTTTTCTATTACCTCCAAAAACTGCCATGAGGCGTTAAATATTTTTAAGCCCCCACCCATCGTGCATATGCCTCCTCAAACTTTTTTGTCCTCGGCATTTTATTGAACAAATCTTGGTATGTTGGAACTCTAGATGTTTTCCATTTTTGTAAAATCAAAGAGTGAGCAAATAAAGAAGATATTAATACAAACGCCTATCCCCACTTGCCAATACCAGCACCCTGGCTCTTGATGGTAAACCCAAAGTGTACTACACATGCCTACGGGTCTATATTAATCTGAAGACTGAGACAAAAGGCAGACATTTTTTTCCCCAAAATTGTTCCAACTTATGGCAAGAGAAAAACATATGAAGTCAAGCCCCCATCCCCTGTTGCTGGCACCGAAAACAGTGATCCTTCACCCCGGATACATTCTGTGGAGGGCTGCAGGGCTACACTTAGCCATATAGCATGATAGGAAAGACATCCTCTTAAAATTTGCTGCCGTTTGGGCCTTCTGACCGATAACAAAATAGTCTGCCAATCCACCTCCAAGAGGGTGCATTGTGCAGACAGTCTTATTTTTTCTTAAAAACTTCACATGTGGTGCCCAATCCCCTGATCATGTAGTAGCCTATACCAATTTCCAATTCTCTTGAGTTTCAACCTTAGGAGGGAGGGTATGGAAGGGTAAGTATTTGCACTAGATTCCGAGCAGGGTTTCTTTAAAAAAAGGGTAATCTGCTCTTCGGGTGTGGCCGCTCATGGATGGTGAGACAGGTAATCCGCGGGGTTGTGGGATCCAAGATGATATTCTATCTGACAGTTGTACTCCTGCAACTGGAGCATCCATTTTTCAATTCACAGTGGTGATTTGGTGACCATGCCGGCAAACAGCGGAAGAAGTGGCTTGTGGTCTGTTGCCACAATGAATGGATGTCCATAGACGTACATGTGGAAATGTCGAC
Organism: Lissotriton helveticus; assembly: GCF_964261635.1. NCBI lineage: Eukaryota > Metazoa > Chordata > Amphibia > Caudata > Salamandridae > Lissotriton > Lissotriton helveticus. The sequence continues at coordinate 488,884,272 of NC_136068.1, forward strand.
AACCCCAATGATTGGCAATTGCTTCTTTCTAGATTTGAGAATATCTCTGCTCCGTGTCGGTCAGGGAGCAACTGCCAAATGCTACAGGGGCCCAATCCTCTTCCTCCGAGCATCGCTGCAGCAGGACGGCACCTAGTTCTTTTGGGCCAACATCTACTGCAATCATGGTATGCTTCCGTGGGTCAAAACAGACCAGGGTTGTGTTGGACGAGAGGGTGTCTTTTATACTCAGAAAAGCAGCTTCTTGCTCAGGGCCCCAGGTCCATGGAGCTGACTCCTTGGTGAGCTTGCATAGAGGTTGTGTTAGCGTGGTGAAGTACCGGATGAAGCGGCACAATAATTGGTCATCCCTAGAAAGCCCCTCACCTTCGTTACCGTGTTCAGGAGCAGACACTTCTTTGATGTCTCGAACTTTGTCAGGATCTGGCATCACTCCTGCTGATGAGAAGATGTATCCAAAGAATTACAGCTTGTTCTGGAGGAACTTGCACTTGTTGCGGCGGAGTGTTAGCCTGGACTCTTAAATTCTCTTGAGCACCCTTGTCAGCCTGGCGTTATGTTCGGCAATGGTCTTCATGTGAATGAGTACGTCATCACTCACGTTCACAACTCAGGGATGTCCACCAGTACTTCCTAAATGGTATTCTGAAATATTTCGGCCGCGCTAGAGATGCCGAAGCTCTGCCGGGTGTATAGTCGCAGGCCTACATGGGTTGAGAAAGTTGTGATGTATCTTAGGCACCCTGACCATAAATAAAGTTTGGAAAACCAGTATACTCTGTTCAATTCCCTGATCAAGTCATCTATTGTGGGGGTAAGGTGTTGTTCCCTTTTTTATCGCCACATTGGGTAGGCGCATGTCTGTGCAAATCCTCACTTCTCCCGGTGCTTTTATTTTCTGGTGACAACAATGGGAGAGACCCACGGGGTATGTCCTGTCACTTTCTCGATAATGCCCACGGCGGCCTCCATCTTGGCTAACTCTTTCTCAATGAGGGGTCTCAAATGATATGCAATGCATCTGTGACATAGGGCTATGGGTTGCACTGATGTGTCTATGTGCAGGTGTATTTCCTTCCAATGCCTTCAGAAACTGCCAGAAATTCTGCTAATATGTGTTGAATGGTTTCTTGGTGAATTCTAAAGGCAAAGGAGACAACGCCTAGGTTTTCCACCATTCGACATCCCAACAGCATGCCATGGCTTTCCTCTGCAACATAGAGTTGCAACATTATGGATTTGGAGCCATATGAGATGGTGGTCTTACACTTCCCTCGCTTCACCAGTGGCTTGTCTTGACCATACGCAAATATCTAGATGTTTGCCGAGTTCAGAGGAGGGGCTAGCTTAAGAGCCTCATATGTTTCCATCGACATTATGTTGATGGTCGCTCCGGTGTCGACGACAGTCGTGGTGTGTTGTTCTCTGACCTGTAACATACAAAATAATTAAAGGAGGGTTCGAGGGACGGTTTAATGACCTGCGCACAGTTAGTATCCCCCTAACAGACTATGAGAAAAACAACGAATAACTGTGGGTCAAAAACAACATACGACTATGTGTGTGTTGCTGGCTAAAGGTCTGTTTTGAGAGTGTAAAGTGAAAACAGACTAAAGCACAATCACCCTTTGTGAAAATATGTCCATCAGTTACGTATTCTGTACCGCCCAGTACATCATTTGGTCTACTCCACAGTAGGTAGTCCTTAATGTATCTCCTAAGATAGTAATCGGAGATAGTTGTTGAGAACGGATGTCTGGTAAATGTTAGTTCGGTCGTAACTGAAAGCAGTGCATTAGTGATAAGTGAAAAATGAATATGTGTTGAGTAAAATTGGATGGTGCACGCAATGTAACTTTATTCTGGAGACATGCACCTCCAACGCTAAAATCAATCAAGTGCAAAAAAGTCAGATGGTTCAAACAAATAACTACTGACTGGGTAATCTGGTCGACATGTTTCTGCGGACATTTAAAGGCCACACATTGTACCTGCCGCTTCCTCAGGACCCATTAACTTAATTGCTACTGCTTAAACGTGATTAACAAAAAAGGGACATACGTGAACACAAATGCTAAGTGTCACCTGTTCACTTCTGGTTCTCTTACTGGAAAGAGTCAGAGGATCCCAATGTAGAGCCGCCAACATACACACACATAAACAAGAAATAAGATAGGATAACACACCTTCATTAGTAAGGGCTATCACATCACATTAATCAATTGTTACACCCAACATTTTGGTATAATAACCATTCAATGTCTCCCATCAATGAAATTATCATGGGCTCACCTTAATCTGTAAGGAGAAAATGCCTCGCCTCACCTGGCAAACAGCTCAGGAATTCGAAGCACCGCTCTGTAGTGCAGAGGATAATAAAAATAAATGAAAAGAAGATGGTCGTGAAAAAAACTCTAACCGCTCAACACTGTGAGACTCACTGTTATCAGACACTCTTTTTGTGAAAGTCTGAGGTCACAACAGCTTGTTTTTTAAAAGGTTCATCTCTCTGATTTGCCTATAGGTTCTTCTGTTGAACTCAATCTGTATCGGCTTTGTGTTAATGAGGACCTACATGGTTTAATACCCGGTCTCAGCACATAATTTTCATGGTTATATTTCTCTCGTTATATCCTGTTGGTTTATAATATAACGGGATGTATTTAGCCCTCATATCACGTATGGGGCTGTTCAATGGACAGAAATATCCTTTCTTTATTTTGAGACATATTGCGTGCTTGTTAAAATAATAGCCCTTTAAGTAGTGGCCTCGCCCCTACAGACGACTTTGACAGCATCATTAGGGCATTGCATGCTTGGTAATCTCAGTGTCGCACCCCCTCTTGCTCCCGCTATAGTACGGTGAAAAATGTTTGGCAGTTAAGCAAGAGATGAAATAAATGCGTGTGCCGATTCCACACTCTTCGTCTAATACATCTATAGCGTTTCTAATCACTTAGACTGCTGTGTTGGTACAGGAGACGCTCAGTTTACTTTGCACATGAGCGGCTAGACTTAGTGTTAAGCCAATCAGTACCATCGCTATACTAGGAGTCTCTCATTCGCACCTCAGTTATACGTCATATTAGACAAAGCGCTCGTTACCAAGTGGCGCACATGACACATGAACACTAGAAACTGCTCCTACCCCTTACCTGTCAGTCGGTACTCCAGTCAGCCTGCCGGGCTGTTTGGGGAGGTACCGCGGACCGTGTTGTTGACTTCCTTATTGATTTCACGCCCCAGTCTGATTGGTTAGCAGACTACCAACAGAGCCGCTAGGAATCATGGGATTTGTAGTTCGCCATGTATAATTCTCTCTTAGTTGAATGATCACATATCTATCTACTTTAGCGGGACCATTATCGTTAGCTTTCTTCACACAGTTGTGTTATCGAATTTTTTTTTTTAAATCATCTTGAAAAAATTATTTTAAAAAAAATTATTTAAAAAAAAATATTATTCAAATATTTTACAAACTAGTAACCTGTTCTGTCACGTTCTGAAAAAAATTAGTGCGTTTTCAGCATTTTGAGAAAAATTGCTACTTGTTATAATTCGTGACTACATCCTTGCTCTCTTTTCAGAACGGTTGCCATGAACTCTGGTATACATAGTTCGTGATATTACATATAGTAACATTCTTTTATTATATGATATGAATAAATGACCCGAGTCTATAGCTATGGCAAATGATATGGGCATTCGACCAGGATCTTAATAAGTGGCCAAAAGCGATTATAGTAATAACGCCCGTGCTTTCACGATAGTACGGCGGAATTTTATAAGGAATAATTAGGGCAAAGAGTAGATCTATAATGCCATCCACGGGATGTCTTCATTCAGACCAGTTTTGTCGCAATTAAGTTTATACACCCATTTTTGTTCAATCTTAAAAAGGTGTCTCGACACATCAGAAATATGCGCTGGATGTTTGGCTGTTCCAAAACTGTCCATTTGAACTCCGTCGGTTTGTGGCCCACTTGAATATATAATGATTTGTAAGCCGGGTCGCTTGTTTCTTGCACCTTATTGTGCTCTTGTGCTCGGAGATCCTAGTTCTGATCTTCCAGGTCATCATGCCCATATATCTGAGTGAGCACGGACATGTGATAAGATAGATCAGGTGGCTACTGTTGCAATTTGTGAATCACTTTTGTTCCCAAGGGCGACTTGTCCCTATATCAACAGTTGTCGTGTGTTTCATCTGGGGGCGTGCAGCACAGTTCCCACACGGGTGATGGCCCATCACTGGTGGCATGTTCCATAGTGTGCCAACCTGGTGAACTTCTCTCGCCGGGGGTCTGGTATGTATCAGCTGGTCTCTCAAGCTCGTGGCTCGTTTGAAAGCAAACAATGGTTGTTCCAGAGAGTCTTTCCCCGTATTAAGGATCTTCCAATGTTTGCGAACTATACGTTGTATCGCGTTGGACCGTGTGCTGAAGGTATTGACGCATGTCAGTCTTTCATTCTTCTCCTTGGGAACAGATGGTTCCAGCAAGGCTTCACGATTATTGTTCGCTGCCCTTTTCTTGGAGCGTTTAACAAGTTTCTTTGGATAACTCCTCGCACAGAGTTGTTTCACTAAATCATCAGAATGTTTCTCGAAGTCTTGTTTCGTTGAACAATTGCGTTGTCACTGATTAGTAGGTCCAAGAATGCTAACGAGTGGTGATCACATTCCAACGTGAAGCGCAGAAAGTTGTTGCGATTCAAGAGTCCTTCCACAGCTGGTTGAACAATCGCAACAACTTTCTGCGCTTCACGTTGGAATGTGATCACCACTTGTTAGCATTCTTGGACCTACTAATCAAAGTGACACCACAAGGTCTCATATCGGAGCTGTATAAGAAGCCGATGGCCCGTAACTCGCTTTTACAGTACACTAGTTGTCACCCGAAGTCTTTGCGTGACAACTTACCGTACGGACAATTTTTACGCGTACAACGCAATTGTTGGCACACTATGGAACATGCCACCAGTGATGGGCCATCACCCGTGTGGGAACTGTGCTGCATGTCCCCAGACGAAACACACGACAACTGTTGATATAGTCGCCCTTGGGAACAAAAGCGATTCACAAATTGCAACAGTAGCCACCTGATCTATCTTATCACATGTCCGTGCTCACTCAGATATGTGGGCATGACGACCCGGAAGATCAGAACTAGGATCTCCGAGCACAAGAGCACAATAAGGTGCAAGAAACAAGCGACCCGACTTACAAAGTTTTATACTTAACTCTACTCTCGACCCTTAACCAATGTAATGCACGGAGATGACCTGACATGTGTTCCGTTCTCTGAAATTTACATAACAGCCAAGCAGCGGCATTTTGGACAAGCTGAAGGCGTCTAATGACCGACTGTGACGCCCCTAGGTAGAGAACATTGCCATAATCTAACCGTGAGGTAATCAGGGCATTAATTACTGACTTCTGTGAGTCTTCTGGCAGCATCCAAATGATTTTCTTTAGCCAACGTAAAATGGTAAAACATAAGGCAGTTAGCTTCCTAACCTGGGGCTGCATAGTTAGACCTTTGTCAATGGTCACCCCCAAATTACGCACCTGGTCAGATGGAATGGGGAGGGCTCCCATTTCTAATGGCCAGTGTCTGAGACTCCAGAAGTCCTGCTTAGGACCCAGTATAAGGACCTCAGTTTTTCCACCATTCAGTTTAAGCAGATTATCACTCATCCATTTGGCAATTTTCCTGAGACCGGATTGAAGAAGGGAAGTAGATGATTGATCTGAATTTGACAGTGAAAAAGTAATTTAGGAGTCATCTGCATACATGAACATAGTCAGACCTTCCCGTTCGGCGATCTGTGTGAGAGGTGTTACATATAAGTTGAAAAGCAGAAGGCTGAGTACCGAGCCTTGAGGTACTCCATACGGAGACAGATGAGTATTAGAGGAAGCCAAATTTGAGAAGATTTGAAATGTTCGCTGAGTTAGAAAGGATGCAATCCAGTCCAGGGCTAAACCACAAATGCCCATTGCAGAGAGGGACTTTATTAGTATGGTGTGAGAAATGGTGTCAAATGCTGCGCTGAGATTGAATGGTGTCAAATGCTGCGCAGCTGTGTCCCCTCTGTCCAGCATGTGGCGTAGAATCTCTGTGACGCCCAACAATGTTGTCTCAGTGGAGAAACCTGGACGGAAACCTGATTGGGACGGGTGAAGTAAAGCATTCGCCTCCGTAAACTGAGCGATATGGTAGTGAACATGCCGCTCCAAAATTTTGGAGAATGCAGGCAGAAGGGAGAAGGGTCTGAAATTGGCAGGAATCTTCGGATCAGCCAACGGTTTTTTCAACAGTGGTGTTACCATAGCATGTTTCCACATAGCTGGAACATTGGCATTAAGTAGCGACCGATTGAGGGCTCTGCAGATCTCAGAGAGCTGAGGGAAAGTGGTTCAGTTTGCCACAGCCCGTACAGTTCTTTCCTCGAGCCAGGCGTTCCGCCGACTATGGGGACCTCCTCCACAGTATCCGCAGGTTCGGGTTCTCGGGCTGTCCCTCCGACTTGGTTTGGTCACGAAGTGTGCCATGACAGCGTTGGTGAGTTCTGTCTTTACCTGAGCTTGTAGGGACGCTTCCATGTGTGCGGCTCTTGTGCGGGACAGCTCCTTGGTCCGGCCCAGTGTCAAGATGTCTGCCAAGGGTTTTCCAGATTCTTCAAGGATCCTCTCCCTAACTTAGCAGATGCGCACTTCTGTATGATTTGTCCTCGTATTTCTTCGTTTTCATCATGGAATCCACACATGCTTGCAAGGTCCTTAAGGTGAGCATGGAATGCATCAATGGATTCCTCGGCTTGTTGGCACGGCTGACGAAAAACAAATCTTTCATAGTCCTGATTGGCCATGGGCTCAACATACGCTGTAAGGGTGGTGATAAGGGTCAGGTGTGTTCTGGCGGCTGCTTCAGTGATGGACTTCGATATTTTATAAATGTCCTTTCCCCCTAGGTGTAGGATCATGGCTCTCGTTTGGTCATTTTCTACTTTGGTGGCCTAAAAAAATAACAGGATCCTCTCCACCCATTCTTTCCATGCTTGTGCTGATGGTCCACTTCCACTATGAGTGGCTCAATGGGTGTATAGCAGCCATGATTTGGTGTGCACAGTGTGTAGTTTGAATGAGTACTCAAGGTTAAGCCACTATCCAGGGTTTAGCCAACTGCTCTGGTGTCTCCTTGTGGTCTGGGTGTAGCCAGCATGTTTGTTACTGCTGGTGGCTAGTGGTCATGTCCCTGGTCTGCTTCACTCAGTCTGCTACCTGTGTTTCCTGGCTTGACACATGCTGCCTGGAATGTGAGCCTGTTTATGCCTTGAGATGGGCCTTGCCATCAGCCTGCCAGTGGAGGGTGCAGCGTGGCTTACTTGTCTCTTTGTGCAGGCTGCTCTGCTCGGTGCGTTCCGCAAGAGCTGCTCAGCTAGGTGGTGTGTCTCATCGGCATGAAGTTGCCCGTGACACCTTGCGGCTGCCGGAAGTTTTTTTTACCCGTCTCGGGACTTGCAGCACGTGCAGCCGGCACAAGGTCTTCAGGACTGAGCACAGCAACCATCCTCATCCCCAATGTTGCGTCGGGACTCACAGGGTGAGCCCGACACCGATGCAGTAATATTGTGGCGATTTATAGTGTGCAAGAGCCCGACACTGATGCAGGAGGATTGCGGCGATTAATAGTGTGCGCCCAGGGGAGGCGATTATGCGTAAATGACTGAGGCGGACACAGTATGGTGCTCACTCGGCCCCGGCCTCAGTTTCCCTCTTGACGTCACTTCTGGCCGGGGCTCCTTTTGTTCATTAGTACCATGTGGTCGCAGACCACCCATTCACTCTGGTATCACAAGGGGGGGTTTGAAATCAGCATCCCTACACTCCGGAGTCGCATAGACTCTTCCATGTCGCACCTGTTACATCACAGGGGTGACACTACAGCACACATAAATGAAGGGTCACAGAGACTTAGTCCGGATTCCATACAGGCGTGCAATGGCTTGCTCAGCCACGCCCGTGCACTTTTATTTACAGAGTGTGCAATGAACTGACTAATCCAAAACCGCACATAGGCGGATTAAAATAACTAGACCACCCCTGTAGCATATCTCGGGGTGTGCTACCTTACACTACGGAGCTCAGTTTTTCAAAAGCTTTCACATTGCTTTAAATTCACCAGTTGAAAGTAGGTGGAGATGTAAATTCCAATTCCTCTGAATACACTGCTTGAGTGGAATTGTGCTCTTTGCTGTAAACAGGGTAACATGTAATGTCCCCTGATAAATTTTGCCATGGTAAAACATGCAAAATTCTATACATAAAGAATTCAGCGCAGAAATCCACAAATTCTGTGTGTAATTATTAATTTTCCATTGGATAGCTAGGAGGTATACTGGTTAATACCACATCCTCTGTACCTATTTACATGGTGTGATAGACACCATAACCTTTTGCCTGCCAGCACATTGTTGGAACTAGGGCTCTATGCATTTTAACACTGCCACTTGAAAACAAAGGAGAGGAAGAGATGGTTACCGGCCCAGCACACGTCCTCCCTCTAACAGTAATCACACACATGTGTGTGAAGTTTTCAGATAGTGGTCCAATCTGTCTGCACAAGCCCTCATCCACGAGTGCGTGCTTCTAAACTAAGCTGCCTCTGACAACCTTTTCTTTTATCAGTCTATCACAATAGACAGATTGGACTGAACTTCACATTTGTGAGATTGTCACTCAGCTGAAAGAATGACACTTGAGTCAGGAAGGTAGACAAGGTGAAGAAGGTTTAATCCAAAGTAGAAACAGGGCCCATCCAAGCCACAGCCAGCTCAAGTAACAGCTACAGCCTGTCTGAGTCAGAATACAAGCTCTTGAAATAATGACATTCTAACACCTAGGAAACACAGCATAGAACATTCCCATGGTCATAGTACAGCGTCACCATGGTCCATGTGTCATGGTCACAGTGCTACCATGACACACAAGATACCACACACCTTCCCCCGTTAACACAAAGAGAAAATATGTATGAAAATAAAACATATATGTATAAAAAATAACGGCAAAAACAAGCAATTAAGAAACATAGTCTTTCAAATACTCTGGCTTTTTAACATCCCTAGAGGATTTCCGTGAAGAATCAAACAAATGATTTTCTCTAGATGTATGCTCCTCACCCAAATTGGGACCAGAACACACCGAGATTTTTCCTAAATTCCGAATTCTATGGTCGTGACTTCTCACAGCATTCGTAAACACTTTAACAACATACATTGGTTTGAGAATTTAACCACCTTATCACCAACATTTACTGCTGTGTGCTTAGTAGATTTCCTGGCATCAAAGTTCAACTTCCTTTCTAGACATTTATCTACTTCTTTCTTCTTCCACTCAACTGTGCTCCTTGGAGGTGTGGAGCTAGAAACAGTCTCTTCCAGACGTCTTACCCATGAAGGTTCAACAAGACTACAAGGGGCCCTCCCTTTGAAGAGAACAAAAGAAGACTGACCAGTAGAACTGTGAGGAGTCACTCTAAAATCCTCTATTTTCTTTAAAACTTGTTCCTTTCAGTTGTACCCAGCATTTTTAGCCCATGATATTGTTTCTTTATTCACTCTATTAAACCGTTCCACCATCCCGTTGGTTTCTGGATGGTAAAGAGAGCATTTCTTATGTTTTATGCCTTGATTCTTTAAAAAGGCTTCCATTTCTTTTGATACTAGCTGTATTCCATTGTCCATTAAAATAGATTCAGGATATCCTTCTCTAGCCATGGGGGTTTCTAGAAATTTAATGACATGAACAGCTTCTATACCAGAGGTAAAATGAATCTCTGGCCGCCTTGAGAATAAATCCAAAAGAACCAAAATAAAAGTTTGCTGCCCGTTGGAATGAACGGGACCCACAATGTCTAAAGCTACCTCCTTCCAAGGCCCATGAGGAAGCTCCCTGATAACCATTGGTTGGACTCTGACAAGTATGGAATTTTCATTTATAGCACACACCATGCAATCCCTTATAATCCTTTCCACCTGTATGTCCATTCCTGGCCACCAATAAGAGGAACGGAGGCTCTCTTTCGTCCTAGACATACCAGAGTGTAATTCATGGGCCATATCCACCAAAACGTTCCTAAATTCCAATGGAGGTATCAACCGTGTGCCTCGTACCAGCACTCCATCACACACTGCCAGTTCATCCTTGACACCCCAAAACTTGGAAGCCTCTACAGACGCATTTTTATTTTTATTCCAACCATTGCGAGTTAGATCCATTACTTCAGAAAACACTGGATCTAAAGATAACTGAAGGCGCCACTGACTGTCATCAATGATTCTTTCACTCACAACACACACACGTAAATCACTCTCATTCAATCATCATCATAAATATCATCACTAGGACCATCTGTTACTAGTCTAGAAAGTGTGTCAGCCACACTGTTCTCCACACCAGGGATGTACCTGATTTCAAAGTAATATTCTTGGAGAGCTATGACCCACTTGTTGATCCTTGTAAATTTGCCCACCCGGGGTAAAGAGGCGCACTCAAGTATTATACTCTTTTTAAACTATTTTAAACAAGGGTGCTACACTTATAACATGTGTTGGCTACACATGTGTATTCAACAAGAAACCAGAGCAGAAAAATCTGCTCAAGTGTGCACTGTTCCTGATGGACTAAGTCCACAATGTTTGTAACACAATAAATTCCAAATTCAATTAATATTCAAATTAAATATACCACACACTTAACTTAAGTTTGTTCTGTTGTTTACTTAATTCTCTATTTTGAACTTATAGTCATGTAACTTGTATTCATAACGGTTCACAGTTGATCAACATACAATTACATGAAGTTTACATCTTATATACACTCATTATACATTTCATGATGTATTGATCTAACTTCATTATTTATCTTATAAACCACAGTTTGTTGCTGGCCCAATGCATTTCGGAACCGTGGTTCCTTCCTCAGGGGCTGTGTTCTGAAAATTAAAAAATTCCAATTACTTAACGCATATTACAACCATATATATGTACAATTCTTAAGCTCTGTAGCTTCTTAGGATCTAACAATGCATATTTGAACCCTTCAATAGTAATACGGCTATGCCTCAGGTTCTCTTGTTGACACTGTATAAATTAATACCACACTAGTATACATTATCACATAAATTTTCCTGCATTGTGAAATGTCTCGTGGCAAGCTAACTGCCCAGAAATCCAGTAGAAACATCCGGTGTCGATCTCACTCTCATATAAACAATTGGTGCTAGGTTATCGACCATATATACAAAAGAAGAACAAGTGATTCACAATATTGCATTAAATCGTATATACAAAGACTGCCTGCATACAAAAATCATGGGTTCATGAGGACCTCTGCCATACTTGGTAAAGACCTTCCTATTGTCTTTATCGCACGAGGTAAATACTCTAACATAACATTGCACACTCAAGCAAAATACTAAGGCTATATGAAGTTAATTCTACCACTTTGTGGTTTAAAGGGTTAACTGACTGTAAATCAATCACTTACTCTAATGGAGGGGATACGTCTTTTATTCCAACCTCGCAAAAAAAAATGTTGCAGAAACCCGGTTTCTAGCTTCTCACTGTTAGCGTCCTATTAAAGTAAACATGAGGATATCACTGTATAGTTTATTCCACTTTTTTAAGAAACGGTAGTGTATCTCATAAACTGTGCACTTACTTGAGTGCTACTATGTAACTAGAACGAAGAGTGAAAAATCCCTCTACTTCAAGAATCGTGCCGGACGACGTTAAATCTGGTCGATGTTCTAAATATAATAAATAAATACACGTGTAATTTGACATGTATACGGGTTAGTTTGTAATAATGTGTATCTAAGTGAAAACTCTTAACACTTACACGAAATGTCGCAAGAAGCGAATCTCAAACGTGTATTCCGCTCCCCTTCGGCAAATACGTTTCAAGTTCTGGAGCATTCAATTAGTCCGAGTTCTTAGCAGTGCTAAATGAAACCGGAAAAGTATTTCTGTAACTAACTGACGTACCAAGTGTTAAAAAAGGCAGATGGTTTAATGAACAGAATGTTCACACTTACTTTTAACAGTTTCATAAGCGGCGGAACTAGTCCGTCCAACCTGTGTATCGCCGACTGCTTGCCGTCCTACTAGGTTTTGGCGCCAAACGTTGTCAACCCCTATATCCTAGATAGTGGTTCTTGGGCTCAGGAATGCTGGGATATGTAGTGTACTCGTTTCGGATAAATAAAGACCCGATCACTGTGTTTTTTAAGTAACGTGCAGTAAAGCATTGGTGAATCCACGGTACAGTGGAATATATAGCATATGATGCTGTATTCTAACTTAAGTACGGATGCGTATCGTGCTCACCTTATTAATTTTAGTAAACTGGAGAATCCTAGGATTTGTAGTGTTGCAATAACGAATAACATGAGCCATATCTTAATGAGTAGTACCCGATTCAATGCACCATGGAACATTTTGAGTCACCAGTAAAGTGGGGTTTATCGCAGGAGGTTTATGATATGTCCTACCATCTAAACATTTTTATACCGTTATCTTAACATAAGTATGGCATATGTATCACATAGACTCAAAATTCTCTTATCGTATAATCCTATACATATAGCATAATACACAGTGTATCCATGGTCCAATATTGCATTAACAGTAAATCTTTTACACTTTACTAAAACAATCAGACAATGTATCCATTATCCAGAATTACATTACACATATATTTCAACACGTTCTTTTATACAAACAGAAAAACTATTGTGCTTTGCTAACAGAAATGTGCATCAGCCTAATACCTAGATGAATGTGCTGTTGTACCTCATGTTGTGCTGTCTCGTGCTTACATGTAGATTTATCTATGGATCGCAAAATAATAAGCTTTAATGAACTCTATGTATGCACCTAGCAAACCCATTACTGCATGCTTATGCTGTTGTGGTTAATACCATGTGATTACTCCTCATATATCGCTATACTGTAATGGTCACAGAAAACAGCTCATATCAATTTTATCATTAAGTCCTTTTGGCTGCATGGTTTCTAAAAACTCAATCCAAAATACTTCTCGCTGCAACAGTTTTTGAGTGTTATCCACTCCATCTACTTTTGTAACCACTTCCACTATTTGTGCACGTAGTTGGGCTATGGTGTGGTTCTCTTTTGCCCAGTGAGTAGCGACACTTGATGTTAAATTCTTCAGCCTTATAGTACTCTTATGCTCTGTTCGTCTTAATTTGAATTTTCTCTCTGTTTTGCCGACGTAAGCCTTGCCACATGGGCATTTCAAACTGTAGATTATATTGGAGGTATTACAATCCGATGTGTGTCGAAGTTTAATCTTGGCTCCTGTACTGGGATGTGTGAGAATTATACCAGTGATTATATTATTGCAATGTATGCAATTGTGACATTTTTGAGTACCTTTGTATTGAACATTTTTAACTTTAGTGGACCCACTCTGTATCAATTCCTGCAAATTTCTGGCCCTAGTGTAAGCAAAGGTGGGTAGTTCTTGAAAGATGCCATTAAACTCAGGTTCATTAACCAGCAGTTCCCATCTTTTCTTTATAATTTTCTTAATCTGCATAGACTTGTTGGAAAATTTAGAAACGAAAGTGGGGGTCTTAGAAACTTTCACAGGTCTCTTCTCAAATAGTTCATCCCTCTCCTTCATTTGTATTCTCGCCATATTTCTCTGCAATATAGTTTCAGGGTAACCCCTGTTGGCAAATTTCTCCTTGAATTCTTCAATTTTTTGTTCTGCAACACATGGGTCAGAACATATTCTTTTGATCCTGATAAATTGTGAATAAGGGAGATTTTCCACCAAACTGCGCGGATGGAAGCTTGAATGCATCAATGTACTATTGCGGTCAGTGGGTTTAGTAAAAATTTCCGTACTTAATTTGTTTTGCTTTTTCTTAATCAGAACATCCAAATAATGAATTTCATCTTGGCTAATGGAAAAAGTGAATTTTATTCTGGGATCTCTGTTGTTAAGTTGATCAATGAGTTGGATTAACGTCTCCTTAGGCCGGGTCCAAATAAGAAAAATATCGTCGATATATCGACAATATTGTACTAAACCTTGTGTCCATTCCTTTTGTGTAAGAATATAGTCACTCTCGAATTTCGCCATATAAATGTTCGCGTAGGCAGGTGCCCCCGAAAAACCCATGGAGGTCCCTGTCAGCTGTCCAAAGTAATCTTCCTTCCACTGGAAGTAACTGTTGTGTAAACAAAAAAACAAAAGCTGCAACAGAAAAATGTTGTGTTCTTGTGTTGTTTCCATCTTCAATAATGCCCATTCTACAGCATCCATTACTTGTGTGTGTCCTATTGAAGTATAGAGAGCTGTCACATCAATAGTGCATAATAGCCATTCTTCTTTGACCAGGTATTCAACTGTACGGAGCTTTTTAAGAAAGTCAGTGTTGTCTTTAACATATGTGCACCAATTTTGCACAAATTGTTGTAAAAAATAATCTAGATACTTCCCCAATGGTTCAAAAATGGAGCTGCAGGCCGATACTATTGGTCTAAACGGCGGATCAACGGGATCCTTATGAATTTTAGGGGTCATGTATATCCTTGGTCTCCTTGGATTATGCGATGTTAACAACATTCTTAGGTTGAGATCGATTATACCTTGCTCTTCTGCTTGTGTTAAGATATCTTGTAACATGCTTTGCAACTTCTGGGTTGGGTCTCCATCAAGTACTATGTATGTATTACTGTCAAATACATGTTCGTTAACTTTTCTCTCGTAGTACTCCGTGTCCATAGCTACCCATGCTCCACCCTTGTCTGCAGGCTTCAAGGTCAACTCTTTGTTGTTGGAAACGTTGTATATCAATTGCATTTCACGCTTCGTTACATTAGATGCAGGTTTTTCTTTATAGTTGAGTCTTGCACTATCGTGTTTTACCAGATTCTCGAACATATCTAGCGTTTTGTGCGAACTAGGTGGTAAAAACTTACTTGATGGTTTTAGTCTCTCATGTACTACTGAACGCTCTTTTCCAGGATCTTCAACTATATTCGTGAAGTAATGTTTAAGTCTTAGTTTTCTCATGAATTTGAATATTGCCGTGTCTGTATCTAGTTTTGTTGTTGTGGCAGTTGGCACAAATGTTCTTCCTTTATTCAAGATCTTTAGTTCTTGTGTAGTTATTGGGTGTGATGAAATGTTAATGATTAAACAAGATTCTTCCCGCTTCTTAGTTGTTTTCCTCCCTTGTCCTCTCCTTGTCTTATAGTTTCTGGACCTGTCGCTCTTGGTGGACTTCGGTGGATTTGTGGGAGACTCATAGGTGTTTGTTGTAGATCCGTCGCCTGTGACAAAAAAGACGATGTAGATGATGATGTTGTTGCTGTCATGTCCGTATTATTTATTGCTGGTTGGTTCGATGCCGATTGAGTCGGCAGTTCCATAGTTTTAGTGGCTGGTGGCCTTGTCATAGATGTATCCTGTTCCGTAGCTACACTCTCCTCTGATGAGGATGTAGTTTTTTTGTTTTGAGTAAATCTTTTCCTGGCATAGATCTCCGCCCATGTATAAACTTCGTTGAGCTTATAGTCCACTGTATCTCTACGATACTTTCTAATTTTTCCTTCTTGGAGCTCCTTACTGTATTTATCAAGTCTAATTTTCATTTCTTCTAGAGTGGTACTCCATATTGCACTCTCCAATTGGCGTTCTAAGTCCTTCTTTACATTAAAGATCTCCTCTTCAAGTTCCCGTATAGTTTTGGACAATTCTTCAACTATCAATAGAATCAAATCTAAAGAACATTTGTTTAAGATTGCAAACCATTTGTTCATAAATTTTGCATTTAGGTGAAATCTAAACAACATTGGACGAATTGCTAGTCTCAAACCTCTCGGTATACGCTGTGCTCTGTGATATTGTATCAAGGTAGAGGCATGTAACCTTTGATTCACTTGTCGTCTTGTGAGGTATTCTAATTGTTTTAGTTGTTGCATTGTAGATCCTCCATGTGTGTCAATTAATTTCACTTCATCTATCAAAGCATAAATATCAGTTGCTTCAGCGTCTGTGTATGCATGCGTTTCTGCTCTATTATCTGTGATGTTGGTTATAGAATCAAACGTGGCCATTTTAACAATGATTTTTAGAAGGTGCTACCTCTGGTGCCAAAAGTAAATAACTGTAAATTTGCCCACCCGGGGTAAAGAGGCGCACTCAAGTATTATACTCTTTTTAAACTATTTTAAACAAGGGTGCTACACTTATAACATGTGTTGGCTACACATGTGTATTCAACAAGAAACCAGAGCAGAAAATCTGCTCAAGTGTGCACTGTTGATCCTACCAGAGACTTGGTCAATCCCTTTTTTAGAAATATATCACACAAGGGCTTGTGATCTGTCTTAATTAAGAATCTTGTTCCCCACAAAAATGTCTTTAGTTTTTTTGATCACCCAAAACACTGCGAGAGCCTCACGCTCAATCACAGAATATCATGATTCGGGATCCTTAAGATCATGAGAAATTAACGTGATGGTTTCCAACCCATTCTCACCCTCTTGTTGGAGCACCGCACCCAACCCCTTAACACTCGCATCAGTGGTAACAACAGATGTTTTGGAGGAATTAAATCTCTTGAGATTGGGGGCATCATTGATTTTCTTTTTAAGAAAAACAAGCTCTCGATTGCAGTCTTCAGTCCACATGAACTCAACACCTTTCTTCAAGAGCCCCCTCATATTTGTGCAATGTTCTGCAAAACCCTTATTGTAATACTCATAAGTTCCTCTCTACATGATGGAGCTGGCAAATGAGATATGGTGTCTACTAGATCAGATTTAGGAGCAATACCTCCACCAGAAATTGTGTGTCCCAAGTAATTGATGGAAGAAGTCGCAAACCGACACTTCTCTAATTTTATGGTAAGATTAACATCTTCAAGCTTACTCAAAACATCATAAGGACATTTTTCATGTTCCTCGTGGTCTTTACCAAACACCAGAATGTCATCCTGGTAGACACAAACCCCATCACACCCTTCAAGAAATCTCTCCATGGCACGTTAAAAAACAGATGCCGCTGACACCAGGCCAAACGGCATCCTGATAAACCTAAAGGTCCCAAATGGTGTAAGGAAGGAAGTAAGATCTTTCAAAGACTCTTCCAGCTCAATCTGGTGGTAAGCAGAGGCCAGATCAATTGTACTGAAGACTTTGGCACCTCCTAATAATGCTAGTAGATCCGAGATGTTAGGTAGTGGATATTTATCCACTACTACACACTTATTAAGTTGCCTCAAGTCCACATACAAGCGTAATGACCCATTAGCCTTGCGTGCTGCAACCAACGGAGCAAGCCAATCAGTGCTGGTGACCTCCTCAATTATTCCTCCCTCTTTAAGTTTCTCTAATTCTTTCTTCATCTCCTCTCTCACAGCCAAGGGTACCCTTCTAACTTTGCAACTAGAAGGTGTTGAGTTAGAACGTAGGGGAATATTCAATTTAAAGCCTTCAAGACAACCAAGTTCTTCTCTAAAAACTTTAGGACATTTTGTTCTAATGTGCTTTACAACATCATCATCAGAATTAAGATGAACAGTTTGAACATTTTGCTTAAGGATGATGGGAGAAGAACTACCTGGGTCTAGAATGATGCCTAAGTCACCCTGGTGGAACCAGCGGATGATGCTGTCACCCTTTTGAGAGACATACACCTTTCCAGATACATATCGCCCACCGTACTCAATTAGTCCTAGAAAGTACCCACAAAGTGGTATGGGCTCACCTCCATATGCCAAAATCCAGAAATAAATTAAACAAAATACCCTGTTGTGAAAAGTTGTTGAAGTTAAAATAAACTTCCAATCACAACAGAAACTATCAAATGCTAAAGTAATAGTTTGATTCAAAAGAAATACATTTGAGAATATGTGAAGGTAAAGGTGTGCTTGTCCCCGAGGTGCAGGTAGAGACTATCTTAGAACAGTCACAATAACTAGTAAAAGCAGTAAAATGAAAGGTGTGCCTGTCACCGAGGTGCAGGCAAGAGTTATGTTGGAAACAGTCACGTAAACTCAAACATCTAGTAGAATTATTAAATATGAGGAAGGTGTGCCTATCACCGAAGAGCAGGCCAGTCTTACCATGTGAAATAGAATCCAAATGAATTTGATGAACTGAATGAATGTGTGTGTGTCACAGCTGTAGCACGCTAGGTGAAAACGATGTGAATTTAACAAAATACTGGTGAAGTCAGCGTTGTGTTCCGTGGGCACGAAGATCCAGAGCAACTTGGAACTCAACACACTAGATGGCGGTAGACGACTGTGGAATGCAGCACACAAGATGGCAGCAGACAACGCCAGTTTTGTGATGTTCGTTGAAGAGCAGCGTACACGCAGTGACGCGGAGTCGAGAGAAAGGGATAGAGGAACGTCTACAATCAACGGAATGCAGGAGTCCTCAACCTTCGCATGAGCTCGAGCGAAAGAAACTATTATGAATGAGGCAAGAGTTGTTATTTAAAATGTTTCAATGAGAAATTGAAACCATTTTTATTTTTAAGTTTTCATAACAGTCTAAACAAACGCTGTGTCACAGTCTTGATAGCAGTCTAAACACAGTCTCTTTGAATAACATTAACTCGAAGACCAATCCTTGAAAGTGCAAGACTTAGCGCAAATGTACACGAGGAAGCAATTCAGTTAATGAAGAGTCACTCTTTAGCTAAGATCTGGCACAGGATTGAAAGGATGAGCCCGCATCGATTTAATAACATAACAATCAAATGATATACACACGCGGCGAATGCTCCCAGCCCTTAATTAAAACGGCAGAAACACTTTCCCTCAGAATAGGCAAGAGATGAAAAAGGACGAGCCCGCGTCGAATTTTAACATAACACCTACAGGGTGCACACACGCGGCGAATGCTCCCAGTCCTTAAATAATTTGAAAAGTACAGTACCTTGAATTGTTCTTTAGCACTTAAAATTAAAGATAAGTAAACCTGATTGTTGAGGTTGTTGGGTCCTTCTTTGGTCCAGCTGCCCACTACGCCAATGTGAGATTGTCACTCAGCTGAAAGAATTTCACTTGAGTCAGGAAGGTAGACAAGGTGAAGCAGGTTTAATCCAAAGTAGAAACAGGACCCATCCAAGCCACAGCAAGCTCAATTAACAGCAACAGCTTGTCTGAGGCAGAATACAAGCTCTTGAAATAATGACATTCTAACACCTAGGAAACACAGCATAGAACATTAGCATGGTCATAGTACAGTGTCACCATGGTCCATGTGACATGGTCACAGTGCTGCCATGACACTCAAGATACCACAACATTCCTTTTGTAGGTTTATTTTACCACTGCTAACCAGTGTTAAAGTTCTTGTGCTCTCTCCATAAAACATAGTAAATAAGCCTACACTGATTGGCACTGTTAATTGAAATTATACGTCCCTAGAATATGGTACTACATATAAGCTTGGCCTTTAAACAAAATGCTACTAGTGAGCTGCAGAACTCATTGTGCCACCCACCAATCACAGTCTATAGTGCAGTTTAAGGATGCCAATTCAACCATGCAAAATAAACCTTTTGCCAGACCTAAACCTTTCTTTTTCATACGCATAAATCACGCCTAAGGTAGTCCCTAACCAGCCAATAGGGCAGGATGCATTGACTTTAAAATGTAGATGTGTTTTGACGTTTTACATATCTTGGCAATGAAAAACTCCTAAATACAATTTTCACTACTGTTCGGCCTATCTATCCCATTTCATAACATTGGGTTACTTTATTACATTTAAAATCCTCTTTAATGGTAAAGTTGGATTTTAAGTCACAATTCGGAAAATGTCACTTTTAGAAAGTTGGTGTTTTCTTGTCCTAACCATTTGGTGCCTGCTACTTGTGTCCTGGGTAACATGGTTGTGAATAGCTTAGCAGTTGGACTAGGTGCTTGCAAGATGGGGCATCCTGTCAGAATGACTGGGGGCACAGCTGTTGCCTGCCCCACCTAAACGTCAAAGGGATCCAGGGTCCTTTGTGTGTTTGCCCCCAGGGATCCAGGTTCCTTTGTGTGTGTGCCCCCAGCACACACACAAAGGAACCTGATACTAGGCTTTTGTCATCCCAGACTTCGTAGATCCTTGGCAGTAGAATGGAAGAACTTTCTAGAACAGATCTGGTCTAGCCTAGAAGAGTCTCTCATTTCAAATGCTGCTACCAGGTACACATGCTGGACCCTCAGAATACTTCTTCAGTAAACTCCTAGACCTGTGCAAGACTTCACAAGGGCTGGACTTGGACTCCAAGAGGACTGCCCTGCTGCTTGAGGCCTGCCTTGTACCTCAAGAGATTGGCCTACTGCTACCAGAGGACTTCCCTGCTGCTGGACGCTTGCCTTGCCTTCGCCGAGGACTGCCCTGTTGCTTGAGGTCCGCCTTGCTGCTTGAACCCAGGACTACCAGAATTACTCCAATGGCTAATTGGCTGGCTTCCTGCATGAGCTACATGGACATAACAAGCTCTACACTGCTGGAACCCTGCATCTGCCCTCTGCTGGAGCGTGTCCTACCCCCACCCTCACCCCCAAAGTGGTGCGTCCAAGTCCTGGACCCTTGGCTGTGGTGTTGAAGGTGCTGATTCTGCTTAACCCTAAAAGTTGGGATTTCGAAACATTTGCGCCAAAATGTGGCTTGAGAACAGAGGGAAGACCATACCTGCTCGCCAATCCACCCCAGGTGCATCGTCGATCGGCCTGACTTTGGGTAACTCTCATTATGGTATTCTCTGCAGCAGCCATTCAGTGGAACCTCTCAGCAAAGGTATCAATCCATGTGGAGCCCTTGCCGGCTACAGCCTGCAGCTTCACCCGCTGGAAATTTTAGGCTCCCAAACAAATTACATAATACAAAGGTAGGGATCTTCACAGTGACTGTGCAGCGGCTCTCCAATGATGATGCCTCCTCCATGGACACCCGCTGGCTGCCTTGCCCTGCTAAACTTTACTTGCTCAGGAACTTTTCTTCAAAAAGTCCAAAGGTAAGCTGAGACAGGGCGCAATCCACCTCGTGTATCTGACTTTACTTTTGACTTTTCCCCGCTCTCCCACAACCAGATGCCCAAAGTTGGCACTTTGGTCTTTTAGGTGCTATTTTTCATTCACAAGTTTAAAAATTCATAACTCTGGTTCTGCTGATTGGATATAATGTGTTTTGATGTAATTTTATTCATAACAATGTTCTCTGTTTTTCAAAATTGGTTTAGGATTTTTCTTGTCTGACTGCTTTTGTGCCAAGCTACCCGAGGTTGAAGCATAGGTTAATTATGGACTTTTGTGGTTCAAACTGACATGGACTGCTGCTGTTTCTGTTCTTGAGTAGGGTTTCCGCTCCCCTCAACCAATAACCGAGTTTATTACATTGTAAATATATTTTTTGTATTGTACACATTCCAGTTATTGTTGGTGGAAGCATTGTAGTGGATTACAGATGCTTCCATTTTTTTCTTTTATTGAAGCCGGAGTAAACATATACATATTGCATCATTACACCATAAAAGATATCTCCTCTAGGACAATTTAAACCAATTCCTAATATGTTAACAATACTCGCAGCCTGGACCAATACAAACATTTACACAATAAAAAAAGTTAATCGAATCTACCACCGCAACCCAACCCACCACAACATAAAAACAGTCTCCCACCACCCTAGCCTTAGTCAAAATAGGTACCCCATATTTTATTAAATTTCTTAGTGCTTCCCATCCGTAGTGCAAAAATGTATTCATTTTTCTTAACTAATTTCATCTTATGACCCCACTCCTGGACCGAAGGAATTAAGTCAGTGCGCCATTTTTGCAATAGCAGCGACCTTGCTACTGCCATTGCTATATACAACATTTTTATCATTGGATCCGTAAAAGAGAGGTCTGGATCAAAACCAAATACAATTAGTCTATCATTCACTTCCAGCTGGATATTACATTCCTGTTCCAAATAGCCAAAAAAATCAACCGGATACTCATTCACTTTTGGACAGCTCAACATAATATGCGACCAATTGGCAGATGGATGGTTTATACAACGAAAACATTGAGAGGACTGGTTAGCATACATCTTCGACAAAGAGTAAGGAGTTCGATACAATAACCATTTGCTAAAAAACAGCATCCTACACCAATTTGCCCCTCTCAATGAGCTAAAATTAAGCCTATTGATGGTCGACCAGATATGGGGTGACATATCACAATTCTCATGTTCTGCCCATTTTTTTATAGCTTTTAACTCGAGATCTACCCCCTTTATAGAAGCTAGGTATTTCTTCCAAGCGCCTGGTTTCTTATCTGATGCTCTAACTAGTAATTCATCAACCAACTGATTCTGATCCATTAGAGAAGAAGCATCTATTTCTACAAAATATTTTTATAAAATACTATATGAATTCGTTAAAATAAAGTCATTTGAGATAAATTGGGACATTTCAGCTACTGTCACCCAATTGCCATTTTTCATAAAATCCGACACTTTAGTATACCCAGCTGCCACCCATTTTGATGCTGGATAAAAAGGCTGTCTTACCCCTGCCAAGAGCAGGATTCCTTCTAATAAAGTAGCTGAATTAATTGCTGGGATGGAATATTTTTTTAAGAAAGCCTGTCGTTTTTTAAAAAAACAGTGAAGACACTTATAGCGTACCAATTTCGGGGATCTAAACATCAGCAAGGGGGAGTTGATTTGGCTGTCTTTACACATTAAGTTCATAAAGTTATTACAATAAAAGTGTGGTTGCGGTGAAGGTTTAAATCTGGACAAATATTGTGCAAAATACGCATCATAGTAATCCCTAAGGTTCGGAAGGGCTAACCCTCCCTGATCCAAATCCTCATATAAAGTGCTGAGTGCTATACGTGGGGTTTTCTTTGCCCAGAGGAAAGCTGTAAAGATAGCCTCTACCTGAATGAAAAAGGAACCTGATAAAGTGCATGGTATTGAAGAAAACAAAAAATTAAATAACGGAAGGACAGACATTTTAATTGAAGCGACTCGTCCCAAAATAGACAGAGGGAGCATGCTCCACCGAGAGAGCAACCCCTGAACTTTCTTAATGAGAGGAACAAAATTCAATTGGTATAAATCATTGACCGACTCAGAATAAAAAAAAAACAAGATATCTCTTTGAGTTAATATTGACAGAATTATAGATGTCAGGGTGCAGATCTAAAGCTACCCTCCCGCATTGTAACACTTTGGTCTTTCCTTTATTTATACGATAGCCCCCTAATGCTTCAAAGTCTTCAAACAACTGGAAGACTTTGGCTTGTACCTCAACTGTTGGTTTAATTATAAGCATGATGTCATCTGCATACAGTTTTAATTTTGGCATTGATGGAATTGGGGGGCAGATATCGGCACAGTTCCGAATGGCTATTGCCAAGGGCTCGATGAAAAAAGCTAACAGAACTGGCGATAAAGGGCACCCTTGCCTTGTGCCTCATTTAATTTTCAATGACCCTGCCACGGCCGCATTGATAACTACATTGGCTACGGTGCTCTCATACAAATTACGGATCAAAGATATAATCTGCGACGAAATATCGAAAGACTGCAGGATCCTAAACAGTGTCTCCCAAACCACAAGGTCAAAAGCCTTCTCTGCATCCAATAGTAGAACTAAGGCAGGTATCTTCTGTATCTCGATATAATCCAAGGCCTCTGACAGAAAGTGGGTATTAGTAGCTAATTGTCTGCCAGCAATAAACCCATTTTGATCCGAATGGATCAACTTCGCCGCATACTTATTAAACCTGAGTGATAAAAGTTTGGGGACAAATTTATAATCCAAATTAAGCAACGTAATTGGGCGATAAGAATTAGGGTCCCTCTTATTCTTGCCCTTCTTCACAAAACTCACTATGTTCCCCTGTCAAAAGGATTCAGGAACTACCCCTCCTTCCAACAAAGAATTAATCAAGAGAAGAAAAAATTCTGAAGTCTTGGCTCAGGAGTATGGCTTTTTGCAATATTAATTGTGTGGAATACTCGGCACAGGTCCCCAGTCCGTCCCGTCCTATTGATATTTGGGGGCCATACCACTCCTACATTGCTAAGATCACTGCTGAACAGCAGTCTCAGTCAGAAAGCCACATAGTCCCGGAGGGAGTGGGCTTAGGTGTTGTGCATGTCTATAAATATGCATCTGTATTTTATTTGTTTGATGGGTTTTTCCGTTGACCCCTGGGCCCCACTCACTGTTTTGTTAACACGTGCGTGAGGTCAAGCCAACGTGCCGCTTTTGTTTTTCCATCTTCCCATGTTGTATTGTATATCACAACTGTAACTCCTATGGTAAAGATCACTGATTCTCAGTGCCTGACCACCACAATGTATTATATTATGTGCTATGTGAGCTTACTCTCCTCCTCCAACATTAGTTATATGCTATAATTAGGCTGTGGGGTTTTAGGTTTAAACCTATAATAACTGATAAAAAACCACTGAAAGAAAAATTGCCCTCACCGGTGAAAACATATAAACACTGAGAAAACACCTGGACAACCACAAACTAAATGCCATTCAAAGAAAGGAAAAAGAGAGTGAAAGAGACATTTTTTTCTTCCTGAAGGGGTCAATGGAATTTAACTTTGTTATACAAGTAGCAGTAAGAAAGACTGGCTAACATTATTCTGCTTGAGTTTTGTTCTTTAGGGATGCCATTAAAATATTATTTCTTCTTCCTTTTACTTTTTCAGTTTTGTGGCCTTTAGTCTAAAGATGCAGGGTTTAGTTTCATGTTTTAGGTCTAGTTTAATTATTTTTATAAACTATAGAGAATCAGGAAATATCAAACTCATATTTGATATTTTGGCTGCATTTGATTCTTTCACCGATAGGTAAAGTGGCTGGTTTCATACAAATCTTTCCTAATATGTGTCATCACATTTACCCACAGAGAATGGGTAAAAACCCTCAATACATCAGACCATAGATTCTAGTAGGTCAGTATTGATAGTAGGTGAATTGCCAACACCTCAGGCTTTAAACATTCAATGCAAGGTATAGTGACAAGTATATATATCACCAAGCATCTGGGATAGTGGTGAAAACATGACACCAGACTTTTGGAAAACATGGAACGCAGTGTCACTTGTAATGCTCTGCAGAAAAAGGTTCTTTCCAAGTTCAACAAAGATTGGAGTGATATTGTTTGTATTTGCAGTGATTCAGCTACGTATATAAAAAAAAGTTGTGTGATAACCTGTCAAAATTGATACCCGAGCTGAAGTGATTCCCTGTAGTAGATCCTTGCCACTTGTTAGATGGTATGCTGAAAGCATCTTTACAATCTTAAGAGTTAATGAGGGATGCTATTGACTTTTTAGTCCATTCTGGTGCACTGGTTTCTAATGCACAGGAACTAAAATGCAAATATTTATCATTTCGTGCTTTATGTGGCATCAAAGAAAGAGTCATCCCAACTATGTCCCTTAGCTGATGGTTCTCAGCCCAATGGGCTAAGAATGCTGAGACGGCTTTTTCACAGAAGTTTACATGGGAAGGAAAGAGCGAGCGCACATGACCCAAAGACTCACTGAAGAAGTATTGTATGGTGTACTACAATAAGATTAATTTGCAAAAATCTATTTGGATCTCATATACACTACAAGTACACTGTCTATATATATATACCATGTTCTTTCAGTGCAGAAAGCAAGCAATAATAAAAGCAAAACGTTTCATAAACACCGGAAAAACACTTTTTCAGTTGTTTTTTAGTGGCGCGAAAATGTGTAACCACTGATAACAACTGTTTTTTAAGATATTGAAAAAACTGAAAAAACCCCACCAGAATTTACCAAAAATAGAAACTGAAAACAGGAAAGCCTAGCTATAATGTGTAACATAAGATACATCATTGTTTTATTATTTGGAAAATTATAAATAAAGTTTAAATAAAAATAAAAAATTCTGAGAATGAGTTAAAAAAACTTTATAAAATTCAGAAGGGAGCCCATCAGGGCCACAAGCCTTTCCATTAGGTAGGCTTTTCACTACTTCCTCCAGCTCTTTCAATGAAAAGGGATTAACCATGGAACCTTTCTCCATTTCCGAAAGTATTGGAAGTGGATTTTCATGGAGGAATTTTTCAAGTAAATGGTCATCCACCATCTGAAGTTTACCATAAATGGCGGCATAGTGATTAAGCATTATGTCCCCAATTTTCACTGGGTCCTCAGTACACACAGCAGTCAAAGGGCAATTTAGTGACTAGGGGCCCATTATGATCGCGGACGGACTTGAGTCCGTCCGCGACCATAGAGGAGGAGGGAACCTCCGCATGGCCTGCGGAGTTCCCTCCTGTCCAATTAGGATGTGACCGCCACCCTGGCGGTCACATCCTCTATTTTTACCATTGCGGCGGTTGCGGCTTCAAGCTGCACCCGCCGCAATGGTAAAAATGCATACATTGCATTTGTATGCAGAAAGCGGCAGGCACCATGCGGTGCCTGCCGATTTCTGCATAGAAATGCAGGGGGGTACCTATGTGCATCCCCCATACCCCCTTCACCCAGGGGGCATGCAACGGGCCCCCGCAGTGAAGTTCCACATGCTTTTCCACGGCGGAAAACCCGCCGCGGAAAAGCATTTTTCAAAGCCCATCCTAATATGGCTGGCGGTGTCTGAGAGACATCGCCACCATATTAGAGCTTTTCCGCCGCAGTTGTAAGCCAACTGCGGCGGAAAAGCTGCGGACGGAAACCAGGACCCACCAGCCATCCTAATGTGGCGGTGGGTCTTTGGTGGGTCTGCTGCGGTTTTTCCGCATCCTCCGGGACGGCGGTGGCTTCCGCCGGCCCGGAGGATGCGGAAAAACCGCAATCGTAATAGGCCCCTTAATTTGGTTCGCAGCCGCTTGCTCTTTGGCCTGCCACGCCAAGAGTCTGCCCGTGAAATTGGTTTCTTCATATGTCTGACGAGACTGTTGGTAAAAGGTTTCACATTGGGTATAATACACAGAGCAAAGCTCACGCTTGGCCTGCTCAAGCTGTGTTTTACTAAGAACAGAGAGGCTATATAAAAATGCCTCATGGAGTGCTGGGATCTTATCTTCCAGTTTTGCCTTATCCGACCTAGTTTTTTTTTAAATCGCTGCATTTTTTCCCATTATTAACCCCCAAACAAACGCCTTAAGTGAGTCCCATACTACATTTGAAGCGGCGGACTGAATATTCTGAATTAAGAATTCTTTAATCCCCGAACCCATAAAATTCACCCACTCCGCATCATTGAAGTATTGTTTATTAAAAACCCACCGCTTCGGATGTCTCAAACCTGCCCCTAAGTGGATTTCCAGTGCCAGCATTGCATGATCAGAAAATCCGTTGTAAAAGAATTTTTGTTGAATAACATTTAAACACTGAGAAATCAAAAAAAATCAACACGAGAAGAGGAGCAAAACCGGCCTGACCCGCACGTGAATTTACTTTCCGAAGGAAACGCTGCTCGCCAAGGGTCACCCAGATTTAAAATTGCTCCATAATTTTGCAGAACCTTAAAAGCCTTAGGTTTTATCTGTCTTTTTCCATGCACTGAGGAATCTAAATGGG
Organism: Lissotriton helveticus; assembly: GCF_964261635.1. Classification (NCBI taxonomy): domain Eukaryota; kingdom Metazoa; phylum Chordata; class Amphibia; order Caudata; family Salamandridae; genus Lissotriton; species Lissotriton helveticus. The sequence continues at coordinate 488,911,915 of NC_136068.1, forward strand.
GGTTCATCAAGATATTGAAATCCCCCCCCCACAATTATATCCCACGGAACCTGAGTCAGCGATTGGCATAGCTCCTCATATACTTTAGCATTATCCTCCACAGGTGCATAAAAACTCACAAATGTCAAAGGGCTGAACTTTGATCTAAACGAACATGTAACCCAACACCACCTCCCCTGTTGATCTTTACTAGAGTTAACATAATCTGCTTGTAAATTTTTGTTTAAAAATATGGCAGTCCCTCTATGAGAGGCTGAGGATGACGAAAATCCCCTATAGGCTGCCCAAGATTTAAACATAGAAAATTCGGGGAGTTTCGTGGTCAAAATGTGGGTGTCTTGCAGGAGAATCACCACAGGATTTTCAGTTTTTAACCACATTTCAATAGCACGCATTTTTCTCTGATTATTCAGCCCATTTACATTAAATGGAAACAACTTTTAACGTTAACATGTTAGCCATATGTGAAAGAAAATCAACAACCTGAACCCACCCCTCATCTGCCTAGAGTCACTCAGGCATAGATGCAAATGAACAACATACCATTGAAAAACAACCAGCTTCATTTTTTTCCTTTTTATACTGTGACCCCCCTCCCCGAAAAGTGGACCTTCCCCCTCCAGCACACCCTCCACTTCTCCCTCTCCCAATTCAACTCGGGTGTCATGTTATTACACCCTGGTGATCCCACCCTCTTCCCCCCAGCAATGTGGCTACCTTTCTCACATAATACCTTACACAAAACCCTGACGATTAGACCTGCTATTTAATCTCCCCATTCTGATCTCATAACAATAGAAATCAAGCCATTCCTTACCACCCTAAGATTTTTGCAGGGGATCTGTATTGCCTTTACTCCCACCCACAAAGCATAGCAGCAGAGCTGAATCCTACTAATCATACAGGGACTAGAATTAACCCTTCTAGCCCTTCGGAGCCTGAGACATCTCTTTTAGAAATTCCTGAGCCTCATCTACATCCGTGAACATAAAGAATTTCCCTTTCACCAGGACTCTCAACTTGGATTGCTGGGCGATTGAAGCTTTGCCCCCTTTGCCTTAAATAGGTGAAGGATTTTGACAAACTCCTTCCTGCGGCGAAAGCTGTCATGTCCGAACAAATTCGACACTTAGTTGTCTCATTTACCACAAATTGCCACTGTTGAATAGCTTTCCTTAAGATTGTTTCTTTTATACGGAAGTCGGCAAAATTAATCAGTATGGTACGTGGAAGTGACGAGTTAGGAAATGGATGAGCCGGGACGCGATGGGCCCTCATGATTGTAAGGTCCCCTTGAAAGTCAGGCATGACTCTTTGTTTAATAAAGGTGTTCACCCAATTCAGGGTTTGGGACTCTTCCATTCCCTCTGGAACACCTACTATACGTAGGTTCGATCTTAGAGAATGGCTCTCCAACTGTTCCATTTTATTCTCCAGCACAAGTTTGCTTTTGGCGGCTGCTTCAACTTCCTTCCTGACAGAAGACAACTGATCTTCTAAGGCTGATATCCTTTCTTCGGCCTCCTGAAGTTTAACTGGGAAGCTTTCCATTGTACTTTCAATCTTCTCTAGACGTAGATTGAGAGAGGCCAGTTCCGCTTTCTGTGTTTTTTTCAGGTCCCGGACCTCTTCTAGGATCAGATTTAGCATATCCTTGATGCTCATTTGAAAGCGCCTCACTGAATCAGCCAGTGGGTTAGGATTGAAGTCGAAATCGAAGTTAGTATTGGGGCTGGCCGGAAATATGGCTGGAGATAAAACTCATCGCCCTACCTCCTCCTGCTGAGGGGCTATAGACTGAGCCAAATTTATCGGAGCTATCCCTAGACCCTTAGAGGACTCTGCGCCCTGATCGCCTACTTGCACATTTTCAGAATTTGACATATTTGCCGCAGACACCCCGCTCTGGTTAGCGGGAGCTAGAGCAGTCTCTCTGTCGAGATGGAAGGAATCTGGCAGGTCAGGCAATTCAGTGTTGATGGCAGAATCAGCTTTTTTTAGAGGTACTTAGTGGTCTATCTTGTGGTCCAAGTATAAGACTAGGGGAGAAGGAGGAATGAGAGACTAGGTCGCCCTCCGGATAAAGTGTACAACCAAGAATCCAAAGTATTGGGTTCCAAGACCTAGCTCATGTCGCGGTAACTGACCAAATTGATCAGTGATACCTGCCAAGAAAGAAAAATTTCTTTCTAGTGTCCCCCCACTCACCAGGGTTGCCCCACGGTGACATGCTTCATCAATGGGGCCCTCCCAGTTCTCTACGAAAAGGGGCGTTTCCGCTGACTCACGAACTACACAGGAGCACTTCAAAGTGAGAGACTATGTGTAGTGCACGGTGGTGGAGTGGGTGTGGGTATATTAAAAATACCGTGTGTAGTGGGCCTCAATAAATGTATTTTGCTCCTAGACAGGTATATTAAAAATGGGGTGAGTATCACTGCTAACCAACCTATAATGGGGACTGGTTCAGTGAGAAGGTCACTGAACCAGTCCCCATTATAGGTTGGTTAGCAGTGATACTCACCCCATTTTTAATATACCTGTCTAGGAGCAAAATAAATTTATTGAGGCCCACTAAACACGGTATTTTTAATATACCCACACGCACTCCACCACCGTGCACTACACATAGTCTCTCACTTTGAAGTGCTCCTGCGTAGTTCGTGAGTCGCAGCACGCCCCTTTTTGTAGAGAACTGGGAGGTTTCTATCTTGTGGTCCCTCAGCCCCAAAATCTGGTACATCAATCCTATCTGCGGTTCCGGCAGTTCCGGCGATTCCGGGAAGTTCCTTGATGTTCTGTGCACACAAATTGGGGTTAGGAGAGGAAGCTGGCATAGGTTTTTTAAGAAAAAGTGAGAATTGTTTGAGTCCTTTCATAGCACTCACTTTCTTTTGTATATCCGGTTCTCCTTCTTCTTGAAAACTTAATGGAGGACTGTTGGTAACTCCATCCTTACCATGGACTTCCCCTAGCTGAACTGGCTGTTGAGTAACTGTCACTGCAGCAACTGAGTTTCCCTCCTCTCCCTCAGAACTTTCAAATGTAGAGTCGAGGCTACGGGCATTAGGGGTGCTTTCCAACCCAGCAAGACGAGCTGCCTCCTTTGCCTCTCTCACTTCCTTAGCTATAAGCCTACGGGTCTTAACTTTAGCATGGCGAGTATTTAATATCTTCCCCATTTTTGGAGGTTCAAGGATACCAGTCTTTATCAGCTCAAAATATGTATCACAAAGAGGGACTTGCGTAGAGGAACTTGCGGCCACTCAGCAGTCAATCACCCACCTCCAGATCTCCCAAGCTCACCTCGAGGTCAAAATGTCTTTCTTGTCCTTTTTATTTTCCTTTACTTAAACTCTGCAAATGTAGCTTTAAGTCTCTGCTCCTCAGCCCCTCTTCTCCCCCCTCCTCCACTCCTCCTCACCTCGCCTTGAAGAAACCAAAATATTACACTAATGAACTATACTCACCAATAGCCCATACACCTTAATTACAATAATAAGTCAGTCGGCAATGGAGAAGGTTCAATCGTTTACTCTGCAAATACAAACCCTGACAGGGGAGCCTCAGTCTACACGACCCTCAGAGGTGCGCAGAGGAGACTGACTACATGCAAGTGGTACAAAGCATATATACGTTTCACACATAGCACGATGACACCTTACTAGGAAAGATACAACTTGTCAGTGAGCCCGCAGGAAGACCCATATAAGGCACAATTGATTGCTAGTAGGTGGGCCCAAGCTATTCCGGGGGCAGGTCAGTAAGGTGCCTCCCTTTCTATCTGTAGCTCGAGGAGGGCAAGAACGGTATCTGCTAGAATGTTCGCATCCCACAAGAAGGGCAGGTGTGACCTTGGGTTTCCCTGAGCTACAAACTAGCAAGTCGAGCAGACCGCTAAGTCAGCCATCGTGGTTTCGTGCAAAAAGCTTAATCACGTGATTTCAGGTAAACGGTACATGGAACAGAGAAACGAAACACAATGGGCCCGGTCACATTAATAGGTTAAAGCAGATGGAAAGTGAATCATTCCTAACTATAATAATACAATGTGAATAATGCAATGCTAACGTGTGGTTATAAGGTTATATTGTATATATTAGGCCAATAACATGTATTTATCGAATTTATATCCCATCAGACGGCCCTTTTGGCCAACTATAGCCAATATAACTAGATTTATTCGACAAACACTCCCTCATCAATCTGCATAAGATCTGAAACCTCCTTCTGAATCATTTGTTTTTCGACTTTGGTCTGACGAGAAATGGTCAAGGCAGATGTAATTCTAGCCGCACAAAAAGAACAACAAGCCGGGCCACAATGGATACATAGGCAGCAAGTAAATATGACTCCAAAGAATCCTGCAGGAATCATAAATGTTTTCCAACCCCAGGTAGATAAAAGACCCCAGAACTATCAACTAAGGGACCAAGTACCATTGTCGACATGCGCTTCACTAGCTAACCGGTGTAATTTCTGAATTGCAAGGTGTATGGTTGGGGCCGAATCAGGAATGAAAACACAACAAGAGCTGCCGATCACGCTGCAGGCTCCTCCCCTATCTACGAAGATGACGTCAAGAACCATTCGGTTCTGAAGCGAAACAAGCCTCGTAGCCTGAAGCTCAACAGTAATATTGTTCAGAATCCCAGTTGTGGTCTGAACCACGTTTTCCACTATCCTTGACAGGCGTCGTATACTACGGCTATTAAAAATTGGTCCCCAAAAAGGGGTAAGACCTTTGGCGAAATCTTCAAACTGTTGCAAAGAGGTATCAGTCTGATCACTACTATCAGTATCGAAACTCCTGAAACTCCGGTTAGATTCTATCTCACTTTTAACTAGTTGATGTGTCTTATGATAGTCAGATGGGGCAATATAAACTGGGGGGTAGAGGAATGAAAGGTAACATCGCCTTGCCCATCCCCGGGGAAGCCATGTATATGCGTTTTCACCGCACACAAAATATACATTTGGGGGAGTAATCACTGGAGGAGTGCTGTACGTCTGCAAGGTGTAAGTGTAATTACATCTACTGCTTCCTACCTTAATGTGACCTCGTCCCTGTATGCAAAAGGGGGAAGTACCATTTATAATGGGAATAGGCAAAGCTTTGTCATTAGTGACATTTCGTTCTTTGAAGTGCTGAAAATACATGGTGGAGTTGAAAAGTTCAAAATCCTGCATTTCCTCCTGCAACCAGGTAGCATTTTTATATTCAGTGTATACATTCATACAAGCATTTGGGTGCAAGGATCCTTCTCCTCCATTTCCTTCAGCATCAAATCCTTGATGCTGCTCTATGTATTTCAGAATGGCCTAATAATCTCTTTCGGTATATATCTTAGGTTCAGCTACATAATGAGAATACATTAGTGACAATAATTGGAACCAGGCTTCACAACTAGCTAAGTGGGACAAGGGTAGGGAAATGAATAATTCATGTTGATGCATTACTGACGGAAGTAGCCCACAGACCCAACAGTTCACCGTGTTGGTTGTGCTATGGGTCTGATGTAACATTTCGATAAGAACATTTTTCGCATAAGTTTCTCTGTGTCTAGCCTTATGTGGAGGTAAGGAATAAAAGAGGTGTTCCTCCGGGGCAGGGGTAGTTCCTAGCAGTTTCTGTACAGGGTGCTGGAATTCTAAATATGCAAATACACACATCAAAATTACTGTGATTATAACAATAAAAGCAACGAATGCCACCATTCACTCTGGTGAGCCATCCGGAAAATGATTGCATATTATCAATATACCGTCGAGGGGCAAGTGGTCGTTCATCCTCCATGGCAAATCGGGCAAAAGGAAAAATACTCTCTATAAGTCCAAAGTCTAACTCGGTTCCTCTCTAAAAGTCCAAATCTAATCTTTGTATCCACAAAGCACACACACCACTAGAGGGTTCTTCTTCCTGTGTCCGTTAGAGTCTCACAGGTAGACTACTATCGTTCATCAAAAGAACAAACTCTTATATTCCAGTAGTACGACCGCAGCCCTCAACTCAGTCTTTCTTTCTGAACAGAGCTATTTATCACAATGTTCCATGCTCTTAACGAGTTCAGTCCAGTGTCTCGCTCAGTACCCCAGTAAAACTATACGATGTTCCTCAACTCAAGTCTCTGTCTAGCTCCTACCAGTGGAAGCTGGGGTACCGCGCTGTTTTCGGGGCCGCAGGTCGTATTTACAATGGCCAGGTTGCTCCTGGTCAGAAAACAATTCCGCTCCAAGGACACCATCGGGGGAACAATAAATCCGTGCATTTAACTTTTTCAAAATGTCCAACCCCAAAAGATTTTCTCCACAATTTGAAGTTAAAAGAAAAGGCGAATGTATAGAAACGGGGCCTATGGTGAAAGGCAGAGGTTTAGAAATGGGGCTAACCACAGGTATTCCAGAGAATCCCACTGATACATTATTTTGGCCAGACAGAGCAGCCCCTGGGACCAGTGTATGGGCAACTGAGCTATTCATTGCCCCATTATCCACTAGAAATTTTCCCGATGTTCCCAACAGTTCCCCTTGTACATAAGGTCCCTCCTGGTCTACTGGTACTGTAAAGTGGCCCCCGCTCTGTCCATGGCTGTCTCATGCATAGTCCTGTCCGTCATACCCATCATCCCCATAATTCTCGTTATAGTACTGTCTGGTTTGAGGATTGTCAAAGTAATTCTTTCGGGAATCCTCATGCTGCATTTCTTCTCGTCTCATACTATTTCGGTCTATATTCCCTCGACCCCTTCCTCGTCCTCTATTAGGACCATTCCTTGCCTGCAACAGAGGGCAATCTGCCCTCCAATGTCCTTCCTGTTTGCAATAAGAACATTGATTTATACCAATGTTCGGGGGACCTCCTCTACCTCTTCCCATCGTTGCATCCCTTTGGAAAGAGCCGCGCCCTCCCTGTCCTGTATTCTGTCCTCTACTAACTTCTAACTTGCTGCAACAGAACCCTAGTCTTTAAGTCCTTTGTCTTCTTTTCTGTCTTTTCTTTACTTTCATTCTCTCGATGTTCATAATATTGAGCCATACTGAGAATTACTGATGGAGCAGCCGTAGTCCACGTACTCTCGGCTGCTTGGAGACGGGACATAACTTCGGGGAGCAAATTTGTAACAAACCTATTCACAAATAACCGTACCCCACCTTCCGTGGATAGGTCCTGCCCACTGAAATCTATGAAGACTTTCTCAAATCGGGTAAAGAAATCTGACACGCTTTCATCCTTCTTCTGTTTACAGGCTGTTAATTTGTCCCAATCAACTTTTTCCAGGAGGGAGGAGAGTCTGCATATATGTGATAATTTTGTCTGGTACTGCTAGTACTTCGTCTCTAGGTTTCTCTCCAGGCTTTCGCTCCTTGTCCCAGGCTTTTAGTTGTTCCCACGTCCCTCCTAATTCGGGAACATGGTCCGTGTCATGTATTTGTCTCCAAATGTCTACCGGGATCAAGAGGCCAAAGAATAGCTCAATATCGGGGATCGTCATGATAGCAGAATTGGCAGCCTCCGTTAATTCCTTATAGTAAGCAGTGGGATTTTTACGAGGGTCGGGGAGCTGAGCTTTTAGAGTGAGGACCTCACTTCGTTTCCAAGGGGTGTAAACCCATTGTTCCAGAAGCCTAGCGTCCACGCGAGCCCTAGTTACCACGTTATTGACATCCTTTAATTCAGGTAGTTCTGGATAAAAGAGGGGGTGCACCTCTCTCGTGGGCTGCTGTGCTCCCCAATCGGCACACTTTTGATGCATTTGTTCAGGGTAATGTACAAGAGTAGCTACATTCTGATATACTTCATCAGCCTGTAATTGAAATTTAAAAGCTCGGTCTCTTATATCACGCAGTATTTGAGGAGGCAGTCCTTCTTCGAAACACTACTCCCATAATAAGATTAATCTGATCACCATATTCTCTAAAGCCAGTTGCTGCGCAACTGGTTCAAAATCTTTCATAGTGCTCCAAATGTCTTCCAAAGTATAAATGGTGTTCCGTATCCACTGGGATGCCTGAATTACTATGGCCTTTCTTTCTTCCATGCCCAACAATGACCTAGTATAGACTCGTTGATCACTCAAGTCAGGTCTAGGGCATTTGGCCGTGGTATCTAGGCAAGCCGTATATCGGGGATCTATCGCGGTCTGAGTTGGAGGGGAGAGAAATACTGGATGCAAAGGGGAGGGGACAGCCGCGTCCGGCTGTAGGGATATCAAGGGTGAGGTAGTCGGTCGGAGAGTAGGAGGGGGAAGTAACGCACTCCGTACTGATCCATCAACAGGGGCCGTGGCGACCGTTCCCATCGGTGCTCCAGCGGCCGATGCTGCTCCAAGTTGGTCTGCTCGTATCAAGGGCACAGCTGGGTATAATCCCTACGGGGCATAAGGAGGAGGTGGTCGGGCTTCTAATAAGTCCTCTATTTCATCTCAAGTATCGGGTCGGGCCACATAACTTTTATCCGTCTCTAAATGGAACTGCCTATCCATTTGTACAATATTCTCTTCAACCTTCCCTTTATCAAAGGCTATAGCTTTCTGGGTGGCTGCCTGTCCTTATTTAAGCTTTCCCAATTTCTCTACTCTTATCCATCGTTGTTTTGCCTCCTTCAACCATAGGTTCAAGGAGTCAAACATCGACTGGCGGCTTTTCTTCATAAACAATTTGTTTTGGATATAATTAATCTTTTTCTCATCAAATGACCCAGTTAGAGGCCATTGCAAATCGGAATTAACTTTAGTGTATTTGTGCCAAATCGTATTAAACAAAATCGTTGTAAGACCGTGTTTCATATACATATCAAAACTGGGGCTGCCCTCGGGAGGGGCAGGCTGTCTTTCTTCCAGCTGACCATTTTGCCTTGAGCAGCACCCAAAGCACATTTTACTAAAACAAGGCATTTTTATAATAATCACACAATTCTACTCATATATGCCAAAACCATTCACATTCGGACGCGTCCTTCTCACCACTCACACACCCGTATTCTTCTATTTTCTCACATTAAAGTGCTGTAAAGTGTCGCAAGGCAATACTTATTCTATGCAAATAACGTCTTCAAAAACGAATAGAGCCCGCGTTCGGGAAATCGATTCAACAGAATTCCGGACTAACAAAATTAAACGACTGTTCTGAGATCACCTGATAGGCGAACCACGAACCCTCTTACAGGCATCCCATGGTCCTGTTCTGGTTGGGCCGGGCGTCTGGGCACACGGCCCCAGAACCCTAGCTTACCCAGTCGCTCCCAGGGCTTTCCTGAAGAGGATTCGGCCGAGCGAGTAACTCCGTACACCGCTAAGGCACCAGGTGTTGTCTCAACCTTTCACCAAATAAGTCCGTGAGGCATCTACCCGTGCAGCCACTTTGCCACAACGTCAGACCCCCAGATTTCCTCATGGTCCGGCTTCCCCGGCCACCAACGAAAAGCAGTTAACCGCTACCAAAGAGACACTTCCTCCAAGTGTTTCTCATCCAATGCAATCAAAATTCACTCACCTGGTGCACTCAGGTCGATTGCGAATTCTCCACTGCCGACTACTAGACAGACCGACACAGTCTGTTTTTCTCTCGGGTTAAGCCCGTAGGACTCCGGCGTAGGGTCTTCAGCAGCTGGGAGGGATACTGGGCTCGAGAGTGGAATTTCTTGTTTTTCGTACCACAAGCGGGTGTTTCAAATCAGGATCCACTTTCTGTCCACTCACTCGGCCAGAACTCCTCCCTGTCCCTTCTACTCCTGTTTACAGGAAGGGACGACCCAATCGTGGAGTCCCGGCGGAGTCGCCAACTGAAGGAACCAAAATATTACACTAATGGACTATACTCACCAATAGCTCATTCAATGCAATCAAAATTCACTCACCTGGTGCACTCAGGTCGATTGCGAATTCTCCACTGCCGACTACTAGACAGACCGACACAGTCTGTTTTTCTCTCGGGTTAAGCCCGTAGGACTCCGGCGTAGGGTCTTCAGCAGTTGGGAGGGATACTGGGCTCGAGAGTGGAATTTCTTGTTTTTCGTACCACAAGCGGGTGTTTCAAATCAGGATCCACTTTCTGTCCACCCACTCGGCCAGAACTCCTCCCTGTCCCTTCTACTCCTGTTTACAGGAAGGGACGACCCAATCGTGGAGTCCCGGCGGAGTCGCCAACTGAAGGAACCAAAATATTACACTAATGGACTATACTCACCAATAGCCCATACACCTTAATTCCAATAATAAGTCAGTCGGCAATGGAGAAGGTTCAATCGTTTATTCTGCAAATACAAACCCTGACAGGGGAGCCTCAGTCTACACGACCCTCAGAGGTGCGCAGAGGAGACTGACTACATGCAAGTGGTACAAAGCATATATACGTTTCACACATAGCACGATGACACCTTACTAGGAAAGATACAACTTGTCAGTGAGCCCGCAGGAAGACCCATATATGGCACAATTGATTGCTAGTAGCTGGGCCCAAGCTATTCCAGGGGCAGGTCAGTAAGGTGCCTCCCTTCCTATCTGTAGCTCGAGGAGTGCAAGAACTGGATCTGCTAGAATGTGCGCATCCCACAAGAAGGGCAGGTGTGACCTTGGGTTTCCCTGAGCTACAAACTAGCAAGTCAAGCAGACAGCTAAGTCAGCCATCGTGGTTTCGTGCAAAAAGCTTAATCACGTGATTTCAGGCAAACGGTACATGGAACAGAGAAACGAAACACAATGGGCCCGGTCACATCAATAGGTTAAAGCAGATGGAAAGTGAATCATTCCTAACTATAATAATACAATGTGAATAATGCAATGCTAACGTGTGGTTATAAGGTTATATTGTATATAATAGGCCAATAACATGTATTTATCGAATTTATATCCCATCAGCCTCCTTGGCTGCTTCAATATGTGATCACAGTTCAGCTTCGGGGCTCCCTTTTACATGTTGCATGACCTATCTCCTCCAATAACTTTGCAGCCAGCACCAGCCAATGCCTTCTGCCTACCGCCTTTCACCCTGACCGGAGGGTGGCTCCCCCAGGAAGCAAGAGCATGAGTGTGAGCAAACAAATCTCACTCTGAAATCGAGTCACTTGCGCCGCACGCCCGCCATCTCCACCATGCGGCGAGGTGCAGCTACAGCTGTTCTCTGCTCATCAAAGCCGGCACCCGTCTGTTCAAGCACCGCAACCCTCCAAGAATCGACCCGGTCACAAAAACGGGAACAGGAACGGGAGTGCAATTCCTCAGCACATTTCCTACACAGAGAAGCCACTCTAAATCTCCAACATTCAGCAGCCCGCACCCCAGGGACAGGTATCTGCCGCCATTTCTGTGGGCGGGATCACGGGGTCACCGGGGCTACATGGAGGAGTGGTACTCCGTAGCCCGCATTCCCCTGAAGGATGACCGTGACTCGAGCAGATACTTCCATGTTGTGTTACTCAGATTTGTAGAGTGCACTATCACCTGGGTGTGTATCCTGGCGCTGGGCAGGTGTAAGTCTAGCAAACTCAGGGTCTATAGGGACTACTTAAAAAGCCTTCAAAAAGGTCTTCAGCTTCTTATAACGCACTACCAGTGTGCCATATTATCAGGCATACCCTACGCTGAGAATGCTGGTTTATGATAGCAGGTCAAACATGTCGGAGGGCTGACATATCCACTATGGACAACATACTACTAAGGGCAATCTGTATATATCTTTTCTGGTGTGCCTTGTCCTGCTTTGATTATTATGGTCTATGATTGACAGAAGCCATCATGCATCATACATGTGAATATTGACCAAATTTCCTTCACATTGACATACATGTTTCCTAATGCCAATTTGTCACTTACCTCCTAATCATCAAGTGTAGCAGATTTCCCCAACTTCTGCTGCTCGTGTTCTTCTGCTGGAAAACCCTTCATGATAGGGCACCCAACTTCACTTTGGAGAAGTTCGATGTCCATGTGGAGTTGCCCTTGACCAATTACATCCAACTATATGGCCAGCAGACAGTCAGGTAAGCTACATACATGAAATGCTCTTAAATCTATTTTCTCTGTGTTATTTAAATGACTGTGGGTGGCTTCACAATCTCAACCTAATATTTTAATCCTCACATTCCCCATAAGATTAATGTTTCATAATGCCATTCCCATAATTAGAAGTCCTTTGCTTCAAAAAGCACTTGTACTTTGGTGGATGGCCCATCTATCACATTGCTATGGATTAAACTGGCATGAAAAAGCAACAGATGTTCCTGAATTAACCCTGTTCGGTAAACTCTCCTCCGCTCGAGGAGTTTGCGGAATTTGGGAACTCCGCGCAGGAATGCGAAATTCCAGAATTCTGCCATTCGGGCATGAAGCAGAGTTTGTACTGTATTGGCAAAAAAGTATGCAAGGTTTGTGATGTAGATGCTGATTGAGAGTTTGTCAGACAGATTACTTTGTCAGACACATGACAGATATCCCATCCACCTTATTACAGGAGCATTATAGCCTATGGCACTTGGAGTAAGGTGGACGGTATATCCATTACGATTGTGATGGAGGAACCTACCTGTCAAACACTCAGCCAGGCACTTAGTCAAATGTAGCTTGACTTCAAATTAGTAAAATAACAGATACAATCAAAATCTGGAGTTTTGCAGACATGTAGGTGACAGATATTCTATTGGCCTTCTTACAAGTGTTTCATAATATAATGTACTTTTAATAAGGTAAACAGCATATCCTTGAATTCTGTGAAAGAGCAACCAGCCTCCTAAATCAAAATCATTCTCTTTATGATGTCTCATTGTGTGTCTTTTATTGTGAATAGTGCGGTAAAATATTTTATGTTTGGCCCTCTCCACTTACCACAGCCATTCTATCTGCCCCAGCAACACCCCAAACCCCTAAACATTCCCATATCCAGAAACACTACCATACCCCACAACCTTAACATTCCTGTTGTCGTCCTTCCCCAGAACGACCTGGTCCTACTCACCCTAATAAATTCCTTAAAAACCCACTCCATCCTAAGAGGTAGGTGCCCAGATTACCACTTGCTCCAGGAGGATGGAGGGCCCCTAGAGGCGGACATTGTTGCAAATGTTGGGGTGCAAGCCCAATGCCTGGAGGCAACTGTACATAGACTGGGATAGGACACAATTTTTCTACCCAAACCCGGGGTTTAATTTTTGTTCATTTGTTTTAAACTCTGAATAGTTGTGTGATTTATGTTAAACACTCTAACTGTGAAATTGTATTAGTATATATTTACTGTTTCAAGCATAACAGCTTAGTTATAGAGTGCTAGCATTATGCTTGTTTGACCAAGTAGATGTATTAAAAATGTGCGTTCACTTACTGATTCGAGGTGTGGAGTGTATTAAATATACCTTAATAAATGTATGTATTATTGTGAAACATGTTGCCAGGGTGAATTGCTGTTAGACATGGTTTGATGCACATAGCATTTAGAGCAGATGTCTTCAAACTGTGTGGCGCGCCCCCCTGGGGGGCGAGGATGGGTTCTCAGGGGGGCGCAAGTACCTCTGCAAGCACATGTAAATGAAGATGGCCTGGAAGTACAGCGCAGCGTGTATTTGCTGCATTTCAAGGCTGTCTTCCTTTACTCAGTGCCCTTGAAGTCAAAACTGTGATCAGAGTGCCTTGGGGTCACCGTGTGTGCAGGCAGGGTCAAAGATGATGCTAAGATCAAAGTCTTTGTTTTGTGTATTCACAGTAATTCAAGTGCATTAATGCTATATGTGGTTATTAAACTGGTAGTTATGAAGGGGAATATACCAGGACAGTGTTAACAGTGTAAACACTGAAAAATAATTCAGTAATGCCATCACAAAATGTTCAGCACTATTTAGCATAATTCACCTTTGCTTGCTGCAAAATTTGTTAACCCTGCTGCATAATCTGGCCTACTCCTGCCACACAATTGCAGTGGCCCTGTTTATAGTGCTATGAGGTCACAGACTGTGGCAGAAAGCACTGTAAATATGTATGTCATTATTTTAAAAAAGTATTCCACGTCGTCTAAGCTAGGGTTCTGCAAATTGATGCAGTGTTTGTGATCAAACAAGTTTTTACAAAATATAGTTTTTAGTAATAAGTAATCAGATTGTATGTAATGCAGACATTTTTATGTGTCTCCATTTCCAGAACTCAGCTGATAACACCCCACCATTACACCTCAAACAGAATAAATATTTGCCACCATGAAGCTTTAAGCAGAGCTACTGGAATTATTCAGCAGGAGAGGACCACATTATGTGGCATGGTTGAATAAATTATGCAGCAAGAAAAGATAAATTATGCGGCACAATGCAGCACATTTTGTGGTTAGCATTACCTCATTATTTTGATGTTTAACTCAACAAGTTTAGCACCCAAATAGAGCAATAAGCAGCTACAAGATTACCAGTCAATCTTTGCAAAAGGACTTCCACTGCTCCTGAACACGTTGTTACGTTTTAAGTAACTTTTGTTCCATTTGAGCTGGAATCAATTTTTTGGGCTAAATTCGGAAAATTGTGCAGCAGATGAGGGATTATTTGGTAAATGCGGTAAACTCATAATTATGTGGAATACACTGCTGCTGCTTCAGAAACTCATAATTCTGGTGACCCTGGCTTTAAGTGATTCAATCAATTAAGGCTGGTAAGAAGGCTAGTTTCTTTGTTAACTTTCTGCACTACCACCACACCCTTTACTTTCAGGCAGAGGCACCTCAAAGTCAGCATTAACTGTTCGGGGACAGTTTGTATTGTGATAGCTATGTCCATGGGGAGGCAATTAGAAGCCCAGCTGGGTTGCATTCAGATGCAGAGCCCTAATCTTCTCGACCCCTGGGGCCTCTGAGTAATAGTCCAGGAGAAAGAGGAAAAGAGTGAGATTCATGGATGTTGTCAAATAGATGGCCCAGAATAGAGAGCACTGCATGGGGACTAATATTTATGTTTACAATGGACAGAGACTGCTTCTTCAGAGCCATACCCCAAAGATGGGGACAATATAAGTGACCCTTTTTTTTTTTAACCCGTTGACCGCGGCCTGAATTTTGCCACGGTGCGGGCGAAATAATGAGTGGGCGGGGTTCGACCGGCCCTCGGTCGTACTCCGCCCCCGGTCATCCGACGCATGGAAGGGATTAAAGGGCCGTTCAGCAGTGCAGCAGGTACTGCTGCCAGGTGTGTAAGTGGTCACTGTCGGTTATCATTAATGAAGCAGCATGGCTGGGACCCAGGGTTTTGAGGGGCCCACTGCATCACCGTTATGACTATCTACCTGTAAAAAAGGGGCATGGGAGATTATTTTCCTTTCTAGCATTTCGACTAAGGGCACCCTTGCAGAAGAAAAGGATACAACATGGGAGCGCTTTTTTCAAACGGGTCAGAGAGCCTGTTTCAAGATTGGAGTGATGGTCAGGTATGATGTGGCCGAGGTGAAAGATGCAAAGGAGATAGCCTACTATTCAGGACTGCAGTTATCATTAGTACAGTAGGTGTAGTTCCATTGGGGTCCAAGGGTGTGAGGGGCTCGCAAACAAACCCAATTCTGGGGAGCAGTTTTTGGGACGATACATGTTTTTGTTTGATGCATTTGGTGTTTTATAAGTCTCATATTTAGTGTGGTTTATGAACTGTAGAAAAAGTACTCCTGAAATCATCTCATAAACCACGCCTCCTGCACGCAGCTATGTCTGACTTGCTCTCCCCATCCTTGCCGTAAAGTTTTTTTGGGGGGGGCCCGACCTCAAAACATTTTATTTAGGGGGGCTCAGAGCAAAAAGTTTGAAGTCCTCTGATTTAGAGGCATTGCTAGTTAACATAGTGCATTTAAAAAAGTGTTTTGAGTGTTGTACTTACCTTCTATTTTGTTGTATATTGTTTTGTACTGTTCCTCCAGCACTGTTAGGTAGAGCCTCATGCCTTGGAGTAGCAGGGACATGCTGTTAAAGTAGGTTTTCTGGGCAGGGTTTGACTATTTATAATTGTTTTCCTCAAACACAGGTGAGGAGGATGAACCACCATGTTTCCGTCTATGGCATTATACTCTAAATGCAGTAAAAGGAGTTGTGGCTTTTCATCACTCTGTCTGTCATGTTTATGGTATAAGGAAGGCTGGAGGAAAAAAATGTGGTAGAGACGAAGACGGTTGAT
Organism: Lissotriton helveticus; assembly: GCF_964261635.1. NCBI lineage: Eukaryota > Metazoa > Chordata > Amphibia > Caudata > Salamandridae > Lissotriton > Lissotriton helveticus. The sequence goes on from NC_136068.1 coordinate 488,928,035, forward strand.
GGATTTTCATCCATCATCCCGCCATACTCTAATTGTTGCAGACAGACATCCATGGTGGTGGACAGGTAAACAAATGTTTTGTGATGGCCTGTCTGCATCTGTCAAACTCTAAATCAAGTCCTCAGTCCAACCATCTCTTCTACCCTGTAAGATATTCTAATTCCTAATGCATTTGGAAAAGTAAGAATCAGTCCAAGCAGTTTTATACTTAAATATTCAACTTGAACCTGTAAATGTACTAAAATTGTACAGCAGCCAGTTCTGTAGCCGGGGTCACCTGTTCGATATTTAGGCTAAAAGCTGAGACATCACCCTCATCAGCAGCTACTTTAATTTGATTACAATTAAGCTCTTCAAATGATATATCTTGAGTCTTAATTCTTGCTCAAATTTCGGTTATAAATGTAGGGCAAACAACAGTGAGGATTTTGGGCATCCCGGACACATTTTCCTGGTGATTGCAAAAGGCTCAGAAGTGACACTCAGTAAAGCCAATGCACTAGTGCAGTACAATTTGGATCAAATACCCATTAATTCATTACCATCCACATATTTAGTTACAATACTGTCAAAGGCGTTTTTGACATTAAAGACTACCATACTGATTTGCTTTTGTAGCTCTTGGACTGCATATTGTTTATATATGAGAGAGTGTCCCATTGCTGCTCTGACAACAATTGGTGTCTATGATCTTTGAAATTCGTGTGGTAAGAATTTTAGAAGCAAAATTGGCACCTGCATTTATGAAAGTGTTTGGAAGTTTTGATTCTCTCTCAACTGCAGGCTTGACTTTCTTTAAAAATAAAGAAATTATGATACATTCCTAAGAAGCTGGGATATCTGACTCTGCACGTGGTCTTGATTAGTTCTAAAAGTATATATACCAGCATTCCTGAAAAGGTCTTACAAAACCCAGCTAGGATAAGATTTTTCCTTGCAGCTTTCCCGCAGGACAGCATTTAAACCCATCATAACCTCTTCAGCTGGGATCTGCAAGTCGAAATCAATAGAGTCTTCTACTGTCAGATTAGTGAACAATATTCACATTAGATACAAATTAATATCTTCTATTGAGCATTGATCCTCGCCTCTTTAAAGATTTTGATAAACGTTTTTAAACTAGTAAATACGTTTGTGCCACTGCTCTGACCATCCCCCCTCTATGCTGCTTGATTTGAGTTATTTTAAAGAGATATTCTCCTTACTTTTACGTACAAGAATGGACCCGATGGATTCATTATATTCAGTTAGTTTCCGGAGAAATAGTAATGCTGCTTACTCTTTTAACCAATGTTGCGATTTTGCATAGATTTACAATATTTTTAGATAAATTGCTGTAACATTGCTAGATCTTTCCAGAACTGCTTTGACATGTTCATTTTTTAAGGTGTGACTTTGTTTACTGAACTAGACAAATTCTTGTTTCTGATTTTATTATTTCTAACTGGAATAACTGCATACAGCACACCTGACTATCACCTTCAATGTATCCAAAACGACTGCTGTTAAAACATAATTCATAATATAGGCTAAATATGTTTAAAGATCTGCACTGAGTGTATTAAATGTGGCATCTCCTAATAATACTCGCTGGAAAGTCCAACGAGGTGTTGCTTGTCGATTGGATCTCATCCATCAATGTATTGTGGGCCAAAATTATTCAGGGAAACATTTCCATCTTAGTATATGGGAGGGTGCAGTTTAAATTAAAAAACAAAAGTCCATCCTAGAGTAATACTTATGGGGGTGTGAATAATATGTAAATCCAAGTTCCCATCTTCAAAGATCACTTCACTTACCTTTTAATTCCAACACTGTCATAAGATTAAGAATAGCTGCTTCACTTTTTCTTCTGACGCAGGCAGTCATTGTGAAAATATTTATATTTTAGCATCAACCTTTTCCAATATATAGCTTGATTCACAGGTAGCTTACACTTTTGAGTGAGTTTACACTTTTCACAAACTGCACTTTTGTAGGAAATTATGCTTTGTAGTAAGTCTAGTAATACACATGGCCAACCATAGGTACTGCAACACAGTTCCATAGGAAATAATGGAGGTAGGGACTTAAAATTAAACCCCATAGGAAATAATGTTAAATTACATTCTTTTAAATAGCCAAACATATAAATAAATATAAATTGACGTCAAAATATATAACAATAGTACAAGTTATTATTTCGTAATAAAATATGTAATAACCTGGTCTAGTTTTCTTTTTTTATTGCTCATGGCTACCTGGAGGCCTCCCGGTACTGCAAGACACCATAAAATGATACGACTGCAAGGGGATCAGTCACGGAAAAGCCAAGTCTTCAGGGGCTTATGGAAGTGGAGCGTGGGCTCTATTAAGCACAGGTCTGGAGACAGGGTGTTCCAAAATTGAGGAGCCAAAATCAAAGTGGAACACCTGCCCCATCAGGATCTTTTGATCCTATGAACCCTCAGTGTGCGATCTGAAAAGGATCGGAGGTAGTACCTAAACCTAAAATAGGCTGCTACAGTAAGTTACTACAGAAGTGTAAGTTACAACAAAAGTGCAGCTTATGAATAAGGAAAAGTAGTTAACTTATTCGAAAGTGTAAACGTACTCAAACGTACAGTTTATGAATATGCCCATAACCTGCTATGTCGTATTTCTTTGACTGTATGTAGACATAGTTGCTTGGATTCTGGAATCATCTCAAGTATCTGTTGTAGCACAGTTACTATGCTGACCCGTTTTTTGCAGAGCCCTGGGTACTTATTTAGTTTTATAATTTTTTGATATCTTATTAATTAAATCTTGTCTAATCTTTTTCACCAGCTGCATCACCAAGCTAGTATTGCCATCATATATGTTGTTGAAAATCGTACCAATTTTTACTACTCAAGTGTTCGTAATGGCTTGCAGTTGATAAAGTCAAACTGCGGTTTCTGTTGTATCAGTAGTTTCAGTAAGTTCAGAGACCTTGAGGAGGTCTGAAGGATCTAAAGCCTCAGTAGATTTGAAATTATTAGAAAAGCTAGAAATATCTCCACCAAGCTGTGAAGATCAATAAAATCAGGTTAATCTTTCTTTGGCTTGAATACAAGGATGGCTTTCTCCTTCATCTGTGTGCCATCTAGGGTTAATTGTTCTAAGTGTGTTTGAAAAATGTTCCATTCAACTTCTGGAGTGATAGTAAATTGTTGTGATTTGTGCCATCTTATCTCGTTCATTGCTTTGATTCTTAGGATCTTAGGACCTCATTGGCAATTATCATTGTAATGTGGTAAAATAAAGGAGTGTATCCACAGTCTAAGCATCCTATCTGCAACTTGGCTGCTTGTTTCTATTGATGGCGGATGTCCTAGAGGAAGGACGTGGACTCAACTTACACCTTACTGAACACTTTTAATTTGCATCTTTGGTGGATTCTGCAACTTTACCTACAGCTGAAGACACCAATTTTGTAGACTCCTTTTGATGCAGTTTTCTCTATCTGTTTGCAAACCTTTCACTAATGACTTGGAGAGCTATTACTCCATTCGTACTTTCTTTCTCGATATTGCATTATACTAAATTGTCAGGTGGTAACACACACAAATGTCCAACATTGCTACCTATAAGTAGATCCCCCCTGTTCTGCTGCCATGTCTGCTCTAGCTTGGTTTATTTTCCCCTGTGCATCTTCAGTATCCAGTTTAGAATAATCCACAGTTTCTGTCACCAAATTAAGAGGCCTATTGATTGGCAGGGTTGAATCTGACTATTAAGGGACCGTTTAGGTATCCTTCAGTGGGTATCAACAGAAGGCAAGTTAAAAAAAAATACATCTTGCAGGGGACATTTATTCCTGCTTTCTGTTTTTGTTATGGTCTGGCTTGACAGCACCGCTGTCACCACACAATTATGTGAGCATCACTAGAGAGGGGCGTTGGCTCCGCTTACATGTTGGGAGCCAGGAGTACATGTTGTGATTGGTCAGAAGTTGCGTACTTCCACAAAAATGTGTTTGTCATCCACACCGCTGCAATCATTTTGTTTATATATCTAAGCTTGAAATTTCAGGGGCACACACATGACATTGATTTGCTATTAAAGTGTCTTAGTTAACTCAATAATTTATGTTGCTTTTCTCTGGTAGCAGCACAGATACGAAGAGAGCACTCATTAACCTTCATGGATTTTGGGAATTGGCTTGACAGTGCAACAGTCACCTGACCTTTTAACCTGCACCAATATTATTCTATACGTCTTTGCTTCAACACAAATAAAAATTCCCATGCTATTTACTAGTAATGCTTCACATTAACATGCAACATTCCTTGAAAGCCAGACCCATTGGGATTGCCAATGCTTGTTTTTATCATTTTCTGCAGTGAACCACCAACAAGTGCTGGTTTTATTTGTTCATTCTATCCGTGACCTTTTCCTTTAAATGAGTCCTTTCCTTCTGCTGATGCTTTTTTTCCCCACTTTACCATTTCTAATATTGTATTGTCAGTTTTAAATGGCTCCTTTTCTTTCTGCAGAATGCAGCACACTTAGAAATAGGAAACAAGAAGAATAAATAAAGATATTTCTCCTTAATGTGCCTCTTGTGGGGAGGCGCATATTTCTGACCCATTCCCAGGTCTACCAATGGTGGTACATCTGAAAAAGTGTCAGAATCCAGGGGTGGAGGCATGGGAACACCCATGCTCCACCCATGGCACGCCTCTCTGCCGCAGAGTAACGCAAGGCAGCAATTTGCGCTGTCTTGGTTACTCTAGATTTATAAATTCACCAAGGGCTACCTTGCTGCCCCACACGGCTTGATACATCTCATTTAGGTTTTCTGTCACCCTAGCCTCCCTTTGCGTTGGGGAAGGGTGACATAAAACCTTGATAAGTATGCCCCTGAGTTTGTATCCCGTATATTGGGGGAAAAAGTGGTCCTTAGTCGTACCACTTATCATGGGCAGCTTGACATCAGCAGTATTGAGAGCATCTGCAACCAGAGGTGCACAAATATTACCTAAATTCCTTTGTAGTAGTCATGCGAAATTTGCCATTTGCTCAATTTTGTTATTGTTGTATAAGGTGTGCCCTTAGCACTAAAGAAAATATCACAAAACCACAAGTGTCAAGAACAAGAGGTACTCGACTGGTGCTTGTTCGCATTATCCTTGTGCTCCCAAAATATGGTTCTTTACTGAAATGACCACCAAATACACCATATGGTATAATGGCATCATGGCATAAATTAGCATTAAAAGTTTAACTGAAAAATGCCAGAAGTTGTGCAAATTATGCTGGTGTAATGTAAATTTCATATAGATAAACACAAGAGAGAGTAAGGGAATTGGTTCACAGCTAGTGTGAACGGGGAGTACTCCTAGTCCCCAGTCTAACTATCAATAAACATAAGAGGAGTATCACCTGGGAAAGCTCGAAGGAGCGATCTGGGTAGGCAAAAAGATGGATGAGAAGCAAGTCCTTCTTGGATTATAATAAACCCCTCACTCACCAACCTGGTTGGTGACATGCTTCATCATCGGGGTCCACCCTGAAAGCCGAATGCCATCAGGGTGTGCTTCGACACCTGAACTACAATGGAGCGGGTTATTGTGTGTGAAAGGTGCAGAAAAAAAGGGTTAAAAATTGTCCTGGTATGACTATGAAGAATAAAGTTTATTTCTAGGCTACTGGACAATATTAAAAATGTGTGAGCGATACAAATATAGTTTGTTATGACCATGTGTATCTATGTGTTGGAGGTCTACATGTTTCAACCCGTTAACGGAAGTTGCCGGGTTTTCTTCAGGACCAAGGAAAATGGGTGGTCAGAGCCAAAGAAGTTTACCATTGTTTGGACACCCTTGCCGAGAGGAGAGAGTAACCTTTGCTACTCTGCGCCCTAGACCGCCCGCCTCCCGCCGCCAGACCCCAGCTCCATCACCGGGTCCGGCCACTGAGCGGAGTGCGGCGCTGGTTGCTCCCACCACACTACAACTCCCAGCATCCTTGGAGACGCTTCCCGCGTCAATCACGCGCCAGGCGGCGCTTAAAGCTGCTGTAACCCCGGTCGAGGGGGGGAATCACCAAAGAAGTTTACCATTGTTTGGACACCCTTGCCGAGAGGAGAGAGTAACCTTTGCTACTCTGCGCCCTAGACCGCCCGCCTCCCGCCGCCAGACCCCAGCTCCATCACCGGGTCCGGCCGCCGAGCGGAGTGCGGCGCTGGTTGCTCCCACCACACTACAACTCCCAGCATCCTTGGAGACGCTTCCGCGTCAATCACGCGCCAGGCGGCGCTTAAAGCTGCTGTAACCCCGGTCGAGGGGGGGAATCACCAAAGAAGTTTACCATTGTTTGGACACCCTTGCCGAGAGGAGAGAGTAACCTTTGCTACTCTGCGCCCTAGACCGCCCGCCTCCCGCCGCCAGACCCCAGCTCCATCACCGGGTCCGGCCGCCGAGCGGAGTGCGGCGCTGGTTGCTCCCACCACACTACAACTCCCAGCATCCTTGGAGACGCTTCCCGCGTCAATCACGCGCCAGGCGGCGCTTAAAGCTGCTGTAACCCCCGTCTCGCGGGACGCCGGGCGAAGCCCGGGCCAAGGGCGGGGCCGTTTCAGCCCGTTCCAGACAGATCCAGGCTGGGCTGGGCCACCCCCCTTACTTTTCCTTTCCCGGGCCTTGCCCTACAAGGTACTGTTTTTCATCCATTGACTTAAGACATTTGACTATTCGACTGGAAGTTCACAAATTGTTATAAATATGACCAGGGGTTTAAGAAGTAAAACTGCCTCTAAAGCTGCTTCATTTACAGGTCCTATTGATTTATTTATCTCTAAAACAACTGAGGCCATTAATCAGAATATTGCTGTTTTAGAACGAAGGGTCTCCCAGGACCTTGCGATCGCCCGGAGATCTTCTCTGGGCCCCATAGCGACTGCTTTAACCCCATTGCCATCAGTCACCCCAATTCCAATTTTAATACAATCTGGCACCACAGCATAAGTACATTCCATCCCTAGTGCTGTGGATTTATCAGCCACTAACTTGTCATTGGAATTGGATTTAACGGAGAATCTTGAGACAACCCCTGACCTTGAGCATATTCTATCTGAAGATCCGGTCCAGGATCCAGCACAGGCCAACAAGCTAAGAGGGGTCAGAGAAGGAGCTGTCCCAAAGCAGCCTGATGAGTATAAAAAGGGGAGTAGTAAATCTAATCCCAATATTATCAGTAAAAAACATGGGCCAAGCGTCCCACCATCCAAAAATGTCCCTTCTAGTGATAGCTTCGTTGCACCGGATCCACCTAGCCTACAATGTCCTATTTTGGTCAATGTTTCAGAAGGCGACCCTAGCCTGCCAGACAGGGATACATCACAACTTCTTGCTAGCTTCAGGGATCTACTACAATTCCACCTTCAACCCTTAGAGAGGAGTATTATGGCAATAGAAAAGCAACTTGCCATACTCCTCACTAAAATACCCAATCAAACCGGGGCGGGTAATATGAAAACAGGAGGGGCACCAATAACAACTAATCCAGGGACCACCCCGGTTAATCCATCTAGACCGCTGGTCACACCCCCAGTACAGGCAAAAACCAAAGAGCCCCTAACTACCTTAGTACTGGTCTCGAATAAATGTGTATTTTCCAAACCTAACGCCATACCTATATCACAGCCCACATCTCAGTTACACATAACTAGTCAACAAAACCCTATCCAACCCCCTCCTGCAGTCCTACCCCTAGTTGCTAATGTCACCACAGCACAGGGGTCACTACAGCTGCCCCAAGATAAACCCTCGGCCACTCATAAACCACATCACATAGATGCCAAGAGGGGGCCTAGGCCCAAACGTCCAGTTCATCTTCCACCGGAGGTCTCCCCATTCACGGTAATTCTGACGGGAGTCCCGGAACTTCCAGCAGGTACTGATGAACCCTCCTGGTCCCTTTTGAATAAAATCTTACAATGGCTTAGCATCAACAGGCCACTACAGCCTGCAAATACCTGTAGAATATCTTCTGTCCGCAGGGTTCCATGGGTGGGGGCGAGTCCCAAGAGTATCCAAGGGGATTGCGTCATTGTCACTTGCGAAGACGCATCCTCTGTGAATCATATCTGTTCATGGCCAGAGCTGGAGAAGAAAGGAGGAATTGATACCCAGCGGCTCTCGTTTTTCTATCCTCCAGTATTCAATTTTCATGCTCCAATACCAGCTCCCAATTGGGTTATCCCCCAAGAACAACCTTGGAATTATGGAGGCCCCTGGTTGACACAAAGGAGTAGGAATAGGGATTGGCCATCCCGCCACTGGTACCCCAATAAAGGTCAACCTATGGGGAACGGATGGCAAGGCATTCATACCAGCAATAGATTTGACTGTCTGGAGATGGTCGACTGACACAATGCCCCATTACCCCCTAGCCAGCTTGCTATCACGCAGCTTGGGTCACCCTGTGATTACAAGTTACCTGTCTTTGATGGAGTCATGGCATCCCGTTCGCCGGACTGTGTATCCATTGTTGATCTGGCGGGCAGACGATATGATATGGAAAAAGAGGGAAGCCCCATAGATTCTTCTCCACTATATAACACCACTAGTATTAACCCAACTATTCATTCCTGTAAAGGTGCCCATTGTATCAGACCTGATGTGAGTACATCTATTGATGCCCCTAGACTAGGCTCAGTTGTAAACACCCAGGTAGTCAGTTCAACGGTATCTTGTGTTACCCAGCCGGTGTCGGCCAGCCTAGACACCATCAAACCTGTCGGTCTGACCCTTATCTCCTGGAACATCGCTGGCATTGCTGGAAAATTAGATTCACCCTTTTGGTCCAGGTTTATTGGGGAGGGATTTGATTTAATCCTACTCCAGGAAACCTGGTGTCTGGATCATATCAATATCGAAGGATATTCATCGCATTGCCTTAAAGCTACCAAATCCAGTTCAGGTAGGGCTAAGGGGGGTCTTCTGTTGCTCCTGTCCAACAAGTTGAGTAACTGTGTAGTTAGAAGCAGTACGACAGTTGGCACCCACAGCCAGGTAGTGAGGGTTGAGTGCAGAAAGGGAATTGATCTGGTTATAGTAAATTTCTATAACAATATCTTTGATGCCTCTAGAGGGAATATTTTACCCCCCCTTGAAAAAGAAATTATAAGGGTTACGGGCATCTCGAGCAGAAAGGCAGAGGTAGTATGGGCAGGGGACTTTAACTTACAGCCATGTTATCTGTCCAATGGGAACCCCTGTGGTCTTGGAATAGCAATGTATAACCAATGGGGGGGACTGGGAGAGAGGGAGGATTTCCTCCACTTCCCACACTGTAATTACGGTTCCACATTAAACAACATGCTAACTAAGCTAGATCTATACCTGCTAAACTGTAACAAAAACATCCAGGCAGCTACGTGTCCTACCTTCACTGGAAGGGATGCGGGGCCATTTGTAGATCACATCTTGCTGTCTAGCACTGGAGATTTCTCCAATTTATATGTTAAAGAAGAAAGCCTCAGTGACCATAACAGTATTTGTATCACCCTCCTAGGTCATGGTACACCATCTGAGTCAGGAGAACAGTGTTCTACTGACTTAGTACCCATCAGACCAAATGGTCTAAGGATCAGATGGTCTGGTACCAATTCCAAGGCCAAACAGAAGGAGGTTATAACTAGCTGTATAACCCAAATCAGTTCTTGTCTAAACAATGAAATTAACCCTGATTCCCTACTGTCACATTTTATCACCATTAATAGTACTATCGAAGGTATATTTACTAGGGTTCTGCCATCCAATAGAGATACGAAGCAGGGTTGGTTTGACAAACCGTGCATGCTTGCCCTCCGGGAACTTAAGAAGGCATTAGGCACCAAACCACGTGATAGTGAGGGGATTAAACACCTTAGGACCAACTATAAAATGGCAATTAACAACAGAAAAAAGCTCTTACAGAGCGAGGCATGGGACAAGCTAAAGGAAGCTGCAGAGACTAAAAATTGCAAACTATATTGGGAAATAATTAATAGTCCTTTTCTCAATAAAGACGGCATACCGGAATTAACTTCCTATGTCGCATGTAATGATTGGATTACTCACTTTTCCAACATCTTTAACCCGGAAGGGATACCCCTTGAGGCACTAACTCTTGAGACTACATCTTGGCTACCCCTTCCTCTGGGAGTAACACTGGAAGAAGGCTATGCAGGGCTTGCCAATAGTAAAGGAGGAAAAGCACCAGGCCCGGATGGGGTCCCGCTTGACCTGCTAAAAGCCGAACCGCACTTGTGGGTCCCCATCCTGGTGAGGATCTTTAATTGCGCGGCAGAAGATAATTTCCCTCCTTCCTGGGGCCAATCAGTTATAATTCCCTTATACAAGAAAGGTGGTAAATCCGAGGCCTCCAATTACCGGCCAATTTCCCTGTTGGATGCCTCAGTAAAGGTTATGAGTAGGATTCTGCTTAAAAGGCTAGAAACCTGGGCAACTGATTCAAACATTTTAACTAGAGTTCAATATGGTTTCCGGAAAGGCATGGGCACGTTGGAACAATGTGTAAATTTGGACCTTATAATTAACAAATACACTGTGGCCAAAAATGGCAACCTTTTTCTATGTTTTGCTGATTTGAGCAGCGCGTTTGATTTAGTTAATCATGTTATTCTTTGGGAGGTTCTGCTAGAGTCTGGGGCACCGAAGGAAATTGTCCACTTTTTAGCCAGACTTTACGAAAAACTCTCTTGTAAGGTCCGCTATGGCTCCCTAGGCGAATGTACCCCATTTTTCAAAGTCTCATGGGGCCTTCGCCAGGGATGTGTTTTGGCCCCCCTTTTATTTTCCCTTTTTATTAATAGCGTTGACCGTACCCTGGTTGACATTCCCGCAGATGCCCCTTCGATCGGAGGAAAACCTGTCCCACTTTTACTTTATGCGGACGACGCTGTTCTTTTATCCCGCACACAGATTGGCCTACAGCGCCTAATTGATAGTTTTATGCGGTTTATCCAAAATAGGAGGCTCTGTGTGAATAAATCCAAGACGTATGTCATGTCATGCGGCCAGGCTGCAAATAAGATGAAGCACTCTTTCTTCCTGGATAAAGATAAAATGACACATGTTAAAACTTTCTGCTATTTGGGAATCACCTATAACAACAGTGGGTCTTGGACATCAGAATTTGATAACATTAGATTGAAAATGCTGCGGACTACTAGCAGCATATTTCGATTTGCCACTAAACTTGGATCGAGAAGCATCCCAGATATGATCAACATATACAATGTTCGTTGTGTCTCTTCTGCACTGTATGGGGCGGGTGTATGGGGCCACAATGAAGGCCCATCCCTTCAAATTGACGAAAATAAGTTTTTAAAGAGACTGTTATGTGTCCCTCCTTCGGCCTCTGTTCAATTGATTCATGATGAGGTAGGGATCGAGTTTATATCTGACTTAGCAGCCGTTCGGCCACTCTTATTGTGGCGTTCTATTTGGGCTAAGCCAGAGACTCGATTCACTCAAGAAATTATTCTTGATTGTATAGGTTTGGACCACTCATCACGTATTCAGTGGTTGCGATACATTCATTTCTGGTTTAACTTTGTATTCAATATCAATGTGTTACTTGATCCAGAGCAGGCAGTCGCCATCCCTAAAAAAGAGATCAAGTCAACGTTCTTAAACTTCAAAAAGGCAGAGCGAGATAAAGTACATGGTAAGCTAGCCACCGTAAAGTTCTATAAGGACTTGAAACTAATCACGGGGCTCCAATCTTACCTTGCGAACGTGACCCATCCCTCTCACCAATTTGTATTAACTCGTGTCAGACTGGGTATCGTACACCATCTGGTTGCGTTCCCAAACCAGAAAGCTAGATCTGAGACACCCTGCCCGTGTGACAGCACTTCACGTCAGAGTTGCTGCCACTTTTTACTTTTCTGTAAATTTTTTCATTTCCTTAGGGTAAAATACCTTAAACCCATTTTTATAAAATATAATACCCGATCCACAAAGACCGCATTGATATTACTATCCTCATTGGAGAATGAGGATATTTGTTTCTTTTTGGCTACTTATATTTTGAAATGTACAGCTGCCAGGAAAAGTATATTGCTGTAAACCTTCTTATACTTACTTGTCTGTACTTGTGATGTACAGCTGCCAGGAAATGTATAGTGCTGCTATTATTTTATACACTCCTGTCTGTACATAAATCTTAAAAGTTTTATAACAGTCTTGTAAATAAGGAATAATTTCTTATGTTTTATGTCCACAGTATGTATTGTATGGTCCCCTTTTACACTCCAAATTTACCCTTTATGCCCATCCGAGTGGTCCGGATTTTTGTTTTGTTTGAAAGTACAGCTGCCAGGAAATTCTACTTGCTAGGACAAATTCATTGATTTCCTGTCTGTACATATATGAACGTTTTGTATATATTCTCGTATTAGTCATTCGTTTTTAAAAAATTTTAACTGCTGCCCACTAGCTTTTCCACATGTTTCCTAATCTCCTTTTTATTGTATTATTCGTGTGAATATTGTGTATTGTTATCATAAGGCTATGTATTTTAATGTGCTTGTATGATTTGTATGTTCAAATCGAATAAAAGCTTATGAACTTGAACTTGAACTTGAACTTGGGTGGTCAGAGCACACTAACACTCTGCCAGTCCTAGATTCCTTTTGAACTACTGACAAAATATGCAGTAGAACAATCTCTCAAAAAATGTGTGAGAGAGAATAAAAGACCTGTGAAAGAAGAATAGAACAATTGTTACCAGCCTGTAACGTCGTGCAGTGCTGTCTCAAGTGTCTTTCACTCTGTGCCAAACCCATTCTGATCTCATAACGAGCTAGACGTGCACAATGGTGAAAAAATAATACCAGTGGCATTGGTGTGATCAAATCATGCTGGCCCGCCTATCAGATAGTGGTGGGCTGTGTGAACAAGGTAATAATACTACCTCGTATGTTCCACGGATAATGGTGCGTGACTCGATTGTGTTCACTTGTACACCTATCGAACGGTGGTCGTGCATCTGTCGGATGGTAGTGTGCACGGTGTTCGAGGTATCTAGATAGCATTACTTAATGCGTGACTCAACCATGTTCATTTGCACACCTATCAAGTAGTGATGTGCACAGTGGTTAATATATCGTTATACAAATAAGCCTCTTGCACTCAGTAGATTCATTTGGGCGTGGCTCAATGGTGCTCACTTGCAGTACAGTGAGCGAATAACGACGTGAAAAATACATGTCCTTTTACATATCACTGACAGACAAGACTCACAAAACGTGTAAACACACAAGAAAGAGACCTAAGGGTGGGAAAACTCACTCCTGTATTAAGGTCTCTGGGCTTCACGGGGTGGGGTGGGAGAGTTGGCCTCTGGTAGGGACATATTCTGTATTTTAGGAAAAGGGGAAACAAAGGTCATAAGATACCCTCGAAGCGCCTTCGCGCTGAAAAATGACTCACAGGATGTAGTCAATCGATTTTCTTAGCAGGAAAGGTACTTACAGTATGCCAGGAAAGAGCGTAGCCGATTACCTACATGCCTCTCGTGTAGCCACCCCGCGCTGAAGTTGCGAGCGCCGTGGCTATTTGAAATGAGGAACGGCATATCCGGGGGGCGGAGTCACGTCATTGAGGCAGGGCGTGAACCTTACTACGGAACGCGTCTGGGGCCAGATGCAGTGGTTGCTAAGCAACTGGTCACAACAGTTGATCCGAATGGCATAGGTTCGGGTCCCGGGGTCGGAGTTACTCCAAGGAACACAATTCTAGATTAGTTCCTTGTGAGGGCATAAGAAATTACAAAACTCGGATAGTTTATGTGAACTGGCTGGGATCAGTATTAGGTTAATTACAGAAAAAGGAATTAGGGAAAGTTCTAATCATGCACAGGGACTCGTACTGTGCCAAGTGCCAAAGGGTTTAAGGCTAGATGTTATAGTGGTGTACTAGTTCTTAAGGGGTCTCAAACAGGTAGCTAATTCAGGAGTTTCCTGAGTGGAGGGGTCAAATGACTGTGGCCCATGGGATGTTTTTAAATCAAGAGGTCAATGGACTTCAGTTGAGTGATCAATTCAGGAGATTCCTGAGTGAAGGGGTCAGAGGACTGTGGCCCATGGGATGTTATCGTTGAGCCCTACAATATGGGTGGACAGTCTGTAGACCCATCTTTACTCCTTTTCATACAATCTTTTTTGTACGTTGGGTCCTGATGTCACTTGCTCAATGATTGTCCATACCATATCTTAGGTGTATGGTTTTTTTCGATGAAGTGGTCAGTCAGCTTCGTCGCATTCTTCTTGCACCTGATGGTGCTGCGATGCTCACTTATTCGCTGTTTTATTTTTCTGGTCGTCATTCCGATATACTGTTTTTTGCAGATACATTCAATCAAATAGACCACATTGCAACTGTTACAGTTAGTGTGGGAAACCTGTTTCCACACTTTTCCAGGTTCAATATCCAGTGTCTTGGTATTCCTTGTTAGGTGGCAAACACTACAGTTACCACACCGATAGTGTCCAGTTACTTTTGGCATACCCCATGCTTCAGAAATAGTCACATTTACATCTGCTTTTTTTGCTCTTGGTCTGGTGTTTACCAAGCTGTCTTTCAAACTGCGTTGTTTTTTTAATGAAAACAGAGGTTTCTCCCAGTGCAGATTACCTGTGTTTAGGATTGACCAATGTTTGTTAATGCTCCGTGTGACTTGATTTGAAATGGCATTATATGTGGTAACGCAGGTCAAAGGTATGTTTTCCTCAGAAGTCGGTTTCTTTTCCAGGAGGGCCTCTCTCGGTTGATTCCTGGCACGCTTTTGACACTTGTTGATAATCTTGGTAGGATAACCACGCGTTACTAATTTGTTAGTGAGATCGGTAGCTTGCTCCTTGTATTCTGATAATTTGCTACAGTTACGGCGTAGTCTCAAGAACTGCCCATACGGGAGGTTTTCTCTGAGTGGGCGGGGATGAAAACTTTCGAACCTTAACAGATTATTCTTCGCGGTGGGTTTGTAATGCGTTCCAGTCTCCAGATGATCGTCCTCCTTGGTGATTACGACATCCAGGAATATTAGTTCCTTGCTGTCAAAGCAGTGGGTGAACTTGAGATTTTGGTCACAGGTGTTTATCCAGGTGATAAACTCATGGAGCTTGTCAGTAGGTCCTTCCCATATTGCAAGGGCGTCGTCAATATAGCGTCACCAGAATTTTATGTTTTCTGCAAATGGGTTTTGGAGGTCTAGAATGAATTTCTGTTCGAAGTTGTAAACGTATAGCCCTGCCACGCTTGGAGCAAAAACACTTCCCATGGAAGTACCCCCTACTTGAAGGTAGAGGGCGCCCTCAAACTCAAAATAGTTCAGTTTCAGTGCTAATTTGGCACATTCCAGAATGAATGCCCTAGGTGTGCTAAATGACCAGGTGGTGTTATTCAGTGTATCCTCCAGGACTGTTATTGTGTCATCCTGTGGTATACTTGTGTATAGGCTTTCAATGTCAAAGCTCAATAGGAGTGTATCCTCATTCACTGTTATGTCCTGCAGTAGATTTAACAGACTTTTTGTGTCCTGTAGATAAGTCGAGGTGTTCTGGACAATAGTTTTGAGGAAGAAGTCACAGAATCTAGACAGTGGCTCTAGTAAGGAACCAATGCCTGACACGATCGGACGTCCAGGGGGCGGTAATCTACCTTTATGCATCTTCGGTAGTATGTAGAAATATGGTACTCTGTTGTCAGTAGTACATAGATAGTCCGCTTCCTGTTTGGATATTCTTCCAGAAGCCTCTGCACTTTCAACCAGTTGCAAAATTTCTGATTTCAGTTCAACTGTGGGGTCTGATGTCAGATTCTGATAATTCTTTTTGTCACTCAGTAGGCGTAAGCACTCCTCCCGGTAAGTGTCAATGTCCATTACCACTAGGCCACCGCCTTTGTCAGCGGGCTTGATGATGATATTTTCACAAGCCCGCAGGTCAGATATTGCTTTTTGTTCAGCATGACTCGTGTTTCTGAACTGTGATGTAGCTTCCATCATTTCAACATCGTTGTAAATCGCCTGTTCAAAGGTGATTAGTTCTACAGGGACGGTGTGGGTTGGTGGAGTAAATGAGGATTTTGTCCTCAATCCACTCTCATTAGGTATTTCAGGCCCTTCGGAATTTCCTTGCTTTTCAAAAAAGGCCTTAAGTCTTAATTTTCTAAAAAAGCCGGCAAGTTCACAGTGCAGTTGGAATTTATCCAGACGTGCTGTGGGGACAAAGCCGAGGCCTTTGTTAAGAACACTTTCTTCAATTTCTGACAAAGGTCTAGTTGAGAGGTTTGTTACTAAGGTCTCGTGTTGCTTGTCCCTGCTTTGCTCCTGGTTTGTCCGCTCACTGGGTCTTCCTCCTCCCAGTGTACTTGATTTTGTTGTCTTCTTCTTCCTTTTCCCCGCCTGCCCCTGGCTAAAAAAGGAGGCCGAAATTGGTTTTGTTGATAGGGGGGTGGTTGGAAGTGCGGCTGGAAGGGCGGTTGCCATCCATACATTGGGAAGTGAGGTGGCGGTTGGTTGTAGTGGCCTTGAAACATAGCTGGATCGAATTGTGGCCATAGGTTTTGGGTTCTATACCCGCCCCTGGGTTTTTGTTTGGCACTATTTGTGCTTGATCCACTGCTATTATTGGATGAGTTGCTGGCAACATCCGAGTCAGGTGTTGGTTTTGCTTGACTCACAAAATCTGGATCAGAATATGGGTAAGTTTTAACGAAAGAGAAACGTTTAAGGTCTTTTTGAAATTTTGTCACCTTTTGCTGCGTCAGGTTTTCTCTATATTCGTTTATCTCTTTATTAATTTCTTCCAGTTTTTTCTTGTATCCTGTAATGCTTGTTTTTATATGAGTCTCCGTTTTTTGGATTTCAATTAGTATTGCTTCAGACAGTCTCAATGCAGTCTTCAGGATCAACATGATCCAGTCGTGTGTGCAGTGCCATGCAATTAAGGCCCAGTCTTTCCTGAAAGTAGCATCATCTAGGAAGATGCGCGGTGCATTAGTTACCAGAAGCCCCTTAGGGGCCATGTTGTTCGTCACGTATTCCTTTAGGATAGTCCCGTGCAGTATAGTTCTTATTCTGTTCCTTTTCATTTCAGACAGTTTATCCCAGTCACTAGTCTGTGAGATGGTCTGTGATATGTTTGCATCGGCGAAGCCAGAGATTTCGCCTAGGATGGCATCAATTTCCTCGGTAGAATATGTAAGGCCATGATTTTCTCCCATCGTGAGACTTGTGTGTGAGTAGGTTATGTGGGTATAGTCAAGGATGGAGAAGGACTGCTCTCGCAGCTGTGCGCTGCCAAGATATAGATAAACACAAGAGAGAGTAAGGGAATTGGTTCACAGCTAGTGTGAATGGGGAGTACTCCTAGTCCCCAGTCTAACTATCAATAAACATAAGAGGAGTATCACCTGGGAAAGCTCGAAGGAGCGATCTGGGTAGGCAAAAAGATGGATGAGAAGCAATTCCTTCTTGGATTATAATAAACCCCTCACTCACCAACCTGGTTGGTGACATGCTTCATCATCGGGGTCCACCCTGAAAGCCGAATGCCATCAGGGTGTGCTTCGACACCTGAACTACAGTGGAGCGGGTTATTGTGTGTGAAAGGTGCAGAAAAAAAGGGTTAAAAATTGTCCTGGTATGACTATGAAGAATAAAGTTTATTTCTAGGCTACTGGACAATATTAAAAATGTGTGAGCGATACAAATATAGTTTGTTATGACCATGTGTATCTATGTGTTGGAGGTCTACATGTTTCAACCCGTTAACGGAAGTTGCCGGGTTTTCTTCAGGACCAAGGAAAATGGGTGGTCAGAGCACACTAACACTCTGCCAGTCCTAGATTCCTTTTGAACTACTGACAAAATATGCAGTAGAACAATCTCTCAAAAAATGTGTGAGAGAGAATAAAAGACCTGTGAAAGAAGAATAGAACAATTGTTACCAGCCTGTAACGTCGTGCAGTGCTGTCTCAAGTGTCTTTCACTCTGTGCCAAACCCATTCTGATCTCATAACGAGCTAGACGTGCACCATGGTGAAAAAATAATACCAGTGGCATTGGTGTGATCAAATCATGCTGGCCCGCCTATCAGATAGTGGTGGGCTGTGTGAACAAGGTAATATTACTACCTCGTATGTTCCACGGATAATGGTGCGTGACTCGATTGTGTTCACTTGTACACCTATCGAATGGTGGTCGTGCATCTGTCGGATGGTAGTGTGCACGGTGATCGAGGTATCTAGATAGCATTACTTAATGCGTGACTCAACCATGTTCATTTGCACACCTATCAAGTAGTGATGTGCACAGTGGTTAATATATCGTTATACAAATAAGCCTCTTGCACTCAGTAGATTCATTTGGGCGTGGCTCAATGGTGCTCACTTGCAGTACAGTGAGCGAATAACGACGTGAAAAATACATGTCCTTTTACATATCACTGACAGACAAGACTCACAAAACGTGTAAACACACAAGAAAGAGACCTAAGGGTGGGAAAACTCACTCCTGTATTAAGGTCTCTGGGCTTCACGGGGTGGGGTGGGAGAGTTGGCCTCTGGTAGGGACATATTCTGTATTTTAGGAAAAAGGGAAACAAAGGTCATAAGATACCCTCGAAGCGCCTTCGCGCTGAAAAATGACTCACAGGATGTAGTCAATCGATTTTCTTAGCAGGAAAGGTACTTACAGTATGCCAGGAAAGAGCGTAGCCGATTACCTACATGCCTCTCGTGTAGCCACCCCGCGCTGAAGTTGCGAGCGCCGTGGCTATTTGAAACGAGGAACGGCATATCCGGGGGGCGGAGTCACGTCATTGAGGCAGGGCGTGAACCTTACTACGGAACGCGTCCGGGGCCAGATGCAGTGGTTGCTAAGCAACTGGTCACAACAGTTGATCCGAATGGCATAGGTTCGGGTCCCGGGGTCGGAGTTACTCCAAGGAACACAATTCTAGATTAGTTCCTTGGGAGGGCATAAGAAATTACAAAACTCGGATAGTTTATGTGAACTGGCTGGGATCAGTATTAGGTTAATTACAGAAAAAGGAATTAGGGAAAGTTCTAATCATGCACAGGGACTCGTACTGTGCCAAGTGCCAAAGGGTTTAAGGCTAGATGTTATAGTGGTGTACTAGTTCTTAAGGGGTCTCAAACAGGTAGCTAATTCAGGAGTTTCCTGAGTGGAGGGGTCAAATGACTGTGGCCCATGGGATGTTTTTAAATCAAGAGGTCAATGGACTTCAGTTGAGTGATCAATTCAGGAGATTCCTGAGTGAAGGGGTCAGAGGACTGTGGCCCATGGGATGTTATCGTTGAGCCCTACAATATGGGTGGACAGTCTGTAGACCCATCTTTGCTCCTTTTCATACAATCTTTTTTGTACGTTGGGTCCTGATGTCACTTGCTCAATGATTGTCCATACCATATCTTAGGTGTATGGTTTTTTTCGATGAAGTGGTCAGTCAGCTTCGTCGCATTCTTCTTGCACCTGATGGTGCTGCGATGCTCACTTATTCGCTGTTTTATTTTTCTGGTCGTCATTCCGATATACTGTTTTTTGCAGATACATTCAATCAAATAGACCACATTGCAACTGTTACAGTTAGTGTGGGAAACCTGTTTCCACACTTTTCCAGGTTCAATATCCAGTGTCTTGGTATTCCTTGTTAGGTGGCAAACACTACAGTTACCACACCGATAGTGTCCAGTTACTTTTGGCATACCCCATGCTTCAGAAATAGTCACATTTACATCTGCTTTTTTTGCTCTTGGTCTGGTGTTTACCAAGCTGTCTTTCAAACTGCGTTGTTTTTTGAATGAAAACAGAGGTTTCTCCCAGTGCAGATTACCTGTGTTTAGGATTGACCAATGTTTGTTAATGCTCCGTGTGACTTGATTTGAAATGGCATTATATGTGGTAACGCAGGTCAAAGGTATGTTTTCCTCAGAAGTCGGTTTCTTTTCCAGGAGGGCCTCTCTCGGTTGATTCCTGGCACGCTTTTGACACTTGTTGATAATCTTGGTAGGATAACCACGCGTTACTAATTTGTTCGTGAGATCGGTAGCTTGCTCCTTGTATTCTGATAATTTGCTACAGTTACGGCGTAGTCTCAAGAACTGCCCATACGGGAGGTTTTCTCTGAGTGGGCGGGGATGAAAACTTTCGAACCTTAACAGATTATTCTTCGCGGTGGGTTTGTAATGCGTTCCAGTCTCCAGATGATCGTCCTCCTTGGTGATTACGACATCCAGGAATATTAGTTCCTTGCTGTCAAAGCAGTGGGTGAACTTGAGATTTTGGTCACAGGTGTTTATCCAGGTGATAAACTCATGGAGCTTGTCAGTAGGTCCTTCCCATATTGCAAGGGCGTCGTCAATATAGCGTCACCAGAATTTTATGTTTTCTGCAAATGGGTTTTGGAGGTCTAGAATGAATTTCTGTTCGAAGTTGTAAACGTATAGCCCTGCCACGCTTGGAGCAAAAACACTTCCCATGGAAGTACCCCCTACTTGAAGGTAGAGGGCGCCCTCAAACTCAAAATAGTTCCGTTTCAGTGCTAATTTGGCACATTCCAGAATGAATGCCCTAGGTGTGCTAAATGACCAGGTGGTGTTATTCAGTGTATCCTCCAGGACTGTTATTGTGTCATCCTGTGGTATACTTGTGTATAGGCTTTCAATGTCAAAGCTCAATAGGAGTGTATCCTCATTCACTGTTATGTCCTGCAGTAGATTTAACAGACTTTTTGTGTCCTGTAGATAAGTCAAGGTGTTCTGGACAATAGTTTTGAGGAAGAAGTCACAGAATCTAGACAGTGGCTCTAGTAAGGAACCAATGCCTGACACGATCGGACGTCCAGGGGGCGGTAATCTACCTTTATGCATCTTCGGTAGTATGTAGAAATATGGTACTCTGTTGTCAGTAGTACATAGATAGTCCGCTTCCTGTTTGGATATTCTTCCAGAAGCCTCTGCACTTTCAACCAGTTGCAAAATTTCTGATTTCAGTTCAACTGTGGGGTCTGATGTCAGATTCTGATAATTCTTTTTGTCACTCAGTAGGCGTAAGCACTCCTCCCGGTAAGTGTCAATGTCCATTACCACTAGGCCACCGCCTTTGTCAGCGGGCTTGATGATGATATTTTCACAAGCCCGCAGGTCAGATATTGCTTTTTGTTCAGCATGACTCGTGTTTCTGAACTGTGATGTAGCTTCCATCATTTCAACATCGTTGTAAATCGCCTGTTCAAAGGTGCTTAGTTCTACAGGGACGGTGTGGGTTGGTGGAGTAAATGAGGATTTTGTCCTCAATCCACTCTCATTAGGTATTTCAGGCCCTTCGGAATTTCCTTGCTTTTCAAAAAAGGCCTTAAGTCTTAATTTTCTAAAAAAGCCGGCAAGTTCACAGTGCAGTTGGAATTTATCCAGACGTGCTGTGGGGACAAAGCCGAGGCCTTTGTTAAGAACACTTTCTTCAATTTCTGACAAAGGTCTAGTTGAGAGGTTTGTTACTAAGGTCTCGTGTTGCTTGTCCCTGCTTTGCTCCTGGTTTGTCCGCTCACTGGGTCTTCCTCCTCCCAGTGTACTTGATTTTGTTGTCTTCTTCTTCCTTTTCCCCGCCTGCCCCTGGCTAAAAAAGGAGGCCGAAATTGGTTTTGTTGATAGGGGGGTGGTTGGAAGTGCGGCTGGAAGGGCGGTTGCCATCCATACATTGGGAAGTGAGGTGGCGGTTGGTTGTAGTGGCCTTGAAACATAGCTGGATCGAATTGTGGCCATAGGTTTTGGGTTCTATACCCGCCCCTGGGTTTTTGTTTGGCACTATTTGTGCTTGATCCACTGCTATTATTGGATGAGTTGCTGGCAACATCCGAGTCAGGTGTTGGTTTTGCTTGACTCACAAAATCTGGATCAGAATATGGGTAAGTTTTAACGAAAGAGAAACGTTTAAGGTCTTTTTGAAATTTTGTCACCTTTTGCTGCGTCAGGTTTTCTCTATATTCGTTTATCTCTTTATTAATTTCTTCCAGTTTTTTCTTGTATCCTGTAATGCTTGTTTTTATATGAGTCTCCGTTTTTTGGATTTCAATTAGTATTGCTTCAGACAGTCTCAATGCAGTCTTCAGGATCAACATGATCCAGTCGTGTGTGCAGTGCCATGCAATTAAGGCCCAGTCTTTCCTGAAAGTAGCATCATCTAGGAAGATGCGCGGTGCATTCGTTACCAGAAGCCCCTTAGGGGCCATGTTGTTCGTCACGTATTCCTTTAGGATAGTCCCGTGCAGTATAGTTCTTATTCTGTTCCTTTTCATTTCAGACAGTTTATCCCAGTCACTAGTCTGTGAGATGGTCTGTGATATGTTTGCATCGGCGAAGCCAGAGATTTCGCCTAGGATGGCATCAATTTCCTCGGTAGAATATGTAAGGCCATGATTTTCTCCCATCGTGAGACTTGTGTGTGAGTAGGTTATGTGGGTATAGTCAAGGATGGAGAAGGACTGCTCTCGCAGCTGTGCGCTGCCAAGATATAGATAAACACAAGAGAGAGTAAGGGAATTGGTTCACAGCTAGTGTGAATGGGGAGTACTCCTAGTCCCCAGTCTAACTATCAATAAACATAAGAGGAGTATCACCTGGGAAAGCTCGAAGGAGCGATCTGGGTAGGCAAAAAGATGGATGAGAAGCAATTCCTTCTTGGATTATAATAAACCCCTCACTCACCAACCTGGTTGGTGACATGCTTCATCATCGGGGTCCACCCTGAAAGCCGAATGCCATCAGGGTGTGCTTCGACACCTGAACTACAGTGGAGCGGGTTATTGTGTGTGAAAGGTGCAGAAAAAAAGGGTTAAAAATTGTCCTGGTATGACTATGAAGAATAAAGTTTATTTCTAGGCTACTGGACAATATTAAAAATGTGTGAGCGATACAAATATAGTTTGTTATGACCATGTGTATCTATGTGTTGGAGGTCTACATGTTTCAACCCGTTAACGGAAGTTGCCGGGTTTTCTTCAGGACCAAGGAAAATGGGTGGTCAGAGCACACTAACACTCTGCCAGTCCTAGATTCCTTTTGAACTACTGACAAAATATGCAGTAGAACAATCTCTCAAAAAATGTGTGAGAGAGAATAAAAGACCTGTGAAAGAAGAATAGAACAATTGTTACCAGCCTGTAACGTCGTGCAGTGCTGTCTCAAGTGTCTTTCACTCTGTGCCAAACCCATTCTGATCTCATAACGAGCTAGACGTGCACCATGGTGAAAAAATAATACCAGTGGCATTGGTGTGATCAAATCATGCTGGCCCGCCTATCAGATAGTGGTGGGCTGTGTGAACAAGGTAATAATACTACCTCGTATGTTCCACGGATAATGGTGCGTGACTCGATTGTGTTCACTTGTACACCTATCGAATGGTGGTCGTGCATCTGTCGGATGGTAGTGTGCACGGTGATCGAGGTATCTAGATAGCATTACTTAATGCGTGACTCAACCATGTTCATTTGCACACCTATCAAGTAGTGATGTGCACAGTGGTTAATATATCGTTATACAAATAAGCCTCTTGCACTCAGTAGATTCATTTGGGCGTGGCTCAATGGTGCTCACTTGCAGTACAGTGAGCGAATAACGACGTGAAAAATACATGTCCTTTTACATATCACTGACAGACAAGACTCACAAAACGTGTAAACACACAAGAAAGAGACCTAAGGGTGGGAAAACTCACTCCTGTATTAAGGTCTCTGGGCTTCACGGGGTGGGGTGGGAGAGTTGGCCTCTGGTAGGGACATATTCTGTATTTTAGGAAAAAGGGAAACAAAGGTCATAAGATACCCTCGAAGCGCCTTCGCGCTGAAAAATGACTCACAGGATGTAGTCAATCGATTTTCTTAGCAGGAAAGGTACTTACAGTATGCCAGGAAAGAGCGTAGCCGATTACCTACATGCCTCTCGTGTAGCCACCCCGCGCTGAAGTTGCGAGCGCCGTGGCTATTTGAAACGAGGAACGGCATATCCGGGGGGCGGAGTCACGTCATTGAGGCAGGGCGTGAACCTTACTACGGAACGCGTCCGGGGCCAGATGCAGTGGTTGCTAAGCAACTGGTCACAACAGTTGATCCGAATGGCATAGGTTCGGGTCCCGGGGTCGGAGTTACTCCAAGGAACACAATTCTAGATTAGTTCCTTGGGAGGGCATAAGAAATTACAAAACTCGGATAGTTTATGTGAACTGGCTGGGATCAGTATTAGGTTAATTACAGAAAAAGGAATTAGGGAAAGTTCTAATCATGCACAGGGACTCGTACTGTGCCAAGTGCCAAAGGGTTTAAGGCTAGATGTTATAGTGGTGTACTAGTTCTTAAGGGGTCTCAAACAGGTAGCTAATTCAGGAGTTTCCTGAGTGGAGGGGTCAAATGACTGTGGCCCATGGGATGTTTTTAAATCAAGAGGTCAATGGACTTCAGTTGAGTGATCAATTCAGGAGATTCCTGAGTGAAGGGGTCAGAGGACTGTGGCCCATGGGATGTTATCGTTGAGCCCTACAATATGGGTGGACAGTCTGTAGACCCATCTTTGCTCCTTTTCATACAATCTTTTTTGTACGTTGGGTCCTGATGTCACTTGCTCAATGATTGTCCATACCATATCTTAGGTGTATGGTTTTTTTCGATGAAGTGGTCAGTCAGCTTCGTCGCATTCTTCTTGCACCTGATGGTGCTGCGATGCTCACTTATTCGCTGTTTTATTTTTCTGGTCGTCATTCCGATATACTGTTTTTTGCAGATACATTCAATCAAATAGACCACATTGCAACTGTTACAGTTAGTGTGGGAAACCTGTTTCCACACTTTTCCAGGTTCAATATCCAGTGTCTTGGTATTCCTTGTTAGGTGGCAAACACTACAGTTACCACACCGATAGTGTCCAGTTACTTTTGGCATACCCCATGCTTCAGAAATAGTCACATTTACATCTGCTTTTTTTGCTCTTGGTCTGGTGTTTACCAAGCTGTCTTTCAAACTGCGTTGTTTTTTGAATGAAAACAGAGGTTTCTCCCAGTGCAGATTACCTGTGTTTAGGATTGACCAATGTTTGTTAATGCTCCGTGTGACTTGATTTGAAATGGCATTATATGTGGTAACGCAGGTCAAAGGTATGTTTTCCTCAGAAGTCGGTTTCTTTTCCAGGAGGGCCTCTCTCGGTTGATTCCTGGCACGCTTTTGACACTTGTTGATAATCTTGGTAGGATAACCACGCGTTACTAATTTGTTCGTGAGATCGGTAGCTTGCTCCTTGTATTCTGATAATTTGCTACAGTTACGGCGTAGTCTCAAGAACTGCCCATACGGGAGGTTTTCTCTGAGTGGGCGGGGATGAAAACTTTCGAACCTTAACAGATTATTCTTCGCGGTGGGTTTGTAATGCGT
This sequence comes from Lissotriton helveticus, assembly GCF_964261635.1. Lineage (NCBI taxonomy): Eukaryota > Metazoa > Chordata > Amphibia > Caudata > Salamandridae > Lissotriton > Lissotriton helveticus. Next base: position 488,953,497 of record NC_136068.1, read on the forward strand.
TCGAGTCTCCAGATGATCGTCCTCCTTGGTGATTACGACATCCAGGAATATTAGTTCCTTGCTGTCAAAGCAGTGGGTGAACTTGAGATTTTGGTCACAGGTGTTTATCCAGGTGATAAACTCATGGAGCTTGTCAGTAGGTCCTTCCCATATTGCAAGGGCGTCGTCAATATAGCGTCACCAGAATTTTATGTTTTCTGCAAATGGGTTTTGGAGGTCTAGAATGAATTTCTGTTCGAAGTTGTAAACGTATAGCCCTGCCACGCTTGGAGCAAAAACACTTCCCATGGAAGTACCCCCTACTTGAAGGTAGAGGGCGCCCTCAAACTCAAAATAGTTCCGTTTCAGTGCTAATTTGGCACATTCCAGAATGAATGCCCTAGGTGTGCTAAATGACCAGGTGGTGTTATTCAGTGTATCCTCCAGGACTGTTATTGTGTCATCCTGTGGTATACTTGTGTATAGGCTTTCAATGTCAAAGCTCAATAGGAGTGTATCCTCATTCACTGTTATGTCCTGCAGTAGATTTAACAGACTTTTTGTGTCCTGTAGATAAGTCGAGGTGTTCTGGACAATAGTTTTGAGGAAGAAGTCACAGAATCTAGACAGTGGCTCTAGTAAGGAACCAATGCCTGACACGATCGGACGTCCAGGGGGCGGTAATCTACCTTTATGCATCTTCGGTAGTATGTAGAAATATGGTACTCTGTTGTCAGTAGTACATAGATAGTCCGCTTCCTGTTTGGATATTCTTCCAGAAGCCTCTGCACTTTCAACCAGTTGCAAAATTTCTGATTTCAGTTCAACTGTGGGGTCTGATGTCAGATTCTGATAATTCTTTTTGTCACTCAGTAGGCGTAAGCACTCCTCCCGGTAAGTGTCAATGTCCATTACCACTAGGCCACCGCCTTTGTCAGCGGGCTTGATGATGATATTTTCACAAGCCCGCAGGTCAGATATTGCTTTTTGTTCAGCATGACTCGTGTTTCTGAACTGTGATGTAGCTTCCATCATTTCAACATCGTTGTAAATCGCCTGTTCAAAGGTGATTAGTTCTACAGGGACGGTGTGGGTTGGTGGAGTAAATGAGGATTTTGTCCTCAATCCACTCTCATTAGGTATTTCAGGCCCTTCGGAATTTCCTTGCTTTTCAAAAAAGGCCTTAAGTCTTAATTTTCTAAAAAAGCCGGCAAGTTCACAGTGCAGTTGGAATTTATCCAGACGTGCTGTGGGGACAAAGCCGAGGCCTTTGTTAAGAACACTTTCTTCAATTTCTGACAAAGGTCTAGTTGAGAGGTTTGTTACTAAGGTCTCGTGTTGCTTGTCCCTGCTTTGCTCCTGGTTTGTCCGCTCACTGGGTCTTCCTCCTCCCAGTGTACTTGATTTTGTTGTCTTCTTCTTCCTTTTCCCCGCCTGCCCCTGGCTAAAAAAGGAGGCCGAAATTGGTTTTGTTGATAGGGGGGTGGTTGGAAGTGCGGCTGGAAGGGCGGTTGCCATCCATACATTGGGAAGTGAGGTGGCGGTTGGTTGTAGTGGCCTTGAAACATAGCTGGATCGAATTGTGGCCATAGGTTTTGGGTTCTATACCCGCCCCTGGGTTTTTGTTTGGCACTATTTGTGCTTGATCCACTGCTATTATTGGATGAGTTGCTGGCAACATCCGAGTCAGGTGTTGGTTTTGCTTGACTCACAAAATCTGGATCAGAATATGGGTAAGTTTTAACGAAAGAGAAACGTTTAAGGTCTTTTTGAAATTTTGTCACCTTTTGCTGCGTCAGGTTTTCTCTATATTCGTTTATCTCTTTATTAATTTCTTCCAGTTTTTTCTTGTATCCTGTAATGCTTGTTTTTATATGAGTCTCCGTTTTTTGGATTTCAATTAGTATTGCTTCAGACAGTCTCAATGCAGTCTTCAGGATCAACATGATCCAGTCGTGTGTGCAGTGCCATGCAATTAAGGCCCAGTCTTTCCTGAAAGTAGCATCATCTAGGAAGATGCGCGGTGCATTAGTTACCAGAAGCCCCTTAGGGGCCATGTTGTTCGTCACGTATTCCTTTAGGATAGTCCCGTGCAGTATAGTTCTTATTCTGTTCCTTTTCATTTCAGACAGTTTATCCCAGTCACTAGTCTGTGAGATGGTCTGTGATATGTTTGCATCGGCGAAGCCAGAGATTTCGCCTAGGATGGCATCAATTTCCTCGGTAGAATATGTAAGGCCATGATTTTCTCCCATCGTGAGACTTGTGTGTGAGTAGGTTATGTGGGTATAGTCAAGGATGGAGAAGGACTGCTCTCGCAGCTGTGCGCTGCCAAGATATAGATAAACACAAGAGAGAGTAAGGGAATTGGTTCACAGCTAGTGTGAATGGGGAGTACTCCTAGTCCCCAGTCTAACTATCAATAAACATAAGAGGAGTATCACCTGGGAAAGCTCGAAGGAGCGATCTGGGTAGGCAAAAAGATGGATGAGAAGCAATTCCTTCTTGGATTATAATAAACCCCTCACTCACCAACCTGGTTGGTGACATGCTTCATCATCGGGGTCCACCCTGAAAGCCGAATGCCATCAGGGTGTGCTTCGACACCTGAACTACAGTGGAGCGGGTTATTGTGTGTGAAAGGTGCAGAAAAAAAGGGTTAAAAATTGTCCTGGTATGACTATGAAGAATAAAGTTTATTTCTAGGCTACTGGACAATATTAAAAATGTGTGAGCGATACAAATATAGTTTGTTATGACCATGTGTATCTATGTGTTGGAGGTCTACATGTTTCAACCCGTTAACGGAAGTTGCCGGGTTTTCTTCAGGACCAAGGAAAATGGGTGGTCAGAGCACACTAACACTCTGCCAGTCCTAGATTCCTTTTGAACTACTGACAAAATATGCAGTAGAACAATCTCTCAAAAAATGTGTGAGAGAGAATAAAAGACCTGTGAAAGAAGAATAGAACAATTGTTACCAGCCTGTAACGTCGTGCAGTGCTGTCTCAAGTGTCTTTCACTCTGTGCCAAACCCATTCTGATCTCATAACGAGCTAGACGTGCACAATGGTGAAAAAATAATACCAGTGGCATTGGTGTGATCAAATCATGCTGGCCCGCCTATCAGATAGTGGTGGGCTGTGTGAACAAGGTAATAATGCTACCTCGTATGTTCCACGGATAATGGTGCGTGACTCGATTGTGTTCACTTGTACACCTATCGAATGGTGGTCGTGCATCTGTCGGATGGTAGTGTGCACGGTGATCGAGGTATCTAGATAGCATTACTTAATGCGTGACTCAACCATGTTCATTTGCACACCTATCAAGTAGTGATGTGCACAGTGGTTAATATATCGTTATACAAATAAGCCTCTTGCACTCAGTAGATTCATTTGGGCGTGGCTCAATGGTGCTCACTTGCAGTACAGTGAGCGAATAACGACGTGAAAAATACATGTCCTTTTACATATCACTGACAGACAAGACTCACAAAACGTGTAAACACACAAGAAAGAGACCTAAGGGTGGGAAAACTCACTCCTGTATTAAGGTCTCTGGGCTTCACGGGGTGGGGTGGGAGAGTTGGCCTCTGGTAGGGACATATTCTGTATTTTAGGAAAAGGGGAAACAAAGGTCATAAGATACCCTCGAAGCGCCTTCGCGCTGAAAAATGACTCACAGGATGTAGTCAATCGATTTTCTTAGCAGGAAAGGTACTTACAGTATGCCAGGAAAGAGCGTAGCCGATTACCTACATGCCTCTCGTGTAGCCACCCCGCGCTGAAGTTGCGAGCGCCGTGGCTATTTGAAACGAGGAACGGCATATCCGGGGGGCGGAGTCACGTCATTGAGGCAGGGCGTGAACCTTACTACGGAACGCGTCCGGGGCCAGATGCAGTGGTTGCTAAGCAACTGGTCACAACAGTTGATCCGAATGGCATAGGTTCGGGTCCCGGGGTCGGAGTTACTCCAAGGAACACAATTCTAGATTAGTTCCTTGTGAGGGCATAAGAAATTACAAAACTCGGATAGTTTATGTGAACTGGCTGGGATCAGGATTACGTTATTTACAGAAAAAGGAATTAGGGAAAGTTCTAATCATGCACAGGGACTCGTACTGTGCCAAGTGCCAAAGGGTTTAAGGCTAGATGTTATAGTGGTGTACTAGTTCTTAAGGGGTCTCAAACAGGTAGCTAATTCAGGAGTTTCCTGAGTGGAGGGGTCAAATGACTGTGGCCCATGGGATGTTTTTAAATCAAGAGGTCAATGGACTTCAGTTGAGTGATCAATTCAGGAGATTCCTGAGTGAAGGGGTCAGAGGACTGTGGCCCATGGGATGTTATCGTTGAGCCCTACAATATGGGTGGACAGTCTGTAGACCCATCTTTGCTCCTTTTCATACAATCTTTTTTGTACGTTGGGTCCTGATGTCACTTGCTCAATGATTGTCCATACCATATCATTAGGTGTATGGGTTTTTTCAATGAAGTGGTCAGTCAGCTTCGTCGCATTCTTCTTGCACCTGATGGTGCTGCGATGCTCACTTATTCGCTGTTTTATTTTTCTGGTCGTCATTCCGATATACTGTTTTTTGCAGATACATTCAATCAAATAGACCACATTGCAACTGTTACAGTTAGTGTGGGAAACCTGTTTCCACACTTTTCCAGGTTCAATATCCAGTGTCTTGGTATTCCTTGTTAGGTGGCAAACACTACAGTTACCACACCGATAGTGTCCAGTTACTTTTGGCATACCCCATGCTTCAGAAATAGTCACATTTACATCTGCTTTTTTTGCTCTTGGTCTGGTGTTTACCAAGCTGTCTTTCAAACTGCGTTGTTTTTTGAATGAAAACAGAGGTTTCTCCCAGTGCAGATTACCTGTGTTTAGGATTGACCAATGTTTGTTAATGCTCCGTGTGACTTGATTTGAAATGGCATTATATGTGGTAACGCAGGTCAAAGGTATGTTTTCCTCAGAAGTCGGTTTCTTTTCCAGGAGGGCCTCTCTCGGTTGATTCCTGGCACGCTTTTGACACTTGTTGATAATCTTGGTAGGATAACCACGCGTTACTAATTTGTTAGTGAGATCGGTAGCTTGCTCCTTGTATTCTGATAATTTGCTACAGTTACGGCGTAGTCTCAAGAACTGCCCATACGGGAGGTTTTCTCTGCGTGGGCGGGGATGAAAACTTTTGAACCTTAACAGATTATTCTTCGTGGTGGGTTTGTAATGCGTTCGAGTCTCCAGATGATCGTCCTCCTTGGGATTACGACATCCAGGAATATTAGTTCCTTGCTGTCAAAGCAGTGGGTGAACTTGAGATTTTGGTCACAGGTGTTTATCCAGGTGATAAACTCATGGAGCTTGTCAGTAGGTCCTTCCCATATTGCAAGGACGTCTTTGGTCAATCCTAAACACAGGTAATCTGCACTGGGAGAAACCTCAGTTTTCATTCAAAAAACAACGCAGTTTGAAAGACAGCTTGGTAAACACCAGACCAAGAGCAAAAAAAGCAGATGTAAAAGTGACTATTTCTGAAGCATGGGGTATGCCAAAAGTAACTGGACACTATCGGTGTGGTAACTGTAGTGTTTGCCACCTAACAAGGAATACCAAGACACTGGATATTGAACCTGGAAAAGTGTGGAAACAGGTTTCCCACACTAACTGTAACAGTTGCAATGTGGTCTATTTGATTGAATGTATCTGCAAAAAACAGTATATCGGAATGACGACCAGAAAAATGAAACAGCGAATAAGTGAGCATCGCAGCACCATCAGGTGCAAGAAGAATGCGACGAAGCTGACTGACCACTTCATCGAAAAAAAACATACACCTAATGATATGGTATGGACAATCATTGAGCAAGTGACATCAGGACCCAACGTACAAAAAAGATTGTATGAAAAGGAGCAAAGATGGGTCTACAGACTGTCCACCCATATTGTAGGGCTCAACGATAACATCCCATGGGCCACAGTCCTCTGACCCCTTCACTCAGGAATCTCCTGAATTGATCACTCAAATGAAGTCCATTGACCTCTTGATTTAAAAACATCCCATGGGCCACAGTCATTTGACCCCTCCACTCAGGAAACTCCTGAATTAGCTACCTGTTTGAGACCCCTTAAGAACTAGTACACCACTATAACATCTAGCCTTAAACCCTTTGGCACTTGGCACAGTACGAGTCCCTGTGCATGATTAGAACTTTCCCTAATTCCTTTTTCTGTAAATAACGTAATCCTGATCCCAGCCAGTTCACATAAACTATCCGAGTTTTGTAATTTCTTATGCCCTCACAAGGAACTAATCTAGAATTGTGTTCCTTGGAGTAACTCCGACCCCGGGACCCGAACCTATGCCATTCGGATCAACTGTTGTGACCAGTTGCTTAGCAACCACTGCATCTGGCCCCGGACACGTTCCGTAGTAAGGTTCACGCCCTGCCTCAATGACGTGACTCCGCCCCCCGGATATGCCGTTCCTCGTTTCAAATAGCCACGGCGCTCGCAACTTCAGCGCGGGGTGGCTACACGAGAGGCATGTAGGTAATCGGCTACGGTCTTTCCTGGCATACTGTAAGTACCTTTCCTGCTAAGAAAATCGATTGACTACATCCTGTGAGTCATTTTTCAGCGCGAAGGCGCTTCGAGGGTATCTTATGACCTTTGTTTCCCCTTTTCCTAAAATACAGAATATGTCCCTACCAGAGGCCAACTCTCCCACCCCACCCCGTGAAGCCCAGAGACCTTAATACAGGAGTGAGTTTTCCCACCCTTAGGTCTCTTTCTTGTGTGTTTACACGTTTTGTGAGTCTTGTCTGTCAGTGATATGTAAAAGGACATGTATTTTTCACGTCGTTATTCGCTCACTGTACTGCAAGTGAGCACCATTGAGCCACGCCCAAATGAATCTACTGAGTGCAAGAGGCTTATTTGTATAACGATATATTAACCACTGTGCACATCACTACTTGATAGGTGTGCAAATGAACATGGTTGAGTCACGCATTAAGTAATGCTATCTAGATACCTCGATCACCGTGCACACTACCATCCGACAGATGCACGACCACCATTCGATAGGTGTACAAGTGAACACAATCGAGTCACGCACCATTATCCGTGGAACATACGAGGTAGTATTATTACCTTGTTCACACAGCCCACCACTATCTGATAGGCGGGCCAGCATGATTTGATCACACCAATGCCACTGGTATTATTTTTTCACCATTGTGCACGTCTAGCTCGTTATGAGATCAGAATGGGTTTGGCACAGAGTGAAAGGCACTTGAGACAGCACTGCACGACGTTACAGGCTGGTAACAATTGTTCTATTCTTCTTTCACAGGTCTTTTATTCTCTCTCACACATTTTTTGAGAGATTGTTCTACTGCATATTTTGTCAGTAGTTCAAAAGGAATCTAGGACTGGCAGAGTGTTAGTGTGCTCTGACCACCCATTTTCCTTGGTCCTGAAGAAAACCCGGCAACTTCCGTTAACGGGTTGAAACATGTAGACCTCCAACACATAGATACACATGGTCATAACAAACTATATTTGTATCGCTCACACATTTTTAATATTGTCCAGTAGCCTAGAAATAAACTTTATTCTTCATAGTCATACCAGGACAATTTTTAACCCTTTTTTTCTGCACCTTTCACACACAATAACCCGCTCCACTGTAGTTCAGGTGTCGAAGCACACCCTGATGGCATTCGGCTTTCAGGGTGGACCCCGATGATGAAGCATGTCACCAACCAGGTTGGTGAGTGAGGGGTTTATTATAATCCAAGAAGGACTTGCTTCTCATCCATCTTTTTGCCTACCCAGATCGCTCCTTCGAGCTTTCCCAGGTGATACTCCTCTTATGTTTATTGATAGTTAGACTGGGGACTAGGAGTAATCCCCGTTCACACTAGCTGTGAACCAATTCCCTTACTCTCTCTTGTGTTTATCTATATCTTGGCAGCGCACAGCTGCGAGAGCAGTCCTTCTCCATCCTTGACTATACCCACATAACCTACTCACACACAAGTCTCACGATGGGAGAAAATCATGGCCTTACATATTCTACCGAGGAAATTGATGCCATCCTAGGCGAAATCTCTGGCTTCGCCGATGCAAACATATCACAGACCATCTCACAGACTAGTGACTGGGATAAACTGTCTGAAATGAAAAGGAACAGAATAAGAACTATACTGCACGGGACTATCCTAAAGGAATACGTGACGAACAACATGGCCCCTAAGGGGCTTCTGGTAACTAATGCACCGGGCATCTTCCTAGATGATGCTACTTTCAGGAAAGACTGGGCCTTAATTGCATGGCACTGCACACACGACTGGATCATGTTGATCCTGAAGACTGCATTGAGACTGTCTGAAGCAATACTAATTGAAATCCAAAAAACGGAGCCTCATATAAAAACAAGCATCACAGGATACAAGAAAAAACTGGAAGAAATTAATAAAGAGATAAACGAATATAGAGAAAACCTGACGCAGCAAAAGGTGACAAAATTTCAAAAAGACCTTAAACGTTTCTCTTTCGTTAAAACTTACCCATATTCTGATCCAGATTTTGTGAGTCAAGCAAAACCAACACCTGACTCGGATGTTGCCAGCAACTCATCCAATAATAGCAGTGGATCAAGCACAAATAGTGCCAAACAAAAACCCAGGGGCGGGTATAGAACCCAAAACCAATGGCCACAATTCGATCCAGCTATGTTTCAAGGCCACTACAACCAACCGCCTCCTCACTTCCCAATGTATGGATGGCAACCGCCCTTCCAGCCGCACTTCCAACCACCCCCCTATCAACAAAACCAATTTCGGCCTCCTTTTTTAGCCAGGGGCAGGCGGGGAAAAGGAAGAAGAAGACAACAAAATCAAGTACACTGGGAGGAGGAAGACCCAGTGAGCGGACAAACCAGGAGCAAAGCAGGGACAAGCAACACGAGACCTTAGTAACAAACCTCTCAACTAGACCTTTGTCAGAAATTGAAGAAAGTGTTCTTAACAAAGGCCTCGGCTTTGTCCCCACAGCACGTCTGGATAAATTCCAACTGCACTGTGAACTTGCCGGCTTTTTTAGAAAATTAAGACTTAAGGCCTTTTTTGAAAAGCAAGGAAATTCCGAAGGGCCTGAATTACCTTATGAGAGTGGATTGAGGACAAAATCCTCATTTACTCCACCAACCCACACCGTCCCTGTAGAACTAATCACCTTTGAACAGGCGATTTACAACGATGTTGAAAAGATGGAAGCTACATCACAGTTCAGAAACACGAGTCATGCTGAACAAAAAGCAATATCTGACCTGCGGGCTTGTGAAAATATCATCATCAAGCCCGCTGACAAAGGCGGTGGCCTAGTGGTAATGGACATTGAAACTTACCGGGAGGAGTGCTTACGCCTACTGAGTGACAAAAAGAATTATCAGAATCTGACATCAGACCCCACAGTTGAACTGAAATCAGAAATTTTGCAACTGGTTGAAAGTGCAGAGGCTTTTGGAAGAATATCCAAACAGGAAGCGGACTATCTATGTACGACTGACAACAGAGTACCATATTTCTACATACTACCGAAGATGCATAAAGGTAGATTACCGCCCCCTGGACGTCCGATCGTGTCAGGCATTGGTTCCTTACTAGAGCCACTGTCTAGATTCTGTGACTTCTTCCTCAAAACTATTGTCCAGAACACCTCGACTTATCTACAGGACACAAAAAGTCTGTTAAATCTACTGCAGGACATAACAGTGAATGAGGATACACTCCTATTGAGCTTTGACATTGAAAGCCTATACACAAGTATACCACAGGATGACACAATAACAGTCCTGGAGGATACACTGAATAACACCACCTGGTCATTTAGCACACCTAGGGCATTCATTCTGGAATGTGCCAAATTAGCACTGAAACGGAACTATTTTGAGTTTGAGGGCGCCCTCTACCTTCAAGTAGGGGGTACTTCCATGGGAAGTGTTTTTGCTCCAAGCGTGGCAGGGCTATACGTTTACAACTTCGAACAGAAATTCATTCTAGACCGCCAAAACCCATTTGCAGAAAACATAAAATTCTGGTGACGCTATATTGACGACGTCCTTGCAATATGGGAAGGACCTACTGACAAGCTCCATGAGTTTATCACCTGGATAAACACCTGTGACTAAAATCTCAAGTTCACCCACTGCTTTGACAGCAAGGAACTAATATTCCTGGATGTCGTAATCACCAAGGAGGACGATCATCTGGAGACTCGAACGCATTACAAACCCACCGCGAAGAATAATCTGTCAAGGTTCGAGAGTTTTCATCCCCGCCCACTCAGAGAAAACCTCCCGTATGGGCAGTTCTTGAGACTACGCCGTAACTGTAGCAAATTATCAGAATACAAGGAGCAAGCTACCGATCTCACTAACAAATTAGTAATGCGTGGTTATCCTACCAAGATTATCAACAAGTGTCAAAAGCGTGCCAGGAATCAACCGAGAGAGGCCCTCCTGGAAAAGAAACCGACTTCTGAGGAAAACATACCTTTGACCTGCGTTACCACATATAATGCCATTTCAAATCAAGTCACACGGAGCATTAACAAACATTGGTCAATCCTAAACACAGGTAATCTGCACTGGGAGAAACCTCTGTTTTCATTCAAAAAACAACGCAGTTTGAAAGACAGCTTGGTAAACACCAGACCAAGAGCAAAAAAAGCAGATGTAAATGTGACTATTTCTGAAGCATGGGGTATGCCAAAAGTAACTGGACACTATCGGTGTGGTAACTGTAGTGTTTGCCACCTAACAAGGAATACCAAGACACTGGATATTGAACCTGGAAAAGTGTGGAAACAGGTTTCCCACACTAACTGTAACAGTTGCAATGTGGTCTATTTGATTGAATGTATCTGCAAAAAACAGTATATCGGAATGACGACCAGAAAAATAAAACAGCGAATAAGTGAGCATCGCAGCACCATCAGGTGCAAGAAGAATGCGACGAAGCTGACTGACCACTTCATCGAAAAAAAACATACACCTAATGATATGGTATGGACAATCATTGAGCAAGTGACATCAGGACCCAGCGTACAAAAAAGATTGTATGAAAAGGAGCAAAGATGGGTCTACAGACTGTCCACCCATATTGTAGGGCTCAACGATAACATCCCATGGGCCACAGTCCTCTGACCCCTTCACTCAGGAATCTCCTGAATTGATCACTCAAATGAAGTCCATTGACCTCTTGATTTAAAAACATCCCATGGGCCACAGTCATTTGACCCCTCCACTCAGGAAACTCCTGAATTAGCTACCTGTTTGAGACCCCTTAAGAACTAGTACACCACTATAACATCTAGCCTTAAACCCTTTGGCACTTGGCACAGTACGAGTCCCTGTGCATGATTAGAACTTTCCCTAATTCCTTTTTCTGTAATTAACCTAATACTGATCCCAGCCAGTTCACATAAACTATCCGAGTTTTGTAATTTCTTATGCCCTCACAAGGAACTAATCTAGAATTGTGTTCCTTGGAGTAACTCCGACCCCGGGACCCGAACCTATGCCATTCGGATCAACTGTTGTAACCAGTTGCTTAGCAACCACTGCATCTGGCCCCGGACGCGTTCCGTAGTAAGGTTCACGCCCTGCCTCAATGACGTGACTCCGCCCCCTGGATATGCCGTTCCTCGTTTCAAATAGCCACGGCGCTCGCAACTTCAGCGCGGGGTGGCTACACGAGAGGCATGTAGGTAATCGGCTACGGTCTTTCCTGGCATACTGTAAGTACCTTTCCTGCTAAGAAAATCGATTGACTACATCCTGTGAGTCATTTTTCAGCGCGAAGGCGCTTCGAGGGTATCTTATGACCTTTGTTTCCCCTTTTCCTAAAATACAGAATATGTCCCTACCAGATGCCAACTCTCCCACCCCACCCCGTGAAGCCCAGAGACCTTAATACAGGAGTGAGTTTTCCCACCCTTAGGTCTCTTTCTTGTGTGTTTACACGTTTTGTGAGTCTTGTCTGTCAGTGATATGTAAAAGGACATGTATTTTTCACGTCGTTATTCGCTCACTGTACTGCAAGTGAGCACCATTGAGCCACGCCCAAATGAATCTACTGAGTGCAAGAGGCTTATTTGTATAACGATATATTAACCACTGTGCACATCACTACTTGATAGGTGTGCAAATGAACATGGTTGAGTCACGCATTAAGTAATGCTATCTAGATACCTCGATCACCGTGCACACTACCATCCGACAGATGCACGGCCACCATTCGATAGGTGTACAAGTGAACACAATCGAGTCACGCACCATTATCCGTGGAACATACGAGGTAGTATTATTACCTTGTTCACACAGCCCACCACTATCTGATAGGTGGGCCAGCATGATTTGATCACACCAATGCCACTGGTATTATTTTTTCACCATTGTGCACGTCTAGCTCGTTATGAGATCAGAATGGGTTTGGCACAGAGTGAAAGACACTTGAGACAGCACTGCACGACGTTACAGGCTGGTAACAATTGTTCTATTCTTCTTTCACAGGTCTTTTATTCTCTCTCACACATTTTTTGAGAGATTGTTCTACTGCATATTTTGTCAGTAGTTCAAAAGGAATCTAGGACTGGCAGAGTGTTAGTGTGCTCTGACCACCCATTTTCCTTGGTCCTGAAGAAAACCCGGCAACTTCCGTTAACGGGTTGAAACATGTAGACCTCCAACACATAGATACACATGGTCATAACAAACTATATTTGTATCGCTCACACATTTTTAATATTGTCCAGTAGCCTAGAAATAAACTTTATTCTTCATAGTCATACCAGGACAATTTTTAACCCTTTTTTTCTGCACCTTTCACACACAATAACCCGCTCCACTGTAGTTCAGGTGTCGAAGCACACCCTGATGGCATTCGGCTTTCAGGGTGGACCCCGATGATGAAGCATGTCACCAACCAGGTTGGTGAGTGAGGGGTTTATTATAATCCAAGAAGGACTTGCTTCTCATCCATCTTTTTGCCTACCCAGATCGCTCCTTCGAGCTTTCCCAGGTGATACTCCTCTTATGTTTATTGATAGTTAGACTGGGGACTAGGAGTACTCCCCGTTCACACTAGCTGTGAACCAATTCCCTTACTCTCTCTTGTGTTTATCTATATCTTGGCAGCGCACAGCTGCGAGAGCAGTCCTTCTCCATCCTTGACTATACCCACATAACCTACTCACACACAAGTCTCACGATGGGAGAAAATCATGGCCTTACATATTCTACCGAGGAAATTGATGCCATCCTAGGCGAAATCTCTGGCTTCGCCGATGCAAACATATCACAGACCATCTCACAGACTAGTGACTGGGATAAACTGTCTGAAATGAAAAGGAACAGAATAAGAACTATACTGCACGGGACTATCCTAAAGGAATACGTGACGAACAACATGGCCCCTAAGGGGCTTCTGGTAACTAATGCACCGCGCATCTTCCTAGATGATGCTACTTTCAGGAAAGACTGGGCCTTAATTGCATGGCACTGCACACACGACTGGATCATGTTGATCCTGAAGACTGCATTGAGACTGTCTGAAGCAATACTAATTGAAATCCAAAAAACGGAGACTCATATAAAAACAAGCATCACAGGATACAAGAAAAAACTGGAAGAAATTAATAAAGAGATAAACGAATATAGAGAAAACCTGACGCAGCAAAAGGTGACAAAATTTCAAAAAGACCTTAAACGTTTCTCTTTCGTTAAAACTTACCCATATTCTGATCCAGATTTTGTGAGTCAAGCAAAACCAACACCTGACTCGGATGTTGCCAGCAACTCATCCAATAATAGCAGTAGATCAAGCACAAATAGTGCCAAACAAAAACCCAGGGGCGGGTATAGAACCCAAAACCAATGGCCACAATTCGATCCAGCTATGTTTCAAGGCCACTACAACCAACCGCCACCTCACTTCCCAATGTATGGATGGCAACCGCCCTTCCAGCCGCACTTCCAACCACCCCCCTATCAACAAAACCAATTTCGGCCTCCTTTTTTAGCCAGGGGCAGGCGGGGAAAAGGAAGAAGAAGACAACAAAATCAAGTACACTGGGAGGAGGAAGACCCAGTGAGCGGACAAACCAGGAGCAAAGCAGGGACAAGCAACACGAGACCTTAGTAACAAACCTCTCAACTAGACCTTTGTCAGAAATTGAAGAAAGTGTTCTTAACAAAGGCCTCGGCTTTGTCCCCACAGCACGTCTGGATAAATTCCAACTGCACTGTGAACTTGCCGGCTTTTTTAGAAAATTAAGACTTAAGGCCTTTTTTGAAAAGCAAGGAAATTCCGAAGGGCCTGAATTACCTTATGAGAGTGGATTGAGGACAAAATCCTCATTTACTCCACCAACCCACACCGTCCCTGTAGAACTAATCACCTTTGAACAGGCGATTTACAACGATGTTGAAAAGATGGAAGCTACATCACAGTTCAGAAACACGAGTCATGCTGAACAAAAAGCAATATCTGACTTGCGGGCTTGTGAAAATATCATCATCAAGCCCGCTGACAAAGGCGGTGGCCTAGTGGTAATGGACATTGACACTTACCGGGAGGAGTGCTTACGCCTACTGAGTGACAAAAAGAATTATCAGAATCTGACATCAGACCCCACAGTTGAACTGAAATCAGAAATTTTGCAACTGGTTGAAAGTGCAGAGGCTTCTGGAAGAATATCCAGACAGGAAGCGGACTATCTATGTACTACTGACAACAGAGTACCATATTTCTACATACTACCGAAGATGCATAAAGGTAGATTACCGCCCCCTGGACGTCCGATCGTGTCAGGCATTGGTTCCTTACTAGAGCCACTGTCTAGATTCTGTGACTTCTTCCTCAAAACTATTGTCCAGAACACCTCGACTTATCTACAGGACACAAAAAGTCTGTTAAATCTACTGCAGGACATAACAGTGAATGAGGATACACTCCTATTGAGCTTTGACATTGAAAGCCTATACACAAGTATACCACAGGATGACACAATAACAGTCCTGGAGGATACACTGAATAACACCACCTGGTCATTTAGCACACCTAGGGCATTCATTCTGGAATGTGCCAAATTAGCACTGAAACAGAACTATTTTGAGTTTGAGGGCGCCCTCTACCTTCAAGTAGGGGGTACTTCCATGGGAAGTGTTTTTGCTCCAAGCGTGGCAGGGCTATACGTTTACAACTTCGAACAGAAATTCATTCTAGACCGCCAAAACCCATTTGCAGAAAACATAAAATTCTGGTGACGCTATATTGACGACGTCCTTGCAATATGGGAAGGACCTACTGACAAGCTCCATGAGTTTATCACCTGGATAAACACCTGTGACCAAAATCTCAAGTTCACCCACTGCTTTGACAGCAAGGAACTAATATTCCTGGATGTCGTAATCACCAAGGAGGACGATCATCTGGAGACTCGAACGCATTACAAACCCACCGCGAAGAATAATCTGTTAAGGTTCGAAAGTTTTCATCCCCGCCCACTCAGAGAAAACCTCCCGTATGGGCAGTTCTTGAGACTACGCCGTAACTGTAGCAAATTATCAGAATACAAGGAGCAAGCTACCGATCTCACTAACAAATTAGTAACGCGTGGTTATCCTACCAAGATTATCAACAAGTGTCAAAAGCGTGCCAGGAATCAACCGAGAGAGGCCCTCCTGGAAAAGAAACCGACTTCTGAGGAAAACATACCTTTGACCTGCGTTACCACATATAATGCCATTTCAAATCAAGTCACACGGAGCATTAACAAACATTGGTCAATCCTAAACACAGGTAATCTGCACTGGGAGAAACCTCTGTTTTCATTCAAAAAACAGAGCAGTTTGAAAGACAGCTTGGTAAACACCAGACCAAAAGCAAAAAAAGCAGATGTAAATGTGACTATTTCTGAAGCATGGGGTATGCCAAAAGTAACTGGACACTATCGGTGTGGTAACTGTAGTGTTTGCCACCTAACAAGGAATACCAAGACACTGGATATTGAACCTGGAAAAGTGTGGAAACAGGTTTCCCACACTAACTGTAACAGTTGCAATGTGGTCTATTTGATTGAATGTATCTGCAAAAAACAGTATATCGGAATGACGACCAGAAAAATAAAACAGCGAATAAGTGAGCATCGCAGCACCATCAGGTGCAAGAAGAATGCGACGAAGCTGACTGACCACTTCATCGAAAAAAAACATATACCTAATGATATGGTATGGACAATCATTGAGCAAGTGACATCAGGACCCAACGTACAAAAAAGATTGTATGAAAAGGAGCAAAGATGGGTCTACAGACTGTCCACCCATATTGTAGGGCTCAACGATAACATCCCATGGGCCACAGTCCTCTGACCCCTTCACTCAGGAATCTCCTGAATTGATCACTCAACTGAAGTCCATTGACCTCTTGATTTAAAAACATCCCATGGGCCACAGTCATTTGACCCCTCCACTCAGGAAACTCCTGAATTAGCTACCTGTTTGAGACCCCTTAAGAACTAGTACACCACTATAACATCTAGCCTTAAACCCTTTGGCACTTGGCACAGTACGAGTCCCTGTGCATGATTAGAACTTTCCCTAATTCCTTTTTCTGTAAATAACGTAATCCTGATCCCAGCCAGTTCACATAAACTATCCGAGTTTTGTAATTTCTTATGCCCTCACAAGGAACTAATCTAGAATTGTGTTCCTTGGAGTAACTCCGACCCCGGGACCCGAACCTATGCCATTCGGATCAACTGTTGTGACCAGTTGCTTAGCAACCACTGCATCTGGCCCCGGACGCGTTCCGTAGTAAGGTTCACGCCCTGCCTCAATGACGTGACTCCGTCCCCCGGATATGCCGTTCCTCGTTTCAAATAGCCACGGCGCTCGCAACTTCAGCGCGGGGTGGCTACACGAGAGGCATGTAGGTAATCGGCTACGCTCTTTCCTGGCATACTGTAAGTACCTTTCCTGCTAAGAAAATCGATTGACTACATCCTGTGAGTCATTTTTCAGCGCGAAGGCGCTTCGAGGGTATCTTATGACTTTTGTTTCCCCTTTTCCTAAAATACAGAATATGTCCCTACCAGAGGCCCACTCTCCCACCCCACCCCGTGAAGCCCAGAGACCTTAATACAGGAGTGAGTTTTCCCACCCTTAGGTCTCTTTCTTGTGTGTTTACACGTTTTGTGAGTCTTGTCTGTCAGTGATATGTAAAAGGACATGTATTTTTCACGTCGTTATTCGCTCACTGTACTGCAAGTGAGCACCATTGAGCCACGCCCAAATGAATCTACTGAGTGCAAGAGGCTTATTTGTATAACGATATATTAACCACTGTGCACATCACTACTTGATAGGTGTGCAAATGAACATGGTTGAGTCACGCATTAAGTAATGCTATCTAGATACCTCGATCACCGTGCACACTACCATCCGACAGATGCACGACCACCATTCAATAGGTGTACAAGTGAACACAATCGAGTCACGCACCATTATCCGTGGAACATACAAGGTAGTATTATTACCTTGTTCACACAGCCCACCACTATCTGATAGGCGGGCCAGCATGATTTGATCACACCAATGCCACTGGTATTATTTTTTCACCATTGTGCACGTCTAGCTCGTTATGAGATCAGAATGGGTTTGGCACAGAGTGAAAGACACTTGAGACAGCACTGCACGACGTTACAGGCTGGTAACAATTGTTCTATTCTTCTTTCACAGGTCTTTTATTCTCTCTCACACATTTTTTGAGAGATTGTTCTACTGCATATTTTGTCAGTAGTTCAAAAGGAATCTAGGACTGGCAGAGTGTTAGTGTGCTCTGACCACCCATTTTCCTTGGTCCTGAAGAAAACCCGGCAACTTCCGTTAACGGGTTGAAACATGTAGACCTCCAACACATAGATACACATGGTCATAACAAACTATATTTGTATCACTCACACATTTTTAATATTGTCCAGTAGCCTAGAAATAAACTTTATTCTTCATAGTCATACCAGGACAATTTTTAACCCTTTTTTTCTGCACCTTTCACACACAATAACCCGCTCCACTGTAGTTCAGGTGTCGAAGCACACCCTGATGGCATTCGGCTTTCAGGGTGGACCCCGATGATGAAGCATGTCACCAACCAGGTTGATGAGTGAGGGGTTTATTATAACCCAAAAAGGACTTGCTTCTCATCCATCTTTTTGCCTACCCAGATCGCTCCTTCGAGCTTTCCCAGGTGATACTCCTCTTATGTTTATTGGTAATGTAAATTTCACCCAGGACTACCTGTACTCTGCATTGTAGCCCCCATCACCACGTCTCTGGTGTATTGACCACAGTCATCATTGATTGAGTAGTGTTTCTCCTGCTCTTTGGTATTAACAGAGAATGACTTGGCAGCTAGCAATGAAGTTAATGCCTGTAACTCCTCATTTTCAATCGGGGGACACTGTTCTATTGATCCTCCTCGAATGTCTCATGGGCTGGTTGGGCGCCGTCCAGCGTCTTCCCCTGAGCAGCAACCGAGGGCCCTCTTGCAACTTATTTTTCATCATCAGACATTGGCACAGAGAGAAAAGTAGAACGGCAACGGGGGAAACAGTAAGATAAAGAGACAGGAAACATGGGGTAATGAAAAAAAGAGGCTTGATCTGAAATCTGGAGAAGGCAGTATTGTTATTCGGCTACAACGTCATTCCACAGCACCTGTCACATCCTTTTAATAAAACTTTGGGATGCTGCACTTACAGTTTTACTAGTGTAAGCACTTTAACAAGAGATGAGATTTTCACAGTCTCTCAATTACCAGCAGCCTCTCTGGTTTATCTGCAAACTGATCTTTAGAAGGGCTTCCACTGCACACACAGTGGCTGGCCCTTCCATTAGGAAAAGCCACTACCAGCCTGGTATGAAAATAATTGCTGACACACATCTTCTAAATAATTCACATTAATAAACTGACTCTGGTCAGATATTATTGTATGCAAGAGTACTAACCAAAATCCCAATCATACAAGAAGGCAATTAACAAATATTTGAAATTTCTGACAAACAGGAATTCTCATATAGAATAACTCCTGTTTGCTTTTTAAATGCTCAATCAACTTAAAGATCCATCTAGTATACACTGTAGCAGGACACAAAAATAATGAAAATGAAAAATGAGCATTACCAGGTCACTCGCAAATGCTATGTGGACTCCATATTTGTGTGGACACAATTGGCATTCATTTTGGTTTTTTCTTAAAAGTCAAACATAAATGCCCATGATGCTTGTAGAGCGATCAAAAAAAAAACAGTGGTGATGTGCCAGCCCTAAAGTCAGGTCACCAGCTCAAGAGGCTCTGATAGCAAAGCCAACTTAGGGTCTGCCATCGGAAACCCAGCTGCTCCCTTGCTTATGAGGTTGAAGAACACAAGTCTAGGAGGATGTGAGCGCCACCAATTCATGGTAGAACTCCCACTCAACCAAACTGTAAGCAACTCCTCGAATAACTTAAGATAGGTGCGCAGAGTGACCTAACAGTGACTATTTAGTTGAACAAGTACATCATAACTGTTGTCTCTGAATTGCAGAAGTGTGATTGCTCTGCTCTGTGGAGAAGTACCACGCGAGTAGCTCAAGTTCAATTGAGCTTTATTCAGTTTTGAGAATACAAATCATAAAAGCAAGTGCAGTAAAACCATACATCCACTAAAATTAACAATACATACAGATATAAATTTAAATAAAACATTGGCACATCTTTATACAATTCTAAAAGTGTAAATGTTGTTACATAGGGCATCATAGCAATTGATCATGACTATTCCTTAACCTTATGGTAACATTCAGGAAACTAAGTACTTTAAAAATAATATCCCCTAAAGGTATATTTCAATACATACTTGCCTAACTTGTGAAAAATTGCTCCTTTTCAAAATAGCAACAAGATATGCCTTCCGTGGCGTAGCATACAAATTGCAGAACATAGTAAAGTGCAGGGTATCCTGCACAGACCGATTGTTGCAGCCGCAGGATGTGAATTTATACCCTCTGAATATTCCGCTGGGATAAACTAACAAAAAGTGCAATAAGTCCAGTCGAAACCTAGTTAGCCAAAATCTATCATGCTGGTTATTTACAAAAAGAAGATAAAGTTCTGTAACAGACACTGACATCTGACGTGCTCACCGCCTTGAGGGGAAAGGCCATCGTGAAGGGTTACGGCCACCTTGCCCGACATCTTTCTGCCGTGAGGGGAACGGCAACCAGGAGACTACATCTCCCTGTAGCCCTGCTGCGGCGCCGGCCAAGATAAGAGTGCTGCTGGCCTCCCACAGATCGGGACGCACGCGGGCAAAGTCCGGGCCAAGAGCAGGCCTGTCCACGCCCTGGCCTGTCCACGCCTGTTGGAGCCCGGAGGAGGCTGGGCTGGGCCCCCTTTCTAACAACAGGCTCACCGCAATCTTTCTCTGATCCCCTGGTACTGTAATATTTCTCGATATCCTTTTCTGCTTCCATGTTTTGTGCACATTGTGATCTGTACTTATTAATGTCGCAGAGAGACTTATATTGACAATCTAACCATGAGTAGCCCTACAGTGATTAAGAGCAAGGATGCCAAGGTGACTTTGGATGCCTTCCTAACTAGGGCAGAATCACTGCTCTGTCACGCAATTGAATTAACAGATAGGTGGCTGTCTCTAGACCCCTCAATTGTGTCGAGGCGATTCTCACTAGGAACACACAACCTGGGTGGTAATCCCTAAAACCAAACTTGCTCATCTCCCCTCATTTCAGGGGTGGCACTGGTCGCCCTGGATACCCCGGCCCTTGCATATGATGACTTGTCAGTGCCACATATGGACACTAACAACGTGCCCAGCATAGCCTCTAGGACCCGAACTTCCCACCTCCCTACAGATGGCACAAGGGCAAAGATGAAGGCATCTGTGAATCGCAAGAAGGGTGCAGGCCCACTGAAGCAAAAACAACAAAAGGGGCCTCAGCGTTACCCTCAGTGCAATCCTGAGGTAATGATCTGTTCTATAGATACACAGACTATGGACGCCTCATCACTAATGCCGCCTTGCCCTCTGGAGGATAAAATTACCAGCATAGCTGCTGGTGTGACCGCCTTGGATATCATCCTTGAACGGATTAAGGAATCCATAGACAACAACTTTACTCTATTGTACAGTCACCTAGAGCATCTGGATGGCGTATTGACTAACTTGTTTGAATGTTTAGAGTTGTTTTCTACCCCCGTGAACCCCCAGGTGTCAAGGGAGGGCCAGGGATCCTGCAATGTTTCTGATCATCAAAAATCAGCCCTGGTTCCCCTTGAGAAAATGTTGGCTATGACAGTGGTCATTGAGGACTTGCTGAGTAAAGGACAGGGCGTCGGCTCTAACAACACACTGCTAAACCGCCCAGTGAGCACATTGAATGACGGCAGGGCTGCCCAGCTCCCCTTGGCAGATATCTTACAATCGGTACCCGGGGCATGTACTGGGTCTAAGAGCATCCCTAATTTAAATCATAACAAAGTGCCAGCCCAAATAGCGCCCTGTGATTCTCTAAGAATGCCTAACCTGTGTACTATTCCAAGGGAAAGGGACTGGGTAAACGGGGAGGAGGTGCTCTTATATTTACCACCAGAGGCCACCCCATACACAATAATATTGGCGAATGTACCACAACTCACCTCAAAGTCAACTGAATCTTGGGAGTCCTTACGAAAAAAGGCCCTCTGTTGGCTTAGATCCAAATCCGGCCTAACCGATGTCCTATTTAGGGAGTTCAAAATGGCAAGAAGAGTGGGATGGGTGGGGAAAAGAGAGAAAAGGTTCCCTGCATTGTTCTTACATTTAGAACGCCACATCTAACACAAGAGATTTTGCGCAGACAGGGTTCCAATCATGTGATCAATCATGGTATACATGCACTGCCCTTGGGTTACTTCTACCCCTAAAAACCATATTTCTAACTTATCACAGCAGGCCCTGGCTTACCCCATGAACCTCCCCCAATGCAGCCTACCATTGTTTAACAGAGTTGAGATGCTTTCTTTCCTGGAGGACATTGATTAACTAGGAAACAGTAGTAGTAATGTGGTTCAATCCCAAACTCTGGGAAAAACTCAACGGGTCCAACCTCGCCATGTATAGTCCCCGTGGCTAACGTCGAGCAAGCCGATACTGAGGTAGGAGATATTCCCAATAACTATAATACTCAGAACAGAACAACTCAACTTATCACAAATACTTTCCATAATGATGTATCAAATAGCCTTGCTCATCATCTTGATGGCTCCAATGCCGTCCCCCCCCTTATCAATTGTGCATTTCAGTCTGTGTCTAGAACTAATGAAATGGAAATTCTGTTTTGGTATGTGGCAGACCTTAAAGCCAAATTGACTAACCCTGCCTGACTGGAATTTATCCATAAATTATTATTATTATTATTATTATTATTTATTTTTGTAGAGCGCATAGTCACCATAAGGTATCCCAGCGCTAGGCACCCTATCTCTTTGGTTTGGGCCAGTTCAGGACGGTTAAAAAAAGGAAAGGGGGGGCAGGGGGTCGATATTATATGTACTCAAGAAACCTGGACAGACAATATACAACATATCAATGGTTATAAAACATTCTTCACCCCAGCAGGTCAGGGGAGGATTAAGGGTGGCCCTTGTACCTACACTTTCTACAGGTTAGATGCACGTAAGATAGACTTTGCGGAGTACAAGGCCTATTATCAAATCATCAAAATTAATATAGATAATGCTCATTATATAGTTCTAATACATTTTTTAATAATATACCCGCCGTGGATATTGAACAAACTCTAATCTGAGACTTGGATAATATTCAAAAGAGCACCGACAAAGACTACTGCATAATTTGGGGAGGGGATTTTAATTGTGGACCCTGCCCACATACCGTAGGAGATGTTTGTGCCATTAAATTAGATGATGATAACGCCTCGTCCCATTTTTTACACTTTGCTCTTGGTGACCGACTCAATTTGTTAAAATATATTCTGGACCTGGGCTTTGCTAATAATCTATGGCTATCCCCAATTCCTTTTAGTAGCATTTTTAATGGCCGTGGCTTGTTCTCAGTCATAGACCACATACTAGTATCAAATAGATACTCTGACAGAATACACTATTTTAAAATACTTCCTGTTGCTTTTAGCAACCATTGCCCTATTAGTGTTCTTTTAGATCTTCCTGCCAAGGTGCTAACTAGTAAATCATTGACTACCAACCGGGCGGAAGATATTGTTATTAATAGACAAAATGGCTATACAGTCAAGTGGGCAAGCGTCAATACAACTATGTAAGCACCTTTTAACTAGCTGTAAAGGCGACTTCATGATCTGTCTAGATGAAACTGCTAACAAGTCTGACATTCTTAGCTCCTTCATAAACATATCTCAGTCTATACAAAATAGATTATGGGTAAAAAGCAAAAAACGGGCAGACGAGAAGAGTGGCTGGTTTGACTCCAAATGTTCAAAAGCTCACGCAGCCCTGATAACTGCCTTACATAAGCCCATAAAACAAAGAGGAGCAATAAAAAGGGCTAGATTAGCGTGCAAGCTGTCCCTTAAGGAACGCAAGTCGGCAATAAAGCTAGAACTATGGCAAAATCTTAAACGAGCATCAGGTCTGAAAGACATGAAAAGTTTTTGAAAGGCTGTGAATGCCCCCTTTCTTGCCTCTGGTAATACACCCAGCATTGAAATAACAATTGGGGAGGATAAGTGGGTGACTCACTTTTCTAGCCTTTATAATAATCTGGTGGATCCCCAAAATGAAGAGGCCTAAAGCGCAAACTCCTCAAATCATCTTCCGATTGAGATGATGTTGATGCCCATGAGGTGATTTTAGCTATTAATGCGAGATTGGGTGGTAAAGCCCGGGTCCCGGACAGCATACCAGTAGATTTATTTAAATCAAGTCCAGCGCTCTGGGGAACCCTGCTAGCAATGGTCTTAAAGGCCTGCTGCATCTTGGGATTCACAGCCACCCGGAAGGAGTCCATACTTGTCCCTATCTATAAGAAAGGCAATCGTGATGACCTGTTCTGTTATAGACCGATATCACTTGTGGACTCTTTTGCAAAGGTGGCCGGGTCTGTTGTCTTAAACTGCCTGCAGCTCTGGGTGTAGGAAAAGGGCCTAATCTCAGAGTTACAGTACGGTTTCCACCAAGGTTTGGGCACTGTTGAACAGAACCTGAACCTGAATCTCTTGCTAGGAAAATATCTACATGCCAAAAGGGGGAGTCTATTTTAGTGTTTTGTTGATTTGAGTTCAGCCTTTGATTGCATCAATCACCATAAGCTATTGAGTATTTTAGAGACCATGGGGGTTGATCCACCTATCTTACATTTTTTAAAACAGTCCTACCTAGATGCCAGGGTCCGGGTGTGCTACGGAAGAGGTGGCAAACGTAGCCACAGCTTCCTTGTAAAGCAGTGGTTCCCAATCTGTGTGCCGCGACTCCCTGCTGCGCCCTCCAGACTAGCCAGGAGCGTGGCACTCCAAAGGTTTCAGAATTTCGATTTCAAGCCATAACTTGCCGGTAACATCACAGAAATGTGAGTTAATTTGGTAACAGCATAAAACCTCTTTATCCACCAGACGGCAGAGGAAGAGGGAGAGAGATGTATAGAAACTTGGTGAGGTGTTCCACTAATTCTTATTTTCTAACTGTCTATGCCTAACTATTATTTTTATTCTCAGCTTCTACATATATGTATATGTCAGTAATTGCTATTGTGAAGAATGTCTACTGTGATGTTTAGTTATTTCTTTCTTTTGTCATTCCATCATTGTGTAATAAAGAAACCCCAGAGCATATAATTTGTCTGTATTCCTTGTGAGGGAAGGTCGGGCCCCTTTTTTACTAAGTGCTCACGGAGGGATGGGTAAGTTCCCCTCCAACGGGTAGTTGTTGATACGGGAGGGAAATTGTCTCCCAGCAGGGAAGTCTACCCCAGCATAGTGGAGGAGGTATGTGTTTGTTCGCCGGAAGGCGTTGTTCGCACTGAGGGTGCGTTGTGTTGCTCTACATATCCTCCTAACTATGGTTATAGACTTGCAGTATTTCTAGCTATCAGTGTTATTCCTTTATCAGGTAGGTATTCTAAAGTGTGGTGTTTTTATGAGTCCTGAGAAGGGCTGTGGTAAGTAATGGCCTGGTAACTGACAGAGGCACCAAAATATAAAGAGAAAACCAAGTCATTACAACCTGCTAAACATATATGTGAGGGCTTTAGATCTGATGTCACTTCTTGTGATTGCCACTTCCTGTAAAGTCGTGGCTTGTGATACCACTTTCTATGATGTCAATTCCTGTGATGCCATGTGCAATGTCATGCTCTGTGATGTTGTGCGCCGTGATCTCATGGGCCGTGATGTTGCGGGCTGTGATTTCGCGCGACGTGATGTCACTTGCAAACTGCCTAATTGGGTTAGTCCACCCACTTCTTTTTTTAGGACTTGTCCCCTGGTAACAAGTCTCCTAGCAGCCACTGGTTACAGCTGCGGGCAAATGCTGCCTAGCGATCAACCGGTATTCAACCGGGCTCCTCCCCCTCATTACACCATTCGTCTAGTGTGGGGGCGACAGCGCTTTCGCTGCTCCTCCCACAAACAGTAGGTGTATTTGCTTAAATAGAAGTTCGCACTGCCTACACGCTCAACTGCAGAATTCTCAACTCTGGCTCTTATAAACACTTGGAAGCGACTGAGTTTAAAGCATGCGCTATAAATGAGTAACTGCTGCACGAAAAATTCAAAAACAGAACCTATGAATAGCTAACACTCTAATGGAGTGAAAGATTCAGTAAATAATGTGCACTCTAAAAGAGAACGAAATCACTGACATGGACTACCTGAACATTAATTGTTTTGATTGTTCAGAATTCATCATTGTTTTTCCCAGTAAATTTAGGGACATGAGTATAGGGCTGGATAGGGACTCGTTTCCGTGTCCGTTCTGAAATACTATCGGAGTTGAGACGCGGAGGGACCCGGCCCACTTAAAACCATCCTGCAATTTGCAGTATGGAATTTGTCGTTGGCAAATGAGCAACTTAGCCTCCTAGCCTGTTGCTTGCTTTTTGGACGCCATCTTGGGTGTGGACGTGCCGTTCTAGAGACGCCGGATCGAGCGCACTAGTCTTGCGGCCCTCCTCCGCCCGCCCCTCTTAAGGCTGGTCCTCTAGGGGGTCAGTAAGGACTCTACTTAGGACATCAGCGTGCTGCGGACTTGCACGCGGTAACGCTAGACAGGCAGCGCTTCAGCGCATTTTAAAAGTGCCCGTTTTTCTTATCTTGGTTTTTATTATTTCCATTGTATCCCTGATTTTAATAGGGTTTCCTGGCCCCCACCTGCACCATAATCGTTTCAATCACCGCTGCTTAGCGGGTCCGGGTCTGTGGGCTCCTAGCCTGTTGCTTGCTTTTTGGACGCCATCTTGGGTGTGGACGCGCCGTTCTAGAGACGCCGGATCGAGCGCTCTAGTCTTGCGGCCCTCCTCCGCCCGCCCCTCTTAAACCTTCCCTTTAACGCGCAGCGGTGACGCGCAGCGGGCACGCCTTCACTGCGCCTGAGTCGTGCCAGAGTCCTACCCGTCTGCACCCGTCAGCGCTTAGGAAGTGCTAGGGCAGGGCTCTACTGCTCTTCTCGTCTGCGACCTCTGCCCTTTTTCTTGTAAGTATGTATTCTAGAGCTAAGCTGCTCTGTCTACGTACGATCCTGTCCCCCTGCTCTGATGCTTCTCTACATCCTTTGAGTGGCCCTTTTCGTTGCCCGGGGTGTGCTTTCTCTCTTCCTTCTCCTGCCCCGATTTCTACTCATTGCTTCGCCTCCTCAAGAGCGTCTAACAACATTAGCTCTTCTCAGGTGCCAGACTCCACTATTTTTAAGGTTTACCACCTTAACGTTAGATCTTTGGTGAAGCACCATCTAGATATCTATGACCTATTAATAGAGGAGACTCCTGACATACTTTTCATGTCAGAAACATGGCTCCATGATGATGCCTTGGCGGCGATTAATCTGGCACTCCCTCCTGAGTATACTATTTACACCTTCAATCGTAACTCTAGAGGTGGTGGCATTGCGGCGGCTGTCAAATCCTGTTATCTATGTACCTGGAAGGCCATGGATATTGCTGGCTGCGAAAGCGCCCATTTTTCTGTCTTTGTTAACTACCATTTTACTTTCTCTGGCCTACTTATTTACCGGCCCCCGGGCCCGGATGCTGCCTTCAGGGTCGCTCTCCCTGATGTTGTTAGTTCTCTGGCCCTAAAAGCTGCTAATTTTAGCATTATTGGTGATCTTAATCTCCACTTTGATTCCCCATGCCCTTCGGCGGCCAGCAGTACTCTTGCCGATCTGGAGGCTCTTCAGCTACTCCAACTAGTCGAACATCACACTCATGTTGGCGGTCATATTCTTGACCCCTTCTTTACTAACCTTGCAATGGCTAAGGTACTGTCTCCGAGGCCTATGGCCTGGACGGATCACCATTTAATTGAAATTCACCTTACGCTGAACGATCTACCTCTCATAGCCTCTACTCCTACTATTCTCAGACGCCCTTGGAAAAAACTGAAATTGTATGATTTCCATCAGCTTCCTGGCGCTTTTCCCTTGGGCCCTTTTACTGATGTGGAGTCTGGCTACGATCTTTATTGTAACTGGCTGACTAAAGCCTTGGATAGGCTGATTCCTATTGCTGAGAGCAAACCGACTCCAGCCCCTGGTATGATGATTCACTTCGACTCTCAAAAAAATCCTGCAAACAAGCTGAAAGAGCCTGGCGAAAAAACATACCAACCTGAAAGAAAAACTCAGTACCTCGCTGTTATTAAGAAGTATCATAGAGCAATCTGCAGGGCTCGGGCTGCCTATTTCTCTCGTGAATTTAGTGCTAGCACCAACCCGACCAAACTAATTTTTAAGGTGCTTAAGGATCTTACTACTCGCAGAGCATCAGCCGCCGAGATTTGCTCTTCCTCCCATTGTGAGGATTTAGCTGCTTTTTTTATCGGTAAGGTGGAGGGTATCTACCGTGCTTTTCCCAGCTCCGCAGGGTCGCTGCAGAAATTGATACCTGCATCCAAAACTGCTCTATCTTTATCTTGCCTCCCAGAGCTCTCTATGGAGGATTTTGATAAACTTGTATCAAAAGTTAAATCAGGTTCTCCTAAGGATCCACTACGTCCTGTTCAATTTAGAGAATCTGCCTCCCTCTGCTTCCCCCTCTACGTGAGCTCATTAATTTGTCCTTATCTTCTGGCTCCGTCCCTGGCACTTGGAAAACTAAACTAAACTAACTAAACTAACTAAAAAAACCTGCTCTGGACCCACAAAATTTGGAGAATTATCGTCCCATTTCCCTCCTCCCGTGGGCAGCTAAACTGACCGAGGCTCATGCTAACACCATCTTAGCCAACCATCTCCATTCTGCAAATATTCTAGATCCATCGCAGAATGGTTTTCGGCCCGGTCATAGTACCGAGACTGCGCTTCTTTCTATGGCTGAACATCTTCGCATGTTGGTTGATTCTGACTACACTGCGGCACTGGTCCTTCTTGATCTCAGTGCCGCGTTCGACACTGTCTCCCACGATATTCTACTTCAGTGTTTGGTCGAGGCGGGTGTCGACAATTTGGCATGTGGCTCACTGGATGACTGACAATTTCCTTCAATTGAACGCCAAGAAAACCGAGGTGCTCATTGTTGGGAAACAGACTCATCAATGGGGCGACAATTGGTGGTCATCTGAGCTCGGTCCTACTCCTATCTCTGTCACTGAGGTTAAGAACTTGGGGGTTTGGTTCGATTCCAAACTCAGCTTCTCCACTCATACCAAAAAGGTTGCTGCCACGTGTTTCGGGACCTTGCGTCAGCTTAGATCCACTTTTAAATTGTTTGACGCGCCAACTAGACAGCTCATTGTTCAAGCAATGATTCTGTCTAAGTTAGACTACGCCAGTTCCCTTCTTCTGGGAGCTAATCAGGCTGAACTCTCTCGACTCCAACGCGTCCAGAACGCTGCCGCCAGGGCTCTGGTTGGCTTACCCAGATTTTGCTCAGCCAAAAAAACCATTCACAAGCTCCACTGGCTCCCTGTTGTTCAGAGAATCAAGTTTAAGTCCCTTTGTTTGTCATTTAAAATCCTTAAACACTCTTCCCCTCAGATTTTGGAGCACCTCATCTCCTCATATGTTCCAGCACGTTCTCTGAGGTCCTCTGGTCTTCACTTGGCCATAGTGCCGCGCTTCAAGAGGTCTAGGATTGGCGGACGCTCCTTTAGAGTGCTCGCTGCCAAGTTATGGAACTCCCTTCCTGTCCATATTCGTGCTATTGACGGACTTCTGTCATTCAGGAAGGCTGTAAAAACTTTCCTTTTTCCCCTAGACCCCTAGTGTTTGTTGTGTTCTGAGTTCCTGTTATCGCTTTTGTCCGGTTTTTCTGTTCTGTTAGCGCCAGGACGCCCCTTTGCTGGGGCATCTGTGCGCTCTATAAATCCGGCTAACATAACATAACAGCATAACAACTGGTAAATCCGGACGCCTGGCAATGAGGGCTGATACACTGCAGCTTTGCTTTGGATGGTCTACAATTGTATGTTTGGAGATAGAGAGAGCTGACGCTGAAATATAACAGCCCTGACCTAAGAGGCTTTCTGGTCGAAGGACGGGAATACATAAATGTCCTAACCAGGCTGACATGGTAATTGCAGGATCTGGTTACCTACTGCTTCAATGTCAAGATTGTGTTAACCAAAACTCCAAGGGCCTCATTTTATGAAAGCCTTGCGCCACCGGTGCGTCACTTTTTCCCCATGTTAAAAGTGACGCACCGGCGGTGTAAGGCCTTCATAAGTAAGGCCCCAAGAGATTTCTTGTCAAGATTGTTGTCCCCTGCTCTTGGAAGGAAAGTGACGCGCATTAAGGGTCTCCGCCGCCCTGTAATTGACAATGAGAGAAGACGGATTGCTTTTGAGCGGTAGTGAATGGTTTTGACAGAAAAAAACAGCTAGGCGAAGTGGCCCTGCACCAAACCCTTTTAGTTTAGGAAATAACTCATAGATAAGTATACTATGGACTCCATCTAATGCAAGCAATGAAGCTATCCACCAGTCTCCATGTTGGGCAGTAATGACTCATGTGGGCCAATTATAGAGGTTCCGAATTAATTTTAAAAAGAAAACACTACATCAGTCCTGGTTTACTCAGCACCCACCACAGAACATCTTCGAGGCTATCACGTTGTTACTCTGCCCTTTCACACTTAATGACTATAATTCTAATATGAATGACTTATTTCTCTCAACTTTGCCCACCATCATGTGTAAACACAATATGCAACAGCAACACATTTCCTAAATGTCCTGAATTATGGAAACAAGTCCGTGACTAGAATGCTGTAACATCTATAATGGACACAAGGTGGCAGAAAAGGACAAGTAATAATCTGAACAGCACCAAAAGGGAATTTACGCAGATGTTGGTCATCCACAATAGACCAATGTATTAAAGAGGCAAATCGTGGTTGGTCCATCAGTAAGTTTCTATGCAATAATATGGATACATAACATAAAAAATACGTAATGTATATTTCCCAAATAACACTGCTCTTAAGTAGTAACTATTTAACATATCACTTACTATATTCCATGACGTCTAACCAGACAGTATGAGCCGAAAACAGGAGGCGTCACTCGTAATGCCTGTAATATATCACGTATAAGATTACATCTTTGAGACCATCAGACATCGCACTCAGAATGCCTTCTGATGTATAACACCGAAATCAGCGTGACATGACATCCTTTTTTTACCAATAAATGAATGTTTCAATGCGGCTCCTGATGTATAATAAGGGCGAGAGGTTGATATGTCAGTCTCTGTTTAGCAGCAGGTATGAAGGCGTCTTCAGGCATCTTCCCGTTTGTTCAAAAGGTAATTCGAACACAGGTCCTCCTGTCTGAACTGTAAACAAACCATCACTACCTTTAGAAAATCTAAATAAGGTTGCAATTGAATCATCCATATTGCACCCAAAGCCTTTAAAACATCGATACGATAGATACATCTCAAATGCACACACTACTCATTTATAGCGCCTTCATTATACACTGTTAGACCTGTCAGCCTAAAGGGGATGTTCCCCCAAACCTTTTGCCCTTGCCCTCCACTTTTGCCTGAATTTGGGATTTTTGGCCTTAGGACTCTGTGCACTATATCACTGCTTAACCAGTGATTGTGCTCACTCTCTAAAACATGGTAATATTGGCATACACCTGATTGGCATATTTAATTAATTTAAAGTCTCTTGTAAAGTGATATCCCAATGTACGTAGGAGCTATAAATTAAATGCTACAAGTGGGTCTGCAACACTTATTCTGCCACCCACTTAAGTAGCCTCCACTTAAGTAGCCTCTTAACCCCTTCGCCGCAGGGGTAATTCCGCCGCGGTGCGGGGGGGAGGGGCCGCGCACGGCGCCGCGGTGCTCATGACAAGCCCAGCTCATCATGAGGCACAGTGGAGCTGTGCTCATGACGAGCTGGGCTCATCATGACTCCGCCCACTCCCGTAGAACGTCCACACAGGGGTGGAATTCGCCACGCAGGGGATTGGCACGGCCGTTATGACGAGCCCAGCTCATCATGAACACAGCTCCACTGTGCCTCATGACGAGCTGATCTCGTCATAAGCACGCAAGGGGTTAAAACATATCCCAGGCCTGCCATTGCAGGCTGAATGCAGTTTTAAACTGTCAATTCAACTTGGCAATATAACTCCCTTTTCAGCCTTAAGCTCCCCTTTTATTGCATACAAGTCATGCCTAAGGTGCTGCCCAAGAAGACCATAGGGCAGCGTGCATTGTATTTAAAAGGTTGGACATATACTTTTTAAGTTTTACATGTCCTGGTAGAGAACAACTCCGAAATTAGTTTTTCAGAAATGTGAAGACTACCTCTTCATACGATCACATTAGGTTGCCTTATCACATTTATTAAGTGTTACCTTTTGATTGGGAACAGGTTAACATTTCAGGTTTGGTGTCTGAGAAATTGTAATTAAAATCCTTTTTAATGGTAAAATCGGAGTTTAAGATACAATTTTGAAAATGCCACTTTTAGAAAGATCAAATCCAAGGGAAACATTTTTACTAGTTCCACCAAGTTGCACAGCCATACACTTAGAATGAATCAACTGAATTAAATTCAACTGTATTCATCTTCTTTTTGACCATTTTTTATCCGTTTAATTCTTCCTCCTTTTTTTTTAAACTATTAATTCAATTTGTTTTATCAATACGCGTTCTGCTACAAGACTGATCAAACAGACGTCAAGGCACAGGTAGATTCCACATATCAGGATGTTTAATTTAAAAAAAGAACCCAATACATTTCCGGATAAAACAATCCCTTCGTCAGGAGCATATATAAAGTTATACAAACACAGTAATTATATCATTTTGTCTCGAACTAGCTGTTATCCTCCAATTCCTCTGGATCAACGTGATGTACAAGAAAGGCCACCTCCTGATCTATCCAAACCTTGAATGCTATAATAGCCAAAGGTTAAGGAAGGATCAGACGAGGGCAATAAAGCCCGCGGGAAAGGGAGGGAACTGCGGGGAAGGAGATCTGAAACGACAAAGAAAAGAACGATGAGTAGTCCCTTCTCCTCCTTACTACTAGCACTACACAACGTGAAATATCCCAGCTTTCTAGCCCCCTTTCTAATGTCTACCTGAAAATGAAAAGAAAGGTTTGGTAGTGTGGAAGATAATTCTCTTCACCCATGTCCAGGACTGGGACGACTGTGAATCTTGCTATTCCCACCTGAAACACACAAACACAACAACAACCTTACACCCAATCCTAACAGAGGGCTAGAGGAATGCAGAGGAATAGGATAGGCCGTGTACGTACCCCCCTTTGTTAAGGTCTTAACTTCGAGAGGGCCATCAAGGAGGAATAGCGTAGTCATAGGTACAAAAATGGAAAAACCCAAAATAATCCTGAGCGGGTTACTTCACCCGGTAAGTGTTATAAGCTGGCACAGTACCTCTTTGCAAACGAAGAACAGCATAAGCGAAGGACTCCCTGGTATCCACAAATCAGCAGGTGAACGGTTAAAGCAGAGCCCACCTATCGGATACCCAAGCCTGGGCAGCAAGACGCTGATATCCCTTGTAAAGCATTCGAATACCAAGCCTGGTATAAATGAGTGCTGTGTAGCGAGATCGTCCTCCGCACGAGCCTAGGTTCAGGCTCACCAACGGAGGGCAACAGTTGCAATGCGGAAATCAAGCAGCAAGAAAAGAAAACACTGTTTCATCGTCCCCCGCATGAGCCAAGGAAAGCTCGTCCAACGGGGGCAGCGACGAGTCAGAATACTGATAACGCTTTTAGACGTAATCGTCCTCCGCATGAGTCAACCCGACTCTCCAACGGAGGGCAATGCAGGGCAAGGTAAACGCTAGTGTATACAAACGTAATCGTCCTCCGCATGAGTCAACCCGACTCGCCAACAGAGGGCACGACAAGAGGCTTGACGGCAAACGTGCCAATCATCAAAGGCGCCAGGTAACAGCAAGGTAAACTCGGTTTACCAACAGAGAGCAGCATCCACTGAACACGTCCAAGCATCTGTGGTTCGAAGAATATCCGACACCAGAAACAGGAAGTGAGTTCCCTATGTAACCTTCCTTTGCTACCGCAAAGGACTCTGGGAGATGTAGTTTCATGGGGGGGGGGGGACAGGCCACTTCCATATGTTCGCTGCAGCGGCGCTCTACCGGACCATAACACTAGCTGAGATTGCACCCTTGAAAAAATATGAAGAATATAAGGAAGAGCTGGGTTGAACATCAATTAAATATGTATGGAAAATATTGGAGATGCGTACAAGCAACTATAAGCAACAACGGCACAGGAACTGTGTTCCTGATTTTTGAGAAAATATGTGCATTAGGAGTATACAGTCAGCTTATAGGCATGAGAGAGATAAAGGAATATTTCAGAAAACTTTTGTGTAAACATATTGCTTGCATTTAGCAAGATTTACATCAGACTCGAAAATAAGAGGAATTAAAAGTCGGGTGAAGTTATCAGTGGGTGGTGCGGTTATATTTAAGTGCTTTGAAGTGGGAATGTTCAATCAGGGTAATCCATCTTTTAATTGAGCATGGTAAAATGCATGTTGGGAAGAGTAGTTGCTCGGGCAACATGAGTGGGATCACGGCAGTGGCATGCGCAGTTGATTGTAGTTTGGATTCAAAGCGAACGTAAGTTTAACACCTGATGCTAATTGAGCACGGTGGGAGTTGGTTAAACAGGTTTTTTCTAACAGATGAAACTTTTACTTTAAATAGAAATACTTGCACAGCGGCACACTAAAAAAAGCTTCATCATGGAATTTAAGTACAGAATGGGCTTTGCTGTGACATAAAAACGCATGTTATGGTATGAGCAAATGGGGGTGAATGTTTTGCCATTGTGCAACATTCTGTCCATCACCTTGTATGTTTTGCTGTTCACCCTATGTGGGAAGGGTATGCTCAGACGTGGGTCCCGTGCTCACGGCGCCACTAGAGTCAAGCTATCCTGGCTAAAGACGGCTGATAGCCAGAAACCGATTCTAGGATACCTGATTCTGGTCCACGGAAGACATGGCTTGGCAGTTCGGTCTGGACTGTTCCCATGAGGCACAGGGTCAAGGCTGATTTGCATATGGCCATGTCTGCACTGGGTGGCGTGGTGAGCAAAATACCAATGGATTAAACCCAGATCTGTGACTGGGGGTGAATGTTTTGCAAATGTGCAACATTCCGTCCATCACCTTGTGTGTTTTGCTGTTCACCCTATGTGGGAAGGGTATGCCCAGACGTGGGTCCCGTGCTCACTGCGCCACTGGAGTCAAGCTATCCTGGCTGAAGACGGCTGATAGCCAGAAACTTGTCCTAGGATGCTTGATTCCGGTCCAGGGAAGACATGGCTTGGCAGTTCGGTCTGGATTGTTCCCATGAGGCATAGGGTCAAGACTGATTTGCATATGGCCATGTCTGAACTCGGGTGGCGTGGTGAGCAAAAGAACAAATAGATTAAACCCAGATCTGTGACTGGGGGTGGATGTTTTGCCATTGTGCAACATTCCGTCCATCACCTTGTGTATTTTGCTGTTCACCCTATGTGGGAAGGGTATGCCCAGACGTGGGTCCCATGCTCACTGCGCCACTGGAGTCAAGCTATCCTGGCTGAAGACGGCTGACAGCCAGAAACCAGTATTAGGATGCTTGATTCCGGTCCAGAGAAGACATGGCTTGGCAGTTCGGTCTGGACTGTTCCCATGAGGCACAGTGTCCAGACTGATTTGCATGTAGCCATGTCTGAACTGGGGTGGCGTCGTGAGCAAAATAATGATGGATTAAACCCAGATCTGTGACTGGGGGTGAATGTTTTGCAATTGTGCAAAATTCCGTCCATCCCCTTGTGAGTTTTGCTGTTCACCCTATGTGGGAAGGGTATGCCAGACGTGGGTCCCGTGCTCACTGCACCACTGGAGTCAAGCTATCCTGGCTGAAGATGGCTGATAGCCAGAAACCGGTCCTAGGATGCTTGATTCCGGTCCAGGGAAGACATGGCTTGGCAGTTTGGTCTGGACTGTTCCCATGAGGCACAGGGTCAAGACTGATTTGCATATGGCCATGTCTGAACTGGGGTAGCGTGGTGAGCAAAATAACAATGGATTAAACCCAGATCTGTGACTGGGGGTGAATGTTTTGCCATTGTGCAACATTCTGTCCATCAGTTTGTGTGTTTTGCTGTTCACCCTATGTGGGAAGGGTATGCCCAGACCTGGGTCCCGTGCTCACTGCGCCACTGGAGTCAAGCTATCCTGGCTGAAGACGGCTGATAGCCAGAAACCGGTCCTAGGATGCTTGATTCCAGTCCAGGGAAAACATGGCTAGGCAGTTCGGTCTGGACTTTTCCCATGAGGCACAGGGTCAAGACTACATTTCATATGGCCATGTCTGAACTGGGGTGGCGTGGTGAGCAAAATAATGATGGATTAAACCCAGATCTGTGACTGGGAGTGAATGTTTTGCCATTGTTCAACATTCCGTCCATCACCTTGTGTGTTTTGCTGATCACCCTATGTGGGAAGGGTATGCCCAGAAGTGGGCCCCGTGCTCACTGCGCCACTGGAGTCAAGCTATCCTGGCTGAAGACGGCTGATAGCCAGAAACCGGTCCTAGGATGCTTGATTCCGGTCCAGGGAAGACATGGCTTGGCAGTTCGGTCTGGAATGTTCCCGTGAGGCACAGGGTCAAGAATGATTTGCATATGGCCATGTCTGAACTGGGGTGGCGTGGTGAGCAAAAAAACGATGGATTAAACCCAGGTCTGTGACTAGGGGTGAATGGTTTGCCAATGCACAACATTCCGTCCATCACCTTGTGTGTTTTGCTGTTCACCCTATGTAGGAAGGGTATGCCCAGACGTAGGTCCCATGCTCACTGCGCCACTGGAGTCAAGCTATCCTGGCTGAAGACGGCTGATAGCCAGAAACCAGTCCTAGGATGCTTGATTCCGGTCCAGGGAAGACATGGCTTGGCAGTTTGGTCTGGACTCTTCCTATGAGGCACAGGGTCAAGACTGATTTGCATATGGCCATGTCTGAACTGGGGTGGCGTGGTGAGCAAAATAATGGTGGATTAAACCCAGATCTGTGACTGGGGGTGAATGTTTTGCCATTGTGCAGCATTCCGTCCATCACCTTGTGTGTTTTGCTGTTCACCCTATGTGGGAAGGGTATGCCCAGACGTGGGTCCCGTGCTCACTGCGCCACTGGAGTCAAGCTATCCTGGCTGAAGACGGCTGATAGCCAAAAACCGGTCCTAGGATGCAGCCATACACTCGGTATGAATCCAATGAATTAAATTCAACCGTATTCATCTTCTTTTTGACCATTTTTTATCCGTTTAATTCTTCCTCCTTTTTTTAAAAACTATTGAATCAATTTGTTTTTATCCATACGCTTTCTGCTACAATACTGATCAAACAGACGTCAAGGCACAGGTAGTTTCCACATATCATGATGTTTAATTTTAAAAAAGAACCCAATGTATTTCGGGATAAAACAATCCCTTCGTCAGGAGCATCTAAAAAGCAATACAAACACAGTAATTATATCAGATTGTGTTGAACTTGCTGAGATTGCACCCTTGGAAAAATATGAAGAATATAAGAAAGAGCTGGGTTAAACATCAATTAAATATGTTTGGAAAATATTGGAGACGCGTACAAGCAACTATAAGCAACAAAGGCACAGGAACTGTGTTCCCGATTTTTGAGAAAATATGTGCATTAGGAGTATACAGTCTGCTAATAAGCATGAGAGAGATAAAGGAATATTTCAGAAAACTTTTGTGTAAACATATTGCTTGCATTTAGCAAGATTTACATTGCACTCGATAATAAGAGGAATTAAAAGTTGAGTGAAGTCATCAGTGGATGGTGATGTTATGTTTAAGTATTTTGAAGTGGGAATGTTCAATCAGGGTAATCCATCTTTTAATTGAGCATGGTAAAATGCATGTTGGAAAGAGTAGTTGCTCGGGCAACATGAGTGGGATCACAGCAGTGGCATGAGCAGGTGATTGTAGTTTGGATTCGAAGCGAATGTAAGTATAACACGGATGCTAATTGAGCAGGGCGGGAGTTGGTTAAACAGGTTTTTTCCAACAGATGAAACTTTTAGTTTAAATAGAAATGCCCGCACCGGGGCACGCTCAAAAAAGCTTCATCATGGAATTTAAGTACAGAATGGGGTTCACTGTGACATAAAAACGCATGTTAAGGTGAGCGCAAATGCTGTTAAAGCAGCTGGGTGGTAGACAAGAGAATGTAACGTTTTATAAAAGGTATGGGTTATAGAATGCAATGTTTGTATATTAACATAGCTGCAAATAAGGGGGCTCACTTTCTAATTTTCCTCTGTATCTCCGGAAAATTAGAATGATGAGTAAATAATGTTGCACATAATATTTATTTATCCTTTTGAACAAGTCGGGATAACATGAGATGCACTGTTTATTGTTGGAATGCACAGTACGTATGATGTTGGGTCAAACACTGATATAATGACTGTGTTTGTATTACTTTTTAGATGCCCTTGACGAAGGGATTGTTTTATCCCGAAATGCATTGGGTTCTTTTTTTCTAATTAAACATCATGAAATGTGGAATCTACCTGTGCCTTGACGTCTGTTTGATCAGTCTTGTAGCAGAAAGCGTATGGATAAAACAAATTCAATTAATAGTTTTAAAAAAAGGAGGAAGAATTAAACGGATAAAAAATGTAGAAAGAAGAAGATGAATACGGTTGAATTTAATTCATTGGATTCATACTGAGTGTATGGCAGTGTGACTTGGTGGAACTTGTAAAAAAGTCTCCCCTGGATTTGTTTTGACTGCAGCGCTAGAGGTGAAGCGTAAAACAAGTTTGCACGCTAGCAATGTGGAATCAGATTAGACAAGGACAAGTAATGGAAAAAGAAGATGTGCATCTCACCACCATGTAGTTTTAGAAAGAAAGCATTTTCTTCCTTTACTATTTGGTGCCAGCAGCCTGTTCCTGGGTCACAGGAATAGGCCTAGTTGAACTAGTCTTATTCCTCCCAGACAGTCACACAATGCAGGGAGTAGGTGTGTCTGGATGGGCCATCCACTGGCAGGATAGGGGGTGGCGGTGCTGGGCAAAGCCAAACTTGCAACTGAATTGGCTGTGATCTGCCTTTCACATAAAGGACTTGTCACCCCTTCATTGTTCATGCAGGCTGCCAGGAGTCAGGGCAGGGGAAGCAGGAAACGTCAAACATTTCAAATCGAATTTTCTCATGCTTCAAACAAGGCATCATGTATAACATTATGACCCTCAGAAACACTCTTCACTTCACTTTCCGGACCTGTGGAAGTACTCTCTGAGGACTGCCTGCTGCTGTGACCTGCTGGGTACTCCACAAGACTGCTTTGCTGCACCTGGATGGACTACCTAACGGCCTGGAGCCTGCCTTAACCCCTTGCATGCCCATGACAGCCGGGAGCCATCACGCGTCACGGTGGGCGTGTGCGCAGGATGACTCCGGCCATCCAAATCCCACCCACTCTATAAAACCCACACACAGCGTGAAAATTCACGCCGCACGCAAGGGGTTAAACCCTCAGAGACCTGCCCTGCTGCTGAAGCCCAGTTCCACTGCTTGAAACCAGAACTACCAGAGTGACTTCAAGGGCTATTTGACTGGCCTTCTGATCAGACCCCCAGGATCAGAAAATGCTCCAACCATCTTGAACCTGCACCTGGACCCAACCTAAGTGAATCTTAACCCACCAAGTGGCGCCCCTTCAGTCTTAGACCCTTGGTGGTGGTGCCAAAAGTGTCCAGATAGTCAAAATCGAATCCTTGGAACTTGGAACAGTTTTGGCTAAAAATTGCTTCAAGAACGGAGAGGAAACCAGCAAATCCTGTTTAGCAGTGCTTCACTAAAGGGGTATCCCTCCTCGTGGAACTCTCATCAGCTACAGATTCCCGCTTCAACCTGCTGGAGATTTTCAACTTCCAACAAAGAGACTAAGTCCGAGCAATTAACTCTTCACCTAGACTTTGTCCAGCAGCTCCGTGATGACGGAGCCTCTTCGTAGGACGCGGCCTGCAACCTAGCCTCTCTAAACCTCTACCTTCTCAGAGACTTCTTGTAGAAATGTTGCCAGAGTCTGAAGGATGTACCATTACAACGAAACTTTCACAACGCAGGATCCATTACAACGCATGCCATTACAACGCATGCCATTATAACGCAGCTGCTATTACAACACATGCCATTACAACGTAAGAATGGGTAAGTTTTTTTTAATTAATGGGAATGTAATAGTAGTGTAAGTGTTGGATAGTGTAGGGGTTAAAATTACTATTCTAACTCCAGGGGGGTGTAATAGTAGGGTAAGTGTTGGATAGTGTAGGGGTTAAAATTACTATTCTAATTCCAGGGTGGCGTAATAGTAGGGTAAGTGTTGGATGGTGTAGGGGTTAAAATGTAATTAAATACTTACCCATACTTACGTTGTAATGGCATGCGTTGTAATAGCAGCTTCGTTGTAATGGCATGCGTTGTAAGGGATCCTGCGTTGTAAAAGTTTCGTTGTAATGGTAGTGCGTTGTTTTAGTTGCGTTGTAACGGCTGTTTACCAGTCTGAAGGCAAGCACTGACCTGGCCCAATTCACTCTTTGTATCTGACTCGCACTCCAACGCATAGTTTTTTACTTTAACCCAATCTCATGCAACTAGATATCCGCAAATGGTGCTTTGATCTTTTAGGCACTCGTTTTTACCTTAAACATTTAAAAATGTATAATTCTGGTTCTACTGATTGGACTTTTGTTATTTTGGTGTCAAATAATGTATTATAAATTACTCTGTTTTTCTAAATTGGGGTGGGATTTTATTGTGTTGAGATTTTACTTTATTACCGTTTGTGTGCTGCATAAATAGTTAACAAATTGCCTCTAAGTTAAGCCTGACTGCTTTTGTCCACAGCTACCAGAGGGTTAAGCACTGATTAATTTAGTGACTTTAGTGGTTTACTACGACAGGAATTGTGGCTGTTGCTTGAACAGAGTTAACACCCCTGTCTACTAACAACCCAATTTCTCACAAACATAATGTTGGATTTTGTCTTCAAAGATGTCAACTGTACCTTTACTATGTGGGGGTCATTTCCACACTCAAAAGGGTTTTATTTCTAGGTTTGACATGTGTAAATATCTAATTGTTTCCTTTTTTTTTTTAATTTATTTTTTTATTGAGAGCACGTGTATACATAATACAAAACAATATCCATTTGTTTCCAGATTTGAACATACAATATAGCAAGAGGTAGCAATCCTAGCCGAATTATAAACATAAAGATGCATAAATGAGACATGGAATCTCATGGGAGAAGAACTTTCGTAATTAGGTCCTTTTAAGTCTTAACTAGTACCGATATTAACTCTCATTCCCCTGACCACTCATCCTTAAAGTTCTCCATCTGGCCACTGGTGCCCACAGTCGTAACCCCATCTCTCTTGTTTTTAAACCCTTATGCTCGTATAGAGCACCCTCAATGTTGTGGATGCCCAACAGCCTACATATCCACATTTGGAATGTTGGGGCCTCTAAATCTTTCCAGGCTGCTGTTATTAATATCCGGAATACTGCTACTGCTATAAAAATTAAAGCTTCCTCCTCAATCCTTAATTTTAAATTAATGTCGCATCCAAAAATGAATAGGGTTGGGGATAAAGTTATTTTGACTTCTAGAAGCCCCTCTAAGAAAACCAATATCTCCGTTTTGATAGGGTTGAGTTTCTCGCAACCATATAACATATGAACAATGTCTGCTGGGCCTTTGCCACATCTGGGGCAATCACTATCAACCCTCATCCCCCACTCAAACAGCTTGGATGGGGTATAATACAGATTAAATAGGGTTTTAAAATGTTGAGCTTTAAGGTTAGAGGAGCGCAGAAATCTTTTATCAAAAGTAAGAGCTCTATCCAAATCAATCTCTGGATCCTCCAATTTCTCAGCCCAAGCTGCCTCGGTCTTAAGCATGTCATCTGGGGAGCTTTCCATAAGGATTTTATAGAATCCATTAATTTTCCGCCCACCTCCCTTCAAATAATCCAATAAATTACTTCTTTTCCCCAAAATAATTTGTGGTCTTACTGATCTGATTGTATTTACCACCTGGAGGTATTTATATTCTTGCCCTTCCTGTAATGTATATCGCAACCTTAGATCGGACAGTGGTCTGCATGCATCCTTCACCATTATTTGCCCAAGTGTTACAATGCCTTGCTGCTCCCAGTGCCTCCAGGATCCATCCATGCACAGGTTTGGGGAAAGACCAGAATTCCATAAAGGAGTATGGTGGTTATACCTTGGAATACCCATTACTTTCTGCACAGATGCCCAGACCCCAGCTATACCTTCGAGTATTTTGTACCGTGATTTCTTATAATACCTTCTTTCCGTTTTCCTCAAGAGTATCCCAAATGCTTGATCACCCAATGCCAGTTGAAATATCGATGGAATATCATCAGGGCCCCCTTCCTGAGTCACCTTCTCTTGATCGAAGAGGATTGCCATTTCTGTAAGGAGGCAGGACCAGTGGTAATTCCTGATATTAGGCATACCTAAACCTCCCCTTTCCTGAGGTAAAGACATATACTTGTTTGATCTTCTAATCTTGCCGTATTGCCAGAGGAATTTCATAAAGATTGCTTCAATTTCCTTTATTATTTTATCTTCCAATTTAAATGGGATGGATCTAAGTTTATATAGAATCTTGGGGAACATAGTCATTTTAATGACGTTAGCCCTGCCTATTATTGATAAGTGAAGTGTATTCAATCTCCTTAGCTCTTGTTCCAGTGATTTCAAGAGAGGTGTAAAATTATCTCCAATTATGTTCCCTGGTTGTGAATTGAGTGTTATACCAAGATACACCACTGAGTTGACATACCTAGCATCCTTTTTAGTTATATTCTCAGAGCACAGAATTTGGGTCTTAGCTTCGTTCAGTCGATATCCTGAGAATTTCCCAAACAAATTTGTCATGCTCGCGATTTCCCTCATAGCAGATTCCGGATCATTAGTGATAATGGCTAGGTCATCTGCATATGCTAGCAATTTAGTTTGAAATCCTTTTATAATTACTGGTTGTATCTCTGTGTTGGATAATATCTGTGTAATTAGTGGGTCTATATACAGGGCAAATAAGATAGTAGAACAGGGGCAACCCTGCCGAGTGCCTCTCGTTATATTAATTCTCCAAGAACTCCCACCCATCAACTGGATCCTGGCTGAGGGAGTAGAATACATTGCCTGTAAGGCCTGTCGAAACCTTGGCCCGAACCCCCTCTCCTCTAAAACCTTCCATAAGAAAGACCACCACACCCGGTCAAATGCTTTTTCTGCGTCTAGAAGGACCATCGCGGCCCCCTCCCCCCCGGCAGCGCAGATATCAAATATGGTAATCGCTCTTTTAATATGTTTCGTCGTGCCTCTTCCTGGGATGAACCCATGCTGCCAGGGTGAGACCAGAGCCGCGATGATCCTCCCAAGATGAGTAGCCAATATCTTGGCATACAGCTTATTATCAGCATTGACCAGGGAGATAGGCCTATAGGACCCTGGATTTTCTTTGGGCTTGCCCTTTTTATGGAACACCACAATATTGGTGCTCTTCCATGACTCGGGTATCTTGCCAGTGATCATAATCCCATTGAATAGGTCTAAGAGAAGAGGGGATATTTCCTCCCGCAAGCATTTATATATTTCAAGTGGTAACCCATCCGGGCCCACAGCCTTCCCTGCTGCCAGACCTAGCAATCCACCTATTACCTCCTCAATGGTTATAGCCTGTTCCAACTCCTCCCTCTCCTGCTGACCCAATTTTTGACCTATACTTTCCCAGCTGTTAATTGGGGTATCTATTACCGCCTCCTCCTGGTATAGATCTTGATAAAAACCTTCTGAAAACCTCCAAGATTTCGGCGGGCTCCTCATATACTCTCCCTTGTTCCTCTATTTTTGTAATTATATTTTTTGACGTAACTTGTTTGATGCGCAGCGCTAATGCCCTTCCGGCCTGTTCCCCCGTCTCATACAGCCTAGTTCTGTTTGTATGATATTCCGCCGCGGATATTTTAGCCAATTGAGTCTGAATACCCGCTTTTATAGCATTAATCCTCTCAAGAGTCTCCAGTCCTTGCCGCCCCTGACTTATATCCCTTTGGTGCTGCTTTTCGGCATTACTCAAACTTTCAAGTAATAGCTCCCTTTCCAACTTGGTTCTTTTCCATTGTCT
This sequence comes from Lissotriton helveticus, assembly GCF_964261635.1. Lineage (NCBI taxonomy): Eukaryota > Metazoa > Chordata > Amphibia > Caudata > Salamandridae > Lissotriton > Lissotriton helveticus. The sequence goes on from NC_136068.1 coordinate 488,997,523, forward strand.
AGTAGTGTAGCTAATAGTTTCCCCTCTTAACCTGGCCTTATAAGTGTCCCAGACTACCCCCCTGGAAGCACTATACCTGTTGGCATCGAAAAAAGCCCTTGACCAGTTTCTAATATGTTCAATATAGGCGCTATCAGTTAATAGTTTCCTATCAAAAGTCCATGGTCTTGGTCCTTTTGAAGGTCGATTAACGTCCATTATCATTACCAAGGGGTTATGGTCAGACATTATCATTGGGAGTTTGTTGATTTTGACCTTATTTATTTCTGTGGCTGAAACAAAGAAGTAGTCTAATTTGCAATATTTGTTAAAAGGGTGTGAAAAGTACGTAAAACCAGTATCCAATGGTTCCTTATTTCCCCAGACGTCTCTTAGCCCATGTGATAGCAGTAGCGCGGATATGGCTCTATATACACTGGGTTTGCGTCCGGTGTAAGGGATGTCATTACTAAAGTCTGCCGAAATATTGCAGTCTCCACAGACTATTAGTGGAGCTGGCCAGTCTATCAGTTCTTTCTCGATAGAATCAAAAATGCCAGGATCATCCGAGTTAGCTCCATAAATTGAACAGATAGTACAACCCAGGTTCAGTTCACATATAGCCCACCTACCGAGGGCGTCTGCCTTATAGCGCTTTGCTCCACCAAGGCCCAGCTTCCCAATAATAGCCACACCCCTTATAGTAGACGTTTGAGAGGTACAGGACAAGATCTCAAACCCTTTTAACTTAAGCCAATGCTTGTTCTTCCATGGCAGGTGAGTCTCTTGTATTGCTAAAATATCTATATCTATTACTTTAAGGTATTCCTCGAATCTGAGCCTCTTTTTCCAGTCGTTCAGGCCATTAATATTTATAGAGCCTATCTTGAGTTTAGGCATTTTTCTGGACCATCCCTTCCCAGCTTTTCAAACAACAAAATAACTTTTTTGAAACAAAATTACAGCTTTTCTTCATTTGTCCTTTTGGAATTGAGTTTTTATGTAAATTAGTAACACGTGCTCTTTTTTCTTTTTTGTTTACTCCCACACCCCCCACACCCCCCAAACCTCCCCCCACCCACTGTACCCATACACCCCACCCCCCTCCCCTGCTGGCCCCCTGGCCACATGCCCACCTCTGTGGGGTGCTCAGACTAAGTCTGTGCATATGATGGGAGCAGCGTTGCAGCGAGGACTCAATTTAAACCGCTTAGTAGCCTAAATGGGCTCGACCACAGAGCTCATATTTCCTAGATCCTGATACAAATAGTTAGTATGGCGGAATACCTTGGTTAACAATTCACTTCATTGCCTAACCCATAACGACAACCTTGCGATACCTACATCCTTTAGTATGCATTCACAGATACCAACTTATTTCGTTTCTAGGTACCTACTGATACATGCTTATTGCTGTCGTCAATCCCCCACCAGCACCCTACTACATGGGCAATGGATCCGCAGGGTGAGATCTATATAGAGTTTAAGAATTCTTTAGCTTTGATTTCCGATGAGAAATAAAAGGTCTTTCCATGATGAATTATCTTGAGTTGGGCTGGGTTAATGAGATAGACTTGAACTTTTTTGTCCTGAAAAGGTTTGATCAATTGTCGTAGCCTCCAGCGCCTTTCCACCGTCACGTGGCAGAAGTCGGGTCGGACAAAAAATGAAAACCCCTCAAATGTTTTCTTAGCATCTGGTCTAGCCTTCTCTGCTATAGACTGGCGCAAAAGGAAATTCCCCAGGAAAATTAAAATTGCCCTAGGTTTATCTCCTTCCCTGAAATTTCGATTCCTCTTAAACGGGGTTCTATGTGCTCGTTGAACCTCTGAATCCCAGCACCAGCTCTCCAATTCGGGAAATACTTTAGCAAATACTTTCACGATGAAGGCTCTTGCGTCCCCCCCCCCCAGTCCTTCCGGAACTCCCAGGACCCTAAGATTATTTCTCCTAAGTCTATTCTCAAGGTCCTCGAACTTCCACTGTATGTCCTCAGCTTGTGCCCCATATGATTCCACCTTACTGGTGGCAGCAGCAGATTCTGCTTCAGTGGAAACCACTCTTTCTTCCAGATTTGAGACTCTGTCGTCCACTGTCGCGCATGCCTTTGAAAGTTTCCTCACGACAGTCTTGATCTTCCTCATAGCCGCTTGGGATTTACGATTGTCCTGCCTGGTCTCTTCCCGATGCGCGATTATTTCCTGGTGGATTGCTTCCAGCATGGAGCGTTGGGTGGATTCGAAATCCTGAGTTTGGTTTGGTGACCCCTGGAGCAATGTAGTGGGTGAATGATTCCAAGTTAGCCCCCTTTGCTCGTTTTTTTTTTTTAAGGAGACTGCTGGTTTCACTGTAGTTGTAAGGGTAACCTCCTCTGGATCAGTATCTGATTCTAAATTACTGCCGTCTATATCTGAGCTGTTTCCCCCCTCATCTTCCGACCAGTCTGCCTCCTCGGCCACCGAATGGAAACACTCACTTGAAGTCTTCTCACTTTCAGTGTTACTCGTTGCCTCCAACCGCTCAGTGAAAGTGTTGGCATTGAGCGTAATATTAGCAACAGGAGGAATAACCTCAATTCCCTCTTGCCTTTTGCTAGTGCAACTTTCCGTGGCCTCTTGTTGTTCCATCAGTATTACCTGATCTGAGCCAGCAATAACCACAGGAATGGCTACTTGCGTATTACTTTTATCTGGAGTAAGGTCTGTGGGCAGGTTAGATGGACCCCCTACTAAAGCCAATATTGCGTCTGTGACAATAGCATCCGTAATGATGTCAACCTGAGTGCTGGCTTTATTAGACTGGACATCAGGAAGCGTCTCAGACACGCCTGTGACCTCAATCATTGTTGTCTTTTTCGAGCCAGAGGAGCCCGTTGCACCAAACCCATTTGTACATTCCAGATTTATTGCTCTGGCTTCCTTGCCCTCATGAACGTCTTGGGCGCACTGCGTTAGATTCCCCACAGGTACCTCAGGTAGATCAGCTGCAGCTATTGCTGTGTCTCTTAGTCTTACTTCCTTGCCCTCGGGGTTATCTTGAGTGCCCTGCAATGTCTTGCCCATGGGTACTCCCCCCATGGGTGCTCCCCCCGGTGCTTCAAGTACATCAGTCGCTGCCATATCCAATTCAGCAGGCAGTTTCCCCCCTTTCTCCTTACCACCTCGTAGCATCTCTACTATGCTGATATTTGCAGTAGTGGCGGTATTCTGGCGAGTCCTGGCCGCTGAAGGCTTGGACTCCTTCTCCTTCACTGGGGGTTGGGCTCGCCCTGGTGTTGAGCCTTTTGATGTCACTGCCGGCTCTTGAACCCGACCAGAGCTGCCATCAATAATCTCCATGGTTCCACCTGCGTTTTCGCCCGCATTCTTCTTCCTGGCAGTCTTCCCAGCATTATTAGCTTTGGGAGCCATTTCGCTGCAGCGGTATAACGCCCTGAAGAAAAGCGCCTTCACCCTCCTGCTTCTGGAAGCCAGGCACGGCGTCCCTCTTCCACCGAGGACGACCGTGCATGCACTGGATTTGCTCCGCCCACTGCCTCCGTGCACTCCGCAGGCAGCTCCGCAGACAGCTAACCCCGGCTCTGATTCCAGGCAGAGCACAGCACCCGTCGCCGCAAGCCGTCGGAACACAGCGGGAGTCAGCAGCATTCGGTAAGCCGGCATCTATTCTCCGTCTCCGTCAGCTCGAGACATTAACTACGCGGTAGTCCGAAAACTAGAGGAGCTCCATCAGAAAACCAGTGCCCTCGCTCCTACTCCGCTGCTGCTCAGCCACAAAGCGCGGCCGCCATCTTTCCCCAGGAGACAATATCTAAATGTTTCCATGGTGGCTGCGGACAGAGAAAATATTTTAGACTGATTGCAAACACATGGGCAAAATGACATCTTCGAAACTGGAATGCCTGCTTCCAGGGCCTAGAAGATTCAGTTTACTTAACCCAACCTCACACAGGGGTAATATTAGGCGAGTAAATAATTTTATAAGTGTAAGGTTACATTTTGCTAATGGCAAGGGGGTCAGGATTCAGGAAAACAATAGGACTGTAATTTTCAATTTACCTTGGCCAGATCTGGGCGTCACTCTTTTTTTTGATGGCAGGTGGAGATAGGATTGCTGTGACAACTGGAATTATTCCTGATGGTCGAGAACACATGGACAATGGTGGAATTCTAGAAGATGCTTTCTTCTCCAAACCACCCAATATTTCACCAGGGTGCATGAGGGCTGGATCAGTATCTCGATCTTGAAAAATATCAGCAATCTGTTTCTTATACTGCTAACAGTTATTTGACCTTGGGAACCATGAAATCCTGATTTACTCAACTATCCTCATTAACCCAGTAATATATACCAGTCAATGAACCACTAAATGGTGGATTCTACTAAATCTGCAGTATGGGCATCCTCAATGAATCGAGCAATATCTACAACTTTTTGCACAACTCTCATTTAAAACATTGTACCATCTGTCATACACAGCTGTAGAGATATTTAGCAATATATTTACAAGTGGACAGTGCCACCAGAATGTCCCTTTTAATGATGTTCTGGTGGTGCTATGCCCCTCTCCATATTTACAAAGCGGCGCTTAGGTGTCCTTTCCTGCACATAAACAATAATTAAATAATGCCGATATGCTACTTCTATGTCAAAGTGCCTTGAGCACTCCCCGTCACAGCTAATGCGTAAACAGGCTGTAGCCCTTGATTAGACCTGCTTTATAAGTAACATAATAGGTGGATCCGTTCCTTTGCTCTTCAGTATTGCCCATAATTTACTATGGACAATAAAATCAAATGCGGCCGAAAGATCCATAAACGACATAAAAAGTTGGCCTTTCTTTGCAATTACCAAGCTCAAGTTTAAACACTGATCAATGGTCCCACTACCTTCCTTAAAGCCATACTGTGCTTAAGTTAAGGTATTCCTCTCCTCTACCCATTCTTGAAAACTACTAAGTAATAGGCGTCCTATCAACATGGCCGTGCTGTCAATCAAAGAGATTGATCTATAATTTGTAGGGTTTGCCATGTCTCCATTTTGTAAATAGCTGCTAATTCCCTTCTTTGCTTGTCTATAATTTATAAGAGCGGTACAAATATTTACAATAGGCAACATCTCCTACATCATAGGGGACATTTACCACAGCACCTAATAGCTAATGATAAGCGTGAGATGCCTTATCTGAGACCATGATACCCTCACCAGTACTTACAGCCTTAAAATGAGAATAGAGCAGTGTCTCGAACACCACAATATTTGGCTGGTGTAATGCTATTGAGTAGTTTAGTAACTTCACATTTTGGTTTGTCTCCCTACAAGATACCTTTAACGCACTCCATTTTATTATGTTTTTACACCATTCCTAAACCTGGTAATTGATGAGAAAGATTATTACATTCCTATCCATATTGGGAAAGGTGGTGACATGGTCCTGGAATATTACATTTTGTTTTAGCTGTATAGAAACAATTGAAAAGCAAAAGGAAATTTGTGTGAGTGTATTAACCTTGAAAGTGAAAAGAAAAATATTTCTTAATGTGATTTGGAATGGCTGACCAATAAATAAGTGTAAAGAAACATACTGAGAATAACGATACCTCCTGAGAGTGCAATAAAACAAGGTGCAGGTTTAAGGATACCTGCTGGGAGTGTAAATATACACTCTACAATCATAAATATATATGCTGGGACTGCTAGTGCAAATGTACTTGGTAAGAGTGTGAAGATATTTGTATGGAGTGTGAAACCTGATACATAATATGTAAATATACATGCTGACAGTGTAAAAACGCCTGCTGAGAGTGTAATGACACCTGCTCTGAGAGTGTGAAGTACATTTTGGGAATGAAACAATATCAGCTGTGAGTGTTAAAATACGTGGACGGAATGAAGAGATAACTGAAGACATCTGTCTAACATAGCTGGCCAACCTAAGTTGTCTAATCTAGTCCATCACTGCAGGTCACAATTAGCTGCACAATATGACCACAATCTCGCACCTCACAATGACATTCAGTCATGAGATTATCATAACAAAGTCCAGTCCAGCAGATCTCCTTCACCGTTTCTCTCTCCAACTATGCCTGCTTAGGACCAAAAAGACTGTAAACAAAATATCAGGTTGGACAATCCAGTGCAGTAGCAAGGTAAGTGGACTATGATAATAAGAAATTCCATAATTAGGTTGCAGAGCTGCTGAAAACCATAAACTGTGCATCTTTTCATCCAACACACTGCTAAGCACTGCATTCCATAACATGATAACCACACCCCGGGGGTTATCATGCATAACACGGAAACACTTTCAACATAGGAAGCAAAAAGAAAGGGAACATCCTTCCAGCCACTCACCTTACAGGGCGTAGCTTGGTGCCCCTGCAGGCAAGCTTCAGTGCTCAACATAGGGGTAATAAGTGCCATATAAATACTGCAATCAAGGTCAGACTGGTCGTAATGGGCAGTTACCTAGGAGGCTGGAAGGGTGGGAGGCTTGTTTTGTTATTGGGGGCTGTTTCTGTAGCAGTGCAGCAGTTTTGAAAGTACACATTGCAGAGTTCCTTGTATATTATTATTAAGGTCAGAGAAGATCTCCCCTTGGACTCCTATATCATAGGTCTCACAGATACTTCACACGCTAGTAGCTCTCACAAACCAGTCTCACTCATAACTTCATATTAACCCCCTGTTGCATTACCACACCTATAATTTGTTAAACATTTTTCAATATTAGAAAACAGTTATCAAATTTCATACGGGTCACAAGATAAAACCCCAACCCCAATTATTCTAACATATAAACACAGTTCAAAAAATATATCATAATATTCCCACTCAAAGAGACAGTAAGAATTGTTTTCTTTCTTTCCCTTATTTTTTCAAAAACAATTCAGTACATAGATACATAAACGCAAACAGGGGAATACAACAGACAATCACATACTTCCTTACAACCACTAATCTGTTAAGATCATTGTTCAATGCACATTACATTTTCAGATGATCATTATCTACTGTGTTTCAGTGCCCATCAGATTTAGTTTCATGTATGCATCAACGCGTTTCGGTAGATGCCCAATATTAAAAGCCCCCTACTTCAGGACAAGTAATTTCTCCCACAAATTCTTATAGAAACAATTATATCTATACAAGAAAATATAAATTCAATAAGCCTAATATTGTCCTGCAAATATATGCCCTTTTCACATTTTCATGGCTATAACTATTTCTGCACATATCCCTAACTGTTCCCATTTAAAAAAAATCATAAATGTATTCCTGTACCATTACTAAACAACAGGGTGCTTTTATTTAAATAAATTCATAGTTTTCTATATTTAACTCAAATCATCCCAATGATACCTAAGCGGCACAAGTCTGCTCACACGAAAACAGCAAAAAGGAGGAGAAATAAAGCATTTCTCCTCGTTTCGTCTTTTTAAAACCAGGTTTTAGACGCTGCCTCCTATTTATGCTGCCCTTGTAAATAGGAGCCAGCATCAAAATCAAAGGGTGTTTCGGTGGAACGCCCACCTCCACACCCATTGCCCTCCTCTTTCACTCTAAATACAGCTTGAAAGGGAGCACTCTCAACACCACCGACACTCTAGATCTGCTCACCTCAAATGTCTACTTTTCTATCAAAGTCTTTAAGCGTAGGATTAGCACAGTGCTATCCTCGCCGAGGATGCATGCTGGCAGAGTAAGTATAATTTAATTGAATTTGTATAATGCTTACTATACCTCACAGTGAGCTGATGAACTTTGCGACGATCAGCATGCTACTCGGAAACTCAAGTTTAATGTTAAGTAGTTAGTAGATTAGTAATATGTGCCTCCTTCTTTTCCTAGTGGATTAGTTGTAGTAAGCTTGTTAAGTTTGGGCCCTCAATTCTGCTAATTTTAAATTATCTCCTATATTTTGCCCTGTAATGCAAAGAAATGCCATTGATGTCCATTCAGACATAGTAGTACCAGACATTAAGAAATAGAATATTCAAACAGGCCACAATTGGAGGGGCTTCCAATGTACTCAGTTATACAAAGATCTGATGCACAAAATAAAAAATAGAACAGACTTTGTAATAAGAGGCTCTGACTAAGGCGGCAATTTAAGCTTATGGAGAAAGCATACAAACAGTTAAATTATTAAACTTTTTACACCAGACCACTAGTCAGGTGGTAAGTAAAGCCAAATTCATATATCATATGGAATTTAATCGAGTGGCATAATATGGACTATTGAGTCAGGAGGAGTATTTATTCCTAAATACGGATTATCCAAGTATGCCTGCTTTCTATTTTAATTCCAAAAGTGCATAAGTGTATCAGCAATCCACCTTAATGCTATTAATAGTACTTTTAGAAGACTGCAAATTTTGTAGATATCTTCTCACGCAATCACATTAAAAATGATATTAATGCCTTTTTAACACATATATTTGATAGATCATGTGAGCAAGGGTACATACTAATGTGACTGGATGTCACATAATTATTCATGAGTGTTCAACATGATGATGGGCTTCAAGCCTTTCAGCATTTTCTAAGTGCCAGACCATTGAAATTGTTTAAACATACACAGATGCTATTAAGTATGATATGATGCTGTTTGCCAATTCATTTCTGTTCAATAAGGCAGTGTTCCAACAGAAAATGTGAGCAGAGATGAGCACCTGCTTTGCCCAAGCTATGCTAATTTGCTTATAGGCTGGTGGGAGGAGCAGGTGCTCCACAGTGAACATAATACCAAGTGGTAGGAGCATGTGGTACTTTGGGCACGCTACGTAGGTGACCTATTTGTCATCTGGAAGGAATCTATAAACAGTGCTCAGAATTTTGTGAGAAAGAGAAATGTCAATAACTTTAACTTACAGTTTACCAGCACTATAGGCAACAAAGAATATTTTTTGGGATCTCACAGTATCTCTACAAAACAATAGGATGGAGTTCAAGCTGAATAGAAAGCTGACTGCAGGTAGTCCAATTTTAGATGTGAGTGATGTCACTGATCATGCCATGAGTGATGTAATATGTGAGGTCATAAGCGGTGCATTGCGGGGACATGAGTTAAAGTTAGCTCAGGTAACTATAACTGCTTGATTTCTATGGTTTTGTAAGAGTGAAATCTGAGCCTATCTATAGCAATACTGTAAACTTTGTTTTTTTCAGTGTATTTGTAAGTGTTTTTTAATTCTATTTTCTAATTTAAATGTTCCTGTAACCTTTGTTTTTTTCAATGACATCCTAAGGATTTTCAAAATCTACTGCCTAACCATAACATCCCTATAACCTTCGTTTTTTAATGAATTTCTATGTTTTTGAAACTAGTAGTTGCATTTGCAGAGTGGTGGAGAAAGAGGGTAGGGCTCCGACCAGCTCTCAGGAATCCCACTGTGTCAAACTTACTGGAGGTAACAACAGGGCACTTCTTGGCCCCCAAAGACTCAGCACCCAAGAGGACTTCATCCCCAAGCCAGAAGTGCACCAAGAGGCGCGTTGCAGAGTGGTGGAGAAAGGGGGTGGGACCTCTGACCAGCTCACATCAATACTACTGTGTGGGACTTACTGTAGGTAACAGGAGGGCTTGTTTGCTCCTGAGGACCCTCAGCATCCAAGGGAACTTCATCCAATAACTAGTAGTGCACCACGAGGCATGTTTGTACAGTGGTGGTGATAGGGGGCAGGGCCTTCAGTGACCTGCCCAGCTGGCTTCTTTTTATAAAAAAAATGTTTTCTCAGCGGAGGAGGGCCCCATCCCCACAATCATACCTTTTTGGAACGGGAAGGGGGACTGTGCGGACCCCTCCCAGGCTGATTTCAGCCCGAGGACCCAATGCCCTGGGGCCTGTCCTTTTAAAAAGAGAAATCCTTACTACAGGGGAGGGGAGCCACTTGGCCCTCCTCCTCAGGCTGATTTCTGCCGTGGGGACCCCATCCCCCCAGGGTTTGGCCATTTCCTGAGTCTGAATTTGGCCCTGGGGACCCAATCGCTTGGGGCATGCCTTCCATTCTAGGAGCTCTGGCCCCACCTTGGGCACCCAGTGACTTTAGTTGGTGAATGCGGGGGGAGCCTAAAGGCCCCCACAGTCCCTGTCGGCTCCCTGCCTCCTGTGGGAGCTGGCAAAGGTTTCACACACAGGGAGCTGCTGGAAAGACAACTCCCTGTGTGTGAAAGCAATTCAGCCCCGCTTCCAGCAAGCAAAAACATTTTCAATACTCTTGCTTGCTAGAAGAGAAGCATTTGCTGTGGATTGGTGGGAGCGATAAAGCTCCTGCCAAGCCATCGCAAACAGCTATGTCCTAGGGGTGGGCACCCCAGGACATACAAGAAGCCGGCCCTGGGCAATGGCTGTCCCCAGGGCCATCTATGGCTCCAGAAGGGGGCTGCATGCCCCCCCTTCCTTTCTTATTTGAAAGGCATACCTCAGGGATATGACGGTCCCCTGAGCTGAGAACGTGCAGAGAAGGGACCCTTCTCCCAATTTTTAAAAATAAGAAGTTGGTGCCAGAAAGGTGGTGGTCTCAGGGGTTCAGGGGGTCCTTGAGGCCACCAATGCAATTTAATTATGGCCTCCTGAGTTCTCAGAGGGGCCAGAGGACCTTGGAGCCATCCGAGTCCCAAGATGGCTGCCAACACTTTCTGGTTTGAAGTGTTGGCAGCCAATCAAATCCCAGCATGAGGTTCGGAGGGGTCTCTGATCCTCCACATCCCTATATATACAATTGGAAACTTCTTTGCAACTATTGAACGGATTTACACCAAATCATAAAAAGACACTTCCCTGAACCAACATCTACTTTTCTGCAGCCGTGTCTGAACTTCTTATGGAAAGTAGCATGGGGAAAACCCATTTGAGTACCCCCCTCTTTCTCTGCCCCCACTTAATGGATCACCCAGAAACTTTCAGGGCAGTAGCTGTAAGGAATGTCAGACTAGTTTTGAAAACTTTGCGAGGATTCATCAAATGAAACCAAAGTTATTGGCAAATGAAAAAACACTTTTTCAATGGAAATTAGTTCCTAACTATAACTACCTACCGGTGACCGCCATGGAAGGTGAACTTGTGTAGGGACGGTCTTTCGTTAGGCGTTTTGGAAACCTTTGAAACAGTTTCGCGCTGGACTGAATTTACTGTCTTTGGATGAGAAATACACCAGCGTATGGTGCTATGTATTCTATCAACTACCGTATGGCTAAGCCTTGAAAAAGTTGTCATTCAACAAAAATCTTGTCGGCTGTTTGCTCAAGCTGAATTGTGAACCATTAAAGAATTTGGAAATTGTTTTTCTCTGTATACTTATTGATGTATACTGCTGGACAAACTGATAAGGAACCACAAAGAATATGGACCTTGTAATTTGTGTACAGTGGCGGTGCTCTGGACAAACTATGTTCATATATATATTTGTCCTATCCTGGAGGAGGCGTTGGGTTTATGTGATGATTCAGAAAAGGGGGTGGTGATGAACAGAGTGTCTGAATTAAGCAGACCACTCTTACCCAGTCCAAAGATCAGGGCTTGATCGTGGAAGGGTATACTCAGATGTGAGTCCCTTGCTCATTGCACCATCAGGATTCAAGCAAGCCGGGTCGAAGACGGCTGAAATGCCAGAAACCGGTCCCCGGAAGCTTGTTTCCTTCCCAGTATAAGAATTGGCTTGGTAGTTTGGTCTGCCCTGTTCCCATGATGCACTGGGCCAGGGACAGACTAATTTGCATATAGCCAGGTTCTGAGCTGGGATGGGGCAGTGAGCGAAATAACGGTGATGGATCAAGCCCTGATCTTTGGACTGGGTAAGAGTGGTCTGCTTAATTCAGACACTCTGTTCATCACCACCCCCTTTTCTGAATCGGTTTTGGCCACTATAGGTGTGGCAGGGTATACTCAGACATGAGTCCCTTGCTCACTGCTCCATCAGGATTCAAGCAAGCCGGGCCGACGACGCCTGAAATGGCAGAAACCGGTCCCCGGAAGCTTGTCTCCTTTCTGGTGAAGAATTGGCTTGGTAGTTTGGTCTGCCCTGTTCCCATGATGCACTGGGCCAGGGACAGACTAATTTGCATATAGCCAGGTTCTGAGCTGGGATGGGGCAGTGAGCGAAATAACGGTGATGGATCAAGCCCTGATCTTTGGACTGGGTAAGAGTGGTCTGCTTAATTCAGACACTCTGTTCATCACTACCCCCTTTTCTGAATCAGGTTTATGTGATGTCAGCAAGCAGGTCGCTGACTAACGGCACACCCTCTCGGTCTGGTGCACTGTGTTAAGACCAGCACTTCTTTTGGAACAATTGCACACACGGAGCCCCCCTAGCGGCTTGGACTACCATTATGGTGTAAAATGCTGCATTGGGGAGAGAGGAGGTGACGTCGTTCGCTTGATTAAGGAGCCGGGTGAGAGGCTTTTGGTCATCTTGCTGGGTACTCGAGCTGGAGTGTGGCCCATATCCAGCAATCTGGGATATCACTTGATATAAGGAGTGTCTCTGTCACTATACGGACACCCTTCTGGACTAGATTTACCAGCATGCTCCTGCCTGGCAGGGTGAAAGCACGAGTAGTCAGCATACCACCCATTGGAGGAGGAGCGTGATGACATCTTAAAGGGAGCAGTTCTCTACTCACCTGCACCTCGTTTGATCATCACAGAGAGCATGGAGCCCCTGGAAAAAGCACTGATGAGAGCCATTGGAAGGCTTGAAACACGTCTGCCTTAGTGTTTCAAGGGACTGCCAGCACCACGTGCATAGTATTCTAATAAAGCTTTTGCTTTTCAACTCCAGATTGTGCCGTGCTTTGTCTTATCCTGGATGAGGCGTTGGGTTTATGTGATGTCAGCAAGCAGGTCGCTGACTAACGGCACACCCTCTCAGACTGGTGCACCGTGTTAATGCCAGCACTTCTTTCGCAAAAATAGCATGAACTCCAAACACACGAAGCCCACCCTAGCAGCTTGTACTACTATTAGGGTATCATATGCTGCATTGGGGAGAGAGGAGGCAATGTCATTCGCATGATTAAGGAGCCAGGAGAAAGGCTTTTGGTCGTCCTGCTGGGCACTCGAGCTGGAATGCGGCCCATATCCAGCAATCTGGGACATCACTTGATGTGAGCAGTGTGTCTGTCACTGTACGGACACCCTTCTGGACTGCATATACCAGCATGCTCCTGTCTGGCAGGCTGAAAGCACAAGTGGTCAGCATACCACCCATTGGAGAAGGAGCGCGATGACATCTTAAAGGGAGCAGTTCTCTACTCACCTGCACCTCGTTTGACCATCACGGAGAGCGCAGAGCTAATCCTGGGCAAAGCACTACGCTACGCTTGCGTAGTTTGCGATGTTTGCGCTACTTCGCACTACGCGAATTGCACGTAGCACAGTGCAAACACATGTAGTGTAGCATTAATTTTTTGCTTGCTCACGGTCCTCAGTGGCAAATTAGTGACCGTGAGGGCGCAAAATGACATCCCGGCGAGACTTTATCCTCGTTCGCGATCAGCAACATCAAGTGGCCAATCGCGAGAGTGGAAAATAAACCTCCCGGCGAGATTCTCAACGCGGGGAGGTCAGGTTTCTCATTGAGAGTGGTGGCATATGCTCGCGACTGCTCGTGATGAGAAACTACCAGTCTGCGTTCAGAAAGCTGCCGCTCGAGTAGAAATGTACTCAAGTGGCAGAAAACGACCCCTTGGACTGTGCCAGTTGCGGTTTGCACTGATTGCACAGTGCGGACAAGCATCCGGCACTGTGCAATCAGTGCGAACAGCATTTTGCCCAGTGCACTACGCAGTTCGCGTAGCTATGCGTAGCTTGCAAAGTGCACTTCGCGTAGCTACGCGTAGTGCTACTACGCAAACTATGCCCAGGATTATGCAGAGCCCCTGGAACAGGCACTGATGAGAGTCATTGAAAGGCTTGAAAGGGACTGCCAGCACCACGTGCATAGTATTTTTATTAAGCCCTTGCTTTTCAACTCCGGAGTGTGTTGTGCTTTGTCCTATCCTGGAGGATGCATCATTATATATATATATATATATATATATATATATATATATATATATATATATATATATATATATATATATATATATATATATATATCTTCACACCAACTTTCGTAGTTCAAAGAAGGAAACTCGAGCCACAAATTCATAAGCGTGATGATTTTAATTAAGCAAAAATGGTCAAAACGCCCGCCGGGTTTCGGTGCAGCCGCACCTTGGTCCCGTGACCAAGGTGCGGCTGCACCGAAACGCGTCGGGCGTTTTGACCATTTTTGCTTAATTAGAAGGTCTGGAGTTTGATTTAAGATGACCCGCTTCCGTGGGGTCGTAATTGACGAAGCAACTCTTGCTTAGGAGGTGGTAATGAATGCACGGGAGCCTTTGAAAAATATATTAATATATATATATGTACATATTTTTTTTTTTTTTTTCACTGAAAAAAACAAAGGTTAAAGTAGCATGGTAGTTAGGTACAATGTTCAGTAACAACATCGCGTTTTAAACTCTAAGAAGCACAGAAATTCACCAGGTATATAGTTATCTCAAGTAATTATAACTCATGCCCTCACGATGCAAATATTTCTCATCAATAAATTCATTGCAAATGTTGCAGTGATAATATCAGTGATGTCATAAAATTGGCCATGAGTGATAAAATATGTGGGGTAACTAGTAGTGCAGAGCGACCTTCCCATGCACTACTAGTTACCCCACATATTTTATCACTCATGGCCAATTTTATGACATCACTGATATTATCACTGCAACATTTGCAATGAATTTATTGATGAGAAATATTTGCATCGTGAGGGCATGAGTTATAATTACTTGCCAATATAAAATCGGGCGTAATCTGGCCAAGTCCTTGATTTGTTTCCTTCCTAGGTCGTATCGGAGGGGCAACAGTGGAGTACTTTTGGGTGTACCGGTGAGAGTTCTTAAAAAATTATTTTCAGAGGCTTGCAACAATGTAAGATTTTCAAAGCCCCACATTTCTGCGCCATAAAGTGCAGACCCAATAGCCTTTGCTTCATATACCAATAGGGCTGGTTTAACTGGTTTAGTTAGCGACTTCCTGTGTTCAGAATTAATTGTGCCAGCTATTTGTTTGTGTCGCAAGATAGCAATTTTTATATGCTGGTTCCACCTGTGGTCATCAGCTATTTGGATACCTAGGTAGGTGAATGATTTAACTAACTCTAAAGGCCCGCCGCTCATCATAATTTTGGACTTGAAGCTACGCTGCGGCTTAAAGCTCATTAATTTAGTTTTTGTAGTGTTCACCTCCAGTCCATGTTCCCCACAAAAGTTCTCAAAAATTGTCAGAGCACGCTGTAGGCCACTAGGGGTTTTTGATAAAATTAGCGTGTCGTCCGCAAACATTAGTATGGGGATTTTTAGGCCTGCAAGAGTAGGAGCATCCACATTAGCAGTTACCAATCGTGAAACTACACCGTTTATGAACAATGTAAATAGAGTAGGAGCCATTGAGCACCCTTGTCTGACCCCTTTTTCAACACGGAAATCAGGAGTGACCATCCCGTGGCCGCCCCACTGAATTTTTGCATAGTTAGACTCGTGGAGGCGCAGTATCATAGTTAATAACTCATCAGAGACCCCCAGACTATGCAAGACTTGCCACAGTTTCGCACGCGGGACCAGGTCGAATGCAGCCCGCAAGTCGACAAATGCCGCGTACAGGCTGCACCCCCCCAAAACCACGGTTTTCCACTGTAACAATTGGAAACGGAACACTTGGTCAATCGTGCTTGTTGCACTTCTAAAACCTGCTTGGAATGGAGATAAGATATTAAAATCCTCAGCCCAGTCGAGAAGCCTATTGACCACCACACGACCCACAATTTTTTGTACAGTATCAATGAGGCTAATAGGCCTGTAGTTACAGGGCTGAGCACGGTCCCCCTTTTTGTACACGGGGATAATAACTGCACCCCTCCATGAATCTGGGACATCTGCTCCCTGAGCAATAGAATTAATAAGCAAATGTATATATTTGCACCAGCGTTCACTATCGTTTAAAAATATATCAGCGGGCACTCCATCTTGACCTGGAGCTCGCCCACATTTTACTGCACAAATAGCAGACATAATCTCTTTGTAATTAAAATTATTACCTTCAAAAAACTTCATAACAATACTGTCCTCATCTGAGACCCGGGTATTAAGAGAGTATTGTGAACTAAAGAATTTAACCCATGCCTCCTGTGAGACGTTATTACTTGGAGACTCTTCAGCTCTCTCAGAACCCCATTTTACAATATTCCAGAATACTCTGGAATCCTTCCTGTCACTGGCCTTTTTCAGTTTGCACCAGTGTTGTTCGTCCCAATCCCTCTTAGCTTTAGCAATGCATACTTTGTACTCCTTCCTGGCTAGAGGAACAGACACACAGTCTCGCTTCTTAATTGCCCGGCCAAGGTCGAGTCTTGCCTTCCTACAATCAGAGTTATACCATCTAGCATCTTTGCGGGTGATAGCCCCCTTGTGCTTGTCAGGTCTTAGGAAGTGCACTTTGATCTTAGCAAAGAGGCTATCATGTATTTTAACCACTTCCCCCAGATCCTTAGGAGAGGCATTAGCCAGTTCCATGGCAAGAATGGCTAGATCAGTTTCACTGTTAATAGTATCAATAACCTGCTGATTTCTCGCTACAGTGTCCCATCTTAACCTGCGCATATTGTTCTCAGGGATAATGGGCGGAGGAACTAATTCATTCGGGCAGATAGGGTTTGACTCAGCAGGCCACCATTTGTGAGACACACATAAGGGGTTGTGGTCACTCTCAGGTCGTATAATAACTTCCATGTCACAAAGAGTAGGCCACAGATGCAAACTACAGATCACGTAGTCAATTCGACTTTTGTGCCTCCCATTGTCGAAAGTTGGTGAACCATTTTTATCCCTAGCTGTTCTCCCATTCATAGCTCTCAAACCTTTTTCCAGACACATTGCATTGATAGTTATTATATCCTCGGTCCATCGGGAGACTGGTTTCAGATGCAGCTCAGGGATATCCCAAAAGGAGTCCTCATCAGCACCAGTAAAAGCATCTTCCGCAACCAAAGGCTCAAACGTCCTATTAAGGTCTCCTGCTATAACAATATTATTTTTATCAGAGTGATCGTTGATAAGGTCGACCAGGGCTAATATTGTTTCAGAACGACCCTTGGAGCTCCTGATATAAACGTTGTAAATGTCAAGTGACCCTGTTCTGTCATTAGAAATCCTAATGAACTGAATATCATTGTGTCCGATAGCTATGTTTTTAACTGAGAAATTTAGTGACTGTCGAATCCATATAGTAAGCCCCCCCATAGGTCTACCTTTCGGGCCCTTGACAGCTGGCACATAGAAATTCAAGTAGCCTAAAAAAAAGACAGGATCGCATGCCCAAGTCTCCTGGAATATACAAATATCAAATTGGGTAACAAAACCAAGCCAGTCGCCACAATCGAGTTTGGATGTCAGACCAGCTATGTTCCAGGAGAGTAGGTTAGCAACCCCTAACAAACGTCCCTGGCCTAATCCAGGGAAAGAATTTAGTACACAGGCCTCACCATCTGCTTGGGCAACCAGGTTATTCAACGAATCGTTAGTAGGACAATCAGCACTCTGGGCAGGTAAGCTATCCAGAAACTGATCCCCATTAACTAGTGGTACTGGGCTTAGTTTAATAGAGAGTCAATCACAGTCATCTAAGTTAGAAAAGGCTGAAAATCTGTTCTCCAAATTTAGACCCCACTCTGGCCGCTTGACTTCCCTCCGCCCTTTTGTTGGAACAACGTTCCACTTAGTTTTTAACATTGTTTTGTTAGAGACCCTCCCACTACATTGATAGAAGAAGTCTAGAGTGAGTGGAATGATTTCAGTCGATCTCCGTTGCGGAGGTAGAAGGTTAGGTAGAATATTGGCCAAAACCTCTGGGCCAGAGAAATGTAGGACAACACAATCACCCTGAAACTTCTTTGCGCTATTGCCTATCCACCTCACCCTTCTGGCCTTTACTATTTCTTCAGCCAATTGGTGCTTACCCCTAGGAGTTATTAACATATTGTTTGTCAACCAATAAAGGGCTTTAGATAATAGGGATGAGGTAGATTCTTCCTGACATGGCTGCAGAAGAGGAACATTGGCTAAAACCAAAACCAAAGGAGAGGCCTCAACTATCAGCTCTACCGAGCCATTTACAGATTCTGGGGCGGAGGATGCATCTGGAGGAACGTCTTTGTTCTCTGCACTATCTAGAATGGATATCAGGGGAGCCACCGGAGGATCTGGTAGTGAGGAAACCCCAGCACCCACCAAAGAACAAGAGGCCCTATTAGACTCAACCCTACTAGAGACAGCATCTGGTAGTTTACCTACTTCAGATAAGGTTTGATTCAGTAGACCCCCAAGGCGATTCACTTCTTTAGTGAGTTTATCAATTCTACCTAGCAGTGGATTAACAATGTCCTTTATCTTAATGTCCATCATACTCAGTAAGTTCTTAAATTGACCACTAGTGAATGACATAGAAACGTCATCTGAAGTGTCATCTTCTTCCCTCACGGATTTACTGGGAGGGGATGCGATCTTTCTCCGACTTGATCTGAGCCCGAATCGTTTTGGCTGTGGCTGTGGCTTTTTAGCCCCTCTGGTGGAGCGTGGAGCAGGCACCGGAGTAGGGGCTTTGTCCTCATGTAAATGTTGATTAGTCTCCGTCTCAGTCTCGCTGTCCAGCTCAATAAGAACCGACCGATTCGTTACAGAGGTATCAGCTTGGTCAGAATCATTTACAAGTGCACAGCAGGAGCTAGATTGCTCTGAGGGTTCGACTGGAAGTAAGACCGGCGAAGTAGGTGAGCATAGGGCAGATGGTGAGCTCAGGCCAAGTGAAGATCTCCTGTCATTGTTAATTTTGGCAACTACCTGAAAGATATAGTTGTCCATAGTGTTTTTTGCAGGGGATAACTTTTTGCCGGGCATGCTTCACAATAAAACAATGTTTTCAGAAACACGTGGCAAACCAGGCGCTCCAAAAGAGAGACAATAAAATTAAATAGCCCCCAGCTATAACACAAGCTCACCTCCTCAAATCAGGTTTTCATGCAGAGTAACTGGCCCAACCCAACCCTGGCCAACCTCGGACGGCCTCAGACGGCCCGCCCTTTGTCCGGGCTTTGTCCGGGCGTCCCGCTCGCGTCCCGTGAAGCGGAGGGAGCAGCGGTTTTCTAGCGCCTCCGGGCGAGGTGACCCCCGCTGGAGTGTTTCCGGGTCGCTGGGCAGGCTGGGAGATGTAGTCTCCCTCCGCTCGGCGGCCGCTAAGGTGACTACAGCGGCGGCGGGAGGGAGACCAGGCTCAGCAAGGCTGCAGGAGAGGGCGAGCAGGAACGACCAACAGCAAGGTAGTTTACCCTCAGAAAGACAGAACACCCGCTCCGCCGAGGGAGCAGCGGTTTTCTAGCGCCTCCGGGCGCGGTGACCCCCGCTGGAGTGTTTCCGGGTCGCTGGGCAGGCTGGGAGATGTAGTCTCCCTCCGCTCGGCGGCCGCTAAGGTGACTACAGCGGCGGCGGGAGGGAGACCAGGCTCAGCAAGGCTGCAGGAGAGGGCGAGCAGGAACGACCAACAGCAAGGTAGTTTACCCTCAGAAAGACAGAACACCCGCTCCGCCGAGGGAGCAGCGGTTTTCTAGCGCCTCCGGGCGCGGTGACCCCCGCTGGAGTGTTTCCGGGTCGCTGGGCAGGCTGGGAGATGTAGTCTCCCTCCGCTCGGCGGCCGCTAAGGTGACTACAGCGGCGGCGGGAGGGAGACCAGGCTCAGCAAGGCTGCAGGAGAGGGCGAGCAGGAACGACCAACAGCAAGGTAGTTTACCCTCAGAAAGACAGAACACCCGCTCCGCCGAGGGAGCAGCGGTTTTCTAGCGCCTCCGGGCGCGGTGACCCCCGCTGGAGTGTTTCCGGGTCGCTGGGCAGGCTGGGAGATGTAGTCTCCCTCCGCTCGGCGGCCGCTAAGGTGACTACAGCGGCGGCGGGAGGGAGACCAGGCTCAGCAAGGCTGCAGGAGAGGGCGAGCAGGAACGACCAACAGCAAGGTAGTTTACCCTCAGAAAGACAGAACCTTTGTAGTCCTTCTTGCATCCATGGTTGACGCCAAAATGTAGTTATACTTCTGCGTCTATGGCTTGTCCTGTGGTTAGGTCTGACTTGACAGCACTTGTCATTCATCTAAAAAAAATGTAAAGTCAGTGGGTTTCAGAGGAGTAAGCACTTCACGTGTCATGTTTTTGGGTGTATCATTAAACCTCCTAGGAAGTACATCCATTGCAATGCTTGAGGGCATATTTTACATCTGAAAAGCATTATCAATCAGACTTTTCTTCATAGTCAATGCTTTCTCCAACACATGCATTCTACACAGAAAAAAAATATTGTTGAATTATTTTGATTAGATTAGGTGTTTTTAAATGCGTTTTACATGATTTGGGTGTGCACTGACTCCATATTATCTTTGACATCCGTAGATTCTGATGAGTATGAAAATTGAAATCAAGACCCTATGAGATGCTACTCATTGAACAGTTCATGTCACACATTTCTTGTGAAAAGTGTACCCCTTCGAAAATAGCGCCATGCAGAGCAAAAAGTAAACCCTTCATTATGTTTTTATCAAGCTCTGCTTAAGTATCAGCAAATGTATACAATATTTTGGCCTTGGGGGTCATTAAAATACTGCTTAGAGTGGGACCAGCCACAAACATCCGGGTTCCATTTTACATCTTTATTCTTAAATCTTTTGCCCATCAACTCTCCATTCAATGGACCTTTTATCTCTGGATAGCTCTGTCATTGGCAGGAGTTCCCTGCACACAGAAATGTTGGGATAAATATCCAGTGTGCACAGAATCTTCTGGATATGTATTTTTAGGGTTACAAGCATAGACCTCAAGTCTCACTCATCACGAGTGACACTCACATATTTAGCAGTCGGCTTGAGCGCTCACTCACAAAAAGCTGAATTCTCACACTTAGTAAGAAAGGCTGTAACCAAAACTGAAATACGAATTTTACATCAAGGCCTGGAGGCCAATACTATGCATAATACTTTTATTACCACTCAGGCAGCAGCAACAAAAAAATTTGAATTAGAACACAAACACATTCTAGAACCCTGAACATGTATAATCCCAAAGAACCTGCAGCCATCTTCCTCTTTTGTTGCTGCTCAGGCTTGAGATAAGTCCAATTTTTTATTAACTGACGTTTACATAGAGATATATTCAAATGTAATGATATTTAACTATTAACAATATGATATTGATTAAAATGTCATCTAGGAGGATTGTTTTGTAAGTAGTAGGTAAATTGATTTAATGATTTATTAGAATATAATTTTTTATAAGCTATGTGATTATAAAAAAAGGAAATAATCATAGTTTTAAACAATGATTTATTATATTTAGAGAGCATTTGAATATAAATAACCAGGATGGGTTTTAGGTATCGGATAAAAGTATCGCGGGTGATTTTATTGTAGGTAAGTTTTGAGAGAGCGAAGTTACAGATTTATTTGTAGCAGCGTTTGTTGTAGAGATCAATATTTTAAAGATTTATTGTAGGCAGAAGTTTATTTACCGTGTGAAAGGGTTTGACGGTTTTGGCTCGTGGCGTGAGGCGGCAGTTGTCTGTTGGGGTGCGTGCTAGTCAGCGCGTGTTGGTTCTGGAACACGAGGGGAAGCGCGAGTCATGACGCGAGGCAGGTTCAGAATCTTGCATGAACCTGTCTGCATAATTAAGATTGATTGGCAGGGGCCGCCGTACTCACGCAGCGTACGACGAAGCAATATATTTTTGGTGTAAAAGAAGGAGAAAAAAATACGTCCAGTGATAAACTTGAAAGAGTTGAACGATTGGGTAATGTACAATCATTTCAAAATGGAAGGGATCCATATGTTAAGGGATCTTTTAAGGAAGGGAGATTGGTTGACAAGGTTGGATCTAAAGGATGCCTATTTAACGATTCCAATGTGCAGGGAGCAAAGGTATTATTTACAGTTCAGATGGAAAGGGAAGTTATGGAGGTTCAAGAGTCTCCCATTTGGTCTGACGTCGGCTCCATGGTGTTTCACGAAGGTGATGCGTCCAGTGGCAGCTTGGTTGAGGTCAAGAGGAATGCTTTTAATTGTATACCTGGACGATTTTCTGATTTTGGTAGAAGAGAAGGATCTTGCGAGAGAACAGACAGAATTCGCAGTCAGAGTGATAGAGGATTTAGATTTTGTGGTGAGCAGAGAGAAGTCTTGTGTGATTCCCCAGCAGGAGATTCAGTTTTTAGGTGTTCAGATATTGACATTGGATTGTGTGTTGAAATTACCAATGTTGAAAGTGAAAACAATCAGGAAGGAGGTGAAGAGAGTATTGGATTCGGATTGGGTTACATTGAGACAGTTAGCTTGGCTGTTGGGTCTGTTATCTGCGTCAATTCAGGTGATTTTTCCAGCACCTCTTCATTACAGAGCGTTGCAGAGATTGAAAGGATATCATCTGAGGAAGGGAGCAAGGTATTCTCAGAGGATATGGTTGGATCAGGATTCCAGAGAGGAGTTGGATTGGTGGATGATGAATCTGGATGCATGGAATGGCAGGGCGATATTTGGAGAAGTTCCAGAGGTAGAAATAGAGTCGGACGCGAGTCTTCATGGTAGGAGAGCGAGATGTGGTTTGGTGTCAACAAGGGGAAAATGGTCAAAAGAGGAGTCTCAGATGCATATAAATTGTCTGGAGCTGCTTGCAGGGTCTTTTGCAGTGAAAAGTTTTATGAAGAATCGGATGAAGTGTTGTGTACTATTAAAGATGGACAATCTGTCAGCGGTGAGATTTGTGAACAAGTTAGGGGGACCTCGTTCAAAGGGACTAGCGAATTTAGCGAAGGATTTTTGGAATTTTTGTTTGGAGAAGGAGATGGTTGTTCAAGCTCAGTATATTCCAGGTCTGAGCAACGTAGAAGCGGATTGTTTTCAAGATATCTGAAGGATGTGAGCAATTGGAAATTGAACAGAGCAGTATTCAACAGTTTGGAGAGGAAATGGGGTCCATTTCGAATAGATTTATTTGCGGACAGGTTGAATTGTCAGATAAGAGAGTTTTACAGTTGGAAACCAGATCCGGAAGCAGTAGGGATAGATGCTTTTCTACAGGATTGGAGTCTGGGAAGGAGTTATGCCTTTCCCCCATTCTCATTGATTCAGAGAGTGATAATAAAAGTCAGGAGAGAGAAGGCGGAGTTAATGTTGATAACTCCATTTTGGAAATCCCAAGTGTGGTTTCCAGATGTGATGGAATTTTTGGTGGAGGATCCTGTGTTGTTACCGGATGTAAAGGAAATTATTCTGGATCCTTTGGAGAATGTTCACGACCTGGTGGAAAAAGGTCAACTAAGACTAATGGCATGGTTGATTTCAGGAGAGTATGGCAAATGCATGGATTATCGGAGGAGGCTGAGAGTCTGATCACAAAGTCATGGTCAAAAGGAATAACAAAGGTGTATGAGTCAGCATGGAGAAGATGGTCTAGTTGGTGTTTTGAAAGGGAGTTGGATCCCATATCAGCATCAGTGGTAGATGTGGTGAATTTTTTGATGATTTTATTTGAGAAAGGCCTGGCTTATAATTCTGTGAATATTAGCAGATCAGCAATTTCAGCAGGTCATGTTTTGGTTGATGGTCTTCCAATTGGACAACATACTCTAGTTAGAAGGTTGATTAATAGTGTGCATATAGTTTTACCTCCTAAAGCGAAATATGGATTTCTATGGGATGTTTCTTTGGTTTTAAAGGAGTTTGATAGTTGGGGTGAGAATGAGTTTTTGGAGATCAAATTTTTGACGTGGAAACTTTCAATGTTTCTATGTTTAGTTTCTTGTAGAAGGGTTTCAGATATTAGAGCTTTGGAGGTGGATTCTAGGTTTTTCCAGCCGGAAGGTGTTTGTTTTGAATTACAAAGAAGAACAAATACTATGTCAAGGACTATTTTTTATCCTCAGTTTGTTGAGAATAAAAGGTTGTGTGTGGTCAATTGTTTAAAGGATTATGAGAAAAGAACATTTGGAGTGAGACCAAGTGGTTGTTCTCAGTTGTTGATTTCATTATGGAAACCTTTTAAGGCTGTCTCATCTGCTACTTTAGCTAGGTGGGTGAGAGAAGTGATGTTTAAGGCTGGAATTGATACTAGTGTATTTGGGGCTCATTCTGTGAGAGGAGCCATGGCAAGTAAGGCTTATATGAGAGGTTTTAGTTTAAGTGGAATTATGAAGGCTGCTGATTGGAGCTGTGAGTCCACATTTAAGAGATTTTATTTTAAACCAGTGGAAAATGTGATGAATAGTGTTGTTGATTAACTTTGAACATGCATAATATTGGCCTCCGGGCCTTGATGTAAAATGCAGATTTTCAACATATAGTAGTGAGTAGAAAATCATGATTTTAATAAAGGCACGGAGGCTAATATTATCCCTCCACTCTTCCCGCCCGAGTTATAACGTTTTGATTTCATTTCTGATTCAGGTTAAAAAAGGAGAAGTTTGTCTTTGAGAAGTTGGAAAATTGAAGAATTGGATTCCTATAAGAAGAATTTTGGATTTGTTCAGAAAAAGAGACTTTGGTTTTTCGTTTATGTTCGCAGCGCCAAAAGAGGAAGATGGCTGCAGGTTCTTTGGGATTATACATGTTCAGAGTTCTAGAATGTGTTTGTGTTCTAATTCTAATTTTTTTGTTGCTGCTGCCTGAGTGGTAATAAAAGTATTATGCTTAATATTAGCCTCCGTGCCTTTATTAAAATCATGATTTTCTACTCATTACTAAATGTTGAAAATCTGCATTTAATCAAACCTCTGTTGCATTCAGAATAGCTATTGAAAGCTCAAGAAGCTGCGAAAAGTATTTCCACAATGGAGAAAGCCCTACCACATCAGCTGCTTTGACCAAAGGCAAGGTATAGCAAAGAAAGCTCTACCTCACAAAGGCGAGGAAAAGGTGTCACCTGCCAACTGATGGTAATAGAGCGTAAGAACGTCTCGGAAATAATAAAGCGCAATAAGTCTACATATGTCCAAACAGGGAGAATGTGATGCCAAATAAACAAAAACAATAATACAAATCAAGCAAAATGTATTAGAGATACAATAAATATACTAAGTGAATAGATAAAAAAATATTTAAATAACTCAAATAAGGATGCATACACAAATCATAGGTTGTGCTGAACAAAGAGGAATCCTAAGAAACAAACACAATTTTTTTGATGATTTTGTCTGTAAACAAGTCAAAATATTTTCAAAATATTTTGTCCCCACAAACAGAGATATCAGACAATAGAAAGCAAATCTCACACTTACATAAAAAAGCTCCCATTCATCTAGCTACTCACTCAGTCAGAAACACTCACATCCAGCATTTACACTATAAATATATATACATATATACAACAAAACAGGAAGAGACCCCAATCAAAAACTATGAGTGGGCAATAGAGTCTGAGCATTTACTGGAAGTCCATGTCAAAATGTCTCTGTCCTGCACGGTGCCGACGCGCGTTTCGGTGCCAAGGCTACCTCGTAGCCAACACCTTCCTCAGGGCACTAAAGATACAGTTCTCTTTAGTTCAGGACCACAAGTGGGGAGAACAAAAAAAATGTTTTTGCGAACAGCACAAAACAACAGCAATAGTTCAAAGTGCCAATAAATCAGAGACAGGCACGGATCCCAAATAAAGTGAGTTCACAATTAGGACGATCCATCAAAACTATAAAGGAAAATATATACATTAATTAAACACATTCTCCCTAAGAATCAAGGCACAACGCATCCTACAACGGTTCAGGGTAAACCTCTCACCCAGTGTCAAAGAAAAATTTAAAAAGTGTAAAGAAAAGACACAGTAAATTCCCAAAACATTTTTTCAAAATACAAGGACCAAAGGACGGTCTGAAAAAAGAATAAAGAATCATAAATACAAAGAAGAGAATAACATCCACAGTATCCAGAAAGAATCAGATCGTCTTTTATAAATTGAGAGACAACACTCAGTGCATGCCAGAAAGTCCACACGAGATAGTCATGCTATAGTGAGCTCATAGGGAGGAACAGTGTGTCCAAAGACTGGAACATAAGTGGACACATAAAGGCTCCAAGACTTACAGTAAATTGAGCAAGGACAATGCCTAAGATGGGGTTCAAATGAAGCAAGGATGGCAAACAGCAAATGCGGAGTCTGGACAAGCTAGAAGGGCCAGTGGCTCCAATAATAAAAGCAAAGGGCTCAAGACGAATACCAATCCTGAAGCTGAAGATTCAGACAACTGGATAGAAAAGACACAAAACCGATAATAAGACACAAGAAACAAATAAGGCAGAAGGACATTACTGCACAACAGAAACAGATATACGTACTGTCTGGGCAAATTACAATTTACCTGAAGATAGAAGAGATCCCGGCTGAATTCAAAATGAAATATAACAGCTCCTGGGTCACTTCAGGAAAACAAATTTCCCAAACAGATCGAAGTTGACGATATATACATGGAGTCCAACGGGCTCGAGAATTCTGGCATGAAAATAAGAAAATATTTCATGAAGCAAACACGCAAATAAGAGCAAGGGGCCTTAAATTTTAGTCGGTGAAGCTGTTTCCGTTACCCTCTCCCCTTCTCCATGCCCTCTCTCTCCCTTACCCAGTGCGAACTAATCAAATGGCCACTTTGAAAGAACGGCCTCGAACAAGAGATGCTAATATATTAACAAGCACACTGAAGAAAAACTGATTCACAGTATGGAGGACTCAACAAAGTGTCAAAACCAGAGGGGGGACATGAAACTCCTTAAGCATCCCAGGGAACTACAGCCGAAGGTCTCAAATGGCAGTGTCTCACCTGAAAGGTAATTCATCGTTATCCAAACACCGCGTCTACATCGGCAGAAAACAAAAAACATGAATCCACGGGTTTCCTAATGGCTCCGAGGAAAATTCCCCAACGGATGGCGGTCGGCTGATGATCTACGTCTCAGGCTTCGTCCAGATTACGCAGCGTCCGACACAAGGTTGGTACGTTTACGAGAGTAAACGGAAGCAGGAAATCAGTTTAAATAGACAGAGCCGCCACTAGTGCAATGATCATATCATGGGCGGAACAACAAGTCAAAAGCATGAACAAAAATATAGGACTAACCTCAAAGGAACGACCAGTCAAAGCGCAGATTTGGGCTACAGGGATGAAGTACAGAACCTGCGTCCAGAAGACACCATCTTAAAGGGGAGCAGGTAAATTCTAATGAGACCACAAATGGACAAATGCAAACTAATAAATCGCATACTCCCATGGGGTATATTCATTGAGTCCCTCCTTCTCAGAATTAAGAAAGAAAATCCAGAAAACTTCTCTAGCCTTGCGAGATTTTTCATTTTCGCATCCTCTGTTGGCTTTGATCTTCTCTAATATTGTCCATTTGAGTTCAGTTTCCTTGTGTCCCTTATCAAGCCAGTGTTGGACCAATGGAGCTGATGTTTTAGAGGTCCAGATATTAGATTTATGTTCCCCAATCCGAATTCTAATTTCTCTGCCGGTTTCCCCTACATACGGCAGGTAACACGGGCAGAAAATGCAGTATACCACATTCGTGGTCCTGCAATTGGTCATCTGATTCAATTTAGGCAAGGCAAGGTATACTCCAAATAATTAATTTTCCATATGTCATTTGGACACCTGCACACGATATTCATTAAGCGATTTACTAAAGTGACTTCCTGAAATGTCAATATCATGAAAGGTCAATTAACATTATTTCATCTAATAACATCAAAATGCTAATTAATTCTCAATACGAGCAGCTTTGATACCTTGAATGCTCTGAGGCAGATGACCCTCATCTCCCCAGAACGATTGTCAGAACCCCCCTCAGAGGGCCATGGGGCAAGCAGGGGTTACTGGGCTCAGCTCTTGGGGGGTGTTGATGCCTTTCACCCAGGGCCTGACTTCCTATGGATCCTGAGTAACTGGGCCAAGTACCCTTTCTTCACTACAACTCTCAGGGTAGACGTGGCTGAGCAGTCCAAGGCTCCCTTGTGTGGGAGGTGTGGATATAGGATTGTGAACTCAATATGCGTGCAGCAGCAGGAATAAATCATTGTTCAGCTAAATACTCACTTTCATGAAAAAGTAGAAGAATTTTGTTTTCTACTGCCGCCAACACAAAGGAAACATCCAACATTCACAAACAATCACACAATTTCCCCTCAGGTCAGGACTCTAGTATTTCTTTGGTGATTCCCTGTCCCAATCTTTCCTCACATTAGCGGAAGTTGCTATTCCCCATTCACTAGTGGCAAGTTCCAGGTCAAGCCCCACTAGCAGTCTGAGTCTCAAGAGTCCACTTTGACTCTAAGTTAAAGTCAATAGTATTCCAGCGCTGCAGCTTTACTAGCAGCAAGTTACCCTGGGGCTGACAGTCCCAAAACCAGCCTCGCCCGCATCAGCAAGTGTGAACCATCTGGAGTTCCTCAAAGCGCCCTGTCTGTGGCACTGGCAGCTGCTGCCGCTGAGTTTGGGTGAGTCGGCCGTACATGGCTCAGGCTGCTCCACTCAGTGGGTACAAATTCTCTCACTCATGGTCATACTCCCGAAGCCGCTGGGTTCTCTCAGTGGCTCCACCTGTGAAATAAGGGTTCTGCTCCTCTCCTGGTGGGGGGCTGTTTGTGATGATCCTGTTTTTAGTCCCTCGCCTGGCTAATGAGACCCAGGTGGTCCCACAGTGTCCTCGACTCTCCGGTGGGGGATGGCAGACCAGTTCATAGGACTTGATGTTCCAGGTGACCCCCTCTGGCTTACTAGGTCACTGTAGTAATCACACTTAAATCAGGAAATTCAATAAAAGCTTTATTCAAGAAGCAAAGTATAAAGTGCATGCAGCTCTGTAAAGCACCAGCTGGGAATGAATCATAACATTCTCGTATTCACAGTTATGTACAGACATTCTTGTGACATCCCCATACTTCTAGATTCCAATCCACCTTTAAAGAGTTATACAAGTTACTACACATCTCCCTTCTTAATCAAAACAAAATAAAAAAAAATAAAAAATTAAATAATACAAAATAACACAAGACGAAATTTAAAAAACAAACAAACTCCTCAAATTTCTTTGGAGGTATTATACGTCTTCCAAACTTGCTGGATTTGTTTTCTACACTGTTCTCTTTAGTCAAGACACCATTCTGCAAACGAGTTTCCCCTACATTCACATAATCATCTGATTCAATCCCTTTCGGAATCAATCCCCAGCTCACCTCTACTACTACACCTCTCCTGAGGAACTTCAATACTCACTCCACTCTCTGACCTTGGGATACTCAACCTGTCCCATGGACCAAAATTCAACAAATGAGGAGCAGAATCCTAAACTCCAGAAAGGGAGCCAGAATCCAGAAAATTAGAGTTCTTAGTCACATCTTTTTCCTTCTCAACAGAAGGCAAAACCTCCATCCAGCAATAAACTTTCTTCCCTTCCATAACACAAGTCTCCTTTCTAACAATAGAATTATCTGAAATGGAAATGCGGCTCATATGAAGGACACTACCATCATTCAACTCAACCGTGCTTCGCATGACTTTAGTCACAATCCTTGGATAAGAACACCTAGACTGTAACTTGCTTGACTTTTTCCCAAATTTAACCCTGTCACTTTGTCCAACCTTTATACAGACTTCTGTGGTACCATGTTTAGCATCAAAATAAAGTTTATTTTTGCATTGAGAGTTGATGATGGATTCCTTCACCTGTTCACAATCCCCGTCGTACTTTTTACTTCTACCCATCCATCTGGGATTAATCCTGCAATAAGGAAACCTTCCACGCATTAATCCAAAAGGACTCTCCCCAATCGTATCATTGACAGTTACTCTGTATGACCAAATCAGCTTGTTGAGTTCATCATCCCAATTCTTGTTGCCTTTTTTTGCTAACTGTAAGACACCTTTCAAAACTCTATTAACTCTCTCAACAACAGAATTACCTCTAGGATGATAAAGAGCAGTACATTTCTGTTCAATACCAGTACTATTCATAAACTTTTTCATCAAGTCTGATTTAAATTGAACGCCATTGCCCATTAAAATGGATGCTGGAAAACCCTCTCTCAAGAAACATCTTTCTAGGAAGCCAATTACACTTCCAGTGTCTACCTTCATGACAATTTCAACCTCAATCCACCTAAAAAAAAGGTCAACTAACACTAAAATATACTTAGTGACACCATCTTGCCAAGCCATAGGTCCCATGATATCTAAAGCAACGCTTTCCCAAGGTAAATTAGGACAAGCAAGCGATGACATAGGGGAGTTGAGTGTCTTTTGCGCTTTGTCTGAACATTCACAATCTACACATGCATGGACAAATCTTTCGATCTCTAAGTCAATTCTTGGCCACCAGTACAATGCTTTGAAGTTTCTTGAAGTGCAAGACACGCCCAGATATCCCTCATGGCCAATAGAAACAATCCTTGCTCGCATACCTATAGGCGGAACAATTTTTTCTCCCCTACAAATAAATTCACCATCGACACTCAATTCATCATGTACCTCCCAAAATGCTCTTAAATCTAATTTAAGTTTGCAATCATTAGACCAACCATTTGTAATCCTGTTTTTAACATTCAACAAAATGTCATCCTTCTTATACTCTTCTTCCCAATCATCCTTATGTAAACCAGCATTGTCAGTAAACACTCCAGCAACACAAAAATCACACCAAGGGTCAGGATCAATTTCCTTAAGGGGTAAAGAAAGTCTACTGAGAAAATCGGCAATACATTTTTTAGCCCCAGGTACATATTGTACTTCGTACACAAAATCTTGAAGTTGCATTGACATTCTAGCAATTCTTGCCTAAGCTCTCGAAAGACCCTCAGTTGTAAGCAGTTTAGTGAACAGTTTGTGATCAGAACGTAACATAAATTTCCTTCCCCAAATATATTTCCTAAAGTGCTCCATGGCCCACACACAAGCCAAAGTTTCTCGTTCTATCACCGAGTACTTCTCTTCCGTGGGAGAAAGAGAACATGATGCAAAGGCTATAACAACCTCTTTACCCTTCTCAGCGATTTGACAATAAACACCCCCCAAGCCTGTGCCACTGGCATCCCTAGTGACTAACGTGTTTGAGAGAGGATTGAAAACTTGTAGTGTAGGGGCACAAGCAATAGCTTCCTTAATGTTATCAAACAACCTTTGACAAGCCTCATTCCATACAGAGGTAGATTTGTTTTTCATTAGTAGCCACATATCATACGTTTTCTGTGAGAAGTTGTTAACAAACTTTGAATATAATTCTGCCAAACCAAGGAAAGATCTACGTTCATTCTTTGATTTAGGTGAAGGGGCACTGACAATGGCTTCCACCAGATTGCTTTTGGGTTTAATACCTGTTCCACATATCTTATGACTTACGTATGTAACAGACTTTTCTGCAAATTTGAATTTGATGCCCTCAGCAATCAAGCCATTGTCTCTAAGAATAGTTAAAACTTCCCTAAGGATGGCATCATGCTGTAATATGTCTTTTCCCATTATTAAAATGTAATCCTGAAAGAATATAACCTCACGAATGTGACCGAACAACTTCGACATCAGCCTCTGAAACACTGAGCAGCTGATGCCAACCCAAAAGGCATGCGTTTAAACCTGTAACAGCCAAATGGTGTACAACATGTGGTAAAATGTCTCCTCCCTGTGTCTAACACTACTTGGTGGTACGCAGCAGAAATGTCCAAAGGGGAAAAACACTTCACATTTCATGTTAAAGATAACATTTTGACAATTCTGGGAAGGAGAAACTGGTCAACTAAAATATTGTTATTTAGATACCTTAAGTCCACACACACAAACGAGCCTTCCCATTGGATTTTTGAGCAATGACCAATGGAGTAACCCGTTTGGCTGCTTCCTCAGGTTCAATTATGTTATTTTAAAAAAAAAAATCCAATTCCCCTTTAACTTCTTCTCTAACTATATAAGGAATATTTCTTGCTTTATGTATTTTAGTAACAGCCCCCTCTTTTAAACTAATTTGGTGAGTAAAACCCTTGGGTTTTCCCATACTGTTAGCAAAACCCTCCGGAAACTCTTGTAAAACCCACTTTCTAGTGTCCTCACCATCACAAGACACTAAAACTTGCTCTTTACTGTTCGGATCCAGGATGATGTTTAACAACTTTTGGTCTTTCCACCCTAGAACTGATGGTCCTTCCTTAGCTATATAGAGTTTCCCAATAGATTTTCTTTCTTTGAAACGAAATACTAAAATTCTAAAACACAACATGTCAATTTTTTCCCCCGTAAAACTTTCAGCAGAAATGTCATTTGGTTCTAACCACTCACCAATATTGTTAATGAAATGATTTTTCCACACATCTTGGGAAACAATGGTAAAGGAGGACCATGAGCCTGCAGCCAATTGAACTGTAATGCCCCCAAGAGAGACTAG
Source organism: Lissotriton helveticus (assembly GCF_964261635.1). Lineage (NCBI taxonomy): Eukaryota > Metazoa > Chordata > Amphibia > Caudata > Salamandridae > Lissotriton > Lissotriton helveticus. The sequence goes on from NC_136068.1 coordinate 489,030,040, forward strand.
ACATAAGGATTTTGAAGAAGAATTACTCATCATACTTAGTACCACTTTTTTCTTTTGGACACACTTAACCTGCACTTCATCATCACTGGAGCTTGAGAGGCTTTCATCCTCCCCTTCTTGTACACAGGCAACTTTTCCTTTAGACTTTTTTTTAGACTTACGTCTGCAAATTCTAGAGAAATGCCCAATTAAGCCACATTCCAAACACTTTGCAGCTTTTGCAGGACATCTCTCATATGCTACAGAGTGTGAATAACTACCACATCTGTAACAAATCAAATTACCATATTTATTTTGCTCAGTATAATCTCCCTTTCTTCCTTCCACTTTCGCACCTCTGTAGCTTTTATATGTTGACTTTTTTTCTACGACCTTCCCCACAATTCCTTTAGAATCTTTTTTATCTTGAGAAAGTGTGGCTTTTGCACAACGTTCCGAGAGTTCAGCTTTTTTTACCATAGCAATAATATCCTTCAAACATCCTTCGCCTTCCACCCATAACTTAGCCTGTAAGCTCTTGTTCTTAGTATACATGACAACTTGGTCTCGAATGAACTCGTCATGTAGTTGTGCAAACCTACACTTACTCACTAATCTTTTTAATGCAGACACATATTCTTCAATTGCTTCGTGTTTCTTCTAATTCCTGTGAAGGAAAGTGTGCCTTGTGACAGCAATACATACTGAAGGAGAGAAGTGGTCATCGAGATCCAAGATCTAAGATAGCTATTTTGGTTGCGGTATCCCTCCGGCCACATTTAGTGTAATTCCGTTCAGCAGATTTAGCTGTAGCCGGTCTTAAAGAAGTCTATGGAAAGTGCATGGGCATTTTGTGTTTTGGAACCCCACTATTTTATCAGCCCCTGAAACTTCCCATGCACAAACTAGTGAAACAGTAGCACCTTTTTGGAAAGTTTTATGGAAATTCGTCACACGGGGACTCAGTTATTGGCAACACAAAAAATTATTTTCCTATGGAACAGCTGACTTAACTATATTTACCCAGTGGTGACCATCACTGGGTAATATTCATATATGCACACATATATACATACATATATATATATGCACATATATATAGGACATTGACAAAAGCACACAGCTGAAACATGTCTGTTTCTTCTCCGTTCTTTGTAATGAAGAACCTCTTCGTACCCTGTTTGTGCCAGTCCCTGCAATGGAAGTGATTCACGTGAGTTCACCCTCACGAGACCAGAGCACCTGCCATAAGTGTTGACAGCAACAGGCGAACCGTAGTGTGGATAGCTACATAAATGTTCCCAAGCCAGGTCTAACCATAGTGTGCCGAACTCGTAGCGGGGGCATCTGCTCCCATGAAGGTCGGCTCACAAAACAAACATCTCCCGAAAATTGCAGAGCCCTCACAAGGTCAATTTGATATTTCATTAATCGAAGCAAAAGCGTTTCAGCAATTATGCCTTCCTCAGTTTTGCTCTCATTGGACGATTTTTCATGACCAATGGTAGAGGACTAAAGCCGTCTTAACTTAATGTTTGTTACTGCGGGCGCCATGTTAGCATGATGTTACTGGACTGCTTTTCCCATGATAGTCTCTGTGTTAACTCATATATTGTTGTTTTATGGTTAAATGCCTCAATACTCCATCCCTCCTCAATAGGCATTGGAACATACAGGGACTAAAATTCCTATTTTAATGCTTTCAATGGTTCCTCATGTATAGTCCTGCTGGATGTATGACGTTACAACGCATACTTTTACCACGCATACCTTTACAACGCGGTTTTTACATCGCAAACCTTTACAACGCATAGCGCTTAGAGGTGCTGGATAGTGGTAAGTATAATTTTCTATTCCAACTCCAGTCCCCGTGGACACTAGGGAAGGTGTTGGATAGAAAATTAAATTTATTCCCTATCCTAGAGCGCCCCCCCCCAGCGCAATGTGTTGTAATGGTATGCGTGGTAATGCCTGCGTTGTAATGGTAGTGCGTTGTAAAAATTTCGTTGTAAACGTTGTTCACCAGTCCTGCTCCATATTGCGTGCCAGTGGGCCCTCGCTTGCCGCTCCATGAGAAAAGTTGTCTGTAGGTCTCAATTAAATAATCGAATATCCTTGAGTTTGTATAACTCACCACCATGTAGGACGTAAATCTTTTAAATGGGGCGGTTCAGGCACTTTGCTTATAAATTCCAAAGACAGGTCCCACCATAGCGTGCTGAACTTGCAGCAGGTGAATCTGCTCACCTGAGGGTAGGCTCATGAAACAAACATCTCCAGAAAATTGCAGACCACTCACTGGGTCAATTTAATATTTCTTTAATCAAAGCAAACTTGTTTCAGCAATTATGCCTTCCTAAGTGCTTCTAGATTAAAAACATATGGCACACTAGAAGAGCCAGTTTGGGTGATGGAGTGATCTAGTGCTGACCTGTGAAACAGAGGAGAGTTCAACCTCATCATTCAACCGAATACTAAGGTCATCATCAAAAAGTTTCATCAGAGAGCCTGCTACTTTCCACCACCACAGAAATAGGAGAACAACTTCCTCACAGGTGCTGGTCCTACCTTCACTATGTCTAAAGTCTGCTTCTCATTACCGGACTACAGGAAGTTCTCTCCCCACCCCGAGCGCCAGACACTGTGTACCATTCATGAGACACTGACAGAAGGAGTTTAAGCCATTGCAATGAGCCCCAGCGACTGCATTTGTATTTGCTCGACCATGTTGTGGCAACTCTGCAGACACATACTGGGACAGCCTGAAAACAATGACAATGAACTTGTTAAATAGAATTTCTTGGTAGCATGTTTTAAAAACCCCCGAACCAGCACAAAACAACTGCCTAGCAAGAAGGATGGACTGACATATGATTCACAGATTGCAAAAAAAGCTACATTTTTGCCATAGTAGGCCTGCGCCAGTGTTTACATCAAAGGTTTGCTGTTTCTGTAGGTGCCATATTATGTTTTGATATGAGTAGAGTACTTTTTTTTTTCAAAAAGAAAACCACCAGGCAGGACATCTACGTATTGGGCTTTTTTATTGTTGAGTTCTGTCTTTTGTCCCCGCACTACCTCCCTAAACAAACCATGGACTGCTTGCTTTTACAATTTTTTCTTTTTATTGTTGCTATTTTATATAATGTGGAAACAGTCCGATGACATTAGAGAGCTATACAACGGTAGCAGGATAAATGGGCTACAGTTATAGCAATCAAACTCAGATGTTTACATCGATAGATGTGTGCAGGAGTTACCTCATGAGACAATTAAGCAGTTGGTCAAAGGACGTACACAGTTAAAGCATCAATTTAGATGGTGGGGTCTAATAACTAAGGTAGTCAAGATCGTGGTGGAGAGAGCACTTAAGTCTGCTCAAGGGTGATTCACCAAGGTGTCTATTTAACAGGAGGAGCTTGAGGTCCTTTTTGAAGGTGACTAGGCAGGTGGTTAGGCTGAGGGAAGGAAGCATAAAGTTCCAGATTATAGTGGCATACCAGAGAATGACTCAGCAATGAAACATTCTCGACTGAGTGTGAAGGGGTTCAAGGAGCAGGGATTGGGCATTTCTGGAACTCTTATTTGCTCCAGAGATTTTTAGTTCTCCTTCAGATAGGAGGGTGAAGCGTTGTGCAGCGCAGTGTGGTTAACGTAGGCGGTTTCGAATTGGGCCCTTGCTTCAATGGGAAGCCATTGGAGGATTAAAAGAGGAAATGTGCCCAAATGTCTTGAGGACTAAAACAAGCATAGTGCAGCATGTGGTGTTGCTCTCAGTGGGCCTAGGAGTCCCTTGGAATGGCTAAGAGAAGGGCAATTCCATAATCTAGTCTGGAGAGAACGAGAGACTGCGCCACTGTTTTGAGGTCTTATTCAAGAATCAATTGTCTGATTCCCCCAAGCTGGCTAAGTTGATGTTGTGTGGTTTTGGCCATTGCTGCAAGGTGACTGTGAAGATTGAAATTATTATCAAGGGCGAAGCCAAGTAATCTGACACTCTGGACAATGGCAGGGCAGCCATCCAGGTTGGGAAGGCTAGCCATCCCTTCTTTTACTGGAGTTTTTGCTTAAGAGGCAAAATCAAAACAAATTATTTTTTAGTTGGATTGAGTTTTAAATGATGGTAAACATCCAGTTTTGAATCTTTAAGAGGCTGTTTGAAAGCAGAGCAACGTCTTCTGGGAAGACATTTTCATGTATAATTGGGTGTTTTCAGGGTAGAGGTGGAAGAGAATCCAAGAGTTTCTAAGAATCACATATAGTGGTTCTAGGTAGAGGATATAGAGGGTTGGGGAGAGAACCAAGCCTTGAGGGACGCTTCGATATTTGCTGCCTGGTCTCGAGAACGAGTTACCCATTTTATCAGTTCAGTTCAGTTCAAATCTTTATTTTGGTCAATTACAACCATAAAAGATACAGTTAAAAAGAAATCATTTCAATAAGAATATACACAAAGTTAATCCAATAGTTACAGACAACATGGAAGGGCATTTAAATACGTGGCAATTTACATGAGCCATTCCAAATATGCCAATAAAACCTAGCTTCATCATTAATATTATAAAAACATGTAAAGGCTAGGCATTTTAAAAGTAAAATAGAAAAAAGAAAAAAGAAAAAGAAAGGAAAAAAAAGAAAAAAACAAGGATCCAACATTGTTATTTCATATCATAATATCTTTGTCCAATCATACATTCGATACTGAGTTTTTCATAGTTCCAGTTATAAAACGACTAAAAATTACTATAGGACAAAAAGGGACATAACTCTCAAAAAACCCCGCAACCATTGTACTAAAGTGCAAGTGCTACGATCTTTACGCGTATTTAATAAAAAACGCGTAAGCCCTAACTAAAGCTTCAATCCAGCTTTATTCCTTACTAGTTATACATTAAATAAAAACCTACTTACACTGAAGACAACCAATTGTGACGTGTCTGTCTTCAATATACGTTCAGCCTCACTACAACATCTAACATCCAAATTTTTACAAAGAGGTCTAATCCATCTTTTCCTGGCAGTGTCATATGCAGGGCAGAAGAACAATATATGTACATCATTTTCCTTAACCTCTTTTGTACATAGAACGCACCGATCACAACGACTGTCCTCAAGATTTTTGCCCCATCTAGATTTATTAGCATTTATCTGTAAAATTCCATATCTAAATTTCATAAACAGGGATTTTGCTAGCTGGGGCATACCTCATCCAAAAACGGTTCAAACTGCGCAACATCCTTAAAAACTAAAAAAGTTAGTGGTAGAGACCCCAGAGAAGAACCATGTAGCACGCTATTATTTATGTAGGTCCAGAAGGAAGACTTTCAAATTTCTTACAAGCCAGAGTCAACTGAAGTGGTTCCTCCCAATAATGGGATAACCCTATCTTCATCATCCACGATGCCACATGTTTAAACCATGGAATATCCTTACTTCGGTCAATCCTCATGATCTCCTCTATGCCTTCTCTATAATGTAATAGCTCAGGGGTTGACCAAATCCTTACCCAAAATAAAAGTGGTCTTAATAGTGCATGGTGGTCAGTACGTTTGATATTAAGATCCATAAAACCTGGAATTAAAGACGTTCTAATAGGGAGGCTTAATCATTTTCAAATTAATTTATTTTCTCCCCGTTCAAAGTTCTTTTTGCAATAAGGCCCCCATATTTCCGCTCCATAAAGCGAGGCAGCTTGGGCTTTATATTTAAATACCTCCAAGGCAGGGGAGACTGTCTTTGAAGTGCTGTCCCCGTGTTTTTTCAGAATAGGCAATGAATTTTGGAGCAGAATAATCCTAGTATTTTCCAATTGCGGCTTCCAGGACAATTTAGTGTCCAGTGTAATCCCTAAATAATTAAAACTTTGCACGTGTTCTAATTTTTGATTTTTTAATACTAAATTCTTCTTAAATGATTTATGTGGATTTATTGACATGTATTTAGTTTTGCTAGAATTAATTTCAAGGCCTTTCATAGTACAATATTTATAAAAAGAGTCCACTAAACATTGCAGTCCCTTAGGGATTTGCGAAATTAAGATGTTGTCATCAGCAAATAATAATGCTGGGACCACTTCGCCCCCCAGCTTCGGGGAATCATTTTTACAGCTTTCCAAGTATTTTGGGATATCATTTACATACAATGAGAAGAGCGTGGGTGCCAAAACACACCCCTGTTGTACACCCCTTCTCACTGGTATTGCCTTGGTTAGTTCCCCCCAGGCCCCCATCTTACTTTAGCGAAGTTCCCTTCGTGGAGCCTAATTAGTTGTACTAGTAGTTCACCCGGCACCCCAAAGCATTTTAACGAGTCCCACAATAGATACCGGGGTACCAGGTCAAATGCTGCCTTTAAGTCTATGAAGGCAATATATAGACTGCCCTTCCTTATATTAATATATTTCAAGCATATACATGTAAATCTAAAAACTTGATAAATCGTTATGGTTTTAATTCTAAACCCTGAATGGTATTTTGAAAGAACTTTGGTCTCTTCTATCCACTCAGTTAATCTGTTTAAAATATGCCTAGCAAAGACTTTTTTGTAAAATATCAATTAAACTGATAGGGCGATAATATGCTGGATTTTGAGGATTACCCTTTTTAAAAATCGTCACAATTTTGGCCCCTTTCCATGTTTCGGGTATTGGTGTGCTGCAACTATTGAATTACACAGGAAATGTATATATGGTTCCCAAACTTCAGTGTCCTGCTTCAATAGATTTCCTGGAATTTTGTCGGGCCCAGGGGCTTTCCCCGGTTTAACGGCTTCAATTGCCTTTATTGTTTCTTTTAGACTAAAATGCATATTGGCAGCCTTTGCAATAAGCTCCAAATCTTTAGTTATTACAAACTGGTCCACATTTGTATCTGTATAAAGGCGGGAAAAGTGTTCGACCCATGTATTCTCATCTAGGAAAAGGTCTTTAGTAGACCTTCCTGGTTACCCATTTTATCTATTTGGTTAGGTATGTGGAGAACCAGTTGATGACCGTGCCTCCACATACCATGCGGTGTTCTAGAGTGTTAAGGAGGTCCAGATGGTTGACAGTGTTGAATGCAGCGGATACTACCCTAAGTGTCAAGTGCAATAGGGGCGTTCTTGTCAAAGTTTGCAGTATTGTAGTAGTACAGGTCCGAGGGCATCAGTGGTAAATTACCCCAACCTAAACAAAATCTTCCTCCTGTGACAATAATATTATGGGTGATTCATCCACATAATATGTATAGTTGTCCCGCAGATTATTAGAACATTACAACAATTTATTTATTCATATTTTATTAGTATCAAAAAGTTAATGAAATCACAATTATATACCTTTAAAAATTATTTGATATCTCTAAACAGTGCTGTCAATAGATAAGCAGAGGCCCATGTTAAAAAGACAGGATTTAGTAAGGAACACTACATATACAAAAACTATTTGTAAGTAACAATAATTCTAAATGCAAAAACAACACAAAATGCAAAAATAGAATAATGCAATAAGTTGACGATACACATGGGACTAAACAGAAAAACGACTAAGCGCGTTTCAGAACACAAAAACACATGAAACGTTTCTTCTTCAGGGCGAAAACATATTTGTAGATATTTGATTGGCCATCTGTAAGTGGTGGAGCAATCACCTGGTATGTGGTATAACAGCTCACCAAAAGTAAATCTAAAGAGACAAGTCTTCCTGTTCTTAAAGATGGCTGTAAGGCACCAATGAAGGTTCCTGCAATTGTCAAAGTTTGCAGCGGTGCCGGGGCTAAGAAGAAGATCCGAATGATCCACTAAGGGCCAAATGTTATGAGGTACCTGTCCAGGTCCACACTAAAAAGGGGAATGAAGGTTATTAGATAAGAACAATCATGGCCGGACAATACACCATGAGACACCCACAGGGCAGATAGAGTGGGTTCACAAAGGGCGGGGGAGGCGGTCTCTTCACGGCATGTTTAAAAGAGATAGAAGACTCTCATTCCCAGCAAAACAGTACAGCATACAACGCCTGCCGGGCGAAATAAACAGATAGGCAGTGTTGTGTTGATAGAGCGCTCCTGGCAGCGTATTTCTGGCTCAGATAAAGGTAGTGCTCTAAGGCTTCCTAGGGCAGCGTGGCTCCCTCGCTGTGCAGCTTTTTAGTGTGGACCTGGACAGGTACCTCATAACATTTGGCCCTTATAAATAAAATACGAATAAGTAAATTGCTGTAATGTTCTAATAATCTAGGGACATCTATAGACATTAGGTGGATGAATCACCCATAATATTATTGTCACAGGAGGAAGATTTTGTATAGCTTGTGCTTCTCCCCTGCTCTTTTCCTCCCCATTAAGATTACAGGGACCCTCTGTTGTTTATTGGGCTGGTAAATTACCCCAACTCCATCAATTGGCGGATTCTGACATACCCCAAACCAGGGATCAATTCCAGAATGCTTACACAACAGATCACTTTCCCTCTCGAGCTCGGCAGTAAAGGTTCTTTCGGTGGTATAAAAGGGGGTCTGAACCAAGCAGTGATCTTGATCTCTACTCTCTGAGACCTATTCTTTTTTTAAATATAAAACAAAAGAGGAGGATGCTGAGAATTGACACCTCTGTTATGGTGTCCAGTTTAAGGTGAGCGAGGCTCACATATTCATCTTTCCCTGGTGTCCCTGTTTATGGAGGTGGAATTCATCTCGGAGGTAAAAATGAGACGGGGACATTCGAGGTAGTGGTACTATATATTCTCTAACATATAGTGCACTTATGCCATACATTTTCCTATGGATATGCTGTGCCTCCTCACTGACAATACTATTAGTACAAACAAACATGACAATACCTCTAGTCACAAGTAGCAGCGGATGAACAGGGCTCTAATTTGCTGTGTGAGCAGGGCCGGCTGGTCAATATTTATTAACCTATGAAGGGGCAGAACAGTGCATAGAAGGAATGCAAGCAAAATAAGCCTTTTTTCCTTTGCTTTTTAATTGGTGCTGGGAAGCTCACAAGAGTGGAGTGTAGTGGGGCAATCACCACACTCAGTTTCTACTTTCACCCACAGATTACCTAGATTTCAAAATATTTAAATTGAGGCAAGCCCATCAACAAGCTGTAGAATCTGTTGCTATGCTCTAGGGAAGCCTGAGGGACCTTTGTAAGTACATGGACTGAAGATAGTCCTATAAAACAAGAGTGTGCTCAAATTACACAAGGGTGTTAATAAGCAGCACCATGCCACCACATCCACTGGAAACCTGGATTGTCCCCTGATGATATCTTAACTCTTGCAGACTCTCATGAACTGACAAACAAGTGAGGCATTGAATTTCCTTGAGTAAAATACCAGTGGTAGGTACATTTGAGGAGCACTGGTCATAAAAGCTGAGTCTGCAAATGCAGTCACGGAGAGAGATGCCCCCTAGAAGCACAACCCAACCCCGCCTTCAGGGCTGAAGGGACTGTAAGGAATGTCGATGCTGTGGCTGTCAAGTTCCGCTTCCTTCTCCACGGTATCTTCAGACAGGAGATAGGTCGCGGCAGACAGACGACGAAAGAACCACAGAACTACAATATCGGCCGCCCAGGGAACTACAACTCCCGTGAGCCAAGCGCCGCGCATGCGCGAACATTCATGACGAATAAAAACAATGGCGGCGCAGGGAAACCCCATCGGATATTGACGAATTCCGGAGAAGAGACGCTGTGAAGGTAAGGGGCTCCCCTTTCATTGTTATACGTGTCAGCCGATAGCGGAATCCGTAGGGAGAGTTCCTCGTAGTACGTCAGCGTTTGGTTCAGCCTGGGGAAGTTTTGGAATAGCGTAAGGCTCGCACAGGAACCCTGTCACTAGCGCGCTGAAACGCCTGCCGAGAAACACGCATTGGACACTTCAGAGCGGAGGCTCTGTACAGTGGTGCACCCCAGGACACTACATCCCCGGAGAGGGTGTGACTAGCTTGTGCTTTAGCTCATTGAACTTCCCGCAACAAACAAGCATTGGCTAGGAAACTAACGCACACAGCCTAAGGGGAAGAACACTCATTAAACCTGAACTATAGACAGTCTTTGGTGCTATTAACCAGGACATACTGTACCCCACGTTGGAAGGTGCTGGGACCAGCATCACTGCGGGGGACGGTTCTTGGGCAAAGAAGTATTTGTTCGAGGGGTCGGGTGGCATTGTCGGCCACCTCTTAGCACAGTGCCCTCCGTTGGGGAGTGTCAGGACGACACTCATGCGGAGGACTGTACCGACGCAAATTCTTTGTACATGAGTGGTGTGAACTCAGTAACCCGGCTTAAGTTGTATAGTTCTGTGAGAAAGTATAAACAGAACTCAAACCATCCAAGATTGTGTCTGTGTTCTTTCTGCTAAGGCAATACTAGTGGCACAGCGTCACCATCCAATCCTGAGGGAAATAAGGTTTACAGTGGCCTACTCTCCCCCCTCTCAAGGAGTGTTCAACATAAGGAAAAACATGTTCCAATTTTAATAGACTCAGTCACTTTGCGGGAGTGTACAGAGGCAGTTACCGGTGTGCCATGCACTGCGCCAGTGGACTCAGGGGTGTAACCTCCAACTAGTCTCCAGTGAGGAGGGAGAAAAATCATCTGTGGAGAAAAATTGTCCATCCTGCCTGTCTAGGAGGAATAAGACGATGAAGTTGAAATGTTTCTATCATTTACAAAGAACAAGCCCAACCACAAAAGGTAAAATCAACCAGCACATAAAATTGACTTTCAGAAAAAACCTTCTTGGCCTTATAGATACTGAAGCGTTTGTGAATGTTTTGGGCAGAGAGCAATTTTGTGGCCTTCACATGCAACCAACCCTAACTAACACGCACAAAGATCATTGCATATCGCAGCACCGATTCACTATCAGTCACCAAGACATTCTCTGCCACCATCAATCATGAAGAAAATCACTGTCAAGCAAAGTTCTCTGTGGATATGGTTGGCACAGGCACATTACTGAGCTGTGTGATGGCAGAAGAACTAAATAGGATCAGCTTTGCATTCAATGTCCACCAACAGATCAACAACATTCTGCTTATTGTTGAAAGTCTATTCTATGGCCTAGTACCTTAAAGTGTCCCATAAAACTATGCTTTGGCACTTAAGTGCAGCCAATGACCTTCTGACACAGATGTGTGCTGTTCCACCTCTGTCCAGCAGTGGAGGTAGAGCTGCAAAGGTTGAAAGTCCAAGTGGCCATAGAAAAAGTCACACACATCACACTGCGAGTAGTGGTATGATATGCGCATTGTTTGCTTTTGCATAATTATGCAAGATTTTGTGTAAATTACACGTAATTACACAAAATGAAAATCTGACCTTTAGTGCTAGATTTTAGATCAAAATGCATCCTCACCTCAAGGACTCTTATCCCAGTACAAAAACAGCACAAAAACACACAAGCATCACATTCAACATCACATTCTGAGTGTTGTGATTGTGCACTTGAAATAAAATGTTGCTGCAAATAGTACATAATTACATGAAGTGTCATAATAGCATCATTTTGATTATTTCGCCTAACAAGCCTAACATGAAATTAAACAAATTACACAAATTATGCAGGTATAATTTACATTTAACTGGACCAAACTGTGAGTCTTGGGATGGTTGTCAACAACAAACTAAAACAACCCAGTGCAATCCACCTGTGTGTTGACTTGAGGCTATCAAACAAAGCGATAAAGAAAGAACACAATATAACCCCTACAGTTGATGACTATATGGCTGATCTCAGTGAGGTGAAATAGTTCATAAAATTGAACCTCAACTTTGGAGAACACCAGCTACCATCAACTATCACTTGAGGACAAAAACATTGCATCCCTAATTTTTTTTACTCATTTTGGACTTCAAAGATACTGATGCTTGAATTTTGTTATCTCCTCCTTTGACCGTTGAGGTCTTTCAAAATTTAATCAAAGAAGTCCTCAAAGGCTTTGAAGGTTTGATAAACTTGAACAATAATATCTTTGCTAACGCCCACACAGTTTTGGAACATCACAATAGGTTAAGGACTGCCCTTCAAAGCGCAAGACAAGGGGATATTGGTTTACAACAAACATTTCATTTTTCAATTCCGAATTGGCATTCTATAGGTAAATCTTCTCTTGCAGAGGAGAGAAGGGTGTACCCCCCCCCCCCAAAGTGAAAGACATGAAAAGTGCCATCCCTTCTTGCATGTTATAATAAATAAGGGAACCCAAGGATAGACCGAGGATAGAGTTACGTTATAAAGGAACAAAAGGTCCCTTGCTAGAGAAATAGATGCAATATTCTTTGTAGAAAACAAAATGATTTCTATAGCGACCTAAAATAGGGTCATATACATGGTAATTTTAAAGGAATGTTTTTAGAAAAACGCACATGGCCAGAGGGCGGCTGAAGAAGGAAACAGAGGAACAGGAAGAACAATACAAATTATATACATATAACGAACTCAGACATTTTTAGAGAGGTGCCATGAATATTACATTAGCACCACATCATACTATATTACGCCCATGCTATTTAAATCTCAATACAACATTTGTAATAGCCATGGTGCTTTTCGGTCAACGTCGTTTCGATCCCTCAATGAAATATGGAGATCATCATCAGGACTTATAATATTTGCCTGAGAAAGGAAATGCCTGCCAGAAAGAAATAAGGGCACCTGGGAAGAGTGGGGAGAGAATAAGGAAAGAAAGGAATTGTAAAAGTGGAGTAGGAAAAAGGTAAAATAAAAAATGAAAACCCTCTTGCAGGATAAGTCCCTGGGGACTTCACCCAACCAAGGAATCACAGTTAATTGTAGATGCCAGTCCTGATGGTTTTGGGGGCTGTCTCAGCACAACTGAACAAGACCGAGTGGTGAAAGTGAATCGTCTTCGCCAGCAGAGACCTCTCCTAGGCACTGGAAAACGGTACCTGTAAATTGAAAGGAAGGTTGTAGCTATAACATGGGGTTTTACCCAATTTCATCTGTACCTTTATGGTCTATCATTCAAAGTTATGACTGATCATAAGCCACTGATCCCTGTTTGTGGCAACTGCCACAACCACGCATTGATTTCTGGTTCCTACAACTACACAAGTTGCTTTTGCACACTTTGTTAGGGCAAAATGCATCTTCATGTCGAAAATTGGAGCTTGGATGCATTTAATGCTTAACTGTAGAATAACATGATGAATTTGCATTGCCCATTTTCATGGGCAATTTTGCATAATTGGGCAAAATGAAATTACACGAATTTCACACATTCCTAATGCCCAAGTCTCTGCATACGGTGGCCAGCCTAGAGAGAAGGCAGCTAGACAATGAAGCAGCCAGCCAAATGAGGGGTACTAGGGGCTACAACATTCACTCTTGTGACTGGGTCCTAGTATTAAACCAGCAGAAAGAGGACACATTCAGGATGCCATTTAAAAGAGAAATGCAGTGTCCCACCTTCAAGAAAATAGACAGTGATCAGAGACAAATAAAGGTATAAAAGCTCCATGAGCAACATTGTAGTCTTCAAAAAGTAGGTAGTGGGAAGTTCACCCAATAGGGCAGCCAAGAGTGATCCATCACCTATAGATGAAAAAAAAGACATAGAGATCAACGCAGAACAACCTATTACAAAGGCAACACCTATGGATCAGCAATATGTCAGAGCACCTACATAAGCCATCTGGTGCAGGCCGTGAAGACGCAAGAAGAGGACATTCCAGCAGGGCCTTCTTCTGTATTGTATTGTAATTGCATTTAAATAGTCCTTACTGCCCCGGGCAAGATGTTGAAATACTTTATAGTGCGTAGCATACTGCTCCATAGCCCATGTTATTGGTTAATCGAGTGGTACTTAGTTATTGTTATAGATTTTCTGATTATTGGGTTAAGAATTTGAAGAATGTTCTCCATTTTCAAGTGGTGATGTGTTAAGTTAATAGGATTAGGTGTAGTTATTAGAGTGAGTTAGTGTATGTAGAAAAAGAGGGGTGAGGAAATAGGGTGAGGGAGGTTAGGTATTATACAATAGCAAAGAGGTTAAACAGAAGGGGACGTGGTGATTTATAGTAGTGGATGAGTAGATAGGGAAAATGGTTTTGGTATTCCAGGAATGGTTTTATCAGAATGAGAGCTTATGATTTGTATGTAGGGTATATTGTTAGTTTTATGACGTTTGCAGAGAGCAATGTTCAGACATGCGATAGGGTAGGGTAAACTCAAAGGCTCTGAGGCATGCAGAGGTTGCAGTGTAAGGAGAGTATCATTCAAATGGAAAGGTAGAGAGTGAATAATTTTTAACTATTAACCAGAATATTTTCATGCAGGGTTTTTGGACTGTTGAGTTTGGGTGCAATCTGAGGAAGTATAAAAAAGAGGAGAACAAAAGATGATTACCTGTGGATATGTGATATAAAGTTTTCTGTCTCGGGTTGTTCTATTTGGCTGCAGATTGTGTTCATACTGTCTGTTCTCTTTACATAGATATTGAACATTACTGAAATTGTTTGACTTTTTTTTATTGTGCAGTTAATTTGAGGTATTGAGTTATGTGGTATGTCTGAATCAGGGTTTGATAGGTATGTCTGTTGAGATTTTGTGGAGTGGTCAATTCTTGGGGTTTGTATTGATCATACTGTTGTGTTTATTTGAGGCAGTTTCATGGATGTTGAGTGTCAAAGGAGATGTGGTTTTCTCTGCTATAAGAGGTTGTTTGCTAAGGGACATCTGATTCAGACTTACTTGATCTTAGAAGGTCTTGGAAGGTAACTCTCTGTGGGCATAACATGAGAATATGCGGATTGCTTGTTGGATCACATTAGAAATAACCAGATCATACTCTTAACCGTCATTCTGTACTCTAAGTGATTCTCAGTAGCCCTGTTTTTTGCAAGTACGGAATTTGAAAATTTTGCTTCTTGCACAGAGAAAGTATTGCCATCATTGGTCAGAAAGGATATTAAGTGTGATCCCAGCCAGGAAGGTAAGTTCCTGGTTTGGGAATATTTAATTATTTTTGCTTGAATGACTTTTGGTCCTATGCCATTCATAGTTCTGCAAGTGATGCATGGCAGTTTGAAAGAGAATCCTTTTGCTATTGGGAGCCAGTGTAGAGCCTTTCAAGACCAGAGAACTGTGGGTTGGTATATTTGTATTTAGAAGTAGTATTTCTGATGAGTTTTCAATGCTTTGTATCTTTCTGATAGTTGAGAGTGAAATGCTGTTGTATAGTAAGTTAGCATAGTGACTTTTTGAGAGGATGACTGATATTATTGCTTGTACCTTTTGAGGAAACTCAAAGTTTGGAAAGATGTGTCTAAGCATTTTCATTGTGTCGAGTTTGATTGGGTCAATTGAGTATTCATGGAAAGCATATCTGAGATTGTTCATGTATAAAACTATTTTGACAGGGTTGCAGTTCATCTGGCCAGAAAGATATAGAGTTGTGGTTTCCAATCACCGCAGGTCAGTATTTTTGTGTTTGTGTTTGAAACATTCACCTTGAGGTGATTCCATGTCACCCATTGTTCTATGGCTCTGAGGCTGGTGTTAAGTTAAGATGAACATCTCTGCTCCACGTGGGATCAGGGCTTTTTGAAATGTGTGGTGAGCAGGATTCTGAAGGGGAAATGGCTGGGCTGTTTGTTGGTCTTCAAATTTGAAGTTATTTTTTCTTGGAAGGCTGATGCAAAACAAGGTTGATATGAAACATGTCAATATCATCGGCCTGGTTGACAACTGCATCTTGGAGAGTATGACTGGTGGCAAGACAGATGAAATCAAAAGACTGACAAGAGAGAAATGGAGGCATTTATCTTTTTAGCCATTGCTGTATATTGCGTATTCTTCTGTCAGCTGCCTGGAAAGACTCAAATGCCCCAACCTTTCAAATGTGGCTGACTAGGCTTCTTGGTATTCACAACATTGAATCCACACTGTATCTGCATAAGGGTAGGAAACTATGTGAGTTTGGTTGTAAAATATGGGCACCCTTGAAAGATTGGAGGGATGGCCAGCTGTAGCCAATCTGGACTAAGGTATGCGTACTCGGTTCTTAGGTCTGAAAATCTCTCTCGGATATATTTTGGATTCCCTGCAAATATTTGAAATGCCTCCCCCCTAGTTATTTATTTATATCTATATTTACATGTATATTTATATGTATATTTATATATTTATATATATTTCTTATATGGATCCATTTATGGTATGTTAATGAATTGTATTATGATATCTCGTGATTTTCTGGCATTCTGACATTTCCTGTATTATGAATCTGACTATTTTTTACTGTGCTTTGTACCATATAAATTCTCAATAAAAAAATGTAAAAAATGAAATCAAAAGACTTATTTTGTTACAACATTACTTCCCATTAGAGATTTTGTTTAAACTGCTGTTGGGGAGAAATGCCTTGCCAGTTCTACACACACATCAGGGACACACTTCCACAGAATCAGGGGGAAACTAAAAGGGCCCTGAGGCACTCGTGTGTCAGTTGGCCTGTACCCATAAAGTGGAAGGCCATGTCATCTGTACACTCACCTGTCGACTCCACCAAAATCACAATGCTCAATGATTTTGCGTGAAAATTAGATGCGCAGTGGGACGGTTGATTCTTAGGCTGTTATTCTTGCATGCAAAGCTTGAGGTCCCAAAATTCTGTTTGAACTACAATATTGGGAAATGCGCTACAGTCTTTCCAAGTTTATCATGTCAACGAGTGATGTGCTGCTCTAGTCCACTATTTTTCTTTGAATTTTGGGACATGAAGTCTTGTTTATTTGTGTAAAATGGTACTACAAGTTCCAGAACTCAAAGAAAAAATACCTGGACCTGTGCCTTGAGCACCACATCATGTTTGGACCTGGGAAACTTGGCAGCTATGCTTAAAGCATTGATTAACTTAGATTTGATAGGGCTCCTCCCAATGTTTGCGACTCACAGAAAAATAAACTCACTCCAACACCTGACTCATCAGATAAAGGATCATGCTGGGGAAAATGCCAAGGTGTGCAGATCTGCTTGTTCTTGTTTTGTACTACTAATGTGGCTTTAATGTAGTCTGGCGTACAAAACCGGCATCAGAGGGAAGCTTAGAAATACCGCTGCTGCCCGTATGTTTGTGCCTGCACGTCTGTCTATGCCTCCTTGAAAATGCCGCTACTGCTTACATGTTTGTGCCTACACTTCACCAAAATCTGTTATGGAATGCGTGTAGAGGCACAGAAATACTTTTTTAAGCATATTTATTATATATTTATTCACTGAAAAAACCATAGGTTTCAGGGACGTTATAGTTAGTTAGACATTTCAATCATACGAAACCAGTGAAATTTGGCCGTTATAGTTAGTTAACTACCTATAACTCGCGCTCCCGCAATTCATTGCTGATGACATCACATATTACATCACTCATGACATGGTCAGTGACATCACTGATGACATCATCCAGTGACTGTGTGTTTCTGTTAAGTTTAAATATTATATATATATATATATATATATATTTATATTACTGTTCACAATGCGCAGCGACGCTGCGCAAATGCACTCTACTCCGATAGGTAGAAAATCACTCCATTCGTTCTTGGTGCTTTTCCAAACTGGTTTATTATTTCAATTGCTGCATCGTGTATTCGGGCAAAGGAAAAAAAAACAACGCGTTTCGGCGAAACACTCGCCTTGGTCACGGGTGATTACAGTGAATGTGTACAAACCATAAATAAAGTTACATGTGACGAAAAATAAAAATAAACAGAGGACTCTCCGCCCACATTGTCGCGGCCATCTTGAAGTGGAGTAAGTAGTTTGAATTTACATCATTTACAAAACATATTGCCAAGATATGATTTTGGCATTCTCACTTGAGATTAGCAAATGTGTCTCGGCAATATGTTTTGTGACAATGTGAAGAGTATAACATGAAATAATGTTATGGATGGGATCGGTGCCCACTAGGGAAGTTCTAATGAATTTACTTTATATTTGAATTGACTGCATGTATTTTGACGTAAGCTGGTATAGCCTTACATTTAATTAATTAATGCATTGACTGACTCGTTTAAGATATACGAGTCATATTGTTATGATACAGTGCTTGATTACATGATACATTGTAGTTTCAATACATATAAGTGCCGGGACATCAATTTTCCTGTAAATACTCCCCATGAATTGATTATGAGTGTTAACTTTATTGGATTCAAAAAGAAGTATTCATATAGATGGCATATAAGCTGGTCAAATGATGTAAATTCAAACTACTTACTCCACTTCAAGATGGCCGCGACAATGTGGGTGGTTTGTACACATTCACTGTAATCACCCGTGACCAAGGCGAGTGTTTCGCCGAAACGCGTTGTTTTTTTTCCTTTGCCCGTATTCACGATGCAGCAATTGAAATAACAAGCATTGGAAATGCAATAGGTCTCGCAATAACGCGAGTCTGAACTATTAGCATTGTAAATGATAATGCCCTTTATTTTTGCGTTCTGGTTTTTGGAACATAAATAAAAGGCTTTGTCATTTACAAGGCCTATAGCTTAAATTTGCGTTAAAACGAGACCTATTGCATTGCAATGGTGGTGGTGCTGCTGAGTTTTCTCTGAATCTGCACTCTGAATCTGCACCCACAATCTGCACTCTGAATCTGCACTCTGAATCTGCACTCTGAATCTGCACTCTGAATCTGCACCCACAATCTGCACCCACAATCTGCACCCACAATCTGCACCCACAATCTGCACTCTGAATCTGCACCCACAATCTGCACCCACAATCTGCACCCACAATCTGCACTCTGAATCTGCACCCACAATCTGCACCCACAATCTGCACCCACAATCTGCACCTTGAATCTGCACCCTGAATCTGCACCCTGAATCTGCACCCTGAATCTGCACCCACAATCTGCACTCTGAATCTGCACCCACAATCTGCACCCACAATCTGCACCCACAATCTGCACCCACAATCTGCACCCACAATCTCCACCCACAATCTGCACCCACAATCTGCACCCACAATCTGCACCCTGAATCTGCACCCTGAATCTGCACCCCGAATCTGCACCCTGAATCTGCACTCTGAATCTGCACTCTGAATCTGCACCCACAATCTGCACCCACAATCTGCACCCACAATCTGCACCCACAATCTGCACCCACAATCTGCACTCTGAATCTGCACCCACAATCTGCACCCACAATCTGCACCCACAATCTGCACCCACAATCTGCACTCTGAATCTGCACTCTGAATCTGCACCCACAATCTGCACCCACAATCTGCACCCACAATCTGCACCCACTCTGAATCTGCACTCTGAATCTGCACTCTGGATCTGCATCCACAATCTGCACTCACAATCTGCACCCACAATCTGCACCCACAATCTGCACCCACAATCTGCACCCACAATCTGCACTCTGAATCTGCACCCACAATCTGCACCCACAATCTGCACCCACAATCTGCACCCACAATCTGCACCCTGAATCTGCACTCTGAATCTGCACTCTGAATCTGCACTCTGAATCTGCACCCACAATCTGCACCCACAATCTGCACCCACAATCTGCACCCACAATCTGCACCCACAATCTGCACTCTGAATCTGCACTCTGAATCTGCACTCTGAATCTGCACCCACAATCTGCACCCACAATCTGCACCCACAATCTGCACCCACAATCTGCACTCTGAATCTGCACCCACAATCTGCACCCACAATCTGCACCCACTATCTGTACCCACAATCTGCACCCACAATCTGCACCCACAATCTGCACCCACAATCTGTACCCACAATCTGCACCCACAATCTGCACCCACAATCTGCACTCTGAATCTGCACCCACAATCTGCACCCACAATGTGTGAGTGGCGTTGCGTGTGTGAGTGGCGTTGCGTGTGTGAGTGGTGTTGCGTGTGAGTGGCGTTGCGTGGGTGAGCGTGGGTGAGTGGCGTTGCGTGTGTGAGTGGCGTTGCGTGTGTGAGTGGCATTGCGTGTGTGAGTGGTGTTGCGTGTGTGAGTGGCGTTGCGTGGCTGAGTGGCGTTGTGTGGCTGAGTGGCGTTGCGTGGCTGAGTGGCGTTGCGTGGCTGAGTGGCGTTGCGTGGCTGAGTGGCGTTGCGTGTGTGAGTGGCGTTGCGTGTGTGAGTGCCGTTGCGTGTGTGAGTGGCGTTGCGTGTGTGAGTGGCTTTGCGTGTGTGAGTGGCGTTGCGTGGCTGAGTGGCGTTGCGTGTGTGAGTGGCGTTGCGTGTGTGAGTGGCGTTGCGTGTGTGAGTGGCGTTGCATGTGTGAGTGGCGTTGCGTGGCTGAGTGGCGTTGCGTGGCTGAGTGGCGTTGCGTGTGTGAGTGGCGTTGCGTGTGTGAGTGGCGTTGCGTGTGTGAGTGGCGTTGCGTGTGTGATTGGCGTTGCGTGTGCGAGTGGCGTTGCGTGTGTGAGTGCCGTTGCGTGTGTGAGTGGCGTTGCGTGTGTGAGTGTCGTTGCGTGTGTGAGTGGCGTTGTGTGTGTGAGTGGTGTTGCGTGGCTGAGTGGCGTTGCGTGTGTGAGTGGCGTTGCGTGTGTGAGTGGCGTTGCGTGTGTGAGTGGCGTTGCGTGGGTGAGTTGTGTTGCGTGTGTGAGTGGTGTTGCTTGGGTGAGTGGTGTTGCGTGGATGAATGGCGTTGCGTGGATGAGTGGGGTTGCGTGGATGAGTTGCATTGCGTGTGTGAGTGGTGTTGCTTGGGTGAGTGGCGTTGCGTGGGTGAGTGTGGTGTTGCGTGGATGATAGTGGGCTTGCGTGGGTGTGAGTGGCGTTGCGTGTCTGTAAGTGTTGCTGTGTGGGTGAAAGTGGCACAGAGCCTTTGATGTGGCCTGGCGCAGGAGAAATGCTGCTGCTGCTAATTAAATACAAGAGTGGCCGGGAAGCGGCCGGGAAACACAAGTACGGCCGGCCACATAATTAGGGGAGGAGAAGCCGCACAGCACACGCTGGGAGAAGCCCTTTGATGTGCTGTGCGGCCGCGATGCGCGCTCTGTGCTGGGGGAGGGGGGAAGGCCATTAGCCTGAACTCGCGGCAAGATCAAACGAAGGGTGGGAGGGACATTGAGGAACAGATGGCCATGAAAGTGTATGGGCCAAACGCGTCAGGCAAGAACACTAAATTGAGGCACCATGCGGGGAGAATGACGAGTATGCCGGATGGTAAATTCCAAGCCGCGTGACCTCCCAAGCTTTAGGGCAAACTTTGTGATTTCATGTTAAGCGGCGGCCCCCGCCGCGGGAGGAGCACCATCTCTCAACCGAGAAAAAGAGAGGCTGGGCCAACGAACTTCTCTATGGCCGAACAGCGTTTGGGGTTCGTCTGAATGAAACTCTCCACATCGTGCTGAATTCTATAAAGAATAATACAAAGCTTTAATGACTTCACAGTGGGAAACCCACTTAGGGATAACGATGAAAGGTCTCTTGGAACCCAAGCATGAAACGAAGTGACTCAAGTTCCCAGCATGCATTAGAATATGTGCACGAACGGCGAAACCCACTCAGGGTAAAGAAAACACATGCATGCAAAAACGGAAATAAAAGAGGGCCGATCGCGACTGTGAATTGAAGCTGCCTCTGATGAGATGCAAAAGCATCGAAACGCGTCAGGCAAGAACACTAAATTGAGGCACCATGCGGGGAGAATGACGAGTATGCCGGATGGTAAATTCCAAGACGCGTGACCTCCCAAGCTTTAGGGCAAACTTTGTGATTTCATGTTAAGCGGCGGCCCCCGCCGCGGGAGGAGCACCATCTCTCAACCGAGAAAAAGAGAGGCTGGGCCAACGAACTTCTCTATGGCCAAACAGCGTTTGGGGTTCGTCTGAAGGAAACTCTCCACATCGTGCTGAATTCTACAAAGAATAATAAAAAGCTTTAATGACTTCACAGTGGGAAACCCACTTAGGGATAACGATGAAAGCTCTCTTGGAACCCAAGCATGAAACAAAGTGACTCAAGTTCCCAGCATGCATTAGAATATGTGCACGAACGGCGAAACCCACTCAGGGTAAAGAAAACATATGCATGCAAAAACGGAAATAAAAGAGGGCCGATCTCGACTGTGAATTGAAGCTGCCTCCGATGAGATGCAAAAGCATCGAAACGCGTCAGGCAAGAACACTAAATTGAGGCACCATGCGGGGAGAATGACGAGTATGCCGGATGGTAAATTCCAAGCCGCGTGACCTCCCAAGCTTTAGGGCAAACTTTGTGATTTCATGTTAAGCGGCGGCCCCCGCCGCGGGAGGAGCACCATCTCTCAACCGAGAAAAAGAGAGGCTGGGCCAACGAACTTCTCTATGGCCGAACAGCGTTTGGGGTTCGTCTGAATGAAACTCTCCACATCGTGCTGAATTCTACAAAGAATAATACAAAGCTTTAATGACTTCACAGTGGGAAACCCACTTAGGGATAACGATGAAAGCTCTCTTGGAACCCAAGCATGAAACGAAGTGACTCAAGTTCCCAGCATGCATTAGAATATGTGCACGAACGGCGAAACCCACTCAGGGTAAAGAAAACACATGCATGCAAAAACGGAAATAAAAGAGGGCCGATCTCGACTGTGAATTGAAGCTGCCTCTGATGAGATGCAAAAGCATCGAAACGCGTCAGGCAAGAACACTAAATTGAGGCACCATGCGGGGAGAATGACGAGTATGCCGGATGGTAAATTCCAAGCCGCGTGACCTCCCAAGCTTTAGGGCAAACTTTGTGATTTCATGTTAAGCGGCATCCCCGGCCGCGGGAGGAGCACCATCTCTCAACCGAGAAAAAGAGAGGCTGGGCCAACGAACTTCTCTATGGCCGAACAGCGTTTGGGGTTCGTCTGAATGAAACTCTCCACATCGTGCTGAATTCTACAAAGAATAATACAAAGCTTTAATGACTTCACAGAGGGAAACCCACTTAGGGATAACGATGAAAGCTCTCTTGGAACCCAAGCATGAAACGAAGTGACTCAAGTTCCCAGCATGCATTAGAATATGTGCACGAACGGCGAAACCCACTCAGGGTAAAGAAAACACATGCATGCAAAAACGGAAATAAAAGAGGGCCGATCTCGACTGTGAATTGAAGCTGCCTCTGATGAGATGCAAAATCATCGAAACGCGTCAGGCAAGAACACTAAATTGAGGCACCATGCGGGGAGAATGACGAGTATGCCGGATGGTAAATTCCAAGCCGCGTGACCTCCCAAGCTTTAGGGCAAACTTTATGATTTCATGTTAAGCGGCGGCCCCCGCCGCGGGAGGAGCACCATCTCTCAACCGAGAAAAAGAGAGGCTGGGCCAACGAACTTCTCTATGGCCGAACAGCGTTTGGGGTTCGTCTGAATGAAACTCTCCACATCGTGCTGAATTCTACAAAGAATAATACAAAGCTTTAATGACTTCACAGTGGGAAACCCACTTAGGGACAACGATGAAAGCTCTCTTGGAACCCAAGCATGAAACAAAGTGACTCAAGTTCCCAGCATGCATTAGAATATGTGCACGAACGGCGAAACCCACTCAGGGTAAAGAAAACACATGCATGCAAAAACGGAAAAAAAAAGAGGGCCGATCTCGACTGTGAATTGAAGCTGCCTCTGATGAGATGCAAAAGCATCGAAACGCGTCAGGCAAGAACACTAAATTGAGGCACCATGCGGGGAGAATGACGAGTATGCCGGATGGTAAATTCCAAGCCGCGTGACCTCCCAAGCTTTAGGGCAAACTTTGTGATTTCATGTTAAGCGGCGGCCCCCGCCGCGGGAGGAGCACCATCTCTCAACCGAGAAAAAGAGAGGCTGGGCCAACGAACTTCTCTATGGCCGAACAGCGTTTGGGGTTCGTCTGAATGAAACTCTCCACATCGTGCTGAATTCGACAAAGAATAATACAAAGCTTTAATGACTTCACAGTGGGAAACCCACTTAGGGATAACGATGAAAGCTCTCTTGGAACCCAAGCATGAAACGAAGTGACTCAAGTTCCCAGCATGCATTAGAATATGTGCACGAACGGCGAAACCCACTCAGGGTAAAGAAAACACATGCATGCAAAAACGGAAATAAAAGAGGGCCGATCTCGACTGTGAATTGAAGCTGCCTCTGATGAGATGCAAAAGCATCGAAACGCGTCAGGCAAGAACACTAAATTGAGGCACCATGCGGGGAGAATGACGAGTATGCCGGATGGTAAATTCCAAGCCGCGTGACCTCCCAAGCTTTAGGGCAAACTTTGTGATTTCATGTTAAGCGGCGGCCCCCGCCGCGGGAGGAGCACCATCTCTCAACCGAGAAAAAGAGAGGCTGGGCCAACGAACTTCTCTATGGCCGAACAGCGTTTGGGGTTCGTCTGAATGAAACTCTCCACATCGTGCTGAATTCTACAAAGAATAATACAAAGCTTTAATGACTTCACAGTGGGAAACCCACTTAGGGATAACGATGAAAGCTCTCTTGGAACCCAAGCATGAAACGAAGTGACTCAAGTTCCCAGCATGCATTAGAATATGTGCATGAACGGCGAAACCCACTCAGGGTAAAGAAAACACATGCATGCAAAAACGGAAATAAAAGAGGGCCGATCTCGACTGTGAATTGAAGCTGCCTCTGATGAGATGCAAAAGCATCGAAAGGCGTCAGGCAAGAACACTAAATTGAGGCACCATGCGGGGAGAATGACGAGTATGCCGGATGGTAAATTCCAAGCCGCCTGACCTCCCAAGCTTTAGGGCAAACTTTGTGATTTCATGTTAAGCGGCGGCCCCCGCCACGGGAGGAGCACCATCTCTCAACCGAGAAAAAGAGAGGCTGGGCCAACGAACTTCTCTATGGCCGAACAGCGTTTGGGGTTCGTCTGAATGAAACTCTCCACATCGTGCTGAATTCTACAAAGAATAATACAAAGCTTTAATGACTTCACAGTGGGAAACCCACTTAGGGATAACGATGAAAGCTCTCTTGGAACCCAAGCATGAAACTAAGTGACTCAAGTTCCCAGCATGCATTAGAATATGTGCACGAACGGCGAAACCCACTCAGGGTAAAGAAAACACATGCATGCAAAAACGGAAATAAAAGAGGGCCGATCTCGACTGTGAATTGAAGCTGCCTCTGATGAGATGCAAAAGCATCGAAACGCGTCAGGCAAGAACACTAAATTGAGGCACCATGCGGGGAGAATGACGAGTATGCCGGATGGTAAATTCCAAGCCGCGTGACCTCCCAAGCTTTAGGGCAAACTTTGTGATTTCATGTTAAGCGGCGGCCCCCGCCGCGGGAGGAGCACCATCTCTCAACCGAGAAAAAGAGAGGCTGGGCCAACGAACTTCTCTATGGCCGAACAGCGTTTGGGGTTCGTCTGAATGAAACTCTCCACATCGTGCTGAATTCTACAAAGAATAATACAAAGCTTTAATGACTTCACAGTGGGAAACCCACTTAGGGATAACGATGAAAGCTCTCTTGGAACCCAAGCATGAAACGAAGTGACTCAAGTTCCCAGCATGCATTAGAATATGTGCACGAACGGCGAAACCCACTCAGGGTAAAGAAAACACATGCATGCAAAAACGGAAATAAAAGAGGGCCGATCTCGACTGTGAATTGAAGCTGCCTCTGATGAGATGCAAAAGCATCGAAACGCGTCAGGCAAGAACACTAAATTGAGGCACCATGCGGGGAGAATGACGAGTATGCCGGATGGTAAATTCCAAGCCGCGTGACCTCCCAAGCTTTAGGGCAAACTTTGTGATTTCATGTTAAGCGCCGGCCCCCGCCGCGGGAGGAGCACCATCTCTCAACCGAGAAAAAGAGAGGCTGGGCCAACGAACTTCTCTATGGCCGAACAGCGTTTGGGGTTTGTCTGAATGAAACTCTCCACATCGTGCTGAATTCTACAAAGAATAATACAAAGCTTTAATGACTTCACAGTGGGAGACCCACTTAGGGATAACGATGAAAGCTCTCTTGGAACCCAAGCATGAAACGAAGTGACTCAAGTTCCCAGCATGCATTAGAATATGTGCACGAACGGCAAAACCCACTCAGGGTAAAGAAAACACATGCATGCAAAAACGGAAATAAAAGAGGGCCGATCTCGACTGTGAATTGAAGCTGCCTCTGATGAGATGCAAAAGCATCAAAACGCGTCAGGCAAGAACACTAAATTGAGGCACCATGCGGGGAGAATGACGAGTATGCCGGATGGTAAATTCCAAGCCGCGTGACCTCCCAAGCTTTAGGGCAAACTTTGTGATTTCATGTTAAGCGGCGGCCCCCGCCGCGGGAGGAGCACCATCTCTCAACCGAGAAAAAGAGAGGCTGGGCCAACGAACTTCTCTATGGCCGAACAGCGTTTGGGGTTCGTCTGAATGAAACTCTCCACATCGTGCTGAATTCTACAAAGAATAATACAAAGCTTTAATGACTTCACAGTGGGAAACCCACTTAGGGATAACGATGAAAGCTCTCTTGGAACCCAAGCATGAAACGAAGTGACTCAAGTTCCCAGCATGCATTAGAATATGTGCACGAACGGCGAAACCCACTCAGGGTTAAGAAAACACATGCATGCAAAAACGGAAATAAAAGAGGGCCGATCTCGACTGTGAATTGAAGCTGCCTCTGATGAGATGCAAAAGCATCGAAACGCGTCAGGCAAGAACACTAAATTGAGGCACCATGCGGGGAGAATGACGAGTATGCCGGATGGTAAATTCCAAGCCGCATGACCTCCCAAGCTTTAGGGCAAACTTTGTGATTTCATGTTAAGCGGCGGCCCCCGCCGCGGGAGGAGCACCATCTCTCAACCGAGAAAAAGAGAGGCTGGGCCTACGAACTTCTCTATGGCCGAACAGCGTTTGGGGTTCGTCTGAATGAAACTCTCCACATCGTGCTGAATTCTACAAAGAATAATACAAAGCTTTAATGACTTCACAGTGGGAAACCCACTTAGGGATAACGATGAAAGCTCTCTTGGAACCCAAGCATGAAACGAAGTGACTCAAGTTCCCAGCATGTATTAGAATATGTGCACGAACGGCGAAACCCACTCAGGGTAAAGAAAACACATGCATGCAAAAACGGAAATAAAAGAGGGCCGATCTCGACTGTGAATTGAAGCTGCCTCTGATGAGATGCAAAAGCATCGAAACGCGTCAGGCAAGAACACTAAATTGAGGCACCATGCGGGGAGAATGACGAGTATGCTGGATGGTAAATTCCAAGCCGCGTGACCTCCCAAGCTTTAGGGCAAACTTTGTGATTTCATGTTAAGCGGCGGCCCCCGCCGCGGGAGGAGCACCATCTCTCAACCGAGAAAAAGAGAGGCTGGGCCAACGAACTTCTCTATGGCCGAACAGCGTTTGGGGTTCGTCTGAATGAAACTCTCCACATCGTGCTGAATTCTACAAAGAATAATACAAAGCTTTAATGACTTCACAGAGGGAAACCCACTTAGGGATAACGATGAAAGCTCTCTTGGAACCCAAGCATGAAACGAAGTGACTCAAGTTCCCAGCATGCATTAGAATATGTGCACGAACGGCGAAACCCACTCAGGGTAAAGAAAACACATGCATGCAAAAACGGAAATAAAAGAGGGCCGATCTCGACTGTGAATTGAAGCTGCCTCTGATGAGATGCAAAAGCATCGAAACGCGTCAGGCAAGAACACTAAATTGAGGCACCATGCGGGGAGAATGACGAGTATGCCGGATGGTAAATTACAAGCCGCGTGACCTCCCAAGCTTTAGGGCAAACTTTGTGATTTCATGTTAAGCGGCGGCCCCCGCCGCGGGAGGAGCACCATCTCTCAACCGAGAAAAAGAGAGGCTGGGCCAATGAACTTCTCTATGGCCGAACAGCGTTTGGGGTTCGTCTGAATGAAACTCTCCACATCGTGCTGAATTCTACAAAGAATAATACAAAGCTTTAATGACTTCACAGTGGGAAACCCACTTAGGGATAACGATGAAAGCTCTCTTGGAACCCAAGCATGAAACGAAGTGACTCAAGTTCCCAGCATGCATTAGAATATGTGCACGAACGGCGAAACCCACTCAGGGTAAAGAAAACACATGCATGCAAAAACGGAAATAAAAGAGGGCCGATCTCGACTGTGAATTGAAGCTGCCTCTGATGAGATGCAAAAGCATTGAAACGCGTCAGGCAAAAACACTAAATTGAGGCACCATGCGGGGAGAATGACGAGTATGCCGGATGGTAAATTCCAAGCCGCGTGACCTCCCAAGCTTTAGGGCAAACTTTGTGATTTCATGTTAAGCGGCGGCCCCCGCCGCGGGAGGAGCACCATCTCTCAACCGAGAAAAAGAGAGGCTGGGCCAACGAACTTCTCTATGGCCGAACAGCGTTTGGGGTTCATCTGAATGAAACTCTCCACATCGTGCTGAATTCTACAAAGAATAATACAAAGCTTTAATGACTTCACAGAGGGAAACCCACTTAGGGATAACGATGAAAGCTCTCTTGGAACCCAAGCATGAAACGAAGTGACTCAAGTTCCCAGCATGCATTAGAATATGTGCACGAACGGCGAAACCCACTCAGGGTAAAGAAAACACATGCATGCAAAAACGGAAATAAAAGAGGGCCGATCTCGACTGTGAATTGAAGCTGCCTCTGATGAGATGCAAAAGCATCGAAACGCATCAGGCAAGAACACTAAATTGAGGCACCATGCGGGGAGAATGACGAGTATGCCGGATGGTAAATTCCAAGCCGCGTGACCTCCCAAGCTTTAGGGCAAACTTTGTGATTTCATGTTAAGCGGCGGCCCCCGCCGCGGGAGGAGCACCATCTCTCAACCGAGAAAAAGAGAGGCTGGGCCAATGAACTTCTCTATGGCCGAACAGCGTTTGGGGTTCGTCTGAATGAAACTCTCCACATCGTGCTGAATTCTACAAAGAATAATACAAAGCTTTAATGACTTCACAGTGGGAAACCCACTTAGGGATAACGATGAAAGCTCTCTTGGAACCCAAGCATGAAACGAAGTGACTCAAGTTCCCAGCATGCATTAGAATATGTGCACGAACGGCGAAACCCACTCAGGGTAAAGAAAACACATGCATGCAAAAACGGAAATAAAAGAGGGCCGATCTCGACTGTGAATTGAAGCTGCCTCTGATGAGATGCAAAAGCATCGAAACGCGTCAGGCAAGAACACTAAATTGAGGCACCATGCGGGGAGAATGACGAGTATGCCGGATGGTAAATTCCAAGCCTCGTGACCTCCCAAGCTTTAGGGCAAACTTTGTGATTTCATATATATATATATATATATATATTCAAACTGTGTTTGCCCCCAGGGCCTCCCGGGTCCAAACCAAAAGAAGCCGCCACTCCAGTCAATACGTTTTATCAGAAACTGGTAGATTTATTGTTCAAATCTCTACAGCATGTTTCACAGCGACAAACCAACGCGTTTCGTGAGCCCCCTACTCACTTGATCACGGTTGTTACAAACACTGTTTGCTGAGAATAATTTAAAACGGGAGTCCCTCCCCCCATCGGTCACATGATTCCAACCATATGTTTTTTGACACTATGGCCTTCTGGGATTCGTAGTTCTTACATTACAAAATGTTATTTCATGTTATTCTCACAGAAAAACAAGTTGTGCACCCCTTCCCTGCTGATTGACAGTTTTTGAATCATATATTCCTTTCGTGATATTTTCATTAAGGATTTCTTGTGTGCCGGAAAACCACAGTCATTATTCTAGGCAATTAAGATTAGAATCGACTTTTCAGTAAAATAAAAGCCCTCCAGTGGGCTGACTCAGTCATGTGGTACCTTAAAAAAAAAAGGGGGGTTCCCTATAATTTGATTAAGGTTCATTGTACCTTACATAAGGAAGGATGGTTAGTGTTTCCAGCACTTTAAATTCAATAATTTTCAACATATAATTTTTCAATAATAAACAAACAATAGGGTATTTTTATACCGGTCTTTTTCCATTAGACCTACTTAGAGCCCTCTAGTGGGCTGACATTTACCAGGGTGTTAAATACTAACTCAAAATTTAATACATTTGAAATTTCGCCCAGATTTTGGCTTTCATGTATACTGTGCCGTGGTTTTGTGGAGGGAAAAGTTAGTTATGGAGTACATCAATGGAGGCTTTCATTGTTATCAAATGTGTACATAAAGTTCTTCGGACTGGTTCAGACCATAAGGGGTCATTGTTCGAAAGTTCAAGATGTGGCGTGATTCCTTTTGGCGCAGCAATTTTTCTCGGTGTCCCCCCCTTTCCGTTGGGGCCAATGTTTCCAATCCCAGAAATTTCAAAAGTCGCCAATTGCCATCATGATTTGTCTCCATGTGTCTGGCCACTGCATTACCTCTATCTTTATTGGTTGTGGCCCTGGTATGTTCCAAGATGCGCTTCTTAAGCTCACAAATTGTGCTTCCTATATAGCGCAGCTTGCACGGACATTCAATTAGGTACACTGTATACTGGGTTTTGCAAGTGATTAGTTCTTTAATCTTCCAAGTTTTTCCATTCGTCATTTCGATTTGTTTCGTTGGTTTGGCTATCTCGCAAACTTTGCAATTGTAGCATTTGTTGAATCCAACTGTTTTGAGCCAAAATGTTTTTTTACGGTTCATGAAATGACTATGGATCAATTGGTCCTTCAGATTTTTTGTTCTGCGGTATGTGACCACTGGGTGATCCCCCATTTTCTGACCAATTGTTGGATCCAGTTTCAACAATTTCCAGTTTTTTCTGAGAATCTGGACAACTTCTTTTGCTTCTTTGCTATAATCCAGTATTAGTCTTATAGGTTCTTCCATTTCTTTTTCTTTGATTTGTGGTTTCAAACAGTCTGCCCTCGATTTCTCGTTGGCTCTTTCCCAACATTTTTTCGTCAGGTTTTTTCCATATTTTCTCTTGCGGAATCTCTCCATTGTTGTTGCACTGTGCTTCTCCCATTCTGTTTTTTCGCTACAAATTCGTTTAACACGGAGGAATTCACCGTATGGTATACTTGATATTAGGGCAGATTGATGAAAGCTTGTGGCTTCCAATGTCGAATTTGTGGCCGTTTTCTTCCTGTGTAAGGTAGTCTCCACTTTGTTGTTTTGGATATATACTTCTGTATCCAAAAAGGATATCGATTGCCTGCTTTTTGTGTAGGTGAATTTCAGACCTCTTGTACTATTGTTCAAAAGTTCAAAGTATTCTTCGAATTCACTCTCACTTCCCCCCCACACTATAAATAAATCGTCAATAAATCTCTTCCATTGTACGATGTGTTGGGTGTGTTTGACATTTCGTTGGTTCCAGGCTATCTCTTCCTCCCACCAACCCATTGCTATGCAAGCATAGCTTGGGCTGAATGAGAATCCCATTGCCGCGCCATTGCGCTGACGATAGAGTTGTTCTCCAAAGAAGAAGATGTTGTTTGAGAGTAATAATCTGATCATTTCATACAACATGTCATTATGTTCCTTATAATGTATGTTTCGTTTTTCCAGGAAGTATTTGCAAGCCATCAATCCCAAATCATTGTCAATATTTGTGTATAGTCCGATAACATCCATGGATATTAGCAAATAGTTATCCTGCCAATCCAACTCAGATATTGTACACAAAAAGTCTGTAGTGTCTTTCAAATATGATTTTAAATTCTCCACATAAGGTCTTAGAAAGAAATCAATGAAATTCCCCATTGGTTCCATCAATGAACCGTTTGCTGACACTATCGGTCTTCCTGGTGGTTTCGTGGGGTTTTTGTGGATTTTAGGCAGAAAGTACATGGTTGCCATCCGTGGAAAATCGACTGTTAGGTATTTCCTTTCCTCATAGTCGATTAGATTACTGTTTTCCCATGTTAAGAGTTTTTGATCTAACTCTCTCTTTAATTGATCTGTTGGGTTCTTCATTAGTTGTTCATAATACTCCGGGTTCGATAGTTGATTCATCGCTTCCTCCGTGTATAAGTCCTTATCCCAAATCACCACGTTCCCCCCTTTGTCTGCCATTTTTATTTCCACATGTTTGTCATTGATGAGGGTTGTCAGTGCTACTCGTTCTTGTGGGGTTAGGTTGTCTTTAAATTTTATTTTAGGAATGTTATATAATTCCTGTATGACCGCCTCCTGGAAGATATCAATTTTATTGCCCGGAGTGAGTTGTGGATAGAATTTGGACTTGGCCTTCATTTTACTTATCCCAGCTCCTAATTGTGGTATCGCTGTAGTCAGAGTTATTTCATTTTCCTCCTCTACATTCAGGTTAAGAAGGGTTAGGTACCCATCTACATCTTTCACAGTTAGGTCTGAGAATGGTTTCATGGGAATTCTGTTGATTTGAGGTTTGTTTTGTCTCTCTAGAAAATGTTTAGCCAGTTTGATCTTTCGAATATATAGATATAAATCTATCCTTGTTTGGGCTAAATCCATTTTTCTTGTGGGACAGAAGTTGATGCCTCTTTTAAGTAAAGTCGTTTCCGCCGGTGTCATTATCCTTTTGGATAAGTTGACCACTTGTAGTTCTTCCATCATTTGCCCCTCTTCTGTTTCATGCCCCTTGTTTCCGGGCCACTTTGTGGATTTTGTACATTTTCTCCTCCTGCCTCTTCTGGTTTTTTTTGATATTGTTGTTGTTGTTGGCTTCTTTGTCTGGGTTGCCAGATCTTCCGCGGCCTCTTCCTCTTCCTCGTATTTGTCTGGGCGCCCCTTGCTCCTGTTCCCATTGCCGCTGCTGGAGCACGAGGCGCATGTCCCCTAAAAAACGCTTCTGTTCTTCATCCAAATTTAGGTCTTCATCTATCAATTCATTCGATGTGATTGAGGATAGGCTGGAGGATGAAATCGTTTTAGTTTGTAATGGTTTCTTGTAAAGATCATATTTTCGGGCAAACGTAAAGATTCTGCCTTCCGCGTAATCATTTGCGTCTCGTACAAATTTATTATGTTTTCTCAATCTTACAGTTTCCTCATGTTTCTCTATTTGTTGTTCTAAATCTTCTTTGAATTTGGTCATTTCTTGATTTAATTTTAATGCTTCCAATTCTTTTTCCACTTCCTTCAGTTGTTCCTTTATTTTCTCCAGGGCAATTTCAATGTGCCTAACCAGTATCTTTATTAGGCCCAATGATGAATTCAGGATGTAAGCCCCCCATTCCTGTAGCAGCTCGTTGGTTACATCCTGTTGGCTAGGCATCAACATTATTCTTAGGCCTCTTGGGACCCTTTCTGCTTCCAGATATTTACGTAATGCAATGACTTCCCAAGATTTGTTGATTTCTTTTCTGGTTAATTTTTCCCAGGCTCTGATTTTCCCTTTTGTGTCATCCTTCGGTGTATCACTCTGTTTGGCTTGAGCCTTCTCCATGTTCCCCTTGTCGAACATATTGGTGACAAGTTCCTTTCTTTTAGCCTCTCTTTTCTCCATTTCTTCAACGCTGTGAATTGCTGTTTTCGTTCAATTGCTATATTTATTATTTTCGTTCTGTTTCTTTGAATGACTGCCGGCTATTTAGAACTGACTAGGCTGATTCTGGTTCCATGATGGATACAAATATTATTGGATGAATGCGCGTGTTCCACTGTGTGTCAAGCGCTCTTTCCAAAAGTTTTAGCACATCAGAAACATATGCCCTTTGTTTTAATTTGCCGTTGCGTAATCGCCAGGATATCCCTTTACTTTAAAGTTTTGTCTGCCGTTAGGAAATGTTCAGACTGCACGTTTATTTTTCCGTTTATATTGAGAAGGAGAGAGGGGGATCCCTTCTTACCTCGGATGTATTCTCCGGGCAGCGTGGGTTCCCGTCCTCCACAAACGCCTCTCGAGTCTGCTTCCTTTTGGCTCAGGATTTCAATGCGATGAGCACCCCAAGAGGAATTCAAAATATTCCCAGGATGGTTCCGCTCTCCTCTTGCCTGTGGCGCTGCTGGCAAGTGCGTCGCTTCACGCGGTAGAACCAAACCGCAATGTATTCAAACTGTGTTTGCCCCCAGGGCCTCCCGGGTCCAAACCAAAAGAAGCCGCCACTCCAGTCAATACGTTTTATCAGAAACTGGTAGATTTATTGTTCAAATCTCTACAGCATGTTTCACAGCGACAAACCAACGCGTTTCGTGAGCTCCCTACTCACTTGATCACGGTTGTTACAAACACTGTTTGCTGAGAATAATTTAAAACGGGAGTCCCTCCCCCCATCGGTCACATGATTCCAACCATATGTTTTTTGACACTATGGCCTTCTGGGATTCGTAGTTCTTACATTACAAAATGTTATTTCATGTTATTCTCACAGAAAAACAAGTTGTGCACCCCTTCCCTGCTGATTGACAGTTTTTGAATCATATATTCCTTTCGTGATATTTTCATTAAGGATTTCTTGTGTGCCGGAAAACCACAGTCATTATTCTAGGCAATTAAGATTAGAATCGACTTTTCAGTAAAATAAAAGCCCTCCAGTGGGCTGACTCAGTCATGTGGTACCTTAAAAAAAAAAGGGGGGGTTCCCTATAATTTGATTAAGGTTCATTGTACCTTACATAAGGAAGGATGGTTAGTGTTTCCAGCACTTTAAATTCAATAATTTTCAACATATAATTTTTCAATAATAAACAAACAATAGGGTATTTTTATACCGGTCTTTTTCCATTAGACCTACTTAGAGCCCTCTAGTGGGCTGACATTTACCAGGGTGTTAAATACTAACTCAAAATTTAATACATTTGAAATTTCGCCCAGATTTTGGCTTTCATGTATACTGTGCCGTGGTTTTGTGGAGGGAAAAGTTAGTTATGGAGTACATCAATGGAGGCTTTCATTGTTATCAAATGTGTACATAAAGTTCTTCGGACTGGTTCAGACCATAAGGGGTCATTGTTCGAAAGTTCAAGATGTGGCGTGATTCCTTTTGGCGCAGCAATTTTTCTCGGTGTCCCCCCCTTTCCGTTGTGGCCAATGTTTCCAATCCCAGAAATTTCAAAAGTCGCCAATTGCCATCATGATTTGTCTCCATGTGTCTGGCCACTGCATTACCTCTATCTTTATTGGTTGTGGCCCTGGTATGTTCCAAGATGCGCTTCTTAAGCTCACAAATTGTGCTTCCTATATAGCGCAGCTTGCACGGACATTCAATTAGGTACACTGTATACTGGGTTTTGCAAGTGATTAGTTCTTTAATCTTCCAAGTTTTTCCATTCGTCATTTCGATTTGTTTCGTTGGTTTGGCTATCTCGCAAACTTTGCAATTGTAGCATTTGTTGAATCCAACTGTTTTGAGCCAAAATGTTTTTTTACGGTTCATGAAATGACTATGGATCAATTGGTCCTTCAGATTTTTTGTTCTGCGGTATGTGACCACTGGGTGATCCCCCATTTTCTGACCAATTGTTGGATCCAGTTTCAACAATTTCCAGTTTTTTCTGAGAATCTGGACAACTTCTTTTGCTTCTTTGCTATAATCCAGTATTAGTCTTATAGGTTCTTCCATTTCTTTTTCTTTGATTTGTGGTTTCAAACAGTCTGCCCTCGATTTCTCGTTGGCTCTTTCCCAACATTTTTTCGTCAGGTTTTTTCCATATTTTCTCTTGCGGAATCTCTCCATTGTTGTTGCACTGTGCTTCTCCCATTCTGTTTTTTCGCTACAAATTCGTTTAACACGGAGGAATTCACCGTATGGTATACTTGATATTAGGGCAGATTGATGAAAGCTTGTGGCTTCCAATGTCGAATTTGTGGCCGTTTTCTTCCTGTGTAAGGTAGTCTCCACTTTGTTGTTTTGGATATATACTTCTGTATCCAAAAAGGATATCGATTGCCTGCTTTTTGTGTAGGTGAATTTCAGACCTCTTGTACTATTGTTCAAAAGTTCAAAGTATTCTTCGAATTAACTCTCACTTCCCCCCCACACTATAAATAAATCGTCAATAAATCTCTTCCATTGTACGATGTGTTGGGTGTGTTTGACATTTCGTTGGTTCCAGGCTATCTCTTCCTCCCACCAACCCATTGCTATGCAAGCATAGCTTGGGCTGAATGAGAATCCCATTGCCGCGCCATTGCGCTGACGATAGAGTTGTTCTCCAAAGAAGAAGATGTTGTTTGAGAGTAATAATCTGATCATTTCATACAACATGTCATTATGTTCCTTATAATGTATGTTTCGTTTTTCCAGGAAGTATTTGCAAGCCATCAATCCCAAATCATTGTCAATATTTGTGTATAGTCCGATAACATCCATGGATATTAGCAAATAGTTATCCTGCCAATCCAACTCAGATATTGTACACAAAAAGTCTGTAGTGTCTTTCAAATATGATTTTAAATTCTCCACATAAGGTCTTAGAAAGAAATCAATGAAATTCCCCATTGGTTCCATCAATGAACCGTTTGCTGACACTATCGGTCTTCCTGGTGGTTTCGTGGGGTTTTTGTGGATTTTAGGCAGAAAGTACATGGTTGCCATCCGTGGAAAATCGACTGTTAGGTATTTCCTTTCCTCATAGTCGATTAGATTACTGTTTTCCCATGTTAAGAGTTTTTGATCTAACTCTCTCTTTAATTGATCTGTTGGGTTCTTCATTAGTTGTTCATAATACTCCGGGTTCGATAGTTGATTCATCGCTTCCTCCGTGTATAAGTCCTTATCCCAAATCACCACGTTCCCCCCTTTGTCTGCCATTTTTATTTCCACATGTTTGTCATTGATGAGGGTTGTCAGTGCTACTCGTTCTTGTGGGGTTAGGTTGTCTTTAAATTTTATTTTAGGAATGTTATATAATTCCTGTATGACCGCCTCCTGGAAGATATCAATTTTATTGCCCGGAGTGAGTTGTGGATAGAATTTGGACTTGGCCTTCATTTTACTTATCCCAGCTCCTAATTGTGGTATCGCTGTAGTCAGAGTTATTTCATTTTCCTCCTCTACATTCAGGTTAAGAAGGGTTAGGTACCCATCTACATCTTTCACAGTTAGGTCTGAGAATGGTTTCATGGGAATTCTGTTGATTTGAGGTTTGTTTTGTCTCTCTAGAAAATGTTTAGCCAGTTTGATCTTTCGAATATATAGATATAAATCTATCCTTGTTTGGGCTAAATCCATTTTTCTTGTGGGACAGAAGTTGATGCCTCTTTTAAGTAAAGTCGTTTCCGCCGGTGTCATTATCCTTTTGGATAAGTTGACCACTTGTAGTTCTTCCATCATTTGCCCCTCTTCTGTTTCATGCCCCTTGTTTCCGGGCCACTTTGTGGATTTTGTACATTTTCTCCTCCTGCCTCTTCTGGTTTTTTTTGATATTGTTGTTGTTGTTGGCTTCTTTGTCTGGGTTGCCAAGATCTTCCGCGGCCTCTTCCTCTTCCTCGTATTTGTCTGGGCGCCCCTTGCTCCTGTTCCCATTGCCGCTGCTGGAGCACGAGGCGCATGTCCCCTAAAAAACGCTTCTGTTCTTCATCCAAATTTAGGTCTTCATCTATCAATTCATTCGATGTGATTGAGGATAGGCTGGAGGATGAAATCGTTTTAGTTTGTAATGGTTTCTTGTAAAGATCATATTTTCGGGCAAACGTAAAGATTCTGCCTTCCGCGTAATCATTTGCGTCTCGTACAAATTTATTATGTTTTCTCAATCTTACAGTTTCCTCATGTTTCTCTATTTGTTGTTCTAAATCTTCTTTGAATTTGGTCATTTCTTGATTTAATTTTAATGCTTCCAATTCTTTTTCCACTTCCTTCAGTTGTTCCTTTATTTTCTCCAGGGCAATTTCAATGTGCCTAACCAGTATCTTTATTAGGCCCAATGATGAATTCAGGATGTAAGCCCCCCATTCCTGTAGCAGCTCGTTGGTTACATCCTGTTGGCTAGGCATCAACATTATTCTTAGGCCTCTTGGGACCCTTTCTGCTTCCAGATATTTACGTAATGCAATGACTTCCCAAGATTTGTTGATTTCTTTTCTGGTTAATTTTTCCCAGGCTCTGATTTTCCCTTTTGTGTCATCCTTCGGTGTATCACTCTGTTTGGCTTGAGCCTTCTCCATGTTCCCCTTGTCGAACATATTGGTGACAAGTTCCTTTCTTTTAGCCTCTCTTTTCTCCATTTCTTCAACGCTGTGAATTGCTGTTTTCGTTCAATTGCTATATTTATTATTTTCGTTCTGTTTCTTTGAATGACTGCCGGCTATTTAGAACTGACTAGGCTGATTCTGGTTCCATGATGGATACAAATATTATTGGATGAATGCGCGTGTTCCACTGTGTGTCAAGCGCTCTTTCCAAAAGTTTTAGCACATCAGAAACATATGCCCTTTGTTTTAATTTGCCGTTGCGTAATCGCCAGGATATCCCTTTACTTTAAAGTTTTGTCTGCCATTAGGAAATGTTCAGACTGCACGTTTATTTTTCCGTTTATATTGAGAAGGAGAGAGGGGGATCCCTTCTTACCTCGGATGTATTCTCCGGGCAGCGTGGGTTCCCGTCCTCCACAAACGCCTCTCGAGTCTGCTTCCTTTTGGCTCAGGATTTCAATGCGATGAGCACCCCAAGAGGAATTCAAAATATTCCCAGGATGGTTCCGCTCTCCTCTTGCCTGTGGCGCTGCTGGCAAGTGCGTCGCTTCACGCGGTAGAACCAAACCGCAATGTATTCAAAATGTGTTTGCCCCCAGGGCCTCCCGGGTCCAAACTCCATAACTAACTTTTCCCTCCACAAAACCACGGCACAGTATACATGAAAGCCAAAATCTGGGCGAAATTTCAAATGTATTAAATTTTGAGTTAGTATTTAACACCCTGGTAAATGTCAGCCCACTAGAGGGCTCTAAGTAGGTCTAATGGAAAAAGACCGGTATAAAAATACCCTATTGTTTGTTTATCATTGAAAAATTATATGTTGAAAATTATTGAATTTAAAGTGCTGGAAACACTAACCATCCTTCCTTATGTAAGGTACAATGAACCTTAATCAAATTATAGGGAACCCCCCTTTTTTTTTTAAGGTACCACATGACTGAGTCAGCCCACTGGAGGGCTTTTATTTTACTGAAAAGTCGATTCTAATCTTAATTGCCTAGAATAATGACTGTGGTTTTCCGGCACACAAGAAATCCTTAATGAAAATATCACGAAAGGAATATATGATTCAAAAACTGTCAATCAGCAGGGAAGGGGTGCACAACTTGTTTTTCTGTGAGAATAACATGAAATAACATTTTGTAATGTAAGAACTACGAATCCCAGAAGGCCATAGTGTCAAAAAACATATGGTTGGAATCATGTGACCGATGGGGGGAGGGACTCCCGTTTTAAATTATTCTCAGCAAACAGTGTTTGTAACAACCGTGATCAAGTGAGTAGGGAGCTCACGAAACGCGTTGGTTTGTCGCTGTGAAACATGCTGTAGAGATTTGAACAATAAATCTACCAGTTTCTGATAAAACGTATTGACTGGAGTGGCGGCTTCTTTTGGTTTGGACCCGGGAGGCCCTGGGGGCAAACACAGTTTGAATACATTGCGGTTTGGTTCTACCGCGTGAAGCGACGCACTTGCCAGCAGCGCCACAGGCAAGAGGAGAGCGGAACCATCCTGGGAATATTTTGAATTCCTCTTGGGGTGCTCATCGCATTGAAATCCTGAGCCAAATTGACTGTCATCTAATAAAGAATATTGTTCTAAATATTGAGAGATTTGAGAGTTCATGAGTTTTTCGACTACTTTTGCTGGATATGGCAAACTGGCTATAGGTCTATAATTGTTCGTGTCTTCTGCATCAAGATGGGGCTTTTTGAGTAAGGATTTGAGAAGCGTGTCCCTCCAGATTGCAGGGTAGATTCCCGTGCTAAACATGGTGTTAAAGATGTTAGCAAGTTGAGGTGCAATAACGTCCGAAATGGAAAGGAGAGTTGAGGCAGGACAGGGATCTTTGGCTGATCCTGATTTGATGGAATTCATGGCCTCGACAACTTGGGTAGAATTCGTGTCAGAGAACTGTGAAAAAAT
This sequence comes from Lissotriton helveticus, assembly GCF_964261635.1. Lineage (NCBI taxonomy): Eukaryota > Metazoa > Chordata > Amphibia > Caudata > Salamandridae > Lissotriton > Lissotriton helveticus. The sequence goes on from NC_136068.1 coordinate 489,069,995, forward strand.
TGGGTGTTTGGTGGGGGCGACGTTCGGACCGGTGTCTGTGTGGGTTTCCTGTGTGAAATTAGTGTAAATATTATTAACCTTATCGAAGAAAAAGGTGGCCAGGTTATTACAAAATGCTTGGGATGGATTGGGGGTCGATTGAGGAGGCAGATGAGACAGTTTGGCTACCACTTGGTAAAGTTCTTTGTTGGAATTCTTTGCTTGCTCAATTTGAGAAGAGTAGAATGTACTTTTAGCATTTTGGATAAGGGATTTGTATAGTGTCATTTCTCTCTTATAGGTTTCCTTATCTTCGATGGAGTAGGTCTTTCTCCAATGTCTTTCTTTGTTGCGACAGAGTTGTTTCTGTAACCTAAGATCCCCGGAGTACCAAGGTGCCGATGGGGTGCTAAGGTTTTTATAGGTGGTTTTAATAGGTACTAATTTATTTAGGGTCAGAGTAAGCCATTCTGAATATTCTCTGGCTGATTTGTTAGGGTCTTGAAGTAAGATTGGTACGGTGTCGTTTGTAAATAGCCCATCCAAGGTGTGACCGGCTTCGTGTGTACAATTTGTGATCCGTTGGATAAGAACAAGAGATTCTAGGTCAGTGGTGAGAGCTTTAGTGTCATTGTTAGTCTCGTTTTCTAATGGAAAGTTGAAGTCTCCTAAGATGGTCACAGTGTCTTCTAAGGCAAGAGATTCCATCATATCAGGGAAGGAAGTCAAAAATTTGCTTCTGCTACCTGGAGGACGATATAAAAGGACACCTTTAAAACGATTGGAGGGACCTAGGACTATGGAGAACTGCAAGGCCTCACAAGTGGAGAGTGGCAGGGGGTTAACCGTGGTTTTGAACTGGCTACGGTATATAATGGCAATTCCCCCTCCAGTTTTTATTTGTCTGTCTTGCCTGAGAATATTGTAGCCTTCTGGGACGGCCACTAGGAGATCTGGGTCAGATGCCGGGTTGGTCCAGGTTTCTGTTAAAAAACAGTAGATCCAATTGTTCACTACCAATGAGATCAGCAATTTCCTCTTTGTGCTTACTTAACGATCTAACATTGATAAGTGAAGCTTTGATATGCTTAGGACTTATTTTAAAAGACGGGGTATAAGCTTGTGTTGGTTGAGGGGCCTCTAATTTAAAACCACAGTGAGTGCAGGGTTTAAGATGATAGAGGGGTTCAAGTAGATTGTATGTACAGTCTGCACATGTCATAGTAGGGCGTAGATCAAGGAGGGCCTGATGGTGTAGATATAAGATAGAGCTGGGGTCGATGGGCTAGGATACAGCAACAAGGTTTTTTTAATGAAAATTTCTCAGATATGGAGGCGCACTGCCTGGAGTAAACCGTTTAGGAGTATTCTAATCAAGGATAAGTAATAGTGCGTAAGAGTGAACGGTAAAAAACCTTAACCGTCCAGGTAGAGAGTTAACAAAACCCCATGGAACCACAAACAGCAATACTCTTGCACTATAACACAAGGTATAACGTGGGTAACAGTATGATTATAGACATAAACAATGATAGCCAAAGTAAACAGAAGCAGGTGTCCGAGTGTGTCTTAAACGTTGGTAGTTTAATAGAGTCCACAACCAGCCGACACGTGTTTCGTTGTGTGAGAGTAGATCACAACAACTCTTCAGGGCTGGGAACAAAACATAATGAAAGGGGTATAGAAATCGTCTAGAAATAATCTTAGTGTACAGCACATTAACAGTAGACAATGATAGTGACTCAAGGTGATTTGTAATTACACCTCTAACGTGCCGCTATTCTCCACAGATCATGGAAGTCATAGAAGTGAGCACATGTGACAAAAGTGACCGTCAAAGGAAACATTATTTCACTTGTCAACCAAACTAAATTCATCGGTCAATCACTAGCCGTTACTCGATCTTATAGTCGTATATGAACATGTGCCGTACAACAATATAAACATGCTCCATCTGGTAGGAGGTCTCAGTAAAAGTGACACTAATGTGGCCGTGAATATTCCAAAATTGTGCATACTTTTTGTATTATTTGTAAAAGAAAGTGATAGCATGCAAATTTGTAGTGCACCAGTAGTGACAGAACACGAGCTAGGATTCAAAGGTTAAACCCAAAAAGAAGGGGGGCCACATATGCCTACCTTGTGGCACGACCTACAGGCCTGTAGGTCAGGAAAATAAAGATTCTTTAGTATACGGAGTCTATATAGGGTAAAAATCAAGAAACATACTAAGGGGTAATGTTACGTAAGATTGACTCTTCAATAATAGAAAGGAAAAAGGATAATTGGCTTACCAAGGTATCCTTTTGAAATTCACTTTGTAGCTTGAAGTCCATAAACTTCTGCTTAATCAGTACGGGATGTCAATCAAAATTAGAGCCCCTAGAGTGCGTAGGTGCTCTCTAGAAAAAACGCTGTGTTTAGAAAAAGAAATGTAATTAAAATAAGTACAAGTGACAGTCCGCTGTAAAGACTTGTCTTACAACTCTACTAATTAGTAGCACGATAAGAATTGTTTAAAAGTACCTTAATACGTGTAAGTATTAAGTCAGTACCGGGAGGGGATCCACTTCCCGTCAGTATCTCGCAAAGGTCTTGATTCAGAATCGAAGCCTGTCGTCTGCGGAAGTAAGGGGAAAACCAAGATAGCGGTTAGACGAAGCATGTGTACATGCTGTCTAAATACCTAATTCTACAAGTCCAAAAGACTAAAAAGTCTTAACGCGTGAGGGGTGTTAGACACTTACCAGTTCAATGGTATCCCTCCTCCTGTGTTTCCCGGTCGCCGTTCTCCGAGTGCGGACACGTGACCAGAAACAGGAAGTAGTATTTGAGTGGTACGGTCTCAAATAACTAGACTGTCTGAAGGAGTAAGTTGTGTGTCGAGAAGATCCGCCATATTGGGACTACTCAGCGTATCGAAAATAGAAAACGGCCCGATAAACTTGTTACAAAACCGTCAGAAATGTCTCAGTTTGAAAAGCCGTATTGGATTGTAAATCCAGATATTTGTGAATAGCATATGGTATTGGTTGCCCAAAAGTAGGCAAACCACGTTAATATTGAAAATTCAAGCAAGTCGGTGGTATGAATAAAAGGAGGAATTCCATTGATGGGGAATATAAGGAATTCATTTTGTTTGTTAAGCGTTCTTGGCACTGGCAAGTCGCAAAATTAGTAGGAATATTCGCAACTAATTTCTAATATGTGATTACCCATCACCCACGTGTAAATGGTGCCTTGATACAAAACTCGGTAATGACATTGTTATCAATTTTGTCCATCGTAATAGCTGGATGCTGTGGCCTAAAAGAGGAGGATAATCTCATATATGATGTTCATTATACTACATACCAAAATATGAGTATACAGTATCAAAAATTAATAATTCATTTACAACTTTTCATAACATTACATCAACAATGTACAATACATATCTGTGATAATCGGTTCATTGCATAAGTGTATTTCATAGAAGTGGTTCAAGAATCATGTGGAAGGTGAAGCGCCCCTCTAAGGAGATGTTAGTTCAGTTCCCCAGAAAGAATTGTAATTCATAGTCATAATTAAGCCCGTGTTCCACACACTGTAAGCGCATGATCCACATAGCTTCCTTCCGTCTAAGTGTTAGCTCTCTGTTTCCACCTCTAATATTTAGTGGAATTAAATCTATCCCAAAGAAACGCACTTTGATGTCGTCTTCCAATAGTTGGCACTCTGCAATATGCAAAGCCACTGGATATTTGGGATCCCTTCTTTGTATTGCCCTCATGTGTTCAGCAAGTCTATCTTTTAGAGCCCTGATGGTGCTCCCAACATAATATTTACCACACTGGCATTCAATTATGTAGACGACAAACTTGGTCAAGCATGTAATGTTCTGTTTAATAGTATAAACAGTTCCATCAAAGCCAGTGAAAGTTGTGGTCCCCTGTTTGCCCCATCTACACATGGAGCAAAAACCACATCTAAAGAAACCCAAGCTACGAGTCGTTAGCCAATTCTGTGCTGTGGTATTGATAGGAACAGTGGGACTAAGTTTGTTTTTTAAGGTGTGTCCCTTTCTGTATGTAATTGCTGGTTTCACAGATATCCATTCTTTGAGAACAGGATCTGATGTGAGTAGGTTCCAATGTCTATTGAAACTTTTCTTTACTGTATGGTGTAAAGCATTGAATTCTGTAATGAATCTCACTATCTTGTCAGAGGATTTAGGCTCCGTGCGTTTCTTCAAACAAACTGGTCTTTCTGTGAGTTTAATTCTCTTCTCAGCCTTTATTACTGTTTCTGTAGGGTACCCTCTTCTTAAAAATCTACTCTTCATATCAGTAATGCAGTTCTCAAACTCGGTTTGCTCACTGCAATTACGTCTAGCCCTGAGGTATTCACCATAAGGGATTGATCGTATCTGGTGTTGTGGGTGAGAGCTAGAGGCATGTAGAATAGAATTACAGGAGGTTGGTTTCCTGTAGAGCTTGCTTTGTAGTTTCTCATTACAGACATAAAATTCCAAAACCAGGAATTCCATGCTCTTTTTACTATGTTGCATGGTAAAGCTAATCTCCCATGTATTTTTGTTCAGATAGTTGAAAAAGGAATGCAGTGATTCATCAGTACCTGACCATAATAAAAAACAGTCGTCAATATATCGGTCCCAATAGATCACTGAGTCGATATATTCACTCCCCTTGGTACCCCAAATCAAATCGGCCTCCAATGCCCCCATGAACAGGTTAGCAAAGGAGGGCGAAAATTTCGAACCCATAGCAACTCCCTTTTTCTGCCGATACCATTTTCGGTCGAAAAGAAAGAAGTTGTTATCTAGAATTAGGTTCATCATGCTTAGAAGCATCTGGGTGTGTGCCCAAAGTGAAGCAGGTCTATTAGACAGTAATTGGTTCACAGCCTCCACTCCTAGTTTAGGATTGATGCTGGTGTATAGTGACACCACATCCATAGTCACTAGTGTAGTACCCTGTTGCCATTCCATGTCCGACATAATGCTCAGTATGTGTTTGGAATCTTGTATGTATGATGGTAAGTTTTTCACTAGAGGCCCAGAAAAAGATCTACGTACTCTGCTAATCTTTCAGTGGGACCCCCAATACCCGAGACAATTGGTCTACCCGGAGGAAAGGGGAGATCCTTATGTACCTTGGGTAAAGTGTATAGCCAAGGGAAAGTAGGTCTTGAAACTTTGAGGTAGAGGTACTCATCATTGTCCAAAAGACCAGATTGTTTCCAATTATATAGGTGTTCATTAATTCGTAATGTCAGAGGACCCATAGGGTTCTGACCCAGTTGTTCATAACAGGATTCGTCATTTAGTTGGGTATGAATCTCGTTGTTGTAATCCACGAGGTTCATAACCACCACATTACCCCCTTTGTCTGCTTCTCTGATAATAATATCAGAATTCTTACTCAAAGTGGAAAGTGCCAACCTTTCACCCTTTGTCAAATTGTCTCTGAATTTGAATTTGGTGTCTAAGGTTTTCGTGTTAGTTCTATTCAAATCTTCCATGACGTGTCTATAAAAATTATCAATAGCATTTCCTCCCGGTAACGTGGGAGTCCATTTCGATCTACTTTTGAAGCCACTGGTTAAACTATAATCAGTCCTTACATCAAGCTCCTCTAAAAGTCTCTCCATGTCATAGGGACTTTCTTCTCTGTCAGTCAATGAAAGAAGCAAGTGTGTAGTTTGCACATCCTTTATTGTTAACAGTTCATCAGCAAAAACATTAGGAAAATTATTCAATTGTCTCGAAGACTCTACTTGACCAGCAAAATGTTTCTTAAGTTTAAGGTTGCGTGTAAATTTGAAAAGATCAACTTTGATTTGACAGATATCACCAGTAGAAAAGGGGTTGAAGCTCAGGCCCTTGCCTAACAGAGAGATCATATCTGTAGTCAAGGGGAAATCAGAAAGGTTAATGACCTGTACATCTTGGTTTGTTGTACTTAATTCCTCTGTGTCCCTGATCTCAATTTCTTTCGGTAATCCTCGTTTGCTCCTACGTTTGCCCCTGTGGGTTTTGAATCTGGTACGCCTCTTAGTGGTTGTATCCTGTGGCCCTTTCTGATACGCTCCATTTCTAATAAAAAAGCTGAGCGTGTAGTATCATTGTTAATAGTTTGTTCAGTATCTGGTTCACTAAGTCCTGTAGCACTCAGTGAAGTTGTGCTGGAATTCATGGAGCTGCTGGTAGTAGATCTGCCTGTGTGTGACTTTAATTTATGGTTGGGGATCATAGAGTCATATTTGCGTTCATATGTGTATACCCTACCATCTCTGTAATCAGCTTCATCTCTTTTAATTTGGCGTGCCTTCCTATTTTTTATTTCGGCTTGATGTTTGAGTAGAATTTCATCTACTATAGTGTAGTTCTTAACTGTGGCCTCTGGTAAGTTGAGGTCTTTGATCTCCTGTTCTAAGGTAGAAATCTCAGTTTGGAGTTTCGCAGTCTTACGGTCAGCACTTTCGATGAGGATATCCATCAAGGTCATAGAATTATGGTTTAGGGAATCTTCCCATTTGGTCATTAAATCTAGGTCCAGATCGTCATAAGTGGGGAAGACCTGGGAACGTAGTCCCCTTGGTATTTGTTTAAGACGGATATAATGCTTAAGGGTGGTTCTATCCCACCAGCATGAGTTCTCTTGTCTTTTTAGTTTTTCAAGTTTAATGAATTTATCTCTGAGACCTTCAGAGCGTGGTGGACCTGAAGAGGCTGATGCTTGGTGTGTAGGCATGCCTTTAGCTAGATTTTCGAAAAGGTCTGCAGCTGCTTTGGCTCTGTCCATGGATAAAGGAAACCGACTACTGTAGTGTTATCAGTAGACAAGAAATCTTACAAAAACGGGGAGGCGCCGAACTGAGTGACAATAAGATACAGCAACAAGGTTTTTTTAATGAAAATTTCTCAGATATGGAGGCGCACTGCCTGGAGTAAACCGTTTAGGAGTATTCTAATCAAGGATAAGTAATAGTGCTTAAGAGTGAACGGTAAAAAACCTTAACCGTCCAGGTAGGGAGTTAACAAAACCCCATGGAACCACAAACAGCAATACTCTCGCACTATAACACAAGGTATAACGTGGGTAACAGTATGATTATAGACATAAACAATGATAGCCAAAGTAAACAGAAGCAGGTGTCCGAGTGTGTCTTAAACGTTGGTAGTTTAATAGAGTCCACAACCAGCCGACACGTGTTTCGTTGTGTGAGAGTAGATCACAACAACTCTTCAGGGCTGGGAACAAAACATAATGAAAGGGGTATAGAAATCGTCTAGAAATTATCTTAGTGTACAGCACATTAACAGTAGACAATGATAGTGACTCAAGGTGATTTGTAATTACACCTCTAACGTGCCGCTATTCTCCACAGATCATGGAAGTCATAGAAGTGAGCACATGTGACAAAAGTGACCGTCAAAGGAAACATTATTTCACTTGTCAACCAAACTAAATTCATCGGTCAATCACTAGCCGTTACTCGATCTTATAGTCATATATGAACATGTGCCGTACAACAATATAAACATGGTCCATCTGGTAGGAGGTCTCAGTAAAAGTGACACTAATGTGGCCGTGAATATTCCAAAATTGTGCATACTTTTTGTATTATTTGTAAAAGAAAGTGACAGCATGCAAATTTGTAGTGCACCAGTAGTGACAGAACACGAGCTAGGAATCAAAGGTTAAACCCAAAAAGAAGGGGGGGCCACATATGCCTACCTTGTGGCACGACCTACAGGCCTGTAGGTCAGGAAAATAAAGATTCTTTAGTATACGGAGTCTATATAGGGTAAAAATCAAGAAACATACTAAGGGGTAATGTTACGTAAGATTGACTCTTCAATAATAGAAAGGAAAAAGGATAATTGGCTTACCAAGGTATCCTTTTGAAATTCACTTTGTAGCTTGAAGTCCATAAACTTCTGCTTAATCAGTACGGGATGTCAATCAAAATTAGAGCCCCTAGAGTGCGTAGGTGCTCTCTAGAAAAAACGCTGTGTTTAGAAAAAGGAATGTAATTAAAATAAGTACAAGTGACAGTCCGCTGTAAAGACTTGTCTTACAACTCTACTAATTAGTAGCACAATAAGAATTGTTTAAAAGTACCTTAATACGTGTAAGTATTAAGTCAGTACCGGGAGGGGATCCACTTCCCGTCAGTATCTCGCAAAGGTCTTGATTCAGAATCGAAGCCTGTCGTCTGCGGAAGTAAGGGGAAAACCAAGATAGCGGTTAGACGAAGCATGTGTACATGCTGTCTAAATACCTAATTCTACAAGTCCAAAAGACTAAAAAGTCTTAACGCGTGAGGGGTGTTAGACACTTACCAGTTCAATGCTATCCCTCCTCCTGTGTTTCCCGGTCGCCGTTCTCCGAGTGCGGACACGTGACCAGAAACAGGAAGTAGTATTTGAGTGGTACGGTCTCAAATAACTAGACTGTCTGAAGGAGTAAGTTGTGTGTCGAGAAGATCCGCCATATTGGGACTACTCAGCGTATCGAAAATAGAAAATGGCCCGATAAACTTGTTACAAAACCGTCAGAAATGTCTCAGTTTGAAAAGCCGTATTGGATTGTAAATCCAGATATGTGTGAATAGCATATGGTATTGTTTGCCCAAAAGTAGGCAAACCACGTTAATATTGAAAATTCAAGCAAGTCGGTGGTATGAATAAAAGGAGGAATTCCATTGATGGGGAATATAAGGAATTCATTTTGTTTGTTAAGCGTTCTTGGCACTGGCAAGTCGCAAAATTAGTAGGAATATTCGCAACTAATTTCTAATATGTGATTACCCATCACCCACGTGTAAATGGTGCCTTGATACAAAACTCGGTAATGACATTGTTATCAATTTTGTCCATCGTAATAGCTGGATGCTGTGGCCTAAAAGAGGAGGATAATCTCATATATGATGTTCATTATACTACATACCAAAATATGAGTATACAGTATCAAAAATTAATAATTCATTTACAACTTTTCATAACATTACATCAACAATGTACAATACATATCTGTGATAATCGGTTCATTGCATAAGTGTATTTCATAGAAGTGGTTTAAGAATCATGTGGAAGGTGAAGCGCCCCTCCAAGGAGATGTTAGTTCAGTTCCCCAGAAAGAATTGTAATTCATAGTCATAATTAAGCTCGTGTTCCACACACTGTAAGCGCATGATCCACATAGCTTCCTTCCGTCTAAGTGTTAGCTCTCTGTTTCCACCTCTAATATTTAGTGGAATTAAATCTATCCCAAAGAAACGCACTTTGATGTCGTCTTCCAATAGTTGGCACTCTGCAATATGCAAAGCCACTGGATATTTGGGATCCCTTCTTTGTATTGCCCTCATGTGTTCAGCAAGTCTATCTTTTAGAGCCCTGATGGTGCTCCCAACATAATATTTACCACACTGGCATTCAATTATGTAGACGACAAACTTGATCAAGCATGTAATGTTCTGTTTAATAGTATAAACAGTTCCATCAAAGCCAGTGAAAGTTTTGGTCCCCTGTTTGCCCCATCTACACATGGAGCAAAAACCACATCTAAAGAAACCCAAGCTACGAGTCGTTAGCCAATTCTGTGCTGTGGTATTGATAGGAACAGTGGGACTAAGTTTGTTTTTTAAGGTGTGTCCCTTTCTGTATGTAATTGCTGGTTTCACAGATATCCATTCTTTGAGAACAGGATCTGATGTGAGTAGGTTCCAATGTCTATTGAAACTTTTCTTTACTGTATGGTGTAAAGCATTGAATTCTGTAATGAATCTCACTATCTTGTCAGAGGATTTAGGCTCCGTGCGTTTCTTCAAACAAACTGGTCTTTCTGTACGTTTAATTCTCTTCTCAGCCTTTATTACTGTTTCTGTAGGGTACCCTCTTCTTAAAAATCTACTCTTCATATCAGTAATGCAGTTCTCAAACTCGGTTTGCTCACTGCAATTACGTCTAGCCCTGAGGTATTCACCATAAGGGATTGATCGTATCTGGTGTTGTGGGTGAGAGCTAGAGGCATGTAGAATAGAATTACAGGAGGTTGGTTTCCTGTAGAGCTTGCTTTGTAGTTTCTCATTACAGACATAAAATTCCAAATCCAGGAATCGATGGGCTAGGATTTGTGGCCCTGGGCGCGGTCCAGGCGCGGACGGGCGCAGACGGGCTTGCCTTTGGCACGCCTTCGGCGTGCCACCGGCGCGCCCGTTGCGCGCGTCCGCTGCGCTTGTGCTTGCCCTCCGCCCTTTGTAGACTGGGGCAGTCGAGAGACTGGAGCGCTACATTCAGCATCCGCCGGAAGTGGTGAACTTTCTGTGCCTTCCGGTAAGCCCTCCAAGCAATCGGCACAAGCCGTGTTGGACCGGGGCCTCGGAGCCAGAGTACGAATTAGGCAGGTAAGAACAAAGTGCAAAGTGCGCAGGATATGCAATTTAGTACAGGCAAAGTTTTTAAAAGGTTAAAATATCGCAGAAGAGCGGCGCCTAGTAGAATCAGGCTGCTCTCATTCACTTGCCTGCTCCGGTCTCTCCGCCCTTTGTAGACTGGGGCAGTCAAGAGACTGGAGCGCTACATTCGGCATCCGCCGGAAGTGGTGAACTTTCTGTGCCTTCTGGTAAGCCCTCCAAGCAATCGGCACAAGCCGTGTTGGACCGGGGCCTCGGAGCCAGAGTACGAATTAGGCAGGTAAGAACAAAGTGCAAAGTGCGCAGGATATGCAATTTAGTACAGGCAAAGTTTTTAAAAGGTTACAATATCGCAGAAGAGTGGCGCCTAGTAGAATCAGGCTGCTCTCATTCACTTGCCTGCTCCAGTCTCTCCGCCCTTTGTAGACTGGGGCAGTCGCGAGATTGGAGCGCTACATTCGGCATCCGCCGGAAGTGCCGAACTTTCTGTGCCTTCCGGTAAGCCCTCCAACCAATCGCCACAAGCCGTGTTGGACCCGGGCCTCGGAGCCAGAGTACGAATTAGGCAGGTAAGAACAAAGTGTAAAGTGCCCAGGATATGCAATTTAGTACAGGCAAAGTTTTTAAAAGGTTAAAATATCTCAGAAGAGCGGCGCCTAGTAGAATCAGGCTGCTCTCATTCACTTGCCTGCTCCGGTCTCTCCGCCCTTTGTAGACTGGGGCAGTCGAGAGACTGGAGCCCTACATTCGGCATCCGCCGGAAGTGGTGAACTTTCTGTGCCTTCCGGTAAGCCCTCCAAGCAATCGGCACAAGCCGTGTTGGACCGGGGCCTCGGAGCCAGAGTACGAATTAGGCAGGTAAGAACAAAGTGCAAAGTGCGCAGGATATGCAATTTAGTACAGGCAAAGTTTTTAAAAGGTTAAAATATCGCAGAAGAGCGGCGCCTAGTAGAATCAGGCTGCTCTCTTGGTGATGCCTGGGTGATTGCATGAGTACATGTGTAGAGCTTGAGTGATTAAAAGAGTGCATGGGTAGTGCATGGGTGATTGCATGACTGCATCAGTAGTACGATGGTGCTTGCATGAGTGAATGGGTAGTGCCTGCATGATTGGATGAGTGCATGGGTAATGCCTGCGTGATTGCATGAGTACATAGGTAGTGCATGAGTAATTGCATGAGTACATGGGTAATGCCTGGGTAATTGTATAAGTGCATGAGTAGTGTCTGGGTGATTGCATAAGTACATGATTACTGCTTGAGTGATTGAAAGAGTGCATGGGTAGAGCCTGGATGATTGCATGAGTGCATCAGTAGTACGTAGGTGCTTCCATGAGTGTATGGGAAACCTGTATGATTGCATGAGTGCATGGGTAGTGCCTGAGTGATTGCATGAGTGCATGGGTAATGCCTGGATGATTGCATGAGTGGATGTGTATTTCCTGGGTGATTGGAAAAGTGCATGACTATTGTCTGGGTAATTGAAGGAGTGAATGAGTAGTGTCTGGGTGATTAGAGAAGTGCACAGGTAGTGTATGGGTGATTGAAACAGTGCATATGTAGTAGCTAGGTTATTCCATGAGTGGATGAGTAGTGCCTGAGTGATCGGAGGAGTGCATGAGTAGTGCCTGGGTGATTACAAAATGCATGGGTGATTCAAGCACTGTATAGATACTGTCTGTGATATTACATGAGTGGATGAGTAGTACTTAGGTTATTTCAGAAATGCATTAGTAGTGCCTTTGTGATTTGGTAAGTGAATATATATTGTTTCAATGATTTTGTAACGGTATATGTAATGCCTGGGTGATTGCATGAGTGCATGGTTACTGCTTGAATGATTCCATCAGTGGGAGAGTAATGTTTCAATGATTCAAGAAATGTATAGATACTACTTGGATGATTGCAAGACAGTAGAACTAATGTCTGGATGATTGCAGACGTGTATGGGTACTACAAGACTGATTAAAGGTGTGGATTAGTAATGCCTGGGTGATGTTCTAAGTACATAGGTTATTCTTCAGTAGTTGAAGGAGTGCATGAGTGCTGCTCAGGTGATTTGAGGAGTGAGATGATTGAGTTTGAAAAAATGAATAACTGCAATAAAAGTGACTGTAAACATGAATTCATGTTTATTACAGTATTTCATCTTACCTTCCGAATTGAAGTAGATATCAAAGTCATTAAAACTATTTGATGTGTTTCATTATAAATTAAGTTTTAAATATTTACAAACTTTACTTTTACTTTCTGTAAAAGACAAGAAAAAAATACTATTGTTGCAAATAATATTATACATTAAGAACACAACATAATCTTAGAACTACATAACATATTCAGATTTTCTTTTTTGCTGTTTTCCGATTCTATTTAATTTCACCATACACAGTGATTTCAATGTTGATCATAATGAAACAGCGGGCAAAAAAATACAATCAATAAGATTGTAAAAAACAAAACAAATCTATGTTCAAAATATTTACAGCAACTTCAACTATCTCTTTACATTTTTAAAAATAAACACTCTTATTTTCATTGCATATCATCAAATATATGATCTACTTCTTTGTATCACAATTTTCCAAATGCAATATCAATGAACCGAAACGAAAATAAAAAAAGACTAATTGTTCTCATCTACTCAATAGGCCGAATGATGTTTCCAAAACTGTTTGCATTGGAAATATCCAATATAAACTCATTAATTCATATTGCCATCTTCCCAATAGGCCGAATGATAGTTCCAAATTGATTTGCATTGAAAATATCCAAAATAAACTTCTTAATTTATATTAACATCTTCCCAATAGTCTGAGTGATGTTACCGAATTCATTTGCATTGTAAATATCCAAAATAAACTCATTAATTCATGTTGACATCTTCCCAATAGGCCAAATGATAGTTCCGGATTCATTTGCATTGAAAATATCCAAAATAAACTTCTTAATTCATAATGGCATCTTCCCAATAGGTCGAATTATGTTACTGAGTTTCATTTACATTGAAAATATCCAAAATAAACTCATTCATTCATGTTGACATCTTCCCAATAGGCCGAATGATGTTTTCAGAACTTTGGCATCAAAAATATTAGATATGAATTTGGTAATTCTTTAGGCAACGGACATTGGAATTCTAAATGGGCGGCATTACAATAAGTCCATCCTTTATTGCATCTTAAATGCACAGTATAGTGTCCAAATGTTGTACTAGGTCCATCATGGAAAATAATAGCCCCTGTTTTAAAAGTTCTTCCTGAAATTGATACTTGACTTGGCACAAAATTTTTAATTTTGGTTTCCAATTTTGTTCCATCTCCTCTACAATGTGGTACCATTAAAATAACATATTGTCAAATCTTTCTATAAATAATGTGGACAACATTTCTGATTTGCAGTGAGTACATTCCATATTTTCATTAGATGATTTTACTAATTTATTAAAAGACACTGTTTTGCAATCTGGTATTGTCAAATATATGAATCGTTCAGTGTCTATTTCAGTGGTAGAAGAAAATGAACAGTCTTCACATTTATGTTCCCATCTGTAACGTAGTCCAAACAGATTTTCAATTTGTATTCCCTCACATTCCAATACTGCAAGCAAAAACATAAGAAATTCTTGAGCATCTTGTTGTACATTAAGGAGTCCATTAGGATGTCGGGCGGATTTCCTCCGCCACGCTGGCGGAGGAAATCCGCCCGACATCCACAGCCCAATTCCCCCCTGCCATATTAGTATGGAGGGGGGGACCGCGGCGGTGAGAAACACCGCCCGCATGTTTTCCGCTCCGGTCGCCTTGCGGCCGGGGCGGAAAACGAGTAACATGGTGGCGGTGTCTGTTAGACACCGCCCGCCATATTACAATGGGCTTTCACCAATGCATTTCTGTGGCGGCAATGCCGCCACGGAAAGGCATGCGGAGACTCCCTGCGGGGGCCCGTTGCGGGCCCCCTGGGAGTCCCTGGCTTGGGGGGTTGCACATGAGGGGTACCTATGGTACCCCCCCGCATTTCAAATTGCAACATGGCAGGCACGGCGCAGTGCCTGTCATGTTGCGCTTTGAAAAGCACAACGTGCACTTTTAACATTGCGGCGGGCGGAGATTTCTGCTCCGCCCGCCACAATGGTAACCATACAGGATGCGCCCGCCTGTGTGGCGGGCGCATTCTAATGCCCTGATCGGACCCCCGCCCTTATGGCGGGCGGTCCCGGGTCCCGATATGATGGCGGGTGGACTAAGTCCGCCCGTCATCATAATGGGCCCCTAAGTGTAAATTGTGAAGAACCAGAACATATGTCCAAAAGATGCTGAATGCGAGAAGCAGTCTGAATTTTATTTTTAACAATTGACAATTTTTCAAAAATATTATACAACGAAGAACAAAATCTTTTTTCTTGATTCTCCATAATTTGATGATGAAGATTTTCTAGAGAAAACACGATGTTCACAATTACAGTTGCATAGAAGTTGATAACTGAACTATTTTTTATACTAGGGGGGCAGAGCTTGCCGGCGACGATGGTGGACGCATAAGCGAGAGGCTCCGCACCATCGCCGGAAAATATCCTGATAATTATCCTTCCTAGAACGTGGCTGAGCAAAAACAGTAACGGGAGAAACCCTAGGAAGCCCTGCTGCTGCATCGGTGAAGTCCGCGGGAAGCGGTTACATCCACAGCCGGCAGAACACAGTGACCTCGTCGGGCGGCGGACTGGGCCGCAGTCCCCGGCCTTTCCTGCAAGAAGATCCGCCGTGCATCAGTCTGCGTGCGGACAGAGACAGGACCCGGGACCGGGACACCGCGAAGACCTGGCATACTCCGAAACGGTCCTGAAACGCCCGAGAGGGAAAAAGTGGACACAGCGACCGAGTGGGCGCCCAGGGACCGGCGCAACACCAGCGGCCCCAGCTGACTCCCCAGAACGGGGTGAAGACCGGTGAGCGGGACGGACCCTCGGTCCGAGACCTTTGCCCAAGACTTATTTGCGCCCACGCTGCTGTAGTGGGGGGGCGGGCGCCGCGAAGAACGACCGGCTCTGCGGTGAGCACTGTAACTTCACAACGGTCGCATAGTGCGCTGCGCACAGGACCGGAGAGGCAGAGGGAAGTTAGCGGCGTCTCCCACCCGGTGGAGGGGTGGGGAGACGTGCACCCTCTTGCGGAGCGGCACCGCCCCCTCGACCCCCCCCTCCTCCCTATCCAATTTACACTGAGGTTGAGGCCTGGACTCCCGGCCTAGAGAGACGCAGAGTGACGTAACGGCGTGTGGGGAGCCCCCGCAGGAACCCAAGGCGTGACGCAATCCTGTGTTGGGGCGAGTAGGACTCCTGAGGCTGGGGCACCCAAACTAGAGCAACTGAACCCGCGGGCCCGACCCACTGTCGCGGCAGCACACAGACTGGGCCTGCTCACGCCTGGAGCACATCGGCTACGACTGCAAGTGAGTGGGGACGCCAGCTAGGCTAGCTCGCACGGTCCAACGGCGAGATCGGGTGGTCCTGGACTTTCACTTAATGCTGACACCCGGAAGACCCTTGTGAGATCTGAGGCAGGGAGAGCCGAGTGCGGCCCGTTTCTGGAACGCGGAGTGTAGCAGGGTGACACACAGCGCTCCCTGAAGAGAGAGCCAGGTGGAGGAACCGGCTTGCCTTCGGAGCGGGGAGGAGTGAGGAGGAGAACTTTGCCACGGGCGAGGGATCCAACAGTACAGCACGCAAAGCGAACAGAGGCAGCACTGAGGCTGCACCCCCTGGTGGAGGAACCGGGAGACAGGGCACCACTACTAAGACTGGGCAGGCATGGGCAAAGGGGACAAAACCCAAACGAAGATAATGTTCGACCAACGCCGCCAGAAGACGCCAGAGACGCCGTCGGAAGTCACCGCGCCGCGAGGCGGTGGACCGGAGGGCTCACTGTGCTCGGAGATTAAGGACATGCTGACAACGATGGAGAAAGGGCTACAGGAAAGCTTGACGGCGATTGGTTCCAAAATAGATGCGCTCACATACCGCATGGACCGCATGGACCGCATGTCTGAAAGAGTGGACAAGCAGTCCAAAAGACTGGACATGTCGGAGAGGCAATTAACCGAAGTGGAGGAAGCCCAAACAGAATGGGATAAGGATCGTAAACAATTCAGCAGGCTGCTACAGGTCATCCAGGACAAGTCTGAAGACTTGGAAGCGCGTTCGAGGCGCTCGAACATACGAATCACGGGAGTGGCAGAAACGACTCAAACTGGGAAGATGGAGCTGTTCGTCGAGAAACTACTAGTCACCCTGCTAGGGGAAGGTGTCTTTTCACCGATGTTCATTGTGGAACGAGCGCACCGCACGCTGGGCCCGCGCACGGGGGCACCCCCAAGGCCGATAATTGCGAAATTGTTAAACTACAGGGACAGGGACGCGGCGCTGAGAACGGCCCGGGAAAAGGGGAAGCTGCAGTATGAGGGCATGGATATTTCACTGTACCCAGACTTCACAGCGAAAGTGCAAGAGGAGAGAAGACACTTTGCCCCGTACAAAAAACAGCTCAGAGATCTTGGTCTGGACTATGCAATGTTGTACCCGGCTAGGCTGCGTATAAACAGACAGGGGCACTCGCACTTCTTCACAGACCCCAAAGAACTCCAGAAATCGCTGAAGGTATGGGCCAAGGAGCAGAGAAACAGCCCGAGAAGTCAGCCAGAGGACCCCGAGAACACCAACAACGGCCTTGACGACCAGGACTAGGAGGGAGCTACGAATCAGCACGTAACAAAGGGTGAGGACATCACCACTGGCCCATTGTTGGCAATTGACTGGAGGAAGGCCCGTGGTGGGACATTAATAGGCCGGGGGCCAAGGGGTGCGCTACAGAGACAGAGCTGAGTGGGACTGTTTTGTGCTGTTGCAGCATTATTGAAGGGGCGTCACGACCAAACATTGGAGACTACGAGACGCTTGCAGTACACTGTGCCTTTTGATATGGAATGGCACTTGCGTAAACTTGTGAGCAGGGGTGGGATATAAGAGGGTGCTGATCTACGAGCTACTAAGGACCATACATGGCCTACGTTTGTACGGATGGGTGATGGTGCTGGGGTAAGTTTAAAAATTTTCTTCGGAGGACCATACTGACGGAGCTCGACTCCAGGACATGTTTGGCGACCTCAGCCCTAGCGCTGTTAGCACTTGTGGTCCATTTTGGGCCCTATTTTGGGATTGGTTCTGGGTACTTTCTGGGGAGGAGGGGGGGGCGAGGTAGACACCGCCCGCCATATTACAATGGGCTTTCACCAATGCATTTCTGTGGCGGCAATGCCGCCACGGAAAGGCATGCGGAGACTCCCTGCGGGGGCCCGTTGCGGGCCCCCTGGGAGTCCCTGGCTTGGGGGGTTGCACATGAGGGGTACCTATGGTACCCCCCCGCATTTCAAATTGCAACATGGCAGGCACGGCGCGGTGCCTGTCATGTTGCGCTTTGAAAAGCACAACGGCACTTTTAACATTGCGGCGGGCGGAGATTTCTGCTCCGCCCGCCACAATGGTAACCATACAGGATGCGCCCGCCTGTGTGGCGGGCGCATTCTAATGCCCTGATCGGGACCCCCGCCCTTATGGCGGGCGGTCCCGGGTCCCGATATGATGGCGGGTGGACTAAGTCCGCCCGTCATCATAATGGGCCCCTAAGTGTAAATTGTGAAGAACCAGAACATATGTCCAAAAGATGCTGAATGCGAGAAGCAGTCTGAATTTTATTTTTAACAATTGACAATTTTTCAAAAATATTATGCAACGAAGAACAAAATCTTTTTTCTTGATTCTCCATAATTTGATGATGAAGATTTTCTAGAGAAAACACGATGTTCACAATTACAGTTGCATAGAAGTTGATACCTGAACTATTTTTTATACTAGGGGGGCAGAGCTTGCCGGCGTCGATGGTGGACGAATAAGCAAGAGGCTCCGCACCATCGCCGGAAAATATCCTGATAATTATCCTTCCTAGAACGTGGCTGAGCAAAAACAGTAACGGGAGAAACCCTAGGAAGCCCTGCTGCTGCATCGGTGAAGTCCGCGGGAAGCGGTTACATCCACAGCCGGCAGAACACAGTGACCTTGTCGGGCGGTGGACTGGGCCGCAGTCCCCGGCCTTTCCTGCAAGAAGATCCACCGTGCGTCAGTCTGCGTGCGGACAGAGACAGGACCCGGGACCGGGACACCGGGAAGACCTGCCGAAGGTGGGAAGTGGCGCCGGACTAGTGCGACTTTGATCTACACTGCTCCGACTGAGGAGCGAAGGCGCTGGTTACGGACGGAGGGGCCGGCATACTCCGAAACGGTCCTGAAACGCCCGAGAGGGAGAAAGCGGACACAGCGACCGAGTGGGCGCCCAGGGACCGGCGCGACACCAGCGGCCCCAGCTGACTCCCCAGAACTGGGTGAAGACCGGTGAGCGGGACGGACCCTCGGTCCGAGACCTTTGCCCAAGACTTATTTGCGCCCACGCTGCTGTAGTGGGGGGGCGGGCGCCGCGAAGAACGACCGGCTCTGTGGTGAGCACTGTAACTTCACAACGGTCGCATAGTGTGCTGCGCACAGGACCGGAGAGGCAGAGGGAAGTTAGCGGCGTCTCCCGCCCGGTGGAGGGGTGGGGAGACGTGCACCCTCTTGCGGAGCGGCACCGCCACCTGCGACCCCCCCCTCCTCCCTATCCAATTTACACTGAGGTTGAGGCCTGCACTCCCGGCCTAGAGAGACGCAGAGTGACGTAACGGCGTGTGGGGAGCCCCCGCAGAAACCCAAGGCGTGACGCAATCCTGTGTTGGGGGCGAGTAGGACTCCTGAGGCTGGGGCACCCAAACTAGAGCAACTGAACCCGCGGGCCCGACCCACTGTCGCGGCAGCACACAGACTGGGCCTGCTCACGCCTGGAGCACATCGGCTACGACTGCAAGTGAGTGGGGACGCCAGCTAGGCTAGCTCGCACGGTCCAACGGCGAGATCGGGTGGTCCTGGACTTTCACTTAATGCTGACACCCGGAAGACCCTTGTGAGATCTGAGGCAGGGAGAGCCGAGTGCGGCCCGTTTCTGGAACGCGGAGTGTAGCAGGGAGACACACAGCGCTCCCTGAAGAGAGAGCCAGGTGGAGGAACCGGCTTGCCTTCGGAGCGGGGAGGAGTGAGGAGGAGAACTTTGCCATGGGCGAGGGATCCAACAGTACAGCACGCAAAAGGAACAGAGGCAGCACTGAGGCTGCACCCCCTGGTGGAGGAACCGGGAGACAGGGCACCACTACTAAGACTGGGCAGGCATGGGCAAAGGGGACAAAACCCAAACGAAGATAATGTTCGACCAACGCCGCCAGAAGACGCCAGAGACGCCGGCGGAAGTCACAGCGCCGCGAGGCGGTGGACCGGAGGGCTCACTGTGCTCGGAGATTAAGGACATGCTGACAACGATGGAGAAAGGGCTACAGGAAAGCATGACGGCGATTGGTTCCAAAATAGATGCGCTCACATACCGCATGGACCGCATGGACCGCATGTCTGAAAGAGTGGACAAGCAGGCCGAAAGACTGAACATGTCGGAGAGGCGATTAACCGAAGTGGAGGAAGCCCAAACAGAATGGGATAAGGATCGTAAACAATTCAGCAGGCTGCTACAGGTCATCCAGGACAAGTCTGAAGACTTGGAAGCGCGTTCGAGGCGCTCGAACATACGAATCACGGGAGTGGCAGAAACGACTCAAACTGGGAAGATGGAGCTGTTCGTCGAGAAACTACTAGTCACCCTGCTAGGGGAAGGCGTATTTTCACCGATGTTCATTGTGGAACGAGCGCACCGCACGCTGGGCCCGCGCCCTTGCACGGGGGCACCCCCAAGGCCGATAATTGCGAAATTGTTAAACTACAGGGACAGGGACGCGGCGCTGAGAACGGCCCGGGAAAAGGGGAAGCTGCAGTATGAGGGCATGGATATTTCACTGTACCCAGACTTCACAGCGAAAGTGCAAGAGGAGAGAAGACACTTTGCCCCGTACAAAAAACAGCTCAGAGATCTAGGTCTGGACTATGCAATGTTGTACCCGGCTAGGCTGCGTATAAACAGACAGGGGCACTCGCACTTCTTCACAGACCCCAAAGAACTCGAGAAATCGCTGAAGGTATGGGCCAAGGAGCAGAGAAACAGCCCGAGAAGTCAGCCAGAGGACCCCGAGAACACCAACAACGGCCTTGACGACCAGGACTAGGAGGGAGCTACGAATCAGCACGTAACAGAGGGTGAGGACATCACCACTGGCCCATTGTTGGCAATTGACTGGAGGAAGGCCCGTGGTGGGACATTAATAGGCCGGGGGCCAAGGGGTGCGCTACAGAGACAGAGCTGAGTGGGACTGTTTTGTGCTGTTGCAGCATTATTGAAGGGGCGTCACGACCAAACATTGGAGACTACGAGACGCTTGCAGTACACTGTGCTTTTGATATGGAATGGCACTTGCGTAAACTTGTGAGCAGGGGTGGGATATAAGAGGGTGCTGATCTACGAGCTACTAAGGACCATACATGGCCTACGTTTGTACGGATGGGATGGGTGATGGTGCTGGGGTAAGTTTAAAAATTTTCTTCGGAGGACCATACTGACGGAGCTCGACTCCAGGACATGTTTGGCGACCTCAGCCCTAGCGCTGTTAGCACTTGTGGTCCATTTTGGGCCCTATTTTGGGATTGGTTCTGGGTACTTTTTGGGGAGGAGGGGGGGGGGGAGGTAGAGGTATCGGTCTGACCAGGTTGGGGGAGGTCGGCTGTGGGAGGAGGGGGGAACTGGGGGTTCTGTTGCTGCTTGCTCATGGGGTGGGGATGCCTGTGGGAGAATGGACGACACAGGAACTGTTAGCTGTTATTTGCTTGTTGGGCATTTTACGACATTTAAAAATCGAAGTGCGAGTACCTACTAATCGAAAAAGGCATCAAATGCATGCAAGCCCATATGGTGCCTCCATATCTGCATTTTCCCCTATCGTAGAATTAGTTTTCTCAGCCTTACATGCACGATTACGACCCAGGAAGTGGCTGGTTGTAGCAGCGGAGGCGGAGGCTGATGAGGTCCGCATTGTGCCACTGCAGAGCGACAGGGATTCTGAGGGGTTACTGATGACAGGCTTGTTGTGGATTGTCTCTGTGGCTGTGCTCCCCACCTCTGTAGTCAGGGGGCCTGCATACTTGAGTGAAACCTTGGCCACACAGCAACCACCAGCATCTACTAGCAGTGGATCTGGGGGGACTGTGCCTATTGAGACGTCCAGTATGCCCGTTATCATTGTGGCGGATGCTCCACCGCTTCCCACTACACAGTATCACGTTGAATATGGCTGAAGAGCACCAAGGAGGCGAGGTTGATGCAGTAGAGTCCTTCAAAGCTATGACATTGAATGTTAGGGGGCTTAATGACTATCGCAAGCTTCGCAAAGTGTTGCAATACTTACAGAGACACCATGTAGACCTGGCTCTTCTTCAGGAAACGCACCTGCCCCCTACGAGCAAGATGCTTTTAGCCAGGGGACTGGTAGGTAATATCACACAGGCAGGCTTCACGACACACTCGAAGTGCGTTCTTACATGGGTGAATCCCAGGTCCAGATTGCACCTCTCGCTACTTAGTGCTGACCCTGAGGGGCGATATGTGCTCTCCAGGTGCGTGGGCAAAGGACATGACTTCATAGTAATGAATGTGTATGGCCCCAACTATGACTCCCCTGACTTTTACGCAGCGGTGGCCAGACACTGCGGCGCAAGTGACTACTCTAGGATGCTCTGGGGGGGGGGATTTTAACCTGGTCTTCAACCCTGAACTGGACAGGTCAGCGGGACCCCACCGACGACCGGCAGCGGCGGCCATACAAATGCAGGCAGAAATGATAACCCTAGATCTGGTCGACGTCTGGAGGGATAAACATCAGGGCAGAGGGGGATACACTCACTACTCAGCTTATCACAATATACACACGAGAATAGATTACTGACTGGCAACGCGCTCTCTCCTGAGGCACGTGCGAACCTGCAAGATCTTACCACGCACCCTCTCGGACCACTCCCCGATATTACTAACACTTGAGTCCCCGAGTAGGAGAATTCCTCCATACACATGGCGCTTCCCCCCCTACCCACTGCTGGATGAAGTGTTCAGGGGGGAACTGGGAGAGGAGATAGATATGTTCTTTGACACCAATGTAGGCACGGTAGACAGTTTCCAAACTGTCTGGGAGACATTCAAGGTTTGCATCAGGGGAGCGGCAATGGCAAAGCACTCCAGTGTGCTGAAATCTATAAGACAGAGGCTGACGCACTTAGAACGACTGATAGCCGACTTGGAGAAGCAACAACTAGAAGGCATAGTTGCAGCTGACGATAGGGAACTCCAAGAGCTGCTCAAGGAATTTAATGAAGAGGCAGACAGAGAGGTGTGCCACATGGGCAAGTACGCCACTGCACGTACATATGGGGAGGGGGAACGCCCGGGCTCCCTTTTGGCCAAAATAATAAAAGGTAGCAGGCGGCGGCACACGATCGAAGAATTAGAGACGGAAACAGGAATGCGGCTCACAGAGGACGACGAGATACTAGCGGAATTCAAAAACTTTTACTCAGGTCTGTACACAACTAGGTCCACTGGGGCGGAGGAGCGGATAGATAACTATTTGAGTTATATCAAGATGCCTTTTCTATCGAATTAGTAAACAACACAAAATGCCCAAACCACAGTTACTCAATACAATGTTTTGATATAGGGTAAGAAACACTTTATTATCGCTTCCCTGGACACCATTATTTTGTGTCAATCATTTTGTATTTTCTATAATTTGAAAAAATTGCTGACAGAAAAAAGACATTGATTGCAAATATTTACAAATATTTACAAGGCTGGACTAATGTTAGCAAACATTAAGGGCAAAGACTAGTTACACATTTAGAAATTATTAGAACACACAATAGAAAATATTCTCACATCAGACATTATTGAAAAAATAATAATACAAACATATCAATTTACGAACAACAAAAAGCTAACAAACACTGAATGAGAGAAACTAGGGTTTGGGAAGATAAATGATTAAATATCTTGTATATTTTAGTGCTGGACCAGCCGGTCCTAGCTTTAGTGCAACAGTAATACTTTATGTCTCCCAACCAATACTGCCGACGCGTTTCTAGACCAGACTGGAGTCACTGGTCTGTCATCAGGGCTGTATGTATCTTGTATCTGTGGGATACAAAAGCAATGTTTTGCTTAATCTAGTGTGTGGGCTCCTTTTTATCATACAGTAGCTGTAATGTCGGTGTGCGCTACATACCAAGGCTGCTCAGTGTTGAATTTCAGATCGGGTCTTATGGGTGTCCGTTTAAATGAAATAACGTGGCCAGGCAGAGAAGCCTAAAAGAATTTAAGGGATGTTTTTAATTTTTATCATTACGAGATTGGTACAATATATTCACTAGCTAAAACAAGTTGGGGAGTGGAAGCATACCTTTTACGTTCAGTAGTGCCGAGTGCTGGCAAGGTCCATTAAAAGCGGCGTGACCTACATGCAAGTGAAGGGCACCGCCATGGGATGTCCTTATGCCCCAGAAATGGCGGTGCTCTTCATGGCGCAGTATGAAGAAAGGTTCGTGGACATGAATAACCCTTTTAAACATCAAATACTACAGTGGTACAGGTACATAGACGACGTCTGGCTCCTGTGGCAGGGGAGTCAGACCGAGTTATTGGCCTTTCATGGATGGCTCAATACTAGGCACAGAGATATAAAATTCTCGATAGAAAATAGCCCTAGTCATATGACTTTTTGGGATATTGAAATGAGGTGTGTGGACGGGAGGTTGGTTTCGTCTTTGTTCAGGAAGGCCACTGACAGAAACACGATTTTACACCACAGAAGCGCACATCCCCGCAGTCTAAAAGCTAATTTACCCTATGGGCAATTATTAAGAATAAAACGGAATTGCTTAGAAATACAAGACTATGAGCTGCATGCCCAAGCATTTTGCTGTGATATGCAAAAGCGTGGTTATCCACGTAAGCTCCTCAAACACTCTCTTAAGCGTGCAAAATATACGCCTAGAGAATGTCTACTGCAAACCAAACAGCGAGCACCTCTAGAGATACTTGTGTGCGTCACTACCTTCTGTCCGGACACCCACAAATTGAGACAGGCTGTATTAAAGAATTGGCATTTGTTGGAGGGGCTGAGCTGCCCGTTCCCCAAACCAATTTTTGCATACAGAAAAAACCGCAGCATTGGCCAGGAACTCATCCGAGCTGACGTGGTTATTCCCAAGCCCAAAAGCGACTTATTGGCGCAATGGAATCTCAAGCCTATTGAGGGTCACCACAAGTGTGGTAACTGCATCGCCTGCTCTAGCACAATAGAAGGCGACGAGTTTGTACACCATGGGACCAAGTGGAAGCACAAAGAATTTTCTAATTGTAGAACAAAGAACGTTGTGTACTTGATTCTATGTCCGTGCCAACTAATTTATATTGGAAAAACCAGCCAGCAAGTCAACCACAGAATAAGTCAGCACCGATCGCGGATTAAGAAAAAGGTCATGTCTGCTCCAATGGTGGAGCATTTCTGCGAGAAGTCTCACAATGAGCAAGAATTCAAATGGTCTGTCCTATACACTGTAAACTCCAGGTCAAAATGCCATGACGTCGAACGAATTCTGTTACAAAAAGAAGCGTATCTAATTTTAAAATTCAATAGTGCACAGACTGGTTTAAATAACCTGTCTGAGATAGCGCATATTTGACCACATCGGTCCTGATTTGCATCGGTTAGACATCCCTGGCTTGCCCGCTGGTCTTGGTCTTCTATTGCATGAGAACAGGTCACTGACCCAGAGAAGCCACCCAAAATTCTAGTACAATCTAGCGTACTCATCTTTTGTTTTAAAATACATGATACAATAAACAATTGGAAGGACGTACCCATTACCTTTAGACTAAGATAAGGTGCTGTAGACAGCACTTCTAGCCTTTATTTTCAAGCAAATGTGACACATGGGACTACATGCCCCATAATGCATCAGTATAGCTTTTGCATATAACAAACAGGAAATAGCGGCGGACATCTTTACTGAGAGAAATTCGAATCCCACAGCACAGAGCAGCAGCTCCAGCCACAGGCATTTGTCCCACTTGCACTAATACGCGCTTGCTGAGCGCTGAATCAGTTTAAATATTCTACTATGGGTGCGCTTTGTTTTTCTTTGTAGAATGCTGAAATCAACAATTCCATTTATGCGCACATGAGAGATTAAATCAAGGTAGGCAATCCCTTCTCAAATTCTCCAAGCGAGTGTTTAACATAATGTGCACACCGCTCAGCGTCTGAATATTAATCTTTCCCATATCTCAGAACCCAAACTGATTATCACGCCGCTTTTAATGGACCTTGCCAGCACTCGGCACTACTGAAAGTAAAAGGTATGCTTCCACTCCCCAACTTGTTTTAGCTAGTGAATATATTGTACCAATCTCGTAATGATAAAAATTAAAAACATCCCTTAAATACTTTTAGGCTTCTCTGCCTGGCCACGTTATTTCATTTAAACGGACCCCCAAAAGACCCGATCTGAAATTCAACACTGAGCAGCCTTGGTATGTAGCGCACACCGACATTACAGCTACTGTATGATAAAAAGGAGCCCACACACTAGATTAAGCAAAACATTGCTTTTGTATCCCACAGATACAAGATACATATACCCATGATGACAGACTAGTGACTTCAGTCTGGTCTAGAAACGCGTCGGCAGTATTGGTTGGGAGACATAAAGTATTACTGTTGCACTAAAGCTAGGACCGGCTGGTCCAGCACTAAAATATACAAGATATTTAATCATTTATCTTCCCAACCCCTAGTTTCTCTCATTCAGTGTTTGTTAGCTTTTTGTTGTTCGTAAATTGATATGTTTGTATTATTATTTTTTCAATAATGTCTGATGTGAGAATATTTTCTATTGTGTGTTCTAATAATTTCTACATGTGTAAATAGTCTTTGCCCTTAATGTTTGCTAACATTAGTCCAGCCTTGTAAATATTTGTAAATATTTGCAATCAATGTCTTTTTTCTGTCAGCAATTTTTTCAAATTATAGAAAATACAAAATGATTGACACAAAATAATGGTGTCCAGGGAAGCGATAATAAAGTGTTTCTTACCCTATATCAAAAAATTGTATTGAGTAACTGTGGTTTGGACATTTTGTGTTGTTTACTAATGTTATTAGGTCTAGCCCTCACCACATAAAGGACCTAACCCCTTTTGTTCCCAATTTTCTATCGAATTGGCAGAGGGAGTTCCTGATGGCACCCATACAGAGGGAGGAGATCTCAGACGCTCTGGAGAGTATGAGACCCGGAAGTGCGCCTGGCGCAGACGGGCTGACGGTAACCTTTTATAAAGCATTCAAAGACAAGCTTCTCCCGCACCTATCCACGCTATTTGATGACATATGTGAGGTGGGTTCCATGCCGCCCTCCATGCGGGAGGCACTACTGGTTGCCATACTTAAGCCAGCCAAACCCCCGACCCACTGTGGCTCATACAGGCCACTGTCACTGTTGAACGTGGATGCTAAAATATACGCTAAGGTGCTAGCCACACGGTTAGCGTTGGTAGCCCCGGAACTGGTAGCCCCGGAACAAGCGGGATTCATCCCTGCGCGCAACCTCACTTATAATATACGCACGGTGATGGGTACCATACAACATACGCGCCAGGATACCAAGGCCATAGCGATTTTCCTAGATATGGAAAAGGCTTTTGATTCTGTGGAGTGGCCATTTATGCTGAGGGTCCTCCAGAAATTGGGTCTGGGTGCACCATACATTCAGATGATAGGAGCGCTATACCACAGACCCACGGCCCGGGTTCGACTGGGAGATAGGGTCTCGGAATCGTTTTACATTAGCAGAGGCACTAGACAGGGGTGCCCACTCTCGCCCCTGCTATATGCACTGATAGCTGAACCTTTGGCCTGTGCGTTCAGAGAATACCATAGATATGAAGCCATCAGCTACCCTACGTATAAGATCGGGATCTCCACCTACGCAGACGACACGCTGCTATATGTCAGGGATCCGGTTAATAACCTTTCTTCGGTACTGAGAGAAGTTGTGTACTTCGGGGCGCTATCAGGGCTAAAGGTGAACTGGTCGAAATCAGTGGCGTTCCCACTGACCTCTGTAACTGAGTGTTTTGAGATGGAGTACCCTCTGCAGTGGTCTACTGAGCCGGTGCGATACCTGGGCATCATGCTACACACCGACCCGGATATTATGATCAGGGAGAACTACGGAGTTGCTTACGACAAACTGGCCGACGATGTAGAGACCTGGTGCAAACTACCATTGTCCCTAATGGGACGAATTGCTATAATGAAAATGGTAGTACTTCCCCACTTTCTATTTCTCTTCAATAATATCCCGATAGTGTTATCCAAAACCATTTTCAACACATTGACCACACTGCTCATTCGCTTGGCCTGGGGCGGCAAACAACCCAGAGTGAAGTGGGAAGTACTAAAGTTGCCCTATGAGCAGTGGGGACTGGGGGCACCAGACATGGAGAGGTATTACAGAATTGCGCAGGCGGCTCACCTACATACCTGGATACATGGGAACCCAGATATCCCGCATGTGATATTGGAGCGGCTCTTCGCCGACCCCGCTCCCCTCCCGGCAATGATATTTGAGCCCATGGATCGCAGAGTGGGGACACTTGACTCTATAATGACCACTAATCATGCCTGGCACTGCCTGCTGCGACTGCAGGATAAAGAACTGCTATACTCTCCACACATGCCTATAAACTGGGCGACCTGGATGCCTACCTTGGTGGAAACGGGGGTTGTCGGAGCCCTCCGCAAGCTGGGTATACATAATGTGGGGGACTTGTTTGAACAAGGACAGGTCAAGACTTGGGAACAAGTCAAGCTGGGGGGGGCGAACCCCACAATGCTGCAACAAATCCAGTTCCACAGGGTACGCAGTGCACTGCTGGACCTATTAGGACCGGACTTGGAGGAGCCACCAGAGATCACGGAACTGACGTATGTCATTAAAACAGCTGCGCCCCAAAAACGTATCACGAATCTATACAAAATAGGTCATAGACATACAGCGCTACGATACACCAAAGCACGATTGGCATGGCAAAGTGACTTGAATACACACATTGACGATAGCATGTGGGCATACTGCTGTGCTAACTCTAAAAACATATCGCTGAACGGGAGACATCGCCTGGTGCACTTCAAATATCTACAGCGTGTATACTACACGCCGGAGAGACTACACAGATATGGTCTCCGTGTGAGCCCGGAGTGTGAGAGGTGCCATGCCCCAGTAGCAGACTTTATGCATATGGCCTGGGATTGCCCAGGCATACAGAAATGTTGGCGCTTGGTATTCGCAGAACTGAGCACTGTAGTAGATACCGAGCTGACTGCGGACCCGGCATTGGCCTTACTGGGATACTCGAAAAGAGTGCCAGCTGCGCTGCGCAGGCTGGTGGACATGGGCCTACTTATAGCGAAAAGGGTTGTGGCGATGTGTTGGATGAGGGGCCCCTTGCCCACCCTGAAAAGATGGTCAAGGGATATGTTATTTTGTAACACGCAATCTGAAGCATTCGGTGAGCTGCTGCCGCCACAGAGCCGACCTAAGAACTTCTGGGGACTGTACCAAACTTACATACACACAAAGGAGTCAGGGGAGGAGACCCCGGCGCAGACACAAGGGGAGCAGTCGGATTAGGAAGATATAGATTGTCATGCACTGTAGGAGTGGTGGAACAAAACCGTAGAGTCGACATGCTATGGAACACGGTGGGTGGCCTTGGGGAAGGTGCTACACACACAGCTGTGCAGGATAGGGGCATCTACTGGGGAGGAAGCGACGAAGGGCAGAGATGGGTTGAGGAAACATACGTATAGACATCTGGTACACTTAGTTCTAGTTAGGTACAATGCGCAGAATTGATAAACAGCTGCGATACACGAATCCCGGAGGGGCAGCAGGGTGTTGAGGGGGGGTGTTGTTATGGGGGTGAAAAAGTTAAAAAGCATGATATCTGTTTTCAACTATATGATGGTGTGGGGGAATCTCCCGGCAGAGTTGAATTGAATGTGTATCTGGGATGCTTTTCGCCTTTCTGCTGAGTACTTTACAGTGCGTTTTGATGTAACACCGGCCTGAGAAGGGTTGTAGGCGAGCAGCTATGTACACATTGTATCGTGTGAATAAAATAAATACAAAATTTAAAAAAAACCTATATTTTATACTACAATATCATCATCAGTGTCCATTTTCATTTTCTTTGCACCCTGAACATTCTCTTGAATTTTTGTCTTCTTTTCAACGTCACTAGACTGTTTCTCATATGTTTGTTTTGGACATACTACATGCTTTTCATATATGGGATATTCACCTAGGTTAGGAGCATACAGTTGTCTTAACCGATTATACTCTCTTACACAATTTGCATCTGCACTAACCTTTTTGCCATCAATCAAATACAATCCAGAAAATGTTCTTACTCGAGACAATGTAAAATATGCCATACCCGCTTTAAACACTGTACTTCCACAGTTTACCAAAGAACTGTCTACACCTAAACTTTGAGATTCATGAATGGTCACCCCATATGCTAAAGAAAAAGGAAACTGTTTTCTACGAACATACAAGTCTTTAACAAGCAAAAAATGAACAACACAATGTCCAATCTGTTTTACCTCTTCAATCTGATCAAATTTAATCTTCAAGAATTCAATCCCATCTCTGTTTGGATAATTAACAAAATCAACAACTTTTCCCAGTGCTCCATTCACTAAACCTTGTTCTACATCCAAATTACAACGTAAAATTCCCGACAGTTTTCGCAAACATTTACATTATTTTCTGAACTTGCAGTCTTAGATATAGACTTTTCCAAAGAATCCAATTTTGATTTAAATTTTTCAGACAGAATAATAGTAATTCCTTTGTGTTCTATTTTGTCAGTGGCTTCCATTTTCATTATTTATTATTATACATTATTCGAAGCAAGGCCGGGAATTTAAGTTGTAATGTTGCCCCTAGTTTCCTAAAATCATCCATACGTTTGCCCAGCTCCCACTGCGTGTCTAAGGTCGCTCATGATAGGTCTGATCTTATTTCAAATGTATAATCTGGGCCCTTCAATGACTTTACCTTTAATGCAGATGTAAGAATCTTTTCTTTCAGCACGTACGTCTGAAAGTTAATAAGGATCTTTCTTGGCTTCACTCTGCCCGGCACTTTTCAAAATGGGTCTCTGTGTATTCTTTGAATGTCTTTTAGGATTTCGGCCTCGCTCTCATCTAGCTGAACTGCAGCTTTATTGAGAGACACCACATATGATTTTAAATCATCCCTCTCACTTCCTTCAGGAATATTTAGAACCCTCAAATTGTTCTGTCTTGAATTATTCTCTAATTGTTCCAATTTTTCCTGGAGACCCTGCTCCTCTCTACGCAAAGTTTGGAGCTCCGTTTTATTGGTTGCAAGATCCTTTTTAAATTCCTCCACTGTGTTCTTGAGTACTTCGGTTCTCTCCGTTAAGGAATCCAACTTTTTGTCCAATGCCTCACAAAACCCCCGTATTTCATGCTGATTAGCTTCTGAAACAGAGAACCCTTTTTTGATATCTAGCGTTAATGATCCTAACAGTGCTTCCAATGCGCTATACTGTGCCCCACTTGGGGTTCTACTGTCTAAATTTGAATTTGTATTTTGAGCAGCTGTTAGGCCACCAGCACCGATGGAGTCATTAGTGGGGGAGGTTCCTGAGACTCAACTCTGTTCTTGTTCTTGTTCTTATTCATAATTCAATCCGTATTTGTAGACATACTACTCTCTTGGATACTATCTTGACCAGGCTGCTCTCTACTCTCCATCTCTGGGTCAACGCCTTCTCTAGTAGCTCCAATATCTGAAGATACCATATTCTCCAGTACAAGACTAGGGCTCAGGACCTCTATATGCGGTGGTCTCTTTAATGATAATACTGTCGGTTGCACTTTAAAAAATATGCGCAGAGAGGGAGTAATGTTTGGTTTGGAGCCCGGTAATGCTTCCCTATGTTTCTGTTTTTTGCCCCTTTTTTTACTTCCCTCTTAGGCTCCTTCTTAGATTTTAATTGAGGGAGACTTTTTTTTATTTTTTTGAGTACTTGTTGTGGGAATGGAAGTGGGAGAGGTAGAAGGAGAGGCAGGAGCTAATAAAGGCACTGGATCCAGGCTTTGGGGAAAACTATAACTATCTGTAATCCCTCTGGCAACCTCCGCAACTCTCTGCCTCCCTAGAGCACCACAAATGCCCCCCGCACTGGCCCCCCTACTTCTTGTGTCTTGAGCCTCACTACTATCAATGGCGTCTACATATAGCTCCTCTCTGCTGGCTCTCCTTGTTGCAGAACCGGCTGGTGCAGTGCATGTGATGACATTGCCACCACCCGACCTGAGGAATCCTCGTGCTACAGCCCTGCGGCTCTTCCTGAGCTCCAGAGTGGCCGAAAAGCAGCGCGGACCGGCGTCCGGAGTCAGGGGTGAAGGTGGAGGTTCCTGAGCAGTACCAGCGGCGGTAAAGCATATTAGTTGCCGTTTCTTTCCTAAATCTTCAATAAAGTAACCGGAGCTTATCTCCAATGATTATCGGACACAGCGCATCGTATCACGTCCCGTATAGGGAACAGCAGAGCTTGCGACCTGCGAACTACGCGGCCACCATGTTCCCCTCCATTTTCATAATTTGTTGTTTTTCCAGCTTCAAAAGTTCTTGATTGAATGTAGAACACTCTTGCAGTGTTGGCATTAGGCAAATTATAGGTTTATTTTCTCCAATTTTGTATATATTATTTCAGGATCAACATTTTCATTTGGAAACAAGTTTGTAAGCAGCTGACTTTGTAAATCTTCTTTACCATGTTTTGTCAAAACACCAATTCTCATATCTTGAAGAATACTTCCATAATGTTCATCACTTGCTTGTCGCATATTTTTAATTGGTTCTTTATATTGAACATGAGACCAAATGTTAACATTTCCAATACTTCCCAAAGATTTCTTAGTTTCTTCATGCACAAGTGTTTTTAAAACTGGTTGTCGTTTTAGAGGAGTAAGTTGAAGTAGGTCGCCAAATACAATTACATGTTTTCCTCCAAATAAAATATCATAATCAGTTTTTATAATCTGCTGCATTCTTAAATGTACAATAGCAAGCATTACATTTGAGACCATGCTCACCTCATCAATGATTAGAAGTTTCATTTTCTTTAGTAGTCTTGAAACTTCGTAACAAGCTTCCCCAGATAGCTTGTGATATTCCAACTTGTTTTCATGTTTAACTGGTAGCATCAGTAAACGATGTAATGTAATCCCTTTAATGTTGAGTGCTGCTAACCCAGTTGGTAAAAGAAAAAATAATGGACAGAATGCAGAACAATGTCATACATTCACCCCAGTACAAAGATCTGAGCCTAAATCCATAGTTTTTCTGCTCAGTCTCAGTTTGGACCCGGCCATATGCAAATCAGTCTTGACCCTGCGCCCAATGGGAACAGTCCAGCCCGAACTGCCAGGCCAGGTCCTCCCTGGACTGGAAACAAGCATCCTATGACCGGTTTCGGGCATTCAGCCCTCATCAGCCAGGATAGCTTGACTCCAGTGGCATGGAGAGCACAGGACCCTCGTCTGGGCATACCTGTCCTACTCGGGGTGACAAATGCAAAAAGAACAATTAATGGACAGAATGCAGAACAATGTCATTCATTCACCCCAGAGCTCTGGGCCTAAATCCATCATTTTTTTGCTCACCATGCCATTCCAGTTTGGACCCAGCAATATGCAAATCAGTCTTGACCCTGCGTCCAATGGGAACAGTCCAGCCAGTGTGCAAGGTATGCCCAGATATGGGTCCTGGGCTTACTGTGCCATTGGAATCAAGCTATCCTGGCTGAAGAGGGGTGAAACCCCGAAAATGGGCCTAGGATGCTTGTTTCCGGTCAAGGAAAGACCTGGCTTGGCAGTTCGGGCTGGACTGTTCCCATGAGGCACAGGGTCAAGACTGATTTGCATATGGCCAGGCCTAAACTGGGGTGGCATGGTGAGCAAAAGAATGATGGATTTAACCCAGATCTCTTGACTGGGGGTGAATGTTTTGATTTGTTCTGCATTCCGTCCATCAATTATGTGTCTTTTGCTTTCTCGCACTAATTGCGCCAGGTATACCCAGACGTGGGTCCTGGACTCACTGTGTCACTGTATTCAAGCTATCCTGGCTGAAGAGGGGTGAAACCCTAAAACCGGTCCTACGATGCTTGTTTGCCGTCCACGGAGGACCTGGCTTGGCAATTCGGGCTGGACTTTTCCCATGAGGCACAGTGTCATGACTGATTTGCATATGGCCAGGTCTAAACTGGGTGGCATGGTGAGCAAAAGAATGATGGATTTAACCCAGATCTCTTGACTGGGGGTGAATGTTTTGATTTGTTCTGCATTACGTCCATCAATAGTGTGTCTTTTGCTAACGCAGTTGGAGCGGTTAAAACACAAGATAAATGTGATTCAGTGGTTTTCTGTAGATAACTGGTCAAAACTTTAATTAAGAAACTTTTTCCTGTACCATCTTGACCACTGATATACATTTGAATCGGTTTAAATTATGTGCAGTTGCTTTCTTTTTTCTCTTTAATCAAACCATGCTGTATCTGTTCTGTAACTTGCTGATATATTTCTTTCTGTTCAATATTTAGTAGTTCTTCCAAGTTTCCCAACTCCATAATATCCT
Source organism: Lissotriton helveticus (assembly GCF_964261635.1). Lineage (NCBI taxonomy): Eukaryota > Metazoa > Chordata > Amphibia > Caudata > Salamandridae > Lissotriton > Lissotriton helveticus. Next base: position 489,104,251 of record NC_136068.1, read on the forward strand.
GTTGTGCTTGTTGCATTGCCATTTCTACTTCACTCATAGCCATTGCTGCTTCATTTTTAAGATTTGGTTCTCCTAATGGATTCTGACTCAGTGGAGCAGAAGTTTGACTATCTTGAGAACTGTCTCTGGCAATTTCGGCTGCAAAAGTATTTTCTTGTTCAATCTATTGGTTCAACATTTGTAGATAATTTGAAAAAACTGTGCATTCAATGCTATCTTTACATGCATTAAAAGAATCTCCATAGCACTCAAAATCTCCAAGTAATTCCATTTCAGTCCGCCAAGGCTTGAAGAGTTGCAAAAGTGCTAAATGGAAAAATCCCCTTTTATCTGGAGTATCACAACTAGGTTTCCTGTGATTAATAAGATTTCCTTTGGTATGTCTTACCAAACATCCATCACAACCAATAACTGCATATTTTTCTTCATTTATATTTTCTGGAATATTTCTCTTAAAGCTGTAATATTGCAGTACTTCATACCGACATATGTTTTCCAGATGTGGACTTCTTTGAGGATAGTACGTACCCAACATGTTGGTTTGAACAATATCTGTACTTTTTGGTTCATTTAATGCCAAGTATTCGATTTTGTGTATGCCTCACTGCTGACATGAAACTGTTGACTCTTCCTTTGGAAATTACTGGATGTGGAAATCCAAAACGACACTTTGTATGAACTTTTTCCTTTGACTTGTATTTCCTTATACAATATTTTCCACGTCGATGAGTTTGAAACCGTAAAACTTGTTGCCTTAAGGTATTTTGTTCTCCTGATTTTGGAATACCACATATAACATAGTCTTCAATGAAAGATAAAACAGTCTTATCAGAATCAGATCCAAATTTAGGTGTATCCTTGACCCACAATAGCATCCTCCAACTCCTAGGTGCAATACCAACACTAAAAGACATCAGCTCAACTGACCTTTTCTCAATAGAATTCATAAAGTCTGACAAAGCTAAAGGCAGGGAATCCACTAAAGCCACCTGGAGGTCCATTCAAATCACAAATAAAGTTCTGAAAGAATAGGAAACCTTCAAAGCTTAGGGTATAAAATCCTCTATGTATTACAACATAGGATGTCCGCTCCCTTTGCTTGCTAGAACACGAGAAGGAATGTTTTGCAACAGAGATAAAACATTTTCCGTACTATGGGGAGCTCGAGGACGGTCACTCCAAACTGAACAGGCGTTGAACCCACAAATGAGCGCAATAGACAACAATCCCACTGCTTCAGATCATCTTCGGATTACTAAAACCATCAACACATTCAGCTACCTACAATGACAGAGCAACTCAACGAGGAATCGTGGATATCCTGATAAATTACCTCTGAGGCTATGCTAATGGAATATCAATGGGCTGAACAACAAGGCTGCAGATGCCGAACTCCTTGATTACTTAAAAACTTTTGACATCATTTTTCTGCATGAAACATGGCTAGAGGAGCTATTGCAAATAGAAGGGTACCCTTGCTTCCATACTTCTGCCCTAAGGAAATGCAACTATGGCCGTTTATCAGGCGGTCTAGCTACCTATATAAAAATAACACAAATCCATAGTAGGAATTACCTTCTCTCCTCCCAGCTGTAAACACTATAAAGGCTCAACTAAACCTCAGAGGTAAAAAGGAGGAGGTGCTGCTGATCGACATATATTTAAATCCAAAACGGAAAAAACAGGAATCAAAACTTTTAATTGAATACCTATTTCACCTAATGAATTTGCATACCACACTGTGCCTCATTCTGTCTGGTGACTTTAATCAACAAATCCTATGCACCACCTCAAATGAAGATAATCAGGCCCAGTCTTTTCATTGGAATATTCCTACTCAAACTCACAGCGACTATGGAAGAACCTCTAAGAGCGGTTCAGAGCTGCTAGAAGATCTGGAGCACACTTGCCTAAGGGTGCTACATGGAAGATTTGTCGATGACTCTCCACTGGCCGCTTCATTTCACATGGGACACATGACCTCTACAATTGACTACACCTTAGTGTCTCTCTCATTTTTCCAACACATAATAGGCTTTTGCCTAGGAGATAAAGGGGACAGTGATCATCGTCCCCAGGGAGTCTTAATCCAAGCACTCCCAGATAAATCGATCCCAAACCCAGCAGGTACACATGCATGCTATACCATGGATCTAAAAGGAATGTAATCATCTATAGCAAACTCTAGGGAGGTGCTCTTGGCAGCAAAACAACAGCTAAATTAGCTTAACTATCCCACTGCAAATCCTACCCGTAGATGGGAAACCTTCACAGCTCTGTTTGCGAACTCCTAGTCATCTTTAGTTTGACACCTTCCGCCCAATGACCAAATGGCTGCAGGGAAGGCCACGTTTGCACAGAGGTCCACCTTGAAACGCCTCAAAAAATCTATAAATTAATTATTGAGATCAGTGAGTGTACGCCTGGGGGACAAGGACCTATATCAACAGCTCCGCAACAGTAAGGCCGAACTTAGGAAGCTCAAGTGGGACATTAACAGGTCCAATGAAAAATTAATTCTGGGCTAAACTCCATCAAGATTCTAAAGGAAATAATAGCGCTCGATTTTGGTCAACAATAAATACAATTTTACGACCAGCACACGGTGGTCTAATATCACATATTACAGAAAACACATGGACATCTTTTTTAGCATCTCATTTTAACCAACAGGTATTCGGACAACAAGCACCCAAGGACAACGAGCATGTTCTTTCAACCCAAACTGTGACGACTGATGAGGTCAAGGCTAATTAAATCGATGCTGCCATGATCAGGGAACAAATCTCCAAAGGGAGGAAAGAAGGAGTACCCGGACCAAACGGGATCCCACCAGCTTTTTTCAAACATCCAGAATAGTGGTCAGAAACTCTGGCTCCTCTCTTCAGCTCTGTTAGACAGTTTGGGTGCCTGCCCGCATCATGGAAGGGCTCCATTATTTCACCAATTTATAAAGCTGGAGACAAAACCCTACCAAAATACCACCGCTTGATTGCACTGCTAGATGTAGAGGCAAAATACTTTGCGGGTAATCTACTAACAGAGCTGCACGAATGGGCAACAGAGCACAACCTTATTCCTCCTTGCCAAACAGGGTTCTGCAGAGAGACTGGTACAACAAACAACCTATTAACAATGTCATTACTTATTAATAAGGCAACATTAGGCAAACAAACCCTTCATTTCTGTTTTGTGGATTTTAAGGCAGAGTTCAATAACGTCAACCGAGCTAACCTGTAGAGGAAACTGGCTCTCTGGGGGATTCCCTAATCTCTTTTGAATCTTCTGATACAATTACATTCCAACACATGGATACAGGTTAAGCTAAGTAACAGCTCCCACCTTTCGAGGCGCATACCAACAAACAAAGGTCTCAAACAGGGTTGTGTGCTCGCACCAACTCTTTTTAACCTTTACACAGCAAATATGACATCAGCAATTAGTGCCTGCACTGCACATGCCCCTCGACTAGCGGGAAAAGCCATCTCCAGTATGTCTTATGCGGACGATGTTGTTTTAGCAAGCCACACTCAAGTAGGTCTACAGCGGCTACTCAATACACTGAACGGATATGCAGACTAAAATTGCCTAGAAGTTAACACCAACATAACAAATACCCTGACGAATCAACGGGAAAAAATAGTTTCATTTTTGGTCTCTGGAAAAAACTCCAATTGCGAATTCTTCTGAGTAAAAATACTTAGGTGTCATAATTGATAAGGGTGGTCAATTCATGAAACAACTTGAGGCCATTAAGAGGAAAGGGATGGTGATAGCGACAATGCTAAGGCAACTTAAAATAAATTGACTGGACCAATTTTTTCACCATTGCTTCGAGTTGCACAAGCAAAAATTCCACCGTCAATCACTTATGACAGAGAAGAGCTGAGAGGCAGGGACTCTAAACTGCTGGATACCACCTTGGCAAAAGCATACAGAGTCATGCTAAACCTCCCACCATATACCTCGCCAGCACAGATTAGACCCGAGTTTGGATTAACAAAGCAACTCCTTGCAAGGCGAGGCTTGCACATTAATTGTTGAAATAAAATCAAGAATTTGTCCAGGAACACATTGAACCACCAGCTCTGGCAGGAATCGAGCAGCACATCTACCTCACCGGCCAAAGCTTACCTGGAGAAATCACTGGCCATCACCAGATTAGCCGATTTATGGGAAATGCCAACAATGCACTCGCACTTTAAGCACATTGTAAATAAGGTTATTAAGAAACTTTCTCTCACAGAAGACAAAGCTGCCTTTGCACACAGGAGCCATGCGTGGATGACTCTGTGCAGCTACAAATTATTTGGGCCTCAGGCATATTTCAAACTTGGGTACTCCAGGAAGTCAAAAGAATCTTTTTTAAAACACAGGTTAGGAATCCTCCCAGCCATACCACATCTTCCACCATGGCTGAGAGAGAATTGTGGGAAATTACTCAGGCTATGCAGGGTCGGAACTGAGGACATTGAACATCTAATATGTTCCTGCATCAAGCTAAAAGAGGGAGGGCAGTCCTCCTCAAAATCCACTTTAATCGAACAAGGTATACGTACCCGGAGAGAAGCAGTACTTGCCTGTTTTAATCCAAAGGACCCGCAATTAAATGGGAAGCTAGTCAAGTTCCTGCTATTAGTAGCATCTAAGCAAGGCCCAGTGGCACCCTGTGGGGCGTGAAAGCAACTGCAACATGAGTATAGACTCTAGAGGCTAAGAGCATAATGTGAATATTGGGTACTCTGCATTTTCGAAACATTTCTGTACATGACTGTATTTTTTTTTAATACATTAGATTTTTAATAGAGCACTGATTGAAAAGGTTAACAAACCAAAAAATGTTTTATCAGAGTGTATTTTTGTAATGGTTTAAATTAATCAAAACCAATAAAATGTGGGGGCGTGGCCTAGGAGCCGAACATGGCGGACGCAGCTTAGAAGAGCTCCGTCTCGCCATCCCAATATCCGACACATAATCCTGCCTCCTCTCACCTAGCAACGACACAAAGGGGAGAATCCGTCGTCGGACTCTGATGAGATGCCCCATGCGTAGTTTTGGCAGCAACGGGGGCCTGGGGTGTCCGCGAAGGTGGCCCGGGGGCTTGAGGCCTGTAATGTGAGGCAGCGGGGAGGAGCGGTGCCGCCCCCGGACGAGGAGCAGTGACAGTGGGGGTCGGGAGGTACGGTCTGGTCCCGCGAAGGCGCTGGACAGCAGGAGGAGTGCTGGGCATGAAGCTGGACTGCCGGACTGGTGCCTGGTGGTTGCGGAGAGGCCTAACCCAGAGGGAGAAGCCGGGGCCTAAATTTTGGAGAGTGCCCCAGGGTGTGCTGATTAGGCCCGGGGGCTTCACAGTGGGTCGACGGAGGTGGCGGTGGGCCCGGCGGCAGTAGACGGCGAGGTGGGGCGAGGCGCCCCTCCGGCAGTAAGTGGGGGGGGCCCCACGGAGTGACACCTGGCATCTGCAACCATACGCCCCCTCCCCCCCTTGGCCTGGAGGACAATGGCAGAACGTCGCGCCCACGCCCTGAGCATAAGTAGTGGGCCCGGTCAGCGGTCCCTGATGTGATTGGGGGTCCGAGGGTCCAAGTTGGTGACCGGGAGCGGGGGAGCCTGCATAATCGGGTGAGACCGTGACCCAGTGTGCACACGGACCCCAGTGGCGGCTGCAAAAGGAGATACTGGCGGTAAGGGCTGCGAGGTACTGGCCCCTAGTGCAGCGACACGGAGGTGGCGGCCTGACCAGACTTGGCTGGGCCGGCTACGGATCTAGGCTGACAGGAGGTGCGGCGAGTGTGGCCCAACGGCCAGGTGCAGGCCACGGGGACGAAGTGGTAGCGCGGACCGGACACTGCAGCTGGGGACTACCTTGGAGGAGCTGCCCTGAGTGTGGAGTTGGTGGCTAAGCTTAGCTGAGGACTGGCACCTACAGTAGCGGGCCAGGCTAGGGCGAACAGTAAGGAGGTGTGTGGGGTTCCTGTGGGAGTGATCTGGGGGAACCCTGCCTGTGAACCCGGGTGGTCTGACCCACCGCCACCGCGGACTGTTAGTAGAGTGTGCGGGGGCCACTGCCGGGCGTCCAAGTTAGTGGAGGTGACGCTCAAGGGGTGCTTCGGCGGCCAGGCCGGGTCGCGGCGTGTCTCTGGGTGGTGCTTTTGGTCACGCTCTGGAGGCTAGTGTTCACGGGTCTTCAGGAGGTGACACTCAGTGAGCCATGACGCGTGGTGCAGGAGGGGGTGGGCCCCCTAAGCAAGGCCCGATTGACAAATATACAGGGCCCAGTGGAGGAGCGGGGGCCATGGGCGGACATCATGATGCGGGCCTGACAATGGGCCCTCATGGCGGCCATCACTCAGTCAAAGGACATGATAGAGGCGAAGATCGGGGCGGTGGGATCCAACGTCATGTTATTGCGTCAAGACCTGAGGAATGCCGTCTCTCGCATTACGGAGGCTGAGACAAGTATCTCCGGGACGGAGGATGATATCGCGACTCTCAAGCGCAAGGTGGCCAGCATGGAGGCAGCTCAGAAAGGCCTGGCGATCCGCGTGGAGGATGCGGAGGGGCGCGCCAGGCTCAATAACCTCCGCTTTGTTGGACTGCCGGAGGGCTGCGAAAAGGGCAACATAGAGGGCTTTCTAGCGCAGTGGATCGAGAGCTGGTTCCCCCCCCCGACTCCCTTTCACGATGTTTTGTAATCGAACGAGTGCATCGGGCGTTGATGCAAAAAACGCCGGTGGGGGCACGGCCGCGGCCAGTGATAGCTAAACTACTGAACTATCACGATAGGGATATCATCCTACAGCAAGCCAGAGCGAAGGAGTCATTGCTGTACAATAATCATCGTGTCATGATTTTTCCAGACTATACCCGCATGGTACAGCAACAACGACAGTCTTTCATGGCGGCAAAGGCCCAGCTGCATGATTTGAAAATACCATATGCCCTGCTGTACCAGGCTCGCCTTAGGATAGCGTACCAATCCCGCACTCAATTCTTCGAGTCCCCTGAAGAGGTTTTGAAATGGATGGATGAAACTGTGCCAGTGAGAGTACATACGCCACCGGTACTGAACCCTGACTCCGCTGGCAGTGGGCTGCAGGCGCAATCTTCCCGGGGGCGCGGACAAAAGACAACTGGAGGTCCAGGTCCAGGCGTCGGTCTGCATCGGGCGATGTTCTGGATAAGGAGAAGGCGGATGCTAGTACCCAGAAAAAGGGCACATGAGGATTTTGTGGTACATGTTGCTTGTGTATTCTAGCTGGTGCTTGTGCTGGGGTGTCGTGCCCCTGGGCTTCATAGGCCTCTGAATGAGTGGGAGTGGAGCAAACCTGAAGTGTCTTAAGATTATGGTTGGTGAATCAGGGAATGATGGGGTGGGGGAGGGCAGTCCAATGGGTGGGGGGGGTCCCCCTAGTAGTGGGCTGGTGGTTGAAGACTGAAGAAGGGTAGGGAAGTTTTCTGGGGATCCATTGGTGTGGAGGGTTCTCGGCCTCATGTTGGGGTTTGGAGGCCTAGCCACACCGCGACAGGTATTTTATTGTTTCTTGAGGTATGGGGTGGGATGGGAGGGGTATGGGGGCACAGGGGGAGTTTGTGGTTTGGTTGGGGAAGGGGACGCACATTTGGGATAGGGCAACAATGGAAGTGGAGTGGGTAACCTCAGGGCGCGCACAATGGCTCTTTGATCCAGGTGGACTCTGATGCTGCGTCCAGATGGTAGGGCCAGCGAGCCCGGGGGCACTGTTAAGGTCCTCAGCTGGAATGTGAGAGGGGTACTTGATAAGATAAAGCGAGGGGCAGTCTTGAGACAGGCAAAGAGGGCGGGGGCGGATATAGTGCTACTGCAAGAGACACATCTCCTGGGCAATAAAACATTATGCCTTCAGCGCTTTGGATACCAGCAGGTGTTTCACGCAGGATTTACCAAGGGTTCCAGAGGGGTGGCTATCCTCATTCACTGTAGGGTCCCATATGTTCATTCCACCCATTGGGTGGATCCACAGGGCCGTTATCTATTTATTCATGGCAAGTTGGGGGAGGTACCCATCGTGCTGGGATGCGTGTATGCCCCGCCCCCGCTTCAGTGGTCCCTTGTTGAGAAGATTTTTACACTTTGGGCGGACATCCCAGATGTACTCGCAGTGGTGGGTGGAGACTGGAATGACGTTATGGATCATGCCAGAGATAGATACCGACCTGGGGGAGGGGGCATATCAGCCAGTTCTTCCAAATTGAGTGATATGACCAGGACCCTGAACTGGATAGATACCTGGAGACACATGCACGGCGCTCAGCAAGAATATACCTTCCTTTCTGCGGTGCACGGGTCCTTTTCCAGGCTGGATTATATTTTTGTCCCCGGGGCGACAATAGGTAGGATGGTTGCAGCCGCCATTCTGTCGAGCGGATTGTCAGATCACTCCCTGACGACGGTGGATATTAGTTCCGTTGGCGTCTCTCGGTGTGGCATCTGCAGCTTGCGAACTATCAAAAGCACATGACTGAGGCGATAGCACATTATTTCTCTGAAAATGTAGGGACGGTGGCAAACAGGACGACGCTCTGGGAGGCCATGAAGCCCACACTGTGGGGAATAGATATAGCTTGGTGCGCAGCAGCTAGGAGGAGGTGCAGGGTGGACATAGATCAGGCAGAGGCAGAGATCAGGGAGCTGGAGCACCGTGGCAGTGCGGAGGGTGAGGGTCCGCTAGTTGGGCAGATATTACTGGCGCAGTAGTCTTATGCCTCTCTGTTACTGGACGAGGCGAGGCAGCTGTGGTTGGCGACTCGTAGTAGGGTTTACCAGTGGGGAGATAAATCGGGGACGATGTTGCATAGGTTGTGTCAGAGCATCTATCAACCCCAGGTTCTCCCAAAGATTAAGGATGTTACGGGCTCCCCTGTCACGGACCCTAGGGTGCTCGCAGAAGGTTTTGCAGCTTATTATGCTGATCTCTACGCTCCAAAAGAATACATGTCTGCGGAGCTGATAGACAAGTTTATAGCAGATCTGCCGCCGCGAGCGGTCTCGGATGACATTCGGGACCATCTTGAACTCCCATTGACGGAGGAGGAGCTTGGTACTGCCCTAGGGGAATTGAATACGGGCAAGGCCCCCGGCCCAAATGGCTTTCCTAGCGAATTAAAAAAAAAATCCATCTGCAATTCGGGGCCCATTATAAGGCAGTGGTAGAAGAGGCTAGGGAGCGGGGATGCCTGCCCCCGGACTGGAGGCATGCTGAAGTGGTGGTGTTCCACAAACCGGGACGGCCACCGGAGCAATATGCATCGTACCGCCCAATATCTTTATTAAATGTGGAGGCCAAGGTGTTGGCCAAGGCGTTGGCAAATAGATTGTTACCCTATATCACAGAACTTATGCACCCTGACCAGGCCGGTTTCAAGCCCCAAAGGGCGACGCGTCATAATATCCGGAGAGCTCATGTGGCGATGACAGCGGTGAGATCGACGGGTATGCAGGCGGCCTTCTTTTTAGCTGACATGGATAGGGCGTTTGATTCAGTGAGCTGGACGTACTTGTTCTCGCTCCTGCCCCGGTTGAACCTAGGCCCCCACTTCATGTCTTACGTGAAATTATTATACACTGAGTTGACGGCTTCGGTCAGGATAGCAGAGGTCTCGTCTGCCAATTTTGCTCTGGCGATGGAGCCATTGGCAGCGTGGGTTCGTGTGGACGCTCAGGTGAGGGGGATTGAATGGGAACACGGCCCGTCGGATAGAATAGCGTTATGCGCAGATGATGTCTTATTTTATTTAACGAACATTAACAGGTCGGGGCCCAGCATCCTGCGCATCCTGCAGATATTTGGCGAGGCTACAGGACTCTACATGAACCCCCGTAAATCAACGCTCTGGGTGCTGGGAGACGGATCGGCAGTTGGGGACTGGGCCTCGAAGCTACAAGTGGCGGCTGGGGGCCTTAAATATCTGGGAGTGTTCATATCAGAGATCCCCACAGTGGCACAGGAGTGAAATGTGGCGACGGTCTGGGAGCGGACACGTGAGGATGTTAAAACATGGTCCCGCATGCCCCTGACCATCTTCGGGAGGTCGGCCATATTTAAAATGGTGGCTTTACCTCGGCTGCTTTACCAACTACAAAATCACCCATACCCGGTCCCTCCTCAGTGGTTCAAAAAGGTAGATTCCGTGTTGACTCACTTCTTGTGGGCGGGCGGCTCGGTCAGGGTGGCGCTGCATACGTGCTTCTGGTCTACATACAGTGGTGGTCTGGCGACCTCGGATGTCCTCTCTTATTACCAAGCCTCACATCTCCTGGTCCTGAATGACTGGTGGTATGGGGATAGGGGAGATCCGGCCTATGCCCTGGAGCAGTTTCTGATGGAGCCTCACACATTGCGCCTTATAGAGAATAGTGTGCAGAGGCGTAGGGCATTGCCACCGGCTACGCAGGTAGTGTTTGACATTTGGAGACAAGCTTTGCGGTGCATGGGGTGGTGGCAGACTCTGACTGAGGAGACTCCCCTCTGGCGTAATGGTCGTCTGCCGGGCCTAGCCACTTTGCAGGGATTCACGGGGTGGGACGACATTGGAATATCCAAATTAGGTGATGTCATGTCAGGGACGTCCCTTAAGTCATTACAGGAACTAAGCGCAGAATACAATATGCCCCGCACCCAATTCTTCAGATACCTACAGTACCGCCATGCCCTGACCCCGTATCTGGAGGGGTTGACCTTGCTTCCTGAGTATAGCCCCCTTGAAGCTCGGGTGTTTATGGGTGACATAGAGACAAAGAAAATATCATGCATATACCAGGCCCTGATCATACATTGCTCTTCCACGCTACAAAAACTGAGGGAGACTTGGGAGGAGGACATAGGGAGGCTAGAAGAGGAAGACTGGAATAAAGCGCTTGCGGGCCCTAGAGGTGCTGCCATATCAGTCCGCCTCAGGCTCATCCAATTTAACTACCTTCATAGGGTGTACTATACCAGGCGTAGACTCTGGCAGGCGGGTCTCATTGCATCTCCGGATTGTACTAGGTGTGGGCAGGAAATAGGAACATTTCTGCACACGGTGTGGAGCTGTGGCCACTTGAGCGGGTTCTGGAATGGGGTATGGAGTAGTCTAGATGAGGCCCTGGGATGGGTACTCCCACGGACACTGCAATTAGGCCTGCTACATGTGATGGAGGGAGTGGGGGGCAACACCTACAAGAGACATCTACTGCTGCTGGGACTCACGTGGCCAAAAGGGACATAGCCAGGGCATGGAAGGACCCGAGGGCCCCGTCGGTGGTGGCCTGGAAGAGGGGGCTGGACTTTTGTATGGGGATGGAGTAGCCCAGATTTCTGGCCCGGGGATGTGCACGTAAGCATTATAAAATTTGGAACCGCTGGGCCGATTTCAGGGGCTTATGGCTCGAGCCTCCGCCAGAACAGGATCCAATACTAGATGTTTGAGTGCATTGGGGTGATGGTAGTGTGCGCATTGATTGTGGAAAAATTCCTAACTGTGCGCGGGGGAGGGATCCGGGGGGGTGAGGGTGTTGGTGGGGGGGGATGGGGCGGGAAGATGGGGTGTTTCTATGGTTTTGGTTGTTACTGGCTACACATTAATACTATTAAAAGATGGATATGGCGATGTATATGTGTGAAGAAGTACATCCCAAAAGCAATGTAGATAAAAAGGATTTGCTTTATTTAAATCTCAAGAAGGAAAGGATCTCATCCCCAGGATACACAGGCTGGCAGCAACTGACTGTTCCAGCATCCTTTGGAATCTTCACATGACTACATCATACATTCTAAGAATAATATTCTTAACTACTCACAACACATTAAAGAAGGATACCACACATCTTCCCCTGAAACATAAACATTACTTTAAAACAAAGTCACTAAGAGCTGCAGGAATACAGGTTCGACGCGTACTTTTCCTGACGGGAACATTAGGCTCTACATTTACCTTTTTATTAACTAACTTACAGTTTGATGGAGAGTTGTCAGCAGAAACAGAAACATCACCCCAAACCTTTGAGGGAGTACCTGAACACGAAGCAACACGATTCAGATTCCAAATCCTCCCATCATTTAGTTTAACAGCATTGCGAAAGACTTTAGAAACATAAAAGGGGGAAGAGTATTTCGGTCCCGAGGATCTAAGTGGAAGACGTATCCTCACTCGATCCCCTACACATACATTGGAATGAGCAACAGCATGCCTGCAATCAAAGTTCTTCTTCCTCAACTTGGATTTCATCTCCTGTCTCAATGAACTTAGACCACTGTTGCGATTTACTGTTTCCACACCTAAATTTCTCATCCAAGTTTGAAATATCGGGGTGTTTGGAGTGCGACCACGGAAGAGTTCGAAAGGAATCTCCCCCGTGGTGGAATGCGGCGTAATTCTATATACCGCAACTCTTTCCATCACGTTATTCTTCCAATCCGAACCCTGATCCTTAGAAATCTGAATAGATTCCTTAAGTACGCGGTTGAACCTCTCCACCATACCGTTACTTTCCGGATGATAAAGAGAACAACGCTTATGTTTGATACCTTTTTTTACTAAGAAATCTTCCATCTCTTTTGACACTAGCTGTACACCATTGTCAGTAAGAATCGTCTCTGGGAAACCTTCCCTGGCAAAAATATCACACAAAAATTTGACCACGTCCTTGGTTTCAATATTTTTGGTGATTTTTATTTCAGGCCAACGTGAGAACATGTCAATAAGGACCAACACATACCTCTGACCAGCCCCAGAAGAAATCGGACCTAGAATGTCCATAGCTACATCCTGCCAACACCGCACGGGTACCTCTCTAATGATCATTGGTTGCGTCCTTGTCTTGAAAACTTTATCAGAAGAGCAACATTCAACGCAATCACGAATCAATCGTTCCACAAAAATATCTATACCTGGCCACCAGAAATGCAAACGTATTCTCTCTTTAGTTTTCGATATGCCTTGGTGACCCTGGTGAGCTAAAAGAAGAATTTTTTCCCTCATCAGGGAAGGCGGGACTAGTCTAGTGCCTCTCCATAACAAGCCATCCTTTAAAGATAACTCGTCCATAACATTCCAGTATCTTTTGGCAGCAACGCTCACACTCTTAAGACAAGGCCATCCTTTAGTCACTAAATCACCAATTTCTTGCAATTCAGAATCTGTACCCATGGCATCTCTCCAATCACTCTCCTGAACAATTCCTTCCACAATCTCGCATACCTTAAACTCATCTACTTCCCATGAATCCTCTGAAGATAAAGAAGTCTGATCATTCTGTTCCACAACCAATCTAGACAAGCAATCAGCAACTTTGTTATTCACCCCTGGTAAATACCTCACGTCGAATTCAAAGTCTTGGAGTGCAATAACCCATTTGCAAATACGTGAAGAAACAGCATCCAGACCCTTTTTGTGAAAGATTTCCTTCAACGGTTTATGATCAGTGTGAACTACAAACGAATTACCCCAGAGAAACTTCTTCAATTTCCTAATTGCCCAATAAATACAAAGAGCCTCCTTTTCAATTACGGAGTACAATAACTCAGGGCCCACTAAAGATCTAGACAGAAACAAGATAGTGATCTCCTTCCCATCCCTCATCTGCTTGAGCACAGCTCCCAGGCCCTTAGAACTAGCATCAGTGACCAAAATAGAATCATTACATACATCAAAACTCTGTAAGGAAGGAGCTAGACTTAAATCACGTTTGACACTTTCATACTCCTTCTGACACGCCTGAGACCAGGAAAATGTTACTCCCTTCTTTAATAGCTCTCTCATGTTAGATGTCTTGTTAGCAAAATGGGGCACAAACTTGTTATGATATTCCGCCATACCCAAAAAGGTAACCAATTCCTCCCTAGACTTTGGCGTAGGCAAACTGTGTATGGTCTTTACTAATTTGTCCTTTGGTTTCACACCGTCAGGAGTCAAGCGGTGACCTAAATAGTCAATCTCAGTCAAGTTAAATCTGCACTTATTTTCCCGCAAAGTCAATCCTCTGCACTCAAAACGTTCCAGAACGGATCTAACTCTAAAATCATGTTCACCTTGTGATGAGCCAAAAACAAGTACGTCATCCTGATAAATTTTGACTCCAGTAATACCCCTCAAAACATCTTCTATCACTCTCTGAAAAACCGAGGCTGCAGAGATTAGGCCAAAAGGTAGACGAGTAAACTTATAAGTTCCAAAGGGCGTGATAAATGTTGTGAGACCCATGGAAATGTCACTAATCTTGACCTGATGGTACGCAGCCCTAAGGTCCAGTGTGGAAAACAAGCAAGCATCCCCAAGTTGGGTTAACATGGTATTGATATTGGGAAGAGGGTATCTATCTGCTACAACCTCTCTATTGAGACCCCTCAGGTCCATACAGAACCGGATTTCACCTGAGGGTTTGCGTGCTAAAACCACAGGCGAAACCTACTCACTTGCTTCAGATTTGACAATGATCCCATCACTCAAGAGTTTCTCCAATTCCTGTCGCATTGGTTCTTGCATAGCTAATGGAACATTACGTACTTTACATGCTACAGGAACTGCATTTTCCCTTAAAATAATATCATGAACGTACTCAGAAAGGCAACCTAACTTGTCACTAAAAACATTTTTAAATTGACTTCGCCAGTCAGGATGAGATATATCATTTGCATACAAATCAGTGCCTTTTCCCACACTCACGACGTTGCAGTTAGTTGGACAAAGGGACACATCCTTTGAAGCCCCATCAATCCCTCCGGAGTGTGGTACTATGTCCCTTAGGACAATACAGGGGTTCTCACCAGGAACCAAAGCTACATGCAAGTCTGCCTGATGGAACCAACTCAGAATGCTGTCGCCCCTGCAGGAGATGTAGATTTTGCCCGCAGCGAGTCGTCCCTTGTAATCAATTTGACCATTGAAATAACCAACAAGTTTAATGGGTTTCCTCCCATAGGCTAGTGGTCTTATTTCGGGCTTAAACACTTCCACTTTTCCAAAAAGCTTTTCTTCAAAGAACACTTCAGGTATTAGAGTGATTTTTGCCCCAGAATCAAATAGCATTTTGACTTCGCAATCATCAATGCGTACAATGTCAACAGCACCTTTGCATTTTTTTTTTACCGGATAAGGACATTTCATAACAAAGAACATCATCAGAATCATAATTGGAGTCTTCATCAAACAAGGAAATTTCCCCACAATGTAAATCATCTGAGTCAGATTCAGAGTCTTCTTTAATCATCACTTCCTTTACTAGTTTTCTTTTTTTATTGATTTGGGACCTGCAAGCCTTCGAAAAGTGCCCGACCTTCCCGCAATTATTGCATTTGGAAGATAAAGCCGGGCAGGACCTATCATTGGCCAGATGATCAGAGGCATTACAACGAAAGCACTTTAGTTTGGAATTTGCAGAGGGCTTATAAGGTTTAAAAGAAGAAGGAGCGGAGTTGGACATTTTCCTATTATTTCTATTTGCCATTTTCTGGTCCATCTTTCCCAGGGACTTATTCTTACTAACAACAAGAACTTTCTCCTCAGATTTCTCTTTCTCCTTCTTAAAAACCTTTACGCATGCATCAGAATGTTCTAGCCTTTTGCCTATAGCGATGACCTCATCCAAATTAGGATCATCTTTTTGCCACAACTCATCTTTTATTTTTTCCAAACAACATCCTAACATGAATTGATCACGTATTCTTTCCTCTAAGGTACCCTCAAATTTACAAGTGGCAGCCAATTTGCGCAAAGCCGTGACATAAGTCTCTATAGACTCCTCATCTTTTTGCATACGCCTGCCAAAGTGGTACCTTTCTAAAATTGTACTCACCTTTGGCAAGTAATGTTTATCAAGCTTTTTAATGTTGACTTCAAACTCATTCAAGTTATTTGCCTCTTCAGTAGTCAATTCAGGCAAATGCTCGAATACTTCTTGCCCTTCGGAACCTAAGCAGTGCATTAGAAGTGCAGACTTCCTTTCTGCTGAAAGCGAAGTGCCACAAACCCTCGCATAATTCATAAAAACTTTTTTCCATTTTGACCAGCGAATGGGAGGATCCCCTGGTTTTGATAAAAGAAAAGGGGCAGCAGTAACGTTTTGCATGACTCGCTGGTAAAATAGAAGAAAGTTAATTTGAAATATAATCAAGCATTTAAGAAGGTATGAGGGAATGAATTAAATGACATAGACTAATAGCATATAAGATAACTTGCCATGAAATTATGCTAAAAGAAAACAAAACTGTAAATGGTAAAAGGAGGGCATAAAAACATTAGTAATTTATCAATAATAACATTAGTAATTTATCAATAACACCATATCACTAGAAAACCTGTGAAGAAAATGATTAGGAAAGAACAATGTAAGTATATAAGTGCATTGTAACGGAGCTGAGTGTGTCAGCGCAGAAGAGTACTTGAAATCGTGCACACTAGAAAGCTGGGTGTGTCAGCGCAGAAGAGTACTTGAAATCGTGCACAGTAGAAAGCTGAGTGTGTCAGCGTAGAAAAGTACCTGGAATAATACACACTACAAAAGCTGAGTGTGTCAGCGTAGGAAATCAGAGTTTTCTTTTTTTCTTTTAACAAACGCGCAGCCTGTGTCTAAACTTCCTTCTTCCCTGACGAACGTAGGCGAAGGGTAGAGCCGCCGTGAATCAAAGTATCGTCGAGGCGTTGCAGTGAGAGGAGCGCCGCGGTGAAGAACAGTTCCGTATGTCGCGTATGAAGTGACGTTGCCAAGGAAGCTGAGGTTGCCAAGTGATCTGCTCGCGTTGAAAGATGACGCGCGTGAAGCGCAGCGTCAGAGAAACGCGGAAGCAGAATGGAAATAACGAGCTTGGAGCGCGGCTCAGAGCGCGGTTGGAAGAGAGGTAAATGTTGTTTACATCCAAGTAGGGAGACGTTGTTCACATCCAAACTAAGCGCGTAATAGCCACACGATCCAAACCAATGAGTTAGCGTTTAAGTAACAAAGAATCACCTTGCCACAATAAGCCAATGAAATTGTAAACACGGCAGGCAGACATTAAGAGGCGAGACTTAAGTTACCAAGATTGTAGAGATTTCCAAAGTTAGTAAAGGAGGTAGTTTCTCTTATAAACACGTGAGAAGGGAAAGCAGACAGATTTTCCTTTTGAACACGTGGGAAATGAGCACATGACAAACGAACAGAAGTCTTCAAGCCTCAAGTGAAAATGTAAAAGGCAGGGAAAATGAAAGAAATTAAATTGGGGTAGAATTTCCCTTTTTTTTTTTTTTTTGAATTTACTGAAGCTGAAAAAGAGAAGGAATTTACAGTAACAGTACCTTAAGTTGAGGCTTACAGTTGAAGGTGAGGCTTGGTGTTGAGATCCTTTGAGCGCTTCTTCTTTTCCTTTTAAAAAAAAATAGTTCTTCTTTTAAAATGAATGTTGAAAGTTGGAAGAAGTCTTCATCCCGTCCTCGTCGCCAATGTGAAGAAGTACATCCCAAAAGCAATGTAGATAAAAAGGATTTGCTTTATTTAAATCTCAAGAAGGAAAGGATCTCATCCACAGGATACACAGGCTGGCAGCAACTGACTGTTCCAGCATCCTTTGGAATCTTCACATGACTACATCATACATTCTAAGAATAATATTCTTAACTACTCACAACACATTAAAGAAGGATACCACAATATGTATGCATTTGGAGTGCAGATCCCTCTGGGATACAGAGCTCTGCAACAGTTATATGATCTGTCAATAAAATCTGTTTAAAAAAAAAAACAATAAAATGTTACTTACTTACTTACACTGCCAGATGCTGTAATCAATCGTTCAGGGATAGGATCTTTGGGTGCATTGAACACACTTTACATATCAATCCGACCAAAGAATTTTCGTATATCCTACTGGGGTCTCTATAACCACAAATATAAAATGACGATGATCGTGATCAACTTGACCTAATACGTACTTTGGCATGCAAAATCATCTTGTGCAATTGGAAAATCTTCAAAATAATATTGTTCAAAATAGGGCAACAATGGTTTACCTTTCTAAGAGGTGCGCACACAACATATCACTTCAACTCTCCCCATAGCGCTCATCCCATACCAAGCTGTGGGACTCGATGGACTCCTCATCTTTTGTCTTCAAATCCTCATGTGTAACTAAATCATTTGCCATGCGGAACAACCCCAGTCCTATGTTTGGTAACCTTCTTCTTTCCAGCAGGTGGATGCTCGAGTACAAGGTTTGTGTACCGGTGTCATTACTCATTTTTTATCTTGCATGATTAATTGCACTGCTTATTCTTATCTTCATTTGCAAATAGTACTATTTTGATTGTAAGGAATGCAATATTTTAGCAACACTATTTTTCCAATCTGAAATGTAAATGTGCATTTATGTATGTTTGTACTGGTTTTGCTGCCTACCTATAATTGTTTTTACCACTCTTGACCATTTCCGAAATATTTCTATGCTATATTTGCTATTGCTGGGTTTGTGGTGTGTGGCTGTTACCCGAACCTTTCTTACTTGGTGTGCTGATGGTGTTGGGATCTTTTGTTCTCTTACCATTTTGAGGGGGTGTACCTTGTCCCTACGTTGCGTGTATTTGTTTGGTGGTGATCAAGTTACTGAGCTCAAACCTTTCTAATGGTACCTTTTTATGTTGAAATTTTCTGGTGATGGGCAATTTGTGTGCTCAATTCATTTTACATTTACTTTTAATAGTGCTAGGATTGCTGGATGTTGTCCTAAACTATTTTCCTTCTGTTGTGATGCCATAGTTTTGTTGTGCTGAAACTATTCTCTAATTGACTGGTGCTTAGTGTGACATTGGAAGCTCATACTACTGATGATGGGGCATATTACGTTCCCAATTTTGCTTGTGTTTTAAGGTGGTGGACTTAATTGTTACATCCAAATCTTTTCAGTGTGGTGGTGGGTTCTTCTGTGGATGGTTTCTCAAACCACTTTTACGAGGCATCTTCGCTCCACTTTTGCATTTACTGTTGTCTGGTGGTGGACGTTTGCTGTTGTCAAGTTTCTTCTGAGTGGTGACGGGTCCTTCTGATACCTTTACTCAAACCACATTAAGTGAGCATTTTCGCTCCATGTTTGCATTTACTGTTGTGCGCAATGCATTATGTTGTTACGGGTGTTGGGACGCTTCTGAGGGCTCAAACCCACTTGCTTTTATGTTTATTGTGTTGATTTCTTTATTGCATACATATCTCTACTTTTAAAAGGGTGTGTGTGTGGCTGTGTGTGTGTTTTGTATCTTTCGACTTGTTTTTCCTTTCTCTTAACTTATTTGTGCTCATTTCCATACCTCTTGCCTCTTTATTTGTTATTGTCTCAGTTAGGGAGGGAGGTGTATGCTATCCAGCTCTCTTCTCTGACTAGTCCTCTCTCTGTATTCTGTACTCTTCTGTTCAGCCAGTCTAAGTGATGTCACAGAATGTTCCCTGTGTTTATGTTTGAGTGGAATTGTCAGTTGCTGTTTGTGGGCTGAGCAGCAGGGATGTTGCTCCCATTGGGGCTGATTTTCCTGATACTACTCAATTCTACTACAACCAACACATCTTCAAATGTTTCTGTCCTGACTGAACTAAAGAATAAATCTACCATTTGCATAAAACTACATCTCAGTCTACCCCATTTCTTGAATTCCACAGAAGGCCTATTAATATTCGCTGATTAGTTGTAGAATATAGCCTAACCATTCAGATGTCTTTTATAAAAGTAAAAGTTCAGTCACGGCTACCAGTCTTTTTTCTATAAAAGCAAAAGGACATTGTTGGATTTCAGACTTCAGTACCACACATTTAATTCCTATCATTTCATTGTTCTCAGCAAAGCAAAAAAATGTGCTGGAAGTGAAACAAACTGGGAGGTGAAGCTAGAACATCTCCAATATCAAACCATTGGGAAGTATAACAATACTCATTGTTGTAACCAAATTTCTTTAAAGCCTTTCTCATGAAAATTATATCCAAAGCCATGTCACAATCAAGATAGAGTGCAGTTTATGGTGGCACAGTAAACCTGTTTGCGTTTATTACGACTAAAAGAGCTGGTATGTTACAATTTCCATACAATAGTTTCTCAAATTCTGTCGGAGAATGAACGATGAAACTGGGAACTTGCAGTTCCACAGAACAATTGACGATGTTGTAAACTGTTGCTGTGGGCTGAGAATTATATTGTGAATACTGAGCTTCAAAATGTAAGAATTTGGTCTTACCTTCCCTGCACCCTGCCAATAACAACGTGCTGCAAGGGTGCCACCAAGACCCAGATTCAACAGTATAAAGCCGTCTCTGCCTTTTCCTTTTGAGCAAAGTACAAAGCAGTATGGGGACATGGCCAGCGTGCCAGATTTCGCGGGTACTTTTTAAAAAAGCGGGGCTTGGGGCGTGGTTTGGCCATGAACAACGATGGCTGCCTGAACTGCGAGCTCCGCTGTGGGACGGGCTGCAAACGGAGGACGCCGGGCTGCAAACGGAGGACGCAGCTTCCCATACAAGCCTGAGGGCATAGCATTGAACTCTTTCGCAGTATTGGGAACACTTGAAGCCGATAAAATGAATTCAGACATGTCCAAAGTATCATTTAGAGAGAGCACTGACTGAAACGTGTGAGAGGACACCAGGCCTAGAGGCATGCCTACAGCCTCGGCCAAAGAATAACAAATTGGCCCCACCTCCTGCGCTCTCTAATCACTAACCAAGACCCAGGCTCCACTATCATCGGCAGGCCTGCTGCTCTGACAAGACTAAATAGCGTTCTACCGATACTGTTGAGCCTGACATAACTGTGTAAGTCAACAGTGATAACCTCCATAGCGGCACTGGTGACAGCGACGTGGTCTAAGACACGGGTGAGTGCCACGGCCTCTGTGCAAATCGGTGCCCCAATCCTCCGGGTCTTATTATTTCTACTGAGCCGCTCAGGAGAACGCTGGGACTCCACATAACCATAGCAGACTCAGCTTGCACCCACCTGAGAGACCCCACTTTTCACAGCAACCGGTTACAGGTGACTGCCGTGGCTCAGTGGATGCCAGCGGACTCTTCAAGGCTGTTGAGCCTGACGACACTGTATAAGGCAACACTGGCATCCCTCATGGCAATGATGGCAGCGTGGAGAGCCCTGAGGAGCTGACGTGGGCTGAGACACGGGTGAGTGCCAAGACCTCTGTGCAAATTGGTGCCTCAAACCCCCTCAGACTTATTAGCTCCACTGAGGCGCTCAAGGGAGCGACAGGCCTACACTTAACCATTGCAGACTCAGCTCACACTTGCCTGGGCAACCCCAATTTTCACGGAAATCGACTACAGGTGGCTGACCTGGTTCAGTGGATGTAAGCAGACCCACTGCGTCGCCTCGAGCCTTGGCATGCTACACCGGATTACATCTGAGTAGTCTGAGGAGCCTGGGACACAGGGAGAGTCTCGGCCCTCGGACAGCCATCTCTTCGATCCTCAGCATGTTGTTTCAAGACACAACTGGGAACTCTGAGGAGCCTGAGGTACGGGGAGAGTTTTGACTTTTGAGTAGCCATCGCCTCGAGCGTCAATATATCGCGAAGGACCACTATTGGGAAATCTGAAGAATCTGAGCATAGGAAAAGTTCCGGGTTATCATGCAGCTAGGCGCCTTACTATTACCAGGTCTTCTGCATAAATACTTACACCCGACTTCCCAGAACTAGCAAGGTGCCACCAGGACTTCAGTCACAGCTAAGTGCACAGCAACGATGAGAGGTACCACGAGGAGATTAAGAGGAATTTTGAAGGACAACATAAATGATTACATTTCTCCAACACAAGGTTCATGCTTAGGGAAGATGAGAGTCTCAAATACGACCCACCCCCCTCCCTGTCCTTCCTGCTCACTCTCTCCAAACAAGAAACAAGAAGCAAGAAGGGGCATCAGTGGAATTTCTGAAGACATTAGGCCTGGAGACACTCTAACAGCCCCAATCCCCACACGGTTAGAAGCATTGCCTCCTGGGCACACTGTCCTGCACCCAACATCCTAAGTCCTCTAAAGCCTTAAAAAAAAGAGTAATAAAACATCACTCCGATTGCAGAGTACAATCAAGGAATGGAATGCCAAAAAAAGAGGGCAGAACCAACCACTACAGATACAAGACACAACCCTTGAGCATTTTCAGCTCTGTGACGTGGCAAGGGCGGCAAGAAGCATTAAGGCGGCCGCTCATGCAAGGTAAAGGGTGACCAAACTCATCCTCACTAAAAACAGGAAGTTCCTGACGACCTCAATAAAAAACACGTTGATACGAGGAGAGTTACCTGAAGATGATCTGCACGGACCTTAGTCAGCATCCCGCGCCTCGTAAAGATACCTTGATGGAAGAAAGGACCACACAAAAAACGTCACCCACGTCTGAAACACCTAAGCAGAGCAAACACCGCTGATTTGTAAAAGGGTCACTAGAGCCCTGACCTTACAGATTCTGCTGTGCCTCTGTACATCTGTACCTCTGTACTAATTCAGCGCACCACCCTGGGACTAAAATGACGAATGTCCACTGCCAAGCACAGGAGCAAGTCCTCCAAACAACTCCTCTTCAGGGACATGCTAAACAGTCATGCAACATGCCCACAAAAGGCGCCACCTCCCCAGCAGATGGCTCATCTCAGGTTACTACAACCTCTACACAAGGGGAGACTATGGATCAAATCCTACAGGAAATTTCAGCTGTTAGCTGGTGGCTAGAAGGAATGGACATGAACATATCCTTTTTAGCATCGGAAGCAAAATCAATAAGATCAGGCCTGCTGAGTTCCACATAAGGGCTTGACCAAAGGCTTAAGACGATGGAGAAATGTCTGAATCAGTACAAGGCAGGGATCAAGAGCTACTATTCCTTTGCAGCAAACTGATCGACTTGGAAGACCGCAGCAGAAGGGATAATATTTTTTTTTTCAGGTTCCCTGAGAAAACTGAAGGCCCGAACGCCAGAACATTCCTCCGAGACACGAAACTGGTTGGCATCACCTTTGACGCACCACCGGAGATACAGCCTGCACACCGCATCGGCCCTCGAGGCAATGACTCTGCAATACGTCCAAGACCCCTCATTGCCTGCTTCCTAAGATATGAAGAAACAAGGCAGCTACTAGCAACAGCACACATTCAAAGCCCATTCACATTTGATCGACACGAAATTCATATGGCAGCTAACCACTCCAGAGAGACTAACGACTGCTGGAGTGCATTCCTCTCCAGGAGGCCGCAACTGTGCCAAATGGATATCAAATACGGCCTCTTTGAGCCTGCTCGCTTCCGCATCACCAAAGATGGGGACTCCAAAGGTTTTTACGACCCTGAGGACTTGAACCTCTTCTTGGACCACATGAAGCCACGGGACATGGACATGCAACATTCTGCCTAGAGCAATCAGAACCTAGCCCCTCCATACAGACAACAGAGGAAGGAACACCAGTTGCTCACCACACAACAGTAGAGATCTTGAGAGGTCTACCCGCACCCATGAGGACAAGGCTTCAGCTCTTCAAACTGTGACTGCCTTTACCCAGGAACAACACAGAGACAAGTTTCGCTCCCCCCCAAAACCCGCTTCAGATGTAGAATGAGACCAAGATGGGCCTGATCATGGTAATGGCCATGTCCATAGTCATATTTACACTCAAAGCTTCTCAAGCGAGAATAAGAGCTGGATATGATCACACTGCTGAGCTGAAAGAAAATATCCAGACGCTGGACAGCTGAGTATCACTCACTATGACTCCAATGTGTTAAATGTGTTAATGATACTAAATTTGTTAACTTTATTACCTATTTGAATAGTGATATATGCTGTAGATGTTACCTGCAGTCATGACCCGTAAGGCATTATTGTTATAGCTATTTCTAAAGTAATTGAGATGACCGCTGTTAGCTTAACCTCATTTGGCTCTCTGCATGTAATCCTTTTAATTCCAGGGACGACAAGCGCACTACCATGCTCTCCCAAAATGCTTCCTTTTCTTTCCAACATTATACACACCCCGGCCTACATGACATAAATATCCTTTTGTTACGTCCCAGGCATTGCCCCGTCCTCCCGATGGTGCCCCCTCCTCACGGCAGTGCTCCAGCGACCTTGGACCCATAGTTGAAAGCTTAGGATCTCCAGTGCTGCACAGCAGCCAGCAACCCTTACTCCCAAGTTACTCCTCCACATTCCCATTCCCCCTATTATCTTCATCCCCCCCCAATAAGCTATATTGCTTCACCTCTCTTTGATCCCTTAGATCGGTTGCACCAATATCAAAGATTGAATAAGTACAACACCTTTCGGAGGCTACCTGGGAACCATGAGAAGCGCGGAGTTTCTTCCGCTGAATTTTTGAACAAAATTATATTTTGAACACTTGGGGCCAGATGTAGGTCGCCCAATACCGGTTGGTAACGGCCCAAATTACCGAATTTCGGTCGTTACCGACCGCTATTAGGCTACTGAGATGTAGGTGGCCTAAATTGCAAATTTGGTAATTTACCGATTCGGTATTTTAAGGAATCAGTAAATTACCGATTCTTAAAATACCGAATCGGTAAATTACCGAATTTGCAATGTAGGGAGCACTCAAACGAGTGCTTTTCCCATTTTAGGATTCGTTATTTACCACCAACTATAAGTTGGTGGTAAATAACGAATACCTTTGAAAATGCTAATCTGTGCATTTTCAACTGTGCCATGTGGCAGACATACATGCCCTTAGGGCATGTATGTGTGCCACATCTGCACACTATCACGATTCAGGGGTGCAACAGGGTGTCAAAGTGACACCCTGGCACCCTTGAATGTGTCCCCCAATTTACCGAATCGTAATTGCCATTCATTCCTATGGGCCTCCAGGCCCTTAGGAATGAATAGCAATTACCAAATCGGTAAATACCGATTCAGTAAATACCGAATCTTACCAATTCGGTAATGTTTACAGATTTTTTTGCTACATAGCATTTACCGATTCTAAAATACTGAATCAGTAAAATTTGGTATTTTAGAATTGATAAATGTACTTTATCTACATCTGGCCCTTGATCGTTTACAGAACATTGTCCTGTTAGGTTGATGACAGTTTTGTAAAGAAAACACACGGTTTGATTTTTCTTTTAATGATTTTTCTTGTAATGATTCACTCATGATTATGTTATTTTACTTTGCAGTTGTATTGAACAGTTCAATTTCATGGTTATTTTTCATGTATAATGTTTGCCTGATTATGAGTAGATTTGATTTTCCTGTACCAATTAGTTAAACACGAAGGGTTTCTAATTGGGGTTGCAGATCTTTTTATGTTGTTTTAGAGGATTGGTTATTCACAGTCACGGATTTTTGTTTGACTTAATGGTGTGTTCAAATGGATAAGTTACACCTGAGTGGTTTACAACGGGCAATTAAGTTCTCGCTCTGTGCACAACATTGGGGGACACAAGGAAATCAGTTCAAGCTGCAGCATTGCTGTTCACGATGTTGCTTCACTTGAGATTAGGATTGTTTATTTATCTGCAATGTGAGTGTCTTTTGTTTTTTCACAATCTCAGTACATGATTGTTGGGATGTTCTGTACCTTTAATGATGTCTTCACGAGCGCGCTCGTAGTAGTGTTCTGTGTGGAACTCCTGTGACAGCAGTTGCTGCCGGGAGAGCTGTTGTCTGGACGGAAATAAAGGAAGCTTACAACAACGTTGTGGAAATCACTTCCTTTCACTGGCGACGGGGTCCAGCGCTTCATCTCTTCCAAGAGGTTGTCCCTCGCATGAACGGAGCAACCGCACGTCGTATGTAAAGAAAATAATCTTCAAGAAACAAAAGCGGCAAGACGTGCAACTCTGAACGTGAGTTTGATTTCTTTCTCTAGAGACTTCCGCTCAAAATTCAAGACGCCTTGAAATTTCAGGCGCAAGCGCGATTGTTTCCTTCTCAGTCAAAGTTTCATTTCAACCTATTTTGCAACATTGTAGCCAGCGCGACTTTCAATCACACGTAAACGGACTCGAACGCTCAAGCGCGAGCGTTGCAATCTCGTGCTCTGGCACTATTCTCAGCGCATCAACACCCGCGTTTCTGCATAATTCCATCTCCGACTGGGACATCTTTGTGACGTGCGCTTGCTGAAAAATTACAGCGCATTATGACGCTTCTCAATGCTGGAGTTCCTAGTGCATTATGAAGCGCATTTCATCATCAATCATTATACAAGTCTTGTATTTTTTCAATGAAACAGTAAGGAAATAGATACTTAGAAAGAGAAAGAAGTACACTGCTCAATAATACTGTTATAAGTGTTAGATATTAGATAAATCAAGAATTTACAATACAATTCACAAATATACTGAATAATACAATTTAGTGAGGTTTTGTGGCAGCAGCTCCCCACGCAATGGAAAAAGTAGCCTCACCACCTCCTTTTTTACAGTCTCCTGGGCCTCCTCCTATGCCCTGGAAACAATGGAAATCTACATTTGACGCTTATATTGAAGCCATTGATGGTGACGTTTTTACTTCAAAAAAGAAGAAAGCGCTACTAGTATACAATTTGGGGCCTGAAGGAAGGTCCATTCTTGAAACATTACCTCTTGAAGAAGTGAGAATGAGAAGAGAATATCAATTTCGAGTGATGATGGAGATGCACAAGTTTTGGATGAATATGCTTCCCTAGTCAAAACGCTGGACAAGAGATTTAGTCCCAAACGGAACACTGTCTTGGAACGTCACGAGTTTTTGCAAAGTGCGCAAATGTCTGGAGAGTCCATCGACGACTTCGTTGCTGCTTTGAGGATCCTAGCAGTCAATTGCAACTACAGGGAATTTAGGGATGAAATAATCAGGGATCAACTTATAGAACGCACAAATGACAGGAAAGTGCGTGAAAAACTTTTGTCTTCTGGTGACCCCGATTTAGAGACTGCTTTGACTTTAGCCAAATCTGTCGAACATTCTCAATTCTGTTTAAAGGAAATGAGTACTCCTGTATCTTCTGTTACAGTTCCAACACCAACAGAATCTTCTGACATCAATGCCATCACCACTAAAGCTGCAATCAAAACTTCAGAACGCAGAACATCGAATCCTAATGCCTTTCGTCCTCCACCTCCTGCCAACAAAATCAGGAATGATGTACAAGGATTGTCTTGTTATCGCTGTGGTAGTAGAGCTCATTTAGGAAACTTTAAATTCTGCTTTGCAATCAATCAATCTTGTTTCAAATGTGGCAAGAAAGGTCATCTGGCACGCTTGTGCAAGGCCACTAGTGTACAGAAAGGATCTTCACACATGGTGAAGAGCATTGATGAGTGTTTCTATGTTGATGATGAGGATGAGCGATATGAGTTATTAATGTTATCTTCTTCTCCCATGGATGCAGATGGTGTTGTTAAAATAGCATCTATTGATGGAGCTCGAAGAAGAAAATCTCCAATTTGTTCCATTAGTGTGAATGGTGTGTGTATCAAGTTTCTAGCAGATTCGGGTTCTCCTTTTTCCATAGTAAATGTTAAAGATTTAGACATGATAGGACGTATCTTGTTGTCTCAATCCTTTATTAAAATGTTTGCCTATGGGGGCAAAAGAGTGGAGGTATTAGGAAAGTTTAGGGGTGAGCTTGAGTTCAAAGGTGAAGTTACGTCTTCCATTATTTATGTGGTCAAAGACGGTACCAATTTACTAGGTTGGCACGAACAAGGTGAGCTTAGTATGATCCTTGATCCTAACCACAAAGAGATGGTTTTGTCTAGACGCGAGGCTAAGCAGTATTATGCCTCTTTGCCCGATATTGAGCCTGTACATTCCCTGAGTGTTTCTTGTAATAGCGAATGGGTGCATGAGTTTCCGGAAGTTTTTTGCGACAAATTGGGTAAACTCAAAGGTTTTCAACACCAAATTATCTTGAAAGAGGGAGCTAAAGCAGTGGCACATAAGGTTCGTAAAGTGCCACTTAGTATGCGAAATTAATTGAAGAACGAGCTAGAGAGATTGCGTCTTTTGGGTGTGATTGAACCGATAGAGGCGTCAGAATGGTTGTCGCCCGTAGTTTTAGCACGGAAGGCTGATAAGTCCCTCAGGATGTGTGTGGATTTGCGTGACTTGAATGCTTGCATTTGGGTTGATAGGCAACCGTTACCGAATATTAATGAAATGTTATCAACATTGGAAGGCGCCAAGTATTTTACTACTCTGGATATCTTTTCAGCATATCACCAGGTTGTGTTGAGCAAAGATTCAAGACATCTTACGTCTTTTGTGACTCCGGAGGGTGCATTCCGTTATTTGAGAATGCCATTCGGACTGGCGTCGGCTTCCGCAGTTTTTCAACGTCTTATGGGTAACCTTTTTAAAGAGACTGCGGGAGTCGTCTTCTTTCAGGATGACATTCTCATTTATGGGAAGTCGGTGGATGAACATAACAATAGAGTAAGAACAGTTTTAGAGATTTTAAGAAAATTTGGTTTAACGTTAAGAAAAGACAAGTGCAAATTTCTCAGGGATAGTGTGGATTATTTGGGTCACCACATCTCGGCTAAGGGAGTGGAACCTAAAATGAAATTGTTAGACGCCATTCAGAATGCACCAGAACCATCCAATAAGGACCAATTACGTTCTTTTTTGGGGCTAATTGAATATTACGCCAAATTCGTTCGTAATTTTTCTGATAGAACTGTGTCTTTAAGGAATTTACTAAAGAAAAATGTCAAGTATGATTGGTCACAAGAATGTGCTAATGATTTTACATTACTGAAAAATGCAATTGTACAGGCACGTCCTCTCAAACTTTTCAACATCAATGACCAATGTATTGTAATTACCGATGCCAGTAATGTGGGTCTTGGGGCAGTACTGTCACAGAAGAGATTGGATGGTAATGTAGAGGTTATTGCTTTCGCCTCCAGAACTCTTCGGGGAGCGGAAAGCACATATTCAACCATTGAAAAAGAGGCGTTGGCTTTATGGTGGGGTGTACAACATTTCAGGAATTTTCTTTGGGGAAATCACATTGTACTCAAGACTGACCACAAGCCTCTTGTTGATCTCTTCACTACTAAAGGTGGCGGGAGGGCTTCTCCTCGCATTGCCAAGTGGCAGTACAGGCTTAGTGAATTTGATTATCATCTAGAATACGTCCCTGGGATAAGGAACAATGTGGCTGATTGTTTATCCAGGTTGCCTCTCCCTCATGACGACTTGGAGCACTGTAGTGAGGATTTAGAAATGGTGTGTGCAGTAAGTTCTTTATCTGAAGCTGGAATCACGTTGTCTGAGAATGATTGGAAGTTGGCTGTATCTGAAGATAGGAATTTGTGCAGTGTAATGGACTACTTGATTAATGGTTGGCCCGATGACAAATCTTTACCTTCAGAGTTAGTACCGTTCAGGAGGATTTGTGATGAACTATCTTTAATTGATGGTGTTTTACGAAGGGGTGGTTTATTGGTGGTTCCGGATACTCTTTGCAAAAAGGTTTTGGATTTAGCTCACGTTGGTCACTTGGGCATTCGTGCAATGAAAAGAAGGGTACGTGAAGATTTTTGGTGGCCTGGAGTGGACAAGGCGATCGAACACTGTGTTCGTGATTGTAGTGCTTGTGTTCTTAGTGACAAGTCTCAAGTTACGAGTCCTTCTCCAGTGACTCCTATACAAGTTAAGGAATTGCCTTGGCATAAGTTGGCGTTTGATGTGGCTGGTCCATTTTACAATCTTGGGGTGACTCCGAAATATGCTTTGGTTTTAATCGATTACATGTCAAAGTGGCCGGAGGTTAAATTTGTTGAGTGCATGAATTCAGCTACTATTATTAATTTCTTTAATGACATCTTTTTGCGGGAAGGTTGGCCTGAAGAGTTAGTGTCTGATAATGGCACTCAATTGGTGTCGAGTGAAATGGACAGTTTTCTCAAGTCCCATGGGATCAAACACATTCTCACATCTTTGTATCATCCTTCAAGTAATGGATTGGTTGAACGGTTGAACCGCGTGATCAAGGATCAGTTACAACTAGCCAACATCAATGGTTTGAATTGGAAGAAAGTAATTTCTGACATGTTGTGGGCGTTAAGGGTTACTCCCAATTCCAGCACGGGTGTCTCACCTTTTACCTTACTCAGAGGTAGAGTGGCAGGTTCGGAATTGAACAGGGATTGGATGTCAAGGAAAGATGTTGATGTAGTCAAGCTAGGCAGGGTAGCAGATGTCAGAGCATGTACTCAGACTAATTATGCTCAGGGTAGCTTTAGGTCGTCCCCAGTGCAACCGGGGGATTGGGTCAGGATCAGGAGACCTGTACTTTTGCGTAAAGGATTAGCTCGTTTTTCTCCTCCTGAGCTAGTCAAAGAAGTTAAGGACCATGTAGTAATTCTGGGGAATGGCAAAATTTGGAACAAATCTCGTGTTTCTATTGTTCCTAAGCATAAGGTGGAGTTTGTAAAGAGCAAATTTGGGTTAAAGTCTAGCGAGGTATCTACCCCTGACTCAAGTTCAATGTCTCATGGTGCCAGTCCAAGAGTTTTGCCTGCTGCTAAACCAAATGCTGAATCAAATGGCACGATTACTAAACGATGTTCCACCAGGTGCAAACTAGTTCCTGGAAAATTTCGAGATTTTGTCACATACTGAACAGTCATGGTCGTACGTGGTAAATTCAGTCATATATTTGTTTCTGCTCAAATCATTAACTTTTCACTCAAACTGTGCTATTTTTGTTTAGGGAGGGGGTGGGTTTAATTGTGATTATTATCATTTTGTTTATTGTAATCAATTGAGGGAAGGGGGATGTGTTGGGATGTTCTGTACCTTTAATGATGTCTTCACGAGCGCGCTCGTAGTAGTGTTCTGTGTGGAACTGCTGTGACAGCAGTTGCTGCCGGGAGAGCTGTTGTCTGGACGGAAATAAAGGAAGCTTACAACAACGTTGTGGAAATCACTTCCTTTCAATGATGTCGTACACGATTGTGTATCCCACAAGGGAAAGATTCATTCACTCTTAATGTTATATGTCAGTTTAAATCTGGGGACAGTTTGTGTTGCTCACAATTTTTGGGGGAAAATCCTGTTAGTTTAAATTTGAGTTAGGTTTGTGCTGAACATTAGTTTTTTCTTTATATTTTATTTCATGGTGAAATTTGGTTTGAGATCAAGAAGTTGTAATCATGCAAGGCTGACATATTTCCCTTTCCTACCACAGCTACACCTGATGAAGGGCTTCCTGCCCGAAATGCATTGGGTGAATGTGTTTATGGTTACCCAGGAACAAAAGTGAATTATAAACGTGTTCCAGAAAAGCCTGGATAGGCATTTCTTCAACATTAAAGTTTGGACTCACTTAGCCTCTGTGTGAATTTTGATAAAACTGGTTAAAAGTGGATTATTGGATATTTACAGTGTGACATTATCAGCATTGGCCCTGACCGGCAATGCAGCTTGAATCTGGGGCGCGACGTCGCAACAGTCTTTTTCGTTATCACCTCTCTTACGACACACCCCCAGACTCACACATTTGTCACCGTAGACTCAGGTTACTTCACCAGACTATAACATTTCTGTTGTGGGCCAGAGATCCCCCCTTTCCAACATTCTCACTTGCTGCCTCGCCTTTCTCTCCTTCCTTTCATTCTTCCCCCACAGAAATAGTGAAACCTCACATGCTCTCCACGCCACTGAATGTTCTTGACATATCTATAGTGACCCCTTGTCACTGCCCGTCCCTCCCCACCCCCATTCCGTGTAGTAACATAGAATGTCCATGGATTAACACACTATATAAAAAGGAAAAAATGCTCTCTTATCTCCAATCAAAGCAAGTGGACGTAGAACTACTCCAGGAAACTCAGCTTGATGTCCCAGAGTCTGATGAGCTGTGCAGGGATTGGGTGGGAAAGGTGATCCACAGCAGCGTACAGGGAGGGGACACCCAGGATGCGAAACCCACCCGTAAATGCGGGGTAGTGACCCGTATCCGTAAATCTTTACCGGCTACAGTGTCAAAGACTTGGACGGACCCAAATAGATGATACGTCTTTTACCAAGCTGCAAATTGGTGAAGCCCATGTCTGTATCAGATAGGTTTATGCCCCGACTAGAGCAAAAAATCATCCCTTCTTCAACTGAAGTGCCTTCTGGTAGAGATAGGCGCCTTGCAATTCTTTATTGGCAGGGACTGGAACCTGGTAAGAGACCCAGTCTTAGACAAAACGGGTCCCCTCAACAGAGGAAATGCTGCAGACAGAGCCCTGATGGTGTCGTGTATTTCTATAGGTTCTGAATCGATCCCCCTATTCCTGACCCTATTCTGGTTAAACTACCTAGCTAGTTAACTAACAGTCAGCCCATGAGGCAAGAAATTCCCCATGATGCAGATACCGTTATCTGACGCAGTCACACTACGGCACAGGAACGTGTTATCTGATTAGGTCATAACGCTTGAGATCTAATTAGACAAGCGATATTCCTCCAGCCCCTGATAAGGCATACGACGTTCTCATAACAAATCAAACCTATGACAACCTGGATAATCCGTGCGGCCATTGTTTTGATTTCACAGAGAACTTTAGTAAAGAATGTGCTAACGAGCAAGTCGTATGACATCTTTATTGACGTACCTATGTCCATCCTTACGTCAATCCCGGCACCTTTAAGGTATAAATATTGCCGATCTTGCCCTATGCAAAACACACGCGTGGTGACAAGACGGAGCAGCCACACTTGCCGAAGCCGAGAGCAGGAGCAGACCCCGCTGGCAGCAGCCCCGCCTTCCTGACGCGCTGAGAGACGCGCTGCTATCTCAAGCCGAGAGACCCAGCACCGGCGCTTCCGGGTAGCCCTCGCAGGCAGCCTGGAATATCGAGAGCAGAGAAAGAGATACCATTCCTCATTCATCCTAAATTCCAGGTACAGAACTGAATAACCCCTCCTAGAGAATTCTTTAGTTATTCACTTGGCAAAAACAAACTTAACTTAAACTGTAACTTTCTATTCCCGCCCACGCATTAGACTTAGGTCAGGTACACGGGGTAGGCGTATTTAGAAACACCAGTTGAGTACGTTTAGTCAAATGTATATGTGTATGTAAATATATTTTAATCATTTTAAACATCATATGGCTCAGAAACCATATCAATGTTTTTACAGTATTATTTTATACTATTGCTTCTAATGTATGCACTTTACTTAACTATAAGTATCGCAATAATATCGATCCATTTCTCTTGTACGAGAAAAGAGACTGATCAATAAATAACATCTTTTATTGAACACGCCCGTCTCTTCCTTTTCTCTACATTCTGATGAGACTAAGAATGCACGTACTGACTGAGTAAAATAATTGCCTTGTGCTCACACGACTCTTGAGATTGACTCTTGATTAGGGGAGAGCAAAGTTGTCATGTTCTATGGTTGTCAGAAACTAAATCCCTTC
The DNA here is from genome assembly GCF_964261635.1 of Lissotriton helveticus. NCBI lineage: Eukaryota > Metazoa > Chordata > Amphibia > Caudata > Salamandridae > Lissotriton > Lissotriton helveticus. The sequence goes on from NC_136068.1 coordinate 489,137,652, forward strand.
TTGTCTAATCAGGGGAGTTAATCCTTCCTTGAACATTCGAGAAAGTTTCTAGCGAACTCTGAGCTTAGCTGGCAAACCCAAAAATTAAGTCTAGTATCGACAGTAGTAGACCTAGTTAACGTCTGGCCTAGGCCTTTACTGCTGTAGGTACTATTCCAATGCGCAGAGCCTATTGGGAAAATAGGAACTACACTACATGGCGCCCAACGCGTTTGGAAAGGGCGATAAAACTAACGTAAGACATTTAGAGTAACTCAGTCGTGCTTTCTCACTCAGACCCCTTTTCCCAAATACTCCAAAGACGTCTGGAGTGGGTGAAAGGTTATAATATCCTCCAAAACCTCGCAGGAGGGAACTCCTATGTATGGTTCTTGGTATAGTCAACGTTGAAGGATAAAACAGTTCCAAAATATTGTGCACCTAATCTCTGTTTCCATAAAGAAACCTGATCTGCAAATAAACATAATACCATCCTGTCTGTAAAATGGGAGACAGTGATGGAGAAAGAGAAGCAGTTAGATTAGCGGCTGAAATAGCAGCAGCTGATAATGCTGCACTAGATGCAGACGCGGATATAATACTCATTCCGGTCGCCAAAAGGAGATCTATAACCTTAAAACTTATAGAAAATGGACTGACACCTAGAGGTGGCACAGTCATATTCGTAATCGAGGCACACGAATATCGGCAGACAGAGGTATACTATACATGGATACATTTTCCAGCAGCTAATACTATAACAAAGTACTTCCACTATTACAAAGTAGAGGAACCTCCTAATGAGTACACTCCTTTCGAGGAGGTGGAAGTACCACTCAAATTCCAAGAGCATTTGCTCTTATTTGATGGCGCCCTAAAACATAATAATCACATTACAAGGCTCGGTCCTTTAGGAAGACCAGGAGCAACGTGGCCGGTCTTAGCCGGATACACACCACATCCAGACATCGACGAGATGCCTGCACCAGAGCTATTAATACAGCTAAAACAACTACTAAAAATTCACAGACAATTAGTTCAGTATGTAATGCGGACTTCTACAATTCAGCCAGCGATTAAACTACCACAGCTGACCTCTCACCAGGGGAACACAAATAAAATTACACCACAGAACATCCAATCCTGCCTAGGTAAGGTTCCAGCTAAACGGGAACAGATACCATTCTGGTTGGCACAGAAAATCACCCAAATAGAGGCGGTGTTTCCTGACACCACCCCGCTAGAAAAACACAGGATTCTGACTATATGTCTCCCAATGGGAATCGCACCACACATTGAGGACTGTGACACTTGGGGTACAGTCTTTGCTTCCATCTACACAAAAACGCACGGTGTCCCATCCATTTCGGTGATACCAGATGTGCTAAAACAAATTCAAGATGAATACGGTCCAGAACCTGCTTTAACTCTTGGTATGAAATTACTGAAAGACTTCAAGCAGGTCTCGGCTATATTACTAGCCAACATAAAAGGTGAAGCAGCAAACGTGGCGATCCGCCAGAGGTTAAAAGAGACAGATATAGCAGACCAACCAGCTGAAATTGCCAGAATCATAGAAAAATCCTATGAAGAACTAGGCAGAGATAGTCTAGGTGGAATACCGGTAAAACCGCAACTGACTACAAGTCCAGAAAAAATATTTTTTAATAATAATAATTCACCAAAAAAGAACTGGGATGGAAACAAACAATCCAATCCAAAAGAAAAGAAATTCCAGTCCAGAGGAAGGTCTCCTAGGCGAAGAGAGAAATCTCCAAACCCGAGACAAAGGTCACCTCAGAGTGAACCCTCTGGGAATAGATATAACCTTAGAAATAGGGATAATATTAAAAAACCTGATAGATATCAAGACATTGATACACGTCCCTCTCAATCTTTTCAGAATTCCTCGCAGAAATCGGAAAGAAGAGGACGATCAGAAGAGCACGCCAAGTCCAAAGACAAGGAACCTGCTCAACTGAAAAAGAAATCACAATTTCCAAAAAAGAAGGTAGCCAGTATCAAGGTAGTTAACAATGCCGAGAATACTGAGGACACAATTGAAAAACGGAGAGTGGGCTCAGACAATGCTAGACAGCGCAGCAGAGGTGAGCATAGCTCGCAAAGTCCTTATGAATCATCTGGAGACAGTGGACACGAATGAATACCTTCAAGTGGAAACTGCAGATACCAGAGTTAGCAAGCCCCACAAAATATACGAGATAACATTACGTATAGAGGGAGATAAGACTAGGAAAATAAGGGGACTATTTTGGGATAACCTATCCAAAGGCTATGACATCCTTCTAGCTGAAAAAGACTGGCCACCGGAGTTTGTCAGGGAGTGCCCTCATGGCGAAGAAGTAATTATGCCTGCCTTCTCGAATCAAATACCGATTCATAAAAAATACACACTTGCTAGAAAGTGGGCAGTGGCCTTAGCACCTGCTTTATATAAAAATCATGTAGGATGGGATGAGGATTCTCCTCCTCACAAAATCCAGTTAAAATCACAACCAACTGCACAAAGGCAGTACCCAATTAAGCAAGAAGCTAAAAAACAAGTAAATGAAATACTAGATCAGCTAGAATACCAGGGGGTGATTGAAACTTGCACCTCACAAATGAACAATCCTTTGTTTCCGGTCTCCAAACCAGACAATTCGTACCGTCTAGTTTTGGATTACCGACACCTTAACACATGTTGCAAAACTTTTGCAGTGCAAAACTCACACAGTGCTGCACTAATGAATAACATAGTGCGCAAAAAATACAAAACAACCTTGGACATCTCCAACGGATTCTTTTGTCAAAACATAGCACCAGAGAGCAGATATTTAACTGCATTCTCAGTAAATGGCACTCAAAAACAATTCTGTCGGTTATCCCAGGGGTACAAGAATAGCCCGGGGGTATTCTCAGCGAGAGTAACAGAATTACTACAACAATATGATGATGAAGCATTATCTTATGTCGATGACATTTACTTAACAGATGATGACTTGGAAACTCACTTGAAAAGAGTGAACACCATAATACTTGGTTTCGCTGCAGAGGGTTACAAATTCAACTTCAAAAAGTCCAGAATTGCCCATCTGACGGTCCTATTCTTAGGATATGAGTTATCAAGTGAAGGCAAAAGCCTGGCAGACAATTTCCTAGAGAAATGTGCCGTAATCCAAGCTCCTAAAACACTAAAAAACCTACAGTCAATTCTAGGCTTCCTAAATTTCGGAAGAACTTACATTGCTAATTACGCAGAAAGGGTCAAGCCCCTTTACGATCTAATTAAACCAGACTTTAAAAGATCCAGTTGGACTCAAACACACACAGAAATTTTGAGATCCTTACAAACAGACATGCTAATTAAAACAAAATTAGAAACCCGTGATAATACACGCAACCTTGTGATCCGAGTCATCCCAGGGAGATGCGGATTCACATACCTAACCTCTAATGAGGGAGATAAGGTACCAATTGCATTTAAATCGCACTTGTACACTAAGGCTGAAATGAAATTTAGCCCAACGGAAAAAGTTCTTACAGCAACACAGACAGCTATAGCAAAAGAACGAGCCCTGGCACAAGGTAAACGAATAATAATCGTGACACCAATACCAGCCTTAGAGGCAGTAACAAAGGCAAGCATTCCAAATGCGAAAGCACTCCATCCGAGATGGATACAATGGGCTAACTCTCTTGCTGCAACAGACGTGGTGTACGAATTTGATCCTTACTTAAAAACACAAGAATTTCTACAATATGAATTCGAATGTCCTCTGCCAACCGAAATTCTGCCTCTAGACCAATACGGCTGTATAATATATACAGACGGATCAGCACAACCCGCGGTAGGGGGTAAACAAGCTTACAGTGCTGCGTGCGCGATTGTTAAAGGTCGTTGGCACGAAGGGAAATTTAAACCAACCCTAACTAAGACCCAATCTCTAGGAGATTGCACAGCTCAGCGAGCTGAATTACTAGCATTCAAGATGGCGCTTGAAAATACCGATCGAGAATTCCCCACACTCACAGTGTGCGATTCGTATTATTGCGTTCAATCTTATAATGAATACTTGCAGATCTGGCTTCAAAATGGTTTCAAGGATGCGAAAGGAGGCACAATCAAGCATAAAATGCTATGGGAACAAGTAGCTCTTTTACAAAAAGAACTACCAAAGACTCACGTGATACATACACTGAGTCATCAACGTGATGGCGTTCACGTTGCAGGGAATTCATTGGCTGATGAGGCCGCGAAGGCAGCTGTGCAAACGGCTTCCGTAGCTGCCATCACCCGGTCAAAAACAAAAATAGACAGCGAAATATTACAAGCTGTCAGCGCTTCTGAAAAGGATTCGATAGAACCACTCCCTAAAGGCTTTCCATTAAAGTACTCATACATAACAGATGAAAACAATGTTCCTTTTGCTCAAATCCCTGGAGTGGGGGATAGGGCAATTCCAAACATGGAACACAGATTAGGACTAATAATAGCGGCACACGAAGGGCTTGCTTCTACCCATGCTGGCGTCTCAGCCACAGTATCATTATTAAAACAGAGATACTGGTGGCCGCAAATGAGAAGACAAACAAGGAACTATGTTCTAGCATGTGAAATATGTCAAAAAATGAAAGTATCAACTGTGAGACGTCCAGCACAGACGCCCCTTCTAATCTCGGATAAACCATTAGCCTGTGTTTATCTAGACCACTGCGGTCCCTTACAAAGGGACGGTAACTATAAATATATCTTGGTCGCAGTGGACTCATGCACGAGATTCATATGGATGTGGCCCCAGCGAACGGCTGACGCCAGAACTGTTATAAAAGATTTGCGGGTCTTTATCGGCACATACGCAATTGGCATTCTGCATTCGGACAATGGTCCTGCTTTTAGCTCTCGGGCTTATAAGGAGGCCATGGTCAGCATGGGCGTGCAATTGCGGTACTCTTGTCCATTTCACCCTGAGGGGAACGGAATTGTTGAAAGAAAAAACCGTGACATAAAGCAATCTATAACGGCAAAGGTATTAGGTTCGGGAGCTGGGTGGGTCAAACATCTAATAAGTGTCCAACGTAGTCTAAATAACTTGCCAAGAAATTCTCTGAAGGGATTCAGTCCGTACGAATTATTATTCGGAACTAGGATGTTGATCTCTGACCTTGATAGTCAGACTTCAGTGGTAACAGAAAAAACCTTTGATGTCAAAGACCGTTTGGCTATTTTGCAGGACTTAAACAAAACAAGAAAAGACCTGAGCAACATACAGTTGAAACAACAGCCAACAACCACTGAAGATTCACCACCTGTCCCAGCAAGACCTGTCTGGATTCCAAAAGTCGGGGATCTAGTCAGGGAAAAGATCGCGGTAAAGAAGGAATTTGGGCCTTCTTACAGAAAAGCAGTTCCTGTCTTGTCTGTCAACGGGACAAGATCAGTTGTACTACCGCCACTTGCTGGAAAAAAGGAGAACCGAGTTGTATCCATCGACCTGGTAAAACCACAACATGTGGCCGATAACAAACAGTAGGCCAAGTGGACTCCCAATAAGTAGCAGAACACCAAGGTTTGCTACCAGTACAGAGGTCCTAACAAAGAGGCTCATCACATTCGAAACGCCTACAGAAGAACAACAAGGACTATGCAACAATGCAATAGAACTTAGACCTCTGAAAACCCAAATAAAGACATTTAGTAGAGACACACCAATCTATACAGAAGTACCAAGTGAAAATGCAAGAAACAAAAATCCTGAACCAATTGGAACAATTGACAGAACTGCATCCGGTTACTTCATCAACTTCGATGATTCCTCTGAAGGCTTCAGCGAACAAAAGACACAGCCATCATCAAAATCCTTTAAAGACAAAGCAAAGGAGCTTTTGAAACAACTAAAAGAAACATATCTGATTTCTCCATGGATTGAATTTTGGGTGGGTTTTGGTGCATTTATCCTCATACTTTGGCTCATCATGGTATTTACCTTGGGACGCTTCATTGAGGGAAAATATGCTAAAATGGACACAGCAAGTCAGAACATCAACTTGGTCCTCAAACCACACACATCTTCACACGTCGAGAAACGAGAACTTTCTTCAGAACTTTCTTCAGCCAACTTCACAGCAATTCCAATACCTGGTGGGGTAGCCTGGGACAACACTGACTATGAAATTTATGGTCCGGTCGAGATCCTGAAATATCCACACCAAATCAAGATCTCTTTGAGTGACTTTGCAAAACCAAACTCATTTGCTGATGATTGGGACTTTGAAAGTATTAACAATATGATGTCTGACTTAGTAATGTCTGCTAAATTTACAAAACATGATTATTTGCAAGGTTCTACAAATTATGATAGTATGTATTGCTATAACCATTATGGTAACCATTTCTTGCATAAATCTGCACAACCTAGAAATGTTTTAAATTATAATCAATGGGAACATTGTGCTACACCTCCAAAAAGGAGCTCTAGAACCGTTTATGACAAATATTCATATTTTTCAGGTTTTAACATAACTAATGCTGAAACATTTTATTACAAATTGTCAAACAAGACAGGGATGAAAACCATGATAACCAACACAAAATTGATATATTCAGATTCTTTCTTTGAAAAAATGAATACTTTTGGATTTGATTATTGGGACAAACATGTTGATTTGAAAAGTGTTTGGGGTACAAAAGAATGGCAAGTACAGGGTTTAGAAGCTTTGTTTAGAGCCTGCATGATCCCAGAACAAATGATATTTTTAAATGACACCGTCCAACAAACCACCTATCTTGGCCTAGCAAAAATCAAAGATTTAAATAACCTGTCTATTCCAAAGCCAACAATGTTTAGCAATAACTCTGATACAGATGAAGAAATAGACATAAACCATATACTTAACCAAAACAGAACACATCCTGATTGGAAACAATGGTTGATCTGGCCCACAGATACAAATAACTGTCAAGATAGATTCCTGAATAAAACACAGGGTTTCAAAATGAACAGGCCAGACCCTAGATATCCTCAAAGACATCACCCAGGGATAATAACAACCTACAGTGTGGGCAAATTATGCCTTCAATGGCTACAAACTTCCACACTGCCTGAAATTAAGCAACACCTAACTTTACTTACTGATGGTGCTGACTTGCGTGATTTCATACTGGGACCACGCAAACAGCGTCATAAGCGTTTCATAGCAGCCTCTGTATATGCAGCATACAATGAGGCCTGGAAGGTTACTCAAATTGAGACAGCAGAAAGAATACGGGAAATTGACCGTATTAATTTGGAAAAATCACTTTCTGTAGTGGACAATGGGTTAATGACTCTGTCCTCCAGAATTTTTTCATTGGACAGCATTGTGTCTTCAGCAATCGATATATTATCGCAAGACTTACTGTTATTACAACATGGTCAGTCACAATTGCGTTCTATCGTACAGCTTGGCTGGACGTTACAAAATCTGCGTTCAGGCTATGTGCCTTGGCGTTTAATCAACACAACGTCACTATTCCAAATCTTTAACCTTACTGATAGACAAATCGGTATGGCGCAGAAGGGTGCTGATTATACAATCTTGAGCATTGAAAAACTAGAAAGATTACCAATGACAATGTCAGAACGACCTGTCAGTGAATGGATAATACACGGAATCATAAATATTCCAATCTCAACCTTCAGGTTTCAATACTGCCAAAAATATATACAGGCTGGCATGTACGAGAAATTGGGAAAAGGGTACCTTAAAACAACTTGGAACCTGCCCTATTCACATGCATGTGTCAGTAACAAAGGACAGAAAGTGTTTCTTAGTGGCAACAATTGTGCTATGTCACTGAGCGGCACGCTTCTGTGTAACGGTATTAGTTTGCACGGAGCCTGTGAAGGGAATTCATACAACCTTTCATGTCACCAGCAAGGCGCACCTGCAACTGAAATAGAACCATTCTTTCAAAGACTCTATAATGGGAGTTACATTCTTATTGTAGACCGCAGATGCTGTAGTCTTATGCCCGGGACTCCTTATCTCGTCACTACGACGGCGAAGGTCAAGTGCTGTGGACGTTCTTTGTTCCCCAGCTCCTTTCCAGACAGGGAGGCAAGGGCATGGCCCGGTCTGAAAATTACTTCTATTCGAATAGACACTTTAAGCAGAATGAAAACAGTGCTTCTACAGACGCCTACAAGGCTCACGTCATCTAAAGAAACGTATGATCTACAAGTCGCAAGGACGACTGCAGAGATACATACATTATTATCAACTAATTCCCCCGTACATTTCGCGGAAATCCTGAGCGAAATCTTAAATATTTCTGATACCACTGGGGTCTCAAAGGTATTTAAGACAGTATTTTCGATGGCATTAACACCATTCAAAGCCATACTGGGTATTTTTCCAGACTTCGTCCATTCGATTTTTGGCGGACTTCCCCTGATCCTAGGACTAATTGCAGGAATCCTATTCCTAGTCCTTATTTTTCGTTATGGCAACCCATGTCACAGAACAAAATCTCACGACAATGGAAGATACGATCCTAGCCATTGGATACCGGGACCGGATATCAAAAATCCTGGGACTCTCCCGGCTTAGAGACCTAAACATGACTTGGTTTCTATCATTTCGACCAATGTGGCAAAGGTGTGTTTTACCTGTACTAAGGTGTCTGCTATGCGGAGAAGAATGTGTGTTAGACACCTGTCTGACGCTACAATCGGATGCGCCAGTGGATGCAGATACACTGTTGGTTCCTACCAAGGTTCACGCACTGTGCTGCCCTCAAAGGCTGCCAATTCTGATGACGGCATTCCTGGAATCTTCACCACTGCGATTGAAGAGTAGTGAAGTTCAAGATGAAAGCAGCATCGAACAGGTACGACCTTCTGTCAGCAATGCAAATCAGAATGTCAATGGAGACGATCATGCGCACGAATGCATGGTTACCCCTATTTCCGACTTAGTGGAACTTTCCCATGAAGCTGTTGACAGTTTTTTCGAAAGCCTGAATGATATGATGTTCTCTCCGGAACAGAAATAGAGACTTTTGAGTAAACTTGCACGCGGCGTTCCCTGAATTCGGCCTTCAACTTTAATAATAAAGTCACATGAACAATTACAATCCAGTTCACGGACAGCAACTTTTTTCAGCAAGCCCTTAAAATATTTTTCTATATATTTTTCCCCGGGACACTGACCTTCTGCTTAAAGTAAGAAACTATTCCTAGAGAACTAAGATTTCTATTTTTTTAGATTCTTTATAGACTTTATATAGACTTTAGCTGCCCACTGGTATGTTCACAATATATTTTATGTGATGAAATGGTTTCGACTTTTTTTCTGTATAGCCATATTAAGAGCCATTTCATGTGTATTTCTCATATACCAACAAACAATAATGCATAACAATGCGTGTTTACTTTTGCATTTGATTCATAGCTTAAGTGCATACGATATATATGACTGCAATTTTTCAGTATATTTGAAAATTTCAAAATGCATTTATGTATTTTGGGGTGGTAATGTATACACTATACTCTATAGTATGTTGTACTATGTTATACTATGCATAGATTAGTAGATATGACCATAGTTAGCGTGGAGTGGGTGTCGTGTATTTCTATAGGTTCTGAATCGATCCCCCTATTCCTGACCCTATTCTGGTTAAACTACCTAGCTAGTTAACTAACAGTCAGCCCATGAGGCACGAAATTCCCCATGATGCAGATACCGTTATCTGACGCAGTCACACTACGGCACAGGAACGTGTTATCTGATTAGGTCATAACGCTTGAGATCTAATTAGACAAGCGATATTCCTCCAGCCCCTGATAAGGCATACGACGTTCTCATAACAAATCAAACCTATGACAACCTGGATAATCCGTGCGGCCATTGTTTTGATTTCACAGAGAACTTTAGTAAAGAATGTGCTAACGAGCAAGTCGTATGACATCTTTATTGACGTACCTATGTCCATCCTTACGTCAATCCCGGCACCTTTAAGGTATAAATATTGCCGATCTTGCCCTATGCAAAACACACGCGTGGTGACAAGACGGAGCAGCCACACTTGCCGAAGCCGAGAGCAGGAGCAGACCCCGCTGGCAGCAGCCCCGCCTTCCTGACGCGCTGAGAGACGCGCTGCTATCTCAAGCCGAGAGACCCAGCACCGGCGCTTCCGGGTAGCCCTCGCAGGCAGCCTGGAATATCGAGAGCAGAGAAAGAGATACCATTCCTCATTCATCCTAAATTCCAGGTACAGAACTGAATAACCCCTCCTAGAGAATTCTTTAGTTATTCACTTGGCAAAAACAAACTTAACTTAAACTGTAACTTTCTATTCCCGCCCACGCATTAGACTTAGGTCAGGTACACGGGGTAGGCGTATTTAGAAACACCAGTTGAGTACGTTTAGTCAAATGTATATGTGTATGTAAATATATTTTAATCATTTTAAACATCATATGGCTCAGAAACCATATCAATGTTTTTACAGTATTATTTTATACTATTGCTTCTAATGTATGCACTTTACTTAACTATAAGTATCGCAATAATATCGATCCATTTCTCTTGTACGAGAAAAGAGACTGATCAATAAATAACATCTTTTATTGAACACGCCCATCTCTTCCTTTTCTCTACATTCTGATGAGACTAAGAATGCACGTACTGACTGAGTAAAATAATTGCCTTGTGCTCACACGACTCTTGAGATTGATTCTTGATTAGGGGAGAGCAAAGTTGTCATGTTCTATGGTTGTCAGAAACTAAATCCCTTCTTGTCTAATCAGGGGAGTTAATCCTTCCTTGAACATTCGAGAAAGTTTCTAGCGAACTCTGAGCTTAGCTGGCAAACCCAAAAATTAAGTCTAGTATCGACAGTAGTAGACCTAGTTAACGTCTGGCCTAGGCCTTTACTGCTGTAGGTACTATTCCAATGCGCAGAGCCTATTGGGAAAATAGGAACTACACTACAATGGACCACATACTGGTGGATAATGGACTGGTAGATCACTGGCGCCTTTGCGACCCAACAGATGCAGAATATACTTTTACCTCCCCATCTCACAGCACACTTTCAAGCCTAGACAACTTCTTGGTCTCCCAGAGAACGATACAGATGATCCAAGAATCCCATATCTTAGAGGCAGAACTCTCAAACCATATTCAGTCCTCCTGTCACTGGAAATAGGACTGGCCAGGCCGGGCCGTAAGCCCTGGCGCATGAACATTCAGCGACAAAGGACCCCTAAGGGTAAATCCCAACTGCGTGCACACCTTTAGGACTACCTCTCCACCGATCAAGGGTCTGTGGACTCGGGCAGGATCCTCTGGTCTGCAGCAAAAGCTACCATTCGGGGCCAACTTATGCGGGATGCAGCACAAGCTAATAGGTAAATTGCTGCTAGACAGAAGGAGTTGGAACAGGACATTGCATCTTATACCCGCCTATACACAGCACAGCCAACGCTACAGCACCGCAAATTTTTGGAACAGGCCTTGTGGCATTAAATGTCCTTTTTACTTCTAAGGCAGAGTACACCCTACAAAGAATGAAAAGGAGACATACCAAGCAGGGAGAAAAAGCAGGGCGATTACTGGCGGCACAGCTACGCCAAGGAGAGGCGGCATGGCCATACCGGCTATACAAGCAGCCAGGTGAGTCACGCTCACTCGACCACAGGATATTGTGAATGACTTTGCCTTGTTCTACTAGACTCTCTACACCCTAAGGACACAGGCTGATGAGGACAAGTTGTCTGCCTTCCTTGCCGGTGCGGCTCTCCCTCGCCTTTCGGACAAAGGCAGAGAACTTCTGGAAGGGGAGATCAGCAAAGAGGAGATCTCATGTGCGATATCCAGCCTCCCCTATCAAAAGGTCCGGGTGAAGACGGTTTCACAGCTGAGCTTTACCGTGGGCGGGAGAGGGAGTAATTGACACCCTACAAGCCGCGTTTCAAGAGGCGGGAGGTAGGGCTTCTTTTGGTCCCCTATCTAATAAAGCAGTGATTGCTGTCTTACCTAAACTCGGGAAAGATCCCCCGCTTTGTGGTAGCTACTGCCCCATATCGCAATCAAAATTCTGGCTAGTATTCTGGACTCCTGCTTACGTAAAGTCCTACCCTCCTTAGTTCATCAAATTTCGCAAGTGGGATTTGTACCCAGGCATTCTTCTAGGAACCACCTGCGCACTCTAGCTCATACATTGTGGCAGCCAAACACCTCCAAGATGATGCTTGGGCATTGTCACTCGACGCGGAGAAAGCGTTTCATCGCATAGAGTGGAAATACCTTTTTAAAGTATTGGAGTGGTTCGGTCTGGGGAATCAGTTCATAGCCAAAGTGCGACTGCTATACAATAATGCCACTGCATGAGTAAATTGGGGGGGCTTTGTGTCGGAGCTGTTCCAGATCCGCAAAGGAATGCACCAGGGATGCCCCTTATCCCCACTCCTCTTTCTCCTAGCTATGGAACCCCTAGTAGCCACAATACGTCAAACTACCAACGTTACGGGCTTACACCTCCCGAAGGGAGAATCTAAACTCTACCTATATGTGGATGACATTCTGCTTACGCTCACAGACCTATCCCACTCTCTGCCATCCCTGCTTCAAATTATGATGACTTCTTCTCCTTTTCCAGCTACAAAATAAACTGGTACAAAAGTGAAGCACTACCAATCTCAGATGGTACCACAAAAGCGGCCATACTGGTTCCCCCTTCCATTGGCAACCCTTGGGCCTCAAATACCAGGGCATACTGGTAAACAAGGGGATGGAAGGGATGGTTGCAGATAACTTAAGTCCCCTACTCACTCAGATTCAATGCGAGTTTGAAAAATGGAAGGCGCTGGGGCTCTCGATGTGGGGTAAAGTACAAGCTTTGAAAACGGTCTCTCTCCCACACTTCATATATACTCTTGCAAAAGAAACAATTGATGGACAGAATCTTGAACAATGCAAACATTTACCCCCAGTCACAAAGATCTGGGTTAAATTAAACATTCTTTTGCTCACCACACCACACCTGTTTGGAGCAGGCCATATGCAAATCAGTCTTGACCCTGTTCCTTGTGGGAACAGTGCAGCCCGAACTGCCAAGCCAGGTCCTCCCTGGACTGAAAACAAGCATCCTGGGAACGGTTCCAAGGCATCACCCCTAATCAGCCAGGCTAGCTTGAATCCAGTGGTGTAGTGAGCACAGGACCCATGTCTGGGTATACCCTTGCCACTTTGCCACTATATGCAAGCTAGCCTGGCTGAAACCGGTTCCAGGGTGCTTGTTTCCAGTCCAGGGAAGACATGGCTTGGCTGTTTGAGCTGGACTGTTCCCATAAGCCACAGGGTCAAGACTCATTTGCATATAGCTATGTCTGAACTGGGGTGGCAGAGTGAGCTAAAGAATGATGATGGATTCAACCAAAATCTGTGACTGGGGGTGAGTGTCTGAAAAATATCAGCACCCCGTCCATCATCTCCTTGTGTTTGCTTCATTTTTAATTTTTTTTAATCTGTTTTTATAGATTTTACATGTTTAACAATCTTTTCCAACACACGCAGGTGGTTTGTCAATTTTCTTTTCCATTCAGTTAAATTGGTGGCTACATGCTATTACAACAAAGATTAACAGAATGTATTTTGTGAGCTTCACCTTTTACCATTCTGCATACAACAACAGTCAGACAAAGAAAACCTGTGGAGGCGGGTGGTAACTAAACCGGGACAAATTAATGCATAACGGGTGTGAAACTAAGGACTGGCCTTTATACTTCCTAAAGCCACCCTCCCCCCATCTCTGTGAGTGACTCTGCAATGGCAGCACTTATAAGCGCAGTGCAGAATATGCTCTACTTGTGTATTATCCTGGATGTCATCTGTGGATGTCTCCGCTGGTCGGATCTCGGTTTTGTCTGGGACGTGCGGATAGGCTACCGCATCTTTTGGGGGGGATAAAGCCGCCAGCATTGTATCCCCGTGTGTGGCGAGGTGTATCTTACGCAGGCCTAGTGGGTCTTCGTGCCTTAAAGCAACACTCTCTGCTTTGGCCCAAGTGCGCATTGAATATCTCCACATGTCTATAGATGGGGGATCAAGGTGTTTCGAATATTTAGTGATCCAGTGTTTTGCAACTGCCATTCCCAGATCTAAGAATCTAGATGTGGCTTTATTGTTACGACTTCTGCGGTGTGAGTGCAGCAAGTAGATGTGACACTCAAATGGCATCTTGTGGGTAGTGCATTGGGCCAGCATTTCCGCCACAGCTGACCAGTAGTGAGCTAGTCACGGGCATCCCCACAGCATATGTAATATGTCTACATCTACCTGTTTACATCTTGGGCATGCCGAGTCAGTGCGCTGAAAATACTGGTTAATCTTTGTGGGCGTAAGATATGCTCTGTGTAGTATATGAAATTAAATTTGGCGTAGGCACAAGTTCCGAGGGATCTTTGTCGGGGCTTCTAATATGGAGACCCATTCTGGCTCTGTGAGTGGGTGATCCAAGTCTGTGTTCCAGTGCTGGCAGAGGGACGTTAGGGCGACAACTGTGTGGTGTCGGAGTGATGCGGCAAACCACTTAGTGAGGTGTCCCCTCCAGGCCCATGGCATGCAGGTATTGTATTGTAAGGTGCATAGCGGGTTGGGCTGTTAGATTTCCCCACTTTGTTGTGATCTCCTACAGTTTGTATCCATGCCCCATGCCAATCTTGCAGTTCTGCTAATGTTGTAGCGTTGATGCCTCTGGGCGTACCTTTCAGTGGTAGTGCAGGTGCATATGGGACAGTTTTCCGAGTGATGTACAGCATCCTGCGGTAGCGTCTGTGCAGCACCGTCACCAGTAGTGAATTGACTTTGACTTTTGAGCATGGGCAGAATAGCCTTGTTAGTTCTGCAGCCGCCAACGGTGGCTGTATGGATGCTGTGTTGCCAGTGTGACGCCACGCCAGCCACCTAGAGATCCATTGGAGCTGTGTTGCTAAATAGTACTGCTCCAGGTGTGGGACTACTAGGCCCCCCTGATCTGTAGGTAAGTAAAGCTTACAAATAGCTACCCGATGTCTGGAGTTGCTCCATATGATGCCCTTGATTAGGCTTTCCAAGGGACGAAAGAACGAAGGCACTATATACTATGGGAGATGTGTGAAGTAATAGAGCAGCCAGGGTAATATCACCATCTTTATTAAGGCTACAATCCCCGTCACTGACAACGGGAGCGTGCTCCAAAACGCTGACTGTGTTCTGATCGCAGTCAAGGCCCTGCCGGGGTTACCGTCCTGCAAATCCACTGGATTCCGATATATCTGCAATCCGAGGTAATGGAATGTGTCAGGGAACCAGCGGACCTCTGTCCCACCAAGCACATAGCCGGGGTTTTCGCTCTGCTCGCTAAAGGGGTAAAGTCCGGATTTAGATGCATTGACTCGCAACCCGGATATGGCTGCAACATTTTCTAATATAGTTGCCAGGTCCTGTGGGATGTGACCGATGTACCTGACATATACCATGACGTCGTCGCCATACAGTGATATTACATACGTGTTGTCTCCTAGAGATATGCTGTTGTTCACGCCAGTTCATATTGCTTCCCCTAGTGGTTCAATTGCCAGTTAAAAGAGCAACGGGGAGAGGGGGCATCCCTGCCTCATCCCTCTCCTGACACGCACTGATTCTAATATGTAGGGGTCCGTTTTCACTCTCACCGTAGGAGCAGCTTGACCATTCCCAGGAAGGAGTTCTCCAAGTTTGTACTTTTCTAACACTGCAAAGAGAAACTCCCATTCTAGGAAGTCGAATGCCTTTTCGAGGTCTAATACCAAGTAGCCCGCTCTGGGCCATTGGGCAGTCAAATAGGTGGCAACTCTGAAGAATTTCCTGAGATTCAGAGATGTATTTCGTGAAGGCACAACCCCATTCTGGTCCGGGTGTACCAAGGTGGGAACTACCTGTGCCAGCTGGCCCGGACAGCTTCGTGAGCACTTTATAGTCAACATTAAGAAGTGCAAGCGGTCTGTATGAACCCAGATCCATGGGGTCTTTGTCAGGTTTAGATAGTGACACCAGGTTGGCCTCATTCAATGAAGAAGGGAGTCGTCCCGCCTCACTGGCTGACTTATATAACTCATCCAGGAAAGGGGTGAGCATAACGGCATAGACCTTGTAAAATTCCGCTGGGAATTCATTTGGCCCAGGCATTTTCTCGCTCCCCAGCGCCATGATGTTATGTTATGTTATGTTAATGATTCTTATATCGCGCATGACTCACCCAGGGGCATCTCAGCACTTTACCTGAGGGGAAAACTGCAATTGGAAGAGTTTCAGAACAACCAGGTTTTTAATTGTTTCCTGAAGGACAAGTAGGTAGTAGATTTCCTCAACGTCACTGGAAGAGAATTCCAGTATTTGGGTGCTACAAACGAGAATGCGCTGCCGCCTGTGCGGGTGAGCCGGATCTGAGAGATGTTCAGGAGGGCTAGGGAGTTAGACCTCAGGTCACAGTTGCTCGAGTGCCTAGAAAGTTTATTTCTAAGATAGGCTGGGCCCTCACCTCTAAGGGCTATGAAGGACAGACAGCAGATCTTAAACACAGAGCGTTTTTGAATTGGCAGCCAGTGGAGCTGTTTTTTTTTTTTTGGTAAATATTTTTATTGTGGCAGTTGCATGCAAATACACGTAATACAGTCACATCCGTGATCATGCGAGCAGAAACGAAGAACATAGGTTAGGTGAAGCTAAAATACACAGCCTTTCAGTCCACAACCCTGAGGGCGGACGGCGTCACAATTTAATAACTCAATGTAGGGTAGATGTCGGTGTCCACGATGGACACAAATAAAGCAATCACACCACTAATTTTGATTGAACAGAAACAATACAAAACGAAAAAGAAAAAATCAGCAGAGCTCGTCAGGAAAGCAGTAGACCAGCTTAATGGTCCAGCAATAACCGGTCGTGGCGCTTCGTACCCGGCCCATCGATACATAACACCCTGAGAGAAAGAACCCCTGCATAGGAGACAGATAGCGGATGGCCCCGGTAGGGACAAGTCGCAAACCACTCAGCCCATACAGAGAGCCTCAGGGACCTCCTCTGGACATAGCCAGCTCCGCCCTTGGTAAGTGTTCCAGTGTCCCCATTTCCTGTCCCACACCTTGGGGCAGCCCCTCATTTTATACACGGTCTTCTCTGCTATCATGCATTGGTCCACTGCGGCGGCCCAGCCCACCACCAGCGGTCTTTCTGGGGAGCCCCAACTCATTGCTATGGACCGTTTAACCAGTAGAAACCCCAGTCAGGCCCATTGTAACTCCGGAGCAGTGAGGTCGTTAGGGCCCCAGATGTTAAGGATACATTCCTTAGGCGACTCGGGTAGGGGCTTGCCCAGGGATCGGCTCATTTTAGACCGGGCGGCCATCCAGAGTCGCATAGGACGTGTCCCATAGGACGTGGTAAAAGGTTCCAGGGAGTCCGCAGTTACGGAGGCATAGGGCGTCTGGTCTCCGACCTATCCTAGCCAATGTGAGGGCCGATATATACGCTCTGTGTAGCACTTTTAGTTGTATCAGCCGGAACCTGTGACATATGGCTGATTCTCTCTGAGACATCAGTGCCGATCTCCAGTCCTCGTCATCTAGGGGACCTAGGTCCACCTCCCACTTAGCCCTCAACGGCAAGACGGAATCAGGGAGATTATTGCAGAGTTTACGGTCAGTTAGGGAGATGACCTTTTCAGGAAGTTATCTGACAGGAGCCTATCCTCCAGAGGGGAGATGGCGGGTATAGAAGCGAAGTCCGGAAATGCGTCACTCAGAGCATGTGTAATTTGCAGGTGCCTAAAGAACTCAGTGGGTGCCAGGGCGTATTTAGCTTGTAGTTCGGTAAATGTCAGCAGTCTATTTTTATGAACCAGGTCTCCGACCTCCGAGATCCCGATCGCATCCCATCTGTCGAAGCCCTGGGAAAAGCAGAGGGAACCCAGTAGTTGAGCGGACCACAGAGGCGAGGCCTTGGTTAGTTTGTCAGCCCATCCTAGCTTTTTGTTGGCTGTGTACCAAACTCGCACTGTGTGAGCCATGGGCCCAATGTATCTTGTTTTAGTGGGTTTACTATACAGGGCCCCCAGGTAGCCCTCACGTCCTGTTTGTTCTCTGTCCAAAAGGAAGGCCGGATTAAGCGGAGAACCGTGTATCCAATGGTTGATCACCACAAGCTGGGAGGCCCAGTAGTAGAGACGGAGATTGGGGAGGGCTATTCCCCCATCATACCAGCCCTGAAACAACTTGCAGAGAGCAATCCTAGTGGCACCACCATCCCAGAGCAGTCCCCGGAGCTCGCTCTCCACCGTCGTGAAGTACGAGTCCGGAACGGGAAAAGGGCAATTCTGAAGGACGTATAGAAAGCGGGGAAGCGCTAGCATTTTGAATAATGCCGCCCTACCCAGGAGAGAGAGCGGGAGCGATCGCCAATGAGCAACGTCGCTACGCAGTCTGCGAAGTGGGCCTAGCAGGTTGCGGTCGTAAAATTGCGTAGAGTCTGGAGTGATGAAAATACCTAGGTAGGTAAAACCGTCCGAGGCCAGCGTAATGGAAAAGCCCCAAGGCAAGTGAGGTGGAGGGCCATGTAGCATGTACAGCACCAATTTGGACCAGTTTATAGCATAGCCGGAGTATTTACCGAAGTTAGTAAGGACGTGGAACAGGCTATTGATGGAGGACTGCGGGGACGATACGTAAATCAGGATGTCGTCAGCATAAAGGGAGATTTTATCCACAGTCTTGTCACTCCAGTGCAGGCCTCGAATTGAGGCATCGGTGCAAACCCAATGAGCCAACGGCTCTAAGGTAAGGGCGAACAACAGGGGAGAGAGAGGGCAGCCCTGCCTGGTGCCCCGGTGGAGAGGAAATTTTCTAGACGTAAAGTTATTAACTCGGACCTGACCAAAGAGGTCCGTGTAGAGGAGGCATGCCCAGGCAATAAAGGTGGGTCCAAAGCCAAAGCGGCGGAGGACCTCGAACAGGTAGGACCATTCAATTAAGTCGAATGCCATAGCTGCGTCTAGGGATAATATACCAGCGTCTTGGGAGAGGGAGGGCTGTCGGCTCAGCCCGTTCTGAACCCTACGGAGATTCAGCGCCGTATCCCGGCCCGGCAGGAAACCGGACTGGTCATCGTGTATCAGTGAAGGGAGTACCAAGAGAAGACGAGACGCTAGCAGTCTAGCCAGAACCTTGGCTCCCGTGCTGATCAGGGAGATCGGCCGATAGGAGCTACAGTCAGTGGGAGGTTTGGTAGGTTTTAGAATGACAGCAATGGAAGCCACCCTTTGGTCGAGGGGAAGCAATCCCCGTTCCAGGCTGTCCACAAACATATTCAGGAGATGGGGGACGATGTCAGGGGCCATCCCCTTCAAAAACTCGATCGGTACTCCATCCGGGCCCATGGCCTTTCTGGAGTTTACAGCGAAGAGCGCCGAAGTGAGCTCCTCAGCGGATAGGTCCGCATCCAAGGCGAGGTGATCCGAGTCTGAAATGACAGGGAGACGCATCTCCTCCAGCAGTTGTCTGGATTCATCAGAGGAGTAGACGTTGCTGGCGGTGTATACCCTTTCGAAGTGAGCGGCAAACACCTCGGCAACGTCTTGGGGGTCAACTACCACCGACCCATCCGGGCCGGCTATGGATGGTACCCATCTCGCCGCCTGGTCTCGTTGCTCCAGCCGTGCGAGCATTTTGCATGCACAGTCTCCGTATTCGTAGACCCGGTGGTGTGTGTGAAGCAGTCGTGCTTGTGCCCATTCTTGGGCCAGTGCTCTATAAATCAACTGGTGGGTACGGAGACGCGGAGCGGTGGAGTCCGTGGGCGCGGTGCTGTGGGATACCTCAAGGTTAATGAGGTCCGTTTCGGCCTGTGAGACGAGCTCGGCCTGTTTGTGCAGATGACACGTTTTTAGGGCTAGTGCTTCACCCTTCACCCCCGCTATGTAGGCCTCCCAAAGTGTAACCGCCGATTCCACTGAGCTGATATGTTAAGTCCACCATAAGTGGTGAGTGGTCGGATATACCCCGTGGGAGGTGTCGTGGGCGGATAAAGCGGCCGGTGTCGGCGTTGGGGCAGAAGAAATAATCAATTCTCGACATGCTGTTGTGTGCATTAGAATAGTGAGTGAAGGATGGCGTGTCTGGAAAGTGAAAGTGCCAAATGTCCGCTAGTCCCAGGGCCTGGGTAAAGTCAGCTACTTCAGAGGTCTGACGATGTGAGCTTTTCTTGGGTCTGCGATCCAGGTCGTCGCACATGGTGGTGTTAAAGTCCCCTCCCATTATTAGGGTTCCCGGGGGTAAGCCCACCAGTTGAGTACCCAGGTCTTTAAGAAAGTCGCGCACTAGGGTCGGTGGAAGGTATACTGAAACGATATTTAGCGGGCGCCCCTCCCAGGTGGCCTCCACCACTGCAAAGCAACCTATAGGGTCTGCCCAACATCATGAATGGGTGAGTGCAAGAGATTTCCTAACTAATATCCCGGTGCCCCGGGACCCAGTAGTAAACCCTGCGTGAATCAAAAGCTTGTACCCCCCCCTCTGCATTGCCTGGCAAGTGTTGCCAATCAGGTGGGTCTCCTGCAACAGGACTATGTCGGGGGAGTGGCGTCTAAGGAACTGGAGGACCACACTTTGTTTTATTTTGTGACCCAGTCCATTAACATTCCAGGTGAGGACTGTAAGGGAGCTAGAGAGTTGGTGAATCATGGCTGTAAGGGTGAAGAATCAAGATAGTAGGTCGCCTAAATAGGAGCCTCACGGGACAGCCAAAAGTCGGGGTCATACCAAGCTGGAAGATAGTTAAAACATGTGGACCCCAGGGGCCAGATGGCTGCCCAGGAGTGAGGCCCTGCAATACAGGACCTCGGGTGAGCGAGAGAGCGTGACAAAGGACCAGTCTGCTGGAGGCTAAGGGAGAAGTTAACAATGGTAGGTGACTAGTGATCTGCCGCTAAGTAGGGCCACACGACCCCTTGCCGGACGCCATCTCTACCGGGCAATGGGACCCGAGTCCAGGTGGACACAACAGAGTCAACGATGGAGGTGAGGGTCAGCACTCTACCACGGCGACGGGGCGGGGCAGGAGCCCACTATATCACATCCCTGGGGCCGATCACCACCGCACCGGCCGTGACCTCCAATCGTGGGCACAGAGTCTCAGGTCACCCCTTTGGCAATGGATCTGAGTACTGTGTTTGAGTTGACACCGGAAAGACCAGGCCCACTCCGCGGCGTGGCAGTTGGGCTCCACTGGGGGCCCTGTGTCGGCAAGCTGAAGGCGGATCTCGCAGAGGAGGGGCTCCTCTCCAAGCATTGAAGGTCAGCACCGGGCACCGGAGGGCAACTCGGAGGTCCGCTGCCAATTCAGGACCGGGCCAGGCGGAGGAGCAGGTGCAGCGTGCAGGCAGGTGGGGTCAGCACGCCCCTGGGGTCGCGAGTCCCACCCACAGCGTCCGATGGACTCAGCAATAGCAGGGTCGATTCAGGTGGGCAGGTCTGGTGCGGGGCCAGCAAGAACCGGGGGACACAGGGCTCCTGGGGTCCGATCCCGGGGCTCCAGGCAAGCGTCGTCTGCGGAGTGTCGGCTGAGTGGCCGTTCCCTCCCCAAGCCTCCGTCCGTGCACCTCGATGAACGGATTACCTCAGGGTCGGGACGTCGTCAGGCAGACGGTATCCACAGCTCCCCCCCGGAGAGCCAGGCCAGTGGTCAGGGGCTGTTTGCAATCTGCCCCAGCAGCAGGAGAGCCGAGCATGTGAAGGCCCGTTTGCGGCAGGCCTCAAAGCCGGGGAGTCCCGTAGCTCACTCCCCGACCGGAAGGGACCCACGCCGCAGCTCTCTCCTCAGGCGGGAGGCCGCTCCAGAGGTCGCTCGAGGGGTCCGTCTCATCGCTGCAGGCTGCCGGCAGGTCTAGTGGGGGATACCAGAGTAAGGCAGAAAACCCCTGCTGTCCGGGTCCAGCCGCCCCCGGCAGGCACAGTCTAGGGGGTCCGATGGAGCTCCGGGATGGCCGCCATCTTGTGGGACCAGGGGGACCACCTCTCCCACGGCACAGCGGTCGACAATAAGCCCCGATTGGGCCAGCACTTCGCCACAACGGGCGTAATCGGTTGTTTGTGAGATTCCCTCAGGCAGAGAAGGGAATCCCGATCTGTGGACGGATCGGTGCAACAGATCGTCGGAAACGGACGGGAGTCGCTCTAGCTAGCGACCATTCCCGCCGGCTGTCGGCCACGCCCCCGCCAGTGGAGCTGTTTAAGCAAAGGAAGAGATGGTGCACCAGGAGGGCAATTCAAAACCATTCTGGCCGCTGTGTTCTGTATTACTTGTAGCTTAGATAAGGTAGTAGTTCCAACCTCTGCCAGTAAGGCGTTGCCATAGTCCAGTCTACTTCCTATCATTGCCTGCACTACGGTTCTACGGTGCTCCAAGGGTAGGTAGGGGATTATTCTACGCAGTAGACGTAGATTATAATAACATGAACTTGTGATGTTATTTACATTGTCTTTCATATCTAGCTTGGCATCAGCAGTGGGTTTCTTCAAGATAGGCCGCATGGAGGCCTCTTTGCAAGCCCTCGGAATAAGGCCTGTATCCATTGATGCATTGAAAATTCATTGGATAATTGGGGCACATACGGGGGACATGAGAGCCATTATACTAGGAGGGCATATATCCAGTGGCGATCAACATTTAGCTACTGATAGCAATTTGCTTGTCTCTGCGAGCGAGATATGATTGAAATGGTTAAGCACGGCCCTGTTTGGTATATGGAGGTTGTCTGTTTTTTTGTTTGCCTGGGTCTTATTGATAACCTGAACCGGGAAGTTTGAGTAGATTTTTTCGATTTTTTCATGAAAGAAATATGCAATGGAATCACATAGATCCTGTGATTCTGATGGTAATTGTTTGCATACTGAAGGTGAGGAGAAGTCTCTGACAATATTAAACAGGACTTTGGTCGAGTTTTTTTACTTTTCTATTTGGGTTTGGATATAGAAGCATCGAGCGTTTTTTATTTTATGGTGATAATTTGCTAGTGCTACCTTGTATGTTTTCCTATCTCCCGGTAGTTTCCCCTTCCTCCACTTCCTCTCCAGTGCTTTACATGTCATTTTTAGAGACTTACGTTCGTCTGTGTACCATGGGGCTGAGGGTCCCTTTGGTGGCATAGTTACCTTATTTTGTGGAATCACTGTATCCAGTGTTTTCATTAGGGCTAAATTAAAACTGGCTAGCATGGCTGAGGGGTCTTGATCCATTTGTTCAGTTTTATTGGACTGGTCGATGAAAGGTTTGGCAAAATTATCCATCGTCAGATTATGCCATGGTCTTTTATATTTTCCCTTTTGGTATGAGGGGTTGACCTTATTTTTAGGCCCTGTTTGAAGTTGGAGGGAAAATTGGACCAGGTAATGGTCTGACCAGACAAGCGGCACTGGCTGCTGTACTTCCATCTGCTCTGAGTTCGTAAAAATAAGGTCTAAGGTGTGGCCCGCCGAATGAGTGGGACCTAACACCATCTGGCTAAGCCCAATTTCGCTCAGCTTTGAAAAGAGCGTCTTCACTTCTAAATTATCTTCGATTTCACCGTGAAAATTGAAATCCCCCAGTAGAATAAAGTTCTTGGAAGTCACGTCCTGCATAGCAATGAGTTCTATCAAGGCCGTGGAAAAATTGGATTTCGATTTGGGGCCAGGTGGCCGATAGAGCAGGGCCCAGTCCCAAGAAGTTGTCGGGGTCACTTGTACTTTAAAGATACCTAGTGCCATCATATCATTATTTATAGCCGATGTTCATTGAACTTTGAGCTCCTTTTTGAAGGCCATACCTATGCCCCCTCCGGTTTTTCCCTTTCTATTGAGATTAATAAATTTGTAGTCAGTGGGTATCGCTATGTTAGTGGCTGGTATATTAGTTGGGTTAAGCCATGTCTCTGTCAGAAAGCATAGGTCCGGTGAGAGGGAAGAGATCATGTCCCAAATCTCTATCGAATGCTTCACAAGAGATCGAACATTGCACAGAATAAGGGTAAGGTTCAGTTGACGATCTAGGGGGTCCACCCGCGATGAGATCCTAATAGGCAGTTCCCCTTGCATGCTTTGATATTGGCATGTGCCGCACGACAGAGGACCTTCCAACACAATAGGGAAGGTGCAGCAGCATTTCCCCCCCTTACTGAGTTTATTGGGCATGTTTTGCATTATTGTTCGGAGTGTATCTCCTGAGTACGAGTGGAACCCAGGTATGTGAATACTCTGTGTGGGGGTGGGCGGTTGGGCGGCATCTCCCGCCTCCCGTCGCAGTCCGGCACGGATGGGCGCAGACGGGCTTTCCTTTTGCGCGTCTTTGGCGCGCCATCGGCGCGTCCGCTTCGCGTCCGGATAGGCGTCATCTTTATATAGGGGCGTTTGGTCAGGTGAGGTCCCGAGCAGCTAGTGCGCCGACCCTGCACCCTCCCAAGATGGCATCTCCCTCTTGCCTGGTCCTTCCCAGTCTCCCTCCAGCCCCAAACTCGGCTGAAACGGAGGTACGGGAGGATCGGGGATATCAGGGCTAAAATTACAGTGCAGGTTGGTTAGTTATGAATTTGTGTCAAGACGGGCACAAAATAGAATTTTAAAAAGGGGAATCAAGCAATCTGATTACCAAAAGAAAGTTTAAGTATTTCTAAAAATCGCGCTGTAGTGACGGAGTCCCGGCTTCCGCCTCAGGAGTCCCCTCAAGGTGCTGGCGTGAATGAAAGACAGGCTATTTATAATATTGGCCAGGTGAGGTCCCGAGCAGCTAGTGCGTTGACCCTGCACCCTCCCAAGATGGCGTCTTCCTCTTGCCCGGTCCTTCCCAGTCTCCCTCCAGCCCCAAACTCGGCTGAAACGGAGGTACGGGAGGATCGGGGATATCAGGGCTAAAATTACAGTGCAGGTAGGCTAGTTATGAATTCGTGGCAAGACGGGCACAAAATACAATTTTAAAAAGGAGAATCAAGCAATCTGAATACCAAAAGAAAGTTTAAGTATTTTAAAAATCGCGCTGTAGTGACGGGGTCCCGGCTTCCGCCTCAGGAGTCCCCTCAAGGTGATTGCACTGCGTATCTCCTTCAATGTGATATCTTCATTCAGCTGTTCCCGTTGTTCGCGTGTGTCCTCCGGCAGGTGCAACGATTCTAGGAACATGGCAAGTTGCTGTGGCACATGTAGTCCTTGAGACTGGTATAGCATGCCAAAGTGCTTCGTCATTACCTCGAGTATCTCACGTTGTGTATGTACTATTAATCCCGCTTCAGTTCACAGAGCTACCATAGGTTGATATGGCTGCTCTTGACATATCAGCCAAGCCAGCATTCTGCCTGCCCGATCTGCAGTAGCATGTGTGCGTGCGGCATGCACTGCATAGTTGTGACAGCGAAGTTGTTCCATCAAGTCAGCATGTTTTGCCCTGGCTTTCACCAACCCTCTATGGTTTCCTGCCCCCTCTACTTGCTGGGTTTCTAGGTCTTGCAGCTTCTTTTTGATTGTACTGAGCGAGGAATGTAGCTGCTTATGAATGTTCCAGGTGGCCCCCAAGCAATGCCCATGTAGGGTGACTTTAAATGCATCCCACTCAAGGAGACGGTCATCAGTGGATTGATCATTGATCTCAAAGTGTTCTAGTATTGTGGCACCTAGGGAAGTGCAGAATGCAGGGTCTTCTAAGGCTTCTGGCTGGAGGTGCCATGTGGGAATCGGGGGACGTCTCGCGTCCCATTCCAGTCGTATGATTTGAGGGTTGTGGTCCAAATGAGTGCGGTCTAAGTACTCTGTATGTTTAAAGAGAGGGAGAAGGGCAGACAACCCCACAAAGCGATCCAGTCTGACAGGTAAGTCGTGTACTACAGAATGGAATGAGTAAACGCGCAGCGTGGGGTTGAGTGCGCGTCATATATCCGTTAGCGCCCAGTTTGCTAGCCAATCTGCTAAAGCTTGTGCATTAGATAGTGCTGTTGTGCGTGTCAGAGGTGGGTATGATCTGTCCAATTCTGTACTCAAGACAGCATTAAAGTCCCCTCCCAGTAGCCACGGAAGCCCGTTCTATCTAGTGAGCACACCCGTAAGCTTTCTGAGGAACGTCGGCTGGCCAGTGTTTGGTGCATATATGGCACATAGCAGCATGCCTTGCCCATTAAGCCGTCCCCTCACGAAAACGTATCTCCCCTCTGGGTCTATGACCACCCTTCTGCGGTGTGTGGTACCCCCGCTTTTATCCATATCAGTACCCCTGTGCCTGTAAAGAGTAGTTGGTGCTATATACATGACTTCGCCAGTGCCTGCGTAAGTGGTCTGCCTCACCTTGGGTAAGGTGCATTTACTGAAGGAAACTAATGTGTGCTTGTCTACGCTGTAGCTAGGCATATACTGAGTAACTGCGCACAGGAGTGTGTATGCCCCTAACATTCCAGGTTACGATATTCGTCCGTGCCATTTGCGTGTCATGCGATGCCCCCTGCATGGGGCGATGTTTGATTGAGTAGGGTGGGGGCAGCTTGCCGGTTCCATTAGGGCAGGGGGTGTAACTAAAAGGGGGGGACTGAAAATGCAGCTAGACTGCGTACAACTATATGACGGCGACTACCGGGTCGGTACTCATCCAAACCATGAGGCTCAATAGGAGCCTGTAACGTGTCCATGTTGCTAATGCATTGGGGGCGAGGTGCATTGCAGCATTCTTGAGTGCACCGCAGTTGCCAGCAATCGTTGAGCTTGCCTGCTCGCCCTGCTAGATGTTTTCCCTGCATCATGCTTTGCCTAACGTGCCCTGTTGGGGGTCGCTAAAGGGCCCTTGTCGCTTGGTGCGCATAGCGCACTTGTCTGAAGAGATATGTATTGAGCTTGTCTGGGTGTGAGCACAGCGCTACAGCCTTATGGGTATGAGTAATTGTGTACGATTCGCTTGCTGCAGCGATACAAAGGATACATCCCTGTAATAAATTATGCAGTCATTAAGCAATATCGTCCAATGTCTGTGGCATGACAATTGGCAGCTGGATGGAGACACAGTCCTCTGCTCTTGTTGGTGACGATCCGTCAGGACTTTGCGAACAGAGTGAGCGCGATTCCAGCTCAGAAGTCATAGAGTTAGCATGAATGGCCACAGCTGCACTGAGGGCCCCCTGGTGCTCAAGTTTCCTATGTTCCAGGTCGGGTATTGCTGCTTGGGAATGCATCTGCTTGGGGCCCTTTCCCAGGGCAGGACGACGACTTCTTCTGTCCCAATGGAGCTCTCGCGTATCTGCAGGGGGCCTACCTCCTGTTAGTAGCCCGTCTCTTCCAACCAGTCCTAGGCCTCCATCGGTGTCTTAAAGAATCTTGTCTTGCCTTTCACAACTGTAAGCAGCCTCGCAGGGAACATAAGAGAATATTGTATTTCCAAGGATTTTAGCTGATGCTTTACTTCGGTGAAAGAGCTACGTCTCCTTTGTACCTATACTGTGTAGTCAGGGAACAGCATAACCACATGGTTCTGTGCCTTAATTGCGGGGAGCTTGCGGGTTTCTCTAAGTGTGGTGTCTCTGTCCCTATAATTGAGGGGATTGCGGGTAAGGAAATTTCGAACGTCACCACCACCCTGATGTACCCGATATTAAGTTTCCCAGATAAGCACCTTTGGCTCTGGTTTTTCAGGTTTTTCTCAGATTCGTTTTATGAATACACTACCCTAAGCCTAAACACACGAACGAGTGATATTGCATGGAGTGTATAAATCGATACATATCGAATAGATATTTTCGTTTCAGTGTTGTATAACGGCACACACCCCCTCCCTTTAAAGATTCCCTCTCTCTCTCTCTTTCTCGAAGTCACTATTACATGTTTGTGCACGTCACTACTATGTGCATGTATACACCTTGAACCATATTGATTTATTACAGTATGCTTCCACATATATAGTTCCCACTGAATGTACCTAGGACTGATTGTACCCTTTCTCTCCTAACGTTTAGGGCGGGAACACTTGCAGGATCTCCTCCTGCCCTGACATACAGGTTGTATAAGAAATTTCTTTCAACTAGGTTGAAATTTCTCGCGTGCTGATGAGCATATATAGGTCCTGACGAATTGCCTTCATGGCAAGAAACATGTTGACCGCACCTTAGGTGAGGGTTGAACGAGGGCAAATTACTTAAATCTGTGTGCCTCGCTACCCCTCCCTTTACCTTTTAACTAGGCAGTGAGCCATATCATTAAAGTGTTCTTAATGGACTCTACTGACCTATTTTAAACCTTCACTCACGCTCACTACTGCACTTCTGAGGTTCCACACACATATGCATCTTTTGGCCAGGAATAAAAGAACTCCACCAAAGAGTAGCACCACGTGCTACCCGGCAGGCATTGCACCGCCAGCCCGCCGCTGGAGCAGGAGGCCAATGATGACACGATACAATCATGAGGTAGGATGGCAATTGTTGTCCAGCCTTTTAATTGTGTGAGGCATCCTTAATTCCGTCAAGGGTTTATCTGATTCCCTGCTACAAGATTCAATCTTCTTGAGAGAGAGAACCAATTTATTTCATCCCCTTGGGGAACTCTGTACACGCTTTTGTTATCTACTTGTAGGACACGTACACTGGACCCCGGTAAACATTGTCCTTGGTTGTCCCTCTTTTGTTAACACCTATAATTGAGTAGTCTGAACAGCAGTGGCCTGGGCATTGCCCCCGGTGGCGGTCGGCGAGCCGGCACACCGTGCGCCCGCTCTACGACAAACTGAGGCGATAGCACTGCCTCTCGGAGGACCGTTCGCAGCCAGTGTTCCATGTATTCCGTTGGTTCTTCCCCTTCTTCTCCCTCCGGGAGGCCCACACCGCGTATATTATTAAGCCTCGATCTTCCCTATGTATCGTCCAGTTAGACCTCCAGAGTGGCTACTCTGTCCATGACATCCTATAATGCTGCTGCATGGCTGCGGGTGGTGGGGGCCAGTTCCAGAAGGGTTTGCACATTTATTTGGACCTTCCCTGCCAGCTTGTGGTGATCCGCCCTTAGCAGGGTGGAATCTGACGCTACTTTATGAATCCTGGTTCCAGCGAAGCACGCATATGTTCCAATGTCAGGCCTATTTTCTCCACCGCCCCCAGGACTGAGTCAAGCTTTGTGGAGATTGCCGCATTGGGGGTCTCATGCATTGTGGTTTGCTCTGCCTGTGTGTCTGATTGTGTAGGTGCTAGCTGCGCATTCGTCCGGAGCCTGCCCATGGCTAGCTGCTTGGCTGAAGGCATATGTAAAGGTAAGTGAGTCAATGCTTTTGTTTTGCCCCCTCTAAGCTTTTCGGCGAGTGTTGCTTAAGTGTCAACTGCGACAGAGGGGCGTCATCGATGAACCGCCAACATCTCTCGCCACTATAGCTCACTCAGCGTTGATGACGGCCTATGTACGGAGCGTGGGTATCAAAGCACCGAGTGCAGTATTCTGCGTCCAGGAGGGCACTGTGCAGTTTCTTCAGGTGGCCAGTCCCCACTAGCCTTTCTGCTTGTGTTTTGAGCCATCTGCTCCGTGTAATGTCGGGCCTGCCACCTTAGCTTTGACTCCGTACACAGAACAGTCTCCACCCAGTTGATCTCACGTGTTGAGACACTGCTTGTCTGCTGCACAAGGTTGTGCAGTTAGTTCCCCATGAACTGCACCAGATACTGTAGCCCACCACCGTTCCACTCAATAAAGTTGTTTTTTGCAGATTTGGGTATGTGTGGCACCACTCTCAGCATGTCCATTACTGCGCCCGATGTGTCACAGATTTTGCCCCATAGACGCGCTGTCGTGATTGCAGGCCAAGCATTCCAGGGTTGCTCCAAGGCGCAGAGGCGAGATGGTGGCTTCTCTGCACTTGGAGTGTCCAGGAAGGTCGCGATTACAATGGAGGGCGTCTTCCAGTGTACTCCGCTTCCCCGCTAGTACGGGTGTGCTGCTTCAGGAGAGGGGAGGGAGTGGGGGAAAAATGAGTGAGGTGACTCTGTATCCTCCCAAGGGGGCTTCCAGTTTGTTTCCTGCCCCCCTCTGTCCTGTTGCGCAGTTGCAGCGTTCACCTTCAGTAGCTTAGCGCCCTTCGCGCTGTTGCCGGTAGCTATCTCAGTTCCCAGTGGGCAGTGGCCGCAACTCAGCCCCTGCCTCACCTCGATCCGCTGTTTCAGTGGGATTAACCCTCCACAGCAAAGTCACGGATATGCTGGAATTGCTCTCAGCAGGCGGTTACGCAGCACCGGATATCCGCCCGTTCCCCTGTGGTCACTGCACGTCTCCAGTCCTGTGCGCACAGTTGCGCTAGCTCAGGCTATGTCAGCGCTTACAGGGTGGTCATCACAGCGTTGCAGCTCACCTCCACAGCGGGAGGCAGTACACCTCAGGACCTCACCTTGGTACGCCGCTTCTGTGCACACTCTCTCTGCAGCACAGTCAGGGTTATGCTAGTGCTGCTCTTTGCGGACGGCCATGCAGCACCAGATCGCCGGTCGCTCCGCTGCAGCCCATCACCCATCTTGCGCGCATGGCCACCTGTGTTCAGGCCACTCTGGTACTTTTGGGGCAAACACCACAACGTTTCAGCTGGTTCTCTAGGCAGCGGGACGAGCAGGTGCTCCAGTCCACCTTAGCCAATTTTGGGGGGCGGCAGGGCGAGGCTTATCGCAAGTTTTTCTAGGATAATGGGGAAGGTGAACGGAGCATTAAAAAGTTGCATCCGGCACCTTGGCTGGCTAGCCTCGCTCCCTTGTGTGCTTCATATATACTGTTGGCATGCACCCCCTCCAGATCCTTCTGACCACTCTACATTCAAAAGACTCTAAGATAAAATCTTTTGGCTGGAACTCAGCGAGACCTCGCCTGGCAGCGCTGAAACTGAAAGCACACCGGTCCTGTGGAGGATTGTGCATTCCTTCAATTGAACACTTAACCCTTGCATTACAATTATCTCAATTGGTGCATATGCTACCAGAAGCCTCTGACGTGCCACAATGAGTACATATAGAAAGACATCTACTATCTATAGAGACAGGCATTTCCGCTATATATGGGACAGGGACAAGTTATCAAGATCCCACCAATCCGGTTCTATCAGCCATGCGTAGGTCCTGGCAACGAGCACATTGACTATTGGGCTTGAATCCTAGAATTCATGAGAAAGCCCCCCCTGTGGGAAAATACAAGAATACGCATTGATAGGCAAACAGTGTCCTAGCCCCTGTGGAAAGCAGCAGGCATCCAGCTCCTTCATGACGGTCACCTCAATACATTTGCGTAACTGTGAAAGGAGTTTGGTCTCTCGGCGCATCAAACCTGGAAATACATGCAACTTCGGCAATGCCTGAAGAAATGTTTAGGACTGCATCCTTGGTCACTATAGGCCTTGCCAGTGGTATCTGACCTGCACACATGGGGAAAGCACAAAGGGATTACATCCAGCCTACACAGAACACTCACATACCACTTATTTACACAGCCCCTATTAGGAGACCTCCAAACCAGATGGAAAACCTGGTTATAGGTCTCCTATGAGGATGACGAGTGGACAGAGATCTTAGATGACTTGAGCAGGAGCACCCAGGAAGCAAGACTAAAATGTTGCTTATTTAAAATCCCCCACGATTGGCACTGGTCGCCAATCAAACTACACAGAGCAGGACTACTTTCACATCCCAACTGCTGGAGATGCACTGACACTGGTTGTGACATAACCCACATTATATGTGAATGCCCATCAATACAACCCTTCTGGGTTTACGTGCGCCAGACCCTACGCACCACACTTCCTTTGCATTTCCCACTTACATCCACCACTATCCTCCTGCACGATTTGCAACAATCCCAAGAACTTTCAAAGCCACAACGTCGCCTACTGCACATAGCATCAGTCACAGCCAAGATATGCATACTGCGACAGTGGAGATCACCGACCATGCCGTCACAGGAGACATGGTTAGTAGCCATGATACAAACGGACTCCCACAAACGAGTCATTTACAATTTTCAGGACCAGATAGATCTGTTCCTTCAGGTATGGTCCCCCTTCATGCGCACGAACAGCAATAATGACAAGAACCCCTTAGCAGATAACTCAACTCATACAGCAAAAACGGCGACGTCAGTTGCCTCTTCTTAAACTAATACAAGAGCAGTGGTCCCTCGCTTTAGAATCCACCCCCCCCACCAACACTAACACCCATATGGTCTTACATTTAGTCTTACATATAATCTAACCCCCCTCCTCTTTATAGCTCACATGGTCACATCAAGAATGCTCTACACCACCCATCTTGCATTCTTAACACCCAGAGACATTTGCGTTCTTAGATATGCACCCCGATAATCTTTCTTGATCCCCCCACATGCCTCAGTCCCCTCTCTACCTGCCTTATGGTTGTGAGAAAGTGCCATCTTTCTTGCATTGGTATGCCCCTCTTTTTGCTGAATTGCTGATGTGCTTTGACTGAGTGTGCCCTGGGCTCCTGCCAACCAGGTGCCCAGGGCCTGTGTTCCTTCCCTAAAACAGTGTTGAAACTAAAACCCAATTGGCATCTCTGGCCACCTGTCAGCCCTTAGTAGATGGTACCCTAGATATCCAGGGCATGGTGACCAGAGAAGACCCCTAAGGGCTGCAGCACTTATTGTGCCACCCTTAGGGGCCCTGTGCCCTAACACCCACATACTGCCTTTGCAGACTGAGTGTCTAGGTGCAGAACTAAACCAAGAGTCGACATGGCACACATCCCTGTGTACCATGCCCATAAGCTCACTGCCCTGGCATCCATCAGTCACCCCTCTAGCTGGGTGCCCTAAGCCAATGGTGTGGGCACAAGTGCATGAGCCCTGTGCCCCTACAGTACCCAGGGCCATTCCTGGGCACTGTAAGTGCAGTGCTGCCATTAAGAGTATATGGTGCTGGGAGGTTGTCATTACGAACTCCACAGCACCATGATGGCTTCACTGAAGACTAAGAAGTTTGATATCAAACTTCTCAGCACATTAAACCCGCACTGATGCCAGTGTGGGATTTAATGTAAAATGCACCAGAGGGCATCTTAGATGTGCCCCCTAAACCTAACCTACAATCCACGTCTGGCCTGAGAGGCTGCCTAGGCTGCCACACCGGTACAAAAGGGGGTGGTGATGGACGGAGCATCTGAACCAATCAAACACTCACACCCAGTCAAAAGATCTGGGTTTGATCCATCACCGTTCTTTAGCCCACTCTGCCACCCCAGTTCAGACATGGCTATATGCAAATAAGTCTGACCCTGTGCCTCATGGGAACAGTCCAGCCCCAACTACCAAGCTATGCCTTCTCTGGACCGGAAACAAGCTTCCGAGGACCGGTTTCTGGCATTCCAGCCGTCTTCAGCCCGGCTTGCTTGAATCCAGTGGCAAAGTGAGCAAGAGACTCACGTCTGAGCATACCCTGCCACACTTATGGCGGCCAAAGCGGTACAAAAGGGGGTGGTGATGGACAGAGCATCTGAACCAATCAAACACTCACATCCAGTCAAAAGATCTGGGTTTGATCCATCACCGTTCTTTAGCCCACTCTGCCACCCCAGTTCAGACATGGCTATATGAAAATCAGTCTGACCCTGTGCCTCATGGGAACAGTCCAGCCCGAACTGCCAAGCCATGCCTTCCCTGGACCGGAAACAAGCTTCAGAGGACTGGTTTCTGGCATTCCAGCCGTCTTCAGCCCGGCTTGCTTGAATCCAGTGGCAAAGTGAGCAAGGGACTCACGTCTGAGCATGCCCTGACACACTTATGGCGGCCAAAGCGGTACAAAAGGGGGAGGTGATGGACGGAGCATCTGAACCAATCAAACACTCACACCCAGTCAAAAGATCTGGGTTTGATCCATCACCGTTCCTTAGCCCACTCTGCCACCTCAGTTCAGACATGGCTATATGCAAATCAGTCTGACCCTGTGCCTCATGGGAACAGTCCAGCCCGAACTACCAAGCCATGCCTTCCCTGGACCGGAAACAAGCTTCCGAGGACCAGGTCCTGGCATTCCAGCCGTCTTCAGCCCGGCTTCCTTGAATCCAGTGGCAAAGTGAGCAAGGGACTTACGTCTGAGCATACCCTGCCACACTTATGGCGGCCAAAGCGGTACAAAAGGGGGTGGTGATGGACAGAGCATCTGAACCAATCAAACACTCACACCCAGTCAAAAGATCTGGGTTTGATCCATCACCGTTCTTTAGCCCACTCTGCCACCCCAGTTCAGACATGGCTATATGCAAATAAGTCTGACCCTGTGCCTCATGGGAACAGTCAAGCCCGAACTGCCAAGCCATGCCTTCCCTGTACCGGAAACAAGCTTCCGAGGCGGTTTCTGGCATTCCAGCCGTCTTCAGCCCGGCTTGCTTGAATCCAGTGGCAAAGTGAGCAAGGGACTCACGTCTGAGCATACCCTGCCACACTTATGGAGGCCAAAGCGGTACAAAAGGGGGTGGTGATGGACGTTGCATCTGAACCAATCAAACACTCACACCCAGTCAAAAGATCTGGGTTTGATCCATCACCGTTCTTTAGCCCACTCTGCCACCCCAGTTCAGACATGGCTATATGCAAATCAGTCTGACCCTGTGCCTCATGGGAACAGTCCAGCCCGAACTGCCAAGCCATGCCTTCCCTGGACCGGAAACAAGCTTCCGCTTGCCACACAGTAGACATGTTGCTGGAACCCTGGGTGGAGAGCCCCCCGCTCTCCTGGGCCTGCAACAATGCACATCCTGGGGGAGGTGCTAGGTCTCCTCCCCCAGGATGGGCAGCGGGAAGCTTCAATGGCATGCCGCCTTTGTGAGCTTCCCCAGACAACTTGCTGTACTCAGCAACTGGCCCCCACCAGTTCTGACCCCCACTCTGGCGGGAAGACTGGCGGGAAACCCTACGTCAGGAAGGGGGGTGTGCCAGCCTGTGCCAACCGCACCCCTCTGGTGGGAGAGGCGAGGTGAAGCACAACCCCGGGCTCCGGCCATCTTGAAGATGGGGAGCCCTGACCAATCACAGCTAGGCTCCTGCCTCCCTCCCACAGGAAAGGAGCAGACTAGGGGGTGTACTCACCCCAAGACAGGGACCTATTGGTCCCTGCCCTTACCCTACCTGTAGCGCCCCTAATTTTAGTATTTAGGGGCACCCTGAATCTTCCTTCCTCAGATCCCGATAGAAACAAGAAGAACAAGAAAACAGAAGACAAAAGGACGACGCCCACTGACTTGGGCCCAGAACTTTACAGGCCTGTTGATCCTTGAACCTGCTCCTGCAAACCTCCGGCGTCTCCTGCGGACAGCAACCACGAAAGCCCCAGAGGACCTGCCTGCTTTGAACCTTCCAAAAGACTGGGACTCCCACAAGCAGTGGTTCTGCTCCAACAGCAATACCCCTGGTGTCAGCCAGGAACCGCAAATCCAGTCCACTCTGCACCCGCCAAGCTCGGCCTGTGCCTGAGCGATCCAAGACCACGAGGACGTCCCCCAGACAACTGGGACCCGAATTCCAGTGCCCAAAGACCTTCCTTGATGACCCAGACGACGCCTGCAGCCTCAGAACCATGGATCACCCCCAACCGCGACCAGCTGAGGGTAAGAGTTCCCGACCCCAAAAGACACCCCTGCACCCGGCGCCCTGCAGCTCCCTGTGCCTTCCTTTGGGGTACTTACCTCTTCTCCAAGATCCCAACTTACATCTCGAACTGGTGGTCGCACCTGAAGAATCTCCGTCCCGAGTATGCTGCCTTTGTTCACTTTTTAACTTTCCCTTTGGATAACATTGAGCGCCCGATGGCTCAATAGCACCCTGCACCCAGCCGCCCGAGTGCCGCTGGAAGTGCAACTACTACCCTACTCTACTTCCCCACTTGCCCCGAGTAAGTGACCAGGAGCCCAGCTCCCAAAGCCACGTGGACTGCTTGCTTGCAGCCACCCACCGAAGGTCCCCTACCCTCCATTGGATTGCAATGGGCCTACTCTCTCTGCACCGGCTGCCCCTGTGCCGCTGAGGGTGTAACTACTGTACCTTTCCGACCCTGGGAGACCCCTGAGTCTATGCCCAGAACCTTAACTTCACCAGTCGAGTACTCTCCTGAAAACCGATAACTCACTTTCCTTCCATAGGATAACATTGACTGGTATGACTCGAAAAATCTTCTAAGTGTGAAGTTTTGAAACTTTAAAATATTCATCTAAAATCAGCTGAATAACAAATTTCGAATTACTCTCCTGTGATCAGGAGAGAAGCCAGTACTGTACCTTTTAGGCCAGTACTGAACCACAAAAGTAATTATAACTGTACTAACCAGTAACCTGAGTTTTCTTCCATAGAAAACCATTGCCTGTTTTTCTGTGAAATTTCTTCTGTGTCTATTTTTGCAAACTACAAATATTGCTTAAAAATCGTACCAACTACTAAAACGTAATTAATTACCTGTCTTAGGTAGAGATCCCAGTGCTGGACTTAGGAGCCCAGTACTGGATTACAAAAGTAACAAGAACGTACTTTACCTGTGACTTGAATTTCCTCCCATAAGATAATATTGCTTGGTTTTCACTGAAAAGTTTCCAAGTGTCAACTTTGAAAATACATTTATATTCTTTAAAAATCAATACTGTAACCAAAACGCTTTTACCTAACTGTTTACAGTACATGTCCAGAGACTAAATCTAGGATCCAGTTAGAAAAGTAATCCATAAAGTAATAAACTGCATTTATCTAGGAACCCCCATTGAGCTCAATGTTAAATTGCGTTTGAAATGGTGTTGCCTATTGCAACCACTGTAGCTATTGTACTTACAAAGTCTATTGCCTCTTGCAAAGTAATTACCTAAAGTCACTCATATTGAGAAAAGTATATTTTGATACCTGTTGGTTCTAAAATAAAACAACTATATCTTTTGATATAAAACCATTGGCCTAGAGTTCAGTTCTTGAGTGTGTGAAACCTTTTGCTGACTGAATGTGTACAACAAATGCTTTACACTGTCCTCTGATACTGCCTTACTGCTCGACCAAGCTACCACTTTGGAGAGTAAGGTTATATCTAACTTTAACCTCTGTCATACCTCTGGAGACTGGGGACTCTATACACACTATACCTCACTTTGGTCCAGTATATATAGGGCCACTTTCTTACAATGCTCATTCAACACATCCCTCGATCTTCACTCCCCTTTAATGCCTTTACCCCCTGGTACCACAAAAAAGCAACAGCATGGAAGAGATTCTACAATAGTAGGTTAATAGCAGTGGCGCTGGAGACATTTGAAAGTGGTGGTCGTAAAATTGTTCTTATTGCACTGAAACTTTTTTTTAAAGTGTGGCCAAATGGTGCAGTTTCAAGCAAATTTGAGGAAGCAGAAAGGTTAATAAAGCAATACGATTGAATTGTTTATCATTTAAGAAATTGCCAATTTTTTATGAGCTATAGAGGGTAAACTTTGCTTATGCTGATGTAAATGTGCACAGCTGTTTAC
The DNA here is from genome assembly GCF_964261635.1 of Lissotriton helveticus. Taxonomy (NCBI): domain Eukaryota; kingdom Metazoa; phylum Chordata; class Amphibia; order Caudata; family Salamandridae; genus Lissotriton; species Lissotriton helveticus. The sequence continues at coordinate 489,175,144 of NC_136068.1, forward strand.
ATAGGTGTGCCTGGGATTCGAAACACAGGCAACCCGGAGAAAAAAAGGCGGGAAGATTGGTAGCAGCCAGCATGTCTCAACATATGCAGCCATTGTACTTGGCTTCCAATCCGTTCATGTTCCCACATGCTCGGTGACAGACACTGACAACAGTTCTTTGGATAACACAGAAAAATACAGTCAGTGGAATTAGATTGAAATTTACCTTTAAACACATTTAAGAGCATTGTTGGAAAGAAAAGCGTTGAGACAGCTTTACACATTTTTTAGAAGGTTTAATTTTGTTGCTCATTCCACTATTCTAAAGTGTGAAGTCATTATATTTAGAAATAATCAGAAAAAGTTCGGGTTTGACTGAACCAGTTACTTTTTTGATGAAAATGAATAAGCCTTAATTTCAAATCATTGCGGATATAAAAAAAAAATATGTGTCTGTTATTACTTTGATGTGTTTTGCGAAGACTTGTCTTCAGATTCATATTTAAAGTGGCCATTCAGTGTACAGAAAACAAATGTTCTCTTTGACCCAGACCTGGATCGCCAATAATTACTAATAGGCATTCCAGATCTGTTTAATGATATCAGCAGGGGTTATGAGACTTTGTGACATAATTCACCAGATGGTCCTTTAATTGAGGTGGTGGACACAACTGAAATAGTTATGGGAAGACACCAAGGATATGCCAATGGGGGGAGGGTTCCCAGGGAAGAGATAAAAGAAAGGGTATACAATTTAAGAGTTTGGCGGAGTTATTCTCAAAGATAATCTATCTCTATGAATTGGAAGTCGGGCGTTGACCCGCTGCGGGCACAAGTTAAAGAACTGCCAGAGCCAGTCCTCGTGAGAGTGAGTAAGATGAGCCGAGTAACAGGGAGCAAAGGAAGTGTTGTGCAGTTTTAGAGGAGTTACCAGCAACCATAAGGTGTGCCATGAAACAAGATTGGGCTACCGCTGACCAAATTGCAAAGAACAATAGATGGTTCGGCGGAACAGTTTAAGGCACTAGGGAGGACGTCTCACCACTCTGCAGGGACAGAAGTCGCTAGACAGGAACACACGATGATTAACAAATAGAACAACCATGCTCTGTCACAATATGTTACCAAGAACTGTTCGTCAGACTATGTACCTCAAGTAAGATATTTAAAAAATTCAGCCAGGGCTCTGAATAAAAGTAGTCATTGGTTTACCTCCTCCTTTCTTTTGTTTTATATCATTAACTGAAAATGTAAGATATTTTTTGGGAACTGAAAACAATATTTGGTTGCAGGAAAAGAAAACTTTCCTGCCACGTAATTATCTTCTTAGCAGCAATACTATTTAACAATAAATAATGTACTAACAAACTAAACGTCATAAATTTCAGCCAGAGTGCCCTTGCGTTTTTCTGAAAGACAAGTTACTGCAGAGTGTGTTGCTCCATATACAAAAGAAGTGTGATTTGGTCACTCTGTACATTTGGTTATCAGAGAAGAATTTGTGCACAGCTTATCGTCCATCCTATTTAGTTTAGGGCCCGCCTGTTTTTTAAGCTTTTTGACGAGGGTTCACTGCGCCCCCATATAAATATCGATCTGCAGGAATATCCTCTCTACGTTATCGATTATTGCTATATCAAGGTATGTCGATGTGGAGTGAAAACAGTGAATCCATACTTATCATGATAATAAAGTGATAGTCGATTTATGCAATATTTTTATCGGTCAATATTTCAATCGCAATACACAACCACATGGTTAGGTTAACTTCATGTACTTTGAGAGTAGACTATACCAATATATGAATATAGGAACGGGTGGGGAGTTACTCTTGAGTGATTTACAATGGATACGTGGAGCATGTGGAGCATAGTCACAAGTCCACCAAGGTCACACGGCCATTTCAATTATCAGTCGTGGCCAGCATGACAGGTGGGGGCGGGGGGAGGGGGGTGCGGGATGGTAATTCACATTTTTAAAAACATACCTTCCTCAGCTCCTGCCACTCGTGGCTGGGTCCACATCAGAAAATCAGGCTTCCTTCCTCCCCTCTCCAAGCCAATCACAACGCTGCAATGGCAGCGTTGGGATTGGTGCGGACAGAGCCCAGCCGGGCGCCTGAGGTGAGGCCATTTTCTCTATGTAGGCAGCATGCAGCATGCAAGCATTGGCAAAGCCAATAGGTCTCGCCTTTGGGCCCTTATAAGTGTTTAGCCATGCAACAGTTGTTGTTGTTGCACCAAGGATATTTTGCTGCATAACTAAATACTTATAAGGTCCCAAAAGCGAGACCTATTGGCTATGCCAACGCTTCCAGGCACTTCCAGTACTTGCCACATTAGGAGACAAAGTGATTTGCTCAGGATCACAAATTTTAGTTAAATAGGGAAACCAGGTCTTGAGATACTGGGTTTTTAAGAACCGGCACAGAACCGGCAACCCAGCGGTGTCAGGGTACACCCATAGACCTCGAGTCCTTCCTGATTCAGACCACAGAAACTCAGAGTCTTCTAGGTGAAATCAAGGATCTTTTATTGGCTGCAACCAAGGTAACAAGTGTCCTAGAAGTACAACACACGGGAAGTATATTCTCAGGAGACTGCTCGAATTTACAAAATCAGGCTTCTCTTCATATACAGAATTTTAAGCTTCAGGCAAACATTCTTGGTTTTACAGTAAATCATTGACATTTTTCTAGTACAAAGAAAAGGCAGAGTCATGATGACATGTCCATATTTCACTTTGTGCTGCATACAACAAATCACCCGGCAAGGCCCAACATTTCATCAGATATCGGTGGACCCCCAATAAAATCGGGCACCTCCCCACCATAAAGCAAGTGAAGCAAAAAGAGCAGAGACAGATGCGAGCTAGATACGGCAGGTGTGTGCGCTGAAAATGGTTTTATGGCTTGTTGAGCCTTGATGCTATCTTGTTCGGCCACTGGGAGGGGAACTGACCTAACGAGTTTGGCCTGGGGCAATGGTTCCAACTTGCACAGGTCATAGGAAAGTCGATTAAGGTGTACGTGTCCTTTTGGGATCGAATTCAGCTGGATTATAGGCCTATGTAAAGGGCAACTAGCAAAATGGCTGCCATACATAAAATGGAAGCCAAGGGTTCTGAACGATAATGGCGATTTCGAGGTGAAATCGTTACTCGAATACGTTGAAAATGCTTGTACATGGTGTACTCGTCATTCTCGGTCTTTTGATACTAAATTTGTCATGTTATGATGAAGTAATTATTCTTGAGTCCAGAATAATTACACAAGTCCAGAATTTTCAGAACCACAAACCCTCCCTTTGCCCTTACATAGGCAATTAATCTATCCTCATGCTAATCTGAGTCCAGATCTATATTCCTACCGTTGTCTTCCAGGTACTGTTTGATCCTGGAACAAAAGTTCAGGCTCTGTAGTGTTCAATCGCTTGGATGGTGGCACAGCTTCGTGCGAAATGTTCTCATTTTCTCGTTCAGAGTCAGTTCTTTTTACACGTGCATCACTGAAGGGTACGACACGTGGCACGGTTTCAGGTTCTGAGTCAGCGACACCCTTCTGGACCCACTGGTCATAAGGCAGAGGAAAAGGGATTTTCTTACAATGGATCCCGTGGACCCAGTTGGCCCTCCCCTCCACCCGAACGGCTGATCTGGTGGAAAGAAGGACGAGGTGCGGTCCGGTCCACCTGGGCTGGTCGTTTTTAGTTCTCTGAAAATTCTTGACCAAGACCCAGGATCCAGGGTCTATCTGATGTCTCAGAGACCGGAGGCAGGGTGTCGTGAACCTGTTGATGCAAAACACGCAATTTAGCCGTCGATTCATACAGATAATCAAGCAAAACAGGGTGTTCGAGCTCGCTGAACTTAGTGGGTCTAGGCACTCCCCATATGTTGGCTGGCCGGCCAAAAACGATCTCATAAGGGCTAAGTTTCACTCGCGAATGCACAGTCATTCTGGTGGACAGGAGTGCTAAGGGTAGAGCATCAGGCCATTTAAGACCTGTGCTCGCTTGGATTTTGGCCAGTTTAAGTTTTAAAGTGCCGTTGTAGCATTCTACTAATCCAGCTGATTGGGGGTTATTTGCAGCGTGGAACTTCTGCCGAATACCCAGCCCTTCACACACTCTCTTCATCACACGACCCACAAATTCACTTCCATTATCAGACCAGACCATTCTAGGCATTCCAAACCTGGGGAAGTACTCTTTCACAAGGGCTTTTGCTGTGGATAAGGCAGTGTTGTCTTTTAGGGGATATGCTTCTACCCATCTCGAGAAGGCACAAACAACAACGAGTACGTATTTTAAATTGTTGCACCTCTCCATGTGAATGAAGTCTAGCTGCAAAACCTCAAACGGATACGTAGGAGGTGTAAAATGACCAGCTGGGGTTGGGGTTCCCCTACCAGGATTGTGCTTCAGACATACCATGCAATTCTTGACGACATTCTCTGCACACTTGGGAATTCCTGAATTTTGCCATACTGGAGCCAACAACTCGCAAATCCCTTTTACGCTGATATGAGCCATTCCGTGAGCCATGGTAACCACCGCAAGCACGTATGCATCGGGTAACAACCATCTCTGATGCTCTGATAATTCAATCCAGCAACCATTCGCATCCATTTTACCCGTACTTTCTCTCCACGTGCTCAACTCTTTCTCTGTGGCCTCAGCTTGAATGGACTTCACACTCTCTATCGTGTCTTCACACATTCCAACATCACTAGTCCATCTTGCAGAGCCTGCAACATACATTCGGCTCATTAAATTCCTTGCCGTTTCTTTCGCGATCTCATCAGCAAATGCATTTCCACGACCAACATCATCAGTCACCTTCTTGTGAGCGCTACATTTCACAATCGCCATTTGCAGAGGCAAGGTCAGTGCTTCAAGAAGCTCATTCACCAACTGACCATGCTGAATCTTAGCTCCATGCGAAGTCAGGAACCCACGTTCTCTCCACAATCGTCCAAAACTATGAGCCACTCCAAATGCATACTGACTATCAGTGTAGATAGTCACTTTCATTCCTTTAGACAACACACATGCTCTCGTGAGTGCAATTAATTCCGCTGCTTGAGCTGAATTATGTGGCACACGTGCAGCCTCAACAATTGTATGCAAAGTCGTGACAGCATATGCTGCAGTCGTGTCACCACTCGGGAGCTTGAAGCATGAACCATCCACCCACAATGTACCATCACATTCAGCAAGAGGAGTATCGGATAGATCTACTCTCCCTTTCGTCTCTTCCTCTGTTCTAAGAAAACAATCGTGCTGTTCTGAAACACCTGATTCCTCTACAAGTGGTAACAATGTGGCTAGGTTTAAAGTATTGCACCTTTTTATGTGCACATGACTCGCTAGCAATGTTAATTCGTAACCTGACAACCGAGCACTAGTTAAGTGCTGTGTCTTGGTTCTATTTAACAACGTGTCTACTGCATGTGGGACCATCACGACTAGTGTATTATTCATTACTAGACCAGCAGACTGTCGAATAGAAACAGCTGCTGCTGCTGTGGCTCTTAAACAACTTGGCAATGCTCTAGCTACCAGATCCAAAGTCGACGAAAAATAGGCACATGGACGCTGCCTACCTCCAAACAACTGAGTCAACACTGACAATGCACAGCCCTCTTTCTCGTGGACATACAATGTGAAAGGCTTACTGTAGTTGGGGGTACCTAACACAGGAGCCGAACATAATGCTGTGCGTAATTCAGAAAAACTTTTCTGACACTCTTCAGACCAAGGGATGGGATTGGGTGTATTTTTACATGTTAATGCCACCAAGGGTTTGGCTAATAACGAAACATTCGGAATCCACTGTCTACAGTACGATGTAATGCCCAAGAAAGCACACACTTCTCTCTGTGTTCTTGGCACACTCAATTTCGCTATTGCCTGAATTCTTTCTGGGGTCAGTTTCCTTCCCTCCTTCGATAAGAGGTGACCTAAGTAGGTCACTTCTTGTCGGCAATATTGCAGTTTGGAAAGTGACACCTTGTGATGGAAATTACACAGATGGCGCAACAATGACATCGTTGCTTTCTTACAGATTTCCTCAGTATCTGCAGCAATAAGCAGATCATCGACGTACTGTACAAGAGTAGCACCTTTTGGTAAAACAATCGTATCAAGCTGTGTTTTTAGAGCTTGACTGTATATTGATGGACTTTCACAGTAGCCCTGAGGAGCGCGTTTAAAGCGGAAGCTGCGACCTCCTAAACTGAAGGAAAAAATATCCCTGCTCTCCTCAGCAATGGGGATGCTGAAGAAAGCATTCTTCAGGTCAATCACCGAAAACCAAGAGGCAGATGCTGGAATCATAGTCAATAATGTGGTAATGTCGGGGACAACTGGGAATTGTGGCACAACTATTTTATTCACCTCTCTAAGATCAATTACGAATCTGTACACAGGTGGCTGAGAGGGATCAGTTCGTTTTAAAACAGGCAGAACAGGACTATTGCAAACGTTGCCTCGTGTTTCTTCAATCACATCCTTTTCAATCAATTCGTAAACGATCGCTAGCAAAGCTTTTTCACCTTCACTAGATATCCTATATTGGGGAATTCGTGGCATTTGAACATTGGCTTTCAATGTTACAACATAGGGTGGTATTTCTAAAAGACCCACATCATTTGGACCAGCGGCCCAAAGGATATCTGGAAGAAAATGACAATTCTGCTGGAAGTTTATCCCTCGACAAATACATGGGAGAAACCACCTTTTTACCTAAGGTAAGTTGTACTCCTGAAGGAGAACAGTACAAAGTCGCATACAGTCTTTTTAACAAATCCAATCCTAGCAAGTTTTCACCACAACCTGTTGTCAGAATAAGGGGTGCTTCGAATTCGCAAGGACCAACAGAAATAGACAAAGGGTCAGAAATCGGGTTTCTAACTGGGGCGCCAGAAAAACCTACAGAAACGTTCATTTCGCCAGACAAAGGTGCGCCAGGGAGTTTGGAGTGCATAATAGAACTCTTTGTAGCACCAGTATCCAACAGAAAAGGCTCTGACACACCTGATGTAATCACCTTAATGTAAGGTCCACTCTGATCTACTGGAACTGAAACAACTCCCTCTCTTTGTCTATGGCTGTCCTAGCAATTATTACCTTCCAAATACTCATCTTCTGTATAGTAATCATCAACATAGTATTGAGCTGTCCTGTCAGATGCGTTGTTCTGCTGATCGAACCTATTCAGAGAATTTTGGGGTGGAAGGGGACGTGCGTTCTGGGGGGCGTTTCCACGTCCTCTACCTCTAGGCGTTTGCGGAACACCACGACCTCTTACACCAGAAACACCATTTGCACGCTGTAACAAAATAGGACAACTATACTTGAAATGACCTTCTTCCTTGCAATACGAACACTGGTTGGGGCCTACAGGGACACGTGGCTGAGTATACTCGATTCTTTGCGAGTTCCTCTGATACTGTTGAGGCTGCTGAAAATTATTCTGGTAGTGATTCTGGCCACTATTATGTTGATTACCACCACCACGTGGCGGATATGCTTGCTGTAACAAAACCTTCGTTTTCAACTCCTTAGTTTTCTTTTCTGCTCTATCTTTCTCGTCTTTGTCTCTATTCTTGTAATATTGTGCAGTAGCCAATATCTGGGCTGAAGATGAAACAGCCCAAGAACTTTCTGAATCCTTTAACTTTTTACACAAATCTGGAAGCAGATTGTGCACGAATTTATCGACGAACAATCTCTGACCACCTTCTGTGGTCATATCTTGACCGCTGTGGTCGACAGATGTTTCCTCAAACTTGGTGAAGAAATCTGACACAGTTTCTTCTTTCTTCTGCTTGCATGCAGACAACTTATCCCAATTTACACGTATTGCAGGCATTATCGTTTTCATGTAATCAACTATTCTACCAGGGAGTTCTGCTATCAAAGGCTCAGGCTTAGCACCACCAACTTGTCGGGCATCTGCAGCAGCAATATTAGCCCATGAGTCACCTAGCTCCTGATCATGATCTGTATGACGAATTTTACCCCATAAAGGCTGTGGAACAACATTCCCAAATAGCATATCGATATCGGCCAAATTCATTATACATGATCCAGCAGTCTGTGACAACTCTTTGTAATATTCTGCAGGATTTTTACGCGGATCAGGTAATGTCTGTTTGAGTGCTAAAACTTCAGCTCGCTTCCATGGGACATGTACCCATACACAGAATAGGTGGGTTAACAGTTGTGTCGCCCTCTCTCCATTGTGGGGGAACTTCTCTCATCGGGTATTGTCGCGCCTTTTTCCTACTAGATGCACCAGGCTCAGATTGTGACCCAGAACTGCTCCCCTTACTCCGATATGATAACAATAGTTCAACCGCTTTCTCGACATCGGGACATACAATCATGCCCTCTCCAAACTTGAACCGTACACGACACAACTCTTGCGGGTTGCATTCCTCATCATTGTCTTCCAAATCCTCACAAAGGAAAACACACATCTGTTCAAAAACATATCTCTGCGTCGGTGCTTCCCATTGATGGAAGACTTCCATGACAGACTCTACATCATACTTTACAATATCCATAACCCATTTACGTGCTAAACAATTCAGTGGATCTCTCTCTTCATAATCAGGCAGTCGACTTCGCAACTGTCGGCTCCCATGTTAGGGGTCGTAGTAGGCGACCCGAAAAGAGGTGAGAAAAGGTTAGTAACAGTGCTGGCCATTTTCTGCCGAACGGAAGGTGAAACTGAAGGAAGAACGGGTGGAAAAACGGGGTGAGATAGGGCAGGGGCAGAGACAATAGCAGAGGAGGCATCAGGAGAAATAGAAGGAGCACTAGGCAAAATCGTAGAGGGAGCATTAGGAGAAGTAGAAGGTACACTAGGCAAAATTGTAGAAAACACAGGTGAAGCAGATGTGGTCGGTGTGCCTGGAAGAGGCTGCACCATAGAGACAGGAGTCAGCTGGAGAACAGCTGGTAGGTGCTGCGGAGGAACAGGAGGCGCAGGTTGCACAACTAAAGATTGCGGGGGTGCCGTGGCATTTTGCGCATAGGGGGGTGGCGAACTTAATAAATGCAACATTAATGGATCTTTTTCACGCTCTTTTGCTGCCTCTTGCTGAAGAGACGGCAAAACTGGATAGCATTTATCTATTGCCATTTTACGTTGCCTGTGCAACTGCTCACTCATCTGCTCTTCTTCATTGTCTTTAAACTGCATAGCAGCTTGCATTACTGAAAGTCCCCCTTCTCTCTTATTTTTCTTAGCTAATTTGATTTCCTTCTGTTTGGCCTCCTTACGCCATAGGCGGAAGGAGTCGAACATCGCCGGCCGGGCTTTCTTTTTGAACAGTTTAACTTCAAGGTTATCTAAGATTTCGGTATCAAAGCTACCATATTGGGGCCATTTTAAAACACCATCTTTTCTGGTGTATTTGATCCACACTTCATTGTATGTGATGGGGCCTACTCCGTGTTTGACATATAACTCGTAAGTTGGAGTTCCAACCGGAGGAACCGGACATGAGTCCTCCAGTCGGGAGTCCCTATTATTACACCCAAGACAAAACAAATTTCCAAGTCTAAGACTAGGCATCTTCGCTCTCTAGTCTAGCTCCAAACTTCAAAGGATTATCGATTACGATATTTCTCGTGAATACACGAGTCCTTCGGCTTTGGCGCTTGCAAGCTCCAAATCAAAGCCAACTAAGGACTGGGAGACGCTCCACTTATACTTAACTGAGGGATTGGTGTCACTACAACGCGGTTTATAACAACGCATTCCGTTACATCGGAATTTTTACAACGCAGGATCCATTACATCGGATGCCATTACAACGCATGGCATTACATAGCAGATGCTATTACAACGCATGGCATTACATCGTAAGTATAGGTAAGTATACCTTTTTAAAAAAAATGTAATTAAGTTAATTTAATTAATTTAATTTAATTAATTTAATTAAAATACATTTTAAAATAGTAATTAATTTTATTTAATAAATTTAAATCTATTTATTTAAATTAATTTTAATAAAAATTGTAATTAATTTTATTTAATTAATATAATGAAATTAATTTAATTTAATTATTTTTTTAATTGTAATTAAATTAAATTATTTAAAATAATGTATTTAATTTAATTATTTTAATTAAGAAATGTAATTAATATAATATAATTATTTTTATTTAACCTAAATACACCCCTGTACCCCAAAACCCAAACCCTGCCCTGAAACCTAAAAACACCCCTGTACCCCAAAACCCAAACCCTACCCTGAAACCTAAAAACACCCCTGTACCCCAAAAATCAAACCCTACCCTGAAACCTAAAAACACCCCTGTACCCCAAAAACCAAACCCTACCCTGAAACCTAAAAACACCCCTGTACCCCAAAACACAAACCCTACCCTGAAACCTAAAAACACCCCTGTACCCCAAAACCCAAACCCTACCCTGAAACCTAAAAACACCCCTGTACCCCAAAACCCAAACCCTACCTTGAAACCTAAAAACACCCCTGTACCCCAAAACCCAAACCCTACCCTGAAACCTAAAAACACCCCTGTACCCCAAAACCCAAACCCTACCCTGAAACCTAAAAACACCCCTGTACCCCAAAACCCAAACCCTACCCTGAAACCTAAAAACACCCTTGTACCCCAAACCCCAAACCCTACCCTGAAACCTAAAAACACCCCTGTACCCCAAAACCCAAACCCTGCCCTGAAACCTAAAAACACCCTTGTACCCCAAAACCCAAACCCTACCCTGAAACCTAAAAACACCCCTGTACCCCAAAACCCAAACCCTGCCCTGAAACCTAAAAACACCCCTGTACCCCAAAACCCAAACCCTGCCCTGAAACCTAAAAACACCCCTGTACCCCAAAACCCAAACCCTGCCCTAAAACCTAAAAACACCCCTGTACACCAAAACCCAAACCCTGCCCTAAAACCTAAAAACACCCCTGTACCCCAAAACCCAAACCCTGCCATAAAACCTAAAAACACCCCTGTACCCCAAAACCCAAACCCTGTCCTAAAACCTAAAAACACCCCTGTACCCCAACACCCAAACCCTGCCCTAAAACCTAAAAATACCCAAACACCCCAAAAAATATACCTCAGTACCCCAAAACATATACTCCTATACTCATATTTATTTAAAAAATTACTTAAATTAATAAATTTAATTTATAATATTTAAAAACATAAATAAATATTTTTATTTATTTTTATTTATAATTAATAATAATTAAATCAATTATATAATATTAAATAAAATAAAAAAAATTATATACTTACCAATACTTACGATGTAATGGTATGCGTTGTAATACCATCTGCGATGTAATGCCATGCGTTGTAATGGCATCCGATGTAATGGATCCTGCGTTGTAGTAGCTGCGTTGTAACAGCATTACGACGTAAAAGTTGCGTTGTAAGTGATACACACCTTAACTGAGATATCGATGACGTCACCAGAAGACTCGTCTTAGTGTTTCGCTCTACCAAACTTCAAGGGTCCAAATCAGGGCGATAGCCAGGGCAGCAGTCCTTCGTAGCCGTTGGGAAGCGGGGAACCTCGCAGCAAAGACCTTCGGACCACGTCGACATACAGGGGTCGATGAGGTGGTTGGCCGTCCTCCGGAATTTTCACACGAAGCTCCTCACGAACCTCTGGCTGGGCTGGTACCACTGGAATCGCCCCACGTTGGGCGCCAGCTGAGGTACTGGGTTTTTAAGAACCGGCACAGAACCGGCAACCCAGCGGTGTCAGGGTACACCCAGAGACCTCGAGTCCTTCCTGATTCAGACCACAGAAACTCAGAGTCTTCTAGGTGAAGTCAAGGATCTTTTATTGGCTGCAACCAAGGTAACAAGTGTCCTAGAAGTACAACACACGGGAAGTATATTCTCAGGAGTCTGCTCGAATTTACAAAATCAGGCTTCTCTTCTTATACAGAATTTTAAGCTTCAGGCAAACATTCTTGGTTTTACAGTAAATCATTGACATTTTTCTAGTACAAAGAAAAGGCAGAGTCATGATGACATGTCCATATTTCACTTTGTGCTGCATACAACAAATCAACCGGCAAGGCCCAACATTTCATCAGATATCGGTGGACCCCCAATAAAATCGGGCACCTCCCCACCATAAAGCAAGTGAAGCAAAAAGAGCAGAGACAGATGCGAGCAAGATACGGCAGGTGTGTGCGCTGAAAATGGTTTTATGGCTTGTTGAGCCTTGATGCTATCTTGTTCGACCACTGGGAGGGGAACTGACCTAACGAGTTCGGCCTGGGGCAATGGTTCCAACTTGCACACGTCATAGGAAAGTCGATTAAGGTGTACATGTCCTTTTGGGATCGAATTCAGCTGGATTATAGGCCTATGTAAAGGGCAACTAGCAAAATGGCTGCCATACATAAAATGGAAGCCAAGGGTTCTGAACGATAATGGCGATTTCGAGGTGAAATCGTTACTTGAATACGTTGAAAATGCTTGTACATGGTGTACTCGTCATTCTCGGTCTTTTGATACTAAATTCGTCATGTTATGATGAAGTAATTATTCTCGAGTCCAGAATAATTACACAAGTCCAGAATTTTCAGAACCACAGTCTCAAACCAGTATTTCTTGGATACAAAGTCTGTAACCCAGGCATTAGACAGCATTTCCTACTCCATAACGTTAAGCAACGTTTTAGAATAATATAACAACAATCAAAAAACATTGGTACTAGAATTGCATTGCCGGACAAAAACGTACATTAGTCACAGATTATTAGCCAGTCAGCATTTTAAGATCAAAACACTAAAACGGTTTGGTGTATATATAAAAAGAAAAAAAACTTTTCTTTTTGAAGCCTTTGAAACAGACGTTTGCAATTTCTAAGTTTTTTGGTTTTTAAATAGATGCAGTACTACCCATTTTCATTTTACAGCACTGGCATTATCGACCTGGGAAGGAAAGAATGCTGAAGAGGCAAACCAGAATTCAAACTCGTGATCTGCAAATCACAGATTACTTCACTACAGCGCACTCAGTAACTTTGCTAGCAATATACGACACCTTACCTATTCCATGAGGTAAAGTGTCTGGTTTCAGACATTAGTAACATAATTGTTCTTACTTTTCCTAGATTGAATCCCAATTTCATTTGTTGTTCTGTTTTCTTTTCTATTTCTGTAGTAAACCGGACCACTCGAAAGCACATTCAGCTTCAGAGTGCAACTTATTCCTTCATGGTGATGTTAGCTGCCACTCAAATGTACTATATTTACAGACGCTATGACATAATAGATAGAACAAAGAAAAAGCCCTAAAGCTACATACATGTTACAGACTGACACCTCAAATTGTCTCTCTGTTTTTTTCTTTCCAGTTACATATAGATATTTGTAGCACGACCTCAGCCCAAAGCAACAGTTAATTGTACAAGGATTTAGGCCGGGTAGATTATGTAATTTGCGCAGAATCTGTTGAACGAGCGCCGGGACTCGAACCTGGCTCCTCAGTTCCAAAAGTAAAAGGCAGCAGTTTTAGTGGTTATGCCACACCCTGTCCATAATGTACAAGTTAGCCTTGTCCATAAGAAAAAAAAACCACCTACCCCGTTAAACGTCTAACCGTTCCACTTCGGCTATTTGAATCCCTATGCTCAGGTAAAAATGTGCATTTAATATAGATTCACCAATGTTTAGGAGGAAGTTGGAAATCTATCCCTCATAAATTGCAGCCCTTGATGTGCTTGCATAGATTACCAGAAATAACCGTCCGTGTGATTGAAAATCCACATTAATTCGGACCCACTCTGACCAAATGTGGTTTGTGCCTTTCATCCTTCAGGTGTCTATTGTGGCTTGTTGGTCTCGGGGAGCCTGCAACCTAATGAAGAAACATATCGTCCATTTGTGTATTTTTATTCAGTGGTTAAAGTCAGTGGTTTCCAAGGGCTTGCAATTAAGGCAAATAAGGGAGATAAGAGGAACAAGCATTGGCCGCGCAGCCTTGAAAGTGACGCGGCCGCGAAAGTGAAAGTGATCGCGATGCACTTAATGACCCCTGACGTAGGAAAGACAGATGGTGGCTGCGCGCGTGCACGCGTGCGTAATCGCAAGCTTGAGGCAAGCAAAAGCCTGTAGTAGCACTTTAAAAACCCACTTACTAAATGTCTCGCAGAGCAGCACATGCGCTGGCTCAGGCGAGACCTAAAAAAGGGAGAGTGCACATGACTCGTTTGGTCGGCCCCATGGGGGCCGAGCAAACAGTCAGGGCCCACAACAGTGGGCAAGCCACTCCCCCCTGACCTCGAGCAGGACCGCCCCCAACCAAGCACTTCTGCTTTCTCGCAGTGTGAGAAGCAGAAACATAAAATGATAGTTTTACCATTTTATGTTTCTGCTTCTCGCACCATGAGAAAGCAGTGGGGCGGCGCTCCCACGCCCCAATGGAGGAGCCGTTGCTGGTTAATAGCATTCTCCCCCTCCCCCCACTCTTTTCCTTCTGAGACTTGGTCCTCCCCCCCACACTAGGCATATTAGCTGTGCAAAGGAAAATGAAGAGCATTTACCTAGAATCAAAAGCCGATACACTCAATTCATAGACGGCACCAGATACATTCTGTCAGGCTCTGCTTTCTGGCCTCTTCGGGGCTGTGTTGCTAGGCCTATAACCTCCCCATCTGACCCGCCTCAGAGTCTGACGTAGAAAACCCAGACTACTAAGGGTGTCCAACCGGGGAGGGAAAGGAAGGGGACAGCAGGGAGGGAGACCTGAAATGACAAAGAACAACTTGTTTAGGAAAACCCTCCCGCTCATGTACTTCTAACCCACCCACTTCTCTAATTCTCTTTACTTCAAAGGTAGGGACAGTATAACCCCCGCCCGTACTTGTAAAGAAAAATACACGTGACCGGTTCTGTGGTAGACTCTCAAGGAGGAGGTACCAGGCACTCCACCCAGCTGTAAGGATGACAAAGCACAAACACGTTTTCAGGAAAACCCTAACTACTAAGGGCTATGCTATGTACCGTCATACTTGCTACACCTACCTAATATGCATACAATACAATCCTCAATGGGGGAGGTAAATCCCTCTGTGTTAGTACCCCTCTTGGAGTCTCCTACAGCAGGCAAAACGATAAACAAGTGATGTAGTGGGAAAAAACAATGCAAAGAACAACATAAACTGAAAAGGGTTGGTGCTTATCCTGGTGTTCGTAAATCACACTATAAACAGATAAACACCCATATACGTTTTTGTCTGATTAATTCACCAGAGGGGTATCAGAGCCTCGGTCCTCTGACTATGCGCCAGAGTTTCTCTTACTTGGAAGTATGTTTCTCCCACCTTGGAGAGACACTTAATCAATCCTCCGGTTTGCCAAGTTCGCTGCGTGGTTAATGCGAGGTAAGCCCTTCACACGACAAACAAAGGAGGTAGGGTTTTGCTTCCCCTCAGCCGAGAGGAAAAAACCCGATGAGAAGCAAAGTTCGCGCCCCAGCACGGTGTACAATGAAAGTAAAAAAATGAGAAGCCGGGTATTCAACACCCGCAAGGACAGGTTGCTTCCTCTCAGCCGAGAGGAAAGCCAAAGTACATATAGAGCTCCACGTCCCAGCGTGAACTCCGACTTTGAGACGAAGTGCAGGCACAATAGAACAGATGCGGACTGAATCCGCTTTCTTACCGCCTCTTCACTCTCTCAAACCGTTCTCCAGGATACATCCAGAATTATCGGCAACAGCCACTTCCCCGGGCTCCTTTTGATGACTCGTTGCGCACGTCCTGTGCGTACCTTGCGTGACGGCCCCATAGCATGACGGGAGATGTAGTTTGCCGTCAATCCGATGTGTTGGGAACCCGGGATTCGGGTCGTTGAACACCCTGCCCGGCGGAACATGACACATTCACTGATCCCAATTCATTGAACAAAACCGCCATTCAGAAAGACACACATTTACATGTGATCAACGCTAGACCCGTTACTATTGTGTCATTTATCAAGTCATGGGGCTCCTCATTTACCTCCCACTTTCTTCCTTCTCCCTGCAATCTATGCAAATACATGCTTCTCTCAGCTCCTAAAAGGCATATATCACATATATTTCTTGTTAAAATGTATACCCGGTTATTGTAATTGTGTGGCTGATGCTTATGCTTACAAGATGTAGGGGGATATTAGCAAGAAAAGGTGATAATTGTCGCTAACCCCAGTTAGCACGCCTTTTTTCATCGCCGTTTATCGCAGGAAACTATTGCCGTGTTAGCGGCGTATTACCAACACGCTGCTAACAGGCTATAGCTTCCCTCACCGGCTCAAAAGTGCGGCGATAAAATTAGCGGGACGGCGATAAGAAAAGGCGCACTAACTGCGGTTAGCAATAATTATCGCCTTTTCTTGCTAATATCCCCCACTGTCTGCAGCCAATATGCAAGTATAAATCTCATCCTGTGAATTTAGCTGAGGCGCAATGAGTTTGTCTGAAACACACTGCAAGTCCAGTCTAGCTTAACCCCTTCCACGCTCATGACGAGCTGGGCTCGTCATGAGGTAGCCTCCTGCTACGCTGATGACGAGCCCAGCTCGTCATGGAACATGTGTTTTTGTTGTTTCCAGCACACAGCGGGAAAATGCATAGCATCGATGTGGTTAACAAGTGAAGCTCACTTTCCGTGAAGCTCACTTCTCATGTGCAAGTTTGCCATGTGATCGGTTTTCCTGAAGTGTGTAGCTGCTGCAAAACGATGTTATTACTTCCCTGGAGTCTGAGATTTGATCATCATCACAGTGAGAGGGAAGAGGGAAGTTGAAGAAGTGGAGTAAGAATGGAGATGTCTCAAGAGTGAAAGAAATGTATAGCAAAAGATGGGGAAGTAGGGGAGATAAAGATGGGAAAGTAGCGAGAGGAAGAACTGAAGGGAAGTTAGAGACAGTTAGAGACAGCCGAGTGACAGTCTGAAGTTTTCCTAAGTCACTAGTGTGAGTAAGTCATGTTTTAGTTGTGGTTTAGCATTTTCACCCCTTACGGCATCTATGTACTGATTAACAAATGTTTATTGTTATGCACCTCAACGGTACTCCTTTTGGCAACTTCTGAAAGATGAAAGGCTGAGTGGAACCACTGTGATTCTAACCTGTGGCTATTAGGTTAAAGACAAGCTTCTGGAGTGGATGCATCAGACCCCTGAGGCGTCGGAAGGAATGGAGATATGTAAAAACAAAGGGGGATATTAGTAAGAAAAGGCGATATTTTTCGCTAACCGCAGTTAGCGCGCCTTTTCTTATCGCTGTCTAATTAATTAATTAATTAATCCCTGAAAGTTATCGCCTTGTTAGTGACATATTACCAATACGTCGCTAACATGCGATAGTTTCAGGGATCAGCGGCGAAAACTGCCGCTAACGTCAGCGCGATGGCAATAGCAAAAACGGCGATAGCGGGCGGAATCTACCGATAAGCCCTTAGCGATAAAAAAACGCACGCTAGGCAGCAAGTGTGGACTTAGACCAAATAGCCTATAAGTCCACCTCCCATAGAAAAGATGTCCCAACAAAAATGTTTAATGAAGAATGGAGCAGCCAGGGCCAAGTGCAGCACACATCAACAACCCCCTCAAGCCACCCAACATCCAGGATGATCAGGATGAGAGCCTGGATGCCCCGCTGGACCAGCGTCTGTAGCCTGGATGCCTCGCTGGACCGGCATCTGGAGCCTGGATGCCTCGCTGGACCTGCTTCTGGAGCCTGGATGCCTCGCTGGACCTGCTTCTGGAGCTTGGATGCCCAGCTAGACCTGTGTCTGGACCCTGGAGTGGGATGTGGAGGAGCTGTGGAGTTGATGAGCCGTGGGGGGAGACATTGATGCGCGACGATCGGCCGTACATGGTGGTTAAGTATGGCAGGTAGCATGGAGACACGTTGCTGGCCTGTGTGAGAAGTCCGCCTTGCGCACCTTGGAGCAGGTAATGGTAGAGGCGCTCCTGTGCCCCAACATAGTGAGGTCCACATCGCATACTACAATACATCACTACACTGGGGTGCACGGAGGGGAATACCAACAGTGTGTGCCGTCTCCCTGCATCACAGGCCGAATGATGTTGGGCTGGCCGTACGTTGTGGAGGGTGAGGCCCCTGTGCTATGTACAACTTGTGTGGTCTTAGCACTGCAACTACACGCCTAAGGGAGCCCTGCTGCATCAACTGCATCGGGAGGTCCACCAGCGGACTACCCGGTGACTGCTGTACCCAGCCCAGTGAAATCACACCTGGCTCAGGCTGGTTGAGTCACAGATTTGGAGAGAGTGCAGTGGATCGTGCCATGGTGTCGATGTCCAGGTAAGGAGAAGGTGGGACGCATAGCGCAGGAGGGCGTGTCGCTCATGGCTATCACACATAGATGACGCACCCCCTGTGGCGTCTCTATACGTTACGGCAGAAAACCGTTGCCCCACCGCCTCAAGCAGTGCAGAAGAGGAACAAGCATCACATGATGATAACTCAATCAATCAATCAGGGGAATTGTAAGCGCGCTCACATCCATGAGGGTCTCAAGGCACTGAGTGGGGGACTGCAGATATGTTAGCCAAAGAGCCAGGACTTGAGGGTCTTCCTGTAGGTGTTCAGGGAGGGGGTGTCGTGTATTTCTATAGGTTCTGAATCGATCCCCCTATTCCTGACCCTATTCTGGTTAAACTAACTATCAAGTTAACTAACAGTCAGCCCATGAGGCAAGAAAACCCCCATGATGCAGATACCGTTATCTGACGCAGTCACACTACGGCACAGGAACGTGTTATCTGATTAGGTCATAACGCTTGAGATCTAATTAGACAAGCGACATTCCTCCAGCCCCTGATAAGGCATACGACGTTCTCATAACAAATCAAACCTATGACAACCTGGATAATCCGTGCGGCCATTGTTTTGATTTCACAGAGAACTTTTGCAAAAGAATGTGCTAACGAGCAAGTCGTATGACATCTTTATTGACGTACCTATGTCCATCCTTACGTCAATCTCGGCACCTTTAAGGTATAAATATTGCCGACCTTGCCCTATGCAAACACACGCGTGGTGACAAGACGGAGCAGCCATACTTGCCGAAGCCGAGAGCAGAAGCAGACCCCGCTGGCAGCAGCCCCGCCTTCCTGACGCGCTGAGAGACGCGCTGCTATCTCAAGCCGAGAGACCCAGCACCGGCGCTTCTGGGCAGCCCTCGCAGGCAGCCTGGAATATCGAGAGCAGAGAAAGAGATACCATTCCTCATTCATCCTAAATTCCAGGTACAGAACTGAATAACCCCTCCTAGAGAATTCTTTAGTTATTCACTTGGCAAAAACAAACTTAACTTAAACTGTAACTTTCTATTCCCGCCCGCGCATTAGACTTAGGTCAGGTACACGGGGTAGGCGTATTTAGAAACACCAGTTGAGTACGTTTAGTCAAATGTATATGTGTATGTAAATATATTTTAATCATCTTAAACATCATATGGCTCAGAAACCATATCAATGTTTTTACAGTATTATTTTATACTATTGCTTTTAATGTATGCACTTTACTTAACTATAAGTATTGCAATAATATCGATCCATTTCTCATGTATGAGAAAAGAGACTGATCAATAAATAACACCTTTTTATTGAACACGCCCGTCTCTCTTCCCTTTCTCTACATTCTGATGAGACTAAGAATGCACGTACTGACTGAGTAAAATAATTGCCTTGTGCTCACACGACTCTTGAGATTGACTCTTGATTAGGGGAGAGCAAAGTTGTCATGTTCTATGGTTGTCAGAAACTAAATCCCTTCTTGTCTAATCAGGGGAGGTAATTCTTTCCTGAACATTCGAGAAAGTTTCTAGCGAACTCTGAGCTTAGCTGGCAAACCCAAAAATTAAGTCTAGTATCGACAGTAGTAGACCTAGTTAACGTCTGGTCTAGGCCTTTACTGCTGTAGGTATTATTCCAATGCGCAGAGCCTATTGGGAAAATAGGAGCTACACTACATGGCGCCCAACGCGTTTGGAAAGGGCGATAAAACTAACGTAAGACATTTAGAGTAACTCAGTCGTGCTTTCTCACTCAGACCCCTTTTCCCAAATACTCCAAAGACGTCTGGAGTGGGTGAAAGGTTATATCCTCCAAAACCTCGCAGGAGGGAACTCCTATGTATGGTTCTTGGTCTAGTCAACGTTGAAGGATAAACAGTGTTCCAAAATATTGTGCATCTAATCTCTGTTTCCATAAAGAAACCTGATCTGCAAATTAACATAATACCATCCTGTCCGTAAAATGGGAGACAGTGATGAAGAAAGAGAAGCAGTTAGATTAGCAACTGAACTCGCAGATGCTGATGCTACCATGCAAGCAGCAGACCCGGATATAATACTCATTCCGGTCATTAAAAGGAGATCTATAACCTTAAAACTTATAGAAAATGGACTGACACCTAGAGGTGGTACAGTCATATTCGTAATTGAGGCACACGAATATCGGCAGACAGAGGTATACTATTCATGGATACATTTTCCAGCAGCTAATGCTGTAACAAAGTACTTCCACTATTACAAAGTAGAGGAACCTCCTAATGAGTACACTCCTTTCGAGGAGGTGGAAGTACCACTCAAATTCCAAGAGCATTTGCTCTTATTTGATGGCGCCCTAAAACATAACAATCACATTACAAGGCTCGGTCCTTTAGGAAGACCAGGAGCAACGTGGCCGGTCCTAGCCGGATACACACCACATCCAGACATCGATAGGATGCCTGCAGCTGAACTATTAACACAGCTGAAACAATTACTAAAAATTCATAGACAATTAGTTCAGTATGTAATGCGGACTTCAACAATTCAGCCAGCGATTAAAATTCCACAGCTGACCCCTCACCAGGGGAACACAAATAAAATTACACCACAGAACATCCAATCCTGCCTAGGTAAAGTTCCAGCTAAACGGGAACAAATACCATTCTGGTTGGCACAGAAAATCACCCAAATAGAGGCGGTGTTTCCTGACACCACCCCATTAGAAAAACACAGGATTCTGACTATATGTCTCCCAATGGGAATCGCACCACACATTGAGGACTGTGACACTTGGGGTACAGTCTTTGCTTCCATCTACACAAAAACGCACGGTGTCCCATCCATTTCGGTGATACCAGATGTGCTAAAACAAATTCAAGATGAATACGGTCCAGAACCTGCTTTAACTCTTGGTATGAAATTACTAAAAGACTTCAAGCAGGTCTCGGCTATACTACTAGCCAACATAAAAGGTGAAGCAGCAAACGTGGCGATCCGCCAGAGGTTAAAAGAGACAGATATAGCAGACCAACCAGCTGAAATAGCCAGAATCATAGAAAAATCCTATGAAGAACTAGGCAGAGATAGTCTAGGTGGAATACCAGTAAAACCGCAACTGACTACAAATCCAGAAAAAATATTTTTTAATAATAATAATTCACCAAAAAAGAACTGGGATGGAAACAAACAATCCAATTCTAAAGAAAAGAAATTCCAGTCCAGAGGAAGGTCTCCTAGGCGAAGAGAGAAATCTCCAAACCAAAGACAGAGGTCACCGCAGAGTGACCCCTCTGGGAATAGATATAACCTTAGAAATAGGGATAATATTAAAAAACCTGATAGATATCAAGACATTGATACACGTCCCTCTCAATCTTTTCAGACTTCCTCGCAGAAATCGGAAAGAAGAGGACGATCAGAAGAGCACGCCAAGTCCAAAGACAAGGAACCTGCTCAACTGAAAAAGAAATTACAATTTCCAAAAAAGAAGGTAGCCAGTATCAAGGTAGTTAACAATGCCGAGAATACTGAGGACACAACTGAAAAACGGAGAGTGGGCTCAGACAATGCTAGACAGCGCAGCAGAGGTGAGCATAGCTCGCAAAGTCCTTATGAATCATCTGGAGACAGTGGACACGAATGAATATTTTCAAGTGGAAACTGCAGATACCAGAGTTAGCAAGCCCCACAAGATATACGAGATAACATTACGTATAGAGGGAGATAAGACTAGGAAAATAAGGGGACTATTTTGGGATAACCTCTCCAAGGGCTATGACATCCTTCTAGCTGAAAAAGACTGGCCACCAGAGTTTGTCAGGGAGTGCCCTCATGGCGAAGAAGTAATTATGCCTGCCTTCTCGAATCAAATCCCGATTCATAAAAAATATACACTTGCTAGAAAGTGGGCAGTGGCCTTAGCACCTGCTTTATATAAAAATCATGTAGGATGGGATGAGGATTCTCCTCCTCACAAAATCCAGTTAAAATCACAACCTACTGCACAAAGGCAGTACCCAATTAAGCAAGAAGCTAAAAAACAAGTAAATGAAATACTAGATCAGCTAGAATACCAGGGGGTGATTGAAACTTGCACCTCACAAATGAACAATCCTTTGTTTCCGGTCGCCAAACCAGACAATTCATACCGTCTAGTTTTGGATTACCGACACCTTAACACATGTTGCAAAACTTTTGCAGTGCAAAACTCACACAGTGCTGCACTAATGAATAACATAGTGCGCAAAAAATACAAAACAACCTTGGACATCTCCAATGGATTCTTTTGTCAAAATATAGCACCAGAAAGCAGATATTTAACTGCATTCTCAGTAAATGGCACTCAAAAACAATTCTGTCGGTTAGCCCAGGGGTACAAGAACAGCCCGGGGGTATTCTCAGCGAGAGTAACAGAATTACTACAACTATATGATGATGAAGCATTATCTTACGTCGATGACATTTACTTAACAGATGATGACTTGGAGACTCACTTGAAAAGAGTGAACACCATAATTCTTGGGTTCGCTGCAGAGGGTTACAAATTCAACTTTAAAAAGTCCAGAATTGCCCATCTGACGGTCCTATTCTTAGGATATGAACTATCAAGTGAAGGCAAAAGCCTGGCAGACAATTTCCTAGAGAAATGTGCCGTAATCCAAGCTCCTAAAACACTAAAAAACCTACAGTCAATTCTAGGCTTCCTAAAATTCGGAAGAACATACATTGCAAATTACGCAGAAAGGGTCAAACCCCTTTACGATCTAATTAAACCAGACTTTAAAAGATCCAGTTGGACTCAAACACACACAGAAATTTTGAGATCCTTACAAACAGACATGCTAATTAAAACAAAATTAGAAACCCGTGATAATACACGCAACCTTGTGATCCGAGTCATCCCAGGGAGATGCGGATTCACATACCTAACCTCTAATGAGGGAGATAAGGTACCAATTGCATTCAAATCACACATGTACACAGAAGCTGAACAGAAATTCAGTAATACAGAAAAAATCATTCGTGCAGTTCAAACCGCAATAGCTAGAGAAAAAGACATAGCTGACGGTAGACATATCACAGTCAGAACAGCTAAATCAGCCTTTGAGGCATTAACAACACCGTGTAATTTACCAACAACAACATTGAATCCGGAATGGATACAATGGGTGAATTCAATCACAACGGACAAAGTAGACTACTACTTTGATCCAGAACTAGAAGAATTAAAAAATCTAAAATATGAAAAGACGTATCCTCTGCCAATCGACATTCTGCCTCTACGACATTACGCCTGTGTAATCTACACAGACGGACATGCTCAACCATCCGTTTGGGGAGAACATGCATACAACCCCACATGTGAGATTACAAAAGAAGTGTGGCGCGGAGGTAAATTAAAACCTCTATTAACAAAATCACACTCAGTAGAAACTAATTCAGAAAAACAAACTGAAATAATCGCATTGAAAATGGCGCTAGATAATGCGGATCGCGAATTCCCGACACTTATAGTGTCAGATTCATATTACTGCGTTAAATCATATAACAGCGATTTGCAGACATGGATTCAGAACGGTTACAAAGATGACACAGATGCACCAATAAAGCAGAGACTGCTCTGAGAACAAGTAGCTCTTTTGAAAAAAGAACTACCAAAGACTCACGTGACTCACTCACTGAGTCATCAGCGTGATGGCGTTCACGTTGTAGGGAATTCATTGGCTGAAGCAGCCGCAGCGGCAGCCACTAAACCGGCTCCCGTAGATCAAAAAAAGCGTACATTAAAATACATTGACGGCGAAACATTGCTGGCAGTGAAAACGTCATCAAAAGGCGACTGCTCAGCGTTACCGATCAACTATCCACTCAATTATACATACATAATCGATGCAAACTCCGTCCCTTTTGCTCGAATCCCTGGAGTGGGGGATAGAGTGATTCCAAACATGGACAGGAGACACTTGTTAATCGCAGACGCACATATGGGCAAGGGTCTTGGACACCTCAAACTAAAAGATTCTCTGGAAGATTTACAATCACGGTATTGGTGGCCTGGCATGAGCCTACATCATACCATGTTTGTAAAAAACTGCCCAAACTGCAACAGAAATCGCAGTGGGGAGAGAAAAAATAAAATACGGTGGAATCTGACTGCAGATAACATCACCACTAAAAAGAATGGCTTGCGATTAACATATACAGGCTAGTTTCCACTTATAATGTAGATCCTCAGCACTCGGCTGACGTCCGGACTGTTATACAAGATTTGCGAGTCTAAATGGCATATACGCTAAGAGCATGCTACGTTCGACCATTTCTTTCACTCAGGCAATCCAGCCTGGGGGGGAAACATGGCCAAATGAGCACAGCCTAGCGGGAATCTTCTCACTTCCTTCCTGAGGGTATGGGATGGTGTAAAGAAAAAACCAAGGCGGAAAGCAATCTATAATAGAAAGGATATTAGGTTCGGGAGCTGGGTGGGTCAAACATCTAATAAGTGTCCAACGTAGTCTAAATAACTTGCCAAGAAATTCTCTGAAGGGATTCAGTCCGTACGAATTATTATTCGGAACTAGGATGTTGATCTCTGACCTTGATAGTCAGACTTCAGTGGTAATAGAAAAAACCTTTGATGTCAAAGACCGTTTGGCTATTTTGCAGGACTTAAACAAAACAAGAAAAGACCTGAGCAACATACAGTTGAAACAACAGCCAACAACCACTGAAGAATCACCACCTGTCCCAGCAAGACCTGTCTGGATTCCAAAAGTCGGGGATCTAGTCAGGGAGAAGATTGCGGTAAAGAAGGAATTTGGGCCTTCTTACAGAAAAGCAGTTCCTGTCTTGTCTGTCAACGGGACAAGATCAGTTGTACTACCGCCACTTGCTGGAAAAAAGGAGAACCGAGTTGTATCCATCGACCTGGTAAAACCACAACATGTGGCCGATAACAAACAGTAGGCCAAGTGGACTCCCAATAAGTAGCAGAACACCAAGGTTTGCTACCAGTACAGAGGTCCTATCAAAGAGGCTCATCACATTCGAAACGCCTATAGAAGAACAACAAGGACTATGCAACAATGCAATAGAACTCAGACCTCTGAAAACCCAAATAAAGACATTTAGCAGAGACACACCAATCTATACTGAAGTACCAAGTGAAAATGCAAGAAACAAAAATCCTGAAGCAATTGGAACAATTGACAGAACTGCATCCGGGTACTTCATCAACTTCGATGATTCCTCTGAAGGCTTCAGTGAATCAAAGACACAGCCATCATCAAAATCCTTTAAAGTCAAAGCTAAGGAACTTTTGAAACATCTGAAAGAAACATATCTGGTTTCTCCATGGATTGAATTTTGGGTGGGTTTTGGTACATTTATCCTCATACTTTGGCTCATCATGGTATTTACTTTGGGACGCTTCATTGAGGGAAAATATGCTAAAATGGACACAGCAAGTCAGAACATCAACTTGGTCCTCAAACCACACACATCTTCACACGTCGAGAAAAGAGAACTTTCTTCAGAACTTTCTTCAGCCAACTTCACAGCAAATCCGATACCTGGTGGGGTAGCCTGGGACAACACTGACTATGAAATTTATGGTCCGGTCGAGATCCTGAAATATCCACACCAAATCAAGATCTCCTTGAGTGACTTTGCAAAACCAAACTCATTTGCTGATGATTGGGACTTTGAAAGTATTAACAACATGATGTCTGACTTAGTAATGTCTGCTAAATTTACAAAACATGATTATTTGCAAGGTTCTACAAATTATGATAGTATGTACTGCTATAACCATTATGGTAACCATTTTTTACATAAATCTGCACAACCTAGAAATGTTTTAAATTAAAATCAATGGGAACATTGTGCAACACCTCCAAAAGGGAGTTCAAGAACCGTTTATGACAAATATTCATACTTTCAAGGTTTTAACACAAGTAATGCTGAAACATTTTATTATAAATTGTCAAACAAGACAGGGATGAAAACCATGATAACCAACACAAAATTGATATATTCAGATTCATTCTTTGAAAAAATGAATACTTTTGGATTTGATTATTGGGACAAAAATGTTGATTTGAAAAGTGTTTGGGGTACAAAAGAATGGCAAGTACAGGGTTTAGAAGCTTTGTTTAGAGCCTGCATGATCCCAGAACAAATGATATTTTTAAATGACACTGTTCAACAAACCACCTGTCTTGGCTTAGCCAAAATCAAAGATTTAAATAACCTGTCTATTCCAAAGCCAACAATGTTTAGCAATAACTCTGATACAGATGAAGAAATAGACATAAACCATATACTTAACCAAAACAGAACACATCCTGATTGGAAACAATGGTTGATCTGGCCCACAGATACAAATCACTGTCAAAATAGATTCCTGAATAAAACACAGGGTTTCAAAATGAACAGGCCAGACCCTAGATATCCCCAAAGACATCACCCAGGGATAATAACAACCTACAGTGTGGGCAAATTATGCCTTCAATGGCTACAGACTTCCACACTGCCTGAAATTAAGCAACACCTAACTTTACTTACTGATGGTGCTGACTTGCGTGATTTCATAATGGGACCACGCAAACAGCGTCAAAAGCGTTTCATAGCAGCCTCTGTATATGCAGCATACAATGAGGCCTGGAAGGTTACTCAAATTGAGACAGCAGAAAGAATACGGGAAATTGATCGTATTAATTTGGAAAAATCACTTTCTGTAGTGGACAATGGGTTAATGACTCTGTCCTCCAGAATTTTTTCATTGGACAGCATTGTGTCTTCAGCAATCGATATATTATCGCAAGACTTACTGTTATTACAACATGGTCAGTCACAATTGCGTTCTATTGTACAGCTTGGCTGGACGTTACAAAATCTGCGTTCAGGCTATGTGCCTTGGCGTTTAATTAACACAACGTCACTATTCCAAATCTTTAACCTTACTGATAGACAAATCGGTATGGCGCAAAAGGGTGCTGATTATACAATCTTGAGCATTGAAAAACTAGAAAGATTACCAATGACAATGTCAGAACGACCTGTCAGTGAATGGATAATCCACGGAATCATAAATATTCCAATCTCAACCTTCAGGTTTCAATACTGCCAAAAATATATACAGGCTGGCATGTACGAGAAATTGGGAAAGGGGTACCTTAAAACAACTTGGAACCTGCCCTATTCACATGCATGTGTCAGTAATAAAGGACAGAAAGTGTTTCTTAGTGGCAACAATTGTGCTATGTCACTAAGCGGCACGCTTCTGTGTAACGGTATTAGTTTGCACGGAGCCTGTGAAGGGAATTCATACAACCTTTCATGTCACCAGCAAGGCGCACCTGCAACTGAAATAGAACCATTCTTTCAAAGACTCTATAATGGGAGTTACATTCTTATTGTAGACCGCAGATGTTGTAGTCTCATGCCCGGGACTCCTTATCTCGTCACTACGACGGCGAAGGTCAAGTGCTGTGGACGTTCTTTGTTCCCCAGCTCCTTTCCAGACAGGGAGGCAAGGGCATGGCCCAGTTTGAAAATTACTTCTATTCGAATAGACACTTTAAGCAGAATGAAAACAGTGCTTCTACAGACGCCTACAAGGCTCACGTCATCAAAAGACACGTATGATCTACAAGTCGCAAGGACGACTGCAGAGATACATACATTATTATCAACTAATTCCCCCGTACATTTCGCGGAAATCCTGAGCGAAATCTTAAATATTTCTGATACCACTGGGGTCTCAAAGGTATTTAAGACAGTATTTTCGATGGCATTAACACCATTCAAAGCCATACTGGGTATTTTTCCAGATTTCGTCCATTCGATTTTTGGCGGACTTCCCCTGATCCTGGGACTAATTGCAGGAATCCTATTCCTAGTCCTTATTTTTCGTTATGGCAACCCATGTCACAGATCAAACTCTCGCGACAATGGAAGATACGATCCTAGCCATTGGATACCGGGACCGGATATCAAAAATCCTGGGACTCTCCCGGCTTAGAGACCTAAACATGACTTGGTTTCTATCATTTCGACCAATGTGGCAAAGGTGTGTTTTACCTGTACTAAGGTGTCTGCTATGCGGAGAAGAATGCGTGTTAGACACCTGTCTGACGCTACAATCGGATGCGCCGGTGGATGCAGATACACTGTTGGTTCCTACCAAGGTTCACGCTTTGTGCTGCCCTCAAAGGCTGCCAATCCTGATGACGGCATTCCTGGAATCTTCACCACTACGATTGAAGGGTAGTGAAGTTCAAGATGAAAGCAGCATCGAACAGGTACGACCTTCTGTCAGTGATGCAAATCAGAATGTCAATGGAGACAATCATGCGCACGAATGCATGGTTACACCTATTCCCGACTTAGTGGAACTTTCCCATGAAGCTGTTGACAGTTTTTTCGAAAGCCTGAATGATATGATGTTCTCTTCGGAACAGAAATAGAGACTTTTGAGTAAACTCGCACACGGCGTTCCCTGAATTCGGCCTTCAACTTTAAAAATAAAGTCACATGAACAATTACAATCCAGTTCACGGACAGCGATTTTTTCAGCAAGCCCCTAAAATATTTTTCTATATATTTTTTCCCGGGACACTGATCTTCTGCTTAAAGTAAGAAACTATTCCTAGAGAACTAAGATTTCTATTTTTAGATACTTTATAGACTTTAGCTGCCCGCTGGTATGTTCACAAATATTTTATTATGTGATGAAATGGTCTCGACCTTCCTTTCTGTATAGCCATATTAAGAGCCATTTCATGTGTATTTCTCATATACCAAAAAGCAATAATGCATAACAATGCGTGTTTACTTTTGCATTTAATTCATAGCTTAAGTGCATACGATATATATGACTGCAATTTTTCAGTATATTTGAAAATTTCAAAATGCATTTATGTATTTTGGGGTGGTAAGGTATACACTATACTCTATAGTATGTTGTACTATGTTATACTATGCATAGATTAGTAGATATGACCATAGTTAGCGTGGAGTGGGTGTCGTGTATTTCTATAGGTTCTGAATCGATCCCCCTATTCCTGACCCTATTCTGGTTAAACTAACTATCAAGTTAACTAACAGTCAGCCCATGAGGCAAGAAAACCCCCATGATGCAGATACCGTTATCTGACGCAGTCACACTACGGCACAGGAACGTGTTATCTGATTAGGTCATAACGCTTGAGATCTAATTAGACAAGCGACATTCC
Source organism: Lissotriton helveticus (assembly GCF_964261635.1). NCBI lineage: Eukaryota > Metazoa > Chordata > Amphibia > Caudata > Salamandridae > Lissotriton > Lissotriton helveticus. Next base: position 489,204,671 of record NC_136068.1, read on the forward strand.
TCCAGCCCCTGATAAGGCATACGACGTTCTCATAACAAATCAAACCTATGACAACCTGGATAATCCGTGCGGCCATTGTTTTGATTTCACAGAGAACTTTTGCAAAAGAATGTGCTAACGAGCAAGTCGTATGACATCTTTATTGACGTACCTATGTCCATCCTTACGTCAATCTCGGCACCTTTAAGGTATAAATATTGCCGATCTTGCCCTATGCAAACACACGCGTGGTGACAAGACGGAGCAGCCATACTTGCCGAAGCCGAGAGCAGAAGCAGACCCCGCTGGCAGCAGCCCCGCCTTCCTGACGCGCTGCTATCTCAAGCCGAGAGACCCAGCACCGGCGCTTCTGGGCAGCCCTCGCAGGCAGCCTGGAATATCGAGAGCAGAGATAGAGATACCATTCCTCATTCATCCTAAATTCCAGGTACAGAACTGAATAACCCCTCCTAGAGAATTCTTTAGTTATTCACTTGGCAAAAACAAACTTAACTTAAACTGTAACTTTCTATTCCCGCCCACGCATTAGACTTAGGTCAGGTACACGGGGTAGGCGTATTTAGAAACACCAGTTGAGTACGTTTAGTCAAATGTATATGTGTATGTAAATATATTTTAATCATCTTAAACATCATATGGCTCAGAAACCATATCAATGTTTTTACAGTATTATTTTATACTATTGCTTTTAATGTATGCACTTTACTTAACTATAAGTATTGCAATAATATCGATCCATTTCTCATGTATGAGAAAAGAGACTGATCAATAAATAACACCTTTTTATTGAACACGCCCGTCTCTCTTCCCTTTCTCTACATTCTGATGAGACTAAGAATGCACGTACTGACTGAGTAAAATAATTGCCTTGTGCTCACACGACTCTTGAGATTGACTCTTGATTAGGGGAGAGCAAAGTTGTCATGTTCTATGGTTGTCAGAAACTAAATCCCTTCTTGTCTAATCAGGGGAGGTAATTCTTTCCTGAACATTCGAGAAAGTTTCTAGCGAACTCTGAGCTTAGCTGGCAAACCCAAAAATTAAGTCTAGTATCGACAGTAGTAGACCTAGTTAACGTCTGGTCTAGGCCTTTACTGCTGTAGGTATTATTCCAATGCGCAGAGCCTATTGGGAAAATAGGAGCTACACTACAGGGGCACCTCTAATGTTTGCCGGTAGCTCGTTCCAGGTCTTGGATGCAATGTGGGAGAAGGAACTTCCGCCTGCTCTGGCCCTGTGGATGCGCAGGGTTTTGCCAGTGCGAGTTTGGAAGACTGGATGTTTCTTATGTGTACGTATAAGTTGATTCTGTCATTGAGGTATTTGGTTACGTTGTTGTGTAGGTATTTGAGGTGAGAGTGAGGATTTTGAAGGTGACTTTTTACTCCACGGGGAGCCAGTGGACACTACATAGGTGTTGGCTGATGTGTTTGTGCTGGGGGATGCCGAGGACGAGTCTGGCGGCAGTGTTCTGTAATGTCTGGAGTTTGCGGAGTAGGGACTTGTAAATGCCGGTGTAGAGTGTGTTTCCATAGTCCAGTCTGCTGGTGATGAGTGCATGGGTGACTGTCTTCCTTTACTCTGGGGGGATCCATTTGTAGGTCTTGCGGAGGATGATGGCATAGACCTGTCGGTTCATGGTGAGAGATGAGTCGAGTACGATGCAGAGGTTTTTGGAGTGGTCTGAGGGAGAAGGTGTGCTTCCAAGGGCGGCGGCCACCAGGTGTTGTCCCATGCTGAAGGGGTGGTTCCAAGGACGAGGACTTCTGTCTTCTCAGCGTTGAGCTTCAGGCAGCTGTTGGTCTTCCAGATTGCGATGTTGTGCGTTCCTTTCTGGAAGGTGAGTCTGGCGGTGGTGGGGTCTTTAGTGAGGGAGAGGATGAGCTGGGTGTCATCAGCGTAGGATATGAATTTGAGGCCGTGTTGTCGGACAATGGGGGCGAAAGGGCCATGTAGATGTTGAAGAGGGTTGGGCTCAGAGATGACCCCTGTGGGACTCCGCTGGTGATTTACGTGAGATCTGAGAGGAAGGGTGTCTGTCTGATCCTTTGGCTTCTTCCGGTGAAGAATGATCAGTTCCTTGTATGCGGCCATCATGTAGTCTGGCAACTAGTGTGCGTTGGGAGACGGTGTCAAAGGCCGCTAAAGGTCGAGTAGGATGAGGGCTCCGGAGTGGCCTTGGTCCAGAAGGTTGCGGATGTCGTCTGTGACGGCAAGTAGGATGGACTTGTTGCTGTGGCTGATTCGCATTACGGATTGGAACGGGTCGAGGATGGAGTTGTCTTCAATGAATCGTGTCAGTTCCCTGTTGACTGTTTACTCTGAAACTTTGGCTGCGAAGGGGAGGAGCGAGATGGGCTGGTAGTTATTGAGGTCGGTGGGGTTAGCTGTGCCCTTTTTGAGCGGGGCCTGACTTCTGCACGCTTCCAGTCGCGTGGGTAGGTGCTTGTTTTGAAGGTGGTGTTGATGGTGAGTTGTAGTTCGTATGCGATGATGGCCACGACTCTGTGGTAGATGTGAGGAGGCAGGGGTCTGTGGGGATCCCAGAATGGATGCCTTTCATGGTCGAGGCAGTGTCTTCGGCTGTGACCGGCATCCAGGTGGCTATGGTGGGCTGGCTAGTGTGTCTGTGGGGCGGGTGGCTGGCAGTGGCGTCTGCTGGATGTTCTGCAAAGTTGTCATAGAGTTTTTTGATCTTGAGGAGGAAGTAGGTTCCACTCTTATCGCAGAGGTCTTGGGAAGGGATAATGTCTGTGGCTTCGCTGCATGGGTTGTTGAATTCATGAATGACACTGAAGAGTTGCTTGAAGTTGGTGGAGCAGTCAAGGATTTTGTTGTGGATGAAGTCCCTCTTGGTGGTCCTGATTTGGTTGTGGTAGTCCGTCATGGCATCCTTGTAGGTGGAGTAGATTTCGGGGGTCTTAGTGTTTCTCCAGTTCTTCTCCAGGCGTCTGCAGGTGCGGCTTGCTTCTTGGAGATTGGTGGTGAACCAGGCAGCTTTCCTGGGGTGCTGTTTGTTAGGGTTGCGTAGCGGGGTGAGCTTGTATGCGCAGTCGGAGATCTAAGTGTGGAGTTCCCTGGCTGCGACGTTGGTGTTGGGTGCCCAGGTGTGGTTGTATCGGGTGAGGGTGGAGTTGAGTTGCTCGTCGGTAACCTTGCTCCAGTTCCTCCATGGTGTGAGTGTGTTTGTCAATAGCGAAGTCTACGCAGTGGTGGTCGGTCCATGGCAGTTGCGTTGTGTGGCTGAAGTGAACGCTGTTTCCTGCCGCGAAGATGGGGGTCGAGGTTGTTGCCGGCTCTGTGGGTCTGTGTGGTGACGAGTTATTTAAGTCCGATGTTGGTGATGTTGTCATGAAGGATTGTGGAGTTGGGGTCACTGGGTTTGTCGAGGTAGAAGTTCAGGTCTCCAATGAGTACGTCGTTCATTGCGGCGATGGCGTGGGGTGCGATGAAGTCGGTGACGGTTGTGGCGTAGGGGTTCTGGGGGCCGGGGGAGTCTGTAGACGTGGGTTCCTCAGAGTGTGGAGCTGTGGCTGGTCTGGATCTGGAAGTGCAGGTGTTTGGCAGTGGGGAAGGTTTCGCTGGTGGTGTTGAGGCAGGGGGTGCTCTTGTGGGCGATGGCGAGACCCCCTACCGGGTGGTTGGAGTGGTCCTTCCTTTGAATCTTGTATCCGTCCAGCATGGTGGTGTTGATGTCGGGGGTGGAGGAAGCGTTGGTCCAGGTCTCCCTGAAGAAGGCGTTGTCGGGCGAGAGAGAGTTGAGTAGGTTACAGATTTCCATGGTGTGTTTGTGCACAGAGCACATGTTAAGGAGGATGCATCGTAGGGTGTCACCAGTGCTGGCGTTGGCTGTGTTGGAGTCTGGGCAGTGGGGGCAGGAGAACTAGAAGTGGGTCGTGTTTGGTGAGGCCTGTTGGCAGTCTCTGATTTTTCCGGGGTTGAGTGCGTGGAGGGTGGTTGTGCTGTAGCAGTGGGTGGCCCGAGATCCAGAGTTCCTGGCGCTGGTCGCGGTCAGGTCGCAGACAGGCTTGGCTTAGGCACACCTTCTGCATGCCAGCTGCGTATGTCCGCTGCGCAATTGCACACCGTCTGCCATTTAGTAGGGGGGGGAGGAACGATCAGCTGGGAGGCGGCATTGGACGAGTACAGGGGTGTGGGGCCACAGGGGCAGCCGTGGTGGGAAGCGGGAAGTGCAGGCTCCGAGAAGCCAAAAAAAACAGATCAAAAGTTAAAAACAAGGGATAACTAATTGATCTAATTATGCTATGTATCCTCAGAGGGTGGGAGGTTGGGTAGGACTGCTCCAAACATGGAGCAGGGCATGGGCGGATTGGCATGTTCACTCAAGTGCGCAATGACTGTTTGGTCGGCCCACTCAGGCCGCCCAAAGCAGTCATGCGCACTTCCCTGTTCGCAATGCAGGCTGCATTACAGCCTGCATGGAGAACATGGCCACCCCTCCGGCCCCTGGCTGCATGACTTGTCCCGTTGCCGATTACCAATCCCACTGCTGCATCGTAGCATTGTGATTGACTCAGGAGAGGGAGCCGGGCTGCCTACTAACTTTTCCTGGAAGCAGACGCAGGAGAGCAGGAGCTAGTAAGACACGGGACATGGCTTCGAGGTAAGACTTCACTCAATACATTTTTAACAACACACACTCACACACACATCCCCACGTCCATGCACGATCCAGTGTTATTTCCGGCGTTTACCACCTCACAGCTGTCCAGCCTACCCTGCACTTCTCAATGTTGGCCGCTGTGTGCCCATGCACAGCGGGTGTACCACTTGTGTGCCAAAGTAGCGACGCATGCCATCACCTTGCATTCCATGCATACTAATACTAGGCACATTGCAACAGTAGAGCGGGTGTTGCATAGCGGAGACATAAAGATCACTGTTCCCACTTCAGTGAGTGCAGCCCATAACTAACCTTTGCACCACAAACCCAACCGTGAACCCTGGAATTCCTTTTTTGAGCCCCCAATATACACTCAAAAATCACATTTGAGAAAAATGCCTACCCCATTTTTCATATTTTACCCCCAAAAACACTCAATTTTTCATATTTCCCCCAAAAAACACCAGATGTTTCATACTTTACCCCAACAAACACTCAATTTTTCATATGTTACCCCAAAAAACACCCGATTATTCATATTACCCCAACAAACACCCCATTTTTCATATTTTACCCCAAGAAAAATATACATTTTCAAATTTTAGCCCAAAACCCTTACACAACTGAGAAACTTTTAATGACCCCAATACTGACCTCACAATGCGTTGTGATCAAATGTGATGTAAAGGACCCCCATTGTCAGAGTTGCGTTGTTAACGATGTGCTGTCTGCATTGTAATGGTTGTCACCCGTGCCAAAGGCCACCCCTAGGCTATGCTGTTTGCGTCCGTCTGCCCCTGGACCTCGCTCAGCACCAAGGAGCATTCCTCTTGGACACTCCACCGCTACGACGCCTGCACCCTCCTCACCATCAGCCTTGGACGCCACCTCGCCTGCCATGACAAACCTCTGATCCATGCCGGACATCGCCTTCGCCATCACTGACGGCTGCAGTATCACCCGCAAGGAGACCGTCAAGGAGGAGGAATAGCCGTCACCTACAGAGGCACGCTCCAACTGACAATGCACTCTAATGTGCCAAGGGTGACCATGGGCTATGTCAACTCCCAGATCTGGATCAAGCCCAAGAAGATCCTCTGCGGCACCCTCATGTGGAGCCCCCTGGCCATGGCCCCCCCATTCTCCAATACTATTGTAGACCTCATTGCACCCCAGGGTCTCCCATCCACCGACGACATCCAACTTGGTGAACTCAATTTCCACCTGGACAACCCCAGTGACTAGAGCACTACCCCCTCCTGGGGAGGGTCACTGACATCAGATGCAAGCAGCAAGTCACCTCAACAGGCCACATAGCAGGACACACGGTTGAGCACATCAACTCTGCCAACGGGTACTTTAACTACAGCCACAACACCGGACTCTCCTGGACAGACCAATATTGGTAACGTCACATCTTCACCTTGCCCACTGGACGCCACCGCCATCATTGCGCCCCCTCGCAGCTGGATCAAGGCCAGCGAAGAACAACTCCCTACGCACCAACACTCCACCAATGCTTCCAAATGTTGACACGCAGCGCACAACCACCACCGATGGATCTCCAATAGTGCCGACATTAAGGTACCCCTAATGAACAGCGCTGCGTCAGTACCTTCCGCCTGCATGATGGCAGGCATGAGGGTGAATACATAACAAAAGAGGGAGGGAGAGAGAAAGAAAGTGGATTCAGTCTCCCCGTTTATGTTTTACAAACAAAATGGAATCCACTAAGACAAGGTTATTTTGCGGTCCCTACTATGGTGGGGAGCACACAGTGTTGTTTGAATACCCCTCACACACCAACAGGCCCCTTTGTGTCATGCTTCATCATCGGGGTCTTCGCACCCCTCTACGGGATGCGGCGTGCTGCGACCGACGACTATGTGGGAGCACTATTAGTGGACTATGTGTGGTGGTGTGTGGGGTAATTAATGTGAGTGGTGAAAAGGTGAGGTTTTAAAAAGGATACCTGGCTCGTGGGGTGAAAAATAGACTTTTATTAAGCCCCCGGCTGGTATCATTAAAAGGGGGTGCAGTGGGAGGTTGTTAATGTATAATTATGTACATCAACCTCTACTGTGCGTCTACATGGACATGTTTCGGAGTCAAAAACTCCTTCAGGACGGGAACTGCACAAGGTTCCACACCTTACTCACATGAAAATGTTAAAGTGTATTCAAAAAAAGGGGGTGAACTATGGGTGCTGTGTACCTAATTCATAGTTCAGTGCCGTAGTCTTATTAGCCCATTTGGCGTGTATTTTAGACTTAAAGTTCGATCACAAAATTCTCCATGAGCCTTATGCGTGTTGTTGGGGGTTCTCACACTCTGTTCAGTGATGAGTATTGTAGGATGCGATGTACCCTCTTCCCCTCAACGCAGCTCCGAAGGTTGTGAACCAACCTTCGGAGCTGCGTTGTGGGGAAGAGGGCACATAAGGCTCATGGAGAATTTTGTGATCAAACTTTAGGTCTAAAATACACGGCAAATGGGCTAATAAGACTACCTTATTAGCCCTTGTGCAGTTCCCGTCCTGAAGAAGGAGTTTTTGACTCCGAAACATGTCCATGTAGACGCACAGTAGAGGTTGATGTACATAATTATACATTAACATCCTCCCACTGCAACCCCTTTTAATGATACTAGCCGGGGGCTTAATAAAAGTCTATTTTTCACCCCACGAGCCAGGTATCCTTTTTAAAACCTCACCTTTTCACCACTCACATTAATTACCCCACACGCCACCACACATAGTCCACTAATAGTGCTCCCACGTAGTCGTCGGTCGCTGCACGCCGCATCCCGTAGAGGGGTGTGAAGACCCCGATGATGAAGCATGACACCAAGGGGCCTGTTGGTGTGTGAGGGGTATTCAAACAACACTGTGTGCTCCCCACCATAGTAGGGACCGCAAAATACCCTTGTCTTAGTGGATTCCATTTTGTTTGTAAGGCATGAGGGTGAGGCAGTGCCACAGGGATAGGCAGGCCCCATGCATTGCTGGAGTTGCGTCATGGTTGTGACACGACTGCAGCAATGGGTGACTTTAGCACAGGCAGATACGTCAGGATTCCTGGCGTATCTTTCATTACTTGCGTCATGGAGCGCTGTCCAGTGATTACGAGGAAAGGAGGGGTTTGGCCCTGTGGGAAAGAGGGTAGGTAGGGCCAATTAAATGCCACGAAAGGGGGGGTTACCTATGCCTCTTATGAGCACGATTATGCACGCATTAATGAACCGTACAGAGAAAACCACATTAATTAGTAAACTCTGACAATAATGTCATTTGCATTTAAGCTTTTATGCATTTAAATCTTTAAGATGATAAATGTATGATACTGTCACACTTGTTATTTTGTTAATAGCTTTTCATGATTTGTAATTCGTTTGCACTAATTCATTTGTGTCTAATTTTTGCATACAATGTTTCTTCATGCTTTTCCCTGGCAAAATTGATGTTTGCTCAATGTACAGTTGACTATGTATCTTTCTTTGGTTTCTTAAAGATTTAAATGCATAAAAGCTTAAATGCAAATGACATTATTGTCAGAGTTTACTAATTAATGTGGTTTTCTCTGTACGGTTCATTAATGCGTGCACAATCGTGCTCATAAGAGGCATAGGTAACCCCCCCTTTCGTGGCGTCCAGTGATTACAGCGCATTCATGCTGTCGCAAGAAGGGTGTAGTGAGAAGTGTTGCAACACTGTCTTGTCGCAGTGCAGCAACACTTTTCATGACTGTTGCACAGGAATGCACACTATCTTATTGATTGTGGACATTCCTGCACTGTAGTTTTGTCGCAGGGCAGCGCTGCAACATTGCTTGCAGCGCTGGCCGGCGCCAAAACCTGCAGAGATATGGGCCTAAGTTTCATCACCATTTTTAAGACCAGCTATTTTCTGGTCTTAAGTAACTGGCTCTAATTGCATTTAGAGCCAGTTTTTTGGCTCTTCAGAATTTCAAGGAGCCCCTTGATAATATGGAGTAGTGGAGTTAATTTTGGAATATGACGTTGTTGCAGTGTCCAAGATTCGATATATCTTGCGCAGACATTCGGCACGTAAATACGGAGAAGGGGGAAGACCGGGCCGCAATCTAGCCAATAAAATCAGAAACCGTGCAGAACAACCGCACATAGATAAGATAACAGAATCTCAAGGGGGGGACATTATAATCCGCTGGAAATAACTGAGCAATTCCGTCAATTTTTGCTAACCTCTATATTTACAGGGGAGGGGACGAATCTCCTGAGATGGAGGAATATTTGGATGATGTAGCCTGTGCTTGGTTGTCGGATGCCCACAGGGAATATTTGAGTCAGCCAGTAGATGCTGAGGATATAAAAGCTGTGATCAATGCCTTACCAAACGCAAAAGCACCTGGGCCTAATGGCCTCACCATTGAATTTTATAAAACCTATGCAGACCTACTCAACCCTTATTTGCTGGAGGGGAAAGCCGAGGCGCACAAATCTGGACCTTTGCCCCCATCACTTCACCAGACGTTGATTATAATGCTGCTTGAACAGAATAAGCCTCCCGATCAATGTGACTCGTACAGGCCACTATCATTGATCAATGTAGACGTGAAGATTCTCGCCATAATTCTTGCCATTAAACTACAGCCCCTGATGCCATTCATGGTCTTACCGGACCCATGCATTGCTGGAGTTGGTCATGGTTGTGACACAACTGCAGCAATGCGTGACTTTAGCACAGGCAGATACGTCGGGATTCCTGGCGTATCTTTCATTACTGGCGTCATGGAGTGCTGTCCAGTGATTACAGCGCATTCATGCTGTCGCAAGAAGGGTGTAGTGAGAAGTGTTGCAACACTGTCTTGTCCCTGCGCAGCAACACTTTTCATGGCTGTGGCACAGGAATGCACACTATCTTATTGATTGTGGACATTCCTGCACTGTAGTTTTGTCGCAGGGAAGTTCTGCAACATTGCTTGCAGCGCTGGCCAGCGCCAAAACCTGCTGAGATATGGGCCTACGTTTCATCACCATTTTTAAGACCAGCTATTTTCTGGTCTTAAGTAACTGGCTCTAACTTCAGTTAGAGCCAGTTTTTTGTCTCTTCAGAATTTCAAGGAGCCCCTTGATAATATGGAGTAATGGAGTTAATTTTGGAATATGATGTTCCTGCAGAGTCTGAGATACGATATATCTCGCGCAGACATTCGGCACATAAATACGGAGAAGGGGGAAGACCGAGCCGCATTCTAGCCAATAAAATAAAAAAACGTGCAGAACAACCGTACATAGATAAAATAACAGAATCTCAAGGGGGGACATTATAATTCGCTGGAAATAACTGAGCAATTCAGTGAATTTTATGCTAACCTCTATATTTCCAGGGGAGGGGACGAATCTCCTGAAATGGAGGAATATTTGGATGATGTAGCCTGTGCTTGGTTGTCAGATGCCCACAGGGAATATCTGAGTCAGCCAATAGATGATGAGGATATAAAAGCTGCAATCAATGCCTTACCAAAACGCAAAAGCGCCTGGGCCCGATGGCCTCACCATTGAATTTTATAAAACCTATGCAGACCTACTCATCCCTTATTTGCTGGAGGTGTATGCCGAGGCACACAAATCTGGAAATGTGCCCCCATCACTTTGCCAGGCGTTGATTATAATGCTGCTTGAAAAGGATAAGCGTCCCGATCAATGTGACTTGTACAGGCCACTATCATTGATCAATGTAGACGCGAAAATTCTTGCCAAAATTCTTGCCATTAAACTAAAGCCCCTGATGCCGTTCGTGGTCTTACCGGACTAATCTGGTTTTATACCTGAGAGTTCTATATCGCACAATTTGCGGACTATATTTGCAATGCTCCACGTATTGGAGCCAAGCTTATCCGCGGCAGCGGTAATGCTGGACACGTCTAAAACCTTTGACTCTATCGAGTGGAAGTATATGTTTTATATCTTACAACGCATTGGATTCCCGCTAATTTTCACAAAGTGGATTATGCTATTATATGCCGACCCATCGGCCCGGGTGCGGGTGGGTCAACTGACGTTGGAACCATTCTCAAGCGAGGCACCTGACAGGGATGCCCTCTGTCACCTCTGCTTTTTGCTATTGCAATCGAGCCCCTGGCATGTGTGATACGGCATAGGCATAGGGAAGCAGTTTAAAATGTAAATTTTCGCCCAGTCGCCATATCACTGTATGCGGATGACATGGTGTTATTTCCCCGGGAACCATCTCGTTATTTGTTGCAGCTGTTGCGAGAATATGTCAGATTTGGCTTGTTATTTGGACTAGTTGTAAATTGGGATAAGTCCATCATTAGTCCCCTGACAGAATCTACGACCCAGCCAGATATGGAATATTCGCTTGTTTGGACTGCGGACCCGGTCAAATACCTTGGGGTCTGGATCCATCGTGATCCAGACATGGTCATACGCAAAAAATATGGCCAGGCTTGCAGCATTTTAGACCGGCAAGTCGACAAATGGATAGCTATGCCGCTGTCCATGGCGGACCGCATTGCGCTTACAAAAATGGTGGTACTGCTGCGCTTTCTGTATCTGTTTACCAATATCCCGCTCACTTTGACGAGGGGGTTCTTCAACACTCTCCGTACGACTCTACTCCAGCTGGTCTGGGGGCGCAAGCAGGCCCGAGTAAGCTGGACTGTTCTTACACAAGACTACGACAAAGGGGGATTCAGTGCACCGGACCTGCATGTCTACTATCTAAGTGCACAGGCACAGTATGCGTATTACTAGGTTAGACCACATGCATTCACCCCCACATGTTGCAGTGGAGGAAGGGGACGCGTCCCCTATCCCTCTACACAGTATGCTCACTCACACGAAGCTTGGAGTCCCAAAAACGGACATTAATACAATAGATACCACAGTAGCTGCGTGAGAGGCGATAGGGAAACTGGCCAAAAACTACCCATTTATGCCCCAGCAATGCAAATAGAGCACCATGCTGCACTGCCAGTAACTCACGAGGCAGGTGTGATGCGTCTCTTAAAAGAGGCAGGCATACAGTGGATGCAAGGTCTATATCCAGAGGGAACGTTTCATACCACAGACACCCTGCAATACATAAGCAACCCCACATTGCTGTTCCGATTCGCGTTTCACAGACTTAGACATGCAATTAGATCACACTACGGCACTTACCCCCTCGAGCTCCCCACACTACACTCTCTGCAACTGGTGGCTAACCACCCCCACCAATAAAAAACTGATCACTGAACTATATAGGGGAATATGTGACGAAAGATGTGACGGCCCAGACAGAAGCCTGGAGAGAAGGAATGACAAACTGACCTCCTCGATATCCATGTCAAATTGTGAACATATTTGTGGCCTGACGGGCAAACTTGCTCCGAATGGAAATGTACGTGTTATACATTTTAAGTATATACACCAGGTTGTGTCCTCTTCAATCTCTCCTCCCCCGGTGCATTCATGGATGGATCAGTTGAATCTACTTAACACTAAACCCATCATTGCCGACATCGCAAAATCCCTGGGTGTCATTCTCGACAAAAAACTCAATCTAACCCCCCACATCAATTCCATTGCAAAGTCTGTTCGATACCATCTGCGCCTTCTTTGGGGAATCCGTCGCTTCTTCCTGGAGCAGGACCTTATAACCCTAGTGCAATCGCTGGTCCTCTCCAGACTTGACTACTGCAATTCTCTTCTTACTGGCCTCCCCAAATCCCACCTGTCCCCCCTTAAATCTGTTCTCCATTCAGCAGCTCGTTTCATTTATGGGGCCAAAAGAAGCGACCACATCACACCGATGTTATCCACCCTCCGCTGGCTTCCAATCGAGGCTAGAGCTATCTACAAGACTGCTTGTAACACCCACAAAGCCTTGCACTCCTCCTCTCCTCGCAACCTGGTGAATAAACTGAAACTCTCTGGAGGCTCTAGCCCATCACGTAATGCGGAAAATCTTCTGCTTGAACCTCCCACTTTCAAGAAGGAAAGAACGATGGCACAACCCTTTTCAGGCAACGCGGTGAGAATCTGGAACTCCCTTCCGCCGCAGCTCCGGACCACCACCTCCTCCCAGGCCTTCAAAACTAACCTCAAAGTTCTCCTCCTTCAAAGACACTTCCAAATGTAATCCATGCCCTCTCTATTATATGAAGGAAGCCCTTCCATTATAGAAAAATCTACTTTACATGACTATGGAAGTGTCTTCCCAGTGTGTTCTTGTGGTCTGAGAGTCTGCCATTTAGTGCAGTATTATCTTTCTACCTGTGTTTGGTACTCGTGTGTAACATGCACCCGTCACTTTCTCTTGTAACACACTGTTTTCTACCTCTTACATTTGTTTATTTTCGATACCTGCACAAGTGCCACCATTGCCTACGTAACGTTTGTTCTTGTGCTTGAGTGCCCTCCATATATTGCAGTATTATACCTCTATGTTTACTTCCTACGCTTTTGTAACCTGCGCACGTCACTTTTTCCTCCTGTAATGCACCGTTTGCTACCTCTTTTATTTTGTTGGTTCACGATTGTCACTTTTGTAATGCACCGTTTGCTACCTCTTGTATTTTGTTGGCTCACGATTGTCATTTTTGCTTCATTTAATGTAATGTTTGCTTTTGTATTTTGTTCACTTGTAATGTTCTCATGTATCAGTTCTGTTCCTATTGTGAAGCGCTCTGACACCTTTGGGTAAAGTCCGCGCTATATAAAAATGCACAAATAAATAAATAAATAAATAAATATTATACGCCAGTGAGGTTACACCGCTAAGGATTGCGCAACTCTAGCAGTTGTGGGAGGTGCGGGCAACCTGAAGCAGACTTCCTGCACCTTGCATGGGAATGCAGAAAGGTGGCCCGCTATTGGAGTGCTGTGGTGGTGCAGGATATAACAGAAATGTCAGGTCTGGAGATACAATGCACACCCTTAGAATGCTTATTGTGTTGTGTCCCTCATGTATAAAAGGCAGTAGGTCGATTTATAAGCTTGCCGTTGTTGATGGCTACCCGCAGGGTAGCCATTACATGGGGCGGTAGAAGATCATCAAAAATTGAGAACTGGATTAAAGACCTTGTTTATTGTAAAGACAACATGGAACTATATGCAGAGGAATTGCGAACAACATCAAGGCCAAAGGACATATGGGAACCATTAAGACAATTCTTACACCAAAGGGCTCTGGGGGAAGTGGGTTAGTTGTGACATAATTGAAACATCCGGCATAATGAAGACGCAGCATATCTGCAGAGACAGTATCTCCCAAGTCGACTGTACAATCATAATTGTAACCTACTTATACCCACTAAAACGGCAGAATACCGGGGAGCTTAGAAATACCTGTTCTGAGACAAATTACAATAGTACGCCTATGATGACACGCGTGCGCACACGCGAGGATGGGCACAGACGGGGAGTAGACCTGCTTGTCTCTTTTCTATGTCGATCGGTTGGGCTTTTGTAGGCACGAATACGTTGGTTGCGCTGGAAATAATACCGTTTGAAGATGGCCGCCATGAAAAAAAGCATTCATTGCCTTCGATGCGCATGCGTGTTTCACTCGGGCGGATTTGCTTCCCATGGCAAGGCCTGGCACTATTAGCTGCGGATCCGCTTGACCTGGGGTAGCTGCAACATGAGGGACCGTACAAGCGAGCTGAGGAAGGTGAGTTTGCGGGAGAGTTGCTCGGTGTTATAATGGTTGGTTTGCAAAGGAGAGCAGGATAAAGTAAGTACGGGGACTTCAGCAGTTAAGGGAGGTGGCCTTTGTAATGAGGGGCAGGGACAGCACCTGAAAGTCAGTGGTGAGGAGTATAGTTAACTTTTCTTTCTTTCCTAAAGTTTTCAACTCGGTTATCACGCAAGGCAACGGGCGATAGATATCACCCTCCTGTCGCAAAGTCTAAAGTTTCCTAAATGTTTGCATATGTGCAGAGCAGGGGTGTGGTCCTTGCAAAGAGAGGACTATAGGTACAGAGCCATTAATGTGAGCACTGCCAAATTTGTCCATGTCGTGTGACCCTGTCAGTTATGGCATTTGGGCATATCACGTTCCATTCTTGTATGTTGATCCGCTATTCTGAACACTGAGCATCAAAGTGAAGTTTGTGACGAAAGTACCATATCTGGCTGAGATATCACATCTGAAGTGCTGGAATTGTTAAACCAAACTCTGGAAAATAGTAGAATAGCGATTTAATGTTTCTCCTGTGAATCATTCATATAGTGTAACATGCGATTAACAAACTTTTATTTTATGTAGCTAGGTAGGTGGTTTACTGCTTTTCACACAAGGATCCTTTTATTACTTGCAGTTCATACATTAAAATCCTTTGATTATAACATAGTAAGCTATTAACCAGCATCGAGACCCTTAATGCAAAATGTAAGGCATGGGTTGATAACTTTTTGTGTTTTCTCATTTGGTTGTTGTTGTTATAATGCTACTAAAATGGTTAATTTAGGTTGTAATAAACTCGTGTTAGTACAGACAACCTCATGCACTGCTTTACGTCTTAAATCCTTAATTTGTTTTACTCCCGGCCATGCATTCTTAACATACAACCTCTACCAGTCAAGACGTTGTGTGACTCCTACACCTTGAAACCCTCATTATCTTATGTAACATCCTGTACTTTCATTTACACACTTGTAATATTTACTGTGAATGTGTAATGTGTTTGATGTATAGCGCAAAACACTACATTGGAATAAGTAGGACTTGAAAACCAAAAAAACAGAAAGTACTATTTAAAATTATGTTTGTATACTTGGACAGACCGATACATCCGACATTCTTACAGTGCATGCATATCTCTTATATACAGGGTTTGAACAAAATCCTATATTTGCCTCCAAACCATAGTTTCTCTTAAGTACTTGTGAAGTAATCAGCTGTGCGACTGTTCCCCTCCATTGTAATGGTATTTAGGTGTTAGATTCTAGATAGCCCCCAACCAGGATTATACGCAAATAAAAGAAGGGATGATGGCCTTTAAATTTCGGCCATTGTTCTGGGTCTAACTGAAATCTAAAAATAGATAGACTCATCGCCACTTGCACATTGCTGCTGCAAACAAATAGCCGACAACGTGTGGTCACTACTGAATTGTGTCCAGTGAGACCAGACAGCTCACCTATCCAGCTAATTAATAGTTGCCTGATCTGGAACCCGACTGGATCCCTCCTTCATTCCTGTCCTGCACCCCTGACATACAACTTCATGGCAGTGGCTTGGGTAAAGGCATAACCCCTTCATATGGTGAGAAAAGAAGGCCGTGTATGACCATGGGCTTTTGTGTTTAGTGTCACTTATGCATGGTGAAGCAGTGGATTGCATTGTTTTGCTATTTATGTAGCACTTTAATTCCCCTTTTGAGACCCAAAGCTCATAAGCATAGATACTTTGTGCTTTAGGTAGGTAGTTGATTGAGTCTCTCCTATTTGAGAAAGGGTTCTTAAGATATCTTGTCGGGTATGAATGGTTCTTCTAGCCCTTGTTTACTCGTTTCATGGTATCACATAGTTCTACCTTCACAACGGTTGAAGTTAGGAAAACAGTGCAAAACTCGAGATCTCTAGTGGTTTATATGGGCTGGTGAGTGGGTTGCTCTTCCTAGAGAGGGAACGTGCTAGCAAATGGAGGTGTCAATGGCAGTGTGGTTCAATGTGACCCCTCCTTTGCAGTTGTAAAGTAGCCACAGCAATGTAATGGATTATGGCCCCTCCTTTACAGGGTTGTGATGTAGGGACAAGAACATCACTGATTAGTGTTGATAGGTTTTGAGTGGATGGGCCGTACATATACAGAGGAGACAAAAAATTACAGGGAGTGGGTAATCCTTACATGAAATGGAATTGCTATAAGGACAACGTCTTGGGTTGTTTGAGAGTCGGTTTATTGTGTAGGATAAGGGTTGAGTGCTATGATTTTAATGTTTTTTTATATGGCATTCGGGGCTCTGTTGTACTAAATGCTGTTTACACGTCTAGTCACTAGATGGTTGAGAAATTAAGTAGTGTTTGAAAAGCTTCTCACAGCAGGGGCTCTCTTTTTATTCTCATTCATTAGTCCTTTATTCAGTATTTAGAAAATACCATAAAAGTACAGATTATACAATTAAAAAATGATAAAATACAATTCATGAAAAGATACATTGGAGACAATTATCCAGCAATTCATTCTGCACAACCCTCTCGAATTCCTGAGTCTTAAATCAACCTTTATAAAATTCATGATACATAACAGTGTAAGGGGATCATTAGTCCTTTGCAAGAATAAAAGGGCAACCTTGGCATGTCTAAACTTCGCCTGTTTTAAAATCCTCTCTTTTTATTCACCACGTATACCATCATGTTGAAGGCGCAAGATGCATGAGTACTGAAATAACAAGCATTGGAAATGCAATAGGTCTCGCATTAGAAAAGTTGGAGCTGAGAGGAGGAGCTACGCAAGCAACCAAGATGGCCGCATAAGCTCCCGGCTCCGTCGACCTCCGTCGCTGGCGGACTTATCCTGAACTTCATCCTGACCTCCCGCCAGACTCCCGTGTGTCTGAATCGTTGCTGAGCCCAGGGGGGCAATCCCGGAGTTTTTATCGCTTTTATTGAAGAAGTTACACCGTCTTTCATTTTCGGGCCTACTCCAGTGTGTGAGTCGGGGCCTCGAGTACTGACCCAGCCGGGTTTCAGTTGAACAACATCGGCCGCGGGTACCCGACGTAGTCCGGTCTCATAGGAGTGGAACATATTCTCGATCCTGGTGGTGGTCGTTGGTCCCGGCGAATACTAGACGAACGGCAACGAGACGTGGTTGCCGCGGTGGGTGGGGGGCCAGGTCCCGAGACCCTGCTGCAGCCCTCGGGGTCCGCGGGTGGGGCCCCCGCTCTCGGCAGCGGTGTAAAGAGTGCCAAGCCTATGAGTCGCCAGTCGCCTCCGTCCACTCCGCGCCTGTTGGTTTCTTCCACTAATATTTTTTGGATTGACTTTCGTGTATCTGATAGACTTCGAGACTTAACCTTTTTGACCCTTTCAGGCTATATTGATCTCCTTTTTCAACAACGTTTTGACTCTTTTGCTACTATATTGGTCCTACTGGATGGGGTTTGTGCAATGGATCGTAAGGGCCAGGGCTGAATTTGACTGTTTGAATTTGGTACAGTGACTTTCTTTTGGCTCTGCCTGGTTGTATCTGTGGGAGTGAGGGCCAGATGGAAGTCTGATTGTCTGGGTTTGGTGTGACGGCTATGTTCGAACAGGGATTTGCTGCCTCTGTGGTGCCGGGGGCTGGGCGGGACGGTCTTTTTCTCTGTCGGTGGCTCCCCTATCGGTTTGCTTATTAGTCTGCTATAACTCGCTTAATCCCACGGTAGGGGATGTCTGCTTTTGGCGGGGGGGAGGGGAGTCCGGGAGCCCGTATCGTTTTGAAATACATCTCCTCCTCCATCTTTTCCCTTCCTTGGGGTGTAGTTTAGGGGGCGACAGGCACGCTGCTAGTGGGGTTAGGTCGTAGCCACCTGCAGGGGTGCAGGGTTGCGTTTTTTATTTTTTTACTTTTCCTTTATTTTGTTCTATGACCCTTCTATTTCCCTTTTCCCTTCTTCACAAGAGATGTGGCATATTCTCCTGAGCCTTTTGTTCCTCATATCCGGGTGTCGAGTGTCCAATCTTCGTATCCTGTATCCTTGGTGGGCGGGTTCTGATAATGTTTGCTTACGGTTATCTGTATTGTATTGTTTTGCCCCAGCTCTAAGCTGGTATTGATATTTTTCAGATGCCTATAATTGTAGTGTACTTCCTCAACTCATTTGCCCGTTCACTGCTGTAATATGTTCCACCAAATGACACCCGATATGTACATTTTTACTCTTGTGTTATAATCAATAAAAATATATATATAAAAAAAAAGAAAAGTTGGAGCTATTGGTCTTGTAAATGACAAATATTTTATTTATTTGTTGGTTTTTAAAATAGCTAAATTGATAGCTTTGTCATTTACAATGCCAACAGTTATAACTTTCGCGAATGTGACACCTATAGCATTTGGAATGCAACATGTTTTGTATTTACGTGACTTAGATGGCAGCTCTGGTCGTTAGGCCACATCTTTAGAGAGCAGGAGAGTGCAGCAGGGGAGAGAAGCACAGCAATGCAATAGGTCTCGCATTAGGAAAGTTTGAGCTATTGGTATTGTAAAGGACACATTTTTTATTTATGTGCTTGTTTTGAAAATAGCGAAATTAATAGCTTTGTTATTTACAATGCCAATAGTTTTATCTTTCGCAAATGTGACACCTATTGTAACACAATATGTGTTGTATCACTGAGTGGTTTGAGGGTGTGAGGGTGAGGGTGTGTGAGGGTGAGGGTGTGTGAGGGTGAGTGGGTGTGTGAGGGTGAGTGGGTGTGTGAGGGTGAGTGGGTGTGTGAGGGGGTGTGAGGGTGAGTGAGGGTGTGGGTTAGGGGGTGTGAGGGTGAGGGTGTGAGGGTGACTGAGGGTGAGGGGGGGTGAGGGGATAAGGTTAAGGGTGTGTGAGGGTGAGGGTGTGAGGCTGAGTGAGGGTGAGGGTGTGAGGCTGAGTGAGGGTGAGAGGTTTGTGAGGGGGGTGAGGGTGTGTGAGGGTGAGGGTGTGTGAGGGTGAGTGAGGGCGTGGGTTAGTGGGTGTGAGGGTGACTGAGGGTGTGTGAGGGTGAGGGGATGAGGTTATAGGTGTGTGAGGGTGAGGGGGGGTGATAGTGCGAGGGTGAGGGGGGTGAGGCTGAGTGAGGGTGAGAGGGTTGTGAGGGTGAGTGAGGGTGTGTGAGGATGAGGGGTGAGGATGAGTGAGGGGGTGAGGGTGGGTGAGGGGGGGTGAGGGAGGGTGAGGGTGTGAGGCTGAGTGAGGGTGAGAGGGTTGTGAGGTGGGGTGAGGGTTTCCTTTCATTTGCCTCTTTTGTGAAGGCCTATAATTTGCCACCGCAGCAATGCGGGTGGAACTGCCCTCCCTCCCGCTCGAGGTAACTGAAGACAAGCCATCCATCTCCCAGCCCCCTTTATTCTCCTTTCAACTGTATATACAGGCGGGGTCAGGCAGTTCACGCACAGGAAATAAGCCATCTTGCCATGGAGCGACTTTATGCAATTTCTGAACTTTTTCTTTAAATGCCTACGACTTTACTATTTAAAGAGGAAATGACAGACACCTTAAAAAAACTGAAGGAAGTAGGCAGAGTACTGCTCACTAATAGTCATAGTCAAAATAAATTGAGAGTGCAGAAAATAACTGCAGAAGCAAATAGGCGCTGAAGAAAGTAGACAGCAACTGAGATAAAAACACGCACGCTCACGTCGTAAGCGCACACGTAAGAGTACCAAAATAGAGATCAGGCATACAAAATGGGGAACGAGATGAACGAGGTAGAAGCCCACTTGGAGGTAACACAAAGGGGACATCTAGAGACCGGGGGAAGTAGTGAAAAGGCCAGGGCGATGGGGCGGAGAAATAGAAGGAGGGAAAGTCGAGGTGCGTGATAAATTAAGAATTAAGGCAGAGAGAGGAGAACGAGGGCGAGAGCGAGTAAAAAATCATTTGTCGGACAGATGGGCGAATGGATTGAGAGGAAAGGTGGGTGGATGAATAGATTGATGAGCGGATAGGTGAGTGGGTGGACGGATGTGTGAGCAGGCTGATGGGGGGAAGCCGACAGAAAGACGCGAGAGTAGCAAGACAGACTGCTACTCAGCAGTAATGAGTGTTTGAGAAGTAGGCAGAGTACTGCTCACCAATAGTCATAGTCGAGTGGCGCATAAGGAGTGTGGAGACACTGAGCGACATATACAAACACCAGAGAACAGAGACAGACAGAGTGGGATGATTAATCATATTAGATGCTGGCAGATGTTTCATATTAAAACAATGTCGCTACTATTAAGTTCCCGCAGCCGCCCATTATTAAAAGTCTGGGCTGTGCTGAGCTCACTGTTCAGAGGGAAGGGAAAACCAGACGGAGGGCATTGCTGTGGGGAGGGGGGAGGAGAAATGCGACACGGCCGCAGCAGGGGGCGGAGCAGGGAGAGCGGCGATGGGGGAGACACACGGCCTTACGGCCGTGAATAGTGTGAAGCAGCAGGGGCCTTGGGAAGGTGTGGGAGGAGTGCTGCTAAGGCAGAGCGCACGCTGGGGGAAGCTTGTGGGGCGGAGCGGGAAGAGCTGCTGGGGAACAGATGGCTGGCGATTTGATGATGTGCACGCGCATTTTAGGTCAATGCGCTTGCGCATTGACCTAAAAGCGCACGGGCACAGCATCAATTCGCCAGTCTAGGTAAGTCTTGTTTAAGCCCCTATAGTCTCGCTCCGCTCAATGCGCATGCGCATTGAGAGGCGAGACCTAAAAACAGCAGTGGGTACGAAGTGCATGCATTATTGTATTTTAAGCAACTCAGAATTACATAGATGCATTTCTAGACAGTAAAGGGAGCAAATAAGAGCCACATTTGATAGTGCCAGACAAAAGCTAATTTAATTAAGCATATTTTAGTATATTTACTTGTCACCAGCAGAAAGGGATAAAAGTCCTTACAAATGACTTAGGCTGCCTGCTGCAATAAAATTACGCTCAGCCGCTACCAAACCAGGAGATCTTGAGTCCTGTCCTGTCAATTCTTTAGGTGACTCTATTATTGCACAACAGCAAAACAAAGTTCTCTGTAAAACTAAGAACCTCCTGTTTTGAGTCACTAAATCTTTGATTTTTAAAATCAGCCCTCTAATATCGAAATTCTTTTTACTATGACGATCAAAGAAAGTATAAGAATGAGTCACTAAATTAATTTCCTGTTTCTTTGCTCTCTGAGGATTAGCTCCTACGCAACTGGTAGCTCTCCAGCTACACATAAGTAGCTCTCTTTTGTTCGGTTCTAGCCTACTAACGTGGCAACTTTTTCATGGTGAAATTAATAGATGTGTGCCAAAATTGAGTGTGCATTCGATACAAAACTGTGTATTTTGAGAACTTGTAAGTTGATGTTTAGAGAAGAAAACACTGAATTTCCAAAATATGTTTGAAGCTGATATTTGAGTGATAAATCAAGTGGTGAGGAGGACACTTATTACTATTACCTTAGTGCCAGGGACATTGTAGCAGTGGCTGTTATGTATTACCAATGTAGATGCATTTGAAATTGACAAATGTCTAATGCACTAAGGGGATCACTACTAGCATTCGTGCTTATGCTGGCCACTACTGTGATCTTGTCTGATGTGCTCACTATAATAACCCTACACATTTTATTAACTCTGGATGATTTTTATTAAACATAGGTAGCTCCTATTACAGAAAAGTTTGGAGACTCCTCCTTCTTTCTCTTGTATACCTAACTAATCGAGGACAACGGCAGATTTTTAAAACTTTATCTATTCCAAATGTAGGTAGCTTTAGTGTGAGCATTATAATATAATATTCCTGTGGCTTCAAATTTGATGCTTATCTGTGCATTTTTTCTAATGCAATGGCCAGGTAGTTGCATGACTTCAGCAATGCAATTGGGAATTCTTCATAGGTACAGTTGCACATTGTAAAGATGATGAAGTAAGTACGTTTCCATATAAGTTCTTTAAATATTTGTGGATTTAAAATGGTTGTCCCATATTTTACACTCCTTCGAACTTTTTTAAATGCTTATAGTAAGAATAGGCTTAGAACACCCCTATTTCGCATCTGTTTTTAGCCTACTGAAGGATAAGACATGTAGACCAACTGGGTAAACATTTCGCTCCAGAGTCCAAGAGCAATCCAGGGATAATTGTCTCAAAGTGTGATTCAGAGCAATTTGCCATTGTTGCCCCAGGTCTTACCCCTACTATTGGACCCAAAATTGATCACCAAGTGCACTCCTTTAGCATGTTTCTCTAATGTTAGTGAATTTGAGCAGTTCAAGGCTTGGTCAAGGAGGTAGTGTTGACTTAAAGCTCAACAAACATCCAGTGAATAAATAAATGACCATGCAGGGGGTACTTTGGTTTTAAAAGAAAAGTCACTTAATAATAATATACACAATGAATGCCACTGTACACAATTTAACAAAGGGCAGCTGTTAAGGAGCACTAATGAGAATGGTACACTTGGTATACTGATGTGATGGTCTTTACTGGAAAGGTGATTTGGTCCGTGCACCTACGAGGGGAATCTCTTTGAGCCTTGGCCAGGATAGCTTTTGTCGTTCTAAGCACTCTTAGCAACAGCTGAATAGATTTTCAGGGCCCATTCTCACAAGCATGCTTCCTTCATTACTTGAGCGTTGTCACAATACCCTTTCTGTCCAGGTTGCAGACTTTGTGAAGTTTCTTTCATTGGCAATGTCCGTGGTTGCTACTGTCAGTGGGTCCAGAATCACTCTGGTATTGTTTGTGCGGCAAAGACCGCTAAGTGAGGGTGTTGTGGTCTTGTCCTTTGCACAGCAGACTGAGGTCATGCGTTATGCTTGCGCACCAGCAATTTCAGTTAAGTCATGACAGCCCTAGTCAGTAGTTAAAAGTGTGCTATTGGTTGCGGAGCTTACATTTGTTGTGATCTTGCTGCTAGGACCGTCCTTGTGTTCAGTCAGAAAACACCCCTCCCAAGCAAGCAGGTGTCCACTCTGGGTCTGAGTGGAAACACTCCACTGACAACCTTGGTATGTGATATTTTTTGGGAGTCTGACCACATCTGGTGGACGTTGCTTTGCTAGCGCTTTGGCACTAACATGGAATAGAATTCACCTCATGTCAAATACTTCAAATCCCTCAGTCACTGGTGTCATTGCTGCCTTTAAAGTGGAGATACGTCTGAACCTTTGGACTTCACTCACTGTATCTTGATGCAGGTTTGTACCCTGTGTGATAGTAGGGTCATCGCTTTGTGTGAGCTCCTCGCTGCCTCTGCATCTTTTGACCAGCATTTCTTTGAGCAAAGGTCTCTCCAGTGCCTCTCCTGAGCAATGAGTCCGCTTTCCTCCTTGAAGGATGGTGCCAGCAGTTTCTCCTGACAGGCAAATCGAATCTTCCTTAGGTGAATGGTCCCACACCAAGCAAGAGGAATTGGTGGTCCGCACCACCAGCCCGAAATCTTGGCGTGCTAACTGAAGTTTCCCATCTTCATGCTCAAGTTGTCGTATTGTATGTTCTAAAAGTTAATCTCTATGACCAGTACTGCATTTTAGTGATTTCACCTCAGACTGGTCCAGCCGTGGGTTTTGTTACAAGTATGACTAGGGAGGTAGGGCGGGGAGTCTCCTTTCAGGAGCCACTAAAAAAGAGCACAACCTTTTAATCTCTGGTGGTTTGCCTCTCCTTTAGACCAGTAGTCCAGGTAGGGGCAGTGTGAAACGTCCTAGCCTCAGATGGACCCTCTTTCCTTCCTTCGATATATCCCGCACACCTCTGTCTGATCCATAACGGCAACTGGGGAAATCCTGCATCTATAATCACGTTGTTGCCACCACTGTCAGACCTCTGAAGCCTGGTGAGATGACAGTAGTGACTCTCCCAAAAAAGGTCCACATGTTGTGCTTTCTGGACTTCAGAGCCCAGGTTTGGATATCACTCCATATCATGGAAAGGCCTCTGCTCTCGTTGTGCGTACTAAGGTGGGGCTAAAAAAAAGACCCCAGCTTTGAAAGCGAAATCGTGGCCATACATTAAGCTGTCTAGAACAATGCAGGGAACCTTTCTCCATCCCAACATCAACCTGTCCAGGAGAACGTTTTTATTTTAAGCAACTAAGTGTGTGCCCCTTTTGACTTGATTTGCTACATTTAAAGCGATTTCACTCACTGAAGATGTATCTCACTCTGCATGCAAAATCAGCAGATGATTCTAAAAGCAATTCTTGCTCTCTGAGTAACTTGCATACGCGAGTCCTGTTGACCAGTGCTTGTGTTTTTTTCTTTCTTCTTTAATTAAAAAATGTTGCCCAGGCAAATGGTAAGTATGTTTAGAGAATAGCCAGGATAGTTTATCAATGACATGTAACGCAAATGTGTGTAACAACCAATTTGCTGTAACTTTGTAGGTATTAACATACATTTGCAATGCCTTTTGTATGGATAAAATGCAAATAGATTTCCTTCCATTTCAATGTGTGGAATCAGGGAAGGCTTTTACTCGGCAAAAGTTGTTCGCTTGAAGGAAGAAGTTGTTTGTGAACCTGTGTAATTTCACATTTATTTTTATTTATTTATTTGATTTATTTTGAAAGTTTTATATAGCGCGAACAAGATCTTTGCAGATATCAGAGCGCTTTACAAAGAAGGGGTGCGAACAGGAGAGTGAGTAACAGGCCAATTAGGCTTAGCGCGGTTGAGGTAACAAGTGGGGTAGGTACATGAGTTAGCATAGTCATACAGGTAAATCAATAAGGCTAACAGTACTAATAGGCGGAGGCAAAGACAATCATGTAAATCGATAATACAGGTGATAAAGATAGTAAAGGGATCGAAAAAAGTAGTACAGTTCAGTGCATAGTCTTAAAGAGTCAGAGATAATAGTTCAAGTGTATTTAGCCATGAGGATAGCTTTTACTTCTTTCTTAAAAAGTCTGGTGGAGGAGATGAGCCTGATTTTGGGGGGGAGTGAGTTCCAGATCCTGGGTGTCATTCCTGAACAGAAGCGTTTATAGTTTTTTTTCCTTCCGGAATCTTCGAGGCTTCAGCAGAAGATTATTTGCGCTTCTAGTATTTCTGGTGCCGCCAGAGATTGTCAATTTCTGAGTTAGGTAACCGGGTGAGCTCAGGTGTACCTCTTTGTGTGTCATGCAAGCGATTTTCAGATGTATTCTGGCTTCAAGAGGTAGCCAGTTCAGGGATTTCAAGTCAGGGGTAATGTGTGAGTTCTTTTTTGACCCAGTGATGAGTCTAGCCGCAGCGTTTAGAGAAGCTCTTAGAGGTGCGGTAGTAGTTAGGGGGAGTCCGCAGAGGGCGATGCTACCATATTCTATTCGAGGGATGACTAGTGATTGTACTGCAGTTCGGAAGTCTTTGGCTGGGAGGAAGGGTTTAAGTTTCCTCAAGGTATTGATTTGGAAGTTCGCTCCCTTAGTTGCCTTGCTGATATGTTGCTGCATGTTGAGATTGGTGTCAAGTGTTATGCCTAAAGATTTTGCTGAGTCCACGATAGTGGGTTGGACATTGAGTGCGGTTAGGTGTTTAAGCCAAGTTTGCGTGTTAGAGGTCTTCGCTGGAGGTGAGATCAGAAGGAACTCTGTTTTCAGAGCATTGATTTTGAGATGATTATCAGCAAGCCAGGATTGGGTGCTTCTAATCGTTGAGTTCAGGAGCAAAATGTCTTTGGGGGATTGTAATTTGAGATAAAGTTGGGTGTCATCGGCGTACATGTGGAAGTGTACATTAGATGCTTGTAGCAAAGTTGTAAGAGGTTCCATGACTAGGTTGATCAGAGTTGGGGATAGTGAGGAACCTTGGGGGACGCCTAGCGATACAGGTATTGGCGAGGACAACAGGTTGTTGCTCTTGAATTTCTGCCACCTGTTGTGTAGAAAGGAAGTGAACCACTTGAGAACAGTTCCAGATATACCCATTCTTGTGTTTAATAGTTCGAGTAAGTTCTCATGTTTCACGGTGTCGAATGCTGAAGAGAGATCCAGAAGGATGAGGAGGCAGGTGTCGTTTTGATCTAGGATTTGAAGTGCATCGTCAATTATGTGAGTCATAGCAGTTTCAGTACTGTGCCCTGCTCGGAAGCCTGATTGATGAGGGTTAAGGAGATCAAACCGATCAATGTGTTTAGTCAATTGCATTTGTGCGCATTTTTCCAGTAGTTTGGCGAGAGTGGGAATATTGGTAATGGGACGGTAATTGTTCAGATCAGAGGGGTCGACTGTAGGTTTCTTTAGTATAGGTGTGACCTGTCCAATTTTGAGGGAGTCAGGTATGGTTCCTTGTTGAAGTGAGCTGTTGATAATTTTGGTCCAGAGTGGGAGAAGCAGAGGGGTAAAGTCTTTTACAGCGTTAGCAGGAAGGGGGTCCGTGAGGTGATTGGATGGTTTCAAGGTGCTGAGCAGTTTGCCAATTTCTTCTTCAGAGTAGGTGCTAAAGGATGACCATGTGGCATTGTTTTTTGGTTCAATGGGTGCTATGCAATGGGGCTTGGAGTAGAGGCTTGCGTCAATGAGGAGATCACTCTTTATGTTGTCAGTTTTTTTGGATAAAGAATGCGGAGAAGTCTTCACAGGAAGGTGCTTCGCGCACAGTGCTGAGTGGTTGGGGTTGTTCCTTGGATTGTGCTCTGATAAGCTCAAACAGTTTTCTCGGGCGGTTTTTTGCTTGGTCGAGCTGGAGGCTGAAAAAATCTGATTTTGAGCGTTTTATTTTCCTGAAGTAGGCGTTTCTCTTTTTCTTCAGAGTTTTTAGGTGTAGTGCAGAGGGAGCTGATCTCCAGGTGCGCTCTGCCATTCGCATGTCTCGTCTGTCCTCATTGAGACTCCCGTCGTACCAAGGATTGGAGGTTTTAGTGGGAGCTCTTTTTAGCTTCATTGGTGCAGCCTCGTTAATTATTGAGGTAATAGCGTTGAGTGGTCAGTCAGGGATTGAACGTCTGTAGCTCCGGTAGGTGGAAGTAGGAGATTGCAGCTGTTAGGAGGCAAAGAGCTCGGGTTGAGTTTTTTCAGGTCTCTTTTCCAGATTTTGGGCTTGAAGGATTGAACCGGGTTAAATTTGACTTTTTCGTTGATGGAGAATGTGACAATATGATGGTCTGACCAGTCACAGTGTTGTATGGACTCAAGTTGGATAGAGTCCTCTTTGGAGATGATAAGGTCCAGGATAGAGCCTTTCTCGTGGGTCGGGCTGTTGCATATTTGAGTGAGGTCAAGGGCATTGAGGACATTTTTTAGACTATTTACCACTGCGTCATTGCGATCATTCCAGTGGAGGTTGAAGTCGCTGAGGTATATTTGGGTGAGCTGCCGTCCGGAATTGGTTGAGATCATATCCATGATTTGTTGGGAAAAGATGACGTTGTCCCTGGGTGGGTGGTAAATGCCGTGAAGAGAGCATATCGGTGTGCCCTCACTGATAATGTCGAGGCAGATGTATTCATAGGATGTTGGGGATGGTAGGGAGGTGGAGTTGACTTTCAGAACAGAGAGGTTGTTCCTGTAGATGCATGCGATTCCACCACCTATTTTGCCGGACCTGTCGAGTCTAATGATGTGGTAGTTGGGAGGAACCAGAATATCCATTATAGGTGTAGAAGATTCAGTTAGCCAGGTTTCAGTCAAGATAATTAGGTCTAGGTCCAGTGTTAGGATGAGATCAGCGATGGCGGCTGAATGTTTCGAGGCAGATCTACAGTTGAGGAGAGTGCATTTGAGACGGGGTGTGTAGAGGGTGGTAGAGGGTTCTAGAGAGAGAGGGATTTTTCTAAGGTTATTAGGGATGGAGATTCTGCTGTTTAGTGTGGGGGGTCTAAAGGGATTTGAGTGTATCGTGGGAATGGTGAGGTGTGAGGTGGATGTGTGATTTTGGGGAGCTGGGTCGTAGGAGCAGAGGAGGGTGAGTGTGTCGAGGTCCGAAAGAGGGTTGCAGGGGCGACGAGGGCGGTTTTTGCGGTTGCGAACAGGGATTGAAGTCCAGTGAGGGGAGCGTTGAGTGAGAGAGTCAACCGGAAGGGTTGGCATGTTGGGAGGGGAGGGGGAAGAGGAGGTGGGTGTGGGGTGTCTGGGGTGAGTGGATAGTAGTTCTTAGATGATGTGCGTGTCTTCTTTGACCTGGATGAGGGTGGCCATAATCTTGTCCAGTGTGGAGGTGGGAATGGAAATCCGGGGTGTGTGACTGACCGGGGAAGTAGCGTGTAGGTGGGGGAGTGAGCTGGTGTTGGTGCAGGGTTCCGTTGTGTCAGTATACGGATTGGTGTTAGGGGGGAGAGAGGGTTTAGGCGGGAGGGGTGTTGATGAGGTAGGGAGGAGGTTGGTGGTATGAGTGAGGGCATAGGTGGTAGACGGAGAGAGCAAGGTGGAGGATTGGTGTATGTTAGTGGTGGTGGGAGTGCAGGACGGGGGGTAATGGGGGCTGAGGATGGGGGGGAATGGGATTGGAGATGGTCCTGTTGTGGGACGGGGGAGTTAAGTTAAGAAAGGAGGTGTGTTCTGCGCAGTAAGTTAGAGGGCAGTAGGGACTGAGAATGGGTGGGGATACAGGGTGGAATATGACGTTGGGCGTGTCGTTTAGGTGCTGAACTAGGTTAGATGTGTTGTAGGTGGGGGCTGTGTTGTCGGGGGTGCAAGGGTTGGTAATGGTATGCGTGGAAGTCAGAGGGTTGGTATGGGGGATGGGAGTGCCTATGGTGTTTGAGGGGGAGAGATCTGCGTCTGTGCTTGAGGAGTGTGTGGAAGCTACATGGGGCTGGACTAGGATAGAGGGGTTGTGGGTGAGAGCTGAGGAGTCAGGGGTGAAGGGTCTGTCTCTGGATGAAGAGTGTGTGGTGTCTACCTGATACTGCCTTATGTTAGAATTGTTGCGGGTGGGAGCTGTGAAGTCAGGGGTGGTAGGACTCTAGGTGATATGGGCGAGGGTCCGCGTCTTGGAGAGGTGTTCTTTGAAAGTGGGGAACAGGTTGTCTAATAGTTCCAGGTTCCTGTCTGTGGATTGAATTCGGACAATCCCGTTGTTGTAGATAGTAATGGTGGCTCTGCCTGGGAAGAGTTGGGATGGTGTGATGTAGAGTGTTTGCCCATGCATGGATTTCCTGGTGGTGGAGACGGTGAGTAGGGTGCAGAACGCTTTTCTCCATTGAGCTCTGCGTATGGTGTGGAAGATGAAATCGGTGTTCATGGAACCATTGACCGGGGAGAAGTAAGTGTCGGCAAAGGGGGTTTCAGGGTGGGACCTCAGGAAGTTGTGTTTAAAGCGTTTAACTGCTTTTTTGGAGAGAACGGGTGGGTAGTTGATTTTATATGTGTGCTTACCGACTGGATCCATGTTGGGATGTCGGTATGGGTAGGTGCGGGAGGGTGAGCACTAGTGAAGTACAGGAATAAGAAAACAAGTGCAGATGCAAACAGTGGGTTACCTGGATCAACAGTGACACTAGTGATCCACTAAGATATGAGGTAGCGATCGGTGTGTTACATGAGGAAAGGTGAAATGTGCAGGTTACAAAAGTGTACACAGTACCAGTAGAAGTATAATACTGTTGTTGTACTGGACCAAACTATAAGTGCAACCAGTGTACGGGAGAAAAAGTGTACTGGTTGCAGGTTACAAAGCTGACCAGTGTAGGGAAAAAGTGAAATGGGAGCAGGGAACAAAAAAAAAATATACAGAATACAAATAGGGGGAATAATACTGAGTATAATACTGATGATATACGGGAACACACATAAAAAGTGCAAACAGTAAACAGTTACATAGATCAAACGTGAGACTAGTGGGCATCAAAGGTATATGAGGTAGCAATCGGTGCATTACATGAGAAAAAGTGAAATGGGTGCAGGTTGCACCAATGTACAAAATACAAATAGAAGTATGATATTGCACTATAGAGCAGACACTCTATCACAGGAAGGAGAAAAAGTGAAGTGGGTGAGGTTACAAAAAATTTACAAAATACAAGTAGACGTATAATATTGCACTAAAATGCAGCCACTATCACAGGAAGGTGTAAATACATAGCTATATAGGGTGCGCAGCAGTTGAGATGGGTCTTAAATGATAAGTTCTTAGGATATGCTCAATTAATGAGAGTGACTAGCCCAGTATGGCCGCCAATGAGAGAGACTAGTCTAAGATGGCCGCCAAATAGTGTGATGGAGACTTTAGTCCTCTGTTAGTTGTTGTTGCTTTGAGAGCAGGGAAGGGCAGTTTCACTTTCTATTCGAGCTAGCCCAGTTCCTAGCTTGCTGGGAGGGAGTCTTATCTCTATTTTGGTGATCTCATGTGGAGTTGTGGAGGAGCCTCGTGGGCGTCTGGAGGTACAGGAGGGGATTTATAGCTTCAGTTTATGACCCCAGCCATTTTGAACAAAGGAGGTTTAGAATGCTTGCAAGTGAATGGGGTGAAGTAAATACCTTTGTGTGGTTTCTGCTCAGTAGTTATGCTGAAGTTGACAGCAGAGTTTTGCAGGCATCAGAGGTCTAGCCAGAGTGTGCATATCTGAAGTGTGTATCGATTTCTTACAAGTGGAAACCACCCTTTGCAGGTCTGCTCCAAGGGTCTCAGAAGTAGCAGGGGGTCCGCAGGTTCGCGTCGTCAGAGTCTGATGCTTCACGCAGCAGCAGTCCGCAGCTCCGTGTGAATTGGCAGGTTCACGCCGTCAGGGTCCTTAGTACTGCATACGGCCATAGATCCTTACTACTGCAGCCCCTCCCGCCTCGATAGGCAATGTTGAGTGTTTCCCGATTGCCTCGGGGCTACACTCCGTCACATCACTCTTGATCGGATCTGTAAACACAGCGTGCCGGGTGTCTCCGCTCATTCGCCAGGAGCGTTGCTAGATCACTGTGTGAACCAGGCAGTCAAGAATCCGTCTCTGCCGATGTCCAGGGGCAGTCCAGGGTCTAGGCAGGGAGCGGGGGGGGAGCCTCGATCCTCACCTGCGACGGTCCCGACCTCCGGGGAGAGCAGGGACTCCTAACCGGCTCCCGTCAGAGCAGGGGCCCCTAGCATGCTCCCGTCAGCGCCACTGCGAGCAGGGAACCCTAGAGAGCTCCAGTCAGCGCCAAAGTCGGTTCACAAGGCAGCCAAGCGTTAGACCCAGGTTCCGCCTATGGTCAGGGGCAGCCCGGTGTCCGGAGGGGGCGGGGGCGGGGGCGACTCGGTTCTCACCCGCGATGAGCACAGTCTCCGGGTGATGAGAGGCTCCAGACAGCGCCACAGCGGGCTCCAGGCAGCAAGCGTCCGTCCCGGCTCCGCCGATGGTCAGATGCAGCCCAGTGTCCGGAGAAGGCGGGGGCGACTCGTTCCTTTCTCGCGCCGAGGTTGTTGTTGAAAAGTTCCAGTTACTTGTATTTACGAATCCAGTTACTTGTGGTGGCTACGTTACACGGCAAGCAGGGACCCCTAGCCAAGCGTCCGCCGATGGTCAGAAGCAGCCCGGTGGCGGGGGCAACTCGTTCCTTTCTCGCGCCGTGGTTGTAGTTGAAAAGTTCCAGTTACTTGTATTTACGAATCCAGTTACTTGTGGAAGCAACGTTACACGGCAAGCTGGGTGCTAACCGGGATTAAATCCAGAAGTGGAATCCCAAGCATTCGGAGCTCTAGCCAGGAGCTCCTACCCGGCGGCCATCTTGGAGTATTACATCTCTGCTCACAAAGATTTTTACTTATTCTTAAACACTCTGCGCACACATGGTTTTAGAAATTGTTTCCAGCAAGTCTCCTTCCCTCCTAGTAGCAGTTGGATGTGGATTTCTTTTCTATTAAATGGAAGTGTTAATCAAAGCACCGAATATGACCTGAATACATTGCTTTTATGATTTAGTACCTTGCTAATTCTCTTACTATTTCAACAATAGTCATGACGCCATATTTTAGTTTTGTGAAACAAAGGGATTCATTACGAGAGCCTTGGGGCAATTAGTGTGATAGTATCACCCAGGATTGTAAACACAGTGTAGTGTGGTCATTTTTCGATCAGCTCTACCACAATATTCAAAAGTACATTCTCTACTTTTGGATCTGCTGCAAGAATCAGTATTTGTGCACCAATTTCAGCTTTTGTTTTCTCTCATTCTGGACCCTTTCTTCCAAGGGCAATACTCCAGGTTTTTCTGGTTAAATGTGCGGGAGTACAATACTGATGGTGTGCTATTCATCCAACAGTTGTAGTTACAATTCTAGCAGAAAATCTGTCTCGAATTGGAATTGCATTGACACTCTTAATAAGGTCTAATTTAAGGAACTCTGGTATGTAAACGAATTCAGATGAAAGGTGTTCAAACAAATTAATAATAGACTGAAATTTAGTGTTGCAAGTCGATCAGTCGTTTTTTGGTCTAGGTAATAATGGATAGCATTTTTTGTTTATAGGCTAAAAATATATTTTCTGGTTTGGTATTTGCAAAGAGCACATGTATGGATAGTATTTTGTTTGTATGCAAACATTTAGTAGTAACACATATATTGAAGAGCTGTTGTATGTCATTAGTGGATTATAGGTGCATTGTGTTGTGAATGCTCTCTGCCTGTATATGGAACAACCCAGAGTTGTTTTCCATAACTTATACTGCACCCTACGGTTATACAAAATCTCTGTTCTTTCTATGTGAATTATGTCGAAATCTTGTTTACCAAACATTAGACCTGCTTTTGTAATGGCCTTGGAGATTGCCACATCAACACTATTTCAGCAGCACCGACCAGTGCATTATGTTCGGTGCCCTTTAGCTTTGAAAGCATTGTAACTCTGTAGCAGACCTTTTGAGATCAGAATATTTTAGGTAGGTTACCTTTCCTCGTTATAACAGCCAGCTAAATCCGGGTTTAGCGATTTCAAAGCAGGTAAAAGATTATTCAGGCTGACTTCCAGGAGTAGTTTATACTTCTGCAAACTTCTAATAAAAGCATTGCTTAAATGTGGGTAACTAGCAAAAACTGAAGTTTTTCTTAGCCTTCTATAGTTGTCTTCTAAGAACCACATTCCTCGATGTGCCATATTACTGGGAAATAATACTACCTGGAGACATACCTATCCCACAGTTTCGTTTTCCCACTGGCACAGGATTAGCTCCCCGTTCTAAGTTCTGCAGGTCGGAATGAATGATGGGGCATTTTTACTTGATATTTACCCATATTCCAAGCTACAGAACTTTTAATGTTGGGATTATTTCCTGCATTCATTTTTAGGGCTTCTGGTGACGACATAAACCACAAAACTGAAGTCCAAATGGTTATTAAAATTCAGTAGAGCCATTAGCTCACAATATGCAACCTTATTACGTTACCAGTTATTTTTCTTATATTAAATATTTATTATGTGGTAGTTAGCTTGGAAAAAGTTTGCTCCCCCAACAGGAAAATGTTTTTGGGAAAATAGTACGTGATATCTTGGACTACATTATTTGGCTGTATGCGGCTAAGCAAAAGAAAAATACGTAATTATGTACGCAAGACTAAAGATTTCGAGAAGAAAAGAACCTTTGCATTGTTTTGTCTGTAGAAGAGAAATGTGTTGAAGCTGTTCTTTTCAATGGTTTGCTAACAGTGGGCACGAATTGGAATGTTTAAGTTTTGTTTACCCCTTTGAATAGGTTGTTAATAAACAACGGGCTTTGGTCAGGGCCACTTGAATTATGTGGTTTTGTGGCTGCATTTATTGCGTAATTGTGGATTTAACTCGCTTGTTGTATAGCCTGCAGATTTAAACATAAAAAATGTCTTGCTCAAATGGATCAAATTAAAGTAAATGAGTTTAGCAATGCAACATAATTTGCCTATCTTGCTATATAATTTAGATAATCCTGTCACATAAAGACCTGAAGAGCAGTTTATTTAGGGCTAGCAGCCCGTCCCGACGTTGTCCGGGATGTGTTCTCCTTCCCATATAGCAGTAATTCCGCCTCAATGGGAAGGTCTGTGAATATTCCGCCTCAATGGGAAGGTCTGTGAATGCGGCGCACCTTGTTGTTTGGAGACGCCTCTGCCGAGTGAATGCCGCGCTTGTAAAGCCGCGCTGACAACACTGCACGTTGTCCGTGATGTGTTCTCCTTACCATATAGCAGTAATTCCGCCTCAATGGGAAGGTCCGTGAATGTGGCGCACCTTGTTGTTTGGAGACGCCTCTGCTGCGTCAATGGCGCGCTTGGAAAACCGCGCTGACAACACTGCACGGCCACAAACGATGTATCGGGAATGGGCGCGCACAGTCAATGCCGCGCCCCCTGTGACAACGCTGCACGGCCACAAATGACGGATCGTGAATGGGTGGCACAGTCAATGCCGCGCCCCCTCTGACAACGCTGCACGGCCACAAATGACGGATCGTGAATGGGTGGCACAGTCAATGCCGCGCCCCCTCTGACAACGCTGCATGCCCACAAACGACGAATCGTGAATGTGTGCGCACAGTGAATGCCGCGCCCCCTCAGACAACGCTGCACGCCCATCGCTGACAGCACAACGCCAACGCCCACAAGGGACTACTTTACCCCTAAGGTACTTTGACCTTTCTAATGTATATGGTGGGCCGCTGTATAGCCTATGTCCATCTGCTGCAACTCCCCTTTACAATGCTGTATTGGGTGTTGTGATTGGTGCTGTACTTCTTGAGTTTACCCGCCTCAAAGGTTTTAGCTCTCTCTTTATAATAGTAGTATAGATGATAAAACTGAATTTACTAGGCCATGTAATTTATTTTCTTCATATTTAACCGTTGTCTGTGAAATAATGTATCCCACTGCCGTATGCTATAATTGGGGCTCCCGGTTTTATGGAATTTGTTTCCCGTCTGAATTTATCAATATTTATTTTTTGCGCACCTTATTGGTATTTATCAATGTTTATTTTGTGTTTTGTGAATATATGGGTCATAAAATGGTATATTTCCACTTTTATTTAACGTATAAACATGCACTCATACTTTGCTGGCTGTCGCGTTTTAACAATTTAAGCAGCCGAATATAGTAAATCACTACACCTACAGGTAAATATGAGCATTGTAATACAAATATGTTACCATACACATGCATTTAGGGAAATCTCAACCTATTTTTAACTTCCCATGCTGCCTATCTGCTCAGCTGTTGTCCTAGAAAATCACAAAAAACAGCGTGGAGTCACCCACAATAAGCACCATTTTCTGTATTTTCCCGTTTTAAAAAATAAACACAGACAGGAATCACTATCTGTAAAAATCATTAAACAGAAAACCGGAAACCTTAGTGCCGAAAGCAGAGTGCCTTCATTAGGTCATGGTACTTCTTGGGGGGCTTAAGATATCCTTTCAACAAACACCAGAGGTTCGTTTACTTCTTGAAATACATGGTCACATTATCGAACTTCTCGCAAAGTGCTTAAATCCTGATATCTTGCTCTTTATAGAAAAACACTGTACGGTTGCAGACATGAAAACAGAACATGTAGTGGAAAATTAAATGCACCAAAAATAATTTAGTAATTTGTTGCAAAAATGTGTTTGAATCAGTTTAATACAAGTCATATTTTAAAAATGCTGTAGCTAAGAATGTATAGAAACAAGCAGAGAAACTTTTTCCTCTAATGATCTATAACTTGCCAAAAATAAGCATGTAGCCATAAATATTTCGGTTGATCACTGTTCATTTTAGAAAAGGAGATCAGAAGACAGAAAAGCCTGTTTTCGTTATTCATTGGTTAAACTGCTGTATTAATTCTTTGTGACATACTTGCCTTTTGCCTTGGCTGCTGGCAGAAGGCATTATGATGGCACAACTCAGCCATCAAAAGTTATTACTGTTGAACAGCTACATTATTCATTATTACAGGTGACTTGTTATATACCATAACTCAACTGTAATAAGGAAATTGGGAATGGGCTTTTGTACATGGTTTGCATTTAGCCTTGTATTACGTATGGGATAATGTACCTCCGCCGTACATTATAAGGATATTGCAAGTCACTAAGGAGATCCATGACTATAAAGGGAAAAGAAACCGAAGTCCGAGCTCCTTCATAGGGTCATGGAACTCTGAGGTGACTTGCAATATCCTTTATATGGGAGAGGGTCCTTTATTTCTTATAATACATGGTCACACCATAACTCTTCCCACAAACCACTTGTATCCTTGACGTGGTGCTCTTTAACATGTAAGAGATAGGATGTTTGTAAACATGAAGAATACAGTTCAGCCTCTAGTGCAAAATGAAGCATATCAAGAAGCAATTTGATATTGTTTGGCAAAAAGATATTGGAATCTGTTTACTAGATGTCAGAACTGTGCATAGGACTGCAGAAATATGATGTAGAGATTCTACCTATCCTCGTATTACCTAAAACAGTGGTTCCCAAACTGTGCGCCGCGGCACCCCGGTGTGCCATAGTAAGGTGCCAGGGGCGCCACGCGCACGATGTAGGAAATTGCAGCTACAGGCTGATGGACCTATGTGCAGTGGTGTAGCTAGGGGGCGGTCCGCCCTAGATTCTGCACTATTTTGGGGGCGGACAAAGTCATTCAGTTAAGGCTCGACTTGCTTTCGTGGATGTTCGGGGACGGGCAGAGAAGGACTAGGACTCGGACAATGTCCTCTTCTTTTCTGTGCAGGCAGCTGCCCGACCCCCTCTCTTTCTGTCTTGCTCCTCACTTCCTGAAAACCGTGACTTGAAGAAACGGTTCACAACCTCTCTGTCCTTCTTTCATTTAGTTGCTTCCCTGTGAAATGGATCCAAAAAAGAAAAACACTCTTGCGGGAAATGCCCTTTTTAGGTCTCGTGACCTACAATGCGCGCAAGCGCATTGAGGGATCGAGAATTCAAGTGCTCAAAATCCTCATGAAACCACCAGCTTTTTGCTGGCATTTTCATGAAGACCACGTGGCCACAGGCACGCGCTTTTGGGCCATAAACTTGCATAGCCAGCTTCCCCCAGGCCGTAGCAGCACTCCTCCCACACCAGCACCTCCCCTCGCAAACACAGCCTTTACTTCTCCTCCCCTAACTTTGCCGTCAGAACTCTGCTCTCCCCTCAGGCGCCGTGACATACTTCAAAGGCTTATCACTTCACACGGCCGCAGGCCGTGCAACCAGAGCACTTCAGTTGGTGCGCAGCCCCCCTCCCAGCACTGCCTTGTTTTCCCTTTCTTTTCTTTTTCTTTACATTTCCTTTTAACCGTTTTACTTGGTCGTTAGTCATTTATTAGAAGATTCTTAAACTATCAACAACAATTACAATACAGCAGCTGAAACAACAGCACTTTGAAATCGAGCGTTTTGTGTTTTTTACAATATATTTAGTATTGTTAAGTTGTACTGTTTTCTTCTCCTTCCTGCTACCCAGGCTCCGCATTTCACCCATTGAAATAACTTTAGAGCAGCATAAAAGGGTATACAAACAAAGTAATGTAACTAAACAGAACATATATTCTTAACTAAATGTGGCATATACATGGATAATATATGGAACGTATGTAAGCATAACATGCAGAGTGCAGAGTGCAGAGAAAACTCAGCACCACCACCACCACCACCACAGCATCAATCTGTGCAACCATTCAACAACAACTGGTTTAATTATGTTCTCTCAATGTTTCAAGCTTTATTACAAATGTCACAAAAAGATGTTATTTCACTTCTGTTCTTGGATTTTCATCACAATAAAATACACTGAACATAATCTTCACAAACGTTATTTACAAAAGTTTAAGCTATTGCCAATATAAATTACAATCACTTTTATATAAGTATTAATTATTTAAAAAAATTAAAAGCCGTTGCTATTTGTAATATCAATACATCTAAGTCACGTAAATACGAAACATGTTGCATTACAAATGCTATAGTCGTCACATGTGCGAAAGTTATAACTATTGGCATTGAAAATGACAAAGCTATTAATTTAGCTATTTTCAAAATCAACACATAAATAAAAAAATTGTCATTTACAAGACCAATAGCTCAAACTTTCATAATGCGAGACCTATTGCATTGAAAATGCTTGTTCTAACAGTTTTCTATTTCAAAGTACAGCCACGGGATGGAGACAATCTGAGTGTGTGCACACAACATCAGTGAGTATGTGCACCAAGTTCAGTAGTACACAGCTTGCAATAAGACGATGTCAAGCATTTACGCATATCTATCTACAAGACCATGGACACAAGGACAGAGCGCTACCCATAAGCTAGCATTGAATGCGTATATACTCGCACACGTACTCTAAGAAGATCTCAAGAGTGCACTGTGAACAATACGAAGAGAACGTACTGGTGCATAGGAGCTGCGAATGTGCACACACACAGCAGAGTACATACTCTGGTATGTTCTTAGTCACAATAGCAGTCACTCTGTCCTGTCTCTCACTCACTTAAACACACACAAATACGCACTCATCTGCATGTACACAACATTTGACAGATTGTGTTTGCACTTCCATGTAGCTGCCTACCCTGGTTAACTCCAGCTCATCTCTTGCCAGCGGTGAATGAGTTCTGAAGCCAGACACATAGCTTTCTCCGCATAGGCCTGCGCAGCGTTGAGAAGCCTTTGCGCAGGTACTGAGATGCATAGTCCTGCACCTACATGCGTCACTCTAGGTCGGTGTTGGTGAAGCCACTCATAAGGAGCCCGCCTTTTTAGTGTAAAAATAATGCTGGTGATACTGATTAAGACAGACCAAGCATGTTTCATTTTCTCAGAGCGGGTCTCAGTACCAAAAGCTACTGGAAGCAGCAGCTGGCATAAATAAAGGTTTGGGACCAGGCACTCAGTTGGGGGGGGACAATGGATTGGGATGCAGCCAAAGTGGTTGCCAGTGGATGAGATTAATAATTCAAGCATTACAACCATTATAATACCTTCATTGTGTCCCAATTACTTTTAAGGAAGACAACCGGAAGTACTCCCGGGGGCGGGCTTATATCAACCGGTAAAAAAAAAAGGGATGAAGAACCGGGTTATTTAAGACCCAGCGGCGCCAGGGGCACGCCAAAGTCTTCGGGTTCACCTGTCTTAGAATACAGAGACACAGGAATACTTCTTGGTGGCGTCAAAGATCAAATTTATTGGCTGCAGCCAGTAACAGAAGTCCTAGAAATCATCACGGTATGAGTTCTCAGGAGACTGCTCAATTTTACAAAGCAAGTCATCCCTTTTTTATGCCAAAAATCACATTCCAAACAAATACCTAACATTTACAAACTGTCCAATCACATGTATACACACCAAAGGTATCGCATGACGGTAAAACCCACTTTTCAGTTGCCCAGCCCATGATCAATCATCGGTCAAACCCAACATTCTTCTTCAGACAGGTCGAACGAACCCATAATAAAAAAGGCCACAACCCAATCATAAATGGACCATAAAGAAAGGAGCAGAAACAGGTGAGAGTAGGATAAGGCATATTTGTGTGCAGTAAAAGTTTATTATGTCCTGTGCTCTGATCCTTAATCTTGATCAGCTAAAGGGCAGGAACTGGTTTTAAAAGGTCAGCTTCAGGCAACAGGGTCAGTTCACTCAGGTCAAACAGGAGTCAGCACAAACTCGAGCTAAGGTGTACATGTCCTTAAAAAGACTAGTTCAGCCACAGTCATCGGCCTATGTGAGGGCAACCACAAAATGGCTGCCAAACACAAAATTGAACCCAAGGGTTCAGAACGAAATCCTTAAATACGTAGTGAATCCATCGGTCTAACGTGACGAAAACACTCATACTTGCCTCACTAACTAGTTACGGTTCGCTAATATCAAATTCGTAACGAAACCATGACCTTTATGAAACGGGTTCAGAATTCACGGAACCTCAGACCCTCCTTTTGCCCTTACATAGGCAATAACCTAAACTCACGTCAATCTGAGTCCAGGTCTATATTCATCAGATCATCAAGATGTTGCTGGAGCATAATCCTATTACTTAGTACCTCTCTTGGGGCAGGCCTCCTTGCACACGTAGTAGCACAGAGGCCACATATAGCAGGAGCGCACTGCACACAAAGACAGAACATGAAAAGAATCGCTAAAGCCATCCCAATGATCATCAGGATCTTCCATCCCCAAGTGGATAACAATCCCCAAAACCATCCCATCAACGACCAATCTCCTTCGTCCATGTGTACAGACTCGGAGATCTTATGTAGCTTGGAAATGGCCTGGTACACTGTAGGAGCATTGTCTGGAATGAAAATGCAGCAGCTCGATTGAATCAATTTACATACCCCTCCTCTGTCTGCAAGTATGACGTCTAATGCAACTCGATTCTGCAACGTCATAAGACGATCCGATTGGAGCTCAGCAGTCAAATTACTAAGGGCACCGGCAGTCTCAACTATGGTGGACTCAACCACTCTCTTCAATTGCCGTATGTTCCTACTATTAACCATAGGTCCCCAAAACGGCAGGAAACCCTTAAGAAAATCTCCCAATTCTTGTCCTGAAGTATCTTACTTACTGAAGACACCTCTAACTACTCTAGTTCTGTGGTAATCTGCCGCTGCAGCATACGTAGGAGGCAACAAGTAACCAACATAACATGTGCCCGAAAAATCAGGGGGCAACCATGTATATGCTCTGTCGTGGCACACAAAATACGTACCTTAGCTGCTAAAAACGGTGGGGAAGTCTGGGACGCAAAAACATACGTCTCAGTACAAACACTCTTCCCTAACTGAGCTCTCGGATTCTTGCCATTACCTTGCAGACAAAAATGACCACGATGGGGCACGATCCAAATCGGGGATGATTTTTCCCTTCGCTGCTTTTCACTCAGACTAACCCCATATGCAGTTGCATTCCAACCGACATATGCCATTAGCTCATCTCTGGGAATAGTTCTATAAGTGTCGATCTCTCTACTCATATTCAGAACTCCTTTCACCAAAGCTTGATTACTCGTGTTTTCTCTTACAGAACGCGGAGGATAAACCTCAAGGGCATAAAGGAACATAGTCTGAAAAGCCCACAAAGAACCATTCTGACTAAACGGTAAAATCAAATAGGGAACACCTCTATCCGTAGTGTGTGGCATAAGACCGCACACCCAGCAATTAGTGATGTTCACCACCAACTGATGTTGATGCAGTAACTGTATGAACGAGTTGTTTACAAATTCTGACCTTCTAATCCGTTTGTGTTCAGGTAAGACATGAAAGGAATGCAAAGAAGTAGTAGCCGGTAAAGTCGTAGGTTGGGAAATGGGTGCAGAAATCAGTTGAAGTGAAAATACAAACCAACCCACCAAAGCTAACGTCATGCTAAAAAACATCAAAATACATGTGATCAGAAAACATTTGCTATGCATAATTCTACACCGTTTCTTCTTAAAGTTCATTTTCTCAACAGTTCTCTCAATCTCAAAAAACTCCATCCTCTAACCGATGCTGTTCACGGTGGTTGGTTTTCTTCTGCTAAAGAATGCTTCTGTCAGCCCAGGGAACTCCCTTAGACCAACCAGAACCGTCGACCTTGCGTCTTCGGCTGCACTCCCTAGTCTTAACACCGTGACCCTACAGCTGAACCCGGATGGTGGTTCACAAAAATATACCAAAAAAGTTTCTTGGCTGAGAGAGTTCAGTTCCAAAAATCAAAAAGGAATTATTCACTTTATTAGTCCTTGTCCCTAGGTCGTAGATTATAACAATCTTTTCCAGGCTTCGTTTGACTTTGGAATAATAGTTCAGGTTCAGTAGTGTCCAATCTTAGAGACAAAGGCACAGCTTCTTGCAGAACATCGTCATCTTCTTTCTCGGAACCTCTCCATACCAACTCAGCATCGCTAAACGGTGCAAACTTCGGCACCCTTTCAGTCTCGGAATCTGCAATACCTTCACGGACCCACTGGTCGTACGGCAGAGGCAACGGTGCTCTCTTACAATGTACGCCGTGGATCCAGTTCTTTTTCCCGAAGACTTTCACTGAGGTCCTCGTAGACAACAAGACTTGGTGTGGGCCGGTCCAGCGGGGCTGATCATTCTTGGTTCGCTGAAAGTTCTTCACCAAAATCCAGTCACCAGGATTGAGGGTATGACCTGGATCCACAGAAGCTGGCGGCAATTTATCA
This sequence comes from Lissotriton helveticus, assembly GCF_964261635.1. Classification (NCBI taxonomy): domain Eukaryota; kingdom Metazoa; phylum Chordata; class Amphibia; order Caudata; family Salamandridae; genus Lissotriton; species Lissotriton helveticus. Next base: position 489,246,944 of record NC_136068.1, read on the forward strand.
TGAACCTGTTGATGCAAGACACGTAATGTAGTCGTTAAGTCATACAAGTAGTCCACTAGCATAGGATAATCGATGTCACTGAACTTCGTTGGCCTCGGCACTCCCCACACATTTGCCGGACGGCCAAAAACTATCTCATAGGGACTAAGGCCTATTCGGGAATGTACTGTAGTTCTAGTTGACAAAAGTGCCAACGGTAAAGCATCGGGCCATTGGAGACCAGTGCTCGCTTGAATCTTGTCCAGTTTCAGCTTTAGGGTGCCATTATAGCATTCCACTAAACCAGCCGATTGGGGATGATTCGCAGCGTGAAACTTCTGACGAATTCCCAACCCTTCACACACTCTTTTTATCACCTTCCCCACGAATTCACTTCCATTATCACTCCATACCATCCTTGGAAATCCAAATCTAGGGAAATATTCTTTCGCTGATGGGCTTCCGCGGGTGGGACGCGATCGGCATTTCCACATTAGGGGACGTCATGTCGGGGAGTGTGCTCAAGTCCTTTGAGGAGCTGCGAGGCGAATTTGAGATGCCGAGAACCCAATTCTATAAATACCTTCAATTCCGCCATGCGCTGACACCTTATATAGCAGGGCTGGAAGATCTCCCAGAGTTTAGTCCGCTAGAGGCGAAGGTCTTCATGGAGGAACTACCCAACAAGAAACTGTCCCGAATCTACCAAACCCTTGTCCGGCACTGCTCCACTGATCTGCAGCGCCTTAAATCAGCTTGGGAACAGGATGTAGGGGAATTGGACGAGGAGGATTGGGTGGAGGCACTAGAGAGCCCTAGGGGTGTTGCAATATCCACGCGCTTGCGATTAATTCAGTTTCGGTACTTACACCGTACATATTACACTAGACAGCGCTTGTGGAGGGTGGGTTTGGTTGCGTCCCCTGATTGTCTTAGGTGTGGCTTGGAAGTTGGTACGTTGCTGCATACAGTGTGGGAATGCAGGGCGCTGCAGCGATTCTGGACGGGAGTGCTCCGTTGTTTGGATGAGGTCCTAGCCTGGGTACTCCAGAGAGACCTCAAACTGATACTGTTGCACGTCATGGCCGGTGTGGGAGGTAATAGATACAAGCGCCATTTACTTATTTTGGGCTTAACGTTAGCTAAGAGAGATATCGCACACTCATGGAAGGCACCTCAGGCTCCATCACTCACAGCTTGGAAAAATGGTATGGACTTCAACATGGGGCTGGAGCAGCCTGTCTTCGTGGCCAGGGGTCGCCCGCATAAACACCTTAAAATCTGGAAGAGGTGGGCGGACTATCGTGGACTGGTGCTAGATCCGCCACCGGATGACAGGAAGGACCAGCCCCAGATGTAGCTGGACAATTATAGCAAAACTGTGAACTTATTGGTGCACGATATGCAACACGTACTGGAAGTATATTAAATGAGTGGATCAGACAGCAGCGCGCGGGGATGGTGGGAGTTATGGGTGGCGGGGGGGGGAGTTTTGGTGGGGGGGGACCAGTTTGACACAACCGTTTGCTTGTACATTCTACATCCTAAAAGAGAAAAGACTGCACTTGTGATTTGTTAATTGATGCTGGTGATTGTCTCTGGGTGTCAGAGCATTGCAAGTTCTATGCCTACCATGCAATTAATAAAATTTGTTTAAAAAAAAAAAAAAAAAAAACTACAAGGACGTACTTTAAACTATTGCACCTTTCCATGTGGATGAAATCCAATTGCAAAACCTCAAACGGATACGTCGGAGGCGCAAAATGACCAGCTGGAGTTGGAGTTCCCTTGCCAGGATTATACATCAAACACACCATGCAATTTTTGACCACATTCTCCGCACATTTGGGAATTCCAGCATTCTGCCATACTGGAGCCAACAACTTACAAATCCCTTTCACACTAATGTGAGACAAACCATGTGCCATCGTAACCACCGCAATCACATACGCATCTGGCAACATCCATCTTTGGTGTTCTGACAATTCAACCCAACAGCCAGTCGAATCCAATCTACCCGTAGTTTCTCTCCAAACATTCTTCTCACTTTCAGTAGCTTCAGCCTGTATTGATTTCACACTCTTAATCGTATCTTCGCACATTCCAACATCACCAATCCATCTCGCAGGGCCTGCAACATACATTCGACTCATCACATTTTTCGCTGTTTTTTTTCGCAACTTCATCCGCAAATGCATTACCTCGACCAACATCATCCGTAACCTTCCAGTGAGCACTACACTTCACAATCGCAACTTGCTTCGGCAAAGTAAGTGACTCAAGAAGCTCATTCACCAACTGTCCATGCTGAATCTTAGTCCCATGGGATGTCAAGAATCCCCTTTCTTTCCACAAGCGTCCAAAACTATGAGCAACACCAAATGCGTACTGGCTGTCGGTATACACATTCACTCTCTTTCCTTCAGACAAAACACACACTCTCGTTAATGCAATCAATTCCGCTGCTTGTGCTGAATTATAGCTCACTCGTGCAGTCTCAACAACTGTGCTTAATGTCGTGACGGCATATGCTGCAGTCGTATCACCATTCGGAAGCTTGAAGCATGAACCATCAACCCATAACGTACCATCAGGATCCGGAAGAGGAGAATCTTTCAAGTCAATCCTACCCTTCGTCTCCTCTTCCGTCCACAAAAAACAATCCAGCTGTTCCTGACCATCTGTATCCACAGACGTCGGTAACCATGTTGCTGGATTCAATACATTGCATCGCTTGATATGCACATGACTAGCCAAAAGTGTCTACTCATAACCCGACAACCTCGCACTAGTAGGTGCTGAGTCTTGGTACGATTTAACGGAGTATCCACTGCATGTGGGACCATCACGACCAATGTATTATCCATCACCAATCCAGCAGACTGTCGGATGGAAACAGCCGCTGCCGCTCTCAAACAGCTTGGCAACGCTCTAGCTACCGGATCTAAAGTTGACGAGAAATACGCACATGGACGCTGCTTATCACCAAATTGTTGAGTCAAAACTGACACTGCACAACCCTCTCTCTCGTGGACGTACAGTGTAAAAGGCTTACTGTAGTCAGGAGTACCCAACACTGGAGCAGAACACAATGCATCACGCAACTCAGGAAAACTTTTCTGACAATCGTCAGACCAAGGAATAGGATTCGGTACATCCTTACAAGTCAATGCCAACAAAGGTTTCGCCAGTAATGAAAAATTTCGGAATCCACTGTCTACAATAAGATGTGATACCCAAGAAAGCACGCACTTCTCTCTGTGTGCTTGGTACAGTCATTTGCGCAATAGCTTGAATTCGATCTGGGGTCAACCTTCTTCCCTCCTTCGACAAGAGATTACCTAAGTAGGCCACTTCTTGGCGACAATACTGCACCTTAGAAGGTGATACTTTATGATGCAAGTCCGACAAATGTCGCAACAAAGAAATAGTAGCTTCTTTACAAGTTTCCTCATCATCAGCAGCCACTAATAAAACGTCAACATACTGAATAAGAGCAGTACCAGCAGGCAACACAAGAGTATCAAGCTGAGTCTTCAAAGCCTGGCTATAAATAGAAGGACTTTCGCAATAGCCTTGGGGAGCTCTCTTAAACCGGAAGCTTCGGCCTCCTAAAGAGAAGCCAAAAATATCTCTACTTTCCTCGTCAATTGGAATGCCGAAGAAAGCATTCTTCAGATCTATAACCGAAAACCAGGCAGCTGAAGCAGGAATCAAAGTCAACAAAGCAGTAATATCCGGAACAACAGGAAACTGTGGCACAACAATCTTATTAACTTCTCTAAGATCGATCACAAACCTATAAACAGGTGGATGAGTAGAGTCAGTGCGCTTCAGGACAGGCAAGACGGGACTGTTACACACATTAACTCTCGTTTCTTCAGACACATCTTTCTCAATCAAATCATAGATAATCGCTAAAAGCGCTCTTTCACCATCACTCGAAATCCCATATTGGGGAATACGTGGCAATTTAACATTCGATTTGAGCGTAACAACATAGGGTGGAATCTCCAAAAGACCCACATCATTAGGACCAGTAGCCCAAAGAGTATCAGGGAGAGAACGCAATTCCGGTGGAAGCCGATCTTTAGACAAATACATCAGAGAGATCACTTTCTTACCCAATGTAAGCTGTACTCCAGAAGGAGAACAACGTAATGTTGCATGCAACCTTTTCAACAAATCCAAACCCAACAAATTCTCACCACAACCTGTCGTTAAAATGAGAGGTGCGTCCAACTCACAAGGCCCTATAGAAAGAGACAAGGGACTAGAAACTGGGTTACGAACTGGGGCGCCAGAGAATCCTACTGAAACATTAGTTAAGCCAGACAAAGGTGCGCCAGGGAGTTTAGAGTGCATGATAGCACTCTTCGCTGCACCAGTATCCAAAAGAAAAGGCTCTACCACACTGTAACCGGTGCGGGACTCGCGGGGACAGAAGAGAAGGGCAGAAGTCGGGTTCTGGTTACAACGGGCTTTAATGAGTCCAACAAATGGTCAGAACAAGTCTTTCTTATCAGGGTGGTACGTCGGGGAGATCGACTTCGGGACCTTCTCCTTCGTCGGTGCTCTACGTACAGAGTCCTCCGATAGCCGGTCTGGCTTCTTCGGGGGTTGGTATCCTCTGGGTCCGTCTTGACTACTCCTCTCCCCCGGACCGAAAGGAAACAAAAGAAAATGCAGCGAGTGAGGCTGGTGTCCTACTCGGACCGTAAATACCGGGAAAGGGAGTGAGGAAGTAAACCCACACGTGCTCCAAACGTATGTACAAGTGAGGGGGACGCGGGGGGTGCTCAGGGTAGGGAAACCGGGACCCAGGGACTCCGCTATTTTACAACGGGACCTCCCTTCCGTCCCACCCAGCCTTTGATCCGATTACGCACCTGGGCAAGCCACACACCTCCCCCGGGTGAGTGGCTGGGCGGCTCGTGGAACCGGTGGCCTCCAGGCGTCTCCTCCTCGGACAGGAACTCTCCTCCAGTACGCGACTCCTCCTTCCAACTTGCTTCCGTCTTCCTCCGACCTCTCTCCTCGTCTCCTCTCCAGGTGTACAAGCACGACTCGTCTCCCGGTGCTTCCGCCTTTGACGGCGTTCCGTCATCCTGAAACTCCGCCCACTCATCCGCAGCCTGATAGTTAAAGGGCCAGTCCCCGTCACCTTCTCGGCCGGAGGCAGTCTCGGATCCAGCCCCTCGATAGTCCATCTGCTGAGGGATACAAGAGGGGGTATTTGAAGTACGTCTCAGTCAGTGGTGATTGATCAGGTCCTTTTCCCCTAACGGGGATCAAAGTCGGGGATACCCTGTTACACACACCCGATGTGGCTACTGCAACATAAGGCCCACTCTGATCTACTGGAACCAACACTACTCCCTCTTGTTGTCTATGGCTGTCCTAGCAATCATTATAGTCCGCATTCTCACTTTCAACTTAATAGTCATCAGCATAGTACTGAGTCGCCTGACCAGATGCAATTTTCTGTTGATCAAAGCAATTCATAGAATTTTGTGGGGGAAAGGAACGTTCGTTCTGAGGAAACGCACCACGTCCTCTACCCCTAGCCACTGGCTGAAAACCACCACGGCCTCTCGGGGCCAGCATACCACTCGCGCGTTGTCGTAAAACAGGGCACTCATTTTTATAATGACCTTCCTCCCTACAGTACGCACACTGATTCAAACCCAAGGGGGGTCTTGGAGGAAAATACCCAGCGTTCTGTTGCGGTCTCTGAAACTGTGGAGGTTGCTGAAACTGTGGGCGTTGCTGTGACTCTTGCTGATTCGAGCGAGGCGGATACGCCTGCTGTAAAAGAACCTTTGTCTTTAAGTCTTTTGTCTTCTTCTCTGCTTTTTCTTTCTCGTCCTTATCCCTATTCTCATAGTACTGTGCAGTCGCCAATATCTGGGCCGACGATAAAACAGCCCAAGAACTTTCAGAATCTTTCAACTTATTAGAAAGTTCAGGGAGCAAATTAAAGACAAATTTGTCCACAAATAATCTTTGCCCACCTTCCGTACTCATATCCTGACCACTATGATCTATAAATGTCTCTTCAAACCTAGTGAAGAAATCAGATACACTTTCGTCTTTCTTCTGCTTACATTCTGCTAACTTATCCCAATTCACTCGTAAAGCAGGCATCATCGTCTTCATTAAATTAATAATTCTGCCAGGTAGATCTGCCACTAGAGCTTCAGGTTTAGCACCACCAACCTGTCTAGCATCCGCAGCAGCAATATTGAGCCATGAGTCACCTAATTCAACTGCATGATCCTCATGACGAATCTTTGCCCATAGAGGTTGAGGTACTACATTACCCAACAGCATATCTATGTCGGCTAAATTCATGATGCATGCTTCAACTATCAGACAATTCTTTGTAATAGCCAGCTGGATTCTTACGGGGATCAGGTAAAGACTGTTTAAGGGCCAAAACTTCTACTCTCTTCCATGGCACATGTACCCATACTCTCTGAAAATGTGCTGGTATAGCTGGGGAAACATTATTCGCACCAGCAGCTACCTCATCGCGCCATACTGGAGGAACTTCTCTCATCGGATACTGTCTCACTTTCCTCCTAACTGCGGAATCATGCTCAAACAGTCGCTGAGAAGGGAAATCGTTTCTAAACGCAAGTACCATCGCAACTGCATTCTCAAATCCGGGACCCACTATCGTCCCTTTCGCAAACTCATACTGGACATTTAGTAATTCTACAGGGACTGAACCCAAATCATTATCTTCCCATTCCTCACGAAGGAAAGTACACATAACTTCAAAAACATACCTTTGCTTGGGTGCTTCCCACTGCTGGAAAACATCCATAACTGACTCCAAGGTATACCTCGAAACATTCGAAACCCATCTGCGAGCCAAGAGATCTAACACTGCCCGTTCTTCGGGACCAGGTAGCTGACTACGCATTTGTTTACGTGCAGAAACAGGGGTCATACTCAATGACCCAAAGAAAGGAGACAAGAGACCAGTAACAGTATCAGTCATTCGTTGTCGAGCAGAAGGAGAAGCTGTCATAAGGACAGGAGACAAAGTATTTTGAGGTGATAGAAGTGTAGGGTTAGTAGCAAGAGAAGTTGAAGGTACAGGAGAATAAGGCAAAGTAGTTCCAGTCAAAACCGATAGCAAAGTCGGAGGCCCCAGAGGAGGTTGCGCCGTAGGAGGAAGAACCAGCTGAGGAGGAGCCGGTGGCGGAACAGCAACAAGAGGATGTGCAACTGGAGGTTGCGGAGGTGCCGTAGCACTCTGTGCATAAGGGGGTGGTAGTCTCAACAAATGTGACATCAAAGGATCCTTCTCAGGGTCCTTCGTTACATTCTCAAGAAGAGATGGCAAAGCTGGATAACATTTATCAATAGCCTTATTATGTTGCCTATCTGACACCTCAATTGCTTTATCTTCTTCATCCTCTTTAAACTGCCTAGCAGCTTGCATTATCAACAACCCCTTTTCTCTCTTATCTCTTTTAGCTTGGTTAATTTCTCGTTGTCTGGCTTCTTTACGCCAAAGGCGAAAGGAGTCAAACATTGCCGGCCGGGCTTTCTTTTTAAACCATTTTGTTTCTAGATTATATCTAAAATCTCAGTATCGAAACTACCATGTTGGGGCCATCGTAAAACCCCATCTTTCCTAGTGTAACAGACCCATACTTCATTAAATGAAATGGGGCCCACGCCGTTTTTAGAATAGAGCTCATAAGTCGGAGTTCCAACTGGAGGTATCGGACATGAATCCTCCAATCGGGAATCCCTGTTACAACCACAACAAAATATTCTCCCAATTTTGCTAAGACCAGGCATCTTTGCTCACTAATCTAGCTTCAAACTTCAAGGGATTATCTACAACGATAGTCTCGCAAATATACGAGTCCCTCTGCTTTGGAAATTGCAATCTTCAAATCAAAACTAAGGACCAAACAAACTAAGAACCAAAGATCCAAAAACTAAGGACTGGGAGCGACCCACTTATACTTAACTGAGGTATCAGTCACGCCACCAGAAGACCCGTCTATCGTCTCGCCGTACAAAGCATCACAAATGGGTGCAAGACAGGGCGACAGTCAGGGCAGCAGTCCTTAGTAGCCGTCAGGAAAGCAGGAAGCCTCGCAGAAAAGACCTTCAGTCCACGTTCGACATGCCGGGGTCGATGAAGTGGTGGCCGTCCTCCAGAATTTCTTCACGAAGCTCCTCACGATCTTCAGGATTGGACCGGTACCGCTGAAGTCGCCCCACGTTGGAAGCGCCAACTGAAGAACCGGGTTATTTAAAACCCAGCGGCGCCAGGGGCACGCCCAAAGTCTTCGGGTTCACCTGTCTTAGAATACAGAGACACGAGAATACTTCTTGGTGGCGTCAAAGATCAAATTTATTGGCTGCAGCCAGTAACAGAAGTCCTAGAAATCCTCACGGTATGAGTTCTCAGGAGACTGCTCAATTTTACAAAGCAAGTCATCCCTTTTTATGCCAAAAATCACATTCCAAACAAATACCTAACATTTACAAACTGTCCAATCACATGTATTCACACCAAAGGTATCGCATGACTGTAAAACCCACTTTTCAGTTGCCCAGCCCATGATCAATCATCGGTCAAAACCAACATTCTTCTTTAGACAGGTCGAACGAACCCATAATAAAAAAGGCCACAACCCAATCATAAATAGACCATAAAGAAAGGAGCAGAAACAGGTGAGAGTAGGATAAGGCTTATTTGTGTGCAGTAAAAGTTTATGATGTCCTGTGCTCTGATCCTTAATCTTGATCAGCTAAAGGGCAGGAACTGGTTTTACAAGGTCAGCTTCAGGCAACAGGGTCAGTTCACTCAGGTCAAACAGGAGTCAGCACAAACTCGAGCTAAGGTGTACATGTCCTTAAAAAGACTAGTTCAGCCACAGTCATCGGCCTATGTGAGGGCAACCACAAAATGGCTGCCAAACACAAAATGGAACCCACGGGTTCAGAACGAAATCCTTAAATACGTAGTGAATCCATCGGTCTAACGTGACGAAAACGCTCATACTTGCCGCACTAACTAGTTACGGTTCGCTAATATCAAATTCGTAACGAAACCATGACCTTTATGAAACGGGTTCAGAATTCACGGAACCTCAGGGAGCCACAGGTCAAAAAAGTTTGGGAACCACTGACCTAAAGTGTGGAAAAAATAAACACGTTATTATGTCTCCTTTGTGCTGACCACTGTTCATCTAGAGAAGCAAAACCGAAAGAGGAAAATCCATGTTTCATTTTCGTTTTTAAATTACTGCTTTAGTTATGCTCTGTAACTTGCCATTTTCTCGATTACTGGCAGCAGGAATTGTGACACAAGAACTCAATTGTAATAACTTATTACTGTTGAGTAGCTACTTTTTGTTTTTTCTCGCAAATGTTTTATTACATTGGGTCAATTTACACAGCTCTCTGCCTACAACCCTGGAGCCGGCGGCACATGCAACATAGCTTTAACCTGGTGTAACACAGCTGACATGCCGACATCCCAGGGGCCCGGCAGCGATTTTAATACATGGTATATTTACTCCAAAAGTGTAGTTATGAACCAGTCTGTTGCGTCTCATATAAGTTTCATAAAACCCAACAAACACCCCAACCCCCCCCCCCCCCCCTCCTGCCATCCTCAAAAGCCAATTTGATAATAAATAAGTCCAAGAACAATTAGCATGCTTCTGTTAGTCTTCCGCCTCTGCATACAATATTTAGTATCATATCCACATCGCCCATTGCGGCATCCCATGTACCACTTCCACAACCATCTGGTTGAATCAATCTGTTAACTTCTTCCGGACATGAGATTTTCACCCCAAGCCATCACTGCGAAGGTCCGCTCCCCCGATCGCAGCCAATTCACAAGAGGTCCCCAGATGTCTAAAGGCCTACATCTACTAGGCATTAATTCCCAATAATTTGTTAATTGGTCTCTGCAGTATGTGGCTGCATTAAGCCACCCCGCTATTGTTGGACGATGTTGCTTCTTCCAATGTATAGCCACCTGGCGCTTCGCTAGTAACAGCATAGCTGTGAGTTTACGGGAACTCTTTGGGACCTCTAGAAGGAAACCTAATAGTGCCACCGGTGGTGTAAGTTGTAGTCGTTGTTCGGTGATGCTTCCAATGTGTCTACTAACCTCCACACAGAATAGTGCTATTGGCCTGCAATACCAAGCCAGATGTATGAATGTTGCATCTAGTGATCCGCATCTCCAACATCTTGTGTCAGGATGCAAGCCCATACGATGCAATTGAGGCGGCGTTCGATACACTCAGTGCAAAAAATTGAAGTGTATGAGCCTCAGTCTATAGTTTGGTGAAAGATGTTCTAATTGTGAACAGCAGAATTGCCACTGTTTGTCAGGTATTGCCATGTCTGATCCCCTCTCCCAATGCGCTTTCGATGCGTTTGAAATAATGGGAGACGTTTCTTGTGTCGTGTTATAAATACGGGTAATAAGCTTACGGGGAGATGGGTTTGATGATACGTTTTCTAAAGCCGGCAAAGTGGGAGGTGCTTGAGGGAAGCTCTTATATCTTGCCCTGCTTGCCGCTCTGATCTGGTGATACAACAATGTCTGAAACTGAAGGTGTTTGCTGGTGACACATCTGCTGTAGGGAGAGGAACGTGTCGTCTGGATATAGATCACTTCCCTTTGTTAGATCACGGGCCTTCGCCCTCAGTGTGGTGGCTGCATCTATCAGTGGTGCTAGAAGTGAATTTCCCCCCAGTGGCATGGACGGGGCATACAGTTCGTCTTGACGCGCTCTCTTAGCTATATTTTTCCACGCCCATCTTGTTTCCACCGTATCTATTTCCATGTGGGGTCTCTTGTAAGGTTTATATACTGCCACATTCAGTGGGAGAGGTGCAACTCCGTCTATTTCTATTGCTACGTGAGGTTGATATGGTGTTGGGTGATGCCAGTTGTGTAGATATTGCGCCTTTGCGCTATATGCATAGAGTTCAAAGTCTGTAGCTCCCAGTCCACCCTGCGCAAAAGGTAATGTCAACAAATTCTATGAAACCCGTGGTTGTTTGCCTGCCAAGACCAGCCCAATGATTGTGTGGAGACGTTTAAAAAAATTAATGTTCAGTGGCATTGGTATATTTACAAACAAATATAAGAGTTTGGGTAGTATCACCATTTTTATGATAGCTATACGTCCAGTCAGGGATAACGGAAGTTGTTTCCAGCGTTAAACCCTACTTTCAATCCAATCGATCGCCTTCCCATAGTTTGCCAACCATATATCCTGAATGGACCTACTAATCCAAATACCAAGGTAGCGTATTTTGCCTTCTGCTCATTGTATAGGAAATTCTGTATCGCATGGGGCTGTTTCATCTGTAAGTGGGAGCTTCGTGGATTTCGCCCAGTTTATCTGTATCCCTTTAACCCGCCAAATCAAACCATTTCCCTCATAATTACGTCGAAATTATCCTTGGGATTCACTAGATAAATCGTCGTATCGTCCACATACATGGATATCAATAAGCCCCTTGATGTAAAGCCTATACTCCGTTGTGTGTGGTGTTGACGGAGCCTGACCGCCAGTGGTTCGGTAGCAATAGCGAATAACAGAGGCGATAATGGGCAGCCTTGTCTCGTCCCTCTCGTGATAGCGCACGGTTCCGACACCTGCCCATTCACCTTCACTCTTGCCATTGGAATATTATATATTATTTACATTTGTTTAATGAACGTAGGACTCAATCCCATTCGGGTCAAAAGGGAGAAAAGGTACTTCCACTCCAAATAGTCAAACGCTTTTATAGCGTCTAAAAGTGTGGCTACTGCCTGGACTTGAGGAGCTAAATAGCACAGTATTGGAAATATTGTTCGTAGATTATGAGCCGTTGTACGGCCCGGGATGAACCCGGATTTATCTGTTAATGCAATCCGTGGTAGCATCGGCTGTAATCTGTTGGCGATTAGTTTGGCGTAAATCTTGGCATCTAGATTAATTAACAGTGGTCGATATGAATCAGGTTAAGTGGGGTCTGTATCGGGTTTCAATAAAGTGATTATTGTGGCCTCCCTAAGGGTAGAGGGCAGAATACCTGTGTCCATCGCCTCCAGGTATACCTGTAGTAGACGAGGAGCAAGAATGTCAACGTATTCTTTGTAGAAGGCCGCAGTCAGTCCGTCCGCTCCTGGGGATTTGTCAGCCGGCATGCCACTTATCACCTGCCGAACATAGTCTACTGTAATCGGCAGGTCCACGTATTCCTGGGCAACCCTGTTACACCACGCCAGGGCCACGGTATCTAGGTATTCTGTTATGTCTGACTGGGCTGGGTTCGTATGGGAGGTGTATAGCTGTCGGTAAAAATTGGTAATTATTTGCAGTATGTCACGCGTTGTCCTAGCCTTCTCACCATTGTCTGTCTGTATTTCGGTATTCTAATTAGACCCCCTCGGGGACCGGAGAAGTCCAGCCAAAGTTTTGCCTGCTCTAGCTCCTTCCCCATATCTCCTAGCTTGTGTGTATTTGGACAGATCTGCTGTTTTCTCTCTGCCTCTGTCTGAAACTCCGTTAATTTGGATCTAAGCTGGGCTGTAGCGGCAGAGGATGGAGACGACTGGATCGAACGCTCTAACTCTCCAATGTCGCGTTCCAATCTGTCTAGTGTGGTTCGTATGTCTCGGAGTACCCCCGTTTTAAGTGCAATGCAATTTCACCTGGTAACTACTTTAAATGCTTCCCATAACGTCCCTGGCGAGTCCACTTTCCCCTCGTTCAATGTGAAGTATTCGACAATTTTTTCCCTCAATTCTTCCCGAAAAACTTGATCCAGTAATGCACCTGTTGGAAAACGCCATGCAAAAGGTTGTCTATATGGTGGTAGAATTAGCAGTTGAATCTGAGCGGGAGCGTGATCAGAGAAGGCGCATGAGTGGTGTGTAGCCCCTGCCACCCAGGGATGGAGGTCTTTAGAGACAAGCCAATAGTGCAATCTGGACCATGCGTTACAATGATGTGTCATGCATGTACCTTCCCTGACCGTCGGGTGGAGTTTTGTCCAGGAGTCCACTAGGCCGAAGTCTTCTATAACTCCCGCTAACATTTCAGCTGCCTTCGGGTGGTGGTCGCAAGCCGCTCCCTGTCTGTCTAACACAGGTGATAGAACAACATTAAAATCCCCTCCCCACAAAACCGCTAAAATCCCCTCCCCACAATACCGCTACATCTCCCAATGTCTAAATTTTTGCCTTACGCGTTGGAAGAAGGTGGGATTATCAGTGTTTGGATCGTAAGTGTTTATAATCACCACCGGGGTATTACATGGTGTGGCCTGTAAAATAATTATATCTCCCCTCACCATTTATTATCTTGTGAAGTGTTTTCAATTGCAGTCCCCTCCGAATAAGGATTGCCACTCCCCTGACATAGTTCGAGTATGCAGCGTCCACCACCTCCCTCCACCTGTTATGTTTAAGCGTGTTAGCAGCTGCAGGCGTTAGGTGGGTCTCCTGCAGTAAGCAGATGTCCACCACATGTCTTAAGAGATAAGAGTGGATCAGCCGGGCCTTCCTGCGATCATACAGGCCTCTAACATTCCAAGAAAGACAAGTGAGTGCCGTCACGAGGAGTGTACGTGATGTGTATATACGTGGTCAGCTACGAAAGTATATGTGACCAATATGTGATCAAAGGTGAGTAGCTCAAAAGCAGCAGATCGTTCATGGACCAACAGTCCAACATTAATTCTTATAAAACAACTTGTAATCTAATCTCTCGTAAGCATATTTATGTCTGGCATGATGACCTACGTCAGGAGCAACAATGCATAGTATCACATTGGTCAGCGGGTGATACTTATCTGCATAATCAGCTCACTAGGTTAGGTCCATCAATCATTGTCACTCAAGATTGTTGTCAGTCTGTGACTCGCTGGTCGTCGCTCGCTGCTTGTGTTCCTTCGTCAACTGTTTCGCGTAAGTCAGCGCACCCTTTGCGTCTGTGAAAAAAAGTGGGCTTTCCGGGCCCCTGTACTCTCGGTTTGGCAGGATATATTAAAGCATATTTAGTTCATAGTTGCTGGAAAATTTTCTTAGCAGGAGTGAATTTCCTCCAAGCTGCCTGTACCTGGAGTATGAAGACCTAGAGTATGAAGTAAGGGTATAAAGCAATGTTATTTCCTTTGTACTGTATATCACCTTTCTCCTTGCCAATCGCAGTATTGTGTCGCGATCTCTGTAGTTTAATACTCTAGTCCATATTGGCCGAGCCGGTGCACCAGGTCTCGGTCGGGGACCCAGAGTGCTGTGCGCTCGCTCTATAAGAAACATGGCGGACAAGTTCGGTCCAAAGAGGTCGGTCATCATAGTCTCCACGTATTTCTCCATGTTTTGGGTATCTGTTGTTTCCTCAATTCCTGTAATTCGTATATTGTTACTTCAAGCCCTAGCTTCCTAGTCCTCATTCTTCTGTTGTATGGCATACAGTAGGCCATCCATGCCCCGCAGTTTCTTGTCCATTTCCGCCCGTCCCTCTTCATTTCCCGCACTCTCGTTTCCAGCACGCTGATGCGGCCCTCCTGTTTTTCAACTTGCTGCATTATTTTGTCCATCCTTTCCGCCAATGAATCCATCTTGATATCCAGGCCTTGGAGACTAGATTTTAGATCTTTAAACATTTCCCTGATCTCTTCGGCTGGTGGCTGACCTGCTATATGTTCTTCAGACTACTCTTTGTGGCACGTGTCTCCTTCCGCCCCTTTGGCAGCTTTCTTGTTGAAGTTCAGTCTTGGTTGGCATGTATCCGGCTTTCCCATGGTGGCCCACCACTGTCACTCGTGCGCGAGGCTCAGTGATGTTGTCCCAATACAGAGGTTCCTGCACTAGCACCAGACCACGTTTACAGGCCACATCATGGCCGGATATCACTGCTGATGTCTAGACGTCACAATGGTAACCTGCGCAGAATGTTGAGGCACTATTCCACAGCTCTGTTTCTCAGTGTGTGTTATGGGGGGTGGGGCTCGTCGCACTTGCAAATTCCCTCCAGACCCCTGCTCTATCGCCTGCCAGGCAACACGAGCACTTCCCACTCAACGCTACCCTTGCTTAGGTTACGTGTGTGGGCCCACCGTAAAACTAATAGCATGCCTCGCTGTAGATGTCACTCCTTTTACCCAGTACGTGTTGTGTTCTTCTGTCCACAATCCCCGCTCTGCAAACCACGGTATTAAATGTGTTGTGATGAGCAGTCTACACGATGATGGCAATAGTAGTGTGTGGCGAGCTTGTGTTATGTCTTCTCTTACTTGGACCTGCAATTGCACGTTTTACCACTGCATCATGACTTAGGAGCACTGCAGAAATCCTATCCCACTCCGGCCCCCCTTCTGAATAACAGTCCTCCCACACAGCCATGGCGCCTGAACCGATGCGATGTAATCCCTCCCGTCTCTCACTCACTTCAATGCTGTGTGCGGCGGTGATCCGCTTTTAGTGTGCCTCCTCATGTCCCAGCCGATTGTAGCCTGTCATGCAGGTCATCCCTGTGCCTAAATCGCCTCCTCGCAGCTAGCAGAATACGTCCGCTCTGGAAGCCGTCCACCTGCGTGAAAATACCCCAGCCTGCACAAAATGGCGGCTACGTGCACCTTTGTCCCTGTGTGCCTCTAGTCAGTCAGTCGGGGGATCGGCAACTGCTATCCTCCACAGCAGCCTGCAGGGTATGGTATGGGTCGGCCCCCGTCACTCCATGTGGTCGCCTGGTCACTTTTATCGTCAACCTGGGTCCAGCTCCGCAGTGCGATCTGTGTGCGTATGGGCACCGGCAGTATCCCGTAATGCTGTAAGTTTTGCTTGGGCCCCGGGCGCTTATTCCCTCACCGCAGGGTCACTTGTTAGTGCCGGAGCCTCCCTTTCAGTCCTCCCCTCTCCTCACCACCGCCAAGGCTTCCGCTGGATCCCGTTCTCTGGCGGTCTGACACTCAGTTTCCGGGCAGCGCCAAAATCCAGGTCCCGGCTTCACACAGCTGCACCGCGACCAGGCCTCATTTCTTTTCGTGAACTCTGCCTTCCGGAGGCCATGCTTTATCCTCAGAACAGGGTTTCTCCGGATTGCTGGCCTGTTCCTACAGCTGTCCTCTGTGGATAGACCGTGGCATCGTGCTTTTTGTACAGCTATATATCGGATTAATTTCTCTCGGCCGGCGGAGCTGCTCTAATGTATGGCCATTCCGCTGCACAGACAAGCCACGCCCCACCTGTTGAGTAGCTACTTAATCTCTGTATTCTAGGTGACTAGGGACGCCACAAGGCACCTGTAATAGGGACATTAGGCTAGCTTTTAAACAAGGAGGGCAGGCTCCTAGGCAATTTGTATCTATATATTGTACAAAGATGATGTCTGGTTCCAGGGTAGAATAGGTAAGTAGGTTTATTAAGTAAGATAAGAGCCCCACCCGGAGCAGCCTTCCTGCTGCTCAGCCCATCCTCCAACTGACACTACACTCATCTAACATTCCACTGCATCATCACTCACCAACATTCCACAACCCCAGTCACACTGGCTGAGCAGCAGGTATAACAACAGTACATTACGGTTACCAGTGTAATGTAGTCCAATATGGTTATAAAGATGTTCTTGTGACTTCATAAGCTATGATGCAAGAAACTACTGGTTTTTAAGATGCACTTGCAAGTCTCCTCTTCACCTGCCATACAATTTGGAGTAACTAACTCCTATAACTTGCGTGTTACACCACACTTTGCCTGCGGTAAATAACAGATGTTGCTATTTCTCAATATATAATGGTTCATTTATGACCTCCTGTACTTCAGAAGGCTTTGCTAGATTTGGAGCTCATGACCTGTCAATACTCTTTCTTCCATGAATGAATGTTCAGGTTTTTTTTTTAGCTGAAGCACCCAGAGCTTATGAACACAATAAATACTATGTTAAGTATGACATGCACTTTGATCATTGTTTAACCGTTGTGTTCTCAGTATATAGATTGAAATAGAGAGCCGAGAGGTAAAATAATGTAAAAAAGTAAAAAACAGGAGCCTGTCCCTTGAAATGGAATCCCTTCTTTTAGATTGCTTCAAAAGGTTGGGAGTTATTTGAAATAGATTAAAGTTGGCCGCAAAGTTCTTGGGATGCGGAGGTACTGACTACTAACACTGTTTTTCCCACGGCATGTAATAAAATAGAAAGCCCGTCTTCTGCAATAAGTACAAGGTTATTTCTTCCCACCCATTGCAGGTCATACATGAGTCACTTAGTATGAGCCTTTTGTCAAACTGGAGCCGAGAAGAAGAGGAAAGTTACAGGTTGTGAAAACCAATTCAGCTAAATTCAAGGCAAAATGATTAGACCAATTGCTAATCAAAGTGGCGGGAAAAACGCAAGCAGAAAACAAACTTGACTCAGTGTAAACATCTAACCTATAGATTGCTGTGAATTTGACACCCATATTACAGGTAGGTAATACGTGTATGATCAAGTCCAGTGCAAGCCGACTTTAAAAGATTATTTGGCGATTGTGAGTAATGGGCCTAATGTCTTGAGCTATCTAGATTATTTTCATATATTTGGATGTTACTCACTAAGACTACAAATCTAATAAAATTAAGTCTGTTAACGAAAGAGGATTTTATTTTTTTCATTTATGCCCGAGTTTTGCAGTGATGTCTGATGAACACTAGTAACGTCCGTTTAATAAAACATTTTTGCTAGCTAACACCAAGGAAATCCACCTTGTATTAATGCCATAGAGGCAGCAATTACATAGCAAATAGAAATGCATATTTCTAGTAGCAGTTTGCTTCAGTTTAGAGACATTATGATGTCACCACATCCTCCTCCAAGCCTGGACTCTATCTTCATCCTCTTTTGATTGCACAAATGTGACCGCTAGAAACTAACCCTTAAAATCACTTTAACATCCTGCAAGAACAGGAAAGATGGCTAATGCAATTGGCAAAAAGCCAACCGAAGCGAAAAGCTGATAGGAGGCCAAAGGTTTATGCACAGATGTGCTTAGGCATCAGGTAGAGAGCTGATGCAGGCAGGAAAAGTAAGCCCAAAGTCCAGCCTCGGGCAAGCTCAGACTAGCATTTAGGCTACAATAGAAATCAGCATTGTCAAAGTCAATTGGTCTTGGCAATACAAGCGTTGTCAATGACAATGTCTTTTAGCCATGTGATAAGGAGTGGAGTGGATGTATGTGGTCTGGAGTGTAATTACCTGATTTGAATTTTTTTTTGTGGAATTGTGTGGTGGTGAGTTGTGTTGTGGAATTATGTATCAAGGCGTGTAGTGGAATTATGTGACTAGAAATTACGTGGTATAGAGTGTACTTGATTTATGTGGAGTTGGATTGTGTGCCTTGGAGTGTAATTATGTGGAACCATATTGTGTGGAGTGGAAATTTGTGTAATGGTGAATTTTGTGGTGTGGATTGGAAGTATGTGTTGTGTAGTGGAGTTGTGGGTTTGAATAATGTGGTTTTGTTTTGAAAATATGTGGTGTGGAATGGAAATTTAATTGTGTGAGGAACTGTGTAGGGTGAAGTGAAATTATGTTGAGTGGAATTATGTGGAATGGTGTGTAGTTTTATGCAGATTGTTACTATGCGGCATAGTGTATTTTTGTGATATTAAGTAGAGTGCAATTACGTAGATTTGAAATATGTGGCGTTGACTGGTATTTATGTGGAGTGTAATTATGTTGCACGGTGTGGAATTGTCAGTCCTGCCAAGTACCATGCATCTGGTGTTAGTTATACTAACACATTTCAATGTGATGGTCCTTATCGCCACACTGAAATGCAATGTCATGCATTTACAGCGCCTCGGCTGTCTGCTGTAGCGCTGCTATTTAGCACCTCCACCGACTGTCGAAGCTCTTAGCTGGCAGCTTGTGGCATGCTTGGGAGCTGGCTCAGCCTATGGTTATCACGGCCTTCACTTCACAAGTCTTCCGTATCTTAATTTCATTTTCCCAATCACCATAGGCGGTTCTGGTATAGTTTGAAGTTGTTTGGCAACCCCCTGAACCATTGCGGTCCAGGAGGTCAGATACTCCTACCGACAAGTGCAGCATTGGCTGGACTGCAGTGCAGGGCAAGGCTGCCACCACCACACTCTGGTCGCCGTCCGGTGTATTTTAGATTTCTCCTCTGGAGCTGTGGTACTTCCAGCAGGGCTTTAGCAACCTCCGTAGGTTGGTGCAGTATGCCTGTTCTGCAATGCGATGGATGAGTCTGACAGGGCCAGTTCAGTGCTTATGCAAAGTACTTGCAACTGTAAGCTAATTTCCACAATGTTCTTCTCCTTTAACTTGAGTTACAATATTCTCTCTGTAAAGTGACAGCCACGACATTCTAGCCTGAGTTAATGCGGCTACGAAGGGTAATGAGACGATTTTATAATACGGCCCATCAACTAAACATAATCATACTGGGTAAGCCACCACCAAGACCCACATAAGGAAAAAAAGGGGGCTTGTAAATTACACTTAATACAGAGGTGTGGAATTTAATAAAATATTTACTTGGCCATAGGGCAGGTTGCTTCATACATCCACTTGTCCTGTAACAAAATCTACTTGTTCCTTCTGTGCCATGTAATGCGGCTACAAATTATGGCAGCAATCTCATTATATAAGAGCTCTGAAATTGCCTCTCTGATTATGCCAAGACTCCTTCATAGTAAGGTTTGAATACTAGCAATTCCCTTAAGTTGCCACGTTTCTGCAGATCTACATACTGGGGCTGAAGGTAATGGTAAGCAAAAGTTCAAGGGTTGGAATGCCCTTTTGAGTCTGTGCACACCTACTAACTTGCATGTTTTAAGGATTTTCACCAACTCTTCTCTGATTTTTTCCCATACAGAGAGAGGTTGGAAATGTACTCCTGACAATGGCAAACATAAAACTTCTTCCAGGGTTAGGCAAAAAGTGGTTGGAGGTAAAGTGAACTTGCAAACACTCAGATTTTCGCATGAGCAAATCTACACCTGCAAATTTGCTCATGCTAAATTGCAGTTCACACATTTTCTAGGAGTACTATTTCTTAGCCTACTTCTGTAAAGTCTTGTGAATTCACAAAAGCTGTGTATTTTCACTTAATGCAAGGACATGGGTACACTTATGAGACTTTATTTAATAATTGGGCCCCTAATTAGGTCTGGCTTTAACTATGACCTTTTTTTGTTTATTAAAATTCTGTCTCCCTCTCTATCGGCTAGCTTCACTGTGAGTGACGGCACATTCTGTTCTTTCACAAGCAGCATATCGACACACAGTCCGTGCCAGGAACTGCTGTGGCACTTTGTGCTTTTTGAGACTAAAATCTATTTTTGCTTTTGCCAATGTTTGTTATAATGGTGAGGGCCTGGCAGCTCCCACACTGATAAACTTTTACAAAAACCACGCCAAAACAAGTCGCACGTTGACAAAACCAAAAGGCTGACCAACAATTTCAGACCTACTGGCTTTACCATTGCTTGTTTATTTTTGTTTCCCTCAAACTGGTTACACTGATTTTCCACTATGAATATTTTTTGAAATACTAGTATACATCAACACATTTTACTAAATGATACTACAAAGAAATGGCACCTAAAATGTTACAGTAGTTTAGCAAAATGTTTTTGCATTTTTAAGTGAACATTTTATTTTGAAAGCAAAGAATTGTCAATCTTGTTTCAAGCTTCTGCAAATATTTGCATCTAATCAGAGAGCATTCTGGGAGCATTATACATAGCCTCATATTGCTTAACATTGAAAATGTGTGTATACATTTTTATACTGGAACCACCATCGGTAATGCAGTCTGAGCGTACAACATTTACTGAGAATGCTCACCCTAATTATAAAGGCTTTGCATTAATGAACCATAGATACAAGCTTGAACAGCATAAATGAACACACATATTAACTTAACTGCATTCAATGCCTTTCCCTGACCCATAATGTGATACTGTAAACTGGCAGCCAAAGGGTTGGGCCTACTTGACCAAAGGACAAAACACATATGAAAATGTGTTGCCCTTGACCCCAAACAATGTCTCGGGCATCAGGCTATAGGAATTCCACAGCCCTGCAAGCATTGGCAAAACCAACTGGTGCCATCTATACAAAATCTATTGGGGTTGTCAATGGTTTTTACACGTTGCACATCAGCTGATCTACTGTGCAACAGGGTTTAAAGTATAACTTTTCCCCCCAATGCTATGATGTGGTCTGTGATGGCGGCATCATAGCGCTTTGAAAACCCCAAAATTTACATTTTAAACCGTGTTGCATTGCAGCTCAACTGCTGTGTAACATGTAAAAAACATTGACAAAGCCAATAGTGAAACCTATTAGCTGTACCAATGCTAGTTTTTTCTTTCCAGCAGGAGCATGTTGCCGCTCACATTACATGTGACAGTTGGCCAGCGCGGAAGTATGCATAGCTATGAGCTATGTCAGGCACTGGGTTTTAAACTCCCTGGAGAAGCGCTTGTTGCTCAACTGTTGCTGTTTGATCTGGACTACAATCTCACTAAGCTCCGTTTGTTACATGTCTCTGTGAGGAGTTCACCCTTTGATTCTGGTAGAACTTGGAAAACAAAACTAGAAGTACAAGCATGCAAAGGATGAGGGCTGGAAGGGTGTTTTACCCGTTAAAAGATGCGTGATATTTGTGGCACATATTTCTGCAGAATGCTGGTTTAATATGAGCTATTTTAAAGAGCGTGCACAGATCGCGCTTTCAACCAAACATCCTAGACTTTAAAAGAAGAACTGTGCTATATATAATAAAATCATGCTCTGGGAAAGTGTGCCCTTCCCCTTTTAATCAGAGGACGTCATCAAGGATGAAGCAGGAGGGCGTGGGAGAAATGGGGCATGAAAGGGCAAAGCGGGAGATGTGGGAGTAAGAGGGCATGCAGGGAATGAAGCATGAGGGAGTGGGAGGGTGGGGGCATGTAGCCAGTTCAGGAGTCGAATGGAAGGGACAGGAGGAATAGAGAGGGCCTTAAAGCATCTACATTCTTATGGAGTGCTAGTTTAAAAGTTAAATAAAAAAGTACCCCTGCAAATGGGGTGCCAGTGGAAGGACACTGGCTGCAGGCAGATAAAGTCCTTCATCCAAGCCTCAATGAAGACCGGAAGAACTGCAGACAAAGGGCAAGAAGGAGGCACTGCCCAATGAGAAGCAAAGAAAAGATAGTGACATTGGCGCAAACCAGTGGTAAGTAAACATAAGTAATAGCCTGCTCAAAGCTAGTTTTTAGGTGGTTGTTGTGTTTTTTTGTCTTTTTCTTAAATTTACAGAAGTGTGCAGGCGAAACCTTACCAAAAGCGGTATAATCCAGAGCTGAGACTATCGATTAAAATCTTGTTTGTAGTCCTAAGTGAAGAGACCCTTCTCAAAGAAGAAAATTGGCCAAGGAAGAGAGACCTGTATGAAAAGGCCTGAAGTCCAGAAAGGTCTTCATGGTTTTTGAGCCCATGAGTCCACCACAAGATCTGAGCCTTAATTATGGAATGAGGATCTGTGTTCTCCTACCCTGACATCTGCCAGGAGGGGTGATCACTACCCAGGACTAAGGAATGAGAGTTTCAAATGTGTATCACAGAATAGCTATAAAGGATGGTAGAATTAGGAGGTTTGCGGCACTCCCTAGAAGGGGAGAACCAGGCCTGAGCGAGCCAGAAAGAAGTTGCAAGTGTTAAGTGAGCCTGGAATCTGTGCTGCTGGAGAATATGTGGAATGGGGGCAACATGTAGCCCACAGGGAGAAATCAATTTTTGGAGGAAAACACCTACAGCCAAAGCCTCTGAATCAGATTGCCAGTTCACATTCTTCTGCAGCTATGTATTGAGATAGGAAGAGAACCAATCCACTTCTAATGCACACCACAGCGTTGAGATTCTCTTAAGACATAGTTACTCACAAGCATTGTCCCAGAGGCCACAAAGTATGGTCTGTAGTGTGACTGAGGGCCGAAGTGATGCCATCAGTGTTGCGGTAGGGGTTCTGGGTGGGTCAGGGATTGTCTAAGGAGGTCTAAAAACATGTTAAACGGGCAAGCATTTATTTGCAGATGAATAAATGCTTGCCCATTTATTTAAAAACAAAAAAAACCTAAATATTAGTGCCCACCAACTGAACTGCAGCTCGGGCTGCTGTTGACGGGGCGCATGTAAAGGTAAAGAGGGACGCAATCCGCCCCCGCACGGTACTTTGAGTTTCACTGTCTTAAAATTTAATTCAGCTTCTAATCACTGGAATCTTGAAAATGATGGGAGAACCAATCCCTCACAGAGTTGAAATTTCATTGAACGTACTTTGCATGGATCATGAAATTCCCTTAAAATAGAAGCTTCATAGATCCATAAACATTCTGTTCACTTACCAAGTGGTGATTTGAGCAGCAAAAGAAAGCTTTCAGGAGGTGAATGGCCTTCCTAGTCTGGAGGACCTAGTAGAGTAAGGGAACTGGTAATATTGCTTGGATGGAGAAGACACTCTCAAGATTGGCCTGCTCCATCAAGGATAGGGCGGTGAAAGCTAGGACCAGGCAAATGTCAGTACAATGGAACAGCCATATTTTCAGCTTTTTCCGTAATTCAGGAAGAGAGGAGGAGGCTCTGCTGTGGAGTGGGAGGTCATTCCATGAAGGAGATGTAAGGCAATGCCTGTCCTCCTGATCTGTTTCTGTGTATGTGTGCGACTAGGAGTCCTGCAGAGCAGTGGTGCAAGTAAGAGTCCTATGGAACTGAGGTGTATGGGTGGTTGGTGGAAAGAGATACCGCTCTTCAGGTAGGTGAGGTCCAAGTTGTTTAGTGCCTTGAATTTGTGTGTGGAGAGGGTAAAATGAGCGCCTTTGTGTATCTGGAGCTCCCAGAACTACCAGAGGTGTGGTGTATGGACTCTGTGGAGGGTTTTAATGAATCTGGCTGCTGAGTTCTGGACGGTTTGCAGTCGTCTGGTGAATTGCTTGTTGATCCTGATGTAGAGTGTGTTCCTGTAGTCCAGCTTGCCAGAGACTAGGGCATGCTTGACTGTACTTCTGGAGTTGCTTGGGAGCCTTGTGAAGATTTTCCTCCATATCTTTAAGGTGTCGAAGAAGGAAGCCGTGACAGAGTTGACTTGTGCTGTCAGGTCCAGTTTGCTGTCTCTGATTATGAATTTCCTGGCATGGGAGCTGGGTGTGGGTCCAAGTTCAACCGGCCACCAGTTGAAGTCCAATGACTAAGTTTTTTTACAGAAGATCTCTACTTCAGTCTTGTCTGTGAACTTTAGAAGAGTTGTCTTTCATCCAGTGAATGACTTTGGTCATGCAGGCGGGAACTTGTTTCTTATGTTGGGTGTCTTGTCCAAGAGGAGAATAGAAGTTGTATATTGTCTGTGGAGGAAAGAATGTTGTACACATGGATGACCATGGTCTGTGGGATCATGTATACTTTGAAGAGGGTGAGGCGGTGCAATGTCACCTGAGTCACTCCGCAGATGAGTTTGTCGACCTCTCATGAGTAAGGTGCCAGACTCAAAGCATGTTTTCTATCTGTTAAAACTGAGCAGATCCAGTGGAGAGCGGATCCTTGAGTGCTGATCTTGTGTAGGAGCCTGATGACCGTGTCTAATGCTGCATAGAGGTCAGGAGGATGAGGGGTGCCTTTCCTCCTCTTTCAGGAAACCTGAAACTTTTCAGGAACCAGGACTACGTAGCGTTGAGGAGATGATGGTCAATGATGTGTTGGTTGATGAGTTTCTTTAAGATCTTGGCTTAGTTTGATAGGAGGGAGATGGGTCTGTAGTTGCCAGTTGGAGAGTGTGGCTGGATCAGTGGATGATTTTTTGAGCAAGGGTGTGATGGTGTCTGGTAATGTGACTGAGATCAATGAAGGCATTAAGGATGGGTGTAGGTGCTTCGCTGATCAGTAGGAGTCCTTTCAAGATGTTGTGTTGGGGAAAGGGTCAGATGGGGCCCGATTGGATGGTCTTCATGGTAGTGGTGGTTTCAACAGTGGCGATGGCTGGCCGCAAGGTCACTTTTTGTTCTTTAGCTGTGAAGGGAATTTGAGTTGCAGCAGTGACTGGGTCCAATTGAGTGTCGAAGTTGCAGTACATGTCGGTGATTTTATTATAGGAGGATTCCGTGAGCTTGTGCCAAAGGTCTTGCAAGGAGATGATGTTGCTAGATTTGGCAGGAGGCACAGTGAAATCTCTGACAGTGAAGATTTTGAGCACACTGAATGCAGAGTTTGGGCACACTGCCCAATAGAAAGAAGTCCTCAAAATAGATAACTATGTGGGCATCGCAAGCCCTTAAATAGATCACAAGGCCCAAATAAACGTGGCTAAGCATCAGTGGGGAGGATGCAAGCCAAAAATAATTCAGATGAACTGCCAAGTTAGTCTGTTACAATGGAACTTGAAAAATTGGCCATTAAGGGAATGAACTGAAATGGAGAAGTAGGCGCCATTAAAGTCCAGACTTATCACCCATATGCCTGCCACACTAGTATGTCTCGGAGATAATGGACAAAAGTGTTCAGGGACTTTAGACCTATTGCTGTGTCAGGTCTTTGAGCTGACATGCCTCCTCAGGGAGGAGCGAGGGTATGGCCTTCTTTTGCAGCAACTTCAGTACTTTCTGATTACAGGAGGTAATGAGAAGAATAGTGGTGAAGAGAGGGTTTTCAGCAATCTGAGGATGCACTGAATGTTTTGTAGTACTCAGTGGTCTATTGCACTTCCTATCAAGCAAGGAATTAACTTTTTCAAGAAGATTATCTGCATACAGGCATGAGAATTAAGTGCAGTGAATTAGAGTGCAATAGCATCTTGTAGATGAAATATTTTTTATCAAATCTAAAACATTGGCTGTGGTTTGGCCCTTGTGTGTAAAGTGGCAAACACATTTTAGCTTTCACTGCCCATTGACAATGTGTCTTTTCAACAGTTGGAGTTGCAGCATTTTGCACACTTGTGCAACCCACACTGAGAGCAAAGAGGCCTATGTGACTGTGTATCCAATATCCTATGTAACATGCAGGCATGAGTCTTCATTTAAGGATTGAAACTTAAAAAGGCTGTGGAGACTTATTAGTGCCTAAGATGTGTTTTGAACTGTCTGGGGACTGTGGTTCCCGACTTCTGTTCTTACATACAGTAAAGTTTAAAAAAGATAACTTACAGGCATTTGACAAAAGATGATAAAGCCCTGGTCCCCTGGAATAATTTGCAAGAAAAGTATACACTGATTAATTAAGGTGCTGAATTGCAACACTGTTTTGCTTACAAGTCTCAACGGGAAAGTGTCTCAGCTTAATCAGTTACACGGAGGGCTGGATTGATCTAGCTAAAAATATGTGATCTGTTGGCGAAGAGCTGTTGCCATCCATTATTACTCCCTTTGAATGAATAAATAAATAAGACATTATTTTAATTATGGCAAGACCATCCTTACAATAGCCCCAGTTTTATGTGCCATAATTGTCACACTCTATAAAAACAGTCCGAGGTTTATGGATAATTTTAGTTTATTTGGAGTTTTGCCCCAAGAATGGTGCATTAGATGCATTTTGCTGTTCAGTGCACCAAAACCCTCAACCAGGCATTTTTTCCAGATAAATATCACCAGGTTTGACCTTCCGAAATTTATCCGGATAACACGCATGTTTAATTACACACAGTACACCCCTTGTACAATAAAAAACGAGAGAACTCATTATTCTGATATGTGGGGTAACAGGCATTGTGACAAGGTGTGTTGTATGTCAACTGACCATTGACTCCCCAGTAGCACAAATTATCTCCTGAGGGAGCTTTTTAAAGCGTTCAGTTATTTTATGCAACTTTCATGAGTTCATTTTTAATTTCATTTTTTTATTTTCAGCTCAAAATAATTACTACTTTGTTTATAATTGATGCAGTACTCCAAAAGCTAAAGAGTCCAATTCGTCTCAACCATCGGTATCTAATTGCATTGCCTTCCCAATAGGAGTAAAAAAAAAATTCTTTACTGCATTCAATCCCTTTTGAACATTTGGTACTCTTTGGGGGCCAACTAATCAATCTAAAACTAAATAAAGAGCTCTTCAACCTTATACCAAAACATCAAAAGTCATATCTCAATAAGGTCCATCACCAAGATAATCATTCCGTAACTAATCTCTTTCGGAACACCACCACAAAGGTCACCAAACTTATGTAATTAATTCTTGTGAACCTACACCAGAAATTAAAGCAGCACATGAGCTTAACGCACCTAGTGATTAAATAGCGCTGTTCAGTGTTAGCAAGCATAACAAGATGATGGACGAGTGCTGAAACTTTTCAACTGTTCACCCCTAGTCAAGAGATCTGGGTTTAATCCATTGTTATTTTGCTCCCCATTCCACCCCATTTTGGACCCAGCCATATGCAAATCATTCTTGACCCTGCTCCTCATGGGAACAGTCCATCCCAAACGGCCAGGCCAGTCCTCCCTCGACTGGAAACAAGCTTCCTGGGACCGGTTTTGGGGCATAACCCCTCATCAGCCTGGCTAGATTGAATCCTTTGGCACGCAAGAAAGAGACCCATGTCTGGGCATGCCAATAGCCGCTTAGGGTGAACATAGCAACCACAACAAGATGATGGATGGAGTTCAGCGTTAGGGTTCAGAATCCGTGCCTTCCAGTCTATCAGTGTGCATTTTCCAGGAACACGTGCAGCTGTGTAAGTACACAGCATATATAAATGGAATAAAGGCAATCAATAAAAAGTGCAAAGTGCTGCAAAAGAATTGTGACAAAAATTCTTATGGGTGGACTCGCCATAAAAGTTTTACAAATCAAAACCACGTTCACCACCTGTTACTGACTGGGTGTTTGATGTCAAGTGAAATGCACTTACATGCGGATTAAGTTCTCATGATAAGTGAACACTGTTTTAGTGAAATGAGGCAGCAATTTTGTAAGGGTGTGCATTTTCAGAGTACCGTGTATTCGAAAAAGAGCAAACCGTGTGCGCCATGCATTCAGATTGCTTGTGTCAAAACCAAATGTAATGTATATGAATGGAATACTTGCATTAAATGGTTCTCAATATACGATGTGTGTGTGTGTGTATGTATGTATGTATGTATGTGTGTGTGTATATATATATATATATATATATATATATATATATATATATATATATATATATATATATATATAACCTACTGGCAGTCGCCAGTAGGTAGTTATAGTTAGGACCTAGTTTCCATAGGAAATCCGCAACATTCTTTTTGGAATAACTTTGACGTCGGTTGACGAATCTTCGCGAAATTCTCCAAGAAGATGGGGCGCTCCGCTCCTCTCCTCTCTGCTCTTATCCTGAAAGTTTCGGGGAGATTCGTCAAGCGGGGGCTGAGAAAAAAGGGGGTCCCAAAACGTGTTTTCCCCATGCAATTTTCCATAGGGACATTAATCTGCTGCTACAGCCCGAGCTGCTGATCGGAATTACACCAAATTTGGCAAAAAGGTAGAGTTTGGTTCACAGTTCACGCCTTTTGTTAAATGGTGTAAATCCGTGCAGTAGTTCTGAGAAAATCAAAAGTAAAATCATAGATCTATCTATGGGCGCGTAGGGTACGCGTATCGTCCGAGGATCATGCGCGTACCATTACGAGCACGAGCTGCATACTAATTGGCTGTCAAGTGAAGCCTGCTTTTTTTCAATTAGCCCCCGGGGGGGCAAATCCAGAGCGCAATGTATTTAATTATAATGGGGGGCCCATAGGGGCCCCCCAGCCCCGGGGACCACCACCCCCCCGGGGCTTTACTTTTACATATGTGGGGGGCTGACTGCCCCCTTGCAGCCCCCGGGGACTGCCACCCCCTGGGGCTTCTTTTTTAAAAAAATTTAAAAACCTGTGTGGGGGGAGTTCAAGCCCCCCACACGCCGCGCGGCCCCCCCTCCTGGAGCCTGTGGTGGCCCTGGGGACCACCACCCCTCAGGGCCGGCTCCTGCAGTGTCCCGGGGTGCCTACCCCCAGGACACTGTAGTTTGCTATGGTAGGGCGGGAGACTCGCGGCTCCCGCCCTACCATAGCAAACTGCTTTGGTTTTTGGAAGAGAAAGCAGTAAACCTGCTCTCTTCCAAAAACCAAAGACTATTGCTTTTCTACATGGGGAGCAGCGTGTTAGCTGCTCCCCATGTAGAAAAGCAATGCCGGCTCCCTCAGGAGTGGTGAAAGGGCCCCCCAAGCTCCGGGGGCCACCACCTCCCCGGGGCACTAAATATTTAAATTAAGGATATATTTTTTTTACGGAAAAATTAGGATACGCGTACCGAGCGTGGCGCTCAGCGCGACCTCTGGTGTGCACGCGTTGGGAACGCGTATCGTACCACGTATGCTGCCCGGTTTTATAAGGTGTCCCGTACGCGTATCCAAGCAAGAAAAAGAAAAATATTTTTCAGATATTTATCAAATTTATGTGTTTAGATGTTGGGTGGCTCTAAAAAGAGCCCTTGTGTTCATTGAGAGATTTTAGTACCTACAAGTAAGTACCGATGCAGAGTCTAAAGTTCAAGAGGAAGACTCTGTTCCCCTCATCTGTAAAATGTACACCATCTGTCCTATAGATGCCATGCATATTGAAACGCAGATTGTTGTGGTATACGGACCTCATTCTATAGTCTTGGAGAAAAGCAGAAACGGATTTATTCACATGTTACCTAGCTTTCTCAATCTGTGGTCAAAATTGATTGGACCAGTTCCATTTCTTCCTTTGGCATATATTAGAATAGACAAAGGCAGTTTGGGGGAAAAGTAACATCAGTTCTCCAAAGGTGTCCTTAATAAGCATTTCCAGACCTACCCCAGTCAAAGTGCCAAGGTCATTGCCACCACAGTGCACAATTGGGAGGTCAGGGCATTGGAGATGTAAAAAGGATTTAACCAATGGCATCAATTGGTGCTACTTTAACCCTCTCTGTCCAATCCATTTAATGTCTATATTTGGTAAACCTAGGTCTTTGTGAATCCCTTTCTGTTCTGCGTACCTTTGGCTCCAGAAAATATAGCTGTGTCCCACAATCCACACTCTAAGCATCTTGAAGAAAGGTCTGGATACACTCAAATGGTCTCTGTAAATGAAATGGCAGTTTGAAAACTAAGATTTTTCTAAAATGGTGGATAAGATACAGTTTTGAAAAAAGAAAAGAAATGATTGTTTTTTTTACAACATTCTACACTGAAAAACTAGGGTGTATGTTTCTGTTTTTTATAAGCATGATTCTTATTGGTTAAGAAAAACTGATAAAGGAACGTTACATAAGATTAGCTGATATGTTGAAAAGTCAAGCATGCTTGCTGTTTTGATTAGCAACATTGTGTGATGAACTTTTGACCTGTGTGCTCAGTTAAGTGTTTCATGAGATGTTTCTATGGTAATAGGCAGAAGGCAGAATGGGTGTAGGGTTGAAAGTTATGTCAGTTGGAAAGGGTTCAAAAGTTCAAGCAATAGAAATGTGTTTTTGCTTTTGAATTAATGTGGGAAAAAATGTGATTTGTTATTTACATGTATATGTGTGTAGATTGTGACTTGTAGAACAAGACACATCCGAAATAATAAATCTGAAAATGTGTGTGAATGCTGCACCATTCTGCAGTTGGTGTAGCAAGGTAGAACAGTGAGCTAGGCTTTAGTACATACGCTGCTTCAAATGCTTATCCAGTATGTATGCAGTTCTGCAACTCTCTACACACTTGTGTTTCACACCTTCAATTTATCAGTCTGTATCCTTACACTTCCATGAAACACTCGGTCACTGCCCTTGCACTGTTGGAGTCACCCATTCAGCAGTATGTACTAATCCATTCACTATGCTAAAACTCAAGCACGTGTAGATTCACTCAGATACTCTGTTTACAGTATTGTATTCATTCAGTCAGTAGCCAGTACTCATGCACCGAAGTAGGCCTCAGGACATGGACTGCTTCAAACCCCTATGCACTATATATATAGTCTTCTATCCACCTGCACACTTGTCTTTCACATTTTTAATTCCGCAGTCTGTATTCTTACACTTACACCAAACACTCTGTCACTGCTGTTGCACTGGTGACCCATTCACAATTATGTACTAATCCATTCACTGTGCTAAAACTTAAGCACTTATAAATTCAGTCAGGTATTCTCCTTGCAGAACTGTAATCATTCAGTCAGTGCCCAAGTACTCATGTAGTGAAGTAGGCCTTAGGACAAGGACTGCTTCAAACCCTATGCACTGTGCATGCAGTCTTCTATCCACCTGCACACTTATCTTTCACATCTTCAATTCTCCATTCTGTATCCTTACACTTCCACCGAACTCTCTGTCACTGCTGTTGCACTATTGTAGGACCTTTTCAGCAGTATGTGCTAATGTAGTCGCTGCACTAAAACTCAAGCACTTATAAATTCAGTGAGGCACTGTGCTTGCAGAACTGTAATCATTCAGTCAGTACCCAAGTACTCATGCAGCAAAGTAGGCCTTAGGACATGGACTACTTCAAACCCCTATGCACTATCCATGCAGGGTTGTATCCACCTGCTCACTTGTCTTTCACACCTTCAATTCCCCAGTCTGTAATGTGTGTATCAAAGGTTATATTAGGGTGAGAGGAGGTCTGCCACTCTTTCACAAGGATGATGTCATCAGTGATGTCACTGACCATGTCATGAGTGATGTAATATGTGACGTCATCAGCAGTGGATTGCGGGCGCGCGAGTTATAGTTAGCTGAGCTAACTATAACCGGGGATTTCAATGGTTTTGTATGAGTGAAATGTCCAGCTAACTATAACATGTGTGAAACCTATGGTTTTTTCAGTGAATTTCTAAGTTTTTTTTTTAAATGCTAATTCCTAACTATAACGTGGCTGAAACCTATGGTTTTTTCAGTGAAAATATATATATATTTCTTACAGGACTGGGTCAAGTCATTGTATTCATATGTCAAAGACTCCTTTGATTTTTTTAAGAAAAGTGGAGCAGGTTTCTTGGGGTCCCAATTTACTTGTAATGACTTTGGATGTCTCTGCGTTATATACATCAATAAGACATTGTGACGGACTTAAAGCTATTGAACTCTTTTTGAATAGGCGTCCCATGAATTTTGCTACCCATAACAGGATGTTATTGAGTATGACACAGATGTGTCTGGAGCAGAATTTTTCCATGTTTAACAACGCCTTTTATCAGCAGATCAGGGGAGTGGTGATGGGGCCTGCTTCTCCCCCAGCTACGCATGCTTGCACATGGGGCTGTGGGAGGAGCAGGTACTGCATGGGCAACACCATGCCATTGCCCAGAACAACATTCTCCTATATATGCGATACATAGACGACCTGTTCTTTATTTGGAAGGGTTCTTTATCCAGCGCTGCAGCATTTTTGGAGGAGCTTAATAACAACAGTTTGAACTTAAACTTCACATCTATCATTAGTACAAGTTCACTTTGTTTTTTGGATGTAGAGATATATGTAGATACCAACACCCTAGCTACCAAATTATATAGGAAACCTACTGCCGGTAACACGGTTTTACATGCTGCCAGTCATCATCCGGCTCATCTGATCCGCAGTATCCCCTATGGGGAGATGCTGCGGATCAGGAGGATTTGCAGCTCTGACTCTGAATGTGCAGTCGCACAAGAGGATAGTCGGAGACGTTTCCTAGCTAGGGGCTACTCCCACCAGAATCTCACTAATGCCATTAAACGCACTCAAGGCATAACCAGGCAGGAAGCCATGATTCCAAGAACGAAAGAAAACAAAGTCAGAGATAGTGACTCCAATATACCATCTCGAATAATCCTTACGGACAACCGACCACATGGGGAACTTAGAAAGATCCTTTACAAAAACTGGAATTTCGTGAAGAGTGACCCTGGTATTGGACATGAAGTAGCTAATAAACCACTACTTACTTTTAGGAGGTCTCCATCCATGGCTAAGGCTTTAGTCAGGAATACCTTGGAACCCCTATTGTCTAATACTTGGTTTTCCCTAAGTAAAGGTTTCAAAACATGTCCTCAGTGTAAGGCCTGCCGCTTCGGCATTAACAAAACACATTACACTAGCCCCTTCAAAATGGAGCCGATTGCTATATCCAAGAGATTGTCTTGTAAGACTGATTATGCAGTTTATGTGCTGGAGTGGCCGTGTGGGTTGCAGTATGTTGGTAGTACCAGGTTACCCGCCCACAAACAGATACTCCAGCACATACGTGCTATTAAGTTAATGATCAGGCATATCCGGTTGCCAGGCATTTCGAACTTAAACATACAGGCAATCCATGCTACCTCCAGTATTATGTTATAGATTCAGTTTTACCATCCAAAAGA
Organism: Lissotriton helveticus; assembly: GCF_964261635.1. NCBI lineage: Eukaryota > Metazoa > Chordata > Amphibia > Caudata > Salamandridae > Lissotriton > Lissotriton helveticus. Next base: position 489,280,277 of record NC_136068.1, read on the forward strand.
GGAGGAGACCGTGAGGCCAAACTCCGTCTCCTTGAGACGAGATCTATATTGGAGCTAGACAGCTAGAACCCCAATGGATTGAATGATAGGGAAGATCTATATACCTGTATTTAATGCCGGTGTACCAGTATGTCTAGAATTTGCCTGTCCGGATATTGTGCTGTTAAGGAATATCATGAGGTTGAGCTTTATTTTGATATCTGAAACTTTGAGAGATTTTATACAAATCCAATGGTAATATTAACTAAGTATGCACCTCCATTAGGATTACTTAAAGATTAATTGAAATATGTGTATATAAGTTGAGGAAAACCATGTTTTTATGATCTTTTATACATATGCACTTTCAGCGATTTTTGCACATGTTTTTGCACTTTTTTGCACTTTAGTATTTACTATACAGAAGGGCCTTTTTCTTAAAATGGATTTTGAAATATATAAGTGATGCTTTGTTAATGCCCACTTTGGGATTTATGAAAACTGAGGGTTTTAATCAATATTTGACAATGGTGACGAATTACCAGTGCCCACTTTGGGCTTCATGAAATTAGATGCTATTTATGATGGCTGTCCAATATATTAATTCAATCTAGCGACTGTGCAATTCGGGAGACTAATCCATTGCTTGTTTGCACTATGTTGATGGGCCGTGTATCAATATATCAGCTACAAAATGAGTTGGAGGAAGGGGTTACTGGGATTGCATTTTTCCACCTTTCCTCTTGTTGATATTACGATTTGAAAATATTTATTTATTAATTTATTGAGTGAGCCCCACATGGATGTTCCCCGGTTTTAGATTTCTCAACAGTATTTTATTGTACATAGCAATCTTGCGGTATTTTGCACAGAACGCTTTTCACTTTCATGCCTCTCATTGTCATTGTATTTGAAACGTCAAATACCATTTGTGCACTGTCACTTTAAAAGCCTGTCTGTAATGCACATAGTATATCATGTGATCGAGCTTTGTGAGGAAGCGAAACGCGTCATGGCGGATGCGCTGGGCACAATAAAACCACTTTAAACTTTGCACCAGCAAATTCTGGGTCTACTCCTAGTCATTCCTGCCTGCCAAGGGCTTGTGTGTGTTGGTGACGTGTGTGTGCGTATATATATATGTGTGTATATATATATATATATATATATATATATATATATATATATATATATATATATATATATATATATATACACACACACACCACAAAGAGGCCCAATACTGGAGTAGCAGGCATTTATTCACCCCCATGTCCTTACGCGTTTCGGACATGGGGGAATCCTTTGCGCTGCTATGCTGGTGAATAAATGCCTGCTACTCCAGTATTGGGCCTCTTTGTGGTGTGTTGTTGAATTGACGGGCTGCTCCGTGCCCGTTGTCAGAGGCCGCCCTGTAGGGTCGGGGGCTCCATGGCTCGGAGGCTTTTGTTCCAGTATGCAAAACCAATATAGTTTTCTTTGCAGAAGTTTTTCTACGTGTTCATTTCTGAGTTGTACATCACTTCTTCCAAAACCTGAAATCTGAGTTGCGAGATATTATGTTTTACTGCTTTAAAATGTACGGCCAGGGGGATTTTGATGATTGTCTCCATGTGTTACTCTTGTGTTCTGTCATGCCTGTATGTCACTCTTGTGATCTGCCTTGCATAATTTCATTTGACTTTCCATCTTCCATATATATAGCAGGCCACAGGGGCATTTCAAGGAGTAGATGCAGTTTTTTTGTGCAGCAGTCACTGTGAAAGGCTCAGGTCTAGTTGTGACTAATTACTCTGTTTCAGTCCATAAAGCGCTGACCTCACGACATGAGGGGCATCTCCCATGTGCACTCAAACAAGAATGGGTACTCAAGTTAAACTCTTCAGACTTTTCTCAATGAATTTTATTGAAATTGTCTTCTTCAATCTTGTCATTCGTTATTCATTCATAACATTGATCCTCATTAAGTAATGTGATTGACCTTCACATGTGCCCTATGTATTTCGGGCAAAGAGCCCTTCGTCAGGGGGTAGATTCTGAAATATACAGGTAACTTCGGTTCAATACAAGAGCGTCAAGCATGTCTTAAAATGAATGTGGTTCTAGTGGAAAGAAACGTGTGTGAAGGAAAGTAGCTCAATTTCAAGTTTCAGTGACTTTTTTTTTTCTCCAGCCAGATGAGGCCATAAACAAAATTTGAATATGATGCAACCATAAAAGAAAAAGAAAATAATCACAATACAGCAATTAAAAAGAACAAAATCTTATGCAGTATGGATGATCAATAGGGAAAATTAGAAACAACAAAATCGTCAAACATGTTTATGGAGTGCAAATATGATTTCAGTATTTTACAACACTTCTATAAAGTGCACGGTGCATATTAAAAATGTAAAAAAGCTGGTTTACAACGGAATTTGTTAAAGGAAAAAAATAAAAACAATAAAATACCCAAGTATAAAATGTGCATTATGTCAATGCTTCCTCAGCACCAATCAAACTAGGCTAATTACCATTCCATTGTTTTCCTGTCTCGAACTACTACTTAAAAAAAAAAAAGAGCATAATACCCTAAAACAAAAAACTCCTTTAGCCTTTTGTGCCTCTGCTCCGTTTGGGTGTTAGAACTAATTTTAACAGACTATTGGTGAAGTGTTTAAAAAGGATGGTTTGCATGCTTGACAGTGCCATGGCTCAAACTATCGGGTTAAAACTCATGGGAAGTTTTAGCCCAATCTTGATTATTCGATTTAATATTTCTGTAAAAATGTGTCAACACAAGTATTGTATTGTGCCTGGAAAAATACAATAACTCCTCAAATATTAATGTAGGGAAATTTGAGATCAAAGAAATGTATCCAGAAATAGGGTGCCCATGTGTAAGTTTATCTTGAAATGTAAAGGGCCTTTAATTTGTTTCACAAAATATCTCTTTAGGGAGGCATGTGTTTCAATGTATTTCGACTCTAGCCATGATCTAAAGATATAAAACGAGTAAATGATATTTCAGATTGGGTTAAATATTGGATGGTAGATTCCAGGTTTTAAGCTCCGAGAAAAAAATAAGAAGTAGTAACAAGCTTGTTCTCCAGATATGAAGACAAGTGTGCATCACTTCATGTTTAATTGCTGTATTTTGTTAAAAAGAAGACGTTTTTATCTGTATCCTCTAGTATTATACTCTTAAGTTGGAATGTAGCTTTGACTTTATGATTGATATGAGATATAGACTTTGCAAATTGTAACTGAAGGAGTTGTATTAGATGTTTGTTTTCTGTTCTTTTATATATGACTGAAGGTTTATCTGTTTTATATTCAGATTATTGGGCAATTGGCTTTAAAATATATTTTAACTTGAGGTGGTTTCAGATTGAAATGCTAAAACGGGAAATGATTAGGGCTCACCTGAATTTGAGAATACTACAAAGGTTACAGGATTACACTCTACCACAAACCTCAAGTACTTTCTTCTCTTGATGTGTTTCTGCATGGGAGCATGAATTTTGCCTGCCAGATACACGTAACCTGTCTACAGATACATTGGAACGTAAGGCACAAAGCCATAAAGGTTAATTTGACCTTCAGATGCACCCAATGAATTCTGATCTAGGGCTACAAAACTTTGCTTAAGTTTTGACACCCAAGAACCAGACAAGCTACTACCTTCTGTATGCCCTGAAGTCTCAATTTGGTGGTTGGTGAATCGAGAAGCAATTCAGTTTAGCGTTGATAAGATACCATATGATGATTTTTTTTCTGTATTTGGGAAATGAATAGCAAATACGATTGTGTTTATGCTACTGCTTGACTCATCCTAGGCAATGGTTTTGCCTCCTATGGGTGTATGTCCATGTTAAATGTCTAGTAAGGACCACTAAAAGCTGTTAAATATGCATATTGTTTACACAATAGCACAAATATGTTCTCTGAGTATGTACACGAGAGAGCGGAGACAACTGGGATGATAAAGATGAACAGTGTGGGGGAACAGAGGATAGCTATAAAACACCTCAATCCACCTCCACTAAGCCCAAAAGATAGTTTTCCAGCCTTATCCTCTGTCCTTTTCTGATCTTCACAAAAACAGCACACCTGCATACCGGCCCAGAACCTTTTTCTATTCTGTGGTGTCAGCTAATTGAAAATGAGTTTTCAGGCGTGCTTCCCTGTTGTGGATGGATTTCCTGCCACTGCCACTTCACAGGGCTCAATCTTGAATCTAATATTCTTAGTCCAGCAACAATGTTCCATTCAAACTAGCCTGAGCAGAATCTAGCAGACTTTCCCTTTTAGGTGTCCAAAAGAGGAGTGCTCTAGTGATGGCATGGCTTGCAGAATAGATGCAATGAAAAAATAACTTCAGCTCAGATCAATACGCTTGGAATGAATGATCCAGTGCCCAAACTAATTCAAGTAAGAAGAAAAATGTGCAGCAAATAACAGTGAGCGCAAGCTGTAATGGTTAATCATGTCAAGCGTTACAGTTAATAACCGATATTGTGTCTGGTTCAGAATTTCTTGATTGAGCTGCAAAAGAAGACACTTGTGTTTAAAATGCATCAAACAAGGGCTTTCCTTGTTGGATGAAGCTTTGTGTAACGTAGTATAAAATCCACGGTAAATCAAAGGTAGATTCCCAGTCAACATGCAGAAAGCACAACTCACTGGATCTGATGGCCATAGTTACACCAGCTCATTTTAGTTGGCCAGTGGTGTAGTAATATTGTTCATATTCAAGAGATCGGTGCTCAGCAGATGAGGAGAAGCAGCCACACAAACACTCCCCAGGGTGGGATAAGAAGTCTCCAAACTACAACTTAGAATGCGAGCGCTCCAAAACACACCATGTCCCTCATTACGATGTCCGGCAGTACACTGTTTCGGTGACAGAACCGTAGGTTGGTGATTCCGTACACCAAATTAGGATGCAACCGCACATGGTGAGGTCGCAAACTTCCATTTTTTAATTGAAAAATTTACGTTTTTGCACATCCCTGCAGTGTGTCGGAGGCACCCCAAGGTGTCTGCCACACAGTGCAGGGATGTGAAAGGGGACGCAATAGGTGCCTCCACCCCCGGGCCACAACTGGGGGAAAGAGGGCCCTGCTAGGGACCCCCGAATGCACTTTCTGGGCAGCAGTTCCATGTTGGTAAGGCCGACATGGCATCGCTTTCGGAAACGGAAACGCCGAGGAATCTGGATGGCAGAAGCTATTTTCAATTTAGGTATTGTGGCTAGCGGAACATTTATCCCTTGAAGTCTTTTTGTGGATCTGTTTGTCACAGTGAGGCCTCATCAGGTCTGCAGATCCCTCAACAGCTCTCCCTATTCAAATCTTGTCTCGTATTAGGGGCTCTTGCCACACCCAGCTCCCCAGGATATACAGCAGGTCTCCTTTGAGCAAAGCATACCTCAGGTCCGTGGCTTGTTAGCTTTACTGGTTCTAGTCCTCTTCCCTCGCTACCGCCTTGTGGGTCTTCAGAAGAAAAACAAGCATTTGCAATGCAACAGGTCTCACATTTACGCAAGTTTGAGCTATTGACATTGCAAATAACAATGCTTTACATTTCTTTTCATTTTAAAAACATAAATAAACGGCATTGTCATTTACATTGCCAATAGCTAACTCGTGTAACTGCGAGACCTATTGCATTGCAAATGCTTGTGTTCAATGTTATTGTCACAATTTATTTTGTTGAATCTTCCATTGGTTGGTTGTCACTAATATATACGACAAAGACAAACATACAGGAAAATGTGATGCTGTGCTTCTTGCCTGAGCCTCCGGTAAAGAGGCATGCCATTGTGCCTTGCTGCAGGATCATTATGGAGCCCTAGGGCAATGACAACATGCATATATGAAAATATAAAAACAAGACAATACAGAAATGTATTAGTTCAGAATATTCTTAGTGACTTTTTTAAGGGATGTGTGGACTTAACCTGGTAGTGCATGCCATGTCATACATAATCATTGTGCGCTTCTAGATAGAACTATAGTGTATTTTTGTAGCTTGTTGCTTGGCCAAACAAAACTTATTCAGAAGCGTATGCATTCATGCATTGTACATGTTCCTTATTGTAGAAGGGAAAGGTTCACCTCCCTTTACAAACTTCCATTCATCCATTTTTCCCCAGTAGACAGCGTATACAAACATACAAATAAATAATGTGAAGTTATAAAGAGGTGTTCCCCAGTCATCCTGTCAATGTGGTCTGCACGCCGTGCGCGTGCCCATCTGCTGTCTGGGGGCCAGCTGATAGAGATGCCGTGGCAGGAAAGGCAGGCTGAGATTGAGCTCACAAAAGTGAAAGCATACAGTGGGAGCGCTCGAAAGTGAAGAGACGCCATGCGCGTGCCCATCTGCTGGCCGGGGGCAAGCTGATCGAGACGCTGTGGTAGAAAAGGCATGCTGAGATCAATCGCCTTAACCTCGTAGTGCATGCCATGTCATACATAATCTGTGTGCGCTTATTGATAGAACTATGGTGTATTTTTGTAGCTTGTTGCTTGGCCAAACAAAACTTATTCAGAAGCGTATGCATTCATGCATTGTGCAGGTTTCTTATTGCAGATGGAAAAGGATAACCTTCCTTTACAAACTTCCATTCATCCATTTTTCCCAGTGCACAGCATATAAAAACAAACAAATAAATAACGTGAAGTTATAAAGAGGTGTTCCCCAGTCATCCTGTCAATGTGGTCTGCGATGCAGTGCGCATGCCCATCTGCTGTCCGGGGGCAAACTGATAAAGACGCTGTGGCAGAAAAGGCAGACTGAGATCGAGGGCGCAAAAGTGAAAGTGCGCGGTGGGAGCACTCTAAAGTGAAGAGACTCCGTGCGCATGCCCACCTGCTGTCTGGGGGCAAGCTGATAGAGACGCAGTGAGCGTGCAAGCCCTACGCGGGCACAGGAGATGTGCACGTTTACGGAGTGCACATCTCCTGTCCCCCTTTGGCCAAGAAACCGACGGCAGTAGGTCTCACCAAGGCGGGCAGCGCATGCGCTGCATCGCTAGGCGAGTCCTAAAAATTACTCATCCAAGCTGCTCACCATTTACAAGGGGACAGTGACTATTCCTACATGTGTTTCCTGTGTAGACCTGGGCAGTGATTGGATATGTATATTTAGTCCAATGATTATAAAGTGAGACACAATATGCACTTGTTTAGTATCCACAAAATTGTAGATTTACAGGTCTCAAACATGTACGTAGTAATAAGTCCATAATATAAGCCATATTAATTTAAGCAAAAACATAATTTTGCCCGAACAATGGTGTTGGACCTCATATGTTCCCAGTAAGGTGTGCAGTTATGTTGCCCTGCTCTAAAGCCCTATCTGCAACCATCTATAATCAGTTTGTATTGTTTGGCCCTAAGCTCACGCTAATATAATTTGTGTTGAGGCCTACCCTGTCCCTGGCATGAGTGAGGTCCTAAAAATATCTTGTAACCTGGAGGTGTGCACCAAGCATTCCCTCATTTTGCTGACAGTGGCTTACCATCCATGTCATGGGTTTAAAAGGTACAGTGGTGGTAGCCTACCATGTTTTCTGTATCTGCAGTCGTGACCGATCTCTGTTGCTGGCCACGCTTGTGTAAAGTTCTGCTTCAATGTGTAACCCTGAACTTGTAAAACACACAATATGATGGACGGAATGTTGCACAATGGCAAAACATTCACCACCCCAAGTCACAGATCTGGGTTTAATCCATTGTTATTTTGCTCACCAAACCACTGCAGTTCGGTCTGGACTGTTCCCATGAAGCCACTGGAGTCAAGCTATCCTGGCTGATGAAGGCTGATAGCCAGAAACCGGTCCTAGGATGCTTGATTCCGGTCCAGGGAAGACATGGCTTGGCAGTTCGGGCTGCACTGTTCCCATGAGGCATAGGGTCAAGACTGATGCATAGACCTCAATTGTTGTGAGACTGTGTCAAGAAGAGTGAACTGTACTGAGCACAACTATAGTTGAACTGGGAACATGCACAAGAGCCTTGATTCATGCCGCACAAAACTAACATAACTGAGACCTGCCTAGACTAAAAAAGAGGAGGGACTAATGGGAAAGAAAGAAGGGAGGACAGTATCCTAAGATATAGTAGCCCAAATGACAGTATATATTGTTGTTCCTGCTGTGGTACACTATTTCCCTTTGAAGCCTGTAGCTGTTCAGCATCACTCAGCACCACCACAGCATCACTCAGCACCACCACTGCATCACTCAGCACCACCACTGCATCACTCAGCACCACCACTGCATCACTCAGCACCACCACTGCATCACTCAGCACCACCACTGCATCACTCAGCACCACCACTGCATCACTCAGCACCACCACTGCATCACTCAGCACCACCACTGCATCACTCAGCACCACCACTGCATCACTCAGCACCACCACTGCATCACTCAGCATCACCACTGCATCACTCAGCACCACCACTGCATCACTCGGCACAACCACAGCATCACTTAGTGCCACCACAGCATCAGTATGCCCTACCACAGCATCACTCTGCAGCGCGACAGCATCAATCAGCATCACCACAGCATCACTCGGGGTCACCAGAGCATCACTCGGGGTCACCAGAGCATCACTCGGGGTCACCAGAGCATCACTCGGGGTCACCAGAGCATCACTCGGGGTCACCAGAGCATCACTCGGGGTCACCAGAGCATCACTCGGGGTCACCAGAGCATCACTCGGGGTCACCAGAGCATCACTCTGGGTCACCAGAGCATCACTCGGGGTCACCAGAGCATCACCTCGGGGCCACCAGAGCATCACCTCGGGGCCACCAGAGCATCACCTCGGGGCCACCAGAGCATCACTCTGGGCCACCACAGCATCACTCTGGGCCACCACAGCATCACTCTGGGCCACCACAGCATCACTCTGGGCCACCACAGCATCACTCTGGGCCACCACAGCATCACTCTGGGCCACCACAGCATCACTCTGGGCCACCACAGCATCACTCTGGGCCACCACAGCATCACTCTGGGCCACCACAGCATCACTCTGGGCCACCACAGCATCACTCTGGGCCACCACAGCATCACTCTGGGCCACCACAGCATCACTCTGGGCCACCACAGCATCACTCTGGGCCACCACAGCATCACTCTGGGCCACCACAGCATCACTCTGGGCCACCACAGCATCACTCTGGGCCACCACAGCATCACTCAGCACCACCACAGCATCACTCAGCACCACCACAGCATCACTATGCCCTACCACAGCATCACTCTGCAGCGCGACAGCATCAATCGGGGTCACCAGAGCACCTCGGGGCCACCAGAGCATCACCTCGGGGCCACCAGAGCATCACCTCGGGGCCACCAGAGCATCACCTCGGGGCCACCAGAGCATCACCTCGGGGCCACCAGAGCATCACCTCGGGGCCACCAGAGCATCACCTCGGGGCCACCAGAGCATCACCTCGGGGCCACCAGAGCATCACCTCGGGGCCACCAGAGCATCACCTCGGGGCCACCAGAGCATCACTCGGCACCACCACAGCATCACTCAGCACCACCACAGCATCACTCAGCACCACCACAGCATCACTATGCCCTACCACAGCATCACTCTGCAGCGCGACAGCATCAATCGGGGTCACCAGAGCATCAATCGGGGTCACCAGAGCATCACTCTGGGTCACCGGAGCATCACTCTGGGTCACCGGAGCATCACTCGGGGTCACCGGAGCATCCCTCGGCGCCACCACAGCATCCCTCGGCGCCACCACAGCATCCCTCGGCGTCACCACAGCATCCCTCGGCGCCACCACAGCATCCCTCGGGGCCACCACAGCATCCCTCGGGGCCACCACAGCATCCCTCGGGGCCACCACAGCATCCCTCGGGGCCACCACAGCATCACTCGGGGCCACCACAGTTACTAAAGAACTGGAAAAGTTAGTTGAAACAGAAATAACAGAAAAAAATAGTCAGCAGAGTGAATTTCTCCATTGGTTGTGTCCAGTCACAGTAACGGAAAGATCCGTTTATGTGTGGATTTGCGTCATCTGAATGATAACATCGCAATCAACCGTTTTCTTCTTCCAAAGGTAATTAAATGGTTAGCTGCCTTAAAGGGGCTAAAGTCTTCTCCACAATTGACTTATCCGCTACATATCACCAAATTTCCTTGACCCTGGATTCTAAAAAGTTCACCGCATTCATTATTTTTTTGGGATGCGAGCAGTTCATAAGGATGACTTTCGGACTTGCAGCTGCAGTTTTCCAAAGGTTAATATTTAACCTATTACGAAAGGAAACGGGCATCAAGTTTTCCTGGATGATATTTTAATCTTTGGCGAGGATAAAGGAAGTCATGATTCCAGGTTACGGAAAGTACTAGAAATTTTCGCTAACAATGGTTTAACAGTGGAAATTTCAAAATGTAGAATTGTGGAGGAGATGGTAACATATTTGGGCATGAGATTGGAAGTGAGGGAATTGAGCCTAAGCATTCTCTCGTCAACGCTATGAGATGCTCCAGTACCCAACAACAAGGATGAAATCCGATCATTTGAGGGATTGGTAGAATATTGCTTAATATTCATTCTTAAGCTTGCTGAAATGTTTCCATTTACACCAACTCCTAAAAAACAAATCTATTTTTCACTGGTCTGTGGATTGCCAAAAGGAATTCGACCAAATCACTTTCAATATTGACAAGTTTCCAGCTTTAGATTGCTTTGACCCTAACTTGAAGTGCTGTATCACCACTGATGCCAGTGGCAAAGGGGTGGGGGCAGTATTGAGACAGAAAGACACGAATGGAAAGGAATGCATAATTAAATTTGCGTCAAGAGCCCCATCACCCATGGAAGAAAAGTATCCGATCATAGAAAGAGATGCCTTGACCTTTGTGTGGGCTTTGAACCATTCCAGGGCCTTTGTGTGGGGAAAACCTGCTACTAGCTGGTGCAACAGTAATCCCCTTGTGAAGGTAATTACAACTGAGGGAACAGTTAATGCCTCAGCAAGAGTGGCCTGGTTATCAATGAGAATGCAAGATTACATCCATAAAATAGTGTTTTTGCCTGGGAAAGACAATGTGGTGGCTGATTCTCTGTCTAGATTGCCCGCCAAGTTAGAAGAGTGAGAAGACAAACTAGTTTGAGTGTGGTGGCACACACGTAGCATGAGTGTTATGTAGATTACAAAAGGTGGCATTTTACAAAAGAGGCCGCAAAAATGTCACTAGTGCCTTGGGTGATACCAAAGTGCCCCTGGGGTACAAAATGTGGATCTACACGTCCCTTGGAACCCTCGGGCACTTTACATAATTAGGCCCCAGTTACAAACCTTTATTTAAGGTTTCAGATAAATCAAACACAGTGGAAACACAATTGAAGGAGAGAAGAAAGGTATGACTGGATCCCCACTTTTGTCGGTTTTGCCCAGTAAGAGTTATGTAAGAACTCCCTCCTTTCTAGTCAGTCTTCGAGGAGGTATAGTCTGCCTTGGTGGCACTGTCCTACCGGGCTGGGGAGAGAACTCCTATGATGAAGCAGGACGCTAAACAAGTATATGAGGTTTCCCCTTCCTCTGAGGATGACATTTGACAGACAGTAATCTAATGTTGAAGCTCTTTTGTGTCTTTATATGTGTAATAGGCAAAAATCTTGGAGTGTTGAATACACTGCTTATTCTTAGATAAGTGCCACTGTACTAAAGTTTTGTGATATGGATAAATCAAACACCACCATATCATACAGATGTTGCTAGTCAGCTGTAACAAGAATGTCCTCCCTGAAATACAAATGGGTAGTTTATATCTGATACACTGGTATAAAACTGGTGGATAATGTTGACAGATATTGTACTTTTTCCAACTCTTCTTTGATCTATGTCATCGTTGTTTTCGAGTCCTTGTGCCAGTATAGGGACAATGGTATTACTGTAAAAACACTAATGCCAGTATGTTCTTGCAATTGTGCTAGTAATAGCCTGACCATCCTTCCTGTAACTGATTTCTGCAATGCTTTCCAATGACCGTGTAACAGTGTCTCATGGGAGGGCAGTCAAGTAGCTAGAAATCACCTTAAAGAACTAGTGAAGAATTGGTCACACTGTTTTTGTGTGGTTTGATGTTTTTATCTCATTAAATGAGTGCTTTTGATCAATGTCTTAAAATAGGTAGTGGGTTGGTATGCAGTGAAAGTCTTGGGCAAAGTCCTGAATGGTTGCTGCATTTAGGAGAACAACATGATACCAGCCTTTTCACCAAGGTTAGTGTGAAGGTAATTAGATGAAAAGTGCAAGATTGATGGGAGAGCGGAACAAAGTGTGCACTGGCTGAACGCGAGTAAGTGTTGTCAGGGTATGTTCTCAGTATGGATGCCTGACTGATTTGTCTCAGTGCCTACATCTTTCCTGGAGTCTGTGTGAATGCTCTGTGTAAATTCATGCATTGAATGTTCCAAGTACAACCATATAAATCATTGTTGCAATGCCATCCTTAGAATGGAGTTGCAAAACTTTGACCGAAAGCCGGTTTGAGGAAAGAGCTGCTTTTCTTTTTTTCTTAAAGTTTTTCTGGGAGTAATCCCAGGGCATAGTTTCATATTTATAAACCTATCGGAGACCTTTCTGATGTTAAATCATGGGAAATGACCCAGGCAAATGGATTTCGGACCCAAATTCAGATTACTAACCATTACAACAATGTGTTGCTGTGTGGGGTGGACCTGTTTTACTGTATGAACCTTAAACCATCAGGATCTTCAAATTAAGCATCATTGCTGGTTGGTATACTTAACCTCTCCCACTTCAGATAGACTGACATGCCTGAATGAATAAATGGATAGATTGAAGGTTGTCGACTGTAGGGAAGTGACCATGGACAATGAACTTGTAATCTATAATACTCAGTAATAGATGCAGCTAAGGAAGAGTCCTACAGAGAACTTAAGAACAGAGGCGCTAGTAACAGTCAGGGGTCTCTGCAGAGTGTTGGGTATTCTTTTCTCAGGACTCTCGTTATACAGGTAGGTTATGCAAGGTAACTCGCTGCCTAGAACGGAGCAGGTAATTTATGAATGGAGCATTTTTATGGAAAGATAAGGGTCCTAAAGAATTGAAAAGGGAGAAATTTGCCCCGACTGAGTTTAAGAATTGGTGATTAAGTTGGATGTGTAGGAGTCTAGAAAAGACTTACATGGAAGGCAATGTATGTTTGACAGTGATATCTTAGCTTAAGCATATTATATACAATTTTCACATAGTTTATCACATAAATCATAAGGTTTAGCAGATGGAACGATTTCCTATCTATTCAGATTATTTACACAGGAGTCGTGTTTTAATTTAAATTTCGTTATTGCCTTGGGACTGTCTCTTTGCACTGTTTGAAAAAATTCTAATATGTTTAATATGTGTACCCCCAATAACGATAGAATGCTAAAAAACAAAAGTGTGAATTTGTTTGTACTGTAAATATGTTTATGGTTGGATTGTCATGAACTCATGTTGTGCTCATCGTTTCAGTTCTCTTATAAAGTGTTACTTCTTGTTATAAATATGGGTCTTTAGTTGGCAGAGGTAGGTACCTTTGTCCAAATAGGGACCCTTCTTCCTAGTCAGGAAAAGGGAGTTACACTCCTAAAATAACCCCTGCTCACCCCCTTGGTAGCTTGGCACGAGCAGTCAGGCTTATCTTAGAGGCAGTGTGTTAAGCATTTGCACATAACCAACAGTAATACAGTGTAAGCACTACAAAAGGAAACCACAACAGTTTAGAAAAATATCCAATATTTTTAAATACCCACGACCTCACCAAAAACAATAAAAAACCACAATACAGTACTTAGAAATCTTCAGTTATCAAAATAACCCTGAAAAACAGTTACTTGAAGTCGATAGCTCCCTCTGGGGCTATTGCGTTGTCGTGAACAAACAAATCCAAACAGTTCTGGCTGACCGCGGCGTTGCAGGCCAGCTACGGCGTTGACAAGACCCGCAAAACAGTACCTTTTAGGAATGCAGGGTGTCAGCGACCTCTTGTTCAGCTTCCGAAAGCACTGCGTCATCAGGTGTCGGTTCCGGAGTTCGGTGCAGGAGTCGTCAGGCCCTCGAAGTTGCATGCATTGCAGATCGAACTCCTCGCAGTTGAAGTCAGGAGGGCTGGCGTCGGTAGGCGTTGGGTGCTGCGGAGCTACATGCAGCGGTGCGGCGTGCGATGCCCCCAGGTCGCGGTGCGAGCAGTGGCTCGGCGTCATCAGATGGCGTTGTAGGAGAGTAGGGTCTGCTTTCCTATGGTCACCCCATTTTTTTGCTTTTTGCCTCACTGGTTTTCGACTTAATGTGGCTGTGGGCCTGCTAATCAGACCCACAACCCTGCTGTTCTCTCTCTAAATTCACAGCATGTACTTTAGGTACATCACCAATTGGGATTTGGGTCACTCTTATGAGTCCCTGTACAATGTACTATAGGTACCCGGGGCATAGGTGCACCCAAGGCCTACGAGGGGCTGCAGCATATCTTTTGCCACCCCTGGCTGGCCATCCAGACTGACACAACTGGCTGATCACTCAGCTGGGGCAAGGTCGTGTAATCACCCCTTGCTTAGATATAGTATTCCTATGTCTAATCTTACATCTGGACACATATACACCTATAAGTCACTCCTATGGCAGGCCTTAACAATCCTGAAGGCAGAGTGCTTGGTTTTATGTGAGATGGGGCTCTAGCATGAGCTGAGCCTGTCTGCAGCTTTCGGAACCATGTCCTTATAGCTGTTCTAGGATAATGCCATACCGTATACTCTTAAGTGCATTATGAACTTCGCGGTTAAATGCTATCTTTGGTTTGGCTTTATCAAAACATGCCGTGTAAGGTGTCATTCGCTTTGGAATACTACCCCCTCGCCAGTCCTGCCGACGGGGGTAGCATTCCACCCTTCTAGAGGGAGAAGACATGTTACTTCCATTAATCCCGGTTAAAGTTAACCAGAGCCTCAGCATTACAAAATTGATGCTGCTGCCACAGACACAAGTCTGACCTCCTGCTGCTGGGAATCCTTCCAGCGAAGGAGGCTTGGACAATAGGTTTCCTGTCACAGGAAGGTGCTAGCACCACCCCAGACAGGCTATAGTGTATTGGGGCAGGGAGGGCTGAATGAAATGAGACACTGCCTGGGGCACACAAGGTGTCCCATGCATAGTCCAGTTCAAACCAGTGCTGGGGCACTCCAGCCCCAGCTCTGGCGCGAAACTGGACAAAGGGAAAGGGGTGTAACCACCCCCTTCCTGGGTCCCACCCATAGGAGGGACCTAGCAGGTAAGCCAGCCCCTAGATTTGGTATATAGGTAGGAGCTGTGTCCTTACCTTAGACTTTAGATATATCCTGACTGAAACTCTGATACGAAACTCCGGACCTTCAACATCCTAATCGACGTAGAAGACTGAAGAATCTCCCTTGTGGTCAAGGAGTGACCACCCTGTGCAAGCAGGCACCATCAAGCGCTCAACGGTTTGCTTTGACTTTGCTCCCGCCAGGGCTTGAACACAGAGCCTGACAAGACCCGGACTTCCAGACATCCAACAGCCCGATCCACAGCCACAGCAAAGCTGAGACCCGTGGAGGCGACGAGAGACGAGGGACCGGACATCTTGGAAAGCCAGCGAATTGCTTTCCGTGCAACTTCTGAGGCACCCTCGAAGTTGTGCATTGGGGATTGAGAAGCCCCAGCCCCGAGCACCAACTGCACCGAAGATCACCTCTCCACACTCACCGAATG
The DNA here is from genome assembly GCF_964261635.1 of Lissotriton helveticus. Taxonomy (NCBI): domain Eukaryota; kingdom Metazoa; phylum Chordata; class Amphibia; order Caudata; family Salamandridae; genus Lissotriton; species Lissotriton helveticus. The sequence goes on from NC_136068.1 coordinate 489,296,025, forward strand.
CTGCGTGGGGCCCTTTTCATTTTCCTGCTCAACTCATCTGTCCGGTCGCTTGCCCGTTGGCTAGTGGACTCTATGACGACGAAACCTGAAATCTACATCGCTAGTCTGGTTGCTCCAGACTGGCCCTTGCTTCCCTGTGAAGGAGAAGCCCCTCAGTCCTTGCTGGCCTGAGTAAGAAGCCATCTTCGGGTCCTGCGCGGGTTGCAATTGCCAAGGCCTGTTGACTCCGAATCGAGCACCGACACCGCCGACAGCGAGAGCCTTCGTGTGACAGTCCGTATCCAGCTCCTGGTCATCGTCGACACCTCCTGGTCCACGTGGCTGCAGAGACAAGCTTCACAACATCACCTGATTGCTTCCCGACAATGCCTGGTTCCTTCCTGGTCACTGGCTAGTGACCCAGACTCTGTGCCCTCTGCTTTCAGGTACTCTTCATCCTCGATCCACCCTTCGATCCAACCGGACTCTTCTCTCCTGGTCGCCTGCAGCATCTTTTCTCCAAGGCTCCAAAGAACTCCACGACAAAACCCGACACACTTTGACACCTATGCACCCGCTTCCTGTGGGTGAGGTAACGCGAGTACTGCGATGCTCCTGTAAAGAGTAACTCTCCTAGAGTCCTAGTTTCAAGTGGTTAGCTTCTAGTCCAGTCGGAAGACTCCTAAACCTTTAACTTTCTAACTTTTATGCACCCATTGACTCCTATGTGTGCACGCGTGTGCATTTAGACACTGCACCCGCATCCCGTGGGCCTCCTGCTCCCTAACTACTGTTAGTCCAGTGTAGCCCCAGCGATTCCCAAGGCCCTAGGCCTTACCATTGTTCGTGACGTGGTTCTTATACCACTATTTTAGTATATGGTTTAGCGGGCCACCAGGGCCTATCCATATTTGTGCAACTTTTGTATCTTATATTAAGTAACTTGTTATGCGCTTGTGCTTCTGTTCTCATAAAGAGTACAGAGGGTTGTTTTAGAAATTAATACATATATATTTTGAATGTATAACCTGTGTGGTGTCCTTTCATTTTGTAGTAAAGGGATTGCATATGGTAAAACAGCTGACTTCACATGCCCTCTTGAGTTAAGCCTAAGACTGCTTTTGTCCATGCTACCACTAGGATAGCTGGTCTATAAGGTTGACTTTACAACCATCACCATAAGGGTTGTTTGGACTGGTGCAAGGTGCTCACTAGAATAGTGAACATCATATACCAGGCCAACTTCTCACAGGCGTCATCTGTGAGACCAGGGTTACGGTGCAAAGTGATGCGGTGCTTGTTGCGGTGCTTGTTGCGGTGCTTGTTGCGGTGCTGGCAGTTCACGGTGCAGGCAGCGGCGGTGTCGTTAGTGAAGCACTGTCGTCGGCTGATGAACTGGAGTCGATGGCACCGGCATCAGTAAAGCCAAGGCTGCGGTGCAGAATGAGGCCGGTGCGTTGTGTAGCTTTACAAGCGGTGCCTTCGAACCACGGTGCAAGCCGCGGTGTCGATTTCAGAGTGGAGCAACGTCGTCCGGGATACCAAGGCGGTGGCGTGAAACGATGCGGAGTGCGGTGCCCACAGGTCGCAGTGCGAGCAGCGGCTCGGTGGCAGTGTCAGCAGGCATTGTTGGTGAGGCCAGGGTCGCGTTGCAGCGATAATTTCAGGACATGGAGTTGGCAGCAGTGTCGTGGCCAGCGTCTGGTTCCTAGTGCTGAGGGCAGAAGAACTTGAAGTCTTTGCTGTTCCTGAGCATTCTTGAAAAGGGGGCAAGCTGTACCTTAAGCCCTTGGAGAAACTCACATATGTAGATTGGAGAAAGTTCAGTCCAGTCCTCTCACTGCCCAAGACAAAAGCAGCCACTGCAGGCCAACACAGCAAAGCACTCAGCAAAGTGGTAGTTCCTCCTTACAGATTTTCCAGCTCTTCCTCTTGGCAGTCTTCTTGATCCAAAAGAGTTCTAAAGTTCAGGGGTTTGGGCCCTGCTTTTTATAGCCCAAAATCCTTTGTCCTCTGAGACAGAGAGTGTCTGTGCCCAGCCAAAACCATTTCTGTCCTCTCTGGTGTGACCTCCTGGCAGGAGGTGGAGACAGCATTGCCAGAGGCAGACCTGGACCATTCAGGTGAAAGGAAATCACCCCCTACTCTAAATGCAGCTCAGGTCTATTCAGCCCTTTCTTGACCCACCTAGACTATCTGGAGCCACAGCTCCTCTCCAGCCCCTGTCATCCAAAACCCAGACAGTCATTCCACAACCCCAGCAGATGCCTACTGGATGGCTGAGCAAGAAAATACCTACTTTCTAAAAGTGGTATTTTCGAACACAGAATGTAAAAATCACCTTCACTGAAAGATGCATTTTTAGATTTTGAGTTCAGGCGTACTAAACTTTATTTTTCTACCCAGTTCCCAGGGCCAGTTATGTTTATAAGATGTTATAAACAAACTCCCCATTCTGTCCTATGGGAACAGGTAGCTTTGCAATAGTGAAAAACGAAATTGGAAGTAATTCACTATCAGGACATGCCACACACATCAGGGCATGTCCTACCTTTCCCATACACTGCACCCTGCCCACAGGGGTGCCTTGGGCCTACCTTATGGGTGATTAACACGCGGTAAAGGGAAGGTTTAGGCCTAGCAAGTTGGTTCACTTGCCAGGTCAACATGGCAGTTACAAACTGCGCACAGACTGCGGCGGCAGGTATGTGTTTACTTTTTTTCCTGCTACTTCTGTGGTGGCACAACAAGTGCTGCGGGCACAACCAGTGCTTCGAGCCCACCAGTAGCATTGGATCTACAGGCCCTGACACACCCATTGCACTTTACTAGGGACTTAGCAGTAAATCCAATGTGCCAATCATGGAAACACCAATCCATAACATAATTTTACAAGAGGAGCACTTGCACTTTAACACTGAACGGCAGTGAGAAAGTGCGCAGAGACACTATACCAGCAAAAATAGAGTTAAAACCAGGAGGTCAGAAAGCAAAAAGACAGGGTAAACACGCCAAAAGATGTCAAGTCTAACACTCCTGAATATATTTTACTTCAAGTCTGCTATTTGTTCTTTATTTTCATGTGAATCTGTGCTGTAACTGTCTATTGCTACAAGCTAAACCAAAGAAGACTTTAACATGTTTGATGGAATGTTCCAGTTGTGAATATGATATATCTGATAGACTGCTGGCACTGTGTATGAAAATGAGATGTGCTGGGTATCCAGGTTTTATACAGTGTTAATCAAAGTATGTATACGTGTAGACAGTGGCTTAGGTCAACTTCTGCTCGAAGAGCTAAGAGTGAGAGCCCCCTTCCTGAGTGGTCTAAAGCACCATAGCAGTTTGGAAACTGTAGCCGGGGTGGAGGAGAATGCTTCCTTAAGACCTTCACTGTTGCAGGGGATTGACTACTTCCATATGATGTAAAGGAACCTCCCACAGCATGGTAGTAATTTGCTGTTGTAAGAATCCATCTCATTTTCTGCAATGGTTGAGATAGAAAATGTAGTAACAACAATTGCCCGTTCTCATGCAATTGCCCGTTCTCATGCTAACCCACGTTTACCGAAAAGGATTTAAGATATCCAGTATCTGAATGAAAATTCAAACCTTTCCCCTCATTCCACAGAGGCAGGAGAAGCTTCACGTGAGGTGTGCTTCTCAATGGAAGGGATGAATTTGTGGCAAGTGAAAGGCACTGGTGTTTGAAGGGTAATTTTAATTTCCTGCCTAGTGGTACGCTGCCTGCACCCTCGGCCTGTTAAGAAAATAACTGCCAATACACACACACAAGTTGATTTGAAATTCAGAGTCTAGTAGTGATAAAAGGTGAAAAAATATAGGTATTATTAATGTTGAGTTTATAATGATGCAGAGTCTGCCTTGCAAAAGGAGTGTGAGCATAGTGGATGCAGATGGAGTGGATGCGGCCTTGCCTATGGACACACATTTAACTTGTAAGGGATTGACTCTACGCCTTGTAAAACTGTGGACTATAGATGATCAAACCGTGTTGGGGAGGCCACCATGCAGACTGGGGCTGTTGGGCCCTAACTGTGGTGGTGAAGGTAATTTCCTGCAGATGGCCTAGGGTTCATCCTATTATGACTCTGCAAACTGGGATAATTACACCCCTATTGTACTGGACTGTCGAGCTAGTGAGGGCGTGCAGTAAAAGGCCATTAATTGAGGTGGTGTGATGTGGGGGGTAAGAGCTCCAAACTCAGCAGTCAACCAGGAGACAGAATAATACAAGTCCAGCGCTTATCTCTTAGGTAAAATCAGGTCCTTTCATTTTCAACAAAATGAAATAGTATATATTCCAAAGGTGGTTTTAGTTGTAGAGTTGCAATATTTTTAGGCTTTCAAGGGGAATGTTGGTGCCCTCTTCCTCTGTTCCTGGGAAGTTCCCCAGAAAAATATAGGAATAAACATGTTAGTCACAGCTCCATATCTCTAGCAATTGCCCCAAGGGTTAGCTCATTGACTAGTTAAATAGTCTCTAGAACCAACAAGTTAATTCTAGCAAAAGTCAACATTGTCCCAGCCAAGATTCCCTTTGGCATTATAGGCACAGTCTTGCAGTTCGAGAGGGCATAGCTCAGTCGCACACATCAGTGCAGTCGGCAACCTTGCACCCTTTGGTCTCAGTACTGGATTATCACTCCTCTTGAGACCACTTAAATTGAACAGCACATTTAGCTAGCTCATGAGATGTCACAGCATCTCGGCCAGTTGCAGGCAAATGTTGGCTAATCCCGCAGCTCCCAACAGGTGTGTACGCTTGCTGGCAGTGGCAGCTCCATCTCTTGGCCCTTGTGGCAATCGGTGAGAATGCCTGGCAACATTATGATGATCTGCCAAACAACTGCCTGCATTGATCATGACAGGCACTGCAGCAGAAGTATGCAGAACTGTCACATCCTACCAGTACTTGTTTCGCACTTGTATCTTCCACTCGCCAGAAGCACGCTGGGCTTCTCCTCCTTGACGGCCAGTTGCATACTTCAGGTGATGTCCCCTCAACTCTAGGAGTTTTGCGACATACAGATACTAGCCCTGGATACACACAACCGTCCTTTGAAGACTTGGCAGGGTGCTTTCTTATTTAGTAAATACGAATCGGGAGCTGGAACAAAGTGAGGTGGTGTCGTTCCTACTTTCATACACAATTACCATACACAGCATGTGGATCAGAGGTCTACAGTCTCAGAACCGGTCTGGGTTTGTTCTTTTTTTAAATGTTATTAGGTCACTGGCTGCTCCTCAGACACTGACTTTGTACAAGTTGATGTCTCTCACACTAGAGAGCAATGATAATGGCTTCACGCAGGAGTATCCAAAACCAACTGGTTGTCATCAACATTTCTGAATCAGTAATTACAGGCTGACAAAAAGGCATCCCTGCCTAGAACATTCCTCACCTTGAGTTACAAAAACTGCAGTGCTGTCTCTCTCCTCTTGTGTGTACTGAATAGCAGTGTTTGTGAAAAACGAATCCGCAGCCCTTTGCTAATAAAGTCAATATTGGATTTCTAAAGGCAGCCCTCTCTCTGTCCTCCATTATTTGCTATCCGAACTTCCACCATCCAGTCACAAGTATCCCAGATATATACTTCCACCTTCTGGGGAAGCTACTTCTATTTTCAATCCGGCTAAACCAGGAGCCATTCAAAATGCATCGCACTGATTGTAGTGATGTGACTCTCTCAACATATAGTCCTAGTACTATACATATATTGTACACTCACTGCACACACATACACACTTGACTTGGAATCCCAAGTTCATGGGGTTCTCATAATAGCATAACTTTCCATTCAGTTTTCCGCAGTGTCTGCTGACACAGTGAAACAAGCATTTACAATGCAATAGGTCTCGCATTATTAAAGTTTGAGCTATTGGCATTGTAAATGACAATGCCTTTTATTCATTTGTTTTTAAAACTTGCAATCGGTGCATCAACACGCACTTTGAAGGTATAGTCCTTGCTTACGATGGAGCAAGGCTGGCAGTAAAAGAGACTGCCAGATTTGCTTCTCATAAGCATGGACTATAAGTAACAAGCATTGCTAAAGCAATGCTTTAGATCGAGACCTAAAAAAAATGTGTTCCAGGCCCTTCTCAGAAGGCCACTGCAGCTTGCACCACCTATTGTCCTTGCCCGCGCTACTATTGACAGTACCTACACAAAACAACTACTATTTATCACACGCATACAAGTGTGACAACCAAAATTATTCCAGGCTCCCAAACATTTAAGAAAGTCTTAGGTGGCATGTAGGAGTCATTTTAAATGTATATTGAATAATCAACTATTGTACAAATCTCTAAATTAGACAAACAGCGCGACCAGGTGGAAGATTATTGTAGTGCCCGTGTTGACAATTAAGGGCATTGCTGAACATTGGAAACCACCTGCGCAAATTAAGCACAGGACCGACTCAAACCGGATTTTTAGAGAGTTGCCTGACAATGGGCAGAGCCATTCACCCCTGCCTCCACAATTCCCATGGCTTTTCTGCCACATGATTTGGGATGAGGGGAGGAAGAGGATAGGATAGTGGCAATAAAGGGCGGACGAGGTGATAGGGATATTTAGAGACAGGTATGTTAGGAGTTCAGGCATCTTACCGACTCCATAATCACGTGGGCAGACAGGGACAGGTCATAATTTTAATGTACTTGTATATGATGGAGTCCGTTTTTTTGTGCTAATAAAGGTTTGTGGTATGGCAAGAGATATCTATAGGCAGACACAAAAGCAATCTAAGAGGCGCTGGGACGAGGGATGGAGCGAGCTAAAACAGGCCTGCACTAATAAAGATTCAAAGCGGTTTTGGGCTTTAGTTAAAAGGAACAGAAGTGAGGAAGCAGCCCAACCACAAAACCACGTGTCTCAGGATGGATGGAATGATTTTTTCCGACCTCAATATGCCAGAAACCCGAGATATGCAGCCATATCTCTCCCTGAAACTGTCTTTTATAAAGCTCAAATATTTACTGAAAAGGAGGTAAACCTGGCACTCGACTGCGTGTCATGCGGAAAATCACCAGGCATGGATGGCATCCCAGCAGATGTCTTTTTATCTGATCGGCCATCATGGTGCACATATTTCAATTGGTTGGCCAATGCAATAGCCATGGGTGGAGAAGTCCCGCCTTCGTGGAAAGGGGCTGAAATTATCCCTATATATAAAAAGGGGGATAAAACATTGGCAAAAAATTATAGACCCATTAGTTTAATTGACACCGCACAGAAAATAATGGGTCGAATGGTCCAGAACAAGTTACAGCAGTGGATCGAAGACCAAAATATATTGTCGCCATTTCAAGCAGGCTTTCGCCCTTTGACTAGCAGTGTTGACCAAGTTTTTTATTTTTTAGCCATTTACTGGAGAAATGTTACACTCCGAAATAGCAGATGTATGCAGTCTTTGTGGACCTAAAAGCCGCATTTGATCTGGTCCCGAGAGAAAAACTGTGGGAAACGCTGGCCAATGTGGGAATTAGCGGAGAGCTCCTTACTCTACTGGTCCGCCTCCACGAAAATAATTTTGCAAAAATAAGGTGGGGCAAACAGGGGGAAGTGACGGCCAGTTTTCCAGTTGAACGGGGGGTGAGGCAAGGTTGCGTCCTGGCCCCAACGCTCTTTTCAATTTATATAAACGGAATTGTGGAATTCTTAAATAAATCTCCAACTGACGCCCCATTGGTAGCAGGTGTACACGTCCCCGTACTAATGTTCGCGGACGATACGCTTTTGCTATCACGTACGCCCAGTGGTTTGCAGAAAGCGGTTGACGCTTTTGGGGACTTTTGTGACAGCCGTGGTCTGGAATTAAACACTAGTAAAACTAAATTCATGTGTCTAAGTTCCCAATCGGCTTTCAAGGGGGTAATAAAATATAAGGGCGAACCACTGGAAAGGGTAGATGCCTTTACTTACCTAGGCATTATTCTCCAACATGATATGAAATGGAAATCACACACTGACATGGCAATATTAAAATTTAATCAGCTAGCAGGTGCGGTCTCAATCAAACATAACACATCATTGACAAGACCCATTAACTGTGCGCTCGAAATTTATAGCATGAAGGTACTGAGTGCATGCTTATATGGGTCTGAGCTATGGGGATTTTCGAACCTAGGTAACCTGGGGCGGGCGGAAAACAGATTTATGCGAGGGCTTGTTGGGGTCCCACAGAGCACCCCCACAATCCCACTAAAGATGGAATTAGGCAGGAGAAACATTGAAGATATTGCTCGCCTACGTCCTTTGTTGTATTGGAGGCGCCTAATGGTAACCCCAGAGTTAAGCCACTATGCATCAGCTTTTCATGATGTGAATTTTGACCGATTTCACTGCATTATTTGGCTAAAAGAGCTCCGGGGCACACTAGGGAAACTGGGCCTAGACCACTTGTGGGGTAATATGGATGTTGCCTTATTTCCAACTAAAAAGCAACTGAAGGACATTTATTGGGATTCGGTTTATGCCACAATGTACCGAAAAGGCCTGCAATCCACCCTGTCATCTTGCTTTATGGATTCTAAACAACTTCCATCATATGAAAAATATTGGGATTTAATCGAACGCCCCTTTGACAGGAAATTATATTTTCAATTTCGTGTGGGAACACTCCCAGTGAATGCTTTTAGACAAAACTGGTCTCCATCGCAGGATGCTTACTGCGATCATTGCAAAAATCAAATAGAAGACATTGCACATTTGTTTTTTGTCTGCCCCTTATATGTTACCCCCCGGCGAAAATGGTTAAAACCAATTTGTAAAAATATGGGCACTCGCTGTTCCTCGCAAGCCCTTAGAATCTTAACATCTGATTCTTCTACATTACTGGTAATAGGCGTAGCAAAATTTTTGGCCTGGGCGTGGGTAATAAGATTACGTGCTGTTAAAGCCTTATAGCTAATATGTATTAATAACTGCCTCCTTTAATGACGTATGTTTTTAAAATCTTTTTCTGAATGACCTTTTAATGTATTATTTTAGATCTTATCAGCATTCGACTTTACTTGTTTAATATGTTTTTAATTGACTGTTTTTTATGCTTAGTATTTATTGTACTATGGTTAGGAAGTATGCTTTTATGACTAAAAGTCGAATAAAGCTTGGAAATGGAAATGGAAATGGTATGGTGTTTTATTGCACGAGATCTACTCTACACTCGAATAGTTTGGCCTGATTGTCACTTCTATTCCAGCCCCAGCTTTCAGAGGCAATCTTTTATCAGAAACGCGAAAGCTTCTGAGGTTTTTCAGAGGCAATGGCGTGACACTGACAATATGGCACCTATAACCCTAGCATTTAATAGGATTCTTTTTTATGCAGATTTATGTAGCGCGAACTCGATCCAAAGGTATTGGAGTGCTTTACATGAGCACCGGTTACGTTACTCAAGGACACATTCAGGCAGGATGTGGCGTAAAGGTCAGAGCTACCGACGTTGGATCTGGGAAACCGGGTTCAGTCTTGGTCCAACATCCTGAGATTCTAGGCAAATCACAATCACCCGTGCCTACCAAAAATGAATATGCTCATGTAAGGCGCTCCAATACCTTCGGGTCGAGTTACCGCTATATATAACAGCATTTGTGATCCACCCCTAGCCGTAGGCACTAGTCCATAGCCCTTCAAATGGCAAAGGTGGACGACCGACCCCGTACCAGCGTTTCAGCTGACTTAACGTGTGTAATTGGCCTTCACACTCCCCAACGTAGTTTTAGGTGCTGACACGTGACTGACTTGTCCCAACCGGTCCAGAATTTAGTCAGGGGTAGGAGAAGAGATAATCTTAAGAGCTGGTACCATCTGCTTTTGTGCGGCTGCGCCGGCTGTCTAAACTCCTCCCCCGGCTGCTGCTGTGGGGTTACTGCCGGTCACGGCTCAGCGTGCCAGCCTTCCAGAGAATCACTCAAACTGTCAATCGGCTGCTAAACACTGCACGGACGTGAGCACAAACCACAAAACACTAATGTAGAAACGTGCACTCGTACAGCTTGCAAACAATGTGCAAATGTGTACCGCCATAATATGTAAACCAAAATGTGCACTGATACAACTGTATGCAAACGTACGACACCATAAAGCGCAAAGAAGCAAGCCAGAAAAATGCAGATATATATTGCAAATAAACACAATCATAACATCTGCTCCAACAATGTTTACTATTTGGAATTGGGGGAGCAGGTTCGAGTCTCCACATTCTGTGATTCTGAGAAAATCTATTAATCTCCACGAGCAAACAAATAAAACAGTGTGTCCGTCTGTAATGCAACTGGTGCTCATGTAAAGCGCTCCAATACCTTCTGGTCGAGTTAGCGCTATATAAAACTGCATAATAAATACATAAATAAAGTGTTCTGGAAGATCCTTGACATATAGTAACCAATAGCTGCCATGCTTTCTGGTCGTGTTACCTGTGTTTATGGGATGCGCAGGCAAGACTTTATAAAACCAGCAGGATCTGCGAAACTGTTACATAGTACTCTTTCTGACTCATCGAAAACCTAGCATCACAGTGTTTTTCCGCAGTCTCTTAGAGCATTGGCCAGGAATCGCGTGGGGATTTGGCTGCCTGTGGCGGCTGGAACAGGGCTGACTCTTCAATTGATGGCACAGGCGCCAAAGGTAAGAGGGAGAATTCTCTGTAGCAGGACTTGAGAGAGACGCCTGGCCATCGCAACATCGGGTTAGACATCCGCTGTCTGCATTTTGAATGAGTCTTTTTACTCTTTACTATATAAAACATTATTTTTTTGATCAGTTTATAGTGGAGAAGAGGATGTGGAATAAAGGCGAGAACTGCCGACTCTGGAACTGGGGAACCAAGTTCGAGTCGCGGTGTCTGCCTCCAATATCTTCGGGTCGAGCTCGCAAGACTGCAAAATAAACAAGTATGAGTTAGCGCAAATGAGATGTGTCACGCAACAGTTCTGTGACGCGATCTGTAGCCGGGGAGCCACCCGGTCTGTGCGTTCATCATGTAAGCTTCACCTCCTGCTCCCTGCCCTGCTTCTCTCGATCTACGAGACTCGTGGACGCTCTACCCTCCGCCCTCGAGTCCTGCCCTCTGTGAGGTAGCTCCACGGCTCTCCTTTCTACTCCTCGACGCTGGTGTGCAGTGTAGTGCGGTGCTGCGGTGAGTACCACTCTCACCTGCTCGGCACCCAACAGGGCTCTGTGATGGAGCCTTCTTGGTCCCTTGTGATTGAACCCCATCGATTTCACTTTGTTGTTTTTAATAATATTGCGCACGCTGCTGTTAAAGCACACTTTGAAGACTTTTATTTCTTGCATGCCTTTAATAATGAACACTTTGCGCGCTCAGGCGTCTGAAAAAATTTGTGGCGGAGTGGGAAGGGAATGTGAAACTAACTGCAGGAGGTTTGCAAGGGAGACAGGAGATGGGTACAGCGAGCGCGTGTTCAAGCACGCGACCTGATCCGATTCCAGCATGCTGCGCATGCCCATCTCCTGGGAAACAGAGCCAGTGACTATAGGTCTCGCAGGCAAGACAGCGCTTTCGCGCTATAATCGCCAGGTGCGAGACCTAAAAAGGTCTGGTCATATTTAAGATTCACGTGGCTTGGTGCACTGCTGCTGTGATTCGCCCTATCCATGAGCAGCATTCCAATATTTGCTTTGAGGGCATGTTTGATGCGCCCTCCAGTTTATGGAACAGGTCAAAGCATTGCCAGGGACGCCTAGGACTCTTCATATAAGCTATATTAGTGTTATGATAGGTCCAAACAAAAGGTCAGGTTTCTCATGCAGGCTGGCACTCTGGCAGGTATACATGCCCATTCACTATGCATGGTGCATTTCTGTCTCTTAGAGGGGATTGGAAGTAGTATACTCTAGAATGCAGGTGTTTGACAAGGTGCGTTGCATTGCTGTGGGAAGGTGATTGGTATTCTGATTCTGTAACAATAAGTTAATGTAACTTCCAGGTCTGGATTGAACTGGTTTCTTAAACCTATTAACAGAACAAGGTTTTACTCTTTTTTTTTTTTTTTCTTTCGCTTTCCCCTTACGTAAACATATTCTCTTCTTTGATACTTACTCTTTTATGTGTACCCTGTTTAAATCCTCTACAGCCTCTTAGGCTTTTATTCCCTTCCTCTGTCCTTAGTCTGGTTTCTTCCGGCCTTCCTCGCAATCAGTTTTTTTTGGTCCTGTTTTTTTGTTTGTGTCCTGTCCCTGTGGTATTTCCTCAATATTTCCATTTGTGTTCGTTAAACGTATCATCTTTTTTTCATGCTCGCATTCCCTTTCACACCAAACTGCCATCTCCTGCTTCAAACTCAACTACCTTGTTTGCTTTTTTTTCCCCTTTTTGAAATAGTTTTATGTTTCCGACTAGGTGAAAATATGAATGAGTATTTGTATGTGTGGTGAAGTAGCAATTTGCTATCCGGAAATCGCTGGAGCTCTGAACTACAGCTAGATCCCACAGTATGAACAGTGGTTTACAGCTGCGCAGGTCATCTGCAAGTTTGGTGTGTTTGGGAGTAATGCTCCTTGAAGAGATGGGGGGGGGGTCAGTTTCTTCCTGGGATCAAAAAGGCACAGAGGGCTTCTGGGTTCAAGTGCATCCTGTTCCACATAATGGGTGAAACAGTAAGCTGTTCTTGAGTCTACCAGCCTTGAAGTTTCAGCCACTGTCCAATCTATTCACAAACCACTGAGTTACTGATTGGCAACTGTATACTCGTGGGTTTGTCGAGTGATCTGATGTGGACTTCATCTATTCAACAATATCTGAAGGATTCACAATGGGATCTAGGTTTATGTACTTTCCAGATGAATGGTTTATATGTATTCTAGATTTCATCCCTTCTTTACAAGTAGTAATTCTGCACGGACTGCTCTGTTGATTTTCAACACCCTAGACATTCAGCTCCCCACTAAATTAGCACCGGGGCTTACTCATCAATGCATCCCAATCCTAACCACTGTTTATCTGATACACCTCTGGGCTCAGCATACCGCTGTCAAATTAACTTTGTACTCGTTTGGAAGAACCCTTCCTATTGCAACTCTGGGTCCTCACACAACTATGCCACTTCACTTAAGGCCAACATTGCAGCACGCTTTGCTGTTCCTGGACTCAGAACACACTGCCTCACTGCAACTCATTCCGGACCTGCAGTTCCATACTATTTTAAGACGACAGGGACCATCTCACCGTTCACCCATTGCACACCAGTCCAGACAGGCAGAACGCCCACTTATCCAGTTTTAGAACCCTGCCACAGATCTACTTATTCTTGTCTCTGCATCCTGACTGATTGCATGTCTCGGTCTTTCAGGTGGACGATGACTCTGATGATGATAACAAGGAGAAAAGGACTCTCTTGGAACAGAAAGGCTCCGGCGATAAAAAAGGCACCCCAAATCCTGACGATGATCTTTTCTTCCAAAAGGTATGTGTTATAATGGGGATGGTAGCTTATGGTAAACTGAAACTGACCGAGCTGAAGAGCAAAACATTTTCTCTTTATCATGAACATGCTTGCATTAATGCTTAGCCCGAGGGAGGTTGGGCCTTTTTACATGTCCGATCTCTACTTAATGTGGCCCAAAAATGTCTCCACTTGTTATTGGTAAGCTTGTTCTGCTAATCGTTGCTAGACATAATAGCTTGCGGTTCATTCCAGTAAAAAGTGGCTAGATTTATTTGGTTTGACCATTTAAATGGAAAATATTATATTTGACCAGAATAAGCCTATATCCTTAGTTGAAGAGACCAGGTGTTCCAAGGGCCTTCGCTCAGAAACCCATGCGTTCACTGGTATGACTACTTGAATTTAACAGGCCTCCATTTAAAATAGCTCTTTGTCGAACATTAGTGTTTTTTTTCCGTAGGTAAAGCTTCTTTTTTGTTCCTAACTCCACCTTTAAAATCCTAGGGTACTTTTCAATATAAAATGTGCTTTTCATGTATTTTTTTCTTAATTTTTTTCTAATAATTTTCTCTTGTGTTTTATTTTGAGATTAAAGTTTAATTTTCTTTTTAGTGTTCCAGTATGCTATATTTATAATGACTTGCATTTTGAGAGTGCAGGTGTCTCAGTACAGGGTGGGCTCATGTCTGTGCACTGGAGTGATGTCATATTTAGGCCACTGAACTAGATCAGACTGAAGTCACCATAGGATCTTGGTGATCGTGTGTGGCGTTGGAGCAAGATGCTGGTACCACAGTGTGACTTAACTCCAGTCACATGATTTCCAGCTATCCAGAAACACCTGGAGCTGAATTGCTGATATGACTCATGCCCCAACTGTGGGTCTAGTATGCAAAACATGCATGCTCCACAGCATAACTGAGTTAGCCGTGCTGGAGAGAGCATGGCAGGAAAAGCCACAGATGAAACCAACAAAAGTTTCTCTGCACGTCCTTAAAGGTATGCTGAGGGTAACTTTGACGTCTTCCTACTGCACATGTCCTCAAGGCAGCACTGAAGGCCCCAGGAATGTGGTTGCAGTCGCAGAAAATAATTTTCGATGTGAAATGAAATGTCTTCAGATGTATTTTTTGTTGTTGTTGTTGTTGTTGTTGTTGTTGTTGTAAGAACCCTCTTTCGTCAGCAGTAGCCACATTTTTGCAAATTGTACAAGAATCAAAGTATGAAAGCAGAAAAGTGATATAATTAATTGCACTGTGACTGACCCGAACTTCATGGCACCCTTTATTTTAGGCCTTTTGTAATGCAATTTGGTGATCCCACTATAAATTGAATTTCCCTGAACTGGAATATGTTGCGGGATTACTTCCTGTATCCTGGGGTGCTCAGGACAGTGATGCATTTCCTTGTGTTTCATCATCGTCAATAAAACTTCATTTGGTTTTTGGCAAACCATAAAAGTCACAGATAAAAACAAGTTACAATGCGTACATTTGAAACCTGGGTTTCGAAAAAAGCAGCTTAGCATACTTAGAATTCATGAGGACACGTCAAGGCCGTCCATTTAAAATTAATTATCATTAATCAAAAACAATAAGATGATACTCATTCGGTTATATTTTAATATGTAAATTTTTGTTAATTGTTTTAGGCGTGACACAGAACCCTGAAAGCAAACAGTTTTTTAACCCCTTCACTGCGGCGGCTATTCCACTGCAGTGCTAAGGGGGCGGGGAGGCCGCGCGGCGGGCGCATGCTGGTGACGGAACCGCACCGTCACCAGCCGCGGTTGCGCTGTGCTCATGACGGAGCGGTTCCGTCCCGGTCCCGCCCGCTCAATGGAACGCTTAGCGCAGGTGCGGAATCCGTGCCGCGCAGGCGTGCCGAGCGTGCCGTGACAGAACCGCTCCGTCATCAGCACAGCGCGACCGCAGCTGATGACGGAGTGGTTCCGTCACCAGCAGGGGAGGGGTTAAAATGTGTAGTGCCTTTACCCAGCGCCAATAGAATTTCAGACACAACATATAGCCTTAGAAACAGACATTTGTTGAAGTGCATAGTGCCTTTTGAATGTGCCAGAAAATAATTAAAGTTCTCCAAGATTGAGAGTGATCGGTTTGGACAGATTAAAAAAATATAACTTGATATAAAATCTTAAAAATTAAAGCAATAATTTTCCAACTAGGCTCCTTCAGCGAATTGCGGCAGGGATAAATCTGTCATTTCACAAGTAAATTCTGTTTGAAGTAGCCGAAGCTGCAATAGAGCCAGCCTGCATATTCTGATATTCAAGACCTTCAAAAGTGGTAAAATGAATACCCTGCGTGGTTTGTCCTATAGCTGACAAAAAAACGGAAAATGCAGCATGTTTTGACATGAGTTACAAATTCAAATTTCAAATCTTTATTTCGATCGTTTGATCATAAAAGATATACAACAATTCATCATCGTTAAAAATTTAAAAGGACTATTAAAACAGAAATTAGAGTGTATCAAAGCAGCATGTTTTCAATGGTCCTCTGCCATCTTTACATGTCGGGTTCTAGCATAGCACATTGCTGTTAAAAATTTAGCCAGGGCAAACACCGTTAACGGTGATAGATCTGTTTTTAAAACTCTAAATGCAGGAAGGTTCTGAATCCCAGGTTTCTCAGTAGTGGAGCCAGCCAATATCGTCTGCTTTTGAGATAGGCTGGGCAGAAGAAGATAACATGAACTTCACTTTCTCTAGTTTTAGCACAAGCAGGACACAACTCATTCGGCAACTGTCCCGCCCACGCTTTGGTGAAGGACTTTAGGGGAAGAGTCCCATACCTGCATTGCAAGAAAAGTTTCCTTGTCAGAGCAGGAGCCATGCCATCCAACACGCTTTCAAAGTTGTATGAGTCTTTAATTATCATGAAGGCATGCGTCAGGGATCCTTCTCGGGCAGTAGCCAGAACTCAGGTGAGCATTTTTTCGTAGTACACTCTGGAGAGTGCTTTCCTTGAGATCCTGGCGCTGGTACTTTCTGGGTGTGACCACAGTTCTGTTAATCCGAGGGTCTCGCATGTTGTCTTTATGTAATTTAGCCAAGGTATCTTGGCGGCGTTAGGTAAGGTTAAAAATTCCTGCAACTCAAATCAATAGGAAGTAAGGTCCTGGCTGCTCCAAATGCGACGCCAAAACGTTAGGGGCTTTAACCCTAGTTCTTCTGTAATGGGCCTCAGAGCCAAATCCAGTCTCAAGGGCATGAGTGGGGTACTTATTGGTAGGGCTGTTAGTTGTCTTATGAATTTATTTTCCGTCATCTGTAGATTGGAAGATGACGTGTGACCCCACATCTCTCCCCCATAGGTAACACCACCCCGAGCCTGCATTTTATAGATTTGGAGTTACAGTCACAGGGACAGGGATCCACTTGGGCATCGTGATATGTTTTACTGGGGAATGACACCAGAAAGTAAGCAATGCCATGTCTAAATCTTACAAGATAAAAAGTTTTAGACTGGCTAAAAGGGTACAGAAGATATGGCTCAAATCTTTATTGGTGACCAACGCTAAATCATTGGCTACATGCTTTTTTACCAGCCTCCACAAATTCTCTAGGCTCCATTAAGATATTTAAAAATTCTCTTTAATTGGGGTGTCGTAACGGAGGTAATAATGCGGGTTTGTAAAACAGTCCTGCCTCCCTACGAGGGCCAACCGTATCCTAACATAGCCAAGCTACGATATTTTATGTACATGGTCACACTTTAAGCAGTCCTGAATTATTGCTCTATAAAGGGCCGGTTCTTCATTTACCCAGATTGAGCGCCATAACATGATTGGGGTAGTTTGTATGCGATCTTGCAGAGGAATTTGCCCTAATTCCTTATAACAAATAATGGAGGGCAGGCTGGGTGGGCAGACATTAATCTTCTGAGGAAGACATTTTCAGTAGTTTGTGACGTTGATAGGTTACAGACACACCCAACCCGTACAGCACCAGGCATTAAAAATGTTAAGGCGGTACTTAATTGGTTTAGACCCAAGCTTCCTACTGAACCTGGATAGGGCTTCAAACGTTTTTACACCAATTCTCATTCCTAACATCCTTTGCCATAATTTCCTTCTCACGACACAGTCAAAGGCCGAAGTAATATCCATGAAGCCGAAATCTAAATTCGTTTTTTTTTGTTGCCATGGTATTTTTGCTTATTTCCAGGTGGAGGTTTAGGCACTGCTCCACAGTGCCCAAACGTCTTCTAAAACCATATTGAATGTCCAAAAGGGCCCCTTTTCAGCTATCAATGTTTCAAGGTGGTCGCGAAAAACCCTGCCCATCAGCTTACATGTACTATCAATCAAGGATATAGGGCGATAACATTTAGGGTTCGACCTATGTCCCTTTTTGAAAAGAGGGACAATGATTACAGTTGACCAGGATTCTGGAGGACCTGTAACTGCGACGCCGCTTAGAATACTTGTTAAAATGGGGAGCCATGAATCAGGTTTGCCAGGAAGAGATCGGCCAGTAAGCCATCGGGACCTGCTGCCTTTTATTTCCTGGTCAAGCCTAGTGTTTTTGTAACTTCCTGGATTGTTGGTGGATCTAGCTTTGTCGCAGGCCCTGTTGCATAATTGTCACAGTCTATGAGGCCAGTAGAGACCTCACCACTATAAATTGTGAACAAATTGGCAACCCAGTCATTAAAGGAAATGGTAACGTCAGTAGTTTTATTATGGCTATCCTGGAAGAATGGGGCATTGATGGTCTTCCAGAAGAGACTACAGCTTTTAGTAACACTGGCTTCATACATCCTCTTCCAAGCCTCCTTCCTTATGGCCTTCCTCGGTTCCGCTAAGGTCTTTTTGTACTGGTATCTACAAGCTCTTAACATTTCTAGGTCCCTGGGCTTTGTTATCAGGGCCTCCATAAGCTTAGTATGTGTCCTTGAGCTGTCACTATTAAACCATTTGAACCGCTTGCTGGCACTGTGCCTTCTATTATTTAAAAAAAAAATGTTGTTTACTGTTGTAGTGATATCAGTGAAATATTCTAACATGCTTTTTGGATTTAGATCACGTTTGAGGCATGTCAGGAATTGTGGGCTATTTGTGTCCAGTAATTTTTCCAAAAACATCTTGGCATTCAAGGACGCCCATTTGCACGTGAGATCCTTGTTTCTGTCATGGGTTAAGTGAGGCACTATTGAAGTCACTTTCCTGATATGTGTTTCAAACTGAATTAATAAAGGAAAGTGATCACTAAAAAGTTTTTTTAAAGTTGAGAAATCTAGTGACTTAGGTTTATAATAGTCAGAAAGTACAATGAAGTCAATAAGACTACCCCTACTACTATTGGTGTGTGAAATCTCCTCCACACCTGCCCAGTAATCGGGTCTAACGTTAAAAAAAGGGAGAATTTTAATAGTATAGAGTTAAAAACATTACCGTAGGGGGTATGTTCAAAATTACATTGAGCCTTAGGGGATTCTTCCATGTAAGTACATGCAGATTCTTGTTACAAAGTGTAGGGTCTACAATTAAAATCCCCACCCCATAATATTACATGATCAGTATTCAGCTCCATAATATGTTTGCTTAAAGCTGTTTCAAGATAGCCCGATATTTCATTGTTAGCAGAAATACAATTATTATGGTAAAAATTTACAATAATAAGTGTGACATTTGATTCATATGTGACATTAAACAATTGAAAGTACGGGGAGTCCAAGTTGGATGAGCAAATTTTGTTGTCCAAGGTTGTTGTTTTTAACGTAAGCAAGCCGCCACGATCATGACCTCCACGTGATTGGACAGCTGGTGTGTCAATGGATACAAAACTATCTATGTATATCTTGTCACATGCCCAGGTCTCTTGGAGACAAATAATATTGTATCTGTTTCCTTGTGTTTGTCAAGTGCAGTCTTTAGAGTTGTTTGTACACTGAATTCCTTCAGGTACCTTTGTTTTAGCCTGGAGAAGTTATAGAAAATATCCCTATTGAAACATTAAACCACTGGACCAGAAATTAACCCATAGATTCCTACCATTTTCCTTGAGGCAAGGCAGGTACCACTGATATGTTTTTTAACTTACTGGTAAGAAAGCCACAAGAGGGAATTTTATGTAAGTTTGAACTGCTGCTTCCCACTTTCCATGCTTTTTCTATGCTGTGTTACAGAAGACTATATAAACCTATGATTAAAAAAAGAAAGCAAAAGTAGGTGTTTGCCTATCCTGAGCATTAGGAAAACTGCTTTGGGACAGACCATCTAAGAAATTCCCAACTTCGACAAGTCACTTTACTTACATGGTTACTTTTCAAGATTCTTCTTTCTGTTACGGTAATTCAGCATTTTCGGAGACACAACTACTTGGTCAATGTCCAAGCACTTACCTGTCAGTTTACAGATGAAATGCTGACAAAGGGATGTATGACATTACAACGCATGCTTTTACATCGCATGCCTTTACAACGCTGTTTTTACAACGCATGCCTTTACAACGCATAGTGCTTTGGGGCGCTGGATAGTGAATAGTTTAATTTACTATTCCAACTCCAGTCTCCGTGGATAGTAGGGAAGGTGTTGGATAGTAAATTAAACCTATTCCCTATCCTAGAGCGCCCCCCAGCGCAATGCGTTGTAATGGTTTGCGTTGTAAAAGTTGCGTCGTAAAGGCACTGCGTGGTAAAAGTTGCGTTGTAAAGGATGTTTCCCCTGACAGTCATCCTTGCACCAAGGTTCTGCCAAGACCTGTTGAGGTTACACAGCTCATCTGCTCGCACCACAGGTTGAGTGTGGCTTAGCCAGATAGCACGTCCACCCGGTTCCTATCTCTTTCCTCCCATTTTAAACCGTCTCTAAAGTGTTTAAAATGTTATTTTACTTTGGAGACATGAAAGATCTGGATTATCCTGGCATGTTTTCCCCAGTGGACTCTGCTTGCTAGTATCATTCATTTGGCTTACACTAGTGTCAATGCTGTCTATCTAGGATTTTTAAATGGGGGCAGAATGCTTTAGATTGAAGCCAGAATGTTGGTAAGAGTCCTTGCACGCAGTGCATGCAAATGTGCTACTTTCCTGATAGGGAAAATCTAATACAAATTAGATTTTGGTGTGAGGGTTCTCCTCTCTAGTGTGGTTTAATAGTTTATTTCTTAGTTTGTCTCCATGTGTTACTTCTGATGCCTTTCTGCTTGTCAGGCTAAGGACGTCCGACAGCGGTTGCAAAACCTCAACGAGAAAGTTCGGGAGCTGGAAGTCATGCAGAATACAATCCTGGGGACTCCTCTGCCAGAAGAGAGTATGTATCTGCCTTTCTTAAAACAGGAAAGACGTTGACCTTCATGACCATTGGCTATATCTTGTTGTGCTTACTTTACCATTGTTGTCACTTAAAGTGCCTGTTCACTGTAAATGCAGTAGTGGTCGAACAGAAGGTCCAATAAATTCGGTAATCTATTAAACATTTGCAGGTAGATTACACTTTATACACCGGTTGCATGTTTTACGCCACCTTCTGTCCTCTGATGATACAGCTCTTTTTAGAAGCACTTTTATCATCTGACTTCAGCCCTAGCCTGCTTGCCTGGTTTGTGAAGCACTCAGTACTGCTCATCTGAATCTAAGGTACTTTTTCAGCTGTATTTTCTAGTTCTCTGTTAAAATGACTGTCTTTCAAGGCACTAATTTCCCACAGTTAGTGCACAATTTCAGCATTGTTGTTCTTTTAATTAGGTACATAATTTAGATTTCTTTTGTGACATGTTTATTATTATTTGTTTTGTTAATGACACTTAAAACTCATCTGGGTGTGGCATCTCAGTGTTTTCTTACGTTTCTTGTTGCTTTTCATGAACTGTTCAGTCTTCATCTCGTTGCTACCTCTAATTTGTTCTGTTTCACTTGCTGCCTCCCAGAAATGTTTTACTTGTAGATTTCGTTTACCATCTATGTTTGGTTTTTTCAAAGTCTTTTTATTGAAAACTGTCTTCACATTCCATGTCATAATGTGGTTAAATAACTTGAATAGTTTTGCCTTGGTGTCTCACAAACCATCTTTCTATAATTTCCAGACATAAAGACTCAGCTCTTTTAAGGGCAATCAAATCAGTACCAACATTTTACCCTCTCCCAATTACTCCCCAGAAACCTTCCCACAGGTTCAGTTAGCCCTGTCCCCTGTATGCCCTCCAGGCCACCCCACACTTTTTCCCATTTCATAGGACAGCCTCTCGCTGTGTACACCGCCTGTTCCGCCCTCTGGCACTTATATAGATCTGCCTCCCAATCAGTGGCTATTTGCGTGGCTGTGCCCCCCCCCCATGCCCTCGCTATGTTTCGTTTTGCCACTGTGGGTGCCAGTCTGAACCAGCCTTCTTGATACCTGGGCCAATCCTGCTCCCCTTTTAACCCCAGGAGTAACCATTTGGGTTCAAGGGAGACCTCCACCTCTACCACCCTCGCCATTATTGATGTGACCTGAGTCCAATAGCATCGAACCAGCTGGTAGTCCCAAAGTGTGAAAAAAGGCCTTCGCTATATCTTGAGGGGGCTGCAGAGCCTCTGTTCAGTCGTCATCTTCTAGAATCCCCAGGTGTCTTTCACACGCTATCCTTAAGGAACCCAGTAAATCAGGATTTTTATTGATTAGTTTCGTGTATATCAATAACACCCCCTTGTGCGTCAGAGCCTAAGTCAGCACTCGGTCTTCATATGGCAAAAAGGCAGGCAATTGCTCACCTTCCGGTAGGTGCTGAAAAGTGCGTTCCCCCAACTATTTATGCCCGAAACATTCAGATTCTGCCAGGTCGTACTCTCCCTGCAGGTCAGCAAGCGTTATGGAAGTGTGGTTCCTCCAGACATCACCCAAGTGCTCTACACCAGTGAGCTCCTATTTTCGAAATCCTTGCAAACCCCCTACCTCTGACAGGGGTGCGCTGCATCATAGTGGATTCGGAGCAGTTAGTTTCCCTTTCCAGCCTAGAAACCTTGTGGCATTTTTATATACATCTATTACAACCTGTGTGTTGTGACCAGCGACTGCTCTCAGCCTTCCCGTACAGAAGTCTTTCATACCCTCCCCGGCCCATGTACGCTCTGTCCACCCTATATGTTGGGTCAAGATGATCTACGACACCCAGTCATTACCTACAAGCAGTTGTGAAGTCCAGTAGTATTTCATAATATCTGGGACTGCCATTCCCCCGTCATATACCCCTCGCTTCAATTCGGCTAAGGCTATTTCTCGGTGATCCCCTTTCCACAACAGTCTATGGACTTCTTGGTCGATTCCCCTGAATACTGCTGGCAGAATCTTGTAGGTCTTATTTTTAATATATAAAGCAGCCTCAGGAGAGTCATCATCTTGTAGAGGGCCACTCTACCCACCAACGTCCGTGGCAGGGATCCCCAGTGCGTCACATCCCCTTTGTCTTTCTAACTGCGGCTCACTATTCCGTCTAAGGAACTCTTGTGGGTCTTGCATGACATGGATCCCTGGATATCGAAACCCCCTAGCTCAACGCAGCTAGACAAACGCGTGAGAGATGGGGGCGGGCAGAGGAGCAGGGTCTATCCTGATTACAGGATATACTACTGACTCAGTCTAGTTAATCGTGTATCCAGAGTACTCATCAAAAATACGGTACACCTACATGACCCTAACTATGGAACTCTGAGAGCGTGCAATGTATAGCAATGCATTGTCCGCGTAAAGGGAGATTCTGATCAACTCTGCCAATGGTTCAAGCGCCAGGGCAAACATGGGGGACAGTGGGCATCCCTGCTGAATGCTCCTTCCGAGCTCAAGGCTATGCGAGGTCATACCGTTCTCCCTGACTCTGGCCATGGGGGCGTGGTAAAGTCATTTGACCCACGCCCTTCATTTAGGACCAAAGCCAAAGCCTCTCAACTGCAAACATGTAGTCGGATGGCATCCCGCATCCAATGCCATCGATCTGGTCTGTTTTTCCCGGCACAATTCAGTGAAATGGAGCAACCCATAGAGACGCCTCAAGTTAAGCCGGGTGCTCCTACTGGGAATACATCCTGATTGGTCAGGATGAACTATCAAGGGCAGAACCTACTGCAATCTGGTTGCTAAAGATTTGGCCAATACTTTTGCTTCCACATTAAGCAAAGAAATCGGTCTGTATGACCCACAGTCAACTGGGGGCTTCCCTTCTTTAGGTATGGCCACCAGGCCTCTCAAAATCATTCAAATGTTACTAGACCTGTCATTTTTGCCTGTTTATCAGGACACGGATGAAGGGGAGGACTGGGAGGGGTCTGAGGACCCTCTGGCACAGCAGTGCCAGTTAAGTCAGGACTGGGCAGATGAGCTAGGGGAGGCCAGTGGTCTAGACACTTCGCCTGACACTGGTTTTCTCTCCTCCTTCCGTGGCTTCAGAGGGGGGAGCGACTTATGCTGTGGTGCTGCGCAAGGCGGCCACAGCCTTAGGCCTTGAGCTTCCTGCAGCGGCCATGAGCACTTACCTCCTCACTGAGGTGCTTCAACCGCCAGTAAGCTCTTCAGAGCCTTTGCTGCAGTTTAATGAGGCCCTCACTGACGTTCTGATGGGCACTTGGTCCAAGCCCACCACAGTCCCACCTGTGTATCGGAAGGTGGCCTGGAACCACCGCTCCGCTCCAGCCGACCCCTGCTTTCTGTCCACCCACCCCACCCCTGAGATTCTGGTTACCCAGGCCTCCAAGTCCCAAACCGCATTCTCTTCCGCACCCCCGGACCGGGAATCCAAAAGGCTGGAACAGTTTGGCAAGAAACTGTTTTCCTCTGTCAGTCTAGGGTTGCGGTCCATCAATACCGCATGCTTTTTGGGCCGTTACACCCACTCTCTGTGGGATACGGTGGCAGACTTGCTGCCCCAGTGTCCAGAGGAAGCCAAGACACGGCTCGGCCAGGCGCTTGCTGAGGGGCGGGATGCAGCACGGTACTCCATTCGGTGTGGACTTGACACCACGGACTCGCTGGGCAGAGCGATTGCAACGACGGTGGCGATTCGTTGTCACGCCTGGCTGAGGTCCACCAACTTTTCAGGGGATGTCAAGAGCACTCATCGAAATGCCTTTTGATGGCCGTCGCCTCTTTGGCGACAAGGCAGATAGCGAGCTGAAGAGCTTTAAGGGCTCCAGGGCTACGGCCAAGTCCTTGGGCCTGTCGGCCCAGCGCCAGCAAACTTCTGCTTTTCGCTCCTTTCGTGGCCACGGAAGGGGCCCCCCCGCACGTTTGTCCAGCCACAGGCTGCAGAACCAACCTCAACGCGGTCACGGGCGTGCATTCCGCCATGGCGGAGCAGGGGGCCAGAGAGCCGGTCAGTCCACATTCTCTCCCGCAGCATCTGCCTCACAGGACAGGTGGGTGCTGCAAATCGTCCGAAGGGGCTAATCCCTCCCCTTCGAGGCGACCCCTCCAGCCATGCCACGGCAGTACCACCACATATCGGGGGATCATTTGCAACTTCTGCAGGAGGAAGGTACAGCCCTCTTGGCCAAGGGGGCCATTGAGTGCGTTCCTGATCCAGAAGTAGGGCGGGGTTGTTACTACTTTCTCGTTCCCAAGAAGGGCAAAGGATGCCTGCGCCCAATCTTGGCCTCAGGAGCATCAACGGCTTCCTCCGGAAGGAGAAGTTCAAGATGCTGAGGTTAGCTCAGGTTCTGGCTGCCCTAGACCCTGGAGACTGGATGGTAGTGTTGGACTTGCAGGACGCTTATTTCCATATTCCCGTCCTGCCGGCCCATCGGCGTTACCTGCGGTTCACGGCAGGCCACGACCACTTTCAGTTCACTGTGCTCCCCTTCGGCCTCACCAGTGCCCCTTGGGTGTTCACGAAAGGGATGGCAGGGGTCGCAGCTCACCTGCGCAGATCAGGGGTTCCAATCTTCCCCTATCTCGACGACTAGTTGTTGAAGGCAGGCTCGCCCCAAACAGTCGTCTCCCACCTCCAGACTACGTCCGACATCCTGCATTCGCTGGGGTTCTCCATTAACGTGCTGGTCGCACCAGAGTCCCTTCCAGAAGTTTATCCTCCCGAGCAGCGGGTTCAGGATATTCAAGCTCTGATTCTGATCTTTCAGCCTTTATCCCGAGTTTCGGTCAGGTTGACCCTACGGCTTCTGGGACTGATGGCCTCCTGCATCCTGCTGGTACATCATGCCAGGTGGCGGATGCGGGCTCTGCAGTGGGACCTGAAGTTCCAGTGGGCACAGTATCAAGGAAACCTGTCCAACCACGTCCTGATCTCGGAGGGCACTGCGAGACAGTTGAAGTGGTGGCTCACGGACCACGATTGGGTCAGCGGCAGATCCCTCTCCCTTCCCCAACCAGAGCACACAGTGGTGACTGATGCATCCCTCCTGGGATGGGGTGGCCATATGGGAGAGGCGGAGATCAGAGGCCTCTGGTCTCCGGCGGAGTCTCTGCTCCACATCAATCTTCTGGAGCTGCGGGCGATCCGGCTTGCACTGAAAGCATTCCTTTCCTCTGTCCGGGGGAGTGTGATACAGGTGTTCACAGACAACACCACCGCTATGTGGTATTGCTACAAACAGGGCGGGTGGGGTCGTGGACCCTATGTCAAAAGGCTCTGTGCCTCTGGACATTGCTGGAACATCAGGGCATCACCCTGGTGGTTCAACACCTGGCAGGTTCCCTGAACCCCAGGGCGGACGAACTCAGCCGTCGGTGCATGATGGATCACGAATGGCGTCTGAACTCGGACGTGGCGCAAGGTCTCTTTCAGCAGTGGGGAGAGCCTTGGTTCGATCTATTCGCCACCGAAGAGAACACGCAATGTCATCAGTTCTGCGCATTGGAATTTCCAAGACGGCACTCGCTGGGCGATGCTTTTCGACGTGAGTGGAGTTGCGGTCTGTTTTATGCCTTTCCGCCTATACCACTTCTGCCCAGAGTACTAAAGAAGATCAGGCGCGACCGGGCCCAAGTCATCCTTGTGGCTCCGGATTGGGCATGAAGATACTGGTATCTTGAGCTAGTCAGTATGTCAATCGATCCCTCGATTCGACTGCCTCTTCAGGTGGACCTTCTGTCGCAGCAACTGGGAACGGTCCTCCACCCGAACCTGTCCAGCCTCCACCTACATGCATGGAGATTGAGCGGCGACAGTTGATGCCATTTGACTTGCCTCCTGAAGTCTGTGATGTCATTCTGGCAGCCAGGTGTCCCTCCACAAAAACGGTATACGCCTGCAGGTGGAACAAATTTGTGGCATGGTGCACAGCAAAGGCTGTGGATCCCCTCTCAGCCCCTCTTTCAGAGTTTCTCCTCTTTCTTCTTTCCCTGGGCCAGCAGGGCTCTGCTCTGGGCACTATCAAGGGATATCTTTCGGCTGTTTCAGCCTTCTTGAGGCTTCCTGATCAGCCTTCTCTTTTCAAGTCCCCTGTGAGAAGTTAGCCTGGCATATGATGTCCACTAGTTCTGGTGGGCACCTTGCACCAGTCTAATCAACCCTTATTGATGGTGGTTGTAAAATCAACCTTATAGAAAGCTATCCTAGTGGTAGCATGAACCAGCAGTCTTCAGGCTAAGACTTCAGTAGACGAGTTAAGCAAGTTGTTTTACCAATTATAATCCCTTGAATACCGAATGAAAGGACATCACACAAGGTATATATCAAATATTTATGTATTTATTCTAAACACAGCCCCTCTGCACTCTTTATGAGGTCAGAGGTAAAAATACAATACAAGTCACACAGTTAATATACGATAAGTTGCACAGTATATGTTATGCCTAAGGCTCCCGGTTTTCTGTTTAAACGGATTTTTACATATAAATACAGACGGAAAAATGTTTTCCTTCCGGCTGTATTTATAAAATTAAAGCGGAAAAATATGACCAAATCAGATTCCGAGAATTGTTCGGCAATCCGTGCTCCAGCCCTGAGCCCAGGGTTAGCTGACATGCCCCTCTTCCTGACTGCCGGGTATGCCTGCCCACATTAACACCTGCTGGGCCATTAATCTCTGGCAGGGGCCTAGTTAACACTTGAATGGTCTTTTAAAGACCTTTGAAGTACTCGGTGCGGCTGAGATAAGCTCATGTTTGAGTGTCCCTGGAAGCTGTCTCAGCCCGGGCTGACCCACAAAGGGGGCTTGGGGGGGGGGGGAGGGGGTTCTGAAGCCCTTTGAGCACAATGGGCGTTGCGCCAGTCTCTAGCACTTCACCCAAAAGAGAGGCAGCTCGGTGTGTGCGCACTGCAAGAACGAGTGATTCACACCTGATCTTGCACACACAGTGTTGTTGCCGTGTATTTTATTTAGAGTGCTCAAATATGCCCCCCACGGACAGGTGCACCTTTTGCAGCCACTAACCCAAAAATTAGGTGCCCAGGTCTGTGCCCAGCAGCCTTGAAGAGGAACGCCTATTTCACCAGGGCATTCATTTACACACCTGAAGGCAAAGCCTGTGCGCCCTACGATCGTGGCTGGTGGCTCCAGGGTCAATCTGCTGCTACCCACCAAGTAACTCCTCGGGCAGCTGCCTCGTAGTGCCTTACAGCAGCATTGCTCTGGAAGTGCAGTGCTGACAGGCACGCGTGTTTGCTCCCAGCATTGCACACTTTCACTGATGCCAGTAGTGAGCAGTGGTGCATACAATTACGTGTTCTCTCCTAATTCACAGTTTGCCTCTAAAGTTACCTAAATGTGCCCTCTTGGGTTCATGGGTGCAGAGGTCGAAGCTGCTGATATTAGGGCCCCCTTTGCTTGGCCCAAGGGGCCCTTGAACTAGTGACAGCCCCCTCGCTTTGTGAATGTTCAGCCTTTGTTTTCTGAATGCAGACAACCAACGGTGTCAAATGTGAAGGCGATGAATTGAAAGTGCCTTTCAGCACATCTAATCCGGGCCAAAATGGGAACACATGTTGTGTGAGTGCTCCGTGCCCCAGAGGGCAGGTGCTTACGCTCGTGTGCAAGTAGCAAAGAAATTGAGGCGAAACTGCAGTCATGTCATGTCTTCTGCAGACCACCGTAGTTGGCAGAGGCGCAACTAGAGCCAGATTTCAGGGGGCGGGGGCTAATTTCAGGTCACTGAAAGTGCACAGGTGCACTTGTCTAAATTTTAAATGTGCTTACATTTAATAATCATGGCTAATGACAGTGTTTTCAATATTGTAACACAGCAGCAGCTCACTAATTCTGCAAGTAATTTCGGTGGCAAAGTTTTCAGCTGACTGTATTGTGTTTACTTAATTTGGCACCTATATACATATACCTAAACCTATAATAACCGTGTGCAGTCTATTTAAATAAATGTGGAAAAATACTAGCTGAAACACCTGTTTTTGGTTGCGACAAAAATGAATACAGATAAAATGACAAAAAAATAAATATGGATAAATACAGACGGAAATGCTAAAAAATTAAATACCATAAAACCGGGAGCCCTAGTTATGCCCTAGGGGCCTCACTAACCATATACTAAGGAAGTGGTATAAGAACCACAAGAGAATTAGAAAGCAGGCCTAGGGCCTGTGGAGTCGCTGGGGCTACACTAATCGACCAAAGGTTAGGAAGTAGGAGGCCCACGGGAGACGCGTGCAGTGTCTAAACACAGGCTCGGGTTACCATTGACTTTCTATGGAGATCGTAAAAGTTACAAATATACAATTTAAGGACACTTCCGGATGGACTAGGATGGAATCCTTTTAAACTAGGACACTTCCAGAGTCCAGACCCACGGGAGCACTGGAGTACTCGTGTTACCTCACCCAGGGAATCCGGGTGCATAGGTGTCTTTTCGTGTCTGGTTTCGTCATCGTTTTCTATAGAGGGCCTCAAAGAAGTGCTGCAGGGGACCAGGGGAAAAGGGTCCGGGTGGAACCAAGGATGGATCGAAGATCTGAAGAACCTGAAAGCAGAAGGGACAGAGTCTGGGTCACTAGCCAGTGACCAGGAAGGAACCAGGTGATGTCTGGTGGTTTCAGGTGAATTAGTCAACGAGGTCCAGGAGGCATCGACGATGGCCAGGCGCTGTATTCGAGCTGTCCCACGAAGGATCTAGTTGACTGAGGTGTCTTTATCCGGATTATCCGGATTGGACCCAACAAGCCTTGGCAACCGCAACCCACGCAAGATGTCGAGATTGGCTCTGTTGCAGACCAGCAAGGTCTTTGGCGCTTCTCCTTTTCAGGGAAGCTGGAGCAAGCCTGAAGCAACCAGGAAAGCAAGTTTAAATTCAAAGAAGGGTCTTCAAGGGGCTCACTCGCCAACAGACTAGGACCCGGGAAGACGCGTTGAGCTCAAATGCAAAAGCTGGGCCCACGGAACACTCTCGGAGTGTGGGGGCCTGGGCTTCGGTGCAAATGGTGCTCGGGGCTGGGGCTTCTCGTACCCCAATGCACAACTTACTGAGGCTTCAGGAAAGGAGTGCAGGTAGCAAAATGCAGGATGTCCAGGAGTTCCCGTCCCACGTCTCTCGTGTCCGCCACGGGTCTCAGCTTTGCTGTGGATGTGGGTCGGGGTCAGAGGTCTGGAAGTCCAGTTCCTGTGTCGCAGATTCTTCGGGATCAGACGGGAGCCTTGAAAATGCAGACCGGCGAAGTTGCTGTTGGTGCCTGTTTGAACAGGGTGGTCACTCCTTGACCACAAGGGAGATATCTTCCGTCTTCCAGTCAGAATGGAACGTCGAAGGTCCAGGATATGTCTTTCAAAGATTCGTCCAGGGTAATCTAAAGTCCTAGGGACACAGCTCCTATACTTATACTAAGGATGGGGGCTGGACTACCTGGCTAGGTCCCTCCTTTGGGTGGACCTGAGAAGGGGGTGGTTACACCCCTTTCCCTTTGTCCAGTTTCGCGCCAGAGCTGGGGCTGTGTGCCCCAGCAACTGGTTTGAACCAGGCAATGCATTGAGCACCTTGTGTGCCCCAGGCAGTGTCTGTAAAGCATTCACTGAATGCAGCCCTCCCTGCCCCAATACACAAAACTCTGTCTGGGGAGGTGCCAGCACCTCCCTGGACAGGAAACCTATTGTCCAGGCCTCCCTTGCCATAGATTCGTCCAGCAGCAGGAGGTCAGATTCGTGTCTGTGGCAGCAGCATCCATTTTGTGATGCTGAGGCTCTGTTGAACTTTAACCGGGTAAAGCAGTAACTACATGTCTTCTCCCTCTAGAAGGGTGGAATGCTACCGCCGCCACCAGAACTGGCGGGGAGGAGGGGTAGTATTCCAAAGTGTTTGACACCTTACACAACATGTTTTGATAAAGCCAAACCAAAGTTGGCATTAACCGCGAGGATTATAATGCACGTAAGAGTATACGGTATGGCTATATCATAGAACAGCTATAAGGAGATGGTTCCGAAAGCTGCAGAGGGGCTCAGCTCATGCTAGGGCACCCTCTCACATAAACCCAAGCACTCTTCCTCCAGGATTGTCGAGGCCTACCATAGGAGTGACTTATAGGTGTATATGTGTCTATATGTAAAGGTAGATATAGGGTTACTATATCTAAGTAAGGGGTGATTACACCACCTTACCCAGGCTGTGTGAACAGACCTGTGGTCAGTTTGGATGGCAGACCAGGGGTGGTACAATACATGCTGCATCCCCTGGTAGGCCTAAGGTGCACCTATGCCCTGGGTACCTATGGTATACAGGGGCTCATACAGGGGCTCACAAGGGTGACCCAGTAACCAACCTGATATGTACCTAAAGTACATGGTATCAATTTAGAGAGAGAACAGCTGGGCTGTAGGTCTGATTAGCAGGCCCAGAGCCACACTAAAGTCGAAAAAACAGAGAATCACAGCAAAAAGTGGGGGTGACCATAGGAAGCAGACCCTATTCTCCAACATCCCCTGTTGTAAATAGATTCTTGAAAGGCATTACTCACATGTTTCCTCCGGTTCCCTTTTGTAATGTCTCAGTGGGACTTGAATCTGGTGTTAACCTATCTAATGTGTGCTCCCTTTGAATCGATCCATAATTGTCCTTTACGTCTTCCGACTCTAAAGACTGCTTTCCTGATTGCCATCACCTCTGCCAGTGAATGAGCTCCAGGCTCTTTCTTGTAAGCCTCCTTTCCTCTCTGTCCATCCGGACAAAGTTGTTCTGAGGACTCGTCCTTTTTTTCTGCCCAAGGTGGTTACTGCCTTTCACATCGGTCAGACCAATTCCTTGCCCACCTTCTTTCCGCCTCCGCATCCCTCGAAAGAGGAAGAGCGG
Organism: Lissotriton helveticus; assembly: GCF_964261635.1. Taxonomy (NCBI): domain Eukaryota; kingdom Metazoa; phylum Chordata; class Amphibia; order Caudata; family Salamandridae; genus Lissotriton; species Lissotriton helveticus. The sequence continues at coordinate 489,327,621 of NC_136068.1, forward strand.
CTCGACCGTCTAGACCCAAAACGTGCCTTCTCTTTTTACTTGAACTGCACACAACAGTTCCGGGTGGACGACCAACTCTTTGTCGGCTACGTGGGCGCTAAGAAGGGACAGGCGGTGCACAAGCGGACCATCTCTCGTGGGTTGTTTTGTGCAACAAGATCTGTTATTCCTTGGCTAATAAGGATCCTCCTGTGCGGGTGCGCGCCCATTCCACTCGGGCCACGGCGGCTACTACTGCCTTGGGACGGGGAGTCTCTTTGCAGGACCTTTGTCAGGCAGCTACGTGGGCCTCGCTGCACACGTTTGCCAAGCATTACTGCCTGAACAGTCAAGTCCAGAGAGACTGCTTCTTTGGGCGTTCTGTTCTCCATGACTTTCTGGTGAGATTTTGGTTCGCAGACCCACCACCGGGGTTGGTATTACTGGGGTATCTATTCTAAGGTAAGGAATCTAACACAAATGTTTCTTTCAGATGCACAAGTTACTTACCTTCGGTAACGATATCTCTGTAAGAAACATTAGTTAGTGTTAGATTCCTTACCTCCCACCCATCCTCCCCGTTCTGTGAACCGATATCTAGGGTTAAGGACTTTCCCTGTTAGGGCCCTAGTTTCATGGCACCAGTGTCGGTTTCTTGCATGGCTCTGGGTTCCTGGCGTGGAAAGCTATGTACAGAACTGACGTCAGCGCGCGAGGGCGGCGTCTAAGTACTCCAGCGACATCATTTGGGCGATCACGACGCCGACGACGGACGCGGAGCCGCAGATGACTCCTACCGATGCGCAGGGGTACTGCTGATGAAAACTTTCAGGATCTAGTCTGACGCCTGGGGGTAATACTATGGTAAGGAATCTAACACTAACTAATGTTTCTTACAGATATATCGTTAGCGAAGGTAAGTAACTTGTGCGTCGGTCTTGGAAGTTCACAAGGGCATAGAGAGCCTTGTGATAAGATGCAAAGGTGTCTCTTATTGCCACGTTAGTTTTATCTTCTCATCTCTCACCTCAATTTCTCATGACCTTTCTCTCCCTGGTTTCTAGCCATGCAAGCAGAGACGTTGCTGCGTTTCCAGGGCATGTTTACAGGATAGAGCTCTGTTAGGGCCCTCAGATGTTGTTGACAGAGCAACAATTAATGTCTCTCTATTTCGCACCTTTTTTCCGGCGCCAGCCTATCAATCTCTAATATCTCTCTTGCTCTGTATATATCTGCTTTGAATCCTTTTTCTTATCCCCTAATATTGCCTGGGCACCCTTTCGTATCACAGTCTTAAAAGCCTCCCATATGGTCATTGCCGAGTTCACCGACCCCTGATTTTCTTTTAAGTACAGGTCAGTACGCATCTATGTATCTTGTCTTTGGTCTCCTTATCTTTTAGATGCCAGGCCTCCAACCTAGGTCGCATCTGATAATCCACCGATGGGCCCGATAGCTGGACCTCCACCAGGGAGTGGTCCGATATGCCTCTTGCCAATTGTGTTGCTGCCGTAAATCGTGGCAGCTGGCATCGGAAGGTCAATAGATAGTCTATTCTGGAAAAACTGCCACGCGGTGCTGAGAAATACATGTATTGGTGATTGTTAGGGTTAGGCTCCCTCCAGAGATCACCAACCTCAATGCTGACGCATCCCCGTCCGCACCGCCAGTTCTATCCATATTCATCTGAAAGACCGCGGTTAGGTCCCCACCCATCAGCAGAATTCCCAGGGGAAGCTCCAACAACATGTCCCCCAGATCGGGAAGAGTCGTTCCCAAGAGTCGAGGTGGGTCATAGACTGAACATATTTTTAGATCAGTCCCTTTCCACGGCCCATTGAGGGCTACGTACCGATCATGATCATCTCTTCATACTCTGCTGGAGATGAGCAGTAGAGATTTCTTGATCAGGATTCCCACTCCGCATGAGTCTGATGTATATCCTACATGAGCCTTCAGGAAATGCCCCATTCTATCTAAAGCTTTATAGTGATGACCCAGAAGGTGTGTCTCTTGCAGAAGCACTACATCTGGCCGTGGCATCTCAAATATTGCAAGACTAATGTACTTTTGATGCCTCTCCCCAGCCAATTAACAATCCAGGACAAGTGCCCCCCTCCTCAATACCTAGGGGAGAATCCATGTGCCAGAAGCCTCCCTCCTCCCATCACCACAAACACAACAAAACACAGTTCTGTGAAGTCTTGGTAAACGTTAATCTAAACCATGAAACTCATAACTCCCCCTGCCACCCTTTTACCCTGCTGTGTGGACATTGAACTAACCCCTTCCCCTAACTCGCAGAGTGCCTGTAGCTCCAAACATAGCATCTAGTAACGGGGTGTGCCATGGCCGCCCGGTCAATGGCCTGTTGGATAAATATGGTTATTACAATTGAAACATCCCTTAAAACCCAATATGAAATCGGCATATCCCTGCTCAAGTCAAATCCAGCCCCTCCGGCACCTCTATGTATGCTATCCACCATGTCTCCAAGCCTCCCCTCCCCAAGTTCCCTTATGCTGCCAATATTACCATGCAACCAATCATCACCCCTAAGTTCTCCCTTCCCGGGTGCTCACGTGCCCCTCAAGGGGAATATGGATCTCGAAGGCTGTCTGGAGGGGCTGCCCTTCTCTCACTGCTGCCCTTGAACCTGTCTTTTATTTTCTGTCGACAGCAGCCCCTTACCCGACCAGTCTTTAGCCCTCCACCCAGTCCCACACATCCTCCGGAGTAGCAAAGTGCAGTGTCTTTCCGTCTGTGATCACTTTCAGCTTGGAGGGGTAGACCATCATATATTTCAGTTCCTTGGCATGCAGGGCCTTTTTTTACTTCATCAAAGCTTCTTCGTTAAGTCTGCACTTGTAAGGTAAAGTCTGGGAAGAAACGGATCATCGCATTGTCCACGTGTAGGTCCCCATGCGCACGCGCAGCCTGTAGTATTGTATCCAGATCTCTGAAGTTCAATTTACGGGCAATTATGGTGTGCGGAGGAGCCCCTGTTTTCGGTGGCAGGCCCAGTGCCCTCTGAGCTCCCTCCACAGAGAGAAAGGTTCATAGATGTTTCTGGTTTAGTTTGTTAAGAATCAAGTCTTTGAGGAACAGGTTCATGCTTGGGCTCTCAGAGCCCTCCAGAACCTCGACCACTCGAATGTTGTTTCATCTCGTTCTCCCTTCCTGGTCCTCCAGCCTGGCAGATATGATTGTGCTCTGTTTTGTTAGGTTCTGTACTTGTTCCTCGAGATGCTTAGTTGTGGAGAGCAATCGTTTATGTGCGTTTCCCCCACTTTTTGTGAGATATTATTAAAGCCACCTCAGAGTAAGTTGACATCCACCATTACTGCATCCAGTTTGGGTTCAATCGGGGCTATGGAGCCCTTTAGCTCCAATATGACAGCCATTTTTATTCACAGGAAGGCTCTCCATCTTTTGTTGATCCCCACTCGAAGCAGCAATCTCCACCCCGTGGGCCAGTGACCCGGCAGCTGGCATCTTCACTGTTTATTGGGCTAGGTTATTCTGTTGCGAGGGCCTATGGTAGCGGCCCTTCACCATTGCAGAGACGTCCACCGCTCCCGTCACTTTCTTTCCTCCAATATCCACAAGGGCCAGATAAACCAGTATCTTCCAGACTCTGCCTCGTCCACGGGGCCCACCAATTCAGGCACCAGCCTTTTCGCATGCTCTGGGCCGGGTCTGCCAAGCAACTCTCGGGGATCCTCTGGAGTCTACCCATTTGGGGACTCCCACACTACATCTGAATTCCCCTTTTCTACCATCTGCTCTCGAGCAGGAGCACTCAGCACGAGCCATCAGGCCAGTATCACCAGGGCGTTGGGGAATCTCCAAGCGATGATACCAGGATCAGCCCCTCCCAGACCCCCCCTCTCGTGTGAGCCGGCGTCAGCCCCTCTGTGTGGGTCGAATTGCAGGGCCGCTGCTCACTTCCCAACCACTCATTAGGCAGATCCCTGAGCTCCTTTGAAATTTGTCCCAGGGCCCGTGGCGCCCACCACAGTCGCATGTAAGGGTGGAAGAACTCACATCACCGATCTCACTATTGGGCCTGCTGCAACTGCCCTTGGTTGTGCAGACCTCCCCGGGGACCCATGATGCTCTCCTGGCCCCCTGCTGAGGGCTGACACACTCACCACCGCAGACCCTCCAGCTTGCTCCAAAAATCTTCCCAGGTCCCTTACCGCAATCACAGATAAGGGGGCTAGGCTCATCTCAGCTGTTCCACAGCCAGGCCTGCCGAAACGTTCCTCCTTCGTGCTGACCTCCCCAGGGTCTCACAACGTCTGCTTACCTCCGCCCGAGGGCCATTGCACTCACCGACATAAATTTTACAATTTGCACCCACGGCCGACACTCTGTCCTCGGCCCTTACTGAACCCAGTCGTAGCCCTTGCATCAGGAACCAGTATGCAGGTCCGGAACGGGCAGTGATGAGGGGGCCGGGTTCGCACCAGTGTCTCCGCCACAGGGCCTCCGGCGGCCACTCTCTTCACTCTCAGGATCCGCGGCAATCACTAGACCCTGCACCAAGGGCCAGCGCCTCTGCCGCTGCAAGGTCTCTGGCTCATTTGCCGCAGTCCATGCACAATTTTCGGTGCACGTTGAGCCCACCACTTACACCCATGCTAGGTCTTGTTGCTCAGGGCAGGGGTAGGATCACTTTATTCAGAGTCCCCCAATGCAGCAGGGCTTCAGACTCCATCTTTATTGAGCTGCACGGCCCGTACACTTTTCCCCTACCCGGTTACGGGAACCCCCTGTCGACCCCGCTACCTGCACCAGTGTTGCAAGGGGCGGAGGGTTAGGTGGTAGTGTATCGCCACACTGTACTTACTGGTCCGATTTAAGAGGATTTAATGACGGATGATGGGGCATTTGCCCCGGGCTGTACGCAGCTCGCCTAAAAGGCAGCCATCTTCCTCAGCTGCAAGCTACACCCCAGGAACCATCTGTTTTTAATCATGTTTTTCATGTGAGTGCTGGCTCGGGTTAAATGTATTTACAATTGAATGGAAAATTCCGGCTGCCTATTGTACTGTCTGCAAATCTTTTCTGCTCAGCTTTATATTTGTTTTATATTGCTTCCCTGTTTTGCCTCTGAATTGCTTTAATCTTCTGGTTGATACAAATAAATTGTTATATATGTCTTCTCAGTAATATTTGGGTACTACTGTAAAGTGCTTCTATTTATAACTGATTGCAAATGGCAACATGTTCTACCCCCATCTCTAAGCTTTCAGTTTGTTTGTGTGTGTTTTTCTTTTCAATTCTGGACCTGGGAGTACTTGTGAATTGCTTTTCCTTATTCGGTTGCGGTTTCTGTATGTTCGTACCATAGTACCACCTCCAGTCAAGTTGGTTCAGTATCTTGGTGCCTCTTATACACACTACATATGGTTTTTTATTTTTTATTTTTGACTGTTTTACTCTGTATCGTGTTTCGTACCAAAGTGCCTATTCAGCTTTAGTGACCACCCAGTGATCATGTTTCTAGCACAGTTACAGGAAACAAATGATATTAAAATGAGTTCTCATCTGTTCCTCCAACCCCACTACTGATAATCTATACTTCTTTTTCCACCAACTATACCAACCTCGCTTGTGTGATCTTCACTTTATCCGTCTCTCCAATGTTCCTAATAACGTCTTCCATTCACATGTTTTTCTCATTCTTCCTTCACCCCTTCTTCTCAATTTTCACCACTCTTCCCTTTGTATTCTAATCTCCTTTAGTTTCTTGTTTCCCGCTCCAAACTTTATCCTCTCCCCATTTTTCTCACCTCAGACTCCTTTCTTGCTACCATTTATGCCAACTCCCTCTATCCACCTTCCACAAGTTCAGTCCGTTTCACCCTAATGTAGACCGCCAACCCCTATTTCTTCTCTTAGATTTGTGCTGAATATTTCCAGTTTCCCTGTCTCCTATCCCTGTTCGCTCACATTCTTGCCCTCTCACACGGTCTGACTCACATTGATGTTCAGACCCATAAAGTTATACATGTATCTCTTTTGTAACCACCACATGTACATACATGTGTAGATTTACATATAGCGCAGCTTATCACCCGTGAGGTCATACAGGCGCTGTCCATGGGCACGGGGAGATTAAGTAATTTGCCCAGCATCACTGGATGTTGAGCTGATGCAAGACTCTAACCCAGATTCCCTGCTCCCGATTTGCATGACTCCCTTCACAAGATGCAGCAATGGAATTATTTTCCCTTTAAGCGGACACTGAAGCAGTTCTTCACATCCCTTTCATTCTTTGGACCTGTACCTACTTCCACCAGTGCTTTAACTCCTCCCCCCCCCCCCCCACACACACACACAAAGAAGCTAGGTTCCTCAACAACTCTACCTCTAGACTTTTGCCTTAATTTAACACGCGGTGTCTACCCTATTTCACTGACTCTTGCCTGCCTTGGATTTCTCAGTACCTGTAAACTCCAACAGGGCAACCGGAACTCAAAGCACTGCAGAGACACACAAGAATAACTTTTAGCTCTGAATAACATACGTATATAGAGCATTAGCTCTGAACAACCTAGCCAGGAGCTCTACATCTAAATCTTCCAGTTTTATTGCGCATCAGTCTGGAAAGCCACGAAAAACTAAGCTGGCCAGCTCATTACTGCTGCCTTGTCCATGTAGCTCAGAAGAGTCCGCGTTTTGTGATCCTATCTAAGTTTCAAAGTCAGATAACCTGCGTTTTGACCCAGTACTTCCAACACTTTTATGATTCTCTAGTAAGGCACTTTCAGAAGAAAGTTCTAGACCCAGAATTGCTGCTTACCCACATGCTTCAGCAGCTGGTATTCATTTCTTTTTTTAACTGTCTTCTATTTTCATGAGGTTCTCCATGTAAAGTGCTAAATTCCATTTGGCATGCATTGACAGTATTCATAACCACCGTGCTTTCTGCTGGAAAGTATAAGCCTGGTCGACCAGCTGTCACTAACGTTGTTAAATACCTTGATCGGACTACCACCAAACCATACCTGACTAAGCACAGTTATAAACATCATCCAGCAATTAACAGTGGTGAACTGTTTGAGGCACCCTGAACCCTGGTACATATCGGGTGAGATCTGTTACACTTGAAGACTTTTTCTCTGAAATCATAACCTAGATGTAAACCGCATATTCAACTAACTTTGAGTATTGCCCTTGAAATTCTTACAGTGAATCTCTGGAAACTTCTTCATACTTTTTAGTAACAATCACTCTCTCTTTGTGGAACCTTCCAGTTGGAAGCTTTCCCAACAATGCTGCAAAAAAGATAATTATGATGCAAGCTCTTCAAGGCATGTGTGGCTGTGGATACACATGCTATGCATAACTTCACAGTCTAGGGTTGAGCTCGGATAATTACAAGTTGTTTTTGTTTGAACAATGTTTTGGAGTTTCAAGGATGTGTGGTGACTCTTCTCAGTGATACTTCGCATGGGCATCGCCTCCATTGTTAGATTGTTTTTTTTCCACAGATGGGTTTGGTGTACTTTCTCAAGCTCCGGTTCGAGATAGTCTCGGGTTCCCCTGCTGTTCATTGTTAGTTCCTCACGCAATGTGTAGATAGTCTTCCATCTCGAGCATGGAAACAATCTTTCGTATCAAATCTCTCGACTCGCCTTAGTTGCCTTCGGACGTTTTCAAAGCGATCAGCTCTACCAAAAAATGAGTTGTTGATGGAACACACTCAATTCGCTTTTGTCTGAACTGCCATTCTAAATACCCCCACACAGACCAGCACTCGGTCTGTAACTTATGCCTCTCGCCTGACAATTCAGAAGATACCTATTAGGTCTGCACATTGTTATGGTCTAAAAAGACACTTCAGGACCGATGTACGCAGTGTCTTGATTTGTAGCTCAGAGTCTACAGGCCTGATATCTTCGGCCAGTCAGAAGAGAAGGAAGAAGAGGCCTTGGCAGCAGTGCAGGAATTTGTTTCCATACAAGACTCCGATTCGCAGTCGGACACTGAACAAGTTCGAGTTCACATGGAGTCTTCCAAAAATCCTCGAACCGTGAGTGCACATATCCCCTATCCAAACCCCAAAATTTTGTCTCCAAACGATAAAAATGCTCACGGTCCACCACTGCATAAAAGCAATGGCGCGTACCAATCCATAGATTCGGAGGCCCCGCCCTCGGGCTTGGCACTGAAACAGCCTGCAGCAGGGGCCATCACCTTAAGATTTGTGTCGGAGCCTACTCACCAAACCATACCCTGATGTTTGAAAGCAAAGTCTCACAACTCCTCAGCTCCAATGGAAGCGAAACGTGCATCAGCACCAAACTGTTACACCTTCAAACCAAAATAAACACACAAGATGATTCATAAAACCATGCAAGAAAGGCTCCATCTGAAACAAAAAACTTTGCAAATTCAGCCTCGAACAAAAAAATATTGTCCTACAATCGGCAACACCTCAACCATCGAAATGACACCTATCTTTTGCTGAAGCCAACAATGCTCCTATTCTGCTTCTGAAGAAGAGCAAAAAGGACATAGCCACAATCCCTTTACATGTGGCTTTCCCTACCTTTCCCACTCCACCATCTCATACTTCTACTCCTCCACCTGGCCCACCACAACAGTCAGAGGACGGCATCATTACACCTGACTCACATTCACCCAATTAGGGATGACCAGGATGACATGGGAGAAGATACTCAACCGTCACACCCTTGGGATTTCTATGACATAGACCCACAGGGGGATACAGACTCTGACCTCTACCCAGCACGTCCATCCCCACCAGATGCTGCTGCAGCTTATCAGGATTTAATAGCTAGAGCTGCAGCATACTACCAAGTGCCTTAACATAAAGACCCCATAGAAGAAGACTTCCTTTTTTTTAGACCCTCACCTCTGCACAAAGGGGCTCGCAATATTTACCAATGCTTAAGGAGTTTTACGCCATGCTGATATTGTTTTCAAAGATCTGGTACGGACAAGTATTATAACTCCAAGAATAGACAAATAGTAAAACGCAGCACCATCTGACCTCATATACTTCAAAGGTCAGTTAACACCCGACTCACTAGTTGTGGCTAATTAAAGGGCAACATCCCAGACAACAGGAGATGAAGCTCCCCCAGGCAAAGAATCAAAACAAATTGATGCATCTGGTAAACGGGTAGCAGTGCAGTCAGCTAATCACTGGAGAATAGCTAACAGCCTGGCCTTATTAGCATGATATGACTGTGTACACTGGGATGAGATGGTGGGGCTCCTCCAACATCTACCAGAAGAACATAAAAAGCAAGGGTATGAACTAGTTAATGAGGGAAAACTCATTACAAACAATGCCATTAAATGTGCTCTAGATTCTGCTGACACAGCAGCAAGAGGTATTAACAAAAGCATCCTCTTGCGCAGACGTTTGGCTCCATGTCTCTCGCTTCACAACTGAAATTCAACAGGCTGTCCTTAATCTATCCTTTAGGAACACCTTTTTGGACCACGCTAGAAAAAAAGAAAAAGGACACTGATGTTACAAAATCTATGGGTGCCCTCAACTCAACCTCATTGTGTGGGCCATTCTGTCGTCCAATTTTAAACAAGGCACAAAGGTTGCATCAACAGACCTCTCTGGTCCACAATATATGGAAACCAAGGGCAAATATCAACCTCTAGAACCTTATACAAGGGTAATTATAGGGAAAATAATTTTAGAGACTGCGGATGAGGGAACAATAGCTGTTCCTCAAACACCTCCTCCATACAATAACTCCCTTACTATTAGCCCCTGCTCCTCTAACACCTGTCGGGGGAAGCCTACAGTAATTCTGCACAGAATGTCAAACCATTACAACAGATCAATGGGTGTTGGACATTATCCAACATGGTTACTTTCTGCAGCTTATCACAACTCTTCCAAGCATTCCAACCAAAAAATGCAAGCTTCCCAAACAACATCAACTTCTTCTCAAGCAGGAAGTAACAGTTCTCCTACTCAAAGGAGCCATAGAGCCAGTACAACCTCAACACCAAGGAACAGGAGTGTATTTACTATACTTTCTCATTCCCAAAAAAGACAGCTCAATGCAACCTATTTTAGGCCTCAGACCCCTAAGCCACTGCATTCTTACGGAACACGTCCACTTGGACACCCTCCGCAAGTATTACCCCTGTTACAAAAGGCAACTTCATGTCCGCATTAGAGCTCAAGGATGCCTACTTTCATATACCAATTCATCCTGCCCATCACAAATACCTACGGCTTGTCTTCCAAGGCCAACACTGTCAGTTTAAGGTGCTTCCATTCAGAGTCACTGCTGCTTTACTGGTATTCACAAAATGCTTAGCAGTAGTTGCAGCACATCTGTGTAGAGAAAATGTTCATGTATTCCCTTGCTTGGGCAATTGGTTCATAAAAGCCAACCGCTCCCATATTTGCAATCCAAATACCCAAAAGACGATCAGCCACCTACATAGTCTTGGGTTTACCATCATTGTGCAAAAATCCCATCTCCAACCATTACAAATACAGCCGTACCTAGGGGCAATTCTAAACGCACAATTAGTTCCGGCAGACCCAAATACAGCCAGAACTCAACACATTATAACACTTTTCCAACAGTTTCAAACAGGAAATCAACTCTGTCCGAGCAGTAGTATGCCTTGTAGGCATGATGGTATCCTGCATCACAATAGTATTACATGCACAGCTACTTATGAGACCCCTACTAGAATAGCTTTCATGACCGTGGAATCAGTCACAGGGTCAAATGCACAATCTAGTGTTGATAGACAGCCGCACACATCACTCTCTGCAGTAGTAGAACTCACTTTTAGCTGTTCACCTAGCATTGAAAGCATTCCTAACTCACCTAATCAACAAAGTTGTGCTAGTCCGAACGGACAACATGAAAACTATGTACTATCTGGGGGGGGGGGGGGGGCGGCAATGCAATTATCACGCCTAGCACAAACAATCTGGTCCTTTGGAATACATCACAACATCTCCTGGCAGAGCATGAACCCGGGGACAATCAATCAAGTTGCAGATCTCCCCTGCAAGGCACAGCAACAAGCCCACGAGTGGGAACTCCACCCCAAGTACTCCAACCATACTTTCACAAGTGGTGGTTTCTACAAATAGACTTGTTTGCGACCCCAGAATGCGTAAAATGCCCAGACTTCATGTCCAGGTTCCGACACCCAATATCCAAAGACAATGCCCTATGGATGAATTGTTCAGGGATATTTTAGTATACTTTTTCCCCTCTCCCACTAATTCCATTTGTGGTCAGAAAGCTCAGGCAGACATCACTCATCCTAGTTCTCAGAGCTCCAAGCTGGGCTCTGCAACCATGGTTCACTACACTACTAGAACTCTCACAGGTTCCCCATGAGAAATTTCCCTTAACCCAGATCTTCTCACGTTGAACCGTGGCAAAATCAGACACCCCAATCCCAAGGACATAAACCTTGCAATATGAAGTCCTAGACATTGGATATCTAAACAAACAGTGTATGGATGTTCTTAAACAAGCTTGTACACCTACAACTAGAAAATGCTACTCAGCTCATTGAAAAAATGTGTGTTCTATTGACAGAAGCAAAAAGCTAACCCTTTACATGCACAGGTGCAAACAATTGTTTATCTCTTGCATCTTGAAACATTAGGCTTAGCATACACTTAAATACGTTTACACCTTGTTGCCATTACAGTCTATCTGCAAAATAGACAACTTGTGTCCTTATTCAATATACCTGTCATTAAAGCAGTCATGAATTCCCCTAAACTCCCACCAGCATGGAATTTAAGCATTGTGCTAACAAGGCTCATGGGGCCTCCACTTGAGCCACTACATTCGTGCCAACTCCAATTCTTATCTTATAGTGTAGCATTCTTACTAGCTATCACTTCAGTTATATGCATCAGTGAGCTCCAGGCAATAGCTGTGGAAGAAGAGACAAAATTGTGCTCCGAACAAATCCACAATTTCACCCCAAGGTAGTCCCTTTCATATTAATCAATCAATAGAATTACCGGTCTTCTTTCTGCAACCTGATTTAGTAGCAGAAAGAGCTCCACATGCTCTACATGTCAAAAGAGCTTTTATGTATTATATAGGCAGAATCAAAACATTTAGGAAAACTAGGCAAATATTTTTTGCTTTCTCACCTCACATTGGAAATCCAATTTTAAAAAACTGAATTTCTAAGTGGATAGTTAAATGTATTCTAACTTTTTATGCTAAATCTAAAAGACTTTTACCTGTTCCCGCTAGGGTTCACTTAACTCGTAACATAGGAGGCTCTGTGGCTTTTTATAGGGACCATCCCTATTGCTGACATTTGCAAAGCAGCAACATGGCCCTGTTAAAATCTAGATTGCGACGTAAACATTATCGGCGCCATCTTGTCCCCTTTTAGCTCGAATGTGCGCGTAAGTAGCAGCCATTTTGAATGCCATGGCCTCTCTGCCCACTGCCGATAGCCAGCGCGTCTCTCTCTCTCTCTCTCCCTCTGACCCCGCCAGCATCCCCCGCGCGCTGACAGCCCACGTTCTCACATGCTTGGGCCATAAACCACCCCTTCAGCGCGGCCCTGCCTCGAAGCCACATCCCGTACCCGACTAACACCTCCCTCCGTCCCTCTAATGATCACGCATCCTTTGATGAACACCCTTCCTCTGTGCCCGATTGTCCCGCCCGATCCCAGGCCATCACCTAGCCCTGCGGATACAGTTTATTGCCCCTTACAGTAGGAAGCTGTCCCTCTTCAAAGAATCTGTGACTGATAAAAGCCCCCACCCCATGAGATCCGACTAGCCGCCCACATTCCGGGAGCCGGCGGGATATCCAGCTGCGCGATAGTCACCACCTACTGAGATCAGGGTGGGGACTTTTACTGTAAATATGTGTGGGAACGGGTTGGGAGCGGGGATTCCGAGGATGCCTTTCCGTACATCAAAGTATTGACAAGAATGTGTTTTATGTAATAAAGCAATAAACCTGTGTATAAGAGGCCAGGCCTCAAGGATGCGTGTAGAGCACCTCGAGAAGATACCCTGTTGTCTGATTTGACGTGTTCTGCTCCGTCGGAATAAACTCCTGTTTCCTGCCTTCTGTCTCCAGCGCCTGCCTCTTTGTTTGGTAATCTCGAATGGTATGAGAGGCGGCTAACGCCGGGCAAATACTGAAGGGTTCTTGGTCGAATTCGGCCCTACCTTTCTACAATTGGCGTCCCAAACGTGGGGCCCATCAGCGACGCGTGGATCCAGTGGGAGAGGTCCCAACGACGGAGTGAACGACTGCAACGATCGGGAAGAGCTCCTGCCCGATAGACCCTCGTCTGGCAGCCGATCATCCGAACTTCACCGGTTCCGAGCAGACCTCTCTCGAGTGATCTACGGTCCTGACTGGGAACCATCAGGAGTGCCACAGCAATTACGGAGAACAGAGGACGATCAGGCGCTGGAAGCGGAAGACGAGAAACTGTCCATGCGGTCCGGGTAAGGTCGTGTAGCACGACGAATTGCGAATTGATTGTTTGATTGTTTGAAAATACTAGTATTACTCATTTAATTGTTTCTGAGAGATTCTCTATTTGCAAACAAGCACAGAGTCGCCATACTCTGTTTAGTCTTTGCAGATAGTGAAGGGTAGGTAACGCAGGCCTTTGCCCCCGTTGTAATCCGTCGTGCCTACTTCCCTCTCCATTTGATTGATTGTTATCCAAGCATTTACTGTTTTGGAATTGATTCTCTTTGGATCATTCTCTATTTACAAATAAGCACAGAGTCGCAATACTCTGTTTAGTCCTTGTGAATAGTGAAGGATAGGTAACGCAGGCTTTTTGCCCCCGTTGTAATAAGTCGTGCCTATTTTTATCCCTCATTTGATTGATTGTTTGTCCGAACATTGATCGTTCGGAATTGGTTCTCTTTGGGTTATTCTCTATTTACAAATAAGCACAGAGTCGCAATACTCTGTTTAGTCTTTGTGAATAGTGAAGGATAGGTAGTGCAGACTTTTGTCCCCTTTGTAACCCGTCATGCCTATTTTTGCCCCGTTTGTTGGTAGTTGGTTCAGCCCGGACCGCTTATTAGAGGTGAACCATCCGGCTCCACTGGAGGGCACCCCTAATAAGGACATGTTTACTAAATATGGACTAGTCACCGTGGCTTATAGTAAGCTGTGGCATAAATACACGAGAAAGGATCGGGGAAGTCAGTGGCCACTGATAGGATCCTTTGATAACGACAAAATAAACGCGCTGGAAACGGCCCTTTATAACAATAAGACAACACCCACTATGCTCGATAGCTTCGGCATGTGGCGCAAAGAAACAGAACAGCGAAAAAAGAGAAATGAGGTCAGGTTAGAAAAGGAATTACGCAAAGCAGCTCACCTGGCCGCTAACAAATTAAAGGAAGAAATAAAAGAGAGAGAGGAAACCAAGCTAAAACAAGATTCCGAATCATCAGGCCAGTGTCCCGTCAGGACACCCTCTACACTTTACCCCGAGCTACCTTCGAAACAGCGAACGAACGATGATTTACTATTAGGTCCCCCGATCATCTACATGCCCCCTCCATACGCCCCTTCCCAACCCTTAGCGCAGCACCCGCAACCCCCACCGACAGGCGAGAGTAGTGCCGGAGCCTCGGTCCCCATGGCCTCTGCGCCGACCGAACCCCTCGTACCCAGCGCAGCACGAGCAGCGACTTCAGATGATTCCGAAGCTGGGAGGAAAGACCCTGCGAGATCGAATAGATTAAGTAAGGATGAACGAGCTGGGATCGATAAGATTGTAAAGACACTGGTGGTGCGAAAGGAAAGTGAGGATTATATAACAGATATGTACCATACATATGCCAATAGCCACAGGCGACACTTTGTCGTACGCCTTTGTTACCATACCCTTAATGCCTATGAAGACTGCTACCAAGGAAAAGGCCCCGAAAACCTAACGACTCTGTATAGAAAAGTTGATGTCGGAGATGGGGACGAGTGTGATGTGACGAACCTCTTCACGCGTACGCTTGAAGTTTTCCGCCACCTCACGGAACAGAAACCAGATACTAACACCACGACTCCTGCGGTAACTGAGGCCGGAGTAGAAAAAATTGACACGATGATGCCCATAAAGGAGGCCGCTCCCTATTGGGTTCCCCCACGAGGACAGGGAACACACGACGATATTAACCACCAAGATGCGAGAGGGAGGGTAGTTTACAACTGGGTTTACCAACCATGGGATCGGCAAGACATCCTGACCTTCCGAAAGTCCTTGCCTGATCTGCGAAAGAACCCCACGGCCTTCTATACAGAATTAGCCACCGCTCTGGGTTCAACGATTATGACCCTAGCGGATATCGATTTTGTTTTTCGGGCTATGTCTGCCAGCTGATGTGTGGAAGCAAATCCGGAAAGTCGACCACCTTGAGCTGTTCGGACATACCTGGATACAACTCGGTAATGTTGACAAACAGCGGGAGCCGGGACAGAAACCTTTGAAGGCCATTCTAGACTTACCAGATAAGATTGTGCAGAAATTAAAAACCCTAGTTCCAGAAAGGAAGGTGGACTGGTCGATAGTAACGGCCTGTCGCCAGAAACCCCAGGAAGACGTATCAGAATACTTCTCCCGGTTTGAAACGGTGTTCTCCGATTACAGCGGCCAGGACATGACCACTGCGACCGGACATCACTTGTTTGTCCAGAACTATGTGAAAGGCCTGACGCCAGAAGTCTCGCAGAAACTACAGACTAGCGAGAGTAGTTGGGCGGCCTCCAAGCCCGCAGCTATCCTTCAGATGGCTCAATACTATGAGCGACAAAAGAACGAGGACGATCAAGCGACTGAGAGGAAGAAAAAGGACTTGAAAGAGAGGGTGATGATTGCTCAGTTGCAAGGGGTGACTATAGGAAGGGAACAGTATAGAGGAAACTACCAGTCGAATGCTCCTAGAAATCCACCCCCTAGAGACCGCACACCCGCACCCGGCGCTCCACGAACAGACCTCGATGAGGACCAGTGTGCATTTTGCAAAAGATATGGCCACTGGAAGTCTCAATGTCCAGTTCTGCAAGAAGCACTCAGAAATAAAGACACAAGAGACGTAGCGGGCGGGCCGAGAAATAAAGGACAGGGACGAGGGCACACAAGCGACACCAACAATGACAGACCTGGTAGACCGAACACGTTTGACCGTCCCCGACAGAATCAGTGCCAGCAGTCTGACTGCGACAATGCCCACGACTTCGCAAAGGACTGCCAAGGGCAAGGAAGGGATCCAGTCGAGCTCTATGTTGACCAGCAAGGCCCTTATGTCACCGCTAAGGTTCTAGGTACGAAGTCTCCATTTCTGGTAGATACTGGTGCAACACGTAGTGCGTTGTCTAAACGATTGATTCCCAGGGCACCCTTGTCTGGCTCACATGTGACATCAATAGGTTTTGATGGAACGCCCTCCACTAATCCTTTGTCCACACCGATCTCTTTTAACTTGGACAATAACACCACTGACACGACGTTTTTGCTCTCCTCCAACACCCCCGACGCCATTATGGGACTTGACTTATTGAAACATTTTCGAGCTACTATTAGGTGTTCACAAGACGGAGTTCGAGTCATCCTGTACGACAACCCAACACTGCTCAGATCTTGTCGCACACAACGCATGTTTTCTATCACTGACACTGACTTGTCCTTACTCGACACCCTACCCCTGTACCTATGGGCAAAGACTGACTCGGACGTAGGACGCATGATGATAGACCCTGTACACATAACTGTCCGACAGGACGCAGTACTCCCCAAACTCCCACAGTATCGGATATCACCCGAAGGCGAGAAGGCGTTGGTAAAAATCATCCAGTCCCTGGTAGATGCAGGAGTGGTAGAAGAAGTAGTTAGCAATGTTTGCAACAGCCCTATCCTACCCATTGTGAAGAAGCAGGGTGAGGGAGATGAAAAAGCGTACCGCTTCATCATCGACCTACGAGAAGTCAACAAAGTGGTTGTACCCCAGTACCCTGTAGTCTCAGACATCACCACCATTCTGACCCTGATTCCTTCCACTGCCACCACCTTCACGGTAATCGACCTCAAGAACGCATTCTTCTCCATCCCCATTCACTCGGACAGCCGCTACCTTTTCGGCTTCACTTTAAAATCCCGCTCATACAGATTTTGCAGAGCACCCCAGGGCTACACTGAAAGTCCAAGCATCTACAGCCAGGCCCTCAAGAGACAGCTGGATGCAGTCCAGTTACCGGATGGAGTGGTGTTGATACAGTACGTCGATGATATCCTTTTGGCGGCCGACACCACTCCACTTGCAGTCACAGCCACCATCCATCTCCTGCACTTCCTCGCGGAAAATGGCCACAAGGTCTCCAAGAAGAAGTTACAATTCTGCCAACCTCCAGTCACTTACCTAGGCCACCTCTTGTCCAAAGACGGGAGAAAGCTCACACCCGATCGAATACAGGCTATTCTAGAGACCCCTATCCCTAAAACCCCGAAGCAAGTCCGTTCTTTGGTGGGCCTCACCTCCTTCTGCCGACTATGGTTGCCAAATTTCAGCCTCATTGTGAAACCACTACTTTCCCTACTGGCTAAAGATGTCCCCTTCCCGCTCCCTTGGACCCCTGAATGTCAATCCTCCTTCAAGGAACTACGAGACGCCCTTTGTTCAGCGCCCGTCCTAGGAACCCCTGATTATACAAAGCCCTTCTCTCTCTACACTCACGAAAGGGAGGGATGCGCTTTGTCTGTCCTGACTCAGTCCATTGGCCCCAAACAACGACCATGTGCCTATTTCTCTGCCACTCTTGACCCTGTAGCAAGAGCTTTGCCTGCCTGCTTTCGAGCGGTCGCCGCTGCTGCTGTCTCTATCCGACAAAGTGAGGGAATCGTACTCTCGAATTCCCTCACGGTACTAGTGCCTCATGCTGTTGACACCCTCCTAAACCAGACCAAGACACAACACCTGACCAGCGCGCGACTGACTGGGTACGAACTGACACTGCTCGTACCTCACATCACGCTGAAACGATGCACCACACTGAACCCAGCCACCTTGCTGCCTCTGCCTGAAAACGATCCCGATGTGCCCCCAATACATGACTGTGTGACCCTCACGGACGAACAGACTAGGAGTAGAGTTGACCTCCGAGACACTGCCTTCCCAAACCCTGACGGAGAGCTATGGGTAGACGGCTCTTGCATTAAACTCCCCGACGGCACCACCTCAGCTGCCTATGCAGTTACCACAGCCCGAACTGTAGTTGAAACCGCCCGCATCACGCAACGATCCGCCCAGGAGGCAGAACTGATTGCCCTCACACGAGCATGTATCCTAGCAAAGGGGACGACAGCAAACATTTACATGGACAGCCAGTATGCCTTCGGGGTGGTTCATCATTTTGGGCTCTTATGGAAGGAGAGGGGATTTCTGACATCTCATGGCACGCCCATCCTGCACGGAGATCTAGTCTCCGCTCTGACTGAAGCGGTTCTCCTCCCCAAACGACTTGCCGTAATCAAATGCAATGCACACAAAAAGGTGACAGACATCATTGGACAGGGAAATGCACTGGCCGACATCACTGCCCGAACCACAGCCGAGAACAGGACGACGACGACCCGCATGTACGTGACTAGGTCACAAGCAGAAAAATGGACGGACGCTAGGGAAACTATTAAGGACATCCAAATGGCCAGCTCACCACAAGAATTGACTGAATGGGCACGGGTGGGATTAAAGGATGATGAAGGCTGCTGGCGGACAAAGGACACGAACAAATGGTTGCTACCCAACTCGTACCTGATCCCCATACTGACGATGGTCCATTCCCCTGCACACATAGGATCTGCCCCTATGGCCGAACTTGTCTCCCGAGTTTGGCATAACGATAAAATTACAGACTCAGCCAAACGATTAGTCCAGCAATGTCTAGTCTGCCTGCAACACAACCCTGGGAAAGGAACTGTCGTACCCCGGGGAGGGTTTGGGGTCCCCAACCATCCATTTGAAGTCCTACAGATGGACTATATCCAGTTGGAGAGATGTCAAGGACTGAAGTATGTACTTGTTGTTGTGTGCGCTTTTAGCAAGTGGGTGGAAGCCTACCCGACGCGTGACAACACTGCTATCGCCACTGCAAAAGTACTACTGAAAGAGTTCTTCCCTCGCTACGGCCTTTGCCGTATTTTATGGAGTGACAATGGCCCCCATTTTGTAGCCGAGGTTATCCAGCTCATCCTGAAAGGACTGGGGGTACGACAGAAATTCCACGCAGTTTTTCACCCCCAATCTGCTGGACTGGTCGAGCGGCACAATGCCACATTGAAACTAAAACTGGCGAAAATAGTGGCTACCACAGGACTAAAATGGCCAGACGCTCTCCCCCTAGCATTGCTGTCAATGCGTTCCACCCCCACCAAACACCACTTGACCCCTTACGAGGTCGTTTTCGGCCGGTCCATGAGTATCTGGTCCGCACCCAAACCGACATCTATTCACGACGTCCCGGACGTCCTAATGTCTGACTACCTGTATAACCTAACTAAAACACTGTCTGTTATTCATCATCAGGTGCTGCAGGCCATCCCCGATGCTTCCAGGGGGCCCCGGACATACCATCCAGCCTGGAGATTTCGTCCTGATTCGGAACTTCCAGCGGGAGAAGAGTCTGGAACCCCGCTGGACGGGCCCCTGGCAAGTCTTGATCACCACCCGAACAGCTCTTCGAGTGGAGGGGAAGCGAAATTGGCTGCACGCACATCATTGCAAGAAAATCTCTACGGCCCTGACGTCGACCGAAGACGTGAGCACCCAGGAAGAGCTCCTGAACAAAGACCGACCATCCCTGAGCTGCTACCCTGAAACAGAGACACTCGAATTGGCGAAATTCCCTGATCCCACTGTACCATCCAGAGAAGGGTATAACCTGCAACGAAAGGAGGGAGCTTCGGTTAAGTAGACCACTGACTAAGTTATCATTCTCAGAGCGGCGGCCTAACACTACAAAGGCTGCCAGGAGAGAAACCAAACAAAGTCTGTGGTTCTGCCCACTACTGAGCACCTTGAAGATGATGGAAGCGCCCGATACGAAGATGATGGAAGCGACCGGACATCCGAAGACCCGCTACAGGAACCCGAAAACTGACAGTTTGCACAGCTGAAAGACTATTGCTCTTCTTATCACTCTTCTCTTTTGCCTCCTCCTCATGACTACCTTCTGGATCGTGGAAGAGAAAGCACCGGCTCATAAGACATTTCTAACGACTGCACAGCCTACCACCATGAAAGAACACTACCTGGTCTCTCTTTCACCTCAAATCCAAGAAAGGCGTAAGGAGTTCTGGAACAACTCCTTCGTACAGTTGCTGCACCAACACAACCTTGCTGCAAATGCCACGAATTGCTGGATCTGTGGGTTGATACCACATGCCACCGGACATTCCATCCCCTTCATCCCTTCACCTTTTTCTGTTCATGGCTCCTGCCTTGCCTGGCTGATCCTCTTGCAAGAGAGCTACAGAGACAATGCCACTTCCAGCGAAACTATGTCACACTTTTATCATGGAGTCTGGCTGAACAAAACCGGGAGAGCTGCTGCTCCTTTTGCCCTCTATCCTCCAATGCCTCTGTTCACATGGACATCCCCGCTAAAGAGATGGTGGAGATGCAAATATTCAACAATCCAGCCAGACCCATCTTCTCCTACCTCCGAAAATGAACAGCTGCCACCCTGACTGTGGCCCTATCTGTCGTCAATGTCTCGGGCCTCGTATGCATCACAGGCCATGGGACACAAATGGTGGGCCACAGCACTTGCCGCATCATCAGAACTTTGTACTCAACCGACCCACCCTCTTTTGTCACCTCCCCAAACATGTACTTCGTCTGTGGTACAAAAGCCTACACCTGGCTCCCAAAGGGCTGGGGTGGTACCTGCTACATAGCCTTCATCCTTCCTCCAACCTATGTGGCTCCGGCAAACCATCACCGACAGAGACGAGCAAAGGACATCGAGCAGGCCGACTCCACTGGAGCACAATTCTTGGATGCAATGAAAGGACTTGTTCCACTTTGGAGTCCGATGGCGAACAGTCGTGCCATTCGACATTTATCCCAGGCAGTCGAGACAACAATGAACATTACAGCTGGTATCCTCACAAACAATACAGCCGAGCTTCAGGCGGTCCGTCTGGTGGCTCTTCAAAACCGCCTTGTTCTAGATGTGGTTCTGGCGGACCGTGGAGGAGCATGTCGTATCATCGGGTCCAGCTGTTGTACCTACATACCAGACAATTCACCCTCCGTTTACAAGGCCATCGAACACCTCCACAGACTCTCCTCAGAAGTTCATCAGGAACAAGAAGGATGGTCGCTCGGGAGTTGGCTCTGGAGTGCTGTAAAGGACTGGGGATGGAGATTGCTCATGATTGTACTGATACCAATCGTCGTAATATGCGGACTCTGCCTGGGTATTCAATGCTTGCCACCTCTGTGTTCACTATTTGCTAACTGTGTTTGCCCTAAGACTCCGAACTTTGAAGCTGAACGCATGAAAGCTTTGTATGATGTAGAAATCCATAATATGATGGGGATAGACATAAATTGACAAGCTGGCTAGATATGTTGAAAAGGGAGGACTGTTAAAATCTAGATTGCGACGTAAACATTATCGGCGCCATCTTGTCCCCTTTTAGCTCGAATCTGCGCGTAAGTAGCAGCCATTTTGAACGCCATGGCCTCTCTGCCCACTGCCGATAGCCAGCGCGTCTCTCTCTCTCTCTCCCTCTGACCCCGCCAGCATCCCCCGCGCGCTGACAGCCCACGTTCTCACATGCTTGGGCCATAAACCACCCCTTCAGCGCGGCCCTGCCTTGAAGCCACATCCCGTACCCGACTAACACCTCCCTCCGTCCCTCTAATGATCACGCATCCTTTGATGAACACCCTTCCTCTGTGCCCGATTGTCCCGCCCGATCCCAGGCCATCACCTAGCCCTGCGGATACAGTTTATTGCCCCTTACAGTAGGAAGCTGTCCCTCTTCAAAGAATCTGTGACTGATAAAAGCCCCCACCCCATGAGATCCGATCAGCCGCCCACATTCCGGGAGCCGGCGGGATATCCAGCTGCGCGATAGTCATCACCTATTGAGATCGGGGTGGGGACTTTTACTGTAAATATGTGTGGGAACGGGTTGGGAGCGGGGATTCCGAGGATGCCTTTCCGTACATCAAAGTATTGACAAGAATGTGTTTTATGTAATAAAGCAATACACCTGTGTATAAGAGGCCAGGCCTCAAGGATGCGTCTAGAGCACCTTGAGAAGATACCCTGTTGTCTGATTTGACGTGTTCTGCTCCGTCGGAATAAACTCCTGTTTCCTGCCTTCTGTCTCCAGCGCCTGCCTCTTTGTTTGGTAATCTCGAATGGTATGAGAGGCGGCTGACGCCGGGCAAATACTGAAGGGTTCTTGGTCGAATTCGGCCCTACCTTTCTACAGCCCATACAACACATTTTCATAAAACATTATTGAGTGGATGTTTTAGCACGTCATCAAGCTTATGTTGGACAACTAGTACTACGCACCTTATTTCAAACAACTGCAAACCCCACAGGCTAGCCACTGCTTCTGGAGAGGGACTGCTTTACAGTCTATGCACAACAGGTGTATCTACAGTTTCACGATCCTCGAAATGGTTGTTACTTACCCTGTAAGCATCTGTCTTGGCATATAGTGCTGTAGAGTCGCATGCGCCGTCCCACCTCCACTGATTCCTGTGTAGGTTACAGTTTACAGATTTACATCACTTGCATGGATATCACATTACTGATACTTACTCTAGCTCCATTCTCAGCCCCCATTGGCGAAACAATCCAGCAATTGAGTTGATACCCATGCGCAGTATCACGGAAGGAGGAGTCACACAATCTCATGACTCAACCATTCTTCGAAGAAAAACAACTTGCAATCATCTGAACCCAACACTAGATGACTGACTTATGATCAGCATGTGAATCTACTGCACTACATGTCTAGAACAGGTGCTTACAGGGTAAGTGACATAATCCTTTACCACCATGCTCCTTCTAGACAAAGCAATATTGCAAATGTGCCACCATAGTAGCAGTGGTGTACTACATCAATGTAATGTTTTTTTCATTAGGACTACAATAATTGTTACTGTTCCTTTAATTAATTAAATCACTATTTTGTATATGTGTTTATATTTTTTTTCACCTTTGATTTGTAGTTTAACTTAAGCATTGTTAATTTCTTTCAATACAAGTAAAGCTAGCTAAATATTCTCCTTTTTAGGTCTAGCTACAACAGCTTTAGTTTTTTGCCAGAATTCATGGCATCAATACAAAACAAAACCATACAAAGATGAGCTGTGGGACAACCCTATTATCCTTTGGTTGCTTGGAATGATGATTTGCTTGATAACAAGGACATCCACACCCTGCTGGAGTGTTTCCTTTTTAATGTCATGTTATAGATTTGTTGTAGTAGATTTATGACTTCACAGTGGGCAAATTTGATGAAAAGCTCCTCTGTTGTAAAATATCAGCCTCTGAACAGTCTTGCCCAGGTCACTGTTGTGGAGATGAAGTGATCCAGAGTAGCGGCCGTTTCACTGTAGTCAAATGCTCTCTGTTCATTGCGTTAGTTTAGCATCTTCAGTTTGACGTACATTAATAAGTTTGTGGTTCTTGCTCGTTCTCCCTTCTCGACCCCATCATTAGTTTCTCTGCTTCTTTTTTCATTTTGACTACTACCTTGAGCATGCTGGGGAATCCTTCACCCCATCAAATTCATAATCGCTCCTTCAGCCTTTGCAGTATGAACAGGAATGCAGGACCACAAGCAGTTACTAAGTGGTGTTCTGTGACATACCACCGTTGCAAATGCATGGGTATGCTACAATAGGCCGCTGATAGGTGTAGTTCTGCCTGACGATATTTTCAACTTTTAAGGCTACAGCATCAAATCGCTATACTGGGTGACATTTGCAGCCTGGAATCATTGCTACATTATAGTATGTTAGTACCATAGGTTACTAGGTAGTTTGTCTTGTAAGTAATTCTGTTTTAAAATTGGGACAAAATGATGACACTAAATAAGTCAGTATTCAAAAGATGACATTCATTTAATTCAAACATAGTCTCAGCTAACTTTTGCATCATTCACATCTAGGTCACATAAAGATTGTGTTAAAAACGCAAGTAAATCAGAAATTAGCCAAAGTATCAATGGTACTAGTTAGTGTTTGCAGAGCGTGCTTGTGCAGCTGAACAGATCAATCACAGATTTTTAATTCCCTAACATAATTCCTCTGCCATTCTACGGATCATATTTTGGCCCTACCTTCCTTCCTCTATCACTTTGAAATACCCCACAATAGTTACACTACTCATACCTTCATTTACACCACAATCAACAGTAGATTAGGCCTCTCTCCAGCCTAGCACAAGCTTAATAATTTGCATAATAGTCACTTGTTGAACAAGGTGGAACTACCACAAACTGTTAGTAGGTGATGTTTTACACCCTCCATGGATAAGCAAGTAAGAAGCGTGCTATATAAGACTAGGTGGCATTCTGCAGTATTGCTGGATTTCAAAGATGTAGTACCACAGTCTTTTGCTAGGTAGAACCCTGGATTGCAAATTGTGTGAATTTCAAAGCTGTAGCAGTACATACCTTTACCTGCAATCATTGCAGTATTAAAATAATGGTAGAAATGGGAGCCTTTTATCATTTGGAGTCCACATAACACTCTTCTGTGGCTAATCGGATTCAGCACTCAGGCCCAAGTCTGCTAATCTGCATTTGCTAGCTAGCCAGTACTTATTTGCATCCACATTAGATGTTGTGCTTGCACTTAAGGGAAACTTTGGCCCAGTGGAGGGGTTTAGCACTTGGGGTGCCTTAGAATACTGGAGATGCTCAACTAGTCATAGCTCCGTACCCTCTCCCGCCTTCTCCTCTACAAACAGCCACAAGCTGACATGGTTTTTTAATGTACTGTTTTGGATCCTCTTCGACTGCTGCCCCTGTACTTTAGTGCGGTATAAAAGGGGGTGGTGATGGACGGAGCATCTGAACCAATTAAACACTCCCACCCAGTCAAAAGATCTGGGTTTGATCCATCACCGTTCTTTAGCCCACTCTGCCACCCCAGTTCAGACATGGCTATATGCAATCAGTCTGACCCTGTGCCTCATGGGAACAGTCCAGCCCGAACTGCCAAGCCATGCCTTCCCTGGACCGGAAACAAGCTTCCGAGGACCGGTTTCTGGCATTACAGCCGTCTTCAGCCCGGCTTGCTTGAATCCAGTGGCAAAGTGAGCAAGGGACTCACATCTGAGCAACCTGTACTTTAGTGCAGCTCTGTCCTGGTTGAGGGGTTCAGTGCTTTGTCCTGATAAATACACATGATATTTCACTTAACCTCCGTGACTTTGAGCAGCTTTATCAAGAGGTCCCAAGTTTTTCTTTGTCCAGAAGTAAAATAAAAATGGAAGGCTTTAGTGCTTATTCATAGTGGATGGGACCTTGGAAAGCCTAGGACTCAATGGAAAAAATGATCAATTTGGCATGTTTGCAGTAATGTTTCTCGAGCCCTGGCTGAGGAATTACCCACAAATATATGCTTTTGGAGCATTTTTACTATGACCTTAAATGTCAACAGTGGGAGGTAATCCGGAGGGTTGTTGACTTTACTCTCACCAAATTTCTAAACTCCTTGGTACAATTAGCTGTGAATTGTTTGTGCCTTAGGGTGTACGGCTGTTTTGATGGTGTGTTTAGGCTTCCCAATTTGTACAAGATAAGGTCATGTTTTTTAGCCATTGTGTGTGCCACCATTATAAAGAGTATCACCCTCGTACCTACCCGCCTGCCCATCGACCTAATTCATCTTTATCAGTCTCCTCATCTCCCTTGGTGTGTGCATCAACTCTGTGCCCTCTTCCCACACTACCATCATCCTTTCCCCTACATTGTTGAATCTCCCTTCCCCCTTAACGGCAAACAACTCCTATGCCTACCTCCCGTGGAATTTGCCAACCTCATTTTAACGAACTCTAACACCACCATTTATCCCTCGTTCCTAGTGCCCCCACCTTCATTTCCGTCCCCATCCCTCTGGCCGTTGTCCCCAGCTCAATAAAAGTAGATGTTAAATCTGTTGTTTGCTGTTGGATATGAGGCTTCCAATCAACAGGCTGCACCAGTTTCCTCCCCAGTGAGGTCTTCCTGTCATTCATCTTAACAAGTTTACCCAGGCAGCATGGCCACTTCTTCTCTACGGATGGTATCAGTTGAAAGTTTAGACCCTCTCTGCTTCACCACCACTATCAGCCACCTCCCCTTCTGAGGGACTTTTTCTTGTATCTTCAGCTGGGCTTTCTGCTGGCATGCCTGAGTTCTGTGAGTCATCCGCATAGCTTTGGATTTCCTTGGCCAGTGAGAGAAACTTAACTTGATGTAGTTCTGTTCAAATAGTAGATGGAGCAGGTTACCCTACTAATGTGTTGTGTTATTAACTCTCAAAAAGTCAGTAATCATGTCGAATGACCTGCACTTTTGGAGTGTCTAAATGAAAGTCCTGATAGTGTGTGTTCATGGTGGCATTTATGATTCCTTTAATTGTGAGAGCTGCACTCTGTGGATCCCTTCTAACTCTATTCAGTCTGAATAATGTAGTTCCAGTAACTGCTGGATCATGTGTTGAACAATCACCTCCAGTTCTCTGACCTCTATTCTCCTAAAATATCCTCAAGTGAAAATTGGCTTGTTGGGACCTATTTTCCAGGTTCTTGAACTTCTCATAGAAAATATTCTGTAAGGTGACTAAGCAGCTTTCACATGAAGACTTTTGTTACGAACGAGGAGCGACCTACCTCTGTGATGCATCTGTGCTGGTTGTACCTTTTCCCACGATCTCTACTCCATGTAAGTTCGCCGGTTGGAGACTTTGAGTGGCTGCACCATGTTTTACTGCCTACTGCAGCTGTACTCTGAAGGTCAGTGCCTACCCCTGTCGTTCTGCTTCTCTGGTGGCAATAGATCTTCAAGGGTGGACGGCCATCTTGTCGCGCACTCTGTAACCTAGTCGCCACACATACACATCTGGCTAATCCAACCCATCCATATTGATTTTCTTGACAGCAGTGGGGTTCTGCTCTCTGTCCTGACTTCAGAGTGCTGCAGTTTGCAGTTTTTGTCTCTGGTATTGGATGGGGGATGGGCAATATCTGGCTGAGGTGGAGATGGGCTTGGAGCTCTGCAAAATCCAAGCCCACGGTGGCCAGGTCCAGGTCCCCAAAAGTACGTCTTTTAAAAAAAATGTGGCATAATCGGTTGCAAATATGATTATAGCACCATTTGAAACACATTTCCCAGCAGTGTTCCATTTGTGCTGCTCTGAAAAAGCTTAGTATGAATGGGGAGAGTTTTTGACAGGAAAGAGAGACACTTTGAGGCTCTGTTCAATAACTGCGAAAAACTGTAAATGAGAGCCTCAGAGTAAGATGAGAAACTAGTTTGTCCTAGCTTTGGCTTTTGTAATCATTACGGCCATGGCCATGCAGGGCGTTGCAGTGAGGGGACAGATATGGAACAGCGGGCAGATGCTAAGCCTGTGGGACCCTGAGGAACCGCCACCTCTTGTGACGCTCATACTTGCAGATTATAGGTAAGGCTTCTCACTGGTAACAGAAGCTCTCTTGCCTGCATACACCATGCTCTGCCAATGGCCATTGCCAAGCAGTATCAGAACCCTACCTAACGTCCTGCACTTTACTTTCTCTATTCACAGCGGGCAACATAGATTTCATCTGTGTACAATGATTATCTGCTGTGCAGTCTGTAATGAAGCACTGCAAATAGTCTCCCTCCTCCTCCATTCCAGAAAAGCATTTCCAATTCCTCACCCATTTGCCGTTGTTGTAATAGCATTGCAATAGATTCCTTAGTAACAATAAAGTGCCACTACATCAGAAGGAATAGACTTTGTTATCAGATTCACATGTTCATTTGAATTACCAAAATTAATTAGCTCATTTTGGTTAAGTTGTTTTGAAGCATTACACTTTTCTTTTCTTTTATTTCATAGGCTTGAAAAAAAGTTTGCAGTCCCTCCGGGAAGAGATCAAGAATTTAGCCAAAGGAATCCGTAGCACTTTACAAAGTAAGTGGATGTCGACAGACACTGCCCTATAACTGCAAACCCTACTGCTTAACATGCATTGTTACAGACAGGTACTCTATACAGACTTGTGTCTGCTATCCTCTGTGACTCTCACGTTTTGTTTCCTTCAGGTATGGAGCCAAGTAAAGAGGAAGTACAAAGTGGGCAGTATGACGTCAACCTGCGGATACGCAGGACGCAGGTATATTGGGTTATTGGCTTAAATTTATTGTCTTGAATGGGATGGGTGCATGGTGTAGTGGGGCTCAGATTGATCAGTGAAAAACCTAGCTCTAACAAAGGAGGGGGAGCTTCCTTAAGTTCTCCGAGGAGAGATGCATGAATATCCATGGGTCATTAAGCAGAAAAGTAAACTTCGGTCTGAGATGTGGGTGTCTATGGGGCTTGAAGTGCGAGGAATAGAGTTGCATATAGTGGAAAGCAAGAAAAGTGTGAGCCAGAGTTCAGCCTGTGATTTGAGCAGAAGCTTTCACAGTTTTGACCTAAAACCAACACGAGTTAGCAAAGGATATACAGATGACCAAGCTGTAAATAACTGATGCATGAACATTAAATGTGTTATGATTTAAAATATGGTTTAACTTTGACTCATCTGTTTATAAGGAATCGAGGCTTGGCTCTTTGTATCAAAACATTTTATTACTGCCTTAGACTACGATATTTATTACCATTTTTACCCACCCTTAGTTTTATAACTTATAAAGATTGTTTGCATTATCTCCAACGTTTAGCTAACTAGCATTGTTGCCTTGTTGTCATCAGCTCTTAGAGTCAGAAAAAGATCGAAGGGTGGATGTCTTTTTTTAACTAATCATGATATTTTGTTATTGTGCTTTGTATTAGTCATTAATATTGTTTTATTGACTTTATTTTGTACAGTTTTATCTTTGTTCAGCATTCTCGATATTTTTTAGCTGTAATGTAATATCTTCTATGGGTTTTTAGCCGAATAAAGAATTTTGACTGACTTAACTGAAAGAAACATTCAGAGGCAGCTGAGCTAGATGTTTAGCTGAAGGTATTGTTTTCTTGCCCACCTCCAATAGTGTGTCCTTATGGAGATCAATATTCTCTAAAACAATTCTGGTAAATGTGAAAAGAAGAAATTGGGGAAGGCTACCATTTAAAAAGAAAGGCTGTTGGCTGCATACTCTGTTGTTTTCCTCTGTGTAAATTGTCTGCAATACCATCCATCTTTCCCCCGGGCTGTTATATAGTAGGTTTTAGTGAACCTAAACTCTTTAATACTTCGCTTCCAGTTTTTGTGTATATTAGTTTTTGTTAAAAAGCTTTTGAAAATACAACTACTCCGAATAACTTGATACACCTCTGGTGCTCCCTGCTCATCTGTTGTTGATTAAGCTATAACTTTTAGCCTTCTGGAATCCTGTTCTCCCTGTGACTACTCTTTCTGTCCCTTGCAGCATGGCATTCTTTCACAGCAGTTCATAGAAACAATCAACAAGTGCAATGTTGCACAGTCGCACTACCGGGACAGGAACGTAAAGCGCATCCACCGTCAGCTGGAGATCAGTAAGTGCCCTATCTGGAACATTCACTTTCCCACTCAGTTATTCTGAGCTCCTAACAAGTTTCATGTTGTCTTCCTGTAATACCATGAGCTTTTGCCATGGCAAAGTGATTTCATTACAAAAGCCAGAAATTTGAATATATGAAGAATGTCAAAGTAGCCAGACATAAACCAAACCATTTGCAACATTTTCAACATTGTGAGTTTGCCCAGGCTACCAAGTGGCTATTAAAAGGAGTATCATCATCTCCTTTTGAAACAAGAATGGGTAAGATGGTTGTCCACTTCCAGCTTTTGCTTTGAAGATCACAATATGATTCTGCACAACATCCCCAGAGTCCTCTTGAGAACATGTAGAGTGCGCTGAAGAGTACCTAGCAGCATCCAGTGCTAAAACAGAGTACCCCCATTGACCTGCTTGTGTTAATGATTTACTTTTTTTCCTGCTGTGTGTCTTGGACAAAAGGCCTTGAGCAGAAATCCCACCTCAAATCTGATACGTATGAGTGTGACGACTACGATTTGTGTATCTTAATGAAACAAGACCTTGTTGTCATCCAGAGCTATGTGCTGTTTCAAAACTTCATTAAAATAATAGACTTTTCCTATCACTTTCACAAGTTTTTCTGAACTTAATACCAGACAACCTGTAGCATCATTTATCTATTTTCCTGATCAGGTCTGCATGTAAATCTTTATAAGCTTGAATCCCAGTTTATGTTCCAAATTGCTCCAAGAATTCCTAAGCCAAATGTGCAATGGGGAGACCGCTTATAGTTTTAGTTCTGTAAGCTAATGATTTCACCTCTACAGCTTCTAAATCCATTTCTGCGGTTATGTTAGAGATGTCTGTTATTTGGAGGGCAGATTATGCAAAAGTGTCACAGAGACTTCTGTACAAGTCAGAATTTCAGAGCTCACTCTGGCTCTTACTGGTAGCCAATGGTGGTTTTTCTCCGTTCTGCCCCGTACTCTTTCTGTATTTTTTTCAATACTTCTGGTACAACTGCTATTGAGGGGGTACCATGAGTTCTGGTATAAACTGCAGTGATAACTGTACCCCAGGTGGTACAATCCTCTCTCGGGGGAGCTATCCCCATTGGCAAATAAATTGATAGTGTTCTGTGTTTTTCCAGTGGACCCATATGGGGAAACACTGCTTCAAGCTGTGCTATTTTGTGTGCTAACCAGAATGGCATTTGCTCATGTTTAGTGGGCATTCTTCCCATAACCACGTTCAGTGTTTGTGGGCTGCTTTTTGTCGTAGTCACTTGTGGTTGATCTGCTCGAGTGTCTCTTATAGGGTGAATTGTAAGTGTTCATATTACAAACTGTGTAAGGTTTCTGTACAGTTTTACTATCTCTTTGTAAAGTGTACGTAAGTCTGCTGCTTGCAATGCATCAATCTCTGGATGTGGTGTGTAAGCAGCTAAAACCGGCCAGGTCACCCCTTCTCTGCTGATCGGACTGACTCTCACATTTTTTGTGGTGTGGGGGAGGGCGCCTTCACACCAATTAATATGTTCTTGGTAGGTTAACAGGATTTTTACGTCCACATATGGAGAGTATTCTTCAGGTATCTCATCTTCTATGTAAGTGTGAAATAATTTTGTACTTGCGTCTGCAGGTGTGAATTTGACCCAAGAATAGAAACCTCTCTTCTGAATGCCCCCTGTGCCTTAATCTTGAAGGTAACACTACAACCCATTGCTGGAAGGCCGAAATCCACTTATTTCAAAGTAGCTTCATGTCTGCAATTTACTGTAATGTTAAGAGCACCTTCAAGCTCGCCCTCCCCTGCATTCGAAGCGCCATCTTGGACAGATATTGTGAAAGGAAGTTGTAAGGAAAAGAGATAAGGTTTTTGCTCAATATGGGGAACTATAATCCTTCAAGCTTGAACAAACATACAGCCAATACATAGGATATGCCAACTCGGCTGTGCCTGATTTTCCTGCCCACTCCAGACGTCTCTGGTTAAATGTGAGTAGGGGGTCTCTGAGAACTACTCTGATTTGACTGCTAAATAAGAACCAAACCAACATTGGGCGCCATTTCATGTAGTCCTAAAAATACATAGGATCTGCGCGTTTAGACAACATAAACTAAGAGATTGGTGTCTAGACTGATTCCGGACACCCCCAAAGGATATGTTAGTCTTTAGACCAGCTAGCTCACAGTGCCACTATAGCTCCCTTCCATTACCAAGGAGCAAATAATTTCTGGCAACCATCGAACATGAAAACCCTTGATCCTTCAGGGATCGTGGAAACAGTTCAGTACTTTTCGCTCAGTCAATCGTGCTCACTAAGTCTCAAAGCGGTACACAGAATAAACGGCGGGGACGTTTTCAATAAGCATTTATTGACCCAACGCAATTCTAGTATAAAACATGTTTGCTGCGACAGTCATTAGACAGAAGCAAATATATAAGATTACGAGCACCAACAGAGTAAATAGAAGGTAGAATTCTACCAAGGTGCTAAAACAGTGAATATATGCAGGCATACAGTCATGACAGTGAACAAGCGTAATCCTATCTAAATGTACCTAGCATATATGTGAGTGTAAAGCCAAGAATCCCAGAGGAAAGAGCCAACCACATTACCTGATGGAAGAGAGTGAAGTGCTCTTCCGGAAGATCACTTCTTCGTTCTTGTCCGTGTTCTGCTTCAGAGAGATGGTCTTCATCCAGTGGGCGATTTCAGTAATGCAGGCTTTGAACTTGATTCAGATACTGGCCATCTTGTCTGTGAGGGAGAGAATGAGTTGTGTCTCGTCAGCCTAGATGAGGATATTGATCTTGTGAGAGCAGATGATTTTGGCTAGAGGGATCATGCATGTGTTAAAGAGGGTTGGGCTCAGGCGGGATCCTTGAAGAACCCTTCACATGAGGTAATGGGCATCCAAGGTGAATGGTACCTGGCTGATTGACTCCAGTCAGGAAGGAGCAGATTCATTGGACTGCGTATCCTTGGATTTCAATGTGTGTAGACGTTGGATGGTGTGGTAGTTTATGCCAAATGCTGCGGAGAGGTCCAGAAGGATGAGGGCCACCATGTCTCCTCCGTCAAGAGTCATGAGGATGTTATCTGTGGCATATGAGGGCAGATTCCATGGGTGTTTAGGTCTGAAACCAGACTGAGTGGTGTTGAGGAGTTGGTGGTTGTTGAAGTATTCGGTGAGGCACCTGTTGATGATTCTCTCCAAGACTTTAGCCCAAGAATGGTGCAGGTAGGTGGGTTGGTTGTTGACTAGCTATGCAGGGCTGAGGGTTTCTTCAGCAGTGGGATGACAATTGCATGTTTCTAAGCATCTAGGAAGATTATGGAAGATGTGGAGGGTTTTCAAAAGACAGCAGTGGTGCTGGACGGCACTGGTCAAATATCCCAATCTTATAGTTCTCTTATGCCCACTCCTAGAGTTCTACTGCCCACAAAACTCAATCCTTGGTCAATGTTTTCACAATCCTGATCAATCAGACAGGACTAGGACAAACACAGAAAGGCCCTGATGAAGTCCCTGTAAGGGATGAAACGCGTTGGCTGGGTATGTTTTACGTGTCATGGAATAGCATACTTAATAAAAAGAACTTTATGGAAAAAGATATCGATGTCTGGAAATTAATTGAAAAACGAAATATGCAAAGTAATTGAAAACAAGAGTGATTACAGATACATGCAATGCGAATTGGAAAGTTCAGTTTGAACTAGGAAATTAGGTTGCCCTCCTAATATTGTGAAAATAACGAAGTGGACGGGTTCAGAATGGATGTTATGTATAATTATATATTATTTAGCGCAAATACCAGAAGGGGTCTAGGCACTGCATAGTGGGAACAAGACAACAAGAACTATGATGGGGTGGGGGTTTAGATTCTTTCTGATCAGAGGCAGGTTTAAAATGTACTTAGAGGGTTTGGAAGTGACTTGATAAAAACAGGAGTGTTTATTATCTATCAAGAGAAAAACCAAGTTTTTAGTTTCTTTCTGAACAGAAATAGGTTTCGAATTGACCTAATTAAAAGAGGGAGTGAGTTTCATTCTTTAGCAGAAGTTTACAAAGACTCTTACTCCCCAATTTGATCGTTTGCATCTTTTGACAACTGTTTTTTCAGTGCCTGTTGACCGTAAGCTTCTTCCTGGAGTGTACCACTTAAAAGCTTGTTTGCAGAACTCAGGCCAGTTACATGGAGAGCTTTGTGGGTGAGGTAGAGAGATTTAAATTTGATATGAAGTCTGACAGGCAGCCAATAGAGGTGTTTAATAGCTTGTGTGACCGATAGATGTTTAGGGATTCTGATAAGCAATCTTTCTGTTGTATTATGCATAACCTGACGCTTACTGAGGTGTTGCTGCTGCATTTTAAGATATAGAGCATTGCAGTAGTCAATTTTGAAAAGTATGAGAGCTGTGGGAACAGTTTTGTCTTGAATAAGGGGAAAAACCTTTTTAAGCATCCTCAAAACATGAAACGTGAAGTGACCGCATTGACCTGCAATCCAAGTGCCAACTTATTATCCATAATCACTCTAAGGTTTCTGGCTTTGCACACTGGCGTTGGAAGGGAGCCCAATTCTTTTGGCCAACAGGACTGCGCCAATAGAGAAGGGGAGTTTACAAACACAAGGGCTTCACTTTTTCCGGCGTTTCGGTTTAAGCATAGATCAGAGCATAGATGGTTTGCCGTCCTCTGGAGTAGGTGTGGACGGGGGCCAGGGTCCTATTGGGGGGGGGGCCCTTGAGTGGATGGATTTCATGTTGGCCGTGGCTGCTTCTGGGGTGAAAAGATCGGGAGGAGTTTGTCGAGGTCTGGCGAACCCATTTACAGGTTGAAGTTACTTTAAATGGCTGTGATTTTGTTGCGGAAGAAGTGAGAGCTTGTTGCTGAAGGCCTGCAAGGGGGTGTTCGAGTTGAGTCAGCTGCTGGTGAGGTGATATTCTTCACATTGTTGAAGATTTCTTTGCTTCGGTTGGTGGTGGCAACACGGCGGTCTGCAAGAGCAGCGTGTTTGGTGGTCTGGATCATTTAGTGGTAGCATCTCAGGGTAAGTTTGGACATGCTCCTATATACCTTTTCCTGGCTCATTCTCAATTTGCGTTCCAGTTGTTTGCAGTGTTGTTTCAGCAGTCTTGAGTTCTTATGTTTACCAACTGGTCTGGGCGTCTAGATTGTTGTAATGCTGTGTTCGAGTGGTGTCAGATTGGGCGCAGAAGATGATCGTTGTTGAAATTCTTGATTGCTTAGGGGAGACTGTCGCTGTATTCATGTTGGTGGGTGTTTAGAAGGGTGTTCCAGTCCTTGCCAAGGATGTTGTTCCATTTTCTGGTGGTTGTGCATTGGACCGGGAAGGGTGGTGTTGAACTGGACAAGGGAGTTGTCTGTCCAGGTAATGGTGTGGGCTAGTCGACTTGGATATTGTCAAAGTTGTGAAAATAGATCCAGAGGGTATCTGGCGACATGCGTAGGTCCCTTTACTCAGTGAGGCCCAGGCTTCCATTGTCTTCAATTAGTGTTTTTGAGTTGGGTTCATCAAGGTCTTCCAGGTGAAAGTCCAGGTCTACGAGTAGAATGTACTTACTAACGTCAAGGGAGAGTGGTGTGAGGAAGTCCGTGATGGGATCGTTGAAGTAGGTGCATGATCCTAGTGGTCTTTAGAAGAGTGCTGCTTAGGGTGAAGTTGACTGTGACGTGCAGCTTGAATGACATGTATTCCAAGATGGAGGATGAAGTGTCCATGGAGTTGGTGCAGCTAATGCCATTCTTGTGGATGATGGAGATTCCGCATCTGAGCTTGTCGCCTGTCTTGCCAGACAATCTTGTATCCAGGTGGGGTGAGTGAGGTGGAAGGGTGCCTGGTAACGATGTGTGGTTCTGCCAGGTTTCCGTGAGGAAAAGTAGGTCTGCAGCGTTGTCATGCAGGAGGTATCAGATCACTGTGTAATGTTTGGTCAGTGAGCAGGTGTCTAGGAGCGTGGATGCAGGTGCAGACTGTTGTGTGGGTAGTTGCAGGACTGTGTGAGGGAGTTGGGTGCTGTTGGTGTGGTAAGTGCATGAAAAATTGCAGAAGTACAAGAGAACGGTCCCTCGATGTTGTGTGGTGCAACAAGACAGCAGTGTGTGGTCGCAGTGGAGCAGCGGCGAGAGGATGAAGGTTCCTAGCACTGGCCTTTGGCATTCTCGCTGCAAGCCTCTACTACGCTTCTTTGCTGCTGCCACCATTAACTTGGTCCTGCAGGAGTGATGTCACTTCCTGTGCAGATGAATGATGGTAAATCCAGTAATGTCACTTGTGGCTGAGATAAGTTACCATACCCACCCAGAACTGGCATTCTTTGCTTTTGACAGTTAACCTACATTTCTAAATTCTCTCCATTACCTCCATCGATATCTTTCTTTCCCCAAAAGCAAGACCAACCGTGCTTGTTGAGGTGCATTGTGGTTCACCGTGACACCAAGGTCATGCTGTTTTTTCCAGCCCAAGAGTTTGACACCCTTCTTGGCCATATACACTTTTCCAACTGTTTCCCTTTCTTTAAAGCTAATTTTCATACAAGTAAAATATGTTAAATCTATTTTAGTTTAGACATACCTATCGTGATTGATGTCCGGCAGAGGTAGCTCATTATTTTAATTTCCATTTTTATTTGATCCCCTATGAGATTGTAAGGAGATACCAAATCAGCAAGTACTGTTAAAACTTTGTAACCAACCGCAATCTCACTTCTTGTTGACTAGTTCACCTTGATCACATTATTCAGCCTTCTTTTGCACAACAGAGAACTGTAGAACAAATGTACGCTACTTTTTTTTTATAGTACTCCCACTTGTTTATTATTTCCACTTTTACACATGCTTCTATAATTGCCTGGTCTCCCACACTTTCTGCACATGTAATGTTTCGTAAAGCAAAAGGTTTTATTGTAAATTGAGCAGGGTTGGCACATCCAAACTTCCAATCATTCTTTTTCCTGATTCCTTACTATTTTTTGGTACTCTAGTGTGGGTTAGTAGTCAGAGACTGACTCCTTTTTGACTTTGCAAAGGTTTATTGATCTCTGGATTCTTCCCAAAAAGTAAAGTAAAAGGCCAAGGAATACTTTAAATGAGAGTCTTTGTTTAGTTCTTTTGGTTTCACTCTCCTTAATCGGCAGGAAATGTTTGGCCTCTTCTTAAAAATGTCCACTTCCGGTAGGCTTGGCTCAGGATACCGGTGACGATATGAAAACAAAGGAAAAACAGGGACAACAGACACTGTGGACTCTTTCGATCCGTTCTAGAATCAGGGGGAATGAGTGAGGGGAAGCACCCAAACCATCACCACCAAAACCCCGGGTGAAGCAAACTGAAGAATGTAAAGCTCACTAGGGACTTGTGCGTGTCGGGAGGTAACAGTGATTTACAGCTCTCTTCCTCCCCCAGACGATGGATACTCGCAGAAGCCCCCCTGTGGAACCACCCCCTTACTCGGGAACGTACCTGCGGGAGCCACGCTCCCCGGCGAGCGTATCTGGCAGGCTAGTGGTGCCGGATCGGGTCCGGCTCCCCTTCTTGACTTGCCCGTAGATGGTGACTCCTCAGCTCTGACGTCTCCGGTTCGCTGGGGTCCGGCATGGCTATCTCGGCGGCGTCCTGTTCGGCGTGGGTGTCTCTCCAGTCTCTCGGTGTTTCATGGCCTCCGAAGTTCCAGGATGTTCCGCTCTCATCTCATTCCGGACAGGTTGAAGAACACCTCCTTTCCCTATCCGGTGTTCTGATTGGTGCTTGTGATCCAGTCACATGGGACAGCTGGTCATCCGCGGGAAATAGAAATGACGAAGAGTTAAAGGGACCGCTGCGGTCTAGATCGATCGGGTCCCAGGGCGACTGTAAGAGAAAGATAGGAGAGGCGTAAAGTGGAAGGTGAGTGTCATCCTCTTCGTTACATATGTCCTCAGGGGGTGGTTCCTGATACATCCCTCCCCTAGTCAGTACCCGTTCGGGGGACTGGGAGACAGGGGAGAGAGTCAGCATTCCCATTGGAACTCCCTTTCTTATGACGAACTTCAAAGGAGTAGGGCTGAAGGGAGAGGAACCACCTAAGGACTCTAGCTAGCGTTGTTCCATTTGTTTTTACACACCCATTGGAGGGGGGCATGGTCAGTATATAGAAGAAAAGGAGACCCTTCTAGATAATACCTCAACTTATCTATTGCCCATTTGACCGCCAGGCATTCCTTTTCAATGGTTGGATAATTCTTTTCCCGTGAGAACAATTTGCGGCTGACAAAGGCTACAGGTCATTCCAGTCTGTTCTGGGTCTCCTGGGAAAGGACCGCTCCCAGGCCGGTGTCAGAGCCATCAGTTTGGAGGATGAAGGGGCGGTTAAAATCAGGGGATACCAACAGTGGGTCGGAGGTAATACAGGTCTTTAAGTTGGAGAAGGTTTGGAGGGCATGGGAGGAAGGAGACAGGAGATCTTTTTCCCTGATACCTTTTCTGAGCAAGTCAGTTAGGGGCGCTGCTATTTGTGAGTAGTGAGGGCTGAACCTCCAATCGTATCCGAGCAACCCCAGAAATGCACGGACTCCTTTTTTAGTAGTAGGGAACGGGGTGTTGAGGATGGCTTGGATTTTCTCCTGCTGTGGTTCAATGAGTCCATTCCCCAACAGATATCCCAGATATCTAACTTTCTGGTATGCCATTTTTGATATTTTTGAATTAATGTGTAATCCGGCTGTCCGGAGGGCCTGAAAAACCTTTTGACAGTGGGACAGATGTTGTTCCCAAGAGGAGCTATAGATGCTGATGTCATCGAGGTATGCGGAGGCATATCCTCGATGCTCCCTTAACACAATGTCCATGAGTCGTTGGAAAGTGGAGGGTTCCCCATGTAGACCGAATGGTAACACTGTGAATTCATACAGGCCCGAGGGGGTGGAAAAGGCCGTTTTATGTTGGTATTGTGGGGACAGGGGCACCTGCCAATAACCTTTGGTCAGATCTAAGGTCGTAATGTATCTAGTCTCAAGTTAGTCTACTTGTGATAAGGG
Organism: Lissotriton helveticus; assembly: GCF_964261635.1. Lineage (NCBI taxonomy): Eukaryota > Metazoa > Chordata > Amphibia > Caudata > Salamandridae > Lissotriton > Lissotriton helveticus. The sequence goes on from NC_136068.1 coordinate 489,366,394, forward strand.
GTAGGAATCAAACTGTGTGATGGAGTTGACCGCCCTAAAGTCTATACAGAATCTTATGCTACCGTCTGGTTTCGGCACGAGGACAATGGGTGAAGACCATTCACTCTTGGAGGGTTTTATGATTCCAGAAGCCAGCATGTTCTGTACTTCTTGCTCAACAGCTGCTCGTCGAGCCGCGGGAATCCTATATGGTCTTTGTCGTATGACTTTCCCTGGTGTAGATGGGATAAAATGCTCTACTAATGAGGTCTGTCCCGGTTTATCAGAGAAGATCGCCGCGAAGGAGGAGATTAAGGTGTTTAGGGTTTCTTTCTCGATCTTCGATAGATTATGATTTATGTCAAGATGGGACAAGGTGGTCTCTGTTGGTGTTATGACCAGGTTTGATTGGGGGAGGGGGCCTAACCATTTTATGAACAGATTTATATGGAGAATCTGGGTTTTAGTTTTGGATATGCGTAATTCATAGGTCGTGAGACCTATTTTTTCGCTTATCTCATAGGGTCCTTTCCACTCAGATCGGCCTCTTGGGATTACGGAGGGTAGCAGTACCAATACCCAGTCACGAACTTGTAGATTACGCCATTTCTTTCCTTTGTCATAGAATGTCTGCTGCTTTTGCTGGGCTTTTTCTAGGTTGTTGTGGGCGAACTCCCGTAGTTTAGACAGCCTCGTCCTCAGACCCCTCGAATTTTCCAGTAGTGTATGGGTTTCCTCAGGTTTTTCCTTTTCCCATGCTTCCTTGGTCATTTCAAGGAGACTGCGGGGCTGTCGTCCATGGAGGAGCTCGAACGGAGAGCAACTCAGACTGCTTTGCTTTTGGCAGCGAATGACAAACAATGCCAAAGGTAGGAGAGCATCCCAATCTGCTCCCTCGGCCGTCATCATTTTCTTCAGGGTGAGTTTTATCGTACCGTTGTACCTTTCACATAACCCATCGGTTTGGGGGTGATAGACCGAATTTCTTATTTAAGTTCTGTCTAAATTTTTACACACCTGACCCATCAACCGGGACATGAAGGGTGTACCCTGATAATAATAATAATACAGAATTTTGTAAAGCGCCAAAAGCTACCTCACGAGGAGGTGTCCCGGCGCTAGCTGAACACAGTTGACCTTGAGGAAGAGTGAGGGAGTTTAGCAAGGTTGAGTAAAGAGCCATGTCTTTAGCAGCTTCTTGAAGCAGAGTTCAGAGGGGGCTTGCTGAATTGCTGGGGGCAGGGCGTTCCAAAACGTTGCAACATTTGCCGAAAAGGTTCGACCCCCTAACCGAGCTCTTTTTGTTCGTGGGACATCCAGTAGAACACGGCAGTTGGACCGAAGCACACGGACCTGAGAGTATCTCGGGAGCCTGGTTTTCAAGTACTCCGGGCAAGTGCCAAACAGATCTATAGGCCAGCGTAAGTGCCTTAAATTTAATTCTGCTGGCAACTGGTAGCCAATGCAGTGATCGCAGATGCGGAGAGACTGACTGCTTGAAAGGAATTCGCAACAGCAGTCTCGCAGCCGCATTCTGGACCCCCTGGAGTTTTTGAGTAAAATATTTAGGTAGGCCCAGATAGTCTGTTAGCGTAATCCAGCCTTGATGTCACTGTGGCATGGATAACAGTTTTCCGGCAGCTCTCCGGGAGAAGTCTCAAAATCTTCCGGAGGTTCCTCAATTTACTCAAACAACAACCGGCTACTTGTTGAATATGCGGGGAGAAAGACAGGCTGTCATCCCACCTTACTCCAAGATTTATTGCCGTACGGCTGGGTACGGGGACTTGGCCCATCTCCGTTGGCCACCATAGTTCTGAGGGAGGAGGGGGACCTTTGCCAAAAAAGATTACTTCAGTCTTATTGGCGTTTAGTTTTAATTTGTTCGTATTCATCCAGCCGGCTATATCTTGGAGACAGCCCTTAAAGTTTGCAAAAGACTCTTGTGATATCTCTGAGTACGGGAATACCAGCTGGGTGTCATCGGCATAGGAGATTGCCTTGACACCCCAGTTGGCAATCAGCGTAAAGAGAGGGGCGAGGTAGATGTTGAACAAGAGTGGGCTGAGTGCCGACCCTTGCGGGACTCCACAACTGAGGACTTTGGGTGATGAGGAGACGGTCCCCAGTGTCACCTTCTGAGTTCTCTGGGACAGATATGAATGTAGCCACCCTAATGCTTTTTCACGGATGCCTATCTCAGCCAGTCGCATCAAGAGTCTGGCATGGTCAACCGTGTCGAAGGCAGCCGACAGATCCAGGAGTACCAGCATCGCTGAGTCTCCTGCATCCATCGACCACCTTACTGACTCTGCCACCTCAATTAGTGCTGTCTCCGTACTAAAACCGGGACGAAAGCCTGATTGAGTCTCATGGAGTACTTTGTTTGCTTCGATGAATTTGCTCAGCTGACGCTGTATTAATTTCTGAAACATTTTTCCCGGGGCTGCTAACAAAGAGATCGGGCGAAGATTACTAAGGTCTTCTGGATCTCCATTAGGTTTTTTTTTAAGTGGGAGAAGAGTTGCATGTTTCCAGACGTTCAGGAATACCCCCGCCACAGTGGATGAGTTCCAGATTTGTTGAACTGTGGGGGCCACAAAATCAGCTATGGTGCCCCATAGTTTGGCTGGACATGGGTCGTCTGGAGAGCCGGACTTGCATCGGGTAAGTTCATGCCTCACCGCACTTAGAGGTATGGTCTGGAATTGAGTGAGGGTTTCAACCATCGCATCTTTAATGGCTAGATCCGATTTCACCGTTTTTGTTTCTGGCCTAAAGGACTCGTAAACTTTTTTGATTTTTTTGGTCGAAGATTTCCGAGATGTTTTCACATAGAGTAGGTGACGGAGGGACCTCCCTCTCGATGCATTTGGGTTTGAAAAAGGATTGTACCACCTTAAAAATCTGTTTGCTTGACTGCTCTGCCTGTATGATAGAGTCCGCAAAAAATTGTTTTTTTGTTTTCCTAATAGCTTTCTGTAATTTTTTAGTTGCTTCCTTATATTTGGCTTTTTCTGCCAGCCCGTAGTTTACTCTCCAAAGTCTCCAACTTTTTACAGGCTGCTTTCTCCTTTCTAAGGTCCTGAGAGAACCAGGGGGCGGAGGGGGAGTCTCTCTTCGATAGAGCTCGTGAGGCCAGTGCAATGGAAGATCTGTAAGGATTTCATGTGGAAACCCCACCCTTGAAAATAATTCTACCAGCTTCTCACAGATGGTTACAGTGTTTGTTGTTTTCAAAAGAAAAGCCGCAGGGTATCTAGTAGCATAGTAAATAATGACTAAAGCACTAAAGCATACTGGTTACCCTTACGTGATTTAGGCAAAGGACCAATGAGATCCATGCCAATGCGATCAAATGGTTTCCCAATGATTGGAAGGGGTTGTAAAGGGGCAGCAGGTGGTTTATAAGGATTTTTCCTTTGACATACTTCGCACTCGCTGCAGTATTTGGTTATTTGGGCGTGTATCCCGGGCCAATAGAAATGTTTCAGGATAGTGTCTCGGGTCTTTAGGGCTCCTGTATGTCTGGCTAAGAGGTGGGCGTGTGCAAAGAACATTACCTGTTCCTTGAAACTTTGGGGTACTAGGAGTTGGGCAGGGTTTGTTGGGCTCTCTTTTCTATACAACTGGTCGTTTTCCTTTAGAAATGCTGGATAGGCCGTAACAGGAAGGGTCGCCTGCTGCCAAGCTACCCGAAGGGTAGGGTCATTCTTTTGAGCATAGTGGAAGTTTTTATCCCCTTGCCACGGGGCCTGTGTTAGATAAACAGTAGTATTTCTCTTTTTATAGTGGTCAACCTGCAGACTAAGATATTTCATAAACTCTGGGTGGTCTGTCCCCAGTATGAGTTTCTCGGGTAAACTAGGAAGAACCCCTACTAAGGCTGGGAGCTCCCTCCCATTGGTCATTCTGGCCGTTATGTAGGCTGCTGGGTATACCTTAACATCTCCATGCACACATCTAATGGGAATGTTCAGTTGTGGCAGTATATCCTTGGGTTTGACCAGAGAACCTTGGATTGACGGACTGCCGACAGCCAGAGTCTAAAAGAGCCCTAACGTGTACTCCGTCAATAACTAAACTTACGTAAAATCCTGTGCCCATTTCTTCTGTATACAGGACCTGTCGTGGAAGATAACTAACGTCCAGAGGCTCTTCTTGGTTCCGTCTCTGAGGATAGAAGCTAGCCATGTGTCCCCATGTTCCACCTTCAAAACATTGAGGCCCTTTTACTGTGGGGGCCACGGTTTTAGAGGACCGCATTTTAACTGTTTCCACCGGGGTTTTACCGGGGTTTTTCTTCTCCGTTTTATTAGGTAGTGATCGCGACTTGTTCTCTCCTTCCCATATAGACTTCTTTGGCTGGGCCCTGGAATATGCGGTGGCCATTTCGATGGTTTGCTCAATGGAAAGACCCGTGTGTTGCTTCAGCCACCTTTGGGTGGGATACGGCAGGGCCTCCAAGAACTGCTCAAGGTAGATATGTGACATGATCTCCTCTTTGGTATGTTACTGTGGTTTGAGCCATTTATCGGCCGCGGTTTTCAATTTATGAAAGAGTGTTTTCGGGGTGTCACCAGGGTTACCCTTTTCTTTACGAAAACGTACTCGGTAGGCTTCTGTATCAAGCCCAAGATGATCCAAGATGATTTAACTGATTTCTGTATAGCTAGCAGTGCCTGTAGGATTGGCTGCCTGATATGCAGCCTGGGCTTCGCCCGTCAGCAAAGGTGCCAGAAAAAAACGCCACTTGTTTTCAGGCCAGCCTGAGGCTCTGGCTACCCGTTCAATATTTACAAGAAAAGAGTCCGGGTCCTCTCCCGCAATGTATTTCTGGAGTGCGATATTAGGAAAAGACGATAAGGACCCCTGTCGTGGGCCTGTTTCCTTGATGGCTAATTCCTGTCGGTCAGACAATTTATACAACCCTTTCATTTGTTGGTTTGTGGTTGTGCTGAAAAGCTCTCTGTCTGCTTGTGCAGAGGTCATATGTCTTTCGAGAGCCCATTCCAACTTTGCTTGGCCGGTAATGAGTTGTTGAAGAAGGTTCTCCATTTTTACTACAGTGGACGTGGAAATCCCACTTCTGACACCACGTGTGGGTTAGTAGTCAGAGACGGACCCCTTTTTGACTTTACAAAGGTTTATTGATCTCGGGATTCTTCCCAAAAAGTAAAGTAAAAGGCCAAGGAATACTTTAAATGAGAGTCTTTGTTTAGTTCTTTCAGTTTCACTCTCCTTAATCGGCAGGAAATGTTTGGCCTCTTCTTAACATTGTCCACTTCCGGTAGGCTTGGCTCAGCATAACGGTGACGATATGAAAACAAAGGAAAAACAGGGACAACAGTCACTGTGGACTCATTCGATCCGTTCTAGAATCAGGGGTAAGGAGTGAGGGGAAGCACCCAAACCATCACCAACAAAACCCCGGGTGAAGCAAACTGAAGAATATAAAGCTCACTAGGGACATGTGCGTGTCGGAAGGTAACAGGGATTTACAGCTCTCTTCCCTCTCCCAGACGATGGATACTCACCGAAGCCCCCCTGTGGAACCACCCCCTTACTCGGGAATGTACCTGCGGGAGCCACGCTCCCCGGCGAGCGTGGCTGGGCAGGCTCGTGGTACCGGATCGGGTCCGGCTCCCCTTCTTGACTTGCCTGTAGATGGCGACTCCTCAGCTCCGACGTCTCCAGTTCGCTGGGGTCCGGCACGGCTATCTCGGCGTCCTCCTGTTCGGCGGGGGTGTCTCTCCAGTCTCTCGGTGTTTCACGGCCTCCGAGGATCCAGGATGTTGCACTCTCATCTCGTTCCGGACCGGTTGAAAAACACCTCCTTTCCCTATCCGGTGTTCTGATTGGTGCTTGTGATCCAGTCACATGGGACGGCTGGTCATCCGCGGGAAATAGAAATGACGAAGAGTTAAAGGGACCGCTGCTGTCTAGATCGATCGGGTCCCAGGGCAACTGTAAGAGAAAGATAGGAGAGGCGTAAAGTGGAAGGTGAGCGTCATCCTCTTCATTACATATGTCCTCAGGGGGTGGTTCCTGACATCTGAAAGAAACAGGTTAGTATTAGATTCCTTACCTTAGAATATCCCCAGGCGTCAGTCTGGATCCGGAAACTTTTGCGTAGCAGTACCCCTGCGCGTCGGTAGGCGTCGTCTGCAGGCGTCCCCTGCGGCTCCGCGTCGTCGGCGTCGTGCGCCGTGATGACGTCGCTGGAGTATATAGACGCCGCCTCCGCGCGCTGACGTCAGTTCTTCTTTTTTCCGCGCCAGTTAGCGCAGATCCGAAGAGCAGTACTCCGGTCTTTTGACCAAGTTTTGTTAAATTTCTCTCTTTCTTCAAGGTGCCGGTAGGATGCCCGGGTTTAAGAGTTGCGACGGGTGCTACCGAATGATGTCGGTCACCGACCACCATCGACTCTGCCTCTGGTGTCTGGGCGCGGACCACGACGTCGAGTCCTGCGTCGACTGCCGGGCCTTGACAGGTAAAGCTAGACGGGAGCGGTCCCGCAAGCTGCTCGAACTCCGAGTGTCGGCCCCGCGTCGAGAGCGGTCCCGGTCCGGTCGGAGGTCGAGGGAGCGGTCGAGGGAGCGATCGCGGAGCCGCCATGAGCGCTCCGGGAGTCGCCACCATTCCTCCGGTTCATCAGGTAAGCGACACAAGAGGTCGGGGCGTCGTCATCGTACCCCCGACTCCCCCCGACGCCCGCGTGATGCGGCCGGGGGGTTCGGGTGGCCCCGGCCCCGCGTGGGTCGCCGACGCCGTCTGCCCCATACCCGTCGGTCCCTGGGGAAGGCGCGTCGCGCGAGGAGATTGAGGAGTTCCTCATGGCTATGAGGGCGATGTCTCCTCCAGCGGGGCCTACGGCGCCTGCGGGCCCGTCGGTCCCGTCTGGGAGCCCGAGCGGTTCGGGTGCACCTGCCCCGACGCCGCCGAGTGCTCCGGCCCCGGCGCCGCTGGGCCCTTCAGGGTCGTCGCCGGCTGGTCCTCCGGCCTCTCCGGCACCGATTCCATTGGGGCAACCCGTGGTGCCGCCTCCGCGCGGCGCCGTGACTCCGACGTCGGTTCCGGCCGGCGTCGGGTCCCCGGTGCCGCGCGGCGCCACCCCCGATCCCTCTCTGACTACTGACGCGGAGTCGGACCGGCGTCGTCCGACGCCGAGTCCGGTGCCGTTGGGGCCCATTGGCTCCGAGGAACCGGTTTATATCGTCGACTCGAGCTATGGCGACGAGGACGAATATGGAGAGGGTTGGGAGGGGTCTGAGGACCCTTTGTCACGAGCCTGTCAGTATGACGTGGACTGGGTAGGTGACTTAGGTGAGGCCAGTGGTCTGGACGAGTCGCCCAACCCTGGGTTTGTCTCGCCTTCCCCTGTGGCGTCGGAGGCGGGGGCTGCCTATTCGGTGGTCCTGATGAGGGCTGCCAAGGCCTTGCGCCTTGAGCTCCCCGTCGCTAAGGTGAAACCTAACATCCTCACCGAAGTGTTTAAACCGCAATCGTGCCCACAGGAGCCTCTGCTACCATTTAATGAGGCCCTGACGGATGTCCTGTTGGGCACCTGGTCCAGGCCCGCTTCCGGTGCACCGGTTGACCGGAACGTTGCCAGGCGTCACCGTCCGTGTTCGGACGACCCTGCCTTCCTTTCCACCCATCCCTCCCCGGAGAGTCTGGTGATCCAGGCCTCCACTTCCCAGTCCGCATTCCCGACGGCTCCGCCCGATCGGGAATCGAAGCGATATGACCAATTTGGCAAGAAGGTCTTCTCGTCTTTGAGTGCTGGACTGCGGTCTTGTAATACCGCATGCCTCTTGGGCCGCTACACCCACTCTCTGTGGGACACGGTCGCGGAGTGTCTGCCGCAGTGCCCGCAGGAGGTGCGGGACAAGCTCAACCAGGCCTTGGTTGAAGGCCGGGACGCGGCGAGGTATTCGATAAGGTGTGGTCTTGACACGACCGACTCGCTGGGACGGGCTATGTCCACGACGGTGGCGATTCGTCGCCATGCTTGGCTGAGATCCGCCAACTTCTCGCCGGATGTCCAGACTGCCCTCATGGACATGCCTTTCGATGGCAGTCGCCTGTTCGGTGACAAGGCGGACAACGCGCTTGAGCGCTTCAAGGACTCCAGGGTCACGGCCAAGTCCTTGGGTCTTTCGACCCAGCGCCAGCAACCGGGTTCGTTTCGCCCCTTTCGTGGCCAAGGAAGGGGCGGTCCCACGCGTGCTGCCAGCCACGCGCCGCAGAACGCTCCCCAGCGCGGTGGCGGCCGTGGATTCCGCCGTGGTGGCGGTAGAGGGCAGCGGCGAGGTCAGTCCGCACCTCCCCCCGCAGCAGCCTCCAAATCTTCCTAGTCCGAGCTTTCGGGCCCATGTGACATCAGTGGGTGGCAGGGTTCGCCATCACCACTCCCGCTGGCGCACGATTACATCGGACAGGTGGGTGCTGCAGCTCGTCCGAAGGGGCTACTCCCTCCCCTTCGAGTCCACTCCTCCAGCCATGCCACCGCAGAACCACCGTGTGTCGGGGGACCACTTGACACTTCTGCAGGAGGAAGTTACGGCCCTCTTGGCCAAGGGGGCCATCGAGCGCGTTCCTGGGCCAGAAGTAGGGTGTGGTTGCTACTCCCACTACTTTCTGGTGCCCAAGAAGGACAAAGGGGGCCTACGTCCTATCTTGGACCTACGGAACGTCAACGGCTTCCTCCGGAAGGAGAAGTTCAAGATGTTGACTTTGGCTCAGGTCTTGGCTGCTCTAGACCCACAAGACTGGATGGTAGCGTTGGACTTGCAGGATGCGTATTTTCACATCCCCGTCCTGCCGGCCCACCGACGTTACCTGCGGTTCACGGTAGGACACGAGCACTTTCAGTTTATCGTGCTCCCATTCGGCCTTACCAGCGCCCCACGGGTGTTCACGAAAGTGATGGCGGTGGTCGCAGCTCATCTGCGCCGGTTAGGGGTTTCAGTCTTCCCCTACCTCGACGACTGGTTGTTGAAGGCGGGCTCGCCCCAAACAGTCGTCCACCACCTTCAGATGACGGCAGACCTCCTGCACGAGCTGGGGTTTTCCATCAATGTGCCGAAATCACACCTGTGTCCCTCTCAAAAGCTCCTTTTCATCGGAGCGGTTCTCGACTCGGCGCAGTTTCGGGTTTATCCTCCGGAACGGCGGGTCCGGGATATTCAGGCTCTGATTCCCATCTTTCAGCCGTTGTCCCGGGTTTCGGTCAGGTTGACGCTGCGGCTTCTGGGGCTGATGGACTCCTGCATCCTTCTGGTGCATCACGCCAGGTGGCGGATGCGGGCTCTGCAGTGGGACCTGAAGTTTCAGTGGACCCAGCATCAGGGCAACCTGTCCGACCATGTCCTGATCTCGGAGGGCACTGCGAGACAGTTGCAGTGGTGGCTTACGGACCGCGATTGGGTCAGAGGCAGATCCCTCTCCCTTCCCCAACCGGAGCACGTAGTTGTGACGGACGCGTCCCTCCAGGGCTGGGGAGGCCACTTGGGAGAGGCGGAGATCAGAGGCATCTGGTCTCCGGCGGAGTCCCGGCTCCATATCAACATGTTGGAGCTGCGGGCGATTCGCCTAGCACTGAAGGCATTCCTCCCCTTTGTCAACGGGAGTGTAGTGCAGGTGTTCACGGACAACACCACCGCCATGTGGTACTGCAACAAACAGGGCGGTGTGGGGTCGTGGACCCTTTGCCAGGAGGCTCTGCGCCTCTGGCAATGGCTGGAACGTCAGGGCGTGACTCTGACGGTTCAACACCTGGCAGGTTCTCTGAACGCCAGGGCGTACGAACTCAGCCGTCGGTGCTCGTGGATCACGAATGGCGTCTGAACTCGGACGTGGCGAACGGCCTCTTTCAGCAATGGGGAGAGCCTTGGTTAATATATTCGCCACAGAAGAGAACGCGCAATGTCATCAGTTCTGCGCGTTGGAGTTTCCAAGACGGCACTCGCTCGGCGACGCCTTTCGGCGCGAGTGGAGCTGTGGTCTGTTGTACGCCTTTCCGCCTATACCACTTCTGCCCAGAGTGCTGAAGAAGATCAGGCGCGACCGGGCCCAAGTTATCCTTGTGGCTCCGGACTGGGCTCGAAGATACTGGTATCCCGAGCTACTCAGCATGTCAGTCGGTCCCTCGATCCGCCTGCCCCTTCAGGAGGACCTTCTGTCGCAGCAGCAGGGGACGGTCCTCCACCCGAACCTGTCCAGCCTCCACCTCCATGCGTGGAGATTGAGCGGCGACAGTTGAGGCCATTCGACTTGCCTCCTGAAGTCTGTGATGTGATTCTGGCAGGCAGGCGTCCCTCCACAAAGTCGGTATACGCCTGCCGGTGGAAAAGATTTGTGGCATGGTGCACAGCAAAGGCTGTGGATCCCCTTTCTGCCCCTCTTTCCGAGGTTCTCCTCTTCCTTCTTTCTCTTGCCCAGCAGGGCTCTGCTCTGGGCACTATCAAGGGCTACCTTTCTGCCCTTTCCGCCTTCTTAAGGCTACCTGATCAGCCATCTTTATTCAAGTCCCCTATTGTACTGAGATTCTTGAAAGGCATCCCGCACATGTATCCTCCTGTTCCGTTCGTGATGCCTCAGTGGGACTTGAACCTGGTTCTGACATTCTTGATGTGCGCTCCCTTTGAGCCGCTTCATTCCTGTCCTCTCCGTCTTCTCACTTTAAAGACGGCCTTCCTGGTTGCCATCACCTCTGCCAGGAGAGTGAGTGAGCTCCAGGCTCTTTCTGTTAAACCTCCTTTCTTGTCCGTCCATCCTGACAAGGTGGTTCTTAGGACTAGGCCTTCTTTCCTGCCCAAGGTAGTCTCTGCTTTTCACATTGGGCAGTCCATCACCTTACCCTCCTTCTTCCCGCCTCCGCATCCTTCAAAGGATGAAGAGCGGCTCCATCGTCTGGACCCAAAACGTGCGCTTTCATTTTGCATGGATCGCACACGCCAGTTCCGGGTGGATGACCAACTGTTTGTTGGCTACGTGGGTGAGAAGAAGGGAAGGGCGGTACAGAAACGAACCATCTCTCGGTGGGTCGTCCTGTGCATCAAAGCATGCTACTCTTTGGCTCGGAAGGAGCCTCCTGTTGGGCTGAGGGCCCATTCCACTCGGGCCACGGCGGCTACTACTGCCCTGGGCCGGGGAGTCCCTTTGCAGGACATTTGCCAGGCGGCTACGTGGGCCTCGCTGCACACCTTTGCGAGGCACTACTGCCTGGACAGTCAAGTCCGGAGGGATGGCTTCTTTGGCCGTTCGGTCCTCCAGGACTTTCTGGTGTAGGTTTGTATTGGTTCGCAGACCCACCTCCGGGGTTGGTATTGCTGGGGTATCTATTCTAAGGTAAGGAATCTAATACTAACCTGTTTCTTTCAGATGAACAAGTTACTTACCTTCGGTAACGATATATCTGTAAGAAACAGTAGTTAGTATTAGATTCCTTACCGCCCCACCCGTCCTCCCCGTTCTGCGAACTGATACCTAGGGTTAAGGTCATCCCTTTCAGGGCCCTAGTTTCAAATGGCACCAGTGTTAGTTCTCACATGGCTCTGCGTGTTCTGGCGCGGAAAAGCTGTGTGCAAAGAACTGACGTCAGCGCGCTGGAGGCGGCGTCTATATACTCCAGCGACGTCATCACGGCGCACGACGCCGACGACGCGGAGCCGCAGGGGACGCCTGCAGACGACGCCTACCGACGCGCAGGGGTACTGCTACGCAAAAGTTTCCGGATCCAGACTGACGCCTGGGGATATTCTAAGGTAAGGAATCTAATACTAACTACTGGTTCGAGGCATATGGGCTGCAGATGGTACATTTATGAATAGATCGCCATCTGGTGTTGGGCTCGGATGATTGCACTTTGTTTTTCTTCTGGAGAAGTCTTTGTCATCATAGGTGACTCCTCCTCTCGGTGTTAGTGCGCATGGGCATCGGCTCCATCCTTAGATTGTTTTTTTCCGCCATCGGGTTCGGATGAGGATCGAAGCGCTCCGGACCGACTTCAACAAAGAAGGTTATAACCGGCGCGTATTCCTTTCCAAATCGACGGTATCGTTATCGAACGCGACTTCACTCCATACCGACGCGATTCGAAGGACGACGACTACGAGAAACTCGACGTAGTCCAGCCCGGGGTCCATGGAAAGGACTCCATTCAAAAAATGTCCAACGTGTGGTGCTAAGTTCCCACACAAGGACCTACACGAAGTGTGCAACCTCTGCTTGTCCCCTGAACACGAATCCAGGGACTGTGAGGCCTGTGCAGCGTTCTCGTCAAAGTCGACGATTAGAAACCGTCGAGCCCGAAGACACGAGGTATCGAGAATGCAGTCACAAGCAATCCCGGAGCTGTTCGAGGACCAGCACCCAGAAGAGGAGGAAGAAGAGGCCGACGAGGCGGGGTCAGAAGCGGACGAGTCCGACGTCGAGGAAATCGACGTCCAACAAACCGTGAGTGACGACGTCCCTTTACCGAAAAACAGACCCCGCACTGTGTCGACCCCGCCCTCGAGCCCGGTCAGACAACCGAAAAAAGTTTCCAACGCCCCGCCTTCGAGCCCGGCAACGAAACAGAAACCGAAACACTCGGTCCCCCATCATAGTGGTTCCGGTTCCGATAAACCAACCACATCGACACCGAAGCACCAGGTCAAGGAAAGCTCGAAGTCGAAGCAGTCCATGTCGACACCGAAGCACGCTTCGGCGCCGAAAACACCCTCGACACCGGGGACATCTTCGATACCGAAGAAGTCGGATCCGAACAAAACTTCGGCACCGAAAATACAAATGGACATTTCAAAGAAAAAACACCTTTCGGAACCGAAAACTGCGGTACCGACACAGGAACACGGAACGGATCCTAAACAAAAGACTTTGTTTATTGACCCAAAGACTGGCAAGGTAGTCACAGAACTACCTAAAAAGAGGAAACATGAACATTTGGACGACAAGGCTCATCCAAAGAAGAGAACAATGGGGACGAATACAACTCCTCCCCCTTCTCCCAAACCTCACACACCATCTTCGCCTATTCCTCACAATAGGCCAGATATTCCTCCCACACGTCCATCTACACCTACAACAGATGGAGAGAGTGACACAGGGGAGGGGGGACACCCTGGGGATGATGAGGACACAATCCCAGAGGAGGCAGACCCATGGGAGGAGTATAATGTGGGATCAGGTAATGATACCGACCTTGAGTCATATCCCTCAAAACCTTCACCTCCTGATGACAATACTGGGTTTGCACAACTCATTACTAGAGCAGCAACATTTCATAAGGTAGACCTACATACAGAACCTCTAGTACAGGACTTCTTATTAGAGACACTACCTACTGCACAAAAAACATCAGGAACACTACCAATGCTAAAAGGCCTTCTCAGTCATACATCAGAGATATTCAAAGACCCAGTGAGGGCTAGGGTATTGAACCCAAGAATTGATAAAAAATATAGGGCAGCTCCAAAAGACCCAATATACATTAAGGGACAAATTCCTCTAGACTCACTAGTGGTCACAAACGCTCGCAAGAGAGCAAACTCTTTATCTACAGGAGAAGCGCCACCTCCTGACAAAGAGTCTAAACTAATAGATGCCTCTGGCAAGAGAGTAGCATCTCAAGCGGCAAACAGTTGGCGCATAGCTAATACGCAAGCACTACTTGCAAGGTATGACAGAGCGCATTATGATGAGTTAGAAACACTCATCAAACATCTCCCTAAAGAACATCAAAAGAGAGCTGATCAACTTATACAAGAAGGGAAGTTAATTACTAACACTTCAATAAAGTGCGCCCTAGACGCGGCAGAAACTGCGGCAAGGTCGACAAATACAAGCATCATGCTAAGGAGACATGCATGGCTCAGAGTGTCAGGATTCAAACAAGAGGTACAAACCTCGTTACTTAATCAACCTTTTGATGGGAAAACACTTTTTGGCACAGGGACAGATGAGGCCCTAGAAAAAATGAAAAAGGATACAGAAACGGCTAAATCAATGGGAGCATTGCAGCAGCCGACACAAAGAGGTTCCTTTCGTAGATCCACCTATAGAGGAGGATCCAAAAGTACAGGTACAAACCAACAGCAAACCTCTTTTACACCTACATCACCCAGAGGTAATTCTAGAGGTGGATACAGGGGTAACAACAACAAGGGTAGAGGTCGCGGAAACAACAACAACCGCAACTCTCCAACCCCAAAACAGTGACTTCATAGAGCTTCCCCCATACCATATAACACCGGTAGGGGGACGCCTATCACAGTTCCTACCTGTCTGGGAAAACATCACATCAGACAAGTGGGTAAGACAAATTATCCAACATGGTTATTGCCTAGAACTCACAGCTACCCCACCAAACATCCCCCCCAAACAGCGTCCAATGAAACAAGATCACATGACACTGTTAAAACAGGAAGTAATATCACTGCTAGAAAAGCATGCCATAGAGAAGGTTCCACAGCACCAACAGGGAACAGGAGTATACTCCCTATACTTCCTAATCCCCAAAAAGGACGGGTCTCTAAGGCCAATACTGGACCTAAGACCTCTCAACGCATACATAAATTCGGAACATTTCCACATGGTCACGCTCCAACAAGTACTTCCTTTACTGAAGAAAGGGGACTTTCTTTCTACACTGGATCTAAAAGACGCTTACTTTCATATCCCTATTCACAAAGCCCACAGGAAATACCTCAGGTTTGTGGTAGAAGGACAACATTATCAGTTCAAAGTCCTCCCATTTGGTGTCACGACGGCACCAAGGGTGTTCACAAAATGCCTGGCAGTGGTAGCAGCTCACCTAAGAAGACAACAAATTCATGTCTTCCCATACTTGGACGACTGGCTAATAAAAGCCAGGTCGCAAGAGGAGTGTCTGCAACACACACAAAAGACAATTCAGCTACTACACCAGCTAGGGTTCACGGTGAACTACACAAAGTCACACCTACAACCAAACAAAGTTCAACAATATCTGGGGGCTACCATAGACACAGAAAAAGCCAAAGTGTACCCCGACCCAATCAGAGTCCAAGCAATGCTTACAATCATTCAGAGATTTCAGCCACAACACTCACTAACAGCAAGAGTGTTCATGCAGCTATTAGGCATGATGTCATCCTGCATACTGCTAATACCATATGCAAAACTACAAATGCGTCCGCTACAAGAATGCTTAGCGACACAGTGGAATCAGGCTCAAGGACAGATTACGGATCTGGTGTTGGTAGACGACCGCACACACCGCTCTCTGAAGTGGTGGAACAGAACAAACATTACCAAGGGGCGGTCGTTCCTAGAGCCAATTCCACAGGTGACAATAACAGCAGACGCATCGCTCACCGGATGGGGAGCACATATGGACAAATACACAGTACAAGGAAGGTGGAGTGTGCAGGAAAAAACACTGCACATCAACTATCTAGAACTACTGGCAGTGTTTCTAGCATTGAAAGCCTTTCAGATACATGTTATCCACAAAGCAGTCCTGATCAGAACAGACAACATGACAGCAATGTATTATATTAAAAAACAGGGGGGGACGCACTCTCTCCAATTATCCAGACTAGCACAGGAAATTTGGAGATGGGCCATTCCTCAAAACATCTATCTGTTAGCCGAACACCTACCAGGAGTTCAAAACCAGATAGCAGACATCTTAAGCAGACAGTCGGAACAAATACACGAATGGGAACTGCACCAACAAATACTGCAGCCATTCTTCCAAAGATGGGGACAACCAGAGATAGACCTATTTGCCACTCATCAGAACGCAAAATGCCAAAGCTTCGCGTCCAGGTACCCACATCACCTGTCGCAGGGCAATGCGTTATGGATAAATTGGTCCAACAAATTTGCATACGCTTTTCCCCCTCTCCCACTAATCCCATTAGTGGTCAGGAAACTGCAACAACATTCAATGACCATGATACTAGTAGCACCCACGTGGGCAAGACAGCCGTGGTTCACCACGCTCCTGCAACTCTCACAAGTGCCACATCAAAAGCTACGAATTCTACCCATGCACCTTACACAGAACCATGGAGAAATAATGCACCCAGATCCAACTCAATTGAACTTAGCGATCTGGCTCCTGAAATCCTAGAATTTGGGTACTTAGATCTCCCCCCAAATTGCATGGAAATAATTAAACAAGCGAGACGTCCAACCACCAGAGCATGCTATGCAGCTAAGTGGAAGAGGTTTGCTATACACTGTACTAATAACAATATCAACCCTCTAGACGTATCAACAAGGGAGATTATTTGCTACTTGTTACACTTACAGCAATGTAATCTAGCGTACACATCTATCAGAGTACATCTAGCAGCTATAGCAGCATACCTACAAAACAGGCAGCGCATATCACTGTTCAGAGTACCAGCGATAAAAGCATTCATGGAAGGTCTTAAAAGAGTAATTCCACCAAGATTACCACCTTCCCCAGTCTGGAACCTCAACGTAGTACTCACCAGACTAATGGGGCCACCCTTCGAACCTATGCATAGGTGCGAAATACAATTCCTTACATGGAAGGTGGCATTCCTTATAGCCATTACCTCACTCAGAAGAGTAAGCGAGTTACAGGCATTAACAATACAAGAACCATTCCTACAGATACACCAGAATAAAGTGGTTCTTAGAACAAACCCAAAGTTCTTGCCTAAAGTAATTTCAGCATTCCACATCAATCAGCCAGTGGAATTACCAGTCTTCTTTCCAAAGCCACAGACGGTGGCAGAAAGGGCTCTACATACACTAGATGTTAAAAGAGCCATTTCGTACTACATAGAAAGAACACAAGACTTCAGGAAAACTAAACAACTATTTGTAGCATTTTCCCCAACACATAAGGGCAATCCTATCTCTAAAGCAGGCATCGCAAGATGGATTGTAAGATGTATACAAATATGCTACATTAAAGCAAAGAGAACATTAACTGTTCCTCCTAGAGCTCATTCCACAAGAAAACTAGGAGCATCTATGGCATACTTAGGGAACATTCCCCTAGATGACATATGTAGAGCAGCAACTTGGTCTACACCACATACATTCACAAAGCACTACTGTGTTGATGTACAGGCTGCACAACAAGCCAGAGTGGGCCAAGCTGTATTAAAAACTCTATTTCAGACAGTTGCGACAGACACTGGTGACCACCGCTAGGGAGGTAACTGCTGTACAATCTATTCATAAATGTACCATCTGCAGCCCATATGCCTCGAACGGAATATGCTACTTACCAGTATGCATCTGTTCTTGGCATAGAGGGCTGCAGAGTGGTACATGCCCTCCCTGCCTCCCCGGAAACCTGTGTCTGTCCCAACATTATCTTATTTAGATACATTTACATGGGCATATCTTTATGTACTACACTACACTACTCCATCTAACCCTACTATGGCAAAACAATCTAAGGATGGAGCCGATGCCCATGCGCACTAACACCGAGAGGAGGAGTCACCTATGACGACAAAGACTTCTCCAGAAGAAAAACAAAGTGCAATCATCCGAGCCCAACACCAGATGGCGATCTATTCATAAATGTACCACTCTGCAGCCCTCTATGCCAAGAACAGATGCATACTGGTAAGTAGCATATTCCTTTCTTACAGATATATCGTTACCGAAGGTAAGTAACTTGTTCATCTAGTCTTTTCTTCTACACTCATGCCTTGCTACTTTTTTTTAAATTAATTTATTTATTGGCATTTCAAAAAAGAAACAAGGAAAAACAAATGACAAGCACAGACATTAGTAGCATGAATCAGCAACAATGCAGTATATACACACACCAGTCAGATAGAATGACAGCATTTCCGAAACAATAATCAATACTTACACACAATAAAAGCAGAGCCACACTTTGCACACCCAGACATAGACCACCGAGGGTATATCTGTCGAAGTCCCAAAACCAGTCGAGGGTCCCCGTGACCAGTCCAACATAGAAAACCACCTACTCTCCAGCGTGAGGGGCCGAATCTACCTGCGACCTCCCATCCATCACAGTCATGTCAGCCTCATGTATATTTGAAATGTTGCGTTCGGGCCTCTTCTCCAGAAACAGTGCCCAGAGGTTCTTGGGCCTATTGTGGGGGGAGGTGGGGGTGGATAATAAGTCATTATATAATTGTTTGTGTACAGCAGTAAAGCATTTCTTTAGTCCACTGGGAAAGCGTCGGCACAGGACCACGCATCCAAGAGAGTGCCACGCACCTCTTGGCCACCAGAAAGGCCATGTCCACTAGTTGTCTATGTTCTGTCTTAATGGTCTTAGAGTACCCCAGAATAGCTAGCAGGGGAGTTGGGAGTAGTGAAATTCCGTAATTCTATTCACTTCCTCATACACTGTGCACCAAAAGGCAAAAATTTCCGGGCAGGACCAGGCCACATGTAAAAGATCAGCTAGCTGCACTCCGCATCTCTCACAGCGTGGGCTCTCCCGAAGTCCGTATCGATAGAGCGGTTCTGGGGTGTAGTTAACCCTGTTTAAAAATTTTAAATGCAGCATCCGGTGGCGACCGTTGAGCGATATTTTTTTGGTATTAGCACAACAGTATTGCCACATTTCCTCTGGGAGGTCCACCACCAGGTCGGTCTGCCATGCCAAACGAGGCTTAGTGTAGTCCGTCGTTCTCTCAGAGAGAGCAACTCGATACAGATTTGTGATTAACTTGGTCGAAGTCTTGGCATTAATGATATAATCCTATGTCGTGATCACCGGGGGTTCCGCCATATCCTCCCCTAGCAGGTCTTTGAGTGCGTGTCGGACCCTGTGGAATTGAAAGCGAGGAAAGAGTGAGCGAGTGGCGTCCTCAGACTCCAGTTCGTCCCAGGTGCGAGCCCTACCATCCAAGAATAAGTCTCCCATGTGATTTATGTCTAGTGCGGCCAACGCTGCCACCACTCCTTTATCCTTACATGTGGCAAGCCACGAACACCAGGCGAGGGGGGGCTTCGTGGCGTACAGAAGCGTGCAGGCCTGCGCATCCATCATGTGGTGCCAGGCATGAGTAACAGCGTTCAGAGAGTCCAGGAAACCCGTCCGGCGGTCACGAGGGCAAGACAACAGCACGGGAAGAGGGAGTGGGGCTGCGACGATTGATTCTATGCGTATGTGCGGAATATCCGCGTGGTCGTGTATCCAGTGGTACGCATGTGCGCTTTGCGTGGCTCGATAATAGAGCTCCAGGTCCGGAGCATTCAGACCACCCTCCACATATGGACCGGTGAGGATTTTCCACGCAACTCTGGGTTGCTTGCCGGCCCATGCCAGTCGGATTATAAGTGAGTGTAGTTGTTGAAAAAACAGGCTAGATAGGACCATGGGTATGTTACTGAACAGGAACACGAAGCGAGGTAGCACTATCATTTTCATGAGGGAAATGCGACCCATCAAGGACAGAGGCAGGCCAATCCACTTGGTAATATCGTCTTCCAGCTTGGAGATAGCCACCCCGTAGTTCTCCCTGAGAAGCACCTCTGAATCTGTATGTAGCCGGATCCCCAAATAACGTACCGCATCTGTGGTCCACTGGATGGGATATTCCGGATCGAATCTCTTAGTGGCAGGTGTGAGCGGGAACATGAGTGATTTGCTCCAGTTTACGTGAATAACCGAAAGGGAGCTGAATAAGACTACTTCCCGTAGCACCGCCGGTAGGTTTACCTCTGGGTCGCGGACGTATAATAATGTGCCGTCTGCATATGTGGACACAATCAAATTGTATGTGGGGAACCGTATACCCCGATGTCCATGATATTCGTGTAGAGCGCACGCAAGAGGTACAGCCACTAGTGCGTAGAGTATAGGGGAAAGGGGGCATCCCTGCCTCGTGCCGCGACCGATACTGATGGGTTTCGTGGTAAGTGATCCAATACGAACACGGGCCATAGGAGATGCATAGAGTGTGTTCAGGAGTTGGAGGAAGAGATCCCCACCCCCATGCGACTCAGAACTTGTCTCGGGAAAGGCCACTCGACAGAGTTGAAGGCCTTTTCCATGTCTAAAAAGACCACGACAGCAGAGACATCTGGGCGGGTGTGTTGGAATGCGGCGAACACCGTCCGCAAATTGTAAGGTAGGTTGCAACTGGGGACGAAGCCCGCCTGCTCAGGGGCAACCAGAGAGGCGACCAGAGGGCTGAGGCGGTTAGCGATTATTTTAGCAAATATCTTCGCGTCGACATTTAATAACGATAGCGGGCGGTACAAAGAATAGTCCCCCGGGGGTTTCCCAGGTTTGAGAATCGCAATAAGTATCGCTTCTCGCATCGTGGGGGGCATTTGACCTGACTCTGCCATGTTCTCAAAGAGTGTCAGTAGTCGAGGGATCAGTAGGTCAGAATATGTCTTGTAAAACGACACAGTTAGTCCATCACTACCTGGCGCTCTCCCAGCCCTCATTGCCGATAGGGCCAGAACAATTTCCTCACGCTCGAAGGGTCGCACCAGGAATTCACGATGCAAGTTAGACAGCCGGGGCAGTTCAATATGAGTCCGGTAGTCAAGAATACGTTCCCCCGGGATAGGGCCTCTAGAGACGTGTAGAGTTGTATAATACTCTCGGAAACAGTCCGTGACCTGCTCATCGGATAGGAGCTCATCTGTCTGAGGAGATATCATATCTGGAATCGCTGTACCACTCCTACGCTGCTTGGTCAGCTGCGCCAAAACCGACCCGGGGCGCTCTCCCTCCCCGTAGGATCGTGCGGTGGCATACTTTCCCAGATGCTTAATCTCTGAGTCAGTCTCCTCATGGTACTCGTACAGTGTTTGGGCGAGTTCCTGAATTAGGTCTTCGCCATCATCCCGTATGCATCGTGCCTCTATGTCCTTAAGCCTGTTCTCCAGAAGCGTCAGACGGCCCGGATGGATTTAAGGACCCAATCGTGTTTGGAGATGGCGACTCCCTGTACATACGCCTTAAAGGCCTCCCACACCGTCAAGAACGAGTCGACAGAGCCTACATTGGCGTAAAAAAATTCCTCCATGGCTGTGGCTAGCTCCTCCCTGAAGGCGTCGTCCAGCAAGGAGTAAGGAGGGAAGCGGCAAGCAAATGGCGGGATACCTTTCGCCGGCACGGTAAATGTGATAAGAACAGGGGTGTGGTCTGAGAGTGCGCGGAAGGATCGTACATACCCTCACCAGGGAAAGCAGGTGGGAAGTGGTCAACCAGTAGTCAATCTGAGTATGAATGTCGTGTGGTGCCGAGTAGTGCGTGTATCCCCCCTGAGTCGGGTGTCGCCATCTCCATATATCCAGTAACCGCAGTCGCATCATCTCCGCGTCTAGCACTCTGGCGGATGCCGAGGGGGGGCGATCAGGACCGTCTGATCTATCGAGTGAGGGCTGTCTTGTCATATTAAAGTCGCCCCACCATAGGACGTGTCCTCCACAGTGTTCCCGGACCCTAGCTGCTAGATTAGTGTAAAAAGCGGGGTGGTCGAGGTTAGGTCCATAAGTGTTCACTATATAGAACTCCATCCCCTTCCCCATGCATTTAGTGATCGTGTACCGACCCTCACTGTCTGTTACTATCGGGGTAAATTCCAGTGATGCCTTTGGGTTAACCCACGTTAAAACTCCCCTAGCGTGTGAAGTAAATCCCGCCGCATGTACATTATTCAAGAAACCTCTGTAGAGCAGTGTCGGGCTGTCCGGACATAGGTGGGTCTCTTGTAGCAACGCTACATCAATACCATGTCTCAGGAAATAGTGTAGGACTCGCCTAACTTTACGGTGGTCATTAAGACCCCAAATATTCCATGTCAGTAATGCAATAGTATCTAGAGTGTTACTCGGTTGTGTCATTCCGGGAATAGCAGTCGATAAAGGTGTCTGTACAGTGTAGCCCTTGCATGTGTCAGTCGTGCATGCCGTTCAGTGTCTGTGCAAAAAAGTCCATAAAACACACTTGAAACCTGTAAACAGTCCCACCCCCAGCCCCAACAACCTTAGGGAGCAACTATACTTCCCCCCCCCCCCCCCCCACCCCACCCCCCCATTACCCACCCACGGCTGCCCAACCCCAACTAGGCCGTGATCTTCCCCCAACCCACCAGTTCTCTCTTGTCGATCTATCTCATGCCTCAGAAACCCCCCCCCTCCCCAGAAAAGATTGAAACACATAAAGAAGCCCTACTCAGGGAAGTGGAATTCACACGGGGGCATAGGTAGCTGGCAATACAGAAAACAGAGACTACTCATCCAAGTATATCATTCTGCCGTACGGTACCCCCCGTTCCCTAAACAAGAGTAGAAGGCGTGTGATCCCGGCTCCCGCCTAGTCACTCGCATAATACAGCAGTGCCTTGTGCCCCCCCAGGTGACCTCACTGTCGGTTATCACAGCCATCATTCTGAGTTCCGCTCGTCAGAGCGCGTGGAGGCGCCCAAGCACATGTCATTGTAGCAGGAGAAAACGCTGCTCGGCAGGACTGACAAGTCATGTCAACAACACTGGAAGCGCCTCTCAGCAGGAATCATCAAATAATACGGCCCAGGCGCCGTCTCAACAAATCCCCCCACACCATAACTTACAGGATAGTAAGAAGAACACAAGGAAGCAATGTCTCTCCACAGGCAGTCCCTGAAAAACTTCCCCACAGCAGACTCTAATAATCCCCCCCCCCCCCCAGCTCTCAGCGACAGTAGTTTGCCGCTGTTCAATCCAGGGAGCCTTCCGTAGCTTCCGCGTGCTGCTCACTATCTGGGGGTTGCCTCGTTTCTCTGCGCCATTCCTTGAGGGCCTTCTGGAGAGCCCTGGGGTCGGTGAAGATCATGGACTTCCCCTGCCTGTTGACCCATAACTTTGCAGGGTATAGCATCGCATAGTCCGTGCCCATTTCGCAAAGCTGGCGTTTCATTGGCACAAACTGTCTCCGCGCCTCCTGCACCTTTGCCGTGAAATCAGGGAAAAGGGAAATTGTCGAGCCCTCATAGTTCAGTGGTTGCTTCTCCCTGGCAAGCCTCAGCGCCGCAACACGGTCCCTCTAATTGAGCAGTTTAGCAATTATTGGGAGTGGGGGCGCCCCCGGTTTTGGTCTGGGGCCCAGGGATCGGTGCGCTCTTTCCACGACAAACATCCTTGAGAAGGCCGCGTCTCCCAGTAGTGATTTTAGAAGGTTTTCCACAAATATCTCCATATTCCCGGTCTGTGTGGATTCCGGCAAACCCGTAATGCGGAGATTGCATCTCTGTGAACGGGCCTCTAAGTCCTCAGTCTTATCCTGTAGGAGTTGGAGCACTCTGCCCAGTGTTTGTGTTCCATATCAATGGACGTCTGTGCTTCCTCCACCTCCACGATGCGGCGCTCGGACATGTCGATCCGTTCTGCATGTTTATCTAGCCTCTCCGCCATCCGGTCCATGCGGTAGGTGAGTGCATCCATCTTTGGTCCCAGAGAGGCCCTTCTCCATGGCTAAGAGGATGCTGCGGATATCTTGCCGTGACGAATCTCACGTTGATTCCGTCTCTGCGAGGTCCTCGCCCGGTGGAGGATCACTAGATTTGGATCTCTTGCTGTCGAAAGACAGTTTGGGTTGATTCCTCTCCGTGCGCCCCATTGCAGTGCCAGCAAGTGCTCCGCAGCCGGCAAACAAGAGACAAGTATGTAGGGCCCGAGGGCCAACAGCACCAGGGTCATAGCTCCCTCTTCACCAGCAGGATGTGCGGCAGGCGTATGGCCCGCGGGCCGCAGGGCAGCTCAGGCAAGGCGCGGTTCTGTAGCAGGTTTTAGGCAGATATCTCACCCAAACAGAAGAGGGTCCAAGTCGTGAAAGGCAATGCGTCGTACCAAACGGCAACCTTCAGACATCCATCGAAACCGCACTAAGCCCTGAGTGCACTCGGGAGGTGCCAGGTAGGGCGGCGATACTCTTCACTGGACATGAGTTCCAGAACTCAATAGCTCTCCAACCTTTCGTAGGAGTTGGTGAGGGGAACCGGTTAGTTATAGGAGGGAGAGCTGCTCCACGGGGGCGGCCCCACTGCCAGTTCCGAGCTCGCGCACCATGTCAATGAGCTTCCGTTACACCTCCCACGTCGTGCCACCTTACCGTCTGGAGGCCATGTCTTTCCACTTGGTGTCCAACTGGTTGCGTACAGTGGAGTTCCAGAAGTGGCACAGATCTCAGGGGCCCAGCCGCGCCTCTCGGCCCGTCGCCAACACGCCTCAGCACCAACAAGTTGCAGCCGGGTCGTCAGCGCCCGTCTCCCCACTCGACAGTCTCCGCAGCGTCCTCACAACCCGTCCGCGGCTGTCGCTGGGCGTCCGTTAGAGGCAGCGCCCCCTGATGCCCCCGGCAGCAGTCCCTCCACCACAGATTACCACGGAGAGTCAGGGGGCAGCAATCGAGAGCAGGTGGATCGCGGACCTCCGAAGGCGACACCAGACGTCAGGCCTATCTCCAGCAGGCCGCCACCGACGGGGAAACCAGCGCACCCCTCAGCTCTCGGATCACAGAGAGAGCATTCTCCGCCGTGGTTCTCCTCTCAGGGCCCAGCACTAGCAGCAGAGTCCTACAGGACCGCCGGGCGCTCACGTAGCGCGTCTCCACCGCCGGGAAGGTCCGCTCCCCTGCGGACCCCCCCCCTCCGGCAGCGCGCCCTCCACTGCAGCAACACAGAGGAGACAGGGGCCCGGCAGGAAGCAGCAGTCGGGCACAAAGACGCGCACAGGCGCCACCGATCGCCAGGGCCGCCGCCAGCAGGTTGCCGCCACCCGGGAGCACGAGTCGTCCCTTGGCTCTCACCGCTGCAGCACACTCTGCCTCGCTCCGGTCCTCAGCGCGCCTAGGCCCTGCTGTCCGTCACAGCTCGATCAGCAGGTATCAACGGCCGGAACCTCGCCAGGCACTGACCGCAACTACCGAGGGACACAAATCAGGCAGGTAGGACCGTCTAGGGCTCAGCCACACACAGGATATTTAACAGGATAGTGTTGGAGACGGGGAAGCTCTCGGCTCAAGCAGCCATCTTGGTTGCGAGCTAGCTCCGCCCCCCCATGCCTAGCTACTTTTCCCCACTGCACTACTTTTATTCGTTACTTCCTGTGCCACTTCTAAATCAGCTTTCTTTGCTATCCACAGGGATTGTTGGTACATTGAGTTTTTTACTTTTTATCTGGGGCACAACCAAATCTCCATATTAGATTGTTTGCCCATTTTTTAGGTGAAGCAAGATAATTTCCCACTCGTTCGTTTTTTTATTCTTGTCGAACAAGACATTTATCTATTTCTAAAACTACATTTTTGTGTGACCCAAAATCACTTTACAGCATTATGCCAGACCTTTCACATTACCTACTGTTGTTTCTGTGAAATAATGTCGGATCTGGAGTCAGGAAAGCTGTAGTAAAGTGATTTATTGAGGAGTAGAGTAAATCACATCTCATCTATCAACCTGGGTCGTAACTGTCATCCCATGGAATCCGGAGCACAGCAGTGTTCCTGATTCCAGGCATGACACACAACACCACACATTCCCCTTCGTAAAGGAAGAATTACAGGAACACAAGGAAATGATAAATTACGAGAACTAGCAAATATTACACATTGAGAATTGTGGAAAGAAAAGACATAAATACAAATATCTGGAAAACATCATACAAAATATTCAGATTGAATTATCTATACAGATGATAGTCCTTAGACCAAACTGGAACATGACATTTCCTCTGCACACGTTGGACTGGCACATTGTCATCAGAGAAACAGGAAGACCTAACTTCAGGAGAACAGTGAAGGGTTGTAGGACTCGAGAATTTCCTCCAATTATTTGCACCATTGGAAGACCTCAAGCCTGATGAAACTTTAGACCCTGGAGACACATCCTTGGGCCACAACCACCTAGGAACCTTAACAACCCTAGATAAGTTCCACACGTTTCCATCTGAAAGCTCGACAACTTGCTTTCCAACACGCGTGACCATCAAAGGATTGGAATACCGAGACTCACCAGACTTGATATTCCTACACTTCTTGACACGGACCCAATCATTGACACTGAACTGGGAAGGACCACCACAAGGAGCACGATCAACGTCCACAGAACTCCTGGAGCCAAGCATTCTCATCCAAGGTTGAGACAACTTGGAACCACACCTCCTCCCTCTCATCTTTTCAAAAGGAGACAGGTCGCCCATGCTCCTGGGTGTGTTTCTGTAACACCACAAAACTTCACTAATGGTTTGTTTACAATCCCTTCCATTTTGCAAGGCAAGTTGAAGACCTTCCTTAAATACTCTGATCCATCTTTCCACGATGCCGTTACTTTTGGGATAATACACTGACACGCGTCTATGCTTTATACCATGACGCTCCATAAACTCTCATCTCCAAGGATACAAATTGCACACCATTGTCAGTAGTAATAGATTCTGGAAAACTCTTCCTTTCAAACACTTAGTTTAAGAACTTGATCACAACACTAGACGTTACGCTAGAAACCATCTTTACCTCAGGCCACTGAGACAACTGGTCTACCAAAATTATTGCGTACATCACACTCTTGTTAAACGATAAAGGACCAGCAATATCCAATGATACACTTTCCCAAACACGTGAAGGTCTAGATATGGGAAACAGATCACACTTAACATGCTTTTGAGATTTATCGCTTAAACAGCAATCCAGACAGCCCCTAACCTGACGTTCTATGCACTTATCCATTGCTGGCCACCAGAATTCACTTCTAACCCTTCTTTTCATGGATGTCATCCCAGGATGACCTTCGTGAGCCATATCTAAAATCTTAGGTTGTAAGTCATGAGGGACCACTAATTGTAAACCTCTAAACAAAACACCTTCTACAATGGATAATTCCTGTGCAACATTAAAGAAAGGGAGAAACTCATCAGACAACAACTCTTTACGAGGCCACTGGGTTTTTACTAAATTGCAAATATCACTAAGAACAGAATCATTTTCACATGCTACCTTCCATGCATCTTCATCAATGCAACCTTTGGAGATTTCACAAATTGATACAACATTATCATCATCCTTATCTTCTTCCACAACATTGTCATCGGGAACTGGCAATCTAGACAAACAGTCAGCTAAAACATTTCTAATGCCAGGGATATATTCCACATTAAAATGAAAGTCCTGAAGCTTGTACTGCCATCTGGCAATTCTTGAAGTCGCTTTGCCACAACCCTTGGTAGTAAATAAATCCACCAACGGACGATGGTCAGACCAAAGTTTAAAAACATTGCCATACACATATTTGCGGAAGTATTCAATGCCCCACCAGCAAGCTAGAGCCTCCTTTTCTAATGTGGAATATTTACATTCAGCATCCCTCAAGGGTCGAGATGCGAACCCAATTGTCACCAATTGACCTTTTTGACGTTGCATTAACACTGCACCAACTCCTACATTACTAGCATCAGTGACGATAAATGAACAGTTAGCAGTATTAAATGTTGCTAACGCAGGTGCAGATACAATATTTTTTTTTAGTAATAAAAATTCTTTTTTTGCAGTTATCATCCCAAAGAAATTGGACATTCTTTTTCATCAAGTTCCTCATGCTTACAGTCTTATCGGAGAATAGGGGGATACATTTTGAATAATATTCAGCAAGCCCCAAGAAAGATCTGAGCTGATCTTTGTTAACAGGGTCTGGAGCTAATTCTATGGCCTTGACTAAATTCATTTTCGGGGAAATGCCTTCCTTACTTATGGTGTGCCCCAAATAGTCAACAGAAGATAAACCAAATTTACATTTTTCTTTCGTAAGTGTTAGACCACTATCTTGCAACACACATAGAACTTTGTATAAAATTTCGGAATGATCAGATGGATTAGATGCGAAAATCAAAATGTCATCTTGGAAATACAAGACATTGACAAAATCCTTAAAAAGATTGTGCATGACCCTTTGAAAGACGGAAGATGCAGATATTAGTCCAAAAGGCATCCTCTTGTACCTAAAAGCACCCTCTGAAGTGATGAAGGATGTCAAATGCTTACTATCCTTGTGTAATGCTATCTGATGATAAGCATTTGATAGGTCCAAAGTGGAGAAAATTGATGCCCCCTTCAATTTCGTGAACATTTAATTAATATTAGGGAGTGGATGTCTATCCACCCAAACATTCCCGTTCAAATCCCTCAAATCCACACAGAGTCTCACTTTGCCGTTGGGCTTGTGAGCGACAACGACTGGGGATAACCACACAGAGGATTCTATCTCCTCAATGACGTCTAAATCACACAACTTTTTAAGTTCAGATTTTACTGCATCTCTTAAATGTAAAGGGACATTCCTAACCTTGTGAACTTTTGGTACGGCATCTTCCCTCAGAATGATTTTGTGTTCAAAGTTTTTCAAAAGACCTAACTTGGAGGTAGAAAAAACCAAAGGAAATTTCTTTTCACATTCAGAGCCGAGATCAGACTCTACATTCATGACCAGATCAGAATACCCTAGTACTTGTTCAGGGTGATTGGGATCTAGTTTTATCATTAAGTCCCTCTGTTGAGGCCAACCTAATAAACAAGAACCATCTTTGGCCACATAAACCTTTGAATTAATAGTTTTACCTTTGAAACTAAGGGAAGTTGTAAAGAAACCAAGAAAATCGATGGGTTTCTTGCCATATCCAAGTAACTTTATGTCTGGAGGAGATAATTTTAAACCAGGAAATTCTTTCACCCATTCTTCACCAATGAGGGTGCGTTTCGCCCCTGAATCGGCCATGACATTAATTTCCTTCCCTCCAACATTCACAGTGCAGTAAGGAGAATCTTTTTCACCAGCATTGACTTCATATACTGCAAAAAGAAATTCTTCTTCTAAATAATCATCTTCAATTTCATTTACATGCTCATCTGAACTCCTTTTTTGACTAAAA
This sequence comes from Lissotriton helveticus, assembly GCF_964261635.1. Lineage (NCBI taxonomy): Eukaryota > Metazoa > Chordata > Amphibia > Caudata > Salamandridae > Lissotriton > Lissotriton helveticus. The sequence continues at coordinate 489,395,260 of NC_136068.1, forward strand.
CCCTTACCCTTAAACTTATTCTTATTCTTACACATTTTGCTAAAATGACCCTTCATTCTGCAATATCTGCATATTTGACCAATTGCCGGACACTTTTTGTCATTTGCTAAGTGATCCGGACTACCACATTTAAAACATGCAAATTCTCTCCCCTCTTGGAACCGTTGGTTTCTGTTTCTGAAAGGTCTTTCTTCAAAGCTAGATTTCTTTACAAGGTTGACTTCGGCAATGCTTTTTTCTGTGAGTTCCTTCACCCCAAGTTTCATATTTTCAAATCGATGTGCGATTTCTAACGCTTTGTCTAAAGTCAGATCCTCAGTATCTAACAGTTTTCCTTGAAGCTTGACATCAGCAATTTTGTGAACCATTTGATCACGCAACATCTGATCATGAAAGGTTGAATACTTGCATTTGGATGCCAAAACTCTTAAGTCATTCATGAATGAGTCAACAGATTCACTTGGTAATTGACCCCTACTCAAAAACTTGTGACGGGCAACTACAATATTGACTTTCTTAATATACTGTTTATCTAACTGTTTGATTGCTTCCTCAAAAACATCAATTGTATTCTCAGAAGTAGATACACCATCTGCAGACAAAGGTAAATGACTCAAGACATGTCTTCCTTCAGCGCCCAAACAATGTTTTAAGATGGCTAGTTTACGTTTGTCAGTATAGTCATCTCCTCCAATAGCTTCAATGTAAGCATGAAACCCTTCTTTCCACCTTTTCCATTCTAGTATAGGTTCGCCTGGATTAGGTAGAAATGGTGGTGGTGCAGAAAAACTCTCCATTATAATGTAATTAAAGTTTTAAAACAGTATGATGGTTAATATAGTGTTCGTTTTTTTTTTTTTTGATCAAAATTAAATGGAGAAATTAAATGATGTTTATAAACTTTTTGCAGGATAATTGTGGAATAATAAGCTTTCTTTGCAGGATTCTTGCGAAGATAGGTGCATAAATTCAGTTTAGATCGAGAAAATTAATTAATTACGCGAAGTCAGAAGATCCTCATTGCTTTGTATGGGTTTTCTTCCCAAAAGATGGCCGCTGTGCGTCTAAATGCGTGAAACGACGTTGTGACATCATACGCATGCGCATTAACTTGAGCAGCTGGTCTCACGCAGGCTCGCGTAGACGCTGTTAGTCACACGCATGCGCACCGGCTCGAGCAGCGCGACTCACCGGGAAACATAAATTTGTTCAAAATTGCTCAGCTTCCTCCCACACTGACTTAAAACAGCGGCGATTTCACTTTCCTGAAGCGCATACAGACCGTGACACAGCGCAGACACCGCTGTCGACTTTATTCGCCAGTTCGTGATCCTCCGCATCAGACGAGGTGTGACGATGCAGGTAGGGACTCCAGGTTGAATTAGGGTTGTTGCCCAATCGTCGCCAGTGAAATAATGTCGGATCTGGAGTCAGGAAAGCTGCAGTAAAGTGATTTATTGAAGAGTAGAGTAAATCACATCTCATCTATCAACCTGGGTCGTAACTGTCATCCCACGGAATCTGGAGCACAGCATTGTTCCTGATTCCAGGCATGACACACAACACCACATTCTGCTATACTTTCTTTGATTTTTCTTACTACAATGCCCAGATTATGTCAGAGCTTCTTGCTTTCTTGCAGGTGAAAGGTTAACACCACAAATGGTGCTAAGGTATGAGTCAAGTAGTATTTTTTCATTTTTTTATTGTTGAAAATATTTTTATTTGCATTTCCAAAACAGCGCGATACATTGTTCAGTGAAAGTATTAGATGAATGGAGCACATCATTATTACAACAGATAATAACATTACTATGTCACAAATATAGATATATCGGAGTGTAACAGTCTCAGCAGGGGCCATCGGCACGTACGGCATTGTAAGCACATTAATCGGAATCGGAGCTAGAACTATCATCATCTGAGGGTCGGTCACAAATGTTCCCTCTATATTTATTCCAGGCCCCCCAAATTTTACTCCATTTCTTGGGACAACCTCTATTGCGAAAAACTGCCCACTCTGTAACCATTGCTGCATCCATATCATGTTTCCATGCCACTAGCGTAGGCGACTCCATCCCACCCCACCTCTGCGCTATGTTCCTCTTTGCCATCATCATACCCAGTGACATCCACCCCTGTCCGAAACGTGTGAGGTCATTAGGTTCCCATATATTCAATGGGCAAAGTCTAGGATCTGGTAGTACTGAGACCCCCTCCGATTGAGACATGGTTCGCATCACCTGCGTCCAGTAGGGCGCAATTTTCGGGCAGTCCCATATAGTGTGATAGAAGGTCCCTTCCTCACCACATCCCCGCAGGCAGTAAGGGTGTATTATTCGTCTCATCTTGTGCAGTGTGTGTCTCGTGTAATATGATCTATGTAATATGCGTAGTTGTACTAAACGGAGACGTGAGGGGATGCCTACTTCTTTCGGGGACGCATCGCCTCTTGCCACTCCGAATTCTCTATTTTTTCATTTTTGAAATAGTGGGGGCTGTGACTTACTGACAGCAGCCATACTTTCAGTTCACAACACATAAAGCTAAGAATTTAAGCTTAGATGGTAAATTAAAACAGCATTCTAATTTAACAAACTAAAATAAACAATGTATCTGTAATAGCTAAATTGTCTTAGTCACCTTCAAATACTACAAAGACTTCAGTATGGCAGCACGTGTAAGGTTTTGCAAGTCAGCCAAAAGATGGCAGGCTTCTTCAAAAAGTATTTAAGGCCTAGTTCCCATTGATTCTCCTCAATGCATTCGTCTTAATATAATTGACCCTTTTTTATGTTTTCCCCAATGTATTAGTGCCTAGTTTACTTTTTCCTAGGAAGCAATTGCTGTTCTTTCAAATAATTTATTCTACTTCCACTTGCTCCAAGTAGCGCTTTTCTGCATTTAAACAAACAGTGGACTTTTATCGCCCCAAGTACTGATCGTACTGATAGATTGACTTCTAAAATGGCCGCCACCTCTATCCTAACCTCACACCATGCATACATGTTACTGGTAATGGTGATATTGGATGAACTTGGCTAGACACTTCAATTGAAGCCCACGCTAACTCTGCTCACAAGAATATTCAAATTCTCATCACGTGCTTTTGCGAGGTAACTAACTTCCCTTAAAATGTCCTAATGCTATGGTGCTAACTGTATACTCTGAGTGCTTGGTTTGTGGATGCAACAGTGAATAATTTATGAGGTTTAGATTGCAAAGTATGTGAAAAGTTTCAAGGAAATTTAGTGCACGATAAGGTAAAATGGATTTTAAATGACCATGTATCCAAACATCATAAAATCATGAGTTATATCTTGGGAAGTTGCATAAAACAACAAAGGGCTCTCTGAGAGCACATAAGAATCAGTTGCACGACAAACCGTGGTTAATGCCCTGCTGCAGCAAATAAAGGCAATGGGAAATAGGCAATGATGCCCAGATATCCTGGAACAGAGTTGAACAGGCAGTGCAATCTGCTTTCTCAATGGAATTCACAAACTACCTTAACAAGTGGGATCAGGTGTACAAAGAGAGCAGATGCAAGACGGAATTTCTTTGGTAATTTCGAGATCAAACCTGGATCAGGCATTTAATGAAGAACACATCGGGTTTCAGGGTACAATTTTAGTTTCTTGCTAATTTCTTTCCGTTTGCCCCATCTGATCAATGCCAAAGCTTACAGGCCTTGCATCCTTGTAATCCTTTTAGGTAGCTTAGTAGTTCTGGGACGAGAACCCTATTTAACTCACAAAATAGACTTTAACTTATCATGCACCTTTAGCAAAGGAGCAATCCATCTGAAATGATGACACTTTATTTGGTCACCTAGAACTGCTGGACCCTCCACCCCATGAAATCACCCAAACGGTGACAAGTTTTTCTATCTGAAAACTAGTAACTTAAAAGCAAGCCTGTCACAAGATCTTTCTGTAACAGATAATCTATTACAGGCTTCTTGCGCACAGCAAGTTTAAAAGGTATGCATATTTGGAATTAACCTGTAGAGGATAGCCTTTGTAATTTGTGTTCATAACTTTTATTTTTTATCCATTTAACTCGTGTTTTTTGTTCATAAGCTGAAAAAAAGAATTCCCTATAGTTGTTCCAAAAAGGACATTATTCACCATTTAGCCAAATTGGAATTAACCCACTTAAGAATAGATTTAACTGGCGCTATACCTTGAGAGTTATCTAGTGTATTCAGTATGTAGCCCTAGAAATGCAATGTATATCAGATTTCTAACTGTATAACTGCATTAACTTAATCCGTGAAGGCGGTAATGTTTACGTGCTAACCTAAAATAAGCTTTTTTTCTATTTGCATTCTGGAACAAAGGGCATCCTACTTTGTAATGCTCTGCATGCCACCGGGGGCTGTACTTCTTAATTTACTGCTCTTCCTATATTTATTTGGCCTCTTTGCTCTCTTCAAGCCGTTGTGCTTTTGCTTTAACTCCAGGGCCACTTCCATGCAATGTTCTCTTTGTAGCTCTATTTTCTTCTTTAATATTGCAGGTGAGACAAATGATTCTCTCCATACTTAACACCACCTTCACCTCTCTTTCTCATTGTGCATCAACATCTGATGTTTGAGGCATGAGGGGCAATTACTGCTTTTCCTGTATGTCAACAGCACCCTACTAGTGCCTCCCCCTAACATGACCAGCTTTCCTGATCTCTGACTGTGTGTCCTTCCATGATAGATCTGTCTGCAGTTTGGCTCAGGCATTAATTATCTAGTGCTGAATTGTGCATAATGTAGTACCTCACACTTCACATTGATGCTAGCACGCAACAGTAGACCTGCTGTGTTTAACACTTTTTTAAGGTCTACCAATCTGGTCGATTTGTGCTGCATGCAAAACCTGGCAGAGTGCCTTGTAATCTTCAGTCATGTGCTTTACTGCTTTTTTCTGTAGCGGGCGTAGACGTGACGGATGAAAAGCTGGACGAGATGTTGGAGACCGGCCAGTCATCTGTCTTCACTGCAAACGTAAGGGGCAAGTTTTGGATCTTTCTTATGATTTCTTTCCATGCCTCTGTTTGTACATGATTTCACTCCTGTCTCAAACAATGTGTTTGTTTGCTGTCCCCCTGTAAATAGCATGGTATTTCTTCACTAGGATCAGAACCGTAATGACATGTAATACTAGAAAAACAATGAATACTCATGTTTTAATTTATAAAAAAGGGCTCTTGATTCTCCTCATAGACAAATACTCCTCTTAATACAGTAATATTAAGGAAATGTACACAGAATTAAAATGTGATGAATGTTCCAGTTTGGAGTAAGCAAGTGAGAAGAAAAAAAATATATAAGAAATAAAATCAAGACCTATTCCACTTTTCAACGCTTAGGTTGTGAATAAGAGTGGCTTGTGAATGAGAGTGGCACCATTTTTCTAATGGCCTGTCATGTGTTTTCAGGAATCGTAAATTCTCCAGTGCTCTTTGCCACAAATTCAGGGCAAACAAAATTACGTTTTTGATCCTTTTACAATATCAATTTTAAATTATAGTACACTTGAGCATAAGTTGATTCGGTTTATGGCAAGGCAAAGCCTGGATAAACACTTGTTGGGCAATTAATATAAGTATTCTGCAAGGATTTTTTTCCCATGTAAGAAAGAGGTACATGTCTTAGTCTCTGTGGCCAGAAAAGCATTGTTTTATTTGAATGTGGTGTGAAAAAACAAACTTTACCTAATTCCTTATGAAATAAACCTTTATGGCTGTCTAATAAGCCTTCCATTTGGTCGTGATTGCAAGGGCTTTCTTGAATCATATACATCTTCTGAAATGTAAACTGGGTTTTGAGCATTGGGATTGAGTTATTCCAAACTTATCTTATTATCGACACCTTAAAACATGTAAATCAACGACCGCAACATATACCTTTACTAAAATAGATCTGTGCTGAAACTTAATTTCTGCAATAACGTTTCCGATCCTAATAATCTTTCTCACTAAAACCAACTTTAACATCATTTGATTCTAATTGTTTGTTAACCCAATTCTTGTAGGTCAAGCTGGGCATGATATGGGCATGAGTTATAGTTAGCTCAATAAACTATAACTGGTGTATTCGGTGTTTTTAGTTTTTTTTCTAATGTTGGCTCATGTATCATTCCAACAACTAACTTTAAAGTCACTTTAACTATCGTTTTTTAGTAGAAAATCTGTATATATTTGAATTGAGTAATGATTCCTGCTTAAACACTCAAAATCACTGGAATTAACCAGTTATGCTTAGCAACGCACACAACACACACCATAACTTGCACTATTCACCATTTGTTCACTTAATTTTGTTTCTGTTTGATTTGCAAATTGCTATTTTGAGGATGACTAACAGCGCGAGTTATGATGTATTGTATTTACAAATAATTTTGTTTTTTTTTCTTTTGTCTTCACACTAAACCTAACTATAACACCACTTTAACATGTTTTTCTCTTTATTGGAAATATATATATACACACATCAAAATGTTACTGTTTTCAGATTAGTGGCCTGTTAAGCAACTAACAAAATGGGTAGGCTGACTAAACAAATTTCTGTTATAATGCTGATATCGCTCCATTTTCATCTTTTTTATAAATTCATTATGCTTCAAATTACTAAACACTCAAACCCATTATCGCATTTTTAACCCACTGGTTTCATACCTTCATTCACATCTCTAAGCTCATTTACATCCGCCTACTCCTCAAGAAAGGCTTTAAATTCTACAGCTCGTATTCCAACAAATTGGCATTCGGGAGCTCCTCACTTTTGTCTTGTAATTGAAACTCTGGGGTGATGCTGCAGTTGATTACTAGGGAGTTAACTGACTGCTGCTGGGGTTAGAAGTACATATTTCAGTCTGCATTTCACACTCTTTTACTGACATGGATGAGGAAGAAATATGAGAAGTTATGAATAATGTGTCCCCAATTAAGTTTTCTAGAGCACTAACCTCAATTTCTATGGCAAAAAGAACCTCCTCATTTTGCTCCTTTACAGCAGTCTCCTCCTTTAGGAATTGCATTCAGTTTTACAGCTTTGATTCCATCCAGGTGGCATTCAGGTGTGGTACACACACTTATCTCATAAATACAATAAGTTTGTACTCTAGTTGCTCATTTGACCTCTGTGGTAAATCCACTGAAGGTCACTGGGGTATCAAGTGTCAGGCTGCTGCTGGTGTTGGTAGTACATGTTTAACTCTGCATACCAGACTTTTTATCTGACATTGATGGGAAAGATATCTGAAAATGTATTTATTTATTTATTTAGTCATTTGTAAAGTGCATAACCGCTACCCACAACGGGGGTGTCCCGGCGACAATGTATGGAATGTGTCCTCGTTTTAGCTTTCTAGAACACTAAACATTATTGTTATAACAGAATGAACTCCCTCATTTTGTTCATTTCTAAAGGAAATGCTTTGTTTTGCAATTTTGAATCCATCAAAATGGAATTCAGGTGTGCCACACTTCTGTAATAAATACAGAATGTTTACATTGTAGCTGGTTATTAGAATCCTGGCAAATTGCAGTAACACTAGGGAATACACTGGCAAGTGCTGTTAAACCTTCATATTTTATACAGAATGTCAGACTTTGTTTTCACATTGCTGAGGAATATGGTGTGAACATATAGAATAGGTGCTCTCAATTTAGGTTCTAGATTGCCTTCCATTTGAGAAATTCCTCAAACAAATTTTTTGAAACATGATTCATGAAATCCAGCAGAGGGTCATCATTTTTCACAGGGGTAATTCACCTGAGAACTTAACAAAATCCTTAAAATGAGTATACCACCAACGAATTCTTTATATTGTGACTGCAATCCGGTATTGCCTTTTATATGTGCTCCTTTTTGTGACCCTCAAAACCTGGCATTCACTGACCATTTTATTAAGGGCCATATCCCTGAGTCCTGTAATATCTGCCACTTTTTGTGGTCCATGCTGTTGCCAGCCAATAAAGGAGGGGTACGCTTTGCACTCCCATGGCCATCTGTCATATACCTGTGGAGGACACGTTTATTCACTCTGTCCCATTATATTTTTATATATCCATTTACAGGATGCAGGTAACGTGTTACTCAGTCCGGCAATGGGTGCCACATCATATTGTTCATGTTGTGGCCAGCCACTCAGGATTTTCTAGTCCCCTTTAAATTTGCCAGTCCGTGAATATCTGGACCCCAAGGATCCAGATAAATCTAATCTAGGCATGCCCAAACCTAGCCCATCTTTAACTCAAACTTCTCAGAAACGGAAGAGCAGTTTAACACCAAATTACAAAAAGCATGCTTTATGAGTAATGTTTTAACTTTTGGCAAATATGGTGGAATTCCGTTAAGGCATTTTTTACTGTTTCCGAGAGCAAAGTTTCCTAACGGAAATCACCCTTTTGGAGCACCATATTCCCCTTTTTATTGGCCTCTCCTTAATGGATCAGTGCAAAACTTTCCATGAAGGAGCCAAGGTTGGTTGAACTATTTTTTTGAATAGCTCTATGCGGTTCGTTAAAGTGCACCAAAGTTATTATTGAAACAAAAACAATCATCGTATGGAACCACTGGCCTAACAATAACTACCCAGCAGTGTCTGCCATTGTGAGAGAGAGAGAGAGATATATATATATAGAGAGAGATATATAGATCTGCATTTTGGCTTAATTTTGGGCTGCACTATGCTCGAGGCTTGAACTGAGAGGGACGTGTAGGAGTGCACAAGACTTTTATTTTACGTTTTTTCCTCATTTCATCACTGCATTTTTTCCTCTAATCCTGTCTGCCGTCCCCTGCAATACTCTCCAGCCGCACTGTCTTCTGGGAGTTGAAGTTTCATTTTGCGCCACCATGGTAGAATCAACATGTGACTTGGGGGCGGTGGCTTACTTACCTTCCAATGAGGGTGGTACTGGACATTTCGAAAATGCAGGTGGGGTCATCACGTGTCAGCAACAGCAACCGAAGAAGGCTCATTGCCGAAATGCATCTTGCTACGCTGTCTGTCAATAAAAACGGCTCCTACATTGTTCCCTCGCGTGGCCTCTTCTCCTTCCTTATCTGCGGGGAGTGCTGCTTTTTTCATTCAGATTCACGCACATGCCAGAGGTGCGTTGGAGGCTCCGGTTCTTCAAGTGGCAGAAATCAGCTGGCGCCTGCTTTCCAAGCATCTATAATTACCGTTTCCCGGACCAGTTTCTGCCCGCCTCAAGTTTGTGTTTGCCTCAGCCTTCTGCCAGCTGGCAGCTTGTTACTTAACGAGGAGTCGACTGCACTGTTTGTTCGGCTCTGCATTTTGGCTTAATTTTGGGCTGCACTATGCTCGAGGCTTGAACTGAGAGGGACGTGTAGGAGTGCACAAGACTTTTATTTTAAGTTTTTTCCTCATTTCATCACTGCATTTTTTCCTCTAATCCTGTCTGCCGTCCCCTGCAATACTCTCCAGCCGCACTGTCTTCTGGGAGTTGAAGTTTCATTTTGCGCCACCATGGTAGAATCAACATGTGACTTGGGGGCGGTGGCTTACTTACCTTCCAATGAGGGTGGTACTGGACATTTCGAAAATGCAGGTGGGGTCATCACGTGTCAGCAACAGCAACCGAAGAAGGCTCATTGCCGAAATGCATCTTGCTACGCTGTCTGTCAATAAAAACGGCTCCTACATTGTTCCCTCGCGTGGCCTCTTCTCCTTCCTTATCTGCGGGGAGTGCTGCTTTTTTCATATATATATATATATATATATATATATATATATATATATATATGTATATGTATATATATATATATATATATATATATATATATATAGAGAGGGAGATATATAGAGAGAGATATATATATATATGGAGAGAGAGAGATATATATGGAGAGAGAGAGATATATATGGAGAGAGATATATAGAGAGAGAGATAGAGATAATCACAAACATTTGGGGAGGGAATCTGACATTTACAGGTAGATTCCTAATCTAGCAAGGCGAAGAGTGAATTGAGCATTGTCATTTCAGTGGTGATGGTTGACTGTAAAGGTCGTATGTACCCCAAACGGAGTGCTCAGATGGTACCAGCACATCCATAAAGGCTCCCATTTGTGTGGTCTTTGAGCAGATACTTCTGGTCCAAGACCTCATTTAAAAGTAATGTGGGTCAGGCCTTGAGAACCTATTCGCCCACTTGCTAGGGAAAGAATTTGAGGACAAGCTATATTTAGAGCCTACTTGCCCATTCTGGCAAGCAGACAAAGAACAGGTGTTCTGTTCACTCAAAGTGAAGGAGCAATAAAATGTCTTTAAATCGTGTTTTTATCTTGTCACCTTTACTCTGTGTTCAGAGACATAGATCAGAAGTCAGTTTACATCGTCTTACAATTGTTTTCTTTCTCTGCTTGCAGAGTTCCAGGATTTTGTAAGGTGAACTATCTGAGTGCTGTACAAAGAGTGTGAAATGAAAGGCTGTTGGGTGTCAGGTGTTTTCCCAGTATATAATGTTTAAATAGCTAATAAGTGAACTGCACAAACATTTGCAAATATATTTCAATAGTTCTGAAAGCCCACTTTTTGTCATTCTGTGTGATGAAAAAAATATTTTAATAGCATGACAACAAATCAAAACACTTGGTGGTGTGCAAATGATATATGTTTGCTGAAACACACTTTTAACAGGCTAATGTTTATACACTGTATAGTTTTATCAGTAAAACTGCATGCTAGGAAAGTTTTTGTCCATTTGGGCATGTACTGTATGTAAATGGTGGTGTACTACCACATCATGCTTTAGTAATATATTTATTAAAAGTGAGTTTTTTAAACAGGAACTGAGAAACACTCTTGCTCCTGTCCCGATGGCAATGCTAATAGTGAACTAAGAGGCAAGTCAGGGATCATGTGCACCCCATATGTGGGCTAGATTATTTTTATACATGCAGCAAACGTTTTAGTCTATTTAATCAAACAAGTTTCTTTTTTCGGCACAGCAGAAACGATGAACTCAGTTATGTGAGAATGAAGAAAATGCCAGCTCAGTAAAATAAAATATTTGCTTAGGATCGCATATTTTGAGACCAATTTACGGGTCAAGTACATTACAGTTTATTTTGAATAGACTACTCACGTTACCAGACCTGCAAGTCTAGAAACATTTATGATTTTTCGAGTCCTATGGTTGCAATATTCAGTTCATGCATTAATGGAAGGCTACAACTGCAATCCCAGCCCTCTGTGCCAAACTCCATAACTGGTATTGACGTGACTCCGTACACCCAACTAAATGGCTTCAAGTTTCCAGTTTTGAAAGGTTGATTCGGAGATTTTTTCTCCATTGCCCTTTGTTGTTTTGGTCAGAAATTGCCTCAGGTGATAGGGCCTGGACTGAAAGAAACTAGATTAAGGACCGCAGCCCACCTCCTGTTAAGTTTTGTCTGGAAGGGGCATAGACTCCTAGACAATTGACCTACTCCTCTCCAGCGCATACCTCTCTGTGGGAACGATGTTGACCAGTGTCAAGACAGAATTCATAATTAGGCTCCTAGTCAAAGTTGACTTCTTGCTCTGACTTTCTTAGGCATAAGAAGATGTGAAAGTCTGGAGTACAGTAGTTTAGACACTTGCAACCACTTCCAGCATTCATCTTTGTGTAGTTCAGTGAACCACACAATAATTCTTCTATATCGCAAACCAAGGTGAAAAAATATAGTGTGCGATGAATTCCTCCAAGCTAATTGACAGAAATAGAAAAATTATTCTAATCAACTTTTCCAGGATGCTGACAAAACATTTATGACCAATATCCTTCCTACCTTAGGGCATATGTATTGCTGCACCGAAGTTGCACGTATTTCTGCTCACAGCTGCAACAGACCATGCAAGAGACTTATACGTTCTGAGTGAAGAACCATCTAGCAAACATTGTTCATAGTTTTTTGGGTGTAGCTTCTCATAAAAAATTACTAGAGCTGCACGCCTTTCTTTGAAGTGAAAAGAATAAACCAGAAAAGTGAAGGAAGAGGACTCACAATGGAGTGGTTTTCGTCACACAAGTGTCACTCAATTTTCTCCATGTGTCATTGTTGCATCATCCATTCAAGAGAAGAAGTCCTGAACTGTCGCTTGTGGTCAGTGGACGCTTTTGTTCTATGTGTCAGGTGTTTGAAGGTTAAGGACTACATAGTTGTCTAAATTGTGGAATTATGAAGTACATATCCCTTCTGTTGTAACATCATCTTAGGTGGGTTAATTAGATGGATGGCAATGCCCTACAGTCTTACTATTTTAGCAATATCCTGGGGAATACTTGATGGAATAAATTCACTCCTTATTAATCTCTTATGTAAAAAAAAATCTAAATTGGCTTTCTCTGTCTTTTTGGCTTCCACTAAAGCACTCCATTAACTGGCTCTCGTGGTTACTTTAACCCTGGTGAGTGATCCACTATTTTCTTCTCTTCACTTCTCCTCCAGATTCTGAAAGACATTGAATTAACAAAGGAAGCATTAAATGAAATTGAAACTCGCCATGGGGAGATTCTGAAGCTGGAAAAGAGCATCCAGGAACTGCATGAGATGTTTATGTACTTGGCCATGGAGGTCGAGGCTCAGGTGAAGCAAATTATTTTTACCTGTAACAAATGACATTGTCTGTCTTGCTGCATTACTGTAGGGTGCAGTAGTGTCTTATTGACATTTTTCAAATTGGAAGAGTGCTTATTTTCAGTAAATTTAGAACAGGATTTTCTGATGGATACCTCTAACTGCAGTACCTTTAACTTTTTTGAATGGATCCGGATATTTTTTACTATAACTCTTTGATTTCTGCCCTAGTCGTAAACCCATTTATTGGCTGTCTGTACAGGCCAGCTCCTGGGTTTCCTGGTAGGTGGCGCTTGCTCTATCTCCACAGGGGTGTGAAGTCTCTGGAGCCATACATCTTCACCCTTGTGCACTGATATCAATTCCTTTTCTTTCTGCATCTATCAACGTACATCCGGAGCTGCTTTTCATGAATTTTCACTTTGTTCAACGCGTTTTTTTCTTTTAAATTCTAATTGGTCAGTGTTTAGGGATGTATCACCCTAAAAAGTCAGGGTTTGTGTTGCTCCTCCTGCCATGGACAGATGTCCATATCTGACCCCCTCGAGGTCTGCCTTTGGTTCTTGGTTCCGAAGTATGACTTCAAACTTTGCACAAAGCTGCTGCCTCATGTACACTAAGACCATTTGGGAGCGAGAGGCCAAAGTCTTTGTGTCATGTGCTTGACCAGCTCAACACCAGTCTTGTCTGCCTCGAAGTTCGCTCTTCTTAGTTTACAATATCCTCTAAATGGAGGAGTAAACATCAGAAGAGATGACTTTCACCGAGACGTCACTTGCGGTCTCTGCTGACGATCACCTGGATGATCCCCTCCATCTGTGCAGTCCTTATTGCAGCCGGAGCTCGTTAACTTCACTCTTACCTGAACAGCCTTTGGTGGCAGCATCAGTGTCTCCAGTGCCTGGTCTGGGCCCTTTGCACGTCCTTAAAACTACTTCTGTGCTGGCAGCAACCCTATTGTCCTTCCTGGCACCATATCTGGCATACCCCGCATTTCCAGCACAGAGCGCTGACATGGCGCAGTTCCTTAACACCATAAAGGAGTTATTCATGAATATATTAATCCCCTCTGGTGTGCCTCTGAACCCCCTGAGACTGCTTGGGGACCCATTTGGTGTACTGCTAGTGGGTTCGCCCTGGTACCATTTGACCACGAAGGTTTCAATGTAGTAGTGGGCCTCAGCAAGGCCTACCAGTGCTAGGGGTTCTCCCTTCTCTGCACAGAGTCCTCAGACCAAAAGAAAGAAGTTGACACAGAAGCTGGAATAGAAAATACAGAGTTTATTAAACCTCATGAGGTGGAACTACATTCACACAGCACCCTTTGGTTATGTATGAAGTAGCACACTGAATGGAAGGAGCTTGGTCCTTTTATACCCACACAGGGGCTCGAATGAAGGCAGTACAAGTACAAAATGCTGGTTTTAGGTACATATAAGGTCATACAGGAAATGCACAGTCAACAAGAGGGAGGAGCGAACAGTTGCTAGTTCTGGTGAACACATCCTGACAGTTACAGACTGGGGACAGCTGCAAGCTCAACTGAGCATGTGCGGAGCAGAAAAGGCTAAATATATCTCGTCTCTAGGCAGATTTCAAGAGCAGTTAAGAGGAAGGTAGGACAGAGCACATGGTGAGCACATGGTAGCACATGGCAAACAAAATGGCTGACTGAAATACAAAATGGATTCCACAAAACGGACAAGATAGTCTCTAAATAGAGGATGGCTTCTGCTAATGCTAACCTAATCGCTGCCAAATTACAACAGACAATCCTTTTAGCATTAGCTGAAGACAGTCGTTCATCTGGGGTAATCTAGATATGCATCCTGTACATTGATGCTCATAATCTCAACGATCTCTTTATTTAGCATTTGTTCTTTTATTTCTGCAATATTTCTCTTGGCAGGTGCACAAGCAGTGATGCACATGGAGCAAAGCATAGAACCACATTGTATACAAGTACAGCATGTAAATAATATCGCTAACAGTATACATAAAATAGTCAGTAGTTTCCAGCCCCAAGTAGCAAATAGTGTCCAGAACCAGGACGAAAAAGTCCATGTACCAGTCTCTGGGTGAATCTCTGCAGCAATCTTATGCAGTTTTGATATTGCGTTGTACACTGAAGGTGAGTGATTTGGTATAAATACGCAGCAACTGCTACCGATGATGCAACCTGCACCACCTCGATCAGCCAAAATCACATCAAGCACCATTCTTTTTTGGAGTGCTACAATCCTTGTAATTTGCAGTTCCTCTGTAATGTTCCCAAGTGACATTACTGTCTGATTGGTAACAGCTTCCACAACACGAGTGAGTCTTCTTATTTTCCTACTGTTTAATGCAGCACCCACGAAGAAGAACAAACCCAAATTAAAATCGACATATTGTTGCAAAGTGGTATCAGTCTGATCAACCTCATCAGTATTTATTGTTCATTTGTATCTGTTCTTGGAAGTGTCATTATACAATTTGAAGTCGAGGTGATATGACGCAGGTGCCAAAAACACAGGGGGCAACAGTAAAGACACATAGCAGATCCCTGACCACCCAACATGTAGTTGATAGTATCCCTTATTTCCACAATCAAAATAGGTATTGTGCGAAGATGTGAAACTACTATTAGCTCGTTCAATAGTCAGTGTCAAAATACATTCACTCCGTCCCACTGGAATTCTCCCAACAATACTAATACATAAATCTGCTTTAGCTCTTGTCACAGAAATTACTAAAGGTCCATTGTTCTTGATATTTCTCATGTTCGTAAAGACATAGGGTGTCGAAATATTGTCAGGTTGATACTCCTCCCATTCCCATTTAGTCCCTTTAGCTTGAGGATAACCATCTGTATCTTGATAGCATACTTTATTCAGACGAAAGTTGATCCCACCTACAGAAGGCTTTCCAAAAGCAAACAAAAGTGCATACCAAGCTTGAAACGAACCAATATGGGAAAACGGTAGAGGAATAAAAGGTTTTCCTCCTTTCTTTTGGTGTGCAGGTATCATTCCACACACCCAACAGTTGGTGGTATTCGTGGCATTGTGTGTATGATGCAACATCTGGATGAATGTAGTATTTAGGTAGGATTGTCGATGCTTCTGCTCATGGTAGGGAAGCGTGAAGGAATGATGTTCCACTGGCGCTGTACTAGTGGCAACAAAAAGCTGTCGAGCAGGAGCCACTTTCTCAACAAACCAGGTGATTAATGCCATAACCTCCAGAGCAACAGCAAACCCTACAGCACAAATGATTCTTTTGTTATGCATTTTAGTAACAGCAATAATTGATCTTTCTACAAACTTGTTGAAACAATCGTTGGAGCTCTTATCCCTGGGCAACCGCTGATTTATTCACCACGGGCCAAGACGGGTGTCACTACACTGTTCGATCTGTCGATGACCTTGACCATCACGTGGTCGCCAGGACGGAGTTCATGGGCCTCACCTGTAGATCTGTCAGGAAGAGCTTCTCGAACCTGTTGATGAACTGAGATAAAACTGTCAGTTAACTGTGCCAAATAATCATTCATCTGAACACATGGAACATCATGTATGGGGCGTGGCTTAGGAATTCCCCAAATGTTCATTGGTCTCCCAAAGACCACTTCATATGGGGTAAGGCCAGACCATGAATGTGGCACCAATTTTATGAACAATGCCAAGGGTAGTGCGTCTGGCCACTTCAAAGACGTGGAAGCCAGTATTTTCGCCAACTTCAATTTCAAAGTAGGGTTGTACCTCTCCACTAATCCTGCTGATTGCGGGTGGAAGACTGCATGGAATTTCTGCTTGATCCCTAATCCTTTCAGGACCTGCTCAACAACTTGCCCAATAAAATGAGGTCCGGTGTCACTCCACAAAAGTTTACAAACACCATATCTAGGGAAAAACTCCTTTAGAAGCACCTTCGCTGTGGTGAGAGCAGTATTATCCTTTGTAGGGTATGCCTCTATCCATTTACTGAAGGCACATACCACCACTAGGATGTATTTCAGATTATTGCAGCATTCGAGTTGGATGTAATCCATCTGCAAAACTTCAAAAGGTGCGGTTGGTGTAGCAAACCCTCCTGTAGGAGTCTGTGTCCCTTTACCAGGATTGTACTGCCAACAGATCAAACAGGACTGTACTACTCTTTTAGCTGTGCTGGCAATTTCAGGATGCTCCCAAACTTGCGTAAGCAATTTAGTTATTGCTAGAGCTCCAACATGTGCCAGCCCGTGTGCCATTTGAACCATAGGTTGTAAATAGGCTGCAGGCAATTTCCATTTATCCATGTCTTTGTTTTGCCAACAACCCTCATCGAGCAATATTCCTTCTTTAGCTCATTGCTCAAGTTCTGCTACAGAAGCAGATCTCTGTACATCTAACACTTCCTGTCTAGCATCATGCCATCGCTCAGCTTGAGACTTCACTACGTACATGGAAGTAGTGCTTCGTTGCATTGCATTCTCACGAGCTACGCGGTCTGCAAAGGCATTGCCTTGTCCTATTTTGTCAATGATTTTCTTGTGTGCGCTACACTTCATAATAGCAATTTTCTTTGGCTATGTAAGTACAGTCAAGAGATTATGTACTAATTCTCCATGCATTATCTGCATCCCGTGGGATGTAAGAACGCCTCTTTCCTTCCAGAGTAGGCCAAAATCATGAACCACTCCAAAAGCATAACGGCTATCCGTGTAGATGTTCACACATAAGTCAGTGCTAAGTTCACATGCTCGTGTCAAAGCTATTAGTTCAGCTGCTTGAGCCGACTTCTCTGGTATGCGAGCTGTTTCCACTACTGTCTCAAGTGTCGTAATTGCATATGCAGCTGAGGTTGTGCCATCTGGTAACTTCAAACAGGAGCCATCAACACACAGTTCGCCATCTACATCTGGAAGGGGCATATCTTGTAAATCAATGCGACCCTTTGTCTGTTCCTCCGTAAGGAATATACAATTGTGAGGCTCCTTTGACTGAGACTGAGTCGCAGGATATGGCAACAAAGTGGCTGGGTTCAGTGTCGCACATCTCTTCAAGGTAATATGAGGTGCTAACAGTGTCAATTCATATCCTGTCTAGCGGGCACTAGTTAAGTGTTGTGCCTTGGTCTGATTCAAAAGGGCATCTACTGCATGGGGTACTAGCACCAACAGTTTATGTGACAGAACTATCCATTCACTCTGACGTATGGACACAGCTATTGCTGCTACTGAACGAAACCACCCAGGTAATGCACGAGCAACAGGATCAAGGACAGCTGAAAAGTATGCGCAGGGACGCTGCTTGTCACCGTGTGTCTGTACTAGAACTGACAATGCACATCCATCTTTCTCATGTACATAGAGTGCAAAAACCTTCGTGTAATCTGGAGTGCCTAACACTGGTGCAGAACAAAGAGCTTGACTTAACTGATGAAAAGCATTGTGACACTCATCTGTCCATGGAAGGGGCACTGGAGTGTCTTTCGTCAAAAGCGCTAGCAGAGGTTTAACAAGTGTGAAAATCCTAATATCCATTGCCTACAAAATGAAGTCAGACTAATGAATGCACGGACATCTTTCTGAGTGGAAGGTACTGGTGTGTCTAAAATGGCTTGAATGCGACCTGATGTAAGTGCACAGCCCTCCTTAGACAGAAGGTGACCTAAGTAGGTTACCATTGGTCTACAATATTGCAATTTCTTCCGTGATACTTTATGATGGTGTGTAGCAAGAAAAGAAAGTAGAGACAAAGTACACTCTTCACATAGTTCAGGCGTATCTGCTGCCAACAAGATATCATCGAGATATTGAATGAGAGCCACCCCTTTAGGTAAGATGAAAGAATCAAGTTGTTTTTTCAGTGCTTGGCTATAGATACTAGGACTCTCAGTGTACCCTTGAGGAATTCTACAAAATCTGTATGATCGATTTATTCAAAGTGAAACTGAACAAATATCGGCTATCGGGATGAATAGGAATCGAGAAGAAAGCATTCTTCAAATCGATCACAGAAAATGTCGTCGCTGTTGGAGGTACTGTAGTAGAGTAGGGTCTGCTTTCCTATGGTCATCCCATTTCTTTTGCTTTTTGCTTCACTGGTTTTCGACTTAATGTGGCTGTGGGCCTGCTAATCAGACCCACAGCCTGCTGTTCTCTCTCTAAATTCAACACCATGTACTTTAGATACATCACCAATTGGGTATTGGGTCACCTTATGAGCCCTTGTACAGTGTACTATAGGTACCCAGGGCATAGGTGCATCCAAGGCCTACCAGGGGCTGCAGCATATCTTTTTGCCACCCCTGGCTGGCCATCCAAACTGACACAACTGGCTGATCACTCAGCTGGGGCAAGGTCATGTAATCACCCCTTGCTTAGATATGGTATACCTATGTCTAAACCTATATCTGGACACTTATACACCTATAAGTCACTCCTATGGCAGGCCTTAACAATCCTGGAGGCAGAGTGCGTGGTTTTATGTGAGATGGTGCTCTAGCATGAGCTGAGCCTGTCTGCAGCTTTCGGAACCATCTCCTTATAGCTGTTCTAGGATATTGCCATACCATATACTCTTATGTGCATTATAATCCTCGCAGTTATTGCTAACTTTGGTTTGGCTTTATCAAAACATGTTGTGTAAGGTGTCATACGCTTTGGAATACTACCCCCTCGCCAGTTCTGGCGACGGGGGTAGCATTCCACCCTTCTAGAGGGATAAGACATGTGGGTAACAGTAAACGCGGTTAAAACTAACCAGAGCCTCAGCATCACAAAATGGATGCTGTCGCCACAGACAAGAATCTGGCCTCCTGCTGCTGACCGAAACTCCGGCAGGGGAGGCCTGGACAAAAGGTTTCCTGTCACAGGGAGGTGTTACACCACCCCAGGCAGGAGATAGTGGATTGAGGCAGGGAGGGCGAGTGAAACTAGACACTGCCTGGGGCGCACAAGGCGTCCCATGCATAGCCCAGTTCAAACCTGTGCTGGGGCACTCCAGCCCCAGCTCTGGCGTGAAACTGGACAAAGGGAAAGGGGTGTAGCCACCCCCTTCCTGGGTCCCACCCATAGGAGGGACCTAGCAGGTAATCAAGCCCCTTGATTTGGAATAAAGGTAGGAGCTGTGTCCATAGACTTTAGATAATCCTGACTGAAACTTTGATACATAACTCTGGACCCTTCGACATCCTACTCGACGTAGAAGACTGAAGAATCTCCCTTGTGGTCAAGGAGTGACCACCCTGTGCAAGCAGGCACCATCAAGTGCTCAACGGTTTGCTTTGTTGCAGCTCCCGCCGGAGCTCGAGCGACGGAGATCGACAAGAACCGGATTCCCAGACATCCAACAGCCCGATCCACAGCCCCAGCAAAGCTGAGACCCGTGGAGGCGACGTGAGACGTGGGACTGGCCATCTTGGAAAGCCTGCGAAGTGCTTCCCGTGCAGCTCCTGAGGCACCCTCGAAGCTGTGCATTGGGGACTGAGAAGCCCCAGTCCCGAGCAGCTCTTGCACCCAAGATCACCTCTCCACACTCACCGAGTGCTGCGTGGGGCCCTTTTGCATTTTCCTGCTCGACGTGTCTGTCCGGTCACTTGCCCGTTGGCTAGTGGCCTCTGTGACGACGAACTTTTGAATTTACAGCGCTGGTATGGTTGCCCCAGACTGGCCCTTGCTTCCCTGAAAAGGAGCAGCCCATCAGATCTTACTGATCTGATCCAGAAGCCATCTTCGATTCCTGCGTGGGTTGCATTTGCCAAGGCCTGTTGACTCCAATCCGGAAGCCGACACCGCCAATAGCGAGAGCCTTCGTGGGACAGTCCGTGTTCGACTCCTGGTCATCGTCGATGCCCCCGGGTCCACATGGCAGCGGAGACAAGCTTCTCGACAACTACCTGATTGCGCCCGACGTCGCCTGGTTCCTTCCTGGTTCCTTCCTGGTCACTGGCTAGTGACCCAGACTCTGTCCCCTCTGCTTTTAGGTACTCTACATCTTCGATCCACCCTTGGATCCAACCGGACTCGTCTCTCCTGGCTGCCTGCAGCATCTTCATCTCCAGGCTCCATAGAACTCCACGACGAAACCCGACGCACTTTGACACCTATGCACCCGCTTCCTGTGGGTGAGGTAACGAGAGTACTCCGGTGCTCCTGTAGTGGTTTACACCTCTAGTGTCCTAGTTTTAAGTGGCTAAGTTCTTGTCCAGTCGGAAGACTCCTAAATCTGCAACTTTGTAACTTTTACGCACCATTGACTTTGCATTGGTGCACGCGTGTGCTTTAGGCACTGCACCCGTATCCGGGATGTAAGACCGTGGCAGGGGATTGTATTATTAATTTTAGAGACCAGAGATGTGTTAATCACATTTGTAACTGGCCTCAAAATGATCACTCCCCTGCGATCCAAGCACTCCCCCTGCTTACTTTTATGGCCCTCTAATTTCCTTTGAGAGGGATATTTTCCCACAGGGTACTCCACCAAACCCCTGCCCATTGGGGAACGTAAGGCTGTTTAATAGATTCCAGGCTCTGTCGGGGTTGGGGGATTGCGATTGACGTCATGCACACCTAAGGCCTACTTCATGCAGCGGAGTAGGGGGGAATAGGGAGGTGGTTGATCTGAGGCTAGGGCTAGTGTCCACACAGGGCAGTAGGCATGTGGGGGAAGACGATGGTGGTCAAAATGCTATATGTGCTGAAAATGTAGAGGTGGATAATGAGGTTCGCCCATTGGAGAATCTGATCTCTGCATACCAAGGCCCTAGTGACTCTCTTGTAGGGGGAGACTCGATCTCAATTCCTAATGGGCCAGTATGTCAGACATCTCTTATTTCATTGAACGTGGCGGGAGTGGGGAACCAGCTGAGGGCTGCCAATGGGCGCACATTGTCAGAAAAAATGGGAAAGGAAACTTTCGATAATGGTGTAGGGCAAGTAATATTGATTACTTACTTGTCCCACTTAAGCTGTGGTCTACTCTTCTTGATATGGAGGTAGTAGTTCGCATTGAGAGTGACCACAATCCCCTGGCCACGGTGTTTAATCTGGGACTACACAAAGTGGATGAGGCCACTAGGGGAATTATTCTCCCTGATTTGGTATTGTCAAACGACGAGCGTCATCTTAAGTGGTGCCAGGTTGTGGGGCACCAGAAAATCATTGCTGACATCAAGGTAGATCTGGAAGGGGCATTAGCAGCTGTGGAGGAGGACACCATGTGTGGACCTTCCCATAAACGTTTGATAGAGGCTCATGTCAGGTTGTTTGCCAAACTGAAAATATATTTCTGTAAACCTAGCTTAGGTAATAGAACCCATACTAGAAAAGCGGAGAGCTGGTATGATGGCTCCTGCCGCCAAGCTAAGGGAGAGTTAAGCCATGCATTAAAGACTAAAGATTTAAGCAAAATAAAGGTGGCCCGTGCAAACTATAGGCATAAGCAACATATTGCAAAAAAGGACTGGGAAAAGATTAGGTGGCAAGACCTTAAAATGGCGTGCAAGGCAAAAAAAAACAAACTCTTTTGGAATATTTTTAAATGGGACAGGGGAGGGCACCGAGAGAGCCCTCAAAATAATGTTGACCGAAACTCATGGGTCGATTACTTCAGGCCCCAATATGCTAGCAGTGTAGCTGGCAATAGTGAGGGGGCGTTTCTCCATACTTTTTACAATGAGGCTGCCTTCACTGTAGGAGAAGTGGACAGGGCATTAGACCTAGTCAATGAGGGACGTGCTACAGGCATGGACTGTGTCCCCGCCGACCTATTTTTAAACAATAGAGGCCGCTGGCGAATTTATATTTTTGTATGTGGCAAATGCCATAGCCCAAGGGATGGAAGTACCTAAATCATGGAAAGGTGCAGAAATAGTGCCAGTGTACAAAAAAGGGAATAAGTCGACAGCAGGTAACTACAGGCCAATAAGTCTGAAAAATTGTGGGGCGACTTGTATTGGGAAAAATCCAGTCCTGGATGGATGATGATAACATTCTGAGTCACCTCCAGGCTGGCTTTCGACCGAAAACAAGCACCATAGATAGGTCTTCCGGTTTATTATGTTATACTGGCGTACTGTGGTTCTGGAGAAAGGCATCCTGTATGCCGTTTTTGTCGACCCAAGGGCGGCTTTTGACCTTGTTCCACGTAATATCCTGTGGCAAGTTCTTGTAGGGCTTGGGATGGCACCTGAGCTACTGAGCCTAATCGTCCGCTTACATGAGGATACGTTCGCTCGGGTTCGTGTGGGGGCGTCAGGTAGAGGTCACGGAAACCTTCCCTGTTGAGCGGGGAGTGAGGCAAGGTTGCGTCATGGTGCCTACCTTGTTCTCGCTCTTCGTGAACGGGGTGGCGGAGTTCCTCTCCCTGATCCCGACTGATGCCCCTGCGATGTGTGGTGAGCGGGTCCCGATCCTCATGTTCGCGGACGACACCCTGATAGTGTCAAAAACGCCTAGTGGGCTCCAGCGCGCCTTAAAGCGCTTTGAAGATTTTTGTCTGGAGAGAGGCCTTGAAATAAATACGGCAAAGACAAAGTTTATGGTTCTTAGTGGTCGTACATCTTTTGGGCCTGTTAGACCCTTCAGAGGGGTGATATATATGAATGGCTCCCCGTTGGAGCGGGTTGATGCCTTCACCTACCTGGGGGTTACCCTCCAGAGAGATCTGGGGTGGACCAGCCAATTAGACATTGCAGTGTTAAAGCACCGCCAGCAGGCTGCCATTCTTCTGAAAAGGTTTAATTCCTCAACAACAAAGCCCATTAGCCCATTATTGGAAGTTTATGGGATGAAGGTGCTAAGTTCGGCCCTTTGTGGTGCCGAACTTTGGGGTTTTCAGAATTTGAGAAACCTGACGCTAGCAGAAAATGAATTTCTGCGAAAAGCAGCTAGCGTTCCTATAAGTACCCCTTTAACACCTCTTATGTGGGATATTGGGAAAAAACGGTTCAAGATCTTGCCTGTCTGCGACCTTTGTTGTACTGGCGCCGCCTATGGACCACAGATGAGCTACAGCACTATGCATAGGGCCTGAGGGAGATAGTGGCAAGGATGTTTGTCAAAAAATACACTGGCTGAAGACCATTCGGACCCTATTATCCAGATTGGGAATGAGGGAACTATGGGATGACCCGGTAAATGCTGCATTCCCCTCCAAGAAAATCCTGAAAAAAAAGTATTGGGAGATGGTGAATGCAGAAGTTTGTACAAAGGGTCTCTCCTCACACTTAACAGGACGTTTTCTGGAGTTTAAGGCCCAACCGAAGCTGGAAATATATTGGGATGCCATAGAGAAACAGCAGGACCGCAAACTCTATTTTCAATTTAGAGTAGGCTCCCTTCCAGTTAGGTCTTTTACAGCTAAATGGGCAGGTGAAAACGGTAAGGATAAATGCCCTAAGTGTGGGGAGGAACGAGAGACAATAAGTCATCTCCTTTTTTTCTGTCCCTTGTATACTGCCCCTAGAGCTATGTGGGTTAAGCCAATTTGTAAATTGCTTGGCACACGCAGATATGCAGAGGCTCTAAGAATCCTATGTACAGACTCTAGTCCCCCAATTGCTATTGCTCTGGCCAAATTTTTGAAATGGGCATGGGTAATTCGTATGCGATTAATTGCGGCAAGGTCCTGAATACGAAGTATCTATCACTTTTAATTAGTTGAAAATTATGGGGGATGCTTTATTTATATGAGTTGCGTGCAATATTACCCTGGACTGTATGAAAAATGATGTGTTTTTCAGGATTTTAGGAAATTGTGAAAAATGATATTCGGCAACAGTCTATAGTAGTTTAATCTTTTCGTAATATTTATTGTATTGTTTTTAATGGATTTTATGTATGCTTTTATGACTTAATTGTCGAATAAAGCTTGAATTGTTGAGCTGCGTGGGGCCCTTTTGCATTTTCCTGCTCGACGCGTCTGTCCGGTCACTTGGCTAGTGGCCTCTGTGACGACGAACTTTTGATTTTACACCGCTGGTCTGGTTGCCCCAGACTGGCCCTTGCTCCCCTGAAAAGGAGCAGCCCATCAGATCTTGCTGATCTGATCCAGAAGCCATCTTCGATTCCTGCGTGGGTTGCATTTGCCAAGGCCTGTTGACTCCAATCCGAAAGCCGACACCGCCGACAGCGAGAGCCTTCGTGGGACAGTCCGTGTTCGACTCCTGGTCATCGTCGATGCCCCCGGGTCCACGTGGCAGCGGAGACAAGCTTCTCGACAACTACCTGATTGGTCCCGACATCGCCAGGTTCCTTCCTGGTCACTGGCTAGTGACCCAGACTCTGTCCCCTCTGCTTTCAGGTGCTCTACATCTTCGATCCACCCTTTGATCCAACCAGACTCTTCTCTCATGGCTGCCTGCAGCATCTTCAACTCCAGGCTCCATAGAACTCCACAACGAAACCCGACGCACTTTGACACCTATGCACCCGCTTCCTGTGGGTGAGGTAACGAGAGTACTCCGGTGCTCCTGTAGTGGTTTACACCTCTAGTGTCCTAGTTTTAAGTGGCTAAGTTCTAGTTCAGTCAGAAGACTCCTAAATCTGCAAATTTGTAACTTTTAGTTAAGTTACTGACTATACAGGATTGTACAATCTAATAATGAGAGAACATATCCTTAATTGCCAGAACCAGTTGTTGCATCAACACCTGATTGACTCAGATCTGACCTCTCCCCAAGAATTGGGAAAGAAGGCAGACAAATGGGTCAGAACCAGGATTAAGCAGAAACCCCAGAACCATGGAGGTGATCAGAAAAAGGCAGACCAGAAGGGTGGAGATCAAAAACAAAAAGACCAGAAGTCTTCTTCAGGCCCCCAAAATACTTCTAATGAGGGGGGTCCCAAACTGGAAAGAAAAAGAAGAATGATGGCCAAAAGAAACCTTGGTGCAATACCTGTAAATCAGTTTCACACTGGGGTAGTGAATGCACTAAGAAAGGTACAGGTCCTACCACTGCAGCCCCTAAGGCACCTGCACCCCCTAGTAAAGTCAGCAGTGGTAGTACACAACCCAAGGCTATAGTGAGGTTAGCCATGGGTACTGAGGTGGATTCTGGCCTAGTTAGGATCCCAACTCACGCTGTTCTGATCTGTGATGTGGACATGGCTATGTCCACTACTATGAGTCCCAATACTTTGGGCAAGTACAGGCAGACAACTTTAATAAATGACAAAGTGGTTCAGGCCTACAGGAACACATGTGCCAGTGTCACTATGGTGACACCTAACTTTGTGGACCCTGGACAAATTGTACTGGGTGATAATTACCTAGGGACCAATGCTAGCAATGTCACTACTACACAAAGTGTGGCAGTTGTTAATTTCTCTTGGGGAGGGGTAACTGGCCTCAAAAGAGTTGTGGTAAGTGCAGACCTCCCAGTTGACTGTCTTGTGGGCAATGATCTAGAGGACTCAGTATGGTCAGAGTATAGGACTCATGCAGAGATGTTAGGTATTTCAGCACATGTCCTTGCTGTAACCAGGTCCCAGGCCAAGAAGTGCCTACCTGAACCTGTGCTGGATCTTGAAACTATAGACCAAGCACAACCCAAGAGAAAGAGCAAGAGGGTTAAGGCAGTGCCTTCCACCTTGCCCCAGGTTGAGGATCAGCCCTCTCAGGAGGATGGTTATGTGACCCAAGAGGAGACTGTCCTAGAAGAGCTTGAACCTGATCAGGTTGAGTTTCTGGGGACAGGGGGACCCTCAAGGGCAGATCTGGGGCAGGCTCAGTTAACTTGTCCTTCTCTTGAACCCCTCAGACAGCAGGCTGCTGCTGAGGCTCCTGGGAATGCTCAAGGTACCCATAAATTATATTGGGATGAGGGGCTCCTTTATTCAGAGGCTAGAGACCCCAAGCCTGGTGCTACCAGGAGGTTGGTCATACCTCTGCAATTTAGGGGCTTCCTTCTAACCTTGGCCCATGAAAATTCCTCTAGCAGGACACTTAGGCCAGAACAAGACTTGGCACAGGCTTGTCCCTCACTTTCACTGGCCTCACATGTCAGAAGATGCCAAGGAGTTTTGTCGCTCCTGTGAAACCTGCCAAGCCAGCGGTAAGTCAGGTGGAACCACAAAGGCCCCCCTAATACCTCTACCTGTGGTGGGGGTACCCTTTGAGAGAGTTGGGATAGACATTGTTGGACCAATGGATCCCCAAACAGCATCTGGGCACAGATTCATACTGCTGGTAGTGGATCATGCCACCAGGTACCCAGAGGCTATTCCCCTGAGGACCACAACAGCTCCTGTTGTGGCAAGGGCCCTACTTGGAGTCTTCTCCTGAGTGGGCTTTCCAAAGGAGGTACTTTCAGACAGAGGTACCAACTTCATGTCTGGATATTTGAAAGCAATGTGGAAAGAGTGTGGTGTTAACTATAAGTTCACCACACCCTACCATCCACAGTGCAATGGGCTTGTTGAAAGGTTCAACAAGACCCTAAAAGGGATGATAAAAGGGTTACCTGAGAAGCTTAGGCGAAGATGGGACATCCTTTTACCCTGCCTTCTCTTTGCTTACAGGGGGGTTGGCTACAGCCCTTTTGAGCTTTTGTTTGGACACCCTGTAAGGGGTCCCCTGTGTCTTGTGAAGGAAGGATGGGAGTTACCTCTCAAAAAGCCTAAACTTGACATAGTGGACTATGTACTTGGTCTCCGCTCCAGGATGGTTGAATACATGGAGAAGGCTTCCAAACACCTTGAGGCCAGCCAGGAATTACAGAAAGCTTGGCATGACCAAAAGGCTATGCTGACTGAGTACCACATCCAATTATCTGGAGCCTCAGGGGGAACAAAAGGTTCAGGCCGCCCCCCACTCAACCTACAATAAACAAAGTATGGCCTGTCCCTCCAGACACTCTTGCTGTTTCAGTTCCACACACAGAAAATGTAGCGGTGTATATAAAATTTTTACTACCACGTGCCCATTATTTTTAGGCTATCCATTACTGTGCAAGTGTCAATAACTATCATGGTACACAATAGGAAATATTTAAAATTGTCACAATTCCATCACCACCCACAAAATTTGTGGAGAAAAATGTGGAGAAAAAGAGTGAGCCCCTCACGGTAGCACCACCAATGGGGTTATCTGGCTAGCAATTAGCAGTGTACCCACTTATCATCATCGGTGGCTCACTCTTGTAGTAGTGGAAAGAAAAAGACAAACAGAAGAAAAAGACCAACATCATCTAACAGCACTTTTTCTTAACATCAGCCAGACAATGTACTGATTGTTTGTGCGATAGCAAGTCAACGTAAGCACTTGCTATTTTAGTGTACACATACACCAGTAACCCCAGTGAGAAAAGAAAACGTGAATCTCACACAATTAAAATGAAAGAGCTCACTGGCCACTCCAAATTTATTCTGGGCTGTGAGTTCTCCAAATTAAAAATGATTCACACTGGGCAAAATCTTGTGTGAATCATTGTCGCCAACATGTTTCGTTGCTCTTATTTTGCGCAACTTCTTCAGGGCAAACAGGGGTTATCCACTTCTATTTCCACTCACTTGTAGACCACTCCAGGGGTTAGCGTCTTTCACGCGTACCTGCTACCCCATTTACTATGGACATCCGTGTCCAAAAAATCACGTGTCCCTCTGAAAACCCGCTACCGTCAGGTATTCCACGGCGAATCACCGGCAACGCTCGACTTCAGGCCTGAAGTCGAGCGTTGCCAGTGATTCCAGGGAAGACATGGCTTGGCAGTTCGGGCTGGACTGTTCCCATGAGGCACAGGTTCAGACTGATTTGCATATGGCCATGTCGGAACTGGGGTGGCGGAGTGAGCTAAAGAACGGTGATGGATTAAACCCAGATCAGTTGACTGGGGGTGAGTGTTTGTATTGTCAACGCTCTGTCCATCATCACCTTTGGTTTTTCTAACTATCAAGGCCACAAAATGCCAGATAGGGCAGAGTAAGGTTGTGTACCTGGGCCACCTTGTAGGTGGGGGTCAGGTTCAACCATTGGAGAGTAAGATCCAGACCATACAGGACTGGGTTCCTCCTACCACCGAGACACAGGTCAGAGCTTTATTGGGCCTGACTGGGTACTACAGAAAATTTGTAAAGAATTATGGGTCCATTGTGACACCACTAAATGATCTGACATCCAAGAAGATGCCAAAAAAGGTTCAGTGGACAGTTAGCTGTCAAAAGGCATTTGATGACCTGAAGAAGGCCATGTGCTCTGCACCTATCCTTAAGAGTCCTGACTACTCCAAAGAGTTCATTGTCCAAACAGATGCTTCTGAGTTGGGGGTGGGAGCTGTGCTTTCACAACTTAATGTAGATGGTCAAGACCAGCCCATTGCTTTTATTAGCAGAAGGCTGACCCCTAGAGAGAAAAGTTGGTCAGCTATTGAGAGGGCGGCCTTTGCTGTGGTTTGGGCCCTGAAGAAGTTGAGACCATACTTGTTTGGCACTCACTTCAAGATTCAGACAGACCATAAGCCCCTCTTGTGGCTAAATCAGATGAAGGGTGAAAATCCCAAACTGCTCAGGTGGTCCATTTCCCTACAGGGGATGGACTTTACAGTGGAGCACAGACCAGGGACTGACCATGGCAATGCAGATGGTCTCTCCAGGTATTTCCACTTAGAACATGAAGACTTATTTGGTCAAGGTTAAGTTTAATGTCCCTGCGTTTGGGGGGGGGGAGGGGGGTTATGTAGGAGAGTAGGGTCTGCTTTCCTATGGTCACCCCATTTTTTTGCTTTTTGCTTCACTGGTTTTCAACTAATTGGGTATTTGGTCACCTTATGAGCCCCTGTACAGTGTACTATAGGTACCCAGGGCATAGGTGCATCCAAGGCCTACCAGGAGCTGCAGCATATCTTTTGCCACCCCTGGCTGGCCATCCAAACTGGATACTACCCCCTCGCCAGTTCTGGTGACGGGGGTAGTATTCGAAGCCTGCGAAGTGCTTCCTGTGCAGCTCCCGAGGCACCCTCGAAGCTGAGCATTGGGGACTGAGAAACCCCAGCCCCGAGCAGCTCTTGCACTGAAGATCACCTCTCCACACTCACCGAGTGCTGCGTGGGGCCCTTTTGCATTTTCCTGCTCGACGCGTCTGTCCGGTCACTTGCCCGTTGGCTAGTGGCCTCTGTGACGACGAACTTTTGAATTTACACCGCTGGTCTGGTTGCCCCAGACTGGCCCTTGCTCCCCTGAAAAGGAGCAGCCCATCAGATCTTGCTGATCTGATCCAGAAGCCATCTTCGATTCCTGCATGGGTTGCATTTGCCAAGGCCTGTTGACTCCAATCCGGAAGCCGACACCGCCGACAGCGAGAGCTTTCGTGGGACAGTCCGTGTTCTACTCCTGGTCATCGTCGATGCCCCCGGGTCCACGTGGCAGCGGAGACCAGCTTCTCGACAACTACCTGATTGCGCCAGACAGCGCCTGGTTCCTTCCTGGTTCCTTCCTGGTCACTGGCTAGTGATCCAGACTCTGTCCCCTCAGCTTTCAGGTACTCTACATCTTCGATCCACCCTTGGATCTAACCGGACTCTTCTCTCCTGGCCGCCTGCAGCATTTTCATCTCCAGGCTCCATAGAACTCCACGACGAAACCCGACGCACTTTGACACCTATGCACCCGCTTCCTGGGGGTAAGGTAACAAGAGTACTCCGGTGCTCCTGTAGTGGTTTACACCTCTAGTGTCCTAGTTTTAAGTGGCTAAGTTCTAGTCCAGTCAGAAGACTCCTAAATCTGCAGCTTTATAACTTTTACGCACCATTGACTTTGCATTGGTGCACACGTGTGCTTTAGGCACTGTACCCGTATCCTGTGGGCCGCCCCAGTCCTAACTACTGTTAGTCCAGTGTAGTCCCAGCGATTCTCAAGGCCCTAGGCCTTACCATTGTTCGTGACGTGGTTCTTATACCACAATTTTAGTATATGGTTTGTGGCCACCGGGCCTATCCATAACTGTGCAATTTTTGTATGTTTAACTGTGCTTTTGTTTAAACGCTTGTGCCTCTGTCCTCATAAAGAGTACAGAGGATTATTCTAGTAATAAATACATATAGTTTTATAATATATAACTTGTGTGGTGTCCTTTCATTTGGTATTAAAAGGATTGCATATGGTAAAACAGCTGGCTTCACATGCCCTCTTGAGTTAAGCCTAAGACTGCTTAGGTCCATGCTACCCCTAGGATAGCTTGTCTATAAGGTTGACTTACAACCACTCACCATAAGGGTTGTTTGGACTGATACAAGGTGCTCACTAGAATAGTGAACATCATACATCAGGCCAACTTCTCACAGGTACTAAGGTAAGTATTGTCGTTATGTCAGAAACCACAGGGTACTGTGGTACTACAATCTTGTTTATTTCCCTCAAATCAATGATGAATCTGTAAATCCTAGTGTCAGTATCTTTTTCCAAAATAGGAAGAATAGGACTATTGCAAGCATTGTACAGAACTTCTTCCACAACCCCCACTTTAATCAAATCATGAACAATGCGTGTAAGTGCTTCTTCTCCCTCTCTAGAATAGTTATACTGAGGCAGTCTTGGCAAAGAAGCACCCTCCTTGACACTAATATGTACTGGCGGAATAACCATTTGCCCTACATCGGTGTCTGAAGTAGCCCACAAACTACTAGGGAGGGAAGCTAATGCAGTATCTTCTTGGACCAAATATGATCTCTCAGTCATGGGGTAGTTGTCATTCAAATGAACACGCACTCCTTCAGGAGAACATCGTATCATAGCCCTAAAATACTTGAGCATATTAAGACCCACAATATTGTCTGGTGTGTTCGGGGAGAGCAAAAATGGACATGGAGTAGTAAACTTATCAACATGGAATGCGAGTGGTCGTGACAATGGGCTAAGGGAAGGCGTTCCATCGAACCCTATCGATGTAATGGTGGAGCCAGACAGGGGCGCCCTTGGAACCAATTGTTTAGATAAGGCGCTACGAGAAGCTCCTATATCAACCAGAAACTGATCAGTAAAACCCAAAACATGTGCTGTAACATAGGGACCCCTCTGATCTACTGGAACTTCAACTGATTCCTTACCCCATCCTAGGCAATCCTATGCATTAGCAGAATCTTGGAAATCAGACGGCACATAGTCGGACATTTGATATTGATTCCTTCTATCAAAAGTGTTAAACCCATCCTGCCCACGTGTATTAGCATCAAACCTAGCGCGATCATTCGTGCTTCTTCTAGGCCCTGAATATCCTGAACAACTTCTCATTTGTCCCCGACCACGTGGACACTGCTGAGCATGCAGCACTGGACAATCAGAAATCCAATGTCCAAATTTCTTGCAGTACGCACACTGGTTAGCAGACCAATTCGGACGAGCATAAGAAGAAAAAGACGAACCATGAGATCCGCGTCCACCTCTATCATTACCTCTAGAAGGCGGACCATAAGCCTGAGCCAACATAACCTTTGTTTTCAACTCTTTAGTCTTTTTATCCTCATTACCCTTCGCTTCTAATTCCTGGCGTTCATAATACTGAGCCATAGTCAAAAGAGAAAACGGAGAAGAGGTAGTCCATGAACTCTCACTGGCCTTTAGGCGACTAGCTATTCCTGGCAAAAGGTTTGCGACATATTTATCGACAAATAGATGCCAACCCGTGTCATCTGTCAATGACTGGCCACTAAAATCGTGGAATGCCTCCTCAAAGCGTGTAAAAAAATCTGAAACCGATTCATCTGCCTTTTGCTTACACAACGCTAATACAGTCCAATCTATCTTTTTAGGGGGAATAATAGTCTTTAACTTAACTAATATAGCTGTAGGAAGATCTAAAATCAATTTACACGGTTTCTGTGCAGGTTCCCGCTTTACATCCATTTGTTTTAACTCTTTCCATAAAGCCCCAAAAGTTGCACTATCATCAACTTTACGCACAGTTCTCCACATGTCAGGCGACAATATCAATCCGAAAAACAAATCAATATCAGGCAAAGTCATGGTACAAGAGCTAATAGCACCCTCAACTTCCTCATAAAAAGCTGCTGGATTTTTGCACGGATCAGGCAATGAATTTAAAGGGCCATAACATCCGCTCTATTCCAAGGAGTGTAAACCCAATTATAAATAAAGTAACTCTTTGCATCAATAGAAGTCTTATCATCACTCGTACCCGCTCCTTTAGGAGGAACATACAAAGGTGCGGCTTCCCGCATAGGTTTCGCATGAACTATCATAGTCTTATCTGTTCCGAAGATAGAAGCTTGTGCCACGCCGGTCTGAGATGTTTGTGCAGCTGCGTCTGCTGCCTTTTTCTCCTCTCACAAACGGACTGCCTCAACACGTAATTGAACCAAACGCTTGATTGTATCAGCCACCTGAGAAAAGACAAAAAGACCATCACGCATTTGTTTACAATCCTGTGCTACATCATCGGGCTCCAATTCATCAGAATGTTTCCAAACCGCTCAACGACCTCTGCGGCAAATACCTCGGTAAAATATATTTGCTCCCTTTCCTGCCAATTTTTCATCTCCTCTAAAAGCTCAGAAGCAGGGGCGGTACTGCGAAGGGCTTTTCGGGCAGCAGATCTAACGCTGGGCGGGCAGCATAGAACGAGTTTCTCGCGCTTTCTCCTGCTCTGTAGTGGTTGTGCTTCGAGTCTCAAACTGGTACCTCTACAAAAGCAACACATCCTTCATAGTGTGCTGGAAGCAGGCATGCCAAAAATAGTGCAAAATATGCAGTATTATAATCAAAGTAGGGCTTAAGGTACTCTTCGTACGTTGCGCCGTTCAAACAAATTCAAATAGAGAAAAATCTCCTCATTACCTGCCTATATAAATTGCAATTCATATATGTCACATATATACAAATACTGGCCACTCATACAAACCATAAGCCGCAGTAAGTGTTACTAAACTACCTTACCAATCCAAGGCCTTAAAAACCAACAGCAAGTGCCGCAGAATGACTCTTACCAATCAAATGGTGTCCAGGTTCCAACTGCCAAGTTCTCATATCGACCAAATGGTCACTGCACGGCGAATCAACAGAAGAGATCTAAGTCGAGGACTGGCGCCACCTGGATGGTCAAATCAGAAAAAAAGGGAAAACGCAGTGGTTGTCAAGACTCTGGTCTCAGGCAGCGATCGCGTCCAAAGCGAGATTCCAGCCCTTCGTTTCGACCAGTCCTTCAGGCATCAGAGTCGCCGATGAACCCCACGTTGGGCGCCATTTTGTAGTAGTGGGCTCAGCAAGTCCTACCAGTGCTAGGGGTTCTCCCTTCTCTGCACAGAGTCCTCAGACCAATAGAAGAAGTTGGCACAGAAGCTGGAATAGAAAATACTGAGTTTATTAAACCTCATGAGGTGGAACTACATTCACACAGCACCCTTCGGTAATGTATGAAGTAGCACACAGATTGGAAGGAGCTTGGTCCTTTTATACCCTCACAGGGGCTCAAATGAAGGCGGTACAAGTACAAAATGCTGGTTTTAGGTACATTTAAGGCCATACAGAAAATGCACAGTCAACAAGTGGGAGGAGCAAACAGTTGCTAATTCCTGTGAACACATCCTGACAATTACAGACAGGGGACAGCTGCAAGGACAGCTGCAAGCTCAACTGAGCATGTGCGGAGCAGAAAAGGCTAAATATATCTCGTCTCTAGGCAGATTTCAAGAGCAGTTAACAGGAAGGTAGGACAGAGCACATGGTGAGCACATGGTAGCACATGGCAAATAAAATGGCTGACAGAAATACAAAATGGATTCCACAAAACGGACAAGATAGTCTCTAAATACAGGATGGCTTCTGCTAATGCTAACCTAATCGCTGCCAAATACATCATCAAGGTATTTATTCCTCTGGCGACAACCATAGCCACACAATGCTGTGCCCCTAAGGCTTTGGGCTCCCATGTAGCTTTGAGCTAAGGTCCATCCGATTCTCCAAGGACGTGCGGGTGAGTCTAATGCACATGCTATTTGATGGTTTTCATTTGTTTGGCAACAAGACTGGCGTAGGCTTGAAGGCTTTCAAGGCAGGAGGGGTTGGTGCCAGATCATTGGAACTACATACAGCAGCCTGATCCTCTGGTAGTCTCAGAAATTTTGAGGATTCTTGAAAGATTTTGCCTTTTGCCGGTATCTGTCCTCTCTGTACATCCAGCAGTTGAACGAATGTCTGCGGCAGTACAGGAGAGAGGCAAAGGAAAAGGCAGAGGGGCCCTGAAACCCTCCTCTTCCTGTTTTTCCTCCCTGTCTTCTCCCACGTCATCTAGAAAGGTGCTTTAGTTTCTCCTTACTGGGACAAGTTGGAGGGACACATGTGAGTCTTGTAGATCATAGAAAAGGGATATGCCCTTCTCTTCCAACAGGTGTAGGAAGCTGGTTCTCTATATACATGGACCACAATGAGATGCGCTGTGCGGAGTCCAGGCGACCCGTATCTGTTTACAGGGGCTTGCTTTAACAATCCCTAGGTGCTCTTTTTTTAGGCAGTGTGGTCGAGCAGCTTTAGGCTTATCAGAGGTAGTGTTTAGCATTTGTTGTACACAGTCAATAAATAAGACACACACTCAGTGAAGAAATTCAAGACCAATTCAGAAAAATAGCTTATATTTTTATATTCAATCAATCAAAAGATCTTTATTTCTGCACTTGGGCCACAAAATGAAATAAAAACGTTAGGAACGTATAAAAACAATATATATTATAAAACTCATCACTCTACAGAACTTATAATCAATGAAAATGGGCATGGCCATTCACGTGTTGGTAACAATGGACAATAAATAAGGTACAGTCCACGAACATAAACATTTCTAAGATCTGGGCAGAAGAACTTAATTCATATGACTTATGGCTAACATTTTAAAACAGTTGTGCAAATATAACATACCATTTTGTCAATTGTAATCAGGAAACAAATATATCCGTTGATGACTAGATCACAGCCAGCCTTGCTGACAGGGGCAACTCACACTTTTTACCTCGTTCTCCTCATTCCTGTCAAATACCAGGTGAATTCAAAACCTAACAATTTGCTGGTGTCAAATCTCAGCAACCTAAGGGCCTCTCTCTATTTCCTTACTCCCAGTTCGACACAGCAGAAGTGGCCTACACCAACTGCATTTCCTGTAGATGAGGCAGAAAAGCAAGACTTGTTCGATGGTTTTATTGGCTGCGCCTCAAGACGGGCACTGCCTGTCTAATTCCCTCGAAGCACATGACCACTTGGCAGTAAAAATGTTAAATGGCAAGGATTCATAGCGTAACTGCAGATGGAGTCTCCTAGATGGGGGAGTGGAGGGCTTGATCTCATCTGGGAAATCTTCCATCATGTAGGTGCCTTGACCATAAAAAAGAACGTGCCATGGTTCTCCTGAAAATGAAGGAGGCAGTCTCTATACTCCCTATGGGCTGTTTTAATAAGGGCCTTAAGAGCAGCCCCTGCCACACCTGAGGCCGTATCCTACAAAGTACCCCGCGGGCGCAACGGGTGTTTAAGTCTGCTTTTCACACCCCAGGGTACTTTGATATTACAGAAGGGGCTGCAAGACGCTTGAGTGGCCCCTTCTGTAATACACAGCTCTGGTCACATATAACGCCAGCACTATCATCAGAGGCTGTTCCCTCATTTGCATGGGAGCGTGACCCAATGTATATGAGGGAATGCCTTTGCGCCCGCCCAGTATTATAGATGTGGGCACAAAGGCAAAGAAGCTATCAGGAGGCACACTGACAGTGCTCCACCTAAATGGTGGTGCATTGGCATTGCGCCCCCCGGATGACAGCCCTTCGAAGAGGGTCCTATGGACCCCTCTGGACATCACCTTGCAGGCAGGTGCAGTCCCTCATTGCATACGCCTGCAAGGGGATCTCTCACCCCTCTTAAAAGTGCAGCAGAGTGCCGCCTGCACAGTGAAGTACTGATTGGCTGCTTCAAGGCCGCTATGCATTTCACTTGTATTCGCTGCCCCCAGGACAGAATGAATTCGCAGCTGCCCTTGGGCAGCGCTTTCCGTATAATACAGCGTACTATCCTTGTTTGCGCAGGGCACGCCTAACGAAAGGTGCATCCAGTGCAACAAGGAAAATAGCTGCATTGTGTGTCACCGCCCATGGTGTGCACTCTAGGCTGGTTATCCCAGTCTGCCGCAGGCTGGAACCAGCTTAGGAGAGAATTTCCACCAGTCTTTGCTGGTGTGTCTTGAGCTCTGAGATCACCCAGATCCTCCTCCAAAAAAGCAGAAGGCGCATTCCCGCCATGTCAGAAAGTGATCTTAGCCCAAAGCCCAACCGAAGGAGGTCCAAAAGAGTACTTATAGGGTCGCCAACCAGCTGTCGCATGCACCTATTTTCAACCACAACACAGTCACACCCAAATGGCCCCACAGTTCCACACCATACAAAACTCCCCTTAGGGCCTGATGCCTATAAATCTGCTGATCAGAATACATGGGGCGTAACTGAGAGCCTAATGCCAGTTAAATAATTTCACCCCTGATTTGTTCAATCTTTAGCCTGCGCTGAGTGATGTGAGTTTGCCATCCCATGTGTGCTCTTAATGTCATATCTAAATGCAATGAAGTACGCAACCTCTCCTATGGGACACCTGGTAATGTTGGATTGGCCCTGGTAGAGTGCCCTGGGTCCAGGACCATGTACTTGGTATACTCACATTGATCTCTAGGCCCCTCATCTTACAAAAGCACTCAAATCGGTCCAACAATTTTTGGATTACCATACAGGATTTATAGAGGGTGTCGTCGGCAAACATGAGAGCAGGAACCTTCATGTTTGCTAATCTAGGTGCATCATTGTTGCATTGTTCCAGGAATTTGACAAGCCCATTAATATATAATGTAAAGAGCGTGTGGGCAAGTACACATCCCTGCCTAACTCCTCTGGTGACAGGAAAGGGTTCTGTAAGCTTGCCAGTGTTGCTACACCTTACCTGTACATAATGCCTATGGTGGAGCCTTGCTATCATTTCAATTGGGTAACTAGGCAAGCCCATCTCATTAGGCACCCATCAGACTGTTATTCTGGGTGCCAAATGAAAGGCTGAGTGCAGGTCTACAAAAAACAACCTCATTTCAAAGTGACAGATTTCCAGTAGACCATCTGTAAGTGAAACACTTGGTCAGTAGTGCTGGTCCACTCTCTGAATCCCGCCTGGAGAGGAATCAATACTTCCTCAGCTAAAATCCTATCCTGAAGTCTATCCAGGATTGCTCTCCAGAACAACTTTTGTGAACTGTCAAGTCAGACTTAGAGGTCTGTAATTTACAGGTGAGTCGTGTGAACCCTTTTTGAAGATGGTGATGATTTCGGCCCCTGCCCATGTTGTTGGGATAGGCCCTGCCCATGTTGTTGGGATAGGCACTCCTTTCATAATGGCCATAAATACTACTGAAAGATATGAGCTTCAGATATCTCATATGGACCGTAAGGACTCCGCCTTTCTACTTTGAACAACCTCCCTGTATCTTCATAAAACTGGTTTTGCTCCTCATTGCCCGGTGTATTACCTTGGAGGCCCTGATGATCGCCCTTCTGTGTATCGAGATTGGTAAAATGTTTCACCCTATCGCTGGCTGCAATGTTATTCTTAATTGAGCAGAATCCTGCCCGATACCTGATGGCCCCAAATTCCAAAAAGTGTAATGGTCCTTTGTTCTGGCAGCATCTAGAAGGCCTTGCTCCCATTCTCTTTTAGCAGTAGGTAACACTTTTTAATCAGACTGCCTTGCAGCCTGCACTAGAGGCCTAGCTTGCTTCTTTATCGGTAGAACTAGCTTGGTCTTGGCTTCTCCGCATGTCTTGTTGTAGCATGATGAGGGGCGTGTCCTCATCGGTGCTGGCTTGGCTTCAGTGAATAAAAGGTTCCTCAAATTTTGAAAAATCCAGTCATGTACCTCCAGGATCACCCTGAGGATTCCCTTACATCCCATGTCGAATCCAGGGAGACCAGTCCCTCTATGCCATCGACAACTAGTCTATATATCTGGCAGATAAACTCTTGAATGCTTCAGGCTACACCAAGTCACCCTGTGCCTATTGCTCATGAGCCTTAGCCTTCTGTCAAAAGGCTCGCCCTGAGTACATGAAGCTTCCCTAGTAGGCAGAATCAACTTATGGTTCAGAGAATTATCATCACTGTTGGAACGGGGAAGCACCATCATATCCGTTAAGAATGGCAACAGTTTGATATCAAACATGATATAATCTATTAAGTGGTGTTATGAACCCCAATATAGCCCTAGGTAGTTGCACTGCCTTTTACCTACATTTGTCCTACCATTGTTCTACATAACTGGTCTGGCGCTGACCTTTTACCTAGTTAGGTGCTGCAAAAATGTTGTGTGGTTTTCTCCGAAAACTAGCCTTATTTATTATGCATGATGATTCTCGGTATCACAGTAGGATTACCATCTTATGCATAAAAACTGTTTAGGGGTCACCACTATCCTCATCCATGGCCAACATGCTTTAAGTACCATGACACATCTAGGTAACTTTCGGCTATATAAGTACCACCTCTTCGCAGGACAAGGGAGAGGAGAAAGCTTCCATGCTGACACGAGACACTGAGGTCCCTGCGCGCAGTGGTGGTCTGACATCCCTTGCAGGGTGTCCAACTCAGATCAAGACAGGGTCCATCATTCACTCACATCAGGTAATGGGGTTGACTCTTTCCTAGGGGGATTCTTGGGTATACACCTACATACATGCTAGGTATTCTTCGGTACATCTAGTTAGGGTTTGCTTCGTAGGAGTAGGCATTATTACTATCTGATAGAGACGTAGCCGCAGATTCCTTAACTTGGAATATTCCCTAGGCATCAGACTGGTCCGGAAAATTTTGCGCAGCAGCACCTCTGCGTGCCGGAGGCGGCACCTTACGACTCCGCCCTGACGTCGTCCATTTACGTGACATCAGGGGAGCCACATATGCCCCGCCCCGCCGACACCCGTTTTATTCTTTTCCGCGGCACCACGCCGATCCTGGTAACCAGCAGTTCCTGGCCTACTGTGGGCCTTTTTCGACACCATTGGTGTCGTACCGGAACAGTGTGCAATGCCCTCCGGGTTCAAAGCCTGTGAGGCATGTGCGTGGCAGATGTCTGGCACAGATCTACACCTTATTTGCATGTGGTGCCTTGGTGTGCACCACGATTCCAAGCAATGCGGCGACTGTCAACAGATGAAGCCAAAGTCCCTTCAGAGATGCCGTATGAAGCTGTTGGCCGCGTGGCTGTCCGGCCCGGCTTCTTCTCGTTGCCGCTCTCCCTCTCCTGAAGGGGCTCGCTCCCGAGGCCGCCTCCATGACTGGTGCCCTAAAAAAGGTAAGTGGAGCCACAAGCGTCCACTGAGGTCCACCTCTCGTTAGGCATGCTGCTTGCGGCCACTCCTCTCGTACGGGTTCAGCTACGGGCGCCCGGAGGTCACCTCCATACGCTCCTTTTCCAGGAGTTGGAGCGACGCGTGCCCAAATGGAGGCCTACTCCCGGGCTCTTCAGGCCTACCTTGAGTCCCCCTCTCTCCCTGGCGCGCCTTTGTGCCCCATAGAGGCGGAGGGTACTCAGGCCGTGCCCTCATCGGCGGATCCTTCCCCGACCAGGGTTGTGTGTACCGACTCCTGATCCGAGGCGACGACCTTGGGCCATGGCCCAGACCGTCCTGGTCGCTCTAGAACAGTCCGCCAGTCAATGCATAGCCCTGTGCGGTTCCTGCGCGGATGGCAGAAGTGGCGTCGGCGATGCCGGGTTTGACGCCAGGCTCTCACTGACAGTCAAGGCATAGCCCTGGTTGGTTTCCTGCGTGGACGGCGGAAGCGACGTCGGCGACTCCGGTCTCGACGCCAGGCTCTCACTGCAAGTCAACGCATAGCCCTTGTGCGGCTTCCTCCCCAGACAGCGGGGGTGGCATTGGCGACGCTGAGCTTTGAGCTGGGCTCCACGTCGGATCCAAAGATGGGCTCATCGTCCAAGCTCACACCCAGCTCTTAGCCTGAGTCCACGTCTGGGGCAACACTTCATCCGACGCCGGTCGAGGTAGCATCCCCCGTGGAGGCCGTGAACATCCAGTCGACTCCGACACGGCGCCCACCGACGCCGCTGTCGACATATCCATCGCCGCCGGTGTCCATCCATTCATCGACACCGGTGTCCATTCCTGGGGTTGACCTCCCTCCGGATTCCTCGCTTCTGTCTCCTCAGCGGAGTCGAGCGGCACCGGTATCCTCTACAGCCTTTTCGGATACTGCTGCTTTCCCTGGTCTG
Organism: Lissotriton helveticus; assembly: GCF_964261635.1. Taxonomy (NCBI): domain Eukaryota; kingdom Metazoa; phylum Chordata; class Amphibia; order Caudata; family Salamandridae; genus Lissotriton; species Lissotriton helveticus. The sequence goes on from NC_136068.1 coordinate 489,436,066, forward strand.
GTACCACTGGTGCAGGTCCCTAGTATGGCATGGCCTTCGGGTCGTTCCCCAGGCCTGCTCTTTATGGCAACTGGGAGAATTAGTCTCCAACAGTCTCTTACAGATGGCCTCTTGTTCCCTCCTAGGTTGACTACTGAGCTAGGGGCCGCCTATGCGCGGACTATCAACCGAGTGGCTGCTATCTTCGGCTTTCAGCCTCCTGTGGTATCCCTCATGCCTGATCCCGTGGAACGGCAATAACACCAAAGAGATAATGATGCACATTTATAACGCCCAAACTGATGCGACTGGAGACGACCCACCATCACCCGTGGACAACTGGGAAAGCCTGATCACAACATTAATAGAAAGAATTGGCAACAAACCTCGCAGCCATCAATCGATCTTGGGCAAAGCCCCTCAAATGTCCCTGGGACGCGTAGCATGCAACAAAAGGACTCTAAACCAAGAAATAAGAAAAATACAAGCGACAGCTAAGATAACGGGTGAAGACATAACCAATCAAATATACAAACTAAGGCAACATTACAAAAAAGAAGTATGGTTAGAAAAATCAAAACACCAAACTGGCATCTGGCAATCACTATTAGCATTCAGGAAATCCAACAATAATGCTAAATTTTGGGCAGAAATAAAAAAAGTCGCAAATGGAGCTGCTCAGGTCTCCAACGCCTACATACTTGAGGGCGATTGGATACACAGTTCGAGGTAAACTGGATAACTCCGTCACAGGTAGAGAAAGTACTAAAAAAACCTAAGATCAAAAGGCGCACCTGGACCGAATGGGCTACCGAACGCCTTGTTTAAACAAGATCGTCAGTACTGGGCGGAACATCTCGCCCCTCTATACAACATTGCTTTTCAGTCTGAAAGTATTCCCCAATCATGGAGAGGCAGCATCCTCCATCCAATCTTTAAGGCAGGCTCAAGATCTGATCCAGCTAATTATCGCCTCATAGCGCTCATTGATGTAGAGGCCAAAATCTATGCCTCAAATTTGTTGACGGCCTTAGAAGACTGGGTATGTACGAAAAAAATCCTCCCGATCACGCAGACAGGTTTCAGGCCTGGAACTAACACCCTATGTAACCTGCTGGCGTTAAACCTCTTGGTCGACAAAGCAAGGGAGAAAAGTACCAAGCTGTACACGTGTTTTGTCGACTTAAAAGCAGCGTTCAACACAGTCCCGAGGGAGGCCTTATGGCAAAAAATGGTCACTTGGGAGATACCATCAAAGCTGTTGCGGGCAATTACCAACCTATATTCATCCACCTGGGTAAGAATAAAACTAGGAAACGGAGAAAGAATAACTAGAAAAATACCCACCAATGTTGGCCTCAAGCAGGGTTGTGTATTGGCACCAACGCTGTTTAACATCTTCACAGCGGACCTGGATAAGAGCATCGCGGAGACAGAAACTGATCCAACAAAGCTAGCCCAGCACAAAATTAGGAGCATACAGTACGCAGACGACATCGTACTGTGCAGCAAGACCCCGATGGGCCTCCAACGCTCCATCACAAAGCTCCATGATTACATCAGAGCACAGGGCCCGCAAATCAATTTCAAGAAAACAAAGATAGTCTGCTTTGCCCCGCGATTGAGGAAGAAACCCTTCAAATGGCACATTTCAGGCAACACCATAGAGCAGTCTGCCTCGTACAAATATCTGGGCATAGTGGTCGACTCCAGATGGACCCTGAAAGACCACCAATTGCACAGAAAGGCTCAGGCAAACAAATTACGTTTTGCACTAAACCTACTGAAAATAAAATTGAATTGCCCCTCTAACTCGCACCTGTTGAAGGTAATAGCTGCCAAGTTTCTACCATCTCTAACTTACGGGTCGGAATTGTACAGGTGTAAGGATGCAAACTTCTTGAACACGCAACAGTCAGAGCTGTTCAAACATATTTTCCACATCCCGAGGTTCGTATCCCAATCGCAGATCTGCCTGGAATTTGATCTAACAAATCAGCACCAAGTCAGACAAGCGGCCATTTTAAAAACATGTTGGAAACTAAGAGCAGCTCAAGAAGACACGCTCATGGGTCTGTGTTGGATGGAGATGAATCACCAGAGAAAATCAAAAAATGACTGGAACACAGTACGCGTGAATGCCCTGTCAGAACTCAACCTAGAAAAGGCATGGAAGACAAACCAAACCTTCGCGGCTTTTAAAAAAGCGACCAACGGAGCCGCAGAGCAAAGATCATGGCTATTAGACAAAGCAGCAACAGCGAACAAAAAACACGGGTGGATGGTGTTGGCCACGTATGGGGAAAATGGAGCCTCAACCTTACTTAGTCAACCACATATCCACGGCTGCCCAAAGGACTCTTCTCAATTTACGGCTGGGTACTTCCACCTTAAAAGAACATACACCAGCATGGAAGCAATCATGGTCGACCACTGACTGCAGACTATGTAGGCAAAAGGAAAAATCATTGTTGCATATATTGTGCATCTGTCCCTCTCTGAAAAATCTGAGACGTTACTTTCTCCTTCACGCATTCCGTTTTTTTTTAAATTAGATCATGCCGCTCGGCTGTCATGCTAGCATTGAACAGTCAACAATTGCAGACAGCCTGCAGAGCCGCAAGATTCTGCCAAAAGTCACTGCAGCTAATACAAATTACTGAGAAACACGATACTAAAGGTCTGAAGCCGGATGCGTGAAGTGTAACGAACTGATCCACCGAACCCCCTTTTACCTCTCACAATCACTCCAATTATATGGATACTTAAAAAGCTTTCCTTTTAATCATTTGAGACTTTGTACTCTTTTTAAATCATGTGTTTTATGTTACAATATTGTAAAGGTTTTAATGAACTAAATACAATTAAAAAAAATTCTTTCATTCATGGATCTGCTTCATCTCGAGCCCATACCCCTTGGGGGTGCTTTATTGGAGGTCCTGCATGGCGCATGGGCACGGCCCTCTTCCGTGGCCCCGGTTGATCAGGCCATTGCTGGTAGGCACCGTCCTGCCCCTGGGGATCCACTTTGTCTAACCCTCCACCCTACTGTTCAGAGCCTGGTGATTTAGGTGGCCTTTGGGGTTACAGGACTCCTCCACTTTGCCCCTGTTTTCTCCCACCCGGGAATCCAGGTGGCTGGATGCATGTGGAAGACAGCTTTTTGCTTCTTCTAGAGCGGCCATCCGCACTTTAAACACCTTATGCGTGTTTGCAGAGGCGTCCTCCACACTCCTGGACTCCGTGGCTAACCTTATTCCTTCCTTTCCAGAGGAATTGTGCTCAGAGCTTCTCCGTCTTGTTCTTCACGGCAAGGAGATGGCACATTTTTCAATCCGCTCCTCCCTGGATGCCAGAGACTGTGTGGGCCGTGCTCTTGCACGGTTGTGGCTTTGTGCCGCCACGCCTGGATGCGTGAAAGTCAATTCCCTGATATTCAGGAAGGCCTCCAAGACATGCCCTGCTTCAGTCGCTTGCGCAAGCAATAAAGATGGAGCCCTAGACGCTTAAAAGAATGATGAAAAACTAAAGATAAATAAAAGCTCACGGAACTACAGCCGCGACGTGCCCGTGCAGCAAGCACGACAACCGTGAAATCGATGAAAATCTTCACACTGAGTGCAAATACCAGAACAAGCAACCATGAAGTGAATGAGCTATTTAGGGAACAGAGTGTGAATACACGATTACATAACTTCCGCATCAAACTAAGGGTTCGACACAGAAAATAAAAAAGTACAGCCGAAAGAGTCGTTTTGGAATTGTTTAAAGTACCCATTATTGCCCTGAAGAAAAAGCCGAAAACACAGAACGGGTTTGGAAACGCGTCGGCATTTTTATGGAATTAATCCCATATACTCACCAAAGGAAAATAACTTAGCACTGGCTATCTTGATTAGACATGGTCGAATTAGGATTACAACAAGCCTAGTGTGGGAACGGTCCTAAAAACTTGAAAACGAATTATAGCTAGGACTACTTATGTCTAAAAATCCTGGTGTACCAATGTAATCTTGCCAATGATTTATAATTTGTCTGATGTATATGTCTCAGTATCAAATGTTTACAATTTATTGTTTATGATTTAATTTTGTTCTGAAATTTGCATTTTGGTGTTTTGAAATTTGACATGCTTTGATGTAACTCTTCAAAAGTAATAAGGAAGTAGTGATATGAGCAATGACATAAGTGCCTTAGAATTAATTAATCGAGGTGCACAGTCTGCTACAGAATAAAGAGCAGCTTGATCAATCCGAGACCAGGTTTTCACTTATTTTTAGAATTTGATTGTCCTTCCTGGTCCCGTATGGACAAACCCCCCCCCCCAGTGTTTAAGGCATTCTTAATGTGGCAATTCGTGAAGCCGGTTCTCCCTGAACTCCGCTCTGCCTGGTGTCTAGGACTCGTGAGTTGGTTCTGAGTACTCCCTTGTTAAGCTCGTCTTTTCTTCTAAATTGTCCTGCGAGGATACTACTCTCTCTTCCGGACTGGAGGCAAGCGCTGCTTATAGCCTGGAGTAGTCCCACCTTCTGTATAATGCGGGTACTTTTCAGCATACCCTAGCTCCTGGGCTTGGCTGAGTTTCGGCATCCTTTCAAGGTTGTTTCTGCGCCATGGTCTTCCTAATGGCTTGTGCGGGCTTTCCTGCCTTGGTCTTGGCCCTGTTCTCTTACATCACCAACTCTTCTTTGGCGTTGTCTTCTTGCTATTGTGTGCATCTCAGCTGTTCCTGCTGTCTTGCTTCCTGGTGCTCTTCTGTTTTGGTACTGCAGGCTCCCACCGCCGCGTATGAGCATCCTTTTGGTTGTGTATGGGCATCTTTTCAATGCTCTCACACGTCTGGCTGTCGAGGGTGTTGGCAATACGTTTCTTCTATGGTACATGCGGGGGTGGTATGCGTTCTCTCCGCCATACCACTTACCAGTCTTCTGGGCCCATAGGTTCAGTTTTACTTTTTCAATCTGCTGAAACCCCTCCCTTTCACGCCTGTCTCTTTACTGGGTGTGTTTTTGTTCCATATCGGCCCTTGCTGGGCAGGGGTCAGTATCCTGCTGCCTTCGTATCTTTCAGGAGCAGTTTCAACAGTGTTTTCGCTGTTCGAGTAGTTTAGTTGGGGCTAGCTCTGACTTCTTGTCAACACCTTGGATCCTGCAGATCATTCATGCCTCTTTGCTCTTCCTCTTGCAAAGTTCGGCATTTTTTTCGCTCGGGCACCAGCGTTAAGGCTTGGTGTTTTCCTTCTCTCATCCCCTCTACATATAGGGGTTTTCATGTTATTCTGGATGGGCTGTGGTGCCCTAGCCTCCCCTAATCCCTGCTCTCTTCAGAGCATAGGGGTCTGGTGGTTGGCTGCTCTGTCATTTTTGTCCCCACTGTGTTTCGCCCTTTTGGTTGGCAACACTCTTTTGGTCATGATATTCACGGCTAGGTCCTCTCTGGAGCTTAGTGGGGTTCAGTCGCAGTCCTGCCTCCTCTAGGGGTATGGCTTTGGTATCTATTCTAAGTTAAGGAATCTGTGGCTAGACGTCTCTATCAGATGAATAAGTTACTTACCTTCTCTAACGATGTATCTGGTAGAGACAGCTAGCCGTAGATTCCTTAACGCCCGCCTGTCCTCCCCGTCCTGCGACACCCTTTTCAGGTTGGGCTTCTTGCCTTCGCCTCCCTTTGGGTAGCTTTGTTCCTCTGTGGGGTGACGCATTCTCTTCACTCCGACTCACGAGGCTACGTCCTGTTTCGTGGCTCTGCTCTAACCATCCTTGTGATTGGACGGTAGGCCCATATTCCATGTGTCATTTACAACCCTTACCCTGGGTTGCGCGTTGTGAGTCTAAATCCTTCTACCCCCCTCATCCTTCCCTTTCTTCAACCGCTTGAGGTTTCTTGCCTCCCCTGCACTATAGCGATTGCAGTTTCTGACAATGCTGCATTTGGTATGTCCCTTATTCGGATCTGATGTCTCCCTTTGAGTGACGCGTTATGGTAGTTTGTCCCTACTCCTGGGTTCTGAACTGGTTGTCCTTCACTGCCATATATTGTGGTTGCAGCCTTTCTGTCGGCTGCTGTGACGGTTCACCAAGGAGTTGTAGCTCAATGGTAAGGATTGTGCCTCTGATGGCACAGGCTCACACAGGCCAGGGGTTCCAATTCTGCCTCTGCTCTGCATCTTCTTTTACCTCCGGGGGAGTTTTTAGACTTCACAATTGGATGGTTTGGCCTACTATATGTGTGATTACCTAATCTGAAAGAAACAGGTTAATGTTAGATTCCTTACCTTAGAATATCCCCAGGCGTCAGACTGGATCCGGAAAGTTTTGCGTAGCAGTACCCCTGGGCGTCGGTAGGTGTCGTATACAGCTCCACGTCCATCGTCGTGGTCACTGGGATGACGTCGTCAGAGTACTTAGACGCCGCCCTCGCGCGCTGACGTCAATTCCTCTTTTTTCCGTGCCAGCAAGCGCAAATCCTGAAAGAGCAGTATTCCTAGTCACTTTTTAACTAAGTTTTTCGATCTATTTTGGATCTTCTCGGGTCGTTTATCGACTCCGGGGCCAGTAGGGATGCCGGGGTTCAAGCCCTGCGACGACTGTAGCCGACTTATGTCGGTTACTGACCTCCACCGCCGGTGCCTTTATTGCCTCTGGGCCAACCATGATTACAATTCGTGCCCTGACTGCCGGGCCTTGATGTCGAAAGCTAGGCGGGAACGGTCCCGTAAGCAACTCGAGATCCGGCAGTCGGGCCCGCGCCGCTCGAGGTCCCGGTCCAGGAGGAGGTCGAGGGACCGGTCGCGGGGCCACAGTCATCACAGCTCGGCGAGTCGACACCACTTGTCGGGCTCAAAGTCCTCAGGTAAGTCGAGGCACAAGAAGTCGAAGAAGCGACATCGCTCTTCTGACTCCCCGCCGTGTCCAGCTCCACACCCACCGATCCCTGGGCTGAACACGATGCTGGAGGAGATCAGCACCTTCCTCACGGCCATGAGGTCGCGCTTCCCTCCGTCGGGTCCCGCCGAGGTGCCTTCGGGCCCTGCGAACCCGTCTGGGAGCCCAAGCGGGCTGGCAGCTTCGGCCCCGGTGCCGTCGGGTGCTTTGGCCCTGGCGCCGTCGGTGACTTCTGTCCCGACGCTGCAGGGTTCCTCAGGATCCAGGCCTGGATCTGTGACGACGCCGGTCGACCTTACGACACCTTTGCCGGTGTCGTCACCAAGGGTGTCGCCCCCGGTGCCGTCCTCGGGCACCCCGTTCCCCACCCCACCCCGGTCCGGATCCGGTGTCGGACCGGCGCCGCCCTGCGCCCTCTTCGACGCCATCGGTGAGCACTTTACCGACGACCCGGCTCCATCATTTCTTCCTGACCTTCAGGAGATGGATGATGAGGGGCATTGGGAGGGGGTCTGAGGACCCTCTGGCACTGCAGTGCCAGTTGAGTCAGGACTGGGCGGACAAACTGGGGGAGGCCAGTGTTCCGGACACTTCACCCGACACTGGTTTTGTGTCTCCTCCTACCGTGGCTACGGAGGAGGGGGCTGCGTACAGCGTGATGTTGACTCAGGCAGCCAAGGCCTTGGCTCTTGATCTCCCAGTCGCGGCCGTGAGGATTAACCTCCTCAATGAGGTACTCAAACCGCAGGCAAGCTCCTTGGAGCCTCTCCTGCCGTTCAAGAGGACCTCACTGACATTCTGTTGGGTACCTGGTCCAAGCCCTCTACAGGCCTCCCTGTAGATCGGAACGTGGCCAGACGCCACCGTCCAGCTCCGGGCGACCCCAGTTTCCTGTCAGTTCACCCCACCCCTGAGAGCCTGGTGATCCAGCCCTCAACTTCCCAGACCGCATTCCCGACCGCCCTCCGGATCGGGAATCCAAACGGTACGACCAGTTTGGTAAGAAGCTGTTCTCACTGAGTTTGGGGTTGCGGTCTGTCAACACCGCCTGCCTTTTGGGCCGTTACTCTCACTCTTTGTGGGATACGGTTGCGGAAGTGTTGTTGCAGTGCCCGGCGGAGGTCCAGGCAAAGCTAACCCAAGCCCTCGTGGAGGGAAGAGATGCAGCACGATATTCCATTCGGTGTGGAAGGCAGGGCGATTGCGACGACGGTGACGGTTCGCTGCCACGCCTGGCTGAGGTCTGCCAACTTTTCGGGCAATGTCCAAGCATCCCTTATGGACATGCCCTTTGATGGCCGTCGCCTCTTTGGCGACAAGGCGGACAGCGCGCTGAAACGTTTTAAGGACTCCAGAAGTAGGACATGGTTGCTATTCCCACTACTTTCTGGTACCCAAGAAGGGCAAAGGGGGCCTACTCCCTATCTTGGATCTCAGGAGCGTCAGCGGCTTCCTCCGGAAGGAGAAGTTCAAGATGCTGACCTTGGCTCAGGTCCTAGCTGCCCTGGACCGCGAAGACTGGATGGTAGCGTTGGACTTGCAGGACGTGTATTTCCACAGTAAAACACCTTCACAACGCGACTTTCATTCCGCATACCTTCACTCCGCATACCATTACAACTAAAGTACCATTACTCCGCAATACTATTATAACTCATGCCATTACATCTTATATGCTTTTACCACGCATGCTTTTACAACGAAATTCATTGTAAAAGCATGAATAGTAAAAGCATATGTTTTTAATGTTTAAGTTTAATGTAAGTATATGGTTTTAGTATGGGGGTGTTGGGGTATATGTTTTCGGGGTTCAGGGGCATTTTAAGGGTGGGTTTGGGTTATGGGGTACAGGGGTATTTTAAGGGTTCAGGGATAGGTTTGGGTTTTTGGGTACAGGGGTATTTTTAGGTTTCAGGGCTAGGTTTGGTTTTTGGGGTACAGGGGTATTTTTAGGGTTCAGGTCTAGGTTTGAGTTTTGGGTACAGAGGTATTTTTAGGGTTCAGGGCTAGGTTTGGGTTTTGGGGTACAGGGGTATTTTTAGGGTTCAGGGTTAGGTTTGGGGTACAGGGGTATTTTTAGGGTTCAGGGCTAGGTTTGGGTATTGGGGTACAGGGGTATTTTTAGGGTTCAGGGCTAGGTTTGGGTATTGGGGTACAGGGGTATTTTTAGGGTTCAGGGCTAGGTTTGGGTTTTGGGGTACATGGGTATTTTTTAGGGTTCAGGGCTAGGTTTGGGTTTTAGGGTACAAGGGTATTTTTAGGGTTCAGGGCTAGGTTTGGGTGTATTTTTAGGGGGCAGGGCTAGGTTTGGGGTACAGGGGTATTTTTAGGGTCAGGATGGGTTAGTGTTTAAGGGTTCTGGGTATTTTAAGGAGTAAGGGTGGGTTATGATTATGGGGTGCAGGGGTATTTAAAGGGACTAGGGTGGGATTAGTTTTTAGGGTGTAACGTGTAATTAATACATTTAAAAAATATATAAATAATACAATCTAAAAGAAATAATGTTTTATTTTACTTTAAAAATATATATATGTATGTATGTATGTATGTATATTCACTGAAAAAAAACATAGGTTTCAGGAGTTATATAGTTAGGAATTAGCTTTTAAAAAACCTTTGAAATTCACTCAAAAAACTATAAGTTTTAGTGGTGTTATAGTTAGCTGGACATTTTTTGAATTTGCTCCTATATAGTTAGTTGTACTAACTATATTTTGCGCACCCGCAATCCACTGCTGATGATGTCACATATTAGATCATTCATGACCTGGTCAGTGACATCACTGATATCTCAAATGACATCACTGATGACATCATCCAGTGAATGTGGTTTGCTTTGTTATTTAACTATGCATTATATATATAGCAATTTGCATTGAAGAATAAGTGGATATATATAAATAAATATTTGGATGGAGGATTTAGTAGCAGTGTAATTGACTGTTTACTTGACCAATTTATAATGTCTCACTAAATATAGTGGATAGTGACTAAACTGTGTGAATATCTATCACTTTGTCAGTTGTTGTGTAAATTGATTCTACAGTTGGTTACTAGCTATGTGAAAGTCTATATTAGTTATTGATTAGTTAACAGAGTATTTGTATGGGAGTGTGAAAGTGTGTGTGGTTCGGTGGAGGGTGTGTGACTGTCCAAAGATGTGTGAATAGTTGATTCAGTAGATATATGAAGTTAAAACTACATGTTCTAACAGTTGTTTGGGTGAGTGAATATCTTTATGGGTGTGGTGATGAGCAAATATATTTCTCAATGGTACAGGTCCAACAAACTAGAAAAATAAAAAGCAGTGTATGTGTCAGTTGTTGTATATAAATAAGTATACATAAGACACAATGATTGTGTGAGTGACTGTATGGATAACTGTATACTTGTAATAATGATGTTATAATTCACTAAGTATGACTTACTATCTAAATGAATAGAAGAAGTTGTGTTTGTATAAGTGTTTTGCTAAGTAAATATGTAAGTATGATCCATTGTTTTCATAAGTGAGTAGGATGACTTCATATGTGAATAGGATGCTTGCTGTTTAATGTCGATATAGATGTATAAGTATTTTTGATAGTGTTCTATTGTTCATTGACCGCATGTATGAGTGAATCCATAGGTAAGTGATTAGATGTGTGTATACATCTATGAATCACTGAGTGGATTTTTAGATACTTGTATTGCTGTGACAATGGATTTAAATATGATACTCTGTATTTTACAAAGAGTGATGAAAAAATGTAATAGTGTATGAAAAGGTGTATGTGATTGTCACGTGGATGATGTCATCAGTGATGTCCTCAGTGATGTCATTTGAGATGTCATTAGTGATGTCACTGACCATGTCATGAATGATCTAATATGTGACATCATCAGCAGTGGATTGCGGGTGCACGAAATATAGTTAGTACAACTAACTATATAGGAGCAATTTCAATGGTTTTGTATGAGTAAAATGTCCAGCTAACTATAACACCACTAAAACTTATAGTTTTTTGAGTGAATTTCAAAGGTTTTTTTAAATGCTAATTCCTAACTATATAAGGCCTGAAACCTATGGTTTTTTTCAGTGAATTTGCAAGGTTTTTTAAATGCTAATTCCTAACTACATAAGGCCTGAAACCTATGGTTTTTTCAGTGAATTTCAAAGGTTTTTTAAATGCTAATTCCTAACTATATAAGGCCTGAAACCTATGGTTTTTTCAGTGAATTTGCAAGGTTTTTTTAAAGGCTAATTCCTAACTATATAAGGCCTGAAACCTATGGTTTTTTCAGTGAATTTCAAAGGTTTTTTAAATGCTAATTCCTAACTATATAAGGCCTGAAACCTATGGTTTTTTCAGTGAATTCACAAGGTTTTTTAAATGCTAATTCCTAACTATATAAGGCCTGAAACCTATGGTTTTTTCATTGAATTCACAAGGTTTTTTAAATGCTAATTCTATTAGCGGATAACGTTTTTATATATTAAAAAGTTTTTTAAATCTCCAATGCCTGCTTTGCTAACAGAGTTTTTAAGCACAGGCTCTTTTGTCTCTGGTGGCCATCTTGGGAGACTGCATATCAGAATTTTTTTAATGAAATATACGAGGATTTGAGAAGTCACTCAAAATGTGCCCTAATTTTTCTTTCTTCAGCACTAATCATAATTTCTATGGCAAAATGAACCCCCTCATTTTGTTCCTTTGCAAATTAAATGTTTTAAGTGTTAACACTTTATTCCAATCAAGATGACTTCAGGCGTGCCATACTTTTGTCATTAGTAAGACTGTTAGCGCTCTAGTTGTTCTTTAGAACACTCTGGGGCATTCTGTCATTGGGCTATAGTTGGGCTACATCTGGCTGATATTTGGGCTACATTTGTTTTTTTTGTCTCTGGTGGCCATCTTTGGGCTACATTTGGGCTCTAACATATATATAGCCCAATGTAGCCCAATATATATTTTTTCAAAGTTAATTTTCGTAAAAACCACTGGAGCACATATCTTGAGACATAGCAAAGGCACATCGGGCTACCAGTCCCTACAATTTTGCCAAGTTTGGTGGAAAACCATTCAGCCGTTCGGGCTAAAAGTGAGTCCAACCGCCCTATGGAAATTAACATGGGGAAAACACGTTTTGGGACCCCCCTTTTATCTCGGCCCCGCTCGACGAATCCCCCCCAAACTTTCAGGGAAGGACCGGAGCACCGCAAGGCAAAGTTAAGGAAGATTTCAGGACGAATCCTCAACCGGCGCCAAAGTTATTCCCAATAGAATGTTGCGATTTCCCTATGGAAAACAATCCTAACTATATATACCTACTGGCTATCGCCAGTAGGTTTTATATATATATATATATATATATATATATATATATATATATATATATATATATATATATATATATATATATTACCTACTGGCGGTCGCCAGTAGGTATATATAGTTAGGATTTTTTCTCTATGGGATTTTTGAAAATTCTATGTCTAATAACTTTGGCGTTTGTGGACGGAATTGGCTGAAATTTTCAGGAAAATGGCACATTTTGTTTCTGAGCAGCCCTTGAAAATTTGGGGGGGGTTCGTCAAGGGGGGGCCGAGAAAAAAGGGGGGTCCCAAAACGTGTTTTTAACATTGAGTTTTCCATAGGGCGGTTGGCCTCACTTTTAGCCCGAACGGCTGAATGGATTTGCACGAAACTTGGCAAAATTGTAGGGACTGGTAGCCCGATGTGCCTTTTGTAGGTCTCAATATATGTGCTCCAGTGGATTTTGAGAAATTAACGTTTAAAAAAAGATATAGATCTGTAACAGCGGACCAGGCAGCGTCCCAGGACGCGTACTTTTCGCGCAACGGAGCTTTGTGAGGCGAAGCTGATTGGTTCTCTGGCGTCTGTCAACATTCCAAAAATTCCGTAGCGGCCGCCATCTTGTCTCTCGGTAGGATCGAGAGACAAGAGGAGGCCAAAACAAAGGGGGAAATAACTATAAGGGGGCATAGTAGATCCTCGCTGACCCCCTAGGTTTGATGTGGAGGTTTTAAAAGGGCCCCGCGGGGCAAAAAAAAATAATAATAATAATAATCGAACGGCTGAATGGATTTGCACGAAACTTGGCAAAATATTAGGGACTGGTAGCCCGATGTGCCTTTGCTAGGTCTCAATATATGTGCTCCAGTGGATTTTGAGAAATTAACGTTCAAAAAAAGATATATATCTGTAACAGCGCTCCGCTTCGCGTAACGGAGGTTTGCGAAGCTGATTGGTCATTCTGTCACTGGGCTATAGTTGGGCTACATCTGGCTGATATTTGGGCTACATTTGTTTTTTTTGTCTCTGGCGGCCATCTTTGGGCTACATTGGGCTACATTGGGCTTCATTGGGCTACATTGGGCTACATTTGGGCTCCAACATATATATAGGCCAATGTAGCCCAATATATATTTTTCAAAGTTAATTTTCGTAAAAACCACTGGAGCATATATCTTGAGACATAGCAAAGGCACATCGGGCTACCAGTCCCTACAATTTTGCCAAGTTTCGTGGAAATCCATTCAGCCGTTCAAGCTAAAAGTGAGTCCAACCGCCCTATGGAAATGAAGGAAATGAATGGGTAATTTGTAATTAGCAAATAGCTAATCGCAAACTAGGAATGGTAAAGAATCGCTATTTATTCCTTAAAGTTCGCTATTTAGGAAATGCAAAAAACTTTGATGATACATATGGCGGTTCATCTCTAACAAGATAAGAAGCATAGGGATAGATTTATGATGACTGGCGCATCACCAGGGATGTGTTAGTCATTCTGTGCCGCTGTTCCGTCACCTATGGTGTGCTGCATTTACAATGCGGCGCATCATGGGGCAAAAACAGCACAGATGCGTGATGTATCTGTGCCGTAAAGGTGGCGCATTGCTGGAGTTGTATCGCAAGTGTGATGAAGCTCCAGCAAGGGTCGGGGGTGCCCCTGTCGCAGGGTTTCTGTTCTCACACAGAACTGTGGACAGAGGATTGGAACCTCGGCGAATTAGGGTGTCCCAAAACTCACGTTAGTAATCAAAAACCCCTTAGCAAGCTAGGTACAGTGTCACATTGGATATAACAAACTCTCAATGTTTAGACAATCCAGAATATGAACTTATAGTACCTCAGGATACGTGGAACTCATGAACAGTCGGTCGTTATATATTTCTTAGAAACCAGAACATGGAGTTAAGAAGAACACATGTGTATTTGAAATGTTTATTTACTAATGCCGTCTTCTCAGGCGTAGTATCTTAGATAATACAAGTACACATATTATCAGTAGCAAAATTACCAGCATAGTTTCTAGTACATAAAAAGCGAATGGTGATAGTATGTTAACATGCTGTAAATGAATAAGAGTTAGCAACACTTATAAGCAGCCGCGGGCCGTGGAGGGAGTTACGGTGAGGCAGGGAGGAGGGGAGGGGGAGAAGCAGGGTGGAGAATACAAGTACACATATTATCAGTAGCAAAATTACCAGCATAGTTACTAGTACATAAAAAGCGAATGGTGATAGTATGTTAACATGCTGTAAATGAATAAGAGTTAGCAACACTTATAAGCAGCCGCGGGCCGTGGAGGGAGTTACGGTGGGGCAGGGAGGCGGGGAGGGGGAGGGGCAGGGTGGAGAGGGCTCCACCCTGCTTCTCCCCCTCCCCGCCTCCCTGCCTCACCGTAACTCCCTCCACGGCCCGCGGCTGCTTATATCTCACCCTCCCTAATACACATATTATATTATTTGCTAAGAAGGTCTCTTTGTGTTGGTTTAGGGCGTGCCCATACTTTAGTGTCTTAGATTTGAAGGAATCACATCAGCATACACCAGCTCTCTCTTCATGTGAACCGCATCAAGTGTTGTGTATGTGTGTTCGTCAAAGCAATATAAAACCCGCCTCATGCCCAGAATTGGCAGAAGTTGCACTTATGTTATGAGTATGAAGTCGTGGAGATCAGACCTCATAACAATTCTGTATCGTGTTGTTCTTGAAACTTTAGCACTCGCTGTACAGATATAGTTTAACAAGCAAAGCAGATAGTAGAGCAATAACATATTATTCTCATGTAAACCACGATGAACTACTAGGTTGAAAGCTAAAGCAACAACTAAGTGTCGTGTGCAGAAGTTGCAAAAAAGGAAAAATGGCGTTTAAACCGGTAATGAGTCCATGCTAACTTAACACGGTGTAAAGATATCCAGGACCTAGATGACACCTCCCCATGATCCGGAAAGGAACTGAATAAGATAATAGAAGTGCCATCTCATGAGAGCAGATTGCAAGTTTATATGTGGACGGTCCGCAAGGTAAAGCATTAAAAACTAGGAAAATTTAATGCTAAAGAAAAATAAAACAGCCAAGTACTTTATCGAGTCTTAAGCCAATAGGCAAGGTAAATAATAAAAACTTGACAAATAAGTCAATGAATTGTCAATGAAATGCTAGTACTCAGCATATCAAACATGAAAAAGGTCTATGACATAACTGTGTATGCAAAATAAGCTGCAACAGCCTCCAATAGGAAGTCACCGTCTTCATCCGAAAACAGTTCAGCCATCCAATTTAAAAGCCGAAAAGAACATACGTGCTCTCCCAGCACCGGATCCTCTATCACCATCAGAGGACAGCTCGTGGGTTTTCAAGAAAGCTCTGTTCCAAGAAAGACTGTGTTGCCGCCAGTAAATTCCAGGGACCAATTAGTCCATGCATCAATGCCACAGCCATAATCCTTTCGCCAGGACAAACCAACTCGTGAGTAATGATGGGAGTCATGAGCTGATTAAAGTCGACGTCAGGAGAAACCGGTCCGCAGAGACACAAATCAATGGCCCAATCGAAATCACAGGTCAGGCAGTGAAATACAGGCTGGACACAGGTGAAGTAGGAGAATCGAAAAGATAATCCATATGCCGTGCTTAATATCGCCAACGGCATTGTGCCATAATATTCTAGCATGCGATTGCGGAACAGTGTCAGCAGCTGCAGGGCGGGAGGTTGCATAGGAGGGACATCCATATTTAAAAATGTAAAAAAGCACAAGAGCGTCCGCTGGTAATGCAAGTAAAAATGGCAATCCACGAAGCAGAGTGGAGAAAATAGAATGAAAGAAAGCAGGGATGACTCCAAAGATTTTCTCAAATGAAGTCACGAGACCACTGGTAACAACTTTAAAAAAGTGCGCCAGGGCCTTTGTGGAGGATGCGTTAAAGATAGTCCGAACCATCTTGCTGAAATTGAAAGGCAAATCTGAATTGAAAAGGGTCTGCACCTCTGTACGGGTGTTCGCTATGTGAAGCACGAAAGTTTCACGGGCCGAACTCAAGGCCACCTCTCTCTGAGACAAAAGAGCTCTTATTCTTGCCATGCCGTTGAAATCTGCTCCCAAGGTTGGTATTTGTGGCCAGATTGAAAACTCCCTATGTTCATGTGTGGGAGGAAATAGAACATTTCTGCAGCAAATAACCCGTTCACTTACTGTTACGATAAAAGGAATACTTTTAATTAACCCAGAACAATCTTCATTATTGAGCATCAAATAACTACCATTTTCCAACAATTTGAACGTGGGGATGATAGCAGGAACTGGCGTGCCTTGCAACACGCAAGCCATATTTGGTCGGTGTTTGTTGCATGAACCGTGTAACTGTATGTGCCTACACATTAGTGAATGATCTGGCGTCTCAGTGCATTCCTTTCCATTCAGATAAACTTCTTGATCATCTTTGAAACATCTGTATGTGTATGGAAGCGACCAGACCTCATGAAGAAAAGCACTACCTAAAGGTTCATAACGACCTATTGGTATATATTTCATACAATTTGAAAACTTATATAAAGCAAAAGGCAGCGTTATTAAACCG
The DNA here is from genome assembly GCF_964261635.1 of Lissotriton helveticus. Lineage (NCBI taxonomy): Eukaryota > Metazoa > Chordata > Amphibia > Caudata > Salamandridae > Lissotriton > Lissotriton helveticus. Next base: position 489,452,800 of record NC_136068.1, read on the forward strand.
TGGATAAGGCACGTTGCCAAAAAACCCGCAATCCTCTGCTGATGATGTCACTGAGCATGTCATGAATGATGTAATATGTGACATCATCAGCAGTGGATTACGGGTAATAGTATCTCTAGTTTACTCCCCTATAGCTGTCTTTCTTTTAACATAAGTGTCTGTTTCCTTCCCTTATACTTACTGTTTTTGGTTCGCTTCCGGTTCGCGTACCGGCGAGCGAACTGGGAAGCGAACTAAGAGAAATAGAGGTTGGCACAGTTCCAAATATTGTACCAATTTTTTAATAACGGGGAGGTAGTTCTGAAAAGAACTTTTTTTTTTTATTGTTTTTGTTGTTTTATATTTTTTTTATTATTTTTCGGAACATTTTTTTACTTTTTTTGAATTTTTCTGAACAGTTTTATATTTTTTGGGGTTTTTCTTGGAGGGGGCAATGAAAACGATTCATTGTAAAGGGCTCAACAGGAGCAACAAAACAAAAAAAAAGTATTTATTATTTTGGGCGTTTCGTACAAACTTGCATATGATAGTCAATAGCTCTGTTGATCAGAGTGATGCTTCTTTCTCCGTAGCAAATGAATCCATCGCAAAATACGCAGATGTGTTTTACTTCACCAAATCTCATTTGTATATTTGGCACCATCTCCCTGCCCTCTGGTCCCGTTACTTCCGGTACAACAGATCTTCTGGCCATAATAGGGAGATTATCTAGGTCGTTCCGAAACTGTGCAGCACTGTAGTTGTTAGGATGCCACCTAGTCATATGGCGATGCATTGTGTAGTTTCCGAAACTGTATTTTTTCTCGGTTCCTCTGGACAGTCTATCTTGACATATAAGGCAAGTTACGTATCTTGCATTTACTTTTTTCTGACCTTTGGGAATTTTTAAAAATTGCCAAATGAAGTTTTCTTTCCGGTGAGACGTCCTGGGCTCCTCAGGCAAAAACTGCCTCTCTTCCTGCTCTTCCTCGTCTTCCTCTTCTTCCTCTTCTTGCTGAATTATAACTTGAGCAGGTGGTCCACTCTTCCTTGGATGTGGTGGAGGTGGTGGGGAAGCACCAGCTGAAGCTACTAAAGAAGCCATTGCTCAGTGATCACAAAGGGTCTTTCTCTCACAATGATGAAAGTCAGAGTGAGGAAAGAAGGAGGGATTTTCATCATTTGGGAAAAACAAGAGTTCTCAACCAATGAAAAGTGTTCATTTTAGATTATATGACCTAGTCTTACATCATTAGGAAACCAAAAGTGAAATGAACCAATGAAAAGTGTTATTACCAAGTCACATGACCTGCTGTGTTTACGTTAAGCGCTTTGCAGGGCCTCCCGGTTTGCTTCCAGAAACCTGCGCTTTGCGACTCGCTTCGCGTACCAGTTCGCTAACGTAGCACGTCATATGACGTATCACGCGACAACGTGAAACGTCATGCGGACGGGAGGCGTCACGATGTTGTTTTCTAACGCGGCACTTGCGGTAAAGAAACGTTTACCGGCTCGCGGTCTATTTCGCGGCATCAAGGTCAGCTAACGGGAAGCTTCCCGATTCGCGAAGCGGGAACGAAGAAAAAAAAATATTTAAAAAAAAAATTATTCATAAACATATAAAATATATTTTTGGATTTAAAGAAGAATACATTTTACAGCTACAGATATTAGCTGTTAAAAAACCAATGAAATTCACTGAAAAAACCATAGGTTATAGACCATATATAGTTAGGAATTAGCATTTACAAAACCTTGAAAATTCACTGAAAAAACCATAGGTTATAGACCATATATAGTTAGGAATTAGCATTTACAAAACCTTATTTTACTCACACAAAACCATTGAAATTCCATATATAGTTAGTTGCACTAACTATATATCGCGCATCCGCAATCCACTGCTGATGATGTCACATATTACATCATTCATGACATGGTCAGTGACATCACTGATGACATCACTGATGACATCTCAAATGACATCACTGATGACATCTCATTTGACATCAATGACCACATCACTGATGATATCATTCATGTGACAATACAATGCATCTCCTCACATTTTAATATAACCTCTGTTACAACCAGTGTTAAATACAGAGTATAATTTTTGAAACCATTGACACACCAATACTAGTTACTACATACGCACTCACTGATTCCTACGTCTACACACACCTTCACTCATTCATCCATACAATCATTCATACATACAATCACTCATCTTTACAACACTATCATATGCACTCATACACCTATACAGACATTTACACTCTGTTGCTCATCCATGGAGTTACTCACACACCTAGTCAGTCATGCAAAGAATCAATCACACCTCCATTTTCTAATCTATACAGTTAAACATAGAGCACCTTACATTTTCAAACATATACTAACACATACTTACTCTCTTATACAATCACTGATACAAGTACACATTGATCTGCACAGAGTCACACATCTCCCAACCAGCCACACACACACACTCAGTCTCCCATACAAATACTTGGCCAACCAATCAATAACCCATATAGCCACTCATATAGCTACTGATCAACACATGCAGCAGTTTGCACAACAACAGACATACTGATGCAAACTTTCACACAGTTTAGTCACTAACCTATGCATTCAGTAGGACGCATTTAATCACTCACTCATACAGTCAACCACGCACTTACTAAAACCTTCATTCAGACAGTTATACATCTACTCATTCTTCAATATGTAAAACATATTTTAACTTTACAGAAACATACAGTCACTGGATGTTGTCATCAGTGATGTCATTTGAGATGTCATCAGTGATGTCATCAGTGATGTCACTGACCATGTCATGAATGATGTAATATGTGACATCATCAGCAGTGGATTGCGGATGCGCGATATATAGTTAGTGCAACTAACTATATATGGAATTTCAATGGTTTTGTGTGAGTAAAATAAGGTTTTGTAAATGCTAATTCCTAACTATATATGGTCTATAACCTATGGTTTTTTCAGTGAATATATATATATATATATATATATATATATTGCCAAGGTTTGCTTCAAAGACGAGTCCGCACTCCCAGGCAAGGTAGGCAACAACCTTTATTTGTAAACAAGCAGCTTCTCATCCCGTTTCTTGTGTCCTGTCAGCCTGACGCGTTTCGGAGAATTCTTTCCCCTTCCTCTGAGGCTGGCGTGAGTAACTACAGTTTCCATGTAACTGCCATGCCCCCTGCGTGCTAATTATATTCACAATTGGCCTTCGGTGTGCCATTTCGCTCCGTGAGCCTTTTCTCGCTGGAACAGCATTCTCAATGCACGCTGGGACTTGCAGTAATTTGCATGTGTTTTAAAGCCCTCTGGTGGGTTAAGATACTCGCGACATTTTCAGGACTAGTTAGAGCAGCCCTCCATTGAGCCTCCGAATAAGACTCTGCTTGCTTGTTCAACACCCCCTGCCACGCAGATCACGGAAGGGATTTTCTTCCATGCAGACCCCTCCTGTTCTTTGGGGCGGTGCGTAAACTCCACGGCCTGGAGCCGCCGTGATTTGGTATTGCCAAGGTTTGCTTCAAAGACGAGTCCGCACTCCCAGGCAAGGTAGGCAACAACCTTTATTTGTAAACAAGCAGCTTCTCATCCCGTTTCTTGTGTCCTGTCAGCCTGACGCGTTTCGGAGAATTCTTTCCCCTTCCTCTGAGGCTGGCGTGAGTAACTACAGTTTCCATGTAACTGCCATGCCCCCTGCGTGCTAATTATATTCACAATTGGCCTTTGGTGTGCCATTTCGCTCCGTGAGCCTTTTCTCGCTGGAACAGCATTCTCAATGCACGCTGGGACTTGCAGTAATTTGCATGTGTTTTAAAGCCCTCTGGTGGGTTAAGATACTCACGACATTTTCAGGACTAGTTAGAGCAGCCCTCCATTGAGCCTCCGAATAAGACTCTGCTTGCTTGTTCAACACCCCCTGCCACGCAGATCACGGAAGGGATTTTCTTCCATGCAGACCCCTCCTGTTCTTTGGGGCGGTGCGTAAACTCCACGGCCTGGAGCCGCCGTGATTTGGTATTGCCAAGGTTTGCTTCAAAGACGAGTCCGCACTCCCAGGCAAGGTAGGCAACAACCTTTATTTGTAAACAAGCAGCTTCTCATCCCGTTTCTTGTGTCCTGTCAGCCTGACGCGTTTCGGAGAATTCTTTCCCCTTCCTCTGAGGCTGGCGTGAGTAACTACAGTTTCCATGTAACAGCCATGCCCCCTGCGTGCTAATTATATTCACAATTGGCCTTTGGTGTGCCATTTCGCTCCGTGAGCCTTTTCTCGCTGGAACAGCATTCTCAATGCACGCTGGGACTTGCAGTAATTTGCATGTGTTTTAAAGCCCTCTGGTGGGTTAAGATACTCACGACATTTTCAGGACTAGTTAGAGCAGCCCTCCATTGAGCCTCCGAATAAGACTCTGCTTGCTTGTTCAACACCCCCTGCCACGCAGATCACGGAAGGGATTTTCTTCCATGCAGACCCCTCCTGTTCTTTGGGGCGGTGCGTAAACTCCACGGCCTGGAGCCGCCGTGATTTGGTATTGCCAAGGTTTGCTTCAAAGACGAGTCCGCACTCCCAGGCAAGGTAGGCAACAACCTTTATTTGTAAACAAGCAGCTTCTCATCCCGTTTCTTGTGTCCTGTCAGCCTGACGCGTTTCGGAGAATTCTTTACCCTTCCTCTGAGGCTGGCGTGAGTAACTACAGTGGAGGGCTGCTCTAACTAGTCCTGAAAATGTCGTGAGTATCTCAACCCACCAGAGGGCTTTAAAACACATGCAAATTACTGCAAGTCCCAGCGTGCATTGAGAATGCTGTTCCAGCGAGAATTAGCTGCAGGGGGCATGGCAGTTACATGGAAACTGTAGTTACTCACGCCAGCCTCAGAGGAAGGGGAAAGAATTCTCCGAAACGCGTCAGGCTGACAGGACACAAGAAACGGGATGAGAAGCTGCTTGTTCACAAATAAAGGTTGTTGCCTACCTTGCCTGGGAGTGCGGACTCGTCTTTGAAGCAAACCTTGGCAATACCAAATCACGGCGGCTCCAGGCCGTGGAGTTTACGCACCGCCCCAAAGAACAGGAGGGGTCTGCATGGAAGAAAATCCCTTCCGTGATCTGCGTGGCAGGGGGTGTTGAACAAGCAAGCAGAGTCTTATTCGGAGGCTCAATGGAGGGCTGCTCTAACTAGTCCTGAAAATGTCGTGAGTATCTCAACCCACCAGAGGGCTTTAAAACACATGCAAATTACTGCAAGTCCCAGCGTGCATTGAGAATGCTGTTCCAGCGAGAAAAGGCTCACGGAGCGAAATGGCACACCGGAGGCCAATTGTGAATATAATTAGCACGCAGGGGGCATGGCAGTTACATGGAAACTGTAGTTACTCACGCCAGCCTCAGAGGAAGGGGAAAGAATTCTCCGAAACGCGTCAGGCTGACAGGACACAAACGGGATGAGAAGCTGCTTGTTTACAAATAAAGGTTGTTGCCTACCTTGCCTGGGAGTGCGGACTCGTCTTTGAAGCAAACCTTGGCAATATATATATATATATATATATATATATATATATATATATCTTTTGCAAAGTATATGACTTCACCACACATGCATTTGCGTTGTAATGGCATGCGTGATAAAGTCATATGCGTTGTAAAAGTTTGAGGAACTATGGTTTGCGGAGTAATGGTACTTTTGTAGTAAAAAATGCGGAGTGATGGTATGCGGGATGAAAGAATGCGGCATAACATCATATATTCCCGTGCTCCCCTTCGGCCTTACCAGCGCCCCATGGGTATTCACGAAAGTGATGGCGGTGGTCGCGGCTCATCTGCGCAGATTAGGAGTTTGTCTTCCCCTATCTCGACGGTTAGTTGTTGAAGGCAGGCTCGCCCCAAACAGTAGTCTTCCACCTCCAGACTACGGCCGACCTCCTGCACTTGCTGGGGATCTCCATCAACGTGCCGAAGTCACACCTGTGTCCCTCTCAGAAGCTCCTCTTCATTGGAGCGGTTCTGGATTCAGCGCGGGTTCGGGATATACAGGCTCTGATTCCGGTCTTTCAGCCTTTATCCCGAGTCTAGGTCAGGTTGACGCTGCGGCTGATGGCCTCCTGCTTCTTTCTGGTGCATCACGACCGGTGGCGGATGCGGGCTCTGCAGTGGGACCTGAAGTTTCAGTGGGCACAGCATCAGGGCAACCTGTCCGACTACGTTCGGATCTCGGAGGGCACTGCGAAACAGTTGCAGTGGTGGCTCACGAACTGCGATTGGGTCAGCGGCAGATCTCTCTCCCTTTCCCAACCGGAGCACGTAGTAGTGACAGATGCGTCCCTCCTCGGTTGGCGGGCCACATGGGAGAGCGGGAGATCAGAGGCCTCTGGTCTCCGGCGGAGTCACGGCTCCACATCAACCTTCTGGAGCTGCGGGCGATCCGGCTTGCACTGAAAGCATTCCTTCCCTCTGTCCGGGGAAGTGTAGTGCAGGTGTTCACGGACGACACCACCGTCATGTGGTACGTCAACAAACAGGGCGGGGTGGGGTTGTGTACCCTTTGTCAGGAGGCTCTGCGCCTTTGGACATGGCTAAAACACCAGGGCATCACCCTGGTGGTTCAACACCTGGCAGGTTCCCTGAACGCCAGGGCGGACGAACTCAGCCGCCGGTGCATGATGGATCGTGAATGGCGTCTGAACTCGGGCGTGGCGCAAGGCCTCTTTTGGCAGTGGGGAGAGCCTTGGTTACATCTATGCGCCACCGAAGAGAACGCGCAATGTCATCAGTTCTGCGCATTGGAATTTCCAAGGCGGCACTCGCTCGGAGACGTTTTTCGTCTATACCACTTCTGCCCAGAGTGCTGAAGAAGATCAGGCGAGACCGGGCCCAAGTCATCCTTGTGACTCCGGACTGGGCACGAAGATACTGGTATCCCGAGCTACTCAGCATGTCACTCAGTCCTCCGATTCGTTTCCCTCTTCAGGAGGACATTCTGTCGCAGCAGCAGGGGACGGTCCTCCTCTCGAACCTGTCCAGCCTCCACCTCCATCCATGGGAATTGAGCGGTGGCAGTTGTGGCCATTTGACTTGCCTCCTGAAGTATGTGATGTGATTCTGGCAGCCAGGCGTCCCTCCACAAAATCAGTATACGCCTGCAGGTGGAACAAATTTGTGGCATGGTGCACAGCAAAGGCTGTGGATCCTCTCTCTGTCCCCCTTTCAGAGGTTCTCCTCTTCCTTATTTCTCTTGCCCAGCAGGGCTCTGCTTTGGGCACTCTTAAGGGCTACCTCTGCCATTTCAGTCTTCTTGAGGCTTCCTGATCAATCTTCTCTTTTCAAGTCCTCTATTGTAAATAGATTCTTGAAAGGCATCACGCACATGTTCCCTCCTGTTCTTTTCGTGATGCCTCAGTGGGACTTGTTCTTACATATCTGATGTGCTATCCTTTCGAGCCACTTCACAATTGCCCTCTTCGTCTTCTAACTCTTAAGAGTGCATTCCTGGTTGCCATCACCTCTGCCAGGAGAGTGAGTGAGCTCCAGGCTCTTTCTTCTAAGCCTCCTTTCCTTTCTGTCCATCTGGACAAGGTTGTTTTAAAAACTCGTCCTTCTTTCCTGCCCAAAGTGGTTACGGCCTTTCACATCGGGCAGTCCATCACCTTGCCCACCTTCGATCCGCCTCCGTATCCTTCGAAGGAGGAAGAGAGGCTCCACCGCCTGGACCCAAAACGTGCACTCTCCTTCTACCTAGATCGTACACGCCTGTTCCGGGTGGACAACCAGCTCTTTGTTGGTTACGTGGGCGCAAAGAAGGGGCGGGCGGTGCACAAACTAACCATATCTCCGTGGGTCTTGTTGTGCATCAAGTTCTGTTACTCCTTGGTCAGAAAGGAGCCTCCTGTTGGGCTGAGGGCCCATTCCACTTGGGCCACGGTGGCTACTACTGCCCTGGGTCGGGGAGTCCCCTTGTAGGACATCTGTCAGGCAGCTATGTGGGCCTCGCTGCACACGTTTGCTAGACTCTACTGCCTGGACAGCCAAGTCCGGAGAGATGGCTTTTTAGGCCGTTCCGTTCTCCAGGACTTTCTGGTGTGATCTTGGTCCGCAGACCCACGACCGGGGTTGATATTGCTGAGGTATCTATTCTAAGGTAAGGAATCTAACACTAACCTGTTTCTTTCAGATGCACAAGTTACTTACCTTCGGTAACAATATATCTGTAAGAAACAGTAGTTAGTGTTAGATTCCTCACCGCCCCACCCATCCCCCCGTTTGTGGACCGATATCTAGGATTGAGGTATTTCCCTTTGAGGGCCCTAGTTTTATGGCACCAGTGTCTGTCTCTGGCATGGCTCTGCGTTCCTGGCGCGGAAAGCTATGTACAAGAACTGACATCCGCTCGAGGGCGGCGTCTAAGTACTCCAAAGACGTCATCCCGGCGACCACGACCACGACGGACGCAGAGCCGCAGACGACGCCTACCGACCGCAGGGGTACTGCTATGCAAAACTTTCCGGATCCAGTCTGACGCCTGGGGATATTCTAAGGTAAGAAATCTAACACAAACTACTGTTTCTTCCAGATATTTCATTACCGAAGGTAAGTAACTTGTGCATTTATGTGACCAGACCTGCAATTACAGGCACTCTCAATGTGAAAGCATTGATTTGAACTACTAAGGGGTCCATTTCTTGATAGGGAAGAGCTCAAGCGCCAGAATTACCCAGGCAGCATCCTCTTCTGCCATAAGTGCCTGGCTGACTAAAACCAGAGGCTCAAATTGACAGTTGAAATCAACCCCCAATATTTTTCTTGCTTTGGCTGGGAGTGTAGCAAGATGTTCACTCAGACAATCTATGACAATAAATTCCATCTTATTGCCAATGGATCTGCTGTGTACATTATATATGTAGTAGGTGACGTCAGAGGAAATAGCTGGACTACGGCATAGAAATTCACCATGAAATTGGCTATTCAAACCTGGCATGGTAGTTTTATCCCAAATCATTAGGTTTCCAGAGGGCCTACCCCTGAGGATACTGCTACCTTACAGATGTTTACATATCCTGCACGATGTATTGGTTGCAAAGACCAGATCTCTTGAAAGTGGCAAATATCATATTAATGTACAAATTCACCCCAGTCTGGACTGATTTTTTATGCTAACCCGCTGTATTCCAGGAGATGAGGTTCAGTTGAGGGGATTCAATCAATTAATTAGAGATTTATAGAGCGCACTACTCACCCGTGAGGGTCTCGAGGCACATTCCGGGGAGGGGGTTCGGACAGCTCCAAGGTCCTCCGAAGAGCCAGGTCTTGAAGTCCTTTCTGAATATTTGCAGTGTAGGGCTTCGTCTAATGCTTACGGGGAGTTCATTCCAGGTCCTGGTCGCGATATAGGAGAAGGATCTGCCTCCCGTTCTGGTTCTGTGGATGCTGGGGACCTTGGCTAGGTCGGCGGAGCAGAGGTTTCTCTTGGGGGCGTCGAAGGAGATTCTTTCGTCGAGGTATTGGGGTCCGGTGTTATGGAGAGCTTTGTAGGCATGTGTGAGCAGTTTGAAGGTTATTCTCTTTTCGATGGGGAGCCATCTTTGTGCCTCCTGTTCATAGGGGCAGTACGAAATACAGTATCTTTGCGACCCTTCCCACATTCTCAGAGGATCCCGGATGTTTGTGATTTGATTCTGATGTTTTAGGAGGGACCTTGTGCTCCAGTCCTAATGGTTCTTTGCCTAAGTATGCTGGCTTCCTGCATTCTACTGGTCATGTACGCACGCTGGCACATGAGGACTTTCGTATGTGCCTCTATCTGCAGTTCTAGGCTATCTGTTGGACATCTTCAAAATCTCCCGGAAAACTGCGACAGGCTTGTTCCCATGGATGGTCAGTAGAGCAGAGCCTGATGCAAGGGATCTCAGTTCGCCCTCCCCCAGTAGTGGCCACCGTAGTTGAGGGTTCATCCACCTTTGAGGTGTAGTGTGCATTTGAAAGAACTGGGAAGTAGGTTCCCTGATCTCTTGGTGAGCTGATGTTTCACATCATTCTGGGGAGCTTTGGGCCATTTGTCTGATCCTGAAAGCCTTCCTGCCCTCACTTTGCCCCTAATCTGTCCAGATCTCGACAAATGACGCAATGTGGCACATTGACAAGCAGGGGGTGTGGTCACTGATTTTTTTCAAGAAGCCCTGGACCTCTAGGCCTCGGCTGGGGCTCAGGTGCAGCGGATCTGGGTGTTCGCTAATCATCTACCCTGAGGTGGCATCACTTTGCTGACCACGAAAATCTCCTCCACCTGGAAGTGGTTCATGAAATCTTGGCCATGTTGGCCCTGCCCCCAGGCTGGACCTCTTTGCCACACGCAAGAATTCGTCCAGTTCCTTCTGCAGGAAACCTTGAGGAGGGATGGGTGTCGGTTGATGTTAAAATTTCTTCTTCATTTAGCATTTTCTTAATTCTTTAGACATTAAGGAAGCTGATCAGGATCGGGCCCAAATAATTCGGATCACCCCAGAATAGCCAAGAACAGTGTAGTACACAGACATCCTGCAACTCTCCCTGTCTCATCTGCCCCTGCTACCAAGCCTCCACATTCATACCTGGAGATTGAATAGGAACACCCGAGTTCCTTTAACTTTCCAGCAGAGGTGGTTGAAGTCATATTGTCCGCTTATTGCCTCATCACAAAACCAGTATACTCGAAGAGTTGGACCCTTTAAGGCGGTGTGCAGATGTAGACCCTCTAAGGGCACAGATATCTAATGTTGCATTTTCCCTCTTGTTAATCCAGGAAAAGAGTGTGATTTGCACTGTCAAAAGCTATGTTGTTGCCCTCTCTGCATTGATATCTCTTCTTGACCAGCCTTCTTTGGTCACATCCAGATTGTCCTCAGATTTTTGAAGGGGCTTACTTACAAGTTTCCCTCTGCAGCCTCTGTTATGCGTCAACAATATCCGAATTGGGGCTTAATTTTTTTTTAATAGGGGCTTCATTTAAATCCCTACATAGTTGTCGGTTACGTTTGTTGACATCAAGAACTGTTTTTCTTGTGCCCATCACTTCAGCATGATGCATCAGCGAACTTTCCTATCTAAGGTGGTGAGCCTCTTCCATTACTTTTCTCTTCAAGAAAGCCCTAAAAGAACTCCACTGGCTTCCAGTGGCTGCCAGAGCACAGTTCAAGGTCATGTGCATTCTGCACAAATCCTTCCACCGAACAGGCCCTACCATCTTGTTCCCCTTAGTTGCGCCCTACGCTCCGACAAGAGCCCTCCGCATCTCGCAACTACTACCAAAATTAACAAAGCCCGATGGGGCGGCCGCTCCTTTTCCCACACCGCCGCGAGGCTCTGGAATTCTCTCCCCCTAGTCCTTAGAGAGAATAATAACCGGATGTCATTTAGGAAAGCTCTGAAAACTCATCTATTCGCAAAAACGTGCTGATCCACCCTATAGCTTACCACAGTAACGAGTCAAAGCGCTGCGAGGCCTCCGGGTAGTTACGCGCTATATAAGTGCAATTTTTCATTTCATTTCATTTCTTCTTCCCTCAATCCAATTTTCCGCCAAGGAGAAGGAACGGCTACATCGGCTGGATCCTCAGATGGTGGTCATTTATTACATTGACGGGACGAATAAAAGGAGGTCTCATGACTATTTCCTCATCAGACATGCAGGCAGTAAAAAAAAAAGAACAAGGCAGTCCAAAAGAAGTCCTTCTCACGCTGGATTGTCCTCTTCATTAAAGTGTGCTATGCCCTTTCTAAGAGGACATCGTCCGAGGGAAACCCCCCATACTCGTGCCACCAGAGCAAGGATTTTAGTTTCAGCACTGGCTCGGGGTGCCCCGGTGTATGAGTTTTGTTACTCAGTGACTTGAGCTGCCATCCATGTTATTGCTTGGACAGGGAGATGAGCAGAGAAGGCATGTCAATTGTGCTCGTTCTTTTTGACAGGATTTCCTTGTACGATCACTCCACATTCTCCTCATGGGAGGAAGTGCTGCTAGAGTATTTATTCAGAAGTGAGAAATCTACTGGTAGAAGTATGCATAAGAAGAAAAAAGTTGCTTACTTTCGGTAATGATCTTTCTAGTGGATACTCGGTCTACCTGCAAATTACCCGCCTATTCTGCCAGACTCCCAGTTTTGAAGGATCACCCTACTTTCAGATACTAGTAAGGTTCCCACTTGTTTGTTGCACTACACATCCATGTATGATCTGATGCGTCTCTCATCTTTGCCTTTAAGAGTTCAGAAGAACTGGACGAAGACCTGACATCAGTGCACCAAGGTGGTGGTATGTGACTCCAGTGAAGTCACACCTGTACCGTTTTGGGCGCTGAGATATGAACTAGCACTACCTACTGGCAGAGGAGAACTTTCAAAAGTTCAAAAGGAGAGAAATATGCAGGTAGAAAGACTATCCGCTAGAAAGCTATTTAACAAAGATAAGTAAGATTTCGACATGGTAGCTGAGTGAAACCCATTGTGTATGCTAGCTAAAAAAGTGTTTAATAAGCTGAAAGCTATAAAGGAACCACAAAAGCTTTCATGAATTTGGTGCACAGCTATAAAATGATGGTTAAATAAAATGTTCTTAACTCCATGGGGGGGGGGACATGTAGTATTATGATTTAATATGTCACAGCATCCAAAGTTGGATAATAGAACCCTTCGTGTGAGTGGTGTGTGTCCCTTGTCCCCAACATGTACGTAACTGTAGACCTCATACCCACTATCCCCTTAACTAATCTTAGGTGACTTCAATATGTATTTTCTTCTTTCAAGGGTGAAACTATTGACCGGATTGAAAAGAACATCTCGACCTCCACCAACTACGTGGAGAAGGCTAAAATGGAGTTGGAGTCGGCCATCGTGAACAAGTCCAAATCTAGAAAGGTACGCTGGACCTCCTCCCAGAAGCTGTCTGGCCAAACGGACGCCCCCCGTTTATACAGGAATACATTTGACCTATGCTGCACTCCCACAGTAGGCCTTTGAACAGAAATTACATTTGAGATCAGAACTGGAACGTAGACATCATCCATCAGAAAATGTATGCGCTCAAGAACTCCTTGAGAACAGAGACCAACACAAACTGTCAGTCTGCGTGCAGTGTCTGCATGTGTGTGCAAGTGTGCTTGTATATTTGTGCACACCTGTATGTATGTATGTATGTTTGTGTGTGTGTTCACCGGTGTGTGCATGCGATCACTGTGTGCTTGCCTCTGTGTGAGTGGCAGTTGCATGGCCCAAATTGTGTTCACACGTGTCCTTGCCTCGGTGTATGCAGACAGCTGATGATATAGACCTGAAATATACTGCATTTTTCATTTTATTTTCCCCTGGTCCAAATATAAATATTTCTTTTGTTACTTTCAGTGCACTCTCCCTCGACACCTGCCCCCTCTCTTCTGCCCTTCAGACTTGACTCTACTGTACACCCAAAATCTGGAACATCTTTCACTTCAGCCCTAACTGCACTACAGCCTATGAATACCTTTGAAACCGAGATAACTGTAATGTAGACTTCATCAATTAGAAGATTTCTCAGCTCAGAAACTACCCAGACTGGTGGCCAACGGGTTCTGTGTGTGTCTGCACAGTGTATGTATCTATGCGCTCCTCTGTGTATGTGTGCTCCTTTGTATGCTTGTGTTTGTGCATACTCTTCTGTGTTTCTTTGTGTGCATTCCTGTGTATGCTTCTGTGTCCACTCTTTAGTGTGCACCTGTTCCTCTGTGTGTCTACGCTCCTTTGTGTGTGTACTCACTATTGTGTGCACACCTCTGTTTGCATGTACGCTTGTTTGGATGCACGCTCCTCTGTTTCCATTTCTGTGAGTGCGTGTACTCTCTCCAGGTTGTGCGCTCCAGTGTATGCGTATTCTCTCCTTTATGTAAGGGAGTGCATTACGGTGTGGTGTGGGTGTGGGTGTGGGTGTGGGTGTGGGTGTGTGTGTGTGTGTGTGTGTGTGTGCACTCTTCTGTGTGGGATCATGCATGTGTGCCTTTGTGTGCTTATTCCCTACGGTGTTTATGTGCACATGCCTCTAAGTGTTTGTTTGTGCCCTTGCAAACTTATGTGAGACAGTGTCCGGCGCGCGCCTGTGTTTGTGCGCATGTCTTTTTGTGGTGTATGCATGTCTTTGTGTGTTTTTGTTTGTGTGTGTCTTTCATTGTGTATTTGTGCGCCTGCCGTTGTCTGTGCAATTGCGTTGTGGGTGGTGTGTGCATACGCCCCCCTGTGTGTTTTTGCAAGTGCCCTTGCTGTGCTTGTGCACGCAGACCTTCGAATGTGCTTCCCTTCATGTGTTTGTCCTTGCCTGAGGGTTTATACACACTTTGTAGTATGGACCTGCAAACAGACTGATATATGGGTGAATGTATTGATTTTTTATCGGTGAGAAGTAGCACAAGATAAACAGTACTTTCCAGGGTCAAGCATGCGAGAGTGCATCTCGCTTGTGAGTCACTGTTAGCAAAAAGGGCTTTGTTCCCACCTGTTGCTTACCATTTGTTGGCTTGTGTGGCACTCTTCTTTACAGCCTCCTAATTTGTCAAGGCAGGCCTAACATAATATCTGTTCCTCTCTGTGGAGCAGGGACCAAGCACTGTTTGATTCAATTTAATTAGCGCCCTTCCCTTTCTCCCGACGTGATTGAGGTACTATTTTGTTTGTTTAACTTTTAGTGCCCTGCAAACAGAAGGCATGTGACATGCAAAAACGTGCCCAACAGGGCAAACTAAATTGCAAAGATTTTATTTCTACAGTTAACTTTTTTATTTTGACAAGTCTTCTTTTCTCACTGTGCGCTCATATTTTCTTTTATTTTTGCTCATGGGTGCTGTTCTCAAAATATGAGGATTATTTTATTGCAAAGCGACATTGTTTATTTCTTATGTGTAGTATCTGAAATGATGCTTTAGCACGTAAGTACACCCCAATACACCCCACTTCACCCCATCCCACCCCACACCAGTCCGCCCCACTCAATCCAATACACCCTAATCCAATCCATTGCACCCTAATCAAATCCACTTTAATCCACTGCACATCAATCCTTCCAATCTCTCCCACCCCAGTTTGTCCCACTCTAATACAAAAACCTGTCCCACTTCAATCCAAAGCAATCTGCCTCAACCCAATCTTCCACACTCCAATCTGCTCTACTGCAAAACAATCTTCCCTACTCCAAAACAATCTTCCCAACTCCAAAACAATCTGCCCATCTCCAAAACAATCTGCCCATCTCCAATCTGCCCCAAACCAATCTAGTCCACCACATGCTGCCCCAATCCAATGCATCCCACTCAATCCAATCCATACCAACCCACCCCACCCCAATCCAGTCCAATCTACCCCTCCACTCTAATTCAGTCCACTCCAAATCACCCTACCTCTAATCTAATCCAATCCACCCCTCTCAATTCCACTCCAATTCAATCCACCCTCTCCAATCCACCCCACCCCACCCAATCCAACCCACTCTACCCCAATGCAATCCACCCCAATCTGCTCCTATCCAGTCCACCCCACTACCTCAATCCACTCCAACCTATTCCACCCAACTCCACTCTACGACACTGCCACTGAACCACTGTACTCAGCTGCCCTCTACTCAGTTCTATGGCACTCTTCTCCAAGAAATCCAGTCTACGACACTCTGCTCCCCTACCCACCCCCCACTCCACGCCACTAACGTTTAGCAATGCTAAACAGCAGCCACACTGGTGCACAACATGGCAAAAACACATTGCCAAAGCCAATAGCTCTTGTATAGGCGAGACCAATTGCTTTGCCACTGCTTGTTTTCATTGCAATGCTCTCGCCCTCCACATCTTGGTCCACTCACCCTCTGCCCCTTCGCTGTCGCCGTCTTCATTCTGTGCCCCTTCTGCATCATTTTCCTTTAACGCGCTAATCTTGTCTCTCCTGTCTTCTTCTCTTAGAAAAAAATAATGATTGGCATCTGCGTTGCTGTCCTGCTGCTGATCCTTATCATCATTATCGGAGTAGCCGTCGGCACGGGGTAGGGGACCGGCCCTCGCTCGCACAGGGCCACGGCCTCTTCCCTTACGGTAAGCAATGTTTCTTCAGCTGGATTAGGCCCTAGGGTTGTCTAGTTCTGAACTCGCATCCTTCTTTAAGAAGACACTTATGGCGCTGTATGGGGGTTCCTGTCGCATATTTGTCCCCTAGTTGCTGTTCCTTTAAAGAGACCACAGAAAGGGAGTGTGCAGGCCGTTAGTCAAGATAGTTTTATTCGGGTTTAAAAGCAATAAAACAACAAATTAAATAGTTACAATGTACAGTTCATAGTCATAAAAAACGAAATACTTTAAAAGAACAGCGACTGTTCCTATTCAGACCTTAAAAACGGCAGATTTGAAAAACTTTCCCACAGCAAAGAAAATTATATCTGAAGACAGCACCTGTAGATTTAAGAAAATAGCTTTACATGACCAAATTGCAGTGTTCATAGCAGGCCCGGTTCTAGCGGGTGGGCCAGGGTCACCCAAACATGAGCCTTGGCCCTCGCAGTGAGGACATGAAGGCCAATAGAAAATGGGCAGCATAATTTAAAACATTCCTCCGAACGTTGTTTTTCTTCCTATTCTGGGAGTTGCGTGATTGGGCCTCGGCTCTCTATCACATCTATCACCAATCACCCAACTCCTTTCAGAGAGGTGGGCTGTATCATGCAGGTACAATAGGGGCATGTCGAAGGGGACACATTCTTTATTTGATACCGAGTAACTTTTGCCTGCCGTCCTGCTGGGTGGATATTTCATTTTCTGTTTAGCCTGGAGAAAAGAAATTCGTTTATTCTATTTCACCTTTCCTGACCCCCTGCAGCTGCTTATCAGATCAGGCTGTGACGCAAAGTTTGAGTAACAGAGTAGGTAAGAGAATGTGTTACTATTTGTTTTTATTTTTAAAATCTGCACAGGCCCAGCAAAGCACATACTTTGTGTATGCATCATTAAAGAATTTATCATTATCGTGGCCATGGAAGCAAGACAACAATAAAAATGACCAGATAACTGGTGATTAATGATCCCGCTGGAGAGCAATCATTTGTCTGTTCGTAGCTTTGAAATGCAGATACACTGTATTTTATTTGGATAGCTCAGTGTGTTACTGCCTTTGTTTCAGAGATTCTTGTGTTACTTGCAGTTCAGAAGTTATACTCCTAACATAGGACAGTGACATATGAACTGTCATCAAAGAGCTCCAAATAAACAGGAATGGTATAGTTATAACTTCACTTTCTTTTGTGTTGCTATATAGTTAGAACTTCCCCAATCTTTAATTATTTTAATTTTGCTCAAAAAAGATTGTTGGGTAGATATACATTTTTATTAGTAAAGCCAACCCCCAACCACTGCGGTATGCTTTAAATTCTGAGTTTGCTCTTCCCCGGCCCAAACCTTCTTAAAAATATACTGCCCACCAGAATGGATGACGTGATTCCTACACCTTGTAATCCTCATTGGCTTATGTGACATTCCCTATAGACTTATTTACATACTTGTACGATTCATTATCTCTGTATAATGTGTGCATGATGTAAAGTACTGTAACACCCTACACTGATATGAGTTACATTATACAACAAATGAAATGCATAGGATGAGAAGGGCTACGGAGAGATGAAGGGATCTGCTGGAGGGTGGTAGCAATGTTATCTGCAGAGAAAGAGGTAATTGTTGGGGTGCCAAAAAAGACTTTCGCACTAGCGCTAAAGCCGGCCTTTCTGTTTTTATTTAATTAGCAGTAAGGTAATTAGGGCAACTGTGGAACATATTTTAAATTGCATGCTAATTATATCTACTGCTATATTCAATGTTTTAAGTTTGAAGGTGATATTACTAATGTATTTTACGGGAATAATGAAAGTGGAGCTGGATGGTGGCTGATATGGGGCAGGGGCCCAAGGTCAGCTGTGAGATACGGTGCAGAGGTGAGGGATGGTAGAAAAGTGGATAATCTGACCTGGAAGTATTTGTATTGAAGCCTGGCCTGTTGGAATTTGAGGGTTTGCACTTAGGTCTAGACATTGCTCTTAATTTCAAATAACTCTCCACATGCTCTATATATGAATACAGAATTGATCTGTTGTATCATGGTGACTGTTTGCAAGTAGATATGATGTAGTATTGGGCTTGTAGTCTTCCACAAGAAGTAACAAATGTTGCCCGCAGTGGCCCACCCAAATGCACCCTTGTCCCACCCAAATAAAAATTCCTGGAGCTGGACCTGGTTCATTACAAGGGCTTAAGAATAGCGTTCACGAGGCTGTTTGAAAAATCCATAAAAAACGTAAAGGCCAGCATGGTCTAGTGGAGCAGATAAAATGTGAAGACTTAATCGTTAAATACTACTTGATACCAGAACTGAAGCTTACCAATAGGTTGCGTTCATTCTGGCATGTAACCTGTTCCGGATGCGGATCCAGACCTAAAAAGTTGATAGTAGCATTATGCTCACTGACTTTTTCAGTAGGCCCTTCTCATCTCGATTTTTAGCTCTGAATTCAAGGTAGGTTCCATTTACACTCATTTTATACCTATTACTACGAATCGGTCTTGGAGTGTCAAACAATTCTGGTAGGCCAGTCTTTTGATCACAGGTATAATCTATTTTAACTATGAGAAGTTTTTAGTTAAGTTCATCATGATACAGTCCACAATGATTTCCAGTGGCAGTTTGACATTCTCACTGAAGAGAGTGTACAGTCACAGACTTTTTTTCTCAATTAGTGACTGGTAGCCGAACTACACTTCTGCGCATGTGCGCACCTCCTTTCGTCCCCAGGATGCCAAAACTTTCATCCACAGGGGTTCCTAGACTCTGGTAATCACTTTGATCAAACAAATGGCGGACATTATTCTCTTGTGAATGACAGTGTGCCTTTCCGCTCTGTCCCTACCTATGAGGCAGTCCAAATCTGCGGACATATATGGACAAATATTTGTAGGGTTGTGTGGGCAAAGGACGGGAAATCTGAGGAATCGGCAGTGAAAAAAACATATTACCGTTTTTCTTATTAATATCATATGCACTAAGTACATCAAACTGCACTTAATGTATTTTTAACATTCCTGAATGTTTAGATAGCAAGCTAACTTAAACGTGTAAGTTCCCTGCCTGTTCGTGTAAATCGATTCTGTTGTTAAGGTCTCCCTTACACGTTTCTCTTCCCTTCCCCTTCCTCCATTCATCTTTCAGCGGCGTTTCTGTCATGGTGTCCTGGAATCTTTACAATTGGCTCCCTCCATCGCTCCATTGCATGCTTGTACATTGAGAAACACCCTCCTATTTGCTGCAAAATTATACTGTCTTTACTTAAGACTTCCTCTTCACTGGGAAGTTTCAGTGTGAATTTTCCTGAAACATTTGCTTTTTTATTAGTTACTCCCAATAACCACTAGATGGCAATGGCGTTCCATGATATTCGTCAACGGCCATGTCAACAGTGCATTATTTTGAGCTACCACTCAAAGATTTTGCAATTTGAGACATTTGTTGTCTGTAGTCGTGTTTTCTAGAATCCTTTTGGGGCAAATAAGCGCAGGATACACAAGTGGAAACAAAGGTACGTATCATGTAGCTTTAAAAGATTCCTCAGTCTTCCCATTTGACACACTACACTACTCAATCCACCAGTCACTCACTCGATCAATTCCTTTATTCGATTATTAATGAATCATTTAAAAAGTAAATTAACCGGTATAAACATAAAAGTTTACTAATAAGAACTACTGATTAATAGATAAAAATGACAATTAAAAAAGCAGTGACTTTACTTTCTGTATGTGCTTTTATTTATTACTTTCCAGTTGACCTCTGTTGTATGTCTTTGAAATGCCAATAAACACATTTATATTTAAAAAAAAAAAGCAGTGACTTGCAGTTACGCACTGCAGACTTTAGAAAACATCTGATGCGATAACCTATTTCAGGGGTACTCAAAATTCTTAAAAAATAGAGTGCATGGTTATGTTTATTTAAAAAAAGCACGAATTGTAAGAACAGGAATTAAAAAATGACATGTAAAAGGTTTATAAAATTTGCAAAAGAAGACCAAGTTCAATAAAGGGTGTGAAGAATTCATCCCGTGGACAGAGAAGGGTTGTTGCAGACTCATGTCGGCCGAGGGGAAAGCTATGATAGCTGTGAATGCTGCCAAGACGAAATCTGGGTAATAAGGCACTTTCCCATAAATGTCCCCCAGACTAAATAAGGCTGTATATCTAGGGTTGTTCGGAGTATATCCTAACCCTGCATTGTCAGCTTTTTCACGCTGCTACCTCCTGTAAGGATGACATGCATGTGTCAAATGTATCTTTCACCAACACTTCCTCACCCATGGTAATCTGTTGAGCACTCTAGAAAAGGTCGGGTCTACCAAGGGTATCGGCTGTACGCTTAATATACTCAATTAGGCCACGGGATTTTATATTCCATGTCACAGTCTAAGTAATTCTCAGAAATGGATTGATTTAGGGAGGCCTGGATTTTTATCCAGACTGATATTCACCAAGGCATAGGCGTTGGTTAGATATCATCTTTTACCTAGCTTGAGACTAAAGCGTCTTGTGAGAAATATTGGGGACTGCTAGGTAACCCCAAGAGATGGGTGAATCAGTCTGATGTATGAGTATTTTACTGTATTGCCAGATGGCTTCCCCATACGTTAGAATTGATGGACAGATAGAGAGCATGAACAGATTGATTACATCTTAAGAATCTGGTTGACAGACTATGCGACTGTGAACTTAGTTCATCAAAGGTGATTCCCTTTCCCTTAATGAAAATGGCCTTGCAATTCTTAGGGCCACATGCCATACGTTAGGTTTTAGCAATATTAGTACCAAGGTCTAAATTGTTCACAAAAATTACCCTTGATGTATTAGACAATGTACAATGATCAGTGGTTGGATATTACTGTCACACACAAACCCAAGTTCCATTAGTATCACACTACAACCTACTTTCCACTCAATACAATCACTTAGGAAAATGTAATAATAATACACAGGTGCACTAGGGAGGAAGTGCCACCCAAAGTTCCTCAAAGAAGACATGTCCATAAAATAAACCAATCCGGAGTACTCTACAAACATTATTTTCCAGGTTTGTAGAAAAGTCTTCTTGGTATTATCACAAATAGTCCAACATCTTGAAATTGATTTCATTGGTTATTTCTTTATATGAATTCAAATTCCACTCCTTGATGTACACGATTTTTCACATCAATAGCCAACACATGTTTCGTCGCTGGACAATTCTTTTCAAGCAGACTTCCCCAGGGTTTCAAAGAGTAACCTGTTTTAGAAAATAAAATTAAAGTTAAAACCGTGGCCATCACCCAAGGTACCACAAACTAGACAATATAAGTGTATTAGAACGACGAACTTAAAACATTATATTTTAGTGTAGTAAAGTATCCATGTGTTTAAATATCAGACAAGTCACCAAATATAACAGTGATAATTAACAATGCTCCTATGTGACAGTCCAGAGATAATGACACCTGTGAATCATAATATGGGCCAGAATATGTAATCCAGATAGAGAATAAAGTACACTGAGTGCCTGATTATGATCTTGGGGGATGGGATACTCCATCACAAACGTGACCAATATCCTGTCCGTCACATTACAAGCTCCATAGGCTGTAATGGACTTGTAATAAGGGGGGGAGACAGGATATCCGTCACGTTGCGACAGAGTTATTACCCTGTCTGCCAAAATCGTAATCAGGCCCCAAGTGTCATCTGTTCCAAACAGTAAAACCCAAGTTATTACTCTTGGAAAATCAGTATAACCAATTCATTTTGTTCTGATAAACAATATCATAGACAAGTAAATGAACAATTACTCCTCTAATCCAGGCCAATATCCTGCACATCACCAAACCAAAGTTCCAAATCCTAAAGTCACCCTGTGATGGAGAGTTGAAAAGGACTCACCAGATCATAGTGTTATAAGGGCAATCTTCTAATGTTGTTTCGACCTTGCATATCTAAAATGAATAATATTGGACTACTTAGCAACTGAGTTCAAGGTGAATAAGTATATGGGTTAGAAAAATGCACCCTCTATATTTATGCCATTGGTAAGTCCGAATTCACCTTATAAATATTGAAATTGCCATCTAAAACCAGATAATATCCGTCCACAGCATCAGTTATAATTTTACACAGAACTTTATAAATTGTCACCCAGTCCACTCAAAAAATGCTTAAGAGGGCAATCTCTGTAAATTTACCCATCTTCAGATTACAGATTATCACAAAATCATAGGGAATGCCAAAATAAACTCCAAGGGGAAAAACTTGAGATGCTAGGCAAACTCACCTAATAGCAGAGTATTCCATGTTGTCCTGATCGAGTGCCTGTGTGCCGTGTGGTGAATGGCCACCATATTAAACTAGTTTATATAGGCGAAATCAATATAGGACTGTCAATAGCAAAAAAAAGTGTCAGCCATTTTACATGTTGCTTGTAATGTTAAGTGGATTAGGTAGAGAAAACATCCGCTCCAACAACTTCCTCAGTAAAGGAAATGTCCAATTACGAACTGAAAAGTAATACCTTCTATAGATATATCATCTAAAAGTGAAGGTGATCATATAATGATAATGTTAAAATCCGTATAGTACTATCAAAGGCAATATCTGAAATGAAGTAAGTGTCATCCATCTTGCATATTCCGTATTGTATTGTGTAGCTTGAGTAAAGCAAACGTCCGTTTCACCAACTTTCTTACTACAAAAAAAATTCCCAATTACGGATTAAAAAATGAGTACTGAAGAGAGCTCCTCTATGAAAACAAACCAGCATATATAGAACTAATCTTAATATTGCTTGTTATCGTTGCCATAGCATCAACACTATCAAAACGGTGTTTGTATATTAGAGAAGCTTATCCGTGGTTAAAAACGGGGATAAAAACCGAACCCACTCAGACTTTAAAATCCTCCAGAGGGAATCAGAAAGTAGGTGTTCTCATAAAATAACTTAAAATAAATTATCACAGGTAATGGCAGTTGCCACAAATAAAGCAACGGGGGAAAAGCATGTAATATCAGGTCAAATAAAATATTTGAGAAAATGAATAATAGGTTGTTGTGACAGTGCTCCTTTGTGTCGCTTATAATAATCTTCATGTATCACACAAGAAATGGTGCAGTTCATTGTCGGTGTTAAATTCTGGTTCCATTGCTTTCATTTTCATAATCCTTAATGCATCCTGGCCTCTCAGTTTGAGCTCAGGATTTGCCCCTCTAGGTTCAATCAATACCGGCTCTAGTCCATGAAATTGAAAATTTAGATGTGTACTTGTGCTTTACAGTCCAAAATATGTATTGACAAAGGATATTTAAAGTCATCCTGCTTCACTGTTCTGTAGTATTCAGAAATTCTGTCATGTAAAGGTATGTTTGTACTAACAACTTATATTTTGTGGCATTTGCAGATCAAAATATATACCACAACATTTGGTACCGCAGTTAATACAGTTAGTATTACTTTTAATCTCATAAATGTGACTGTTATTATGGGAAAAAGTTTTCACCTTATCCACGGTTATTCTGCAAGTGGAGTAATTTATGCACTTCAAAAACCTTGTGTTATTGATGACCACCAAGACATGATCATCCTTGGCTGCTGTTAGAAGATGACAATGTCTAATACGAATTCTACTCAGTCTACTTAGCGGTTAATGATTTAAGGGCCAAATGAGGTAATAAGTCTGATTACGTCTGTATCACAATAGTGTTTTTTATTTTTGTCATTTAGTGTAACACTTCTGTCAAAATTTCTAGATTTTATAGTAGCAGCCTGTAGTATCCTTTTTTCATATATTCTCCTCAAAAATCTCTTTCCAGTATCATAGATATTACAAAGAAA
Source organism: Lissotriton helveticus (assembly GCF_964261635.1). Taxonomy (NCBI): domain Eukaryota; kingdom Metazoa; phylum Chordata; class Amphibia; order Caudata; family Salamandridae; genus Lissotriton; species Lissotriton helveticus. The sequence goes on from NC_136068.1 coordinate 489,476,729, forward strand.
CTCCTAATCCTTACTGAAGTTTCTCCTGGCTAGACCCAGTTCTCCGAATGTAATAGATCTAAATTGACTTGTTGGATAAGAACTAGATGCATGCAATAATGAATTCCATGATGTCTTTTTACGGTACATTACACTCTGTGATGTCATATTACTAACGTACAATTATACATCTAAAAAGGTAATGCTTTGAAAACTGTATTCTAAAGTGAAACCCGTTCTATGAATTTGAATTCAAATATGCCACACTTTCTGCAAGTTTGGGCTCAAAACTAGTCCAAATGATTAGAACATTGTCTGTAAATCTTCCACAGCTTTGTTTATATTCAGTCCATTTGGCACCACCAGAACCTCAGACATGCTTTTTTGTGGAACCAACCCATGAATACATGACATCCCACAAAGTTGTGGGTATGATCTTCCATCATACATGAATACATTCTTCTCCAGAATTAATTGAATCATTCTCACAACTATAGTAGAGTATAATGAGTTTAACCCGCCTTCTGTTGAAAAAATTCTCTATTGCCATTAAACCAAAGTCATGTAATATATTTGTGTACCACATTCAAAGGAACCAGTAACATTCCTTCCTCCCAGGTAATGTCACTTAAAAGATTAAGGACATGTTTAGTGTCCCAGATAAAAGAGGGGAGATTGAAGACGTATGGTTGCAGAAACACATCCAGAAATTCAGAATTTTTCAGTCGGTCCACCAATACCAGAAATTATAAGTCTAACGGAGGGAAGGCAGCCACTCTTATTTATTTTAGGAGAGCATATAAATAGATGTATTTTGGGGTGAGCATATAAGTAGGGGTACCTCGATTTACTATCATCTGAAAGTAAATCACTCATATTGTTTCAACTCAAATACAATATACAATGCATTGAAATACAAATACTAGATATAGGCGTAAGATACAAAATATATTTAGAGATCAAGGAAGTACAAAAATAGGACAAAATATGTACTATAATGAGCAAATGAAAGAAAAATTTCAAAAGTGAAGAGAGGGAAAGAGAGAGAAGGAAGAAGAAAGGAAAAAAAGAAAAGGAAGGGAAAAAGAGGGGGAAACTTGAAGAGAGCAGAGGAAGCTAGAACATAGGGGCAGATGTAGAAAGATACATAGTGAAAGGTAACCAGAGAAGGTCAGACTTAATTTTGCGAGAGAGGGAAGTAGAAGAGACAGTAGAAATCCTATGTTCATCACAAACAAAATTCCACCAGGTTACCAAAGAAATTTTAGAAGTATCTTTCCAAGAGGATAAAATAACTTTAAAAGCAAGAGCAATAAAAAGGTCAAATAACAATGAAATAGGGGATGTGATATTAAAATCAGAAGATGGAGAGCCTAAAAAACATTTCGAAAGGTCAGCGGAAAGCGCATTGAAAAATACACTTACATATATCCCAAACTGATTTCCAGAACGAGGAAACATGAGAGCATTCAAATAATTGATTCATTAGTGTACCCTTAACAGTAGAACATGACCAACACATCTGAGAAGAGGAGGGAGAAAATTTAGAAATACAAACAGGAGTAATAACTGCTCTATTATAAATTAAATACAGGGATTGCGTAATACGAGCAGCAGGAGAAACTTTGAACAATTTAAACCATAACTTATCCCAAGTGGCAATAGAAAACGAAACAGATAAGTCAGTTTCCCATGCAAGTTCAATACGGGATTTACGTCTTTCATCAACACTAGATAACAATAACTTATAAACAAGGGCAGCTTTAGGTCTATGAGTGGGGAAAAGCGAGAATAAAGGAGAAGGAGTAAGAGAGGATGTATCATCAGGTATAACAAAAGTGGCTAAGTGTGATTGTATAGCAGTGGAAATAATGGTATATTGAGCAAGGGAGGAGTCTGGTAAATGAAATGTAGCCTGTATGGTAAGAAAAGGGAGAGCAGAACGAAGCCGTACCAGTTGATGTACGTAGAGGATACCCTTTTCTTTCCAATATTTGAAATAGAAAGATTTACCCTTTTACTTAAGAAATGTATTGAACCATAAAGAGGAATAAAGAAAACATTGAAGTGGTGTAAAACCAATAGAAAAGGTGGTAAATAACAGGTATTTGGAGTAGTTTAGGATAGGATTTGTAGATAAAAAAAGTACTGTTGGACATGAAGACGACATCCGAAAAGGGAAGCGCTCATAAACAATCCAGGTTGGGAGAGGAGTATCACCGAAGTCATAAGCTAAAGCAAAAGATTGTTTGAGTAAAAAAGCAGAGTGATACAGTTTGAAATTTGGAAAACTAACCCCACCTTCTACTTTAGGACGAATAAGCTTGGCAATGGCAATACGTGGGTGTTTATTATTCCACAGGAATTTTGAACATATAGAATTGAGTTGAGAAAAATAAGAAAGGGGAATTTTATCAGGGAGCATAGAGTGTGTGTATATAAAACATGCGGGGCAATCATCATTTTTATGGTGTCTAACCTACCCCACCAAGATAAAAATAAGGGAGACCAAGTAAGTAAAAGTGACTTGAGTTTGGATATTAGGGAAGTAAAGGTACATTTAAGAGTATCATGTAAGGAAGGGGCAAACCAGATTCCAAGATATTTAATTTTGGAAGGACACCATGCAAACTCAGTATTATCAAACATAAACTGATAACAGGATGAATTCAAGGGTAGAACCTCTGTTTTGGAAAGATTCAATATATAACCAGAGATACTAGAATATAATCGTACTTCATTAAAAAAATGAGGCAGGGAGTCAGTGTGATTGGACATATAGATTAATATATCATCAGCATAGGCAGAAATTTTCGTTTTAAGGGAATTAGGCTGAAAGCCTTGAATGTGTGCATTAACACGGATACGTTCTAAAAAGGGTTCAAGGCAAAGGATAAAAAGTAAAGGGGAGAGAGGACAACCTTGTCGAGTACCCCTTGATAGAGGAAAGGATTTGGAAAAGTAATTATTAACAAAAATACTAGCTCCTGGACACAAGTATAATAGTTTAACAAAAGAGATAAAGGAGGGCCCAAAACCAAACCATTGGAGAGTTGCAAACATATATTGCCAATTAATACGGTCAAAAGCCTTCTCTGCATCTAGAGAGAGGGCGGCGAGGGGAGATTTACATTTTTTGGCGTAAGAAATGACATTAGCGAACATTCGTGCGTTATCAGATGCCAATCTGCCTTTGACAAATCCAACCTGATCAGTTTTAATTAATAAGGGAATCACATTCTCAAGACGGGTGGCAAGGATTTTTGCAAACATTTTTCAATCATAATTTATTAGGGAAATGGGACGATAATTCTTACAGTAGGAGTGGTTTTTATCCGGTTTAGGAATGATAATAATCAAAGCATCCATAAAAGATCCAGAGGCTTTTGCATTGGAAATGAAAAAATTAAAAAGCGCCAAGAGCTTAGGGACAAAAATGGAGAAAAACGTAGTATAAAATTCAGTGGTAAGGCCATCAGGACCCGGAGCCTTGGACTTTTTCAATGATTTAATTGCATTAATTATCTCTTGAGAGGAGATATCTTGTTCTAAAGCATTAAATTCGTCAGGTAGGGGAGGTGGGGAAGGAAGGCCAGAAAAAGAAGTATGTAAATTTTGAGGAGAGGGGAAGGTATCCTCAGAATAGAGAGATTGATAATACTTAAGAAAAACATCAGCAATTTCTTCATCCGATGAAACCTTTTTATTAGAGGATTCATTTAGGATAGGACCAATTGTTTTACGTTCAGACTTGATCTTTAGATAATTGGCTAACATATGACCAGCTTTATTTTGACCCCCATGGTATTTGGATTTTATTTTAAGGAGAATGTTACAAGCCTCAGTCGTAGCTAATTTATTAAGATCCGACTTAGCTTTGATAAGCTGATGAAGTGCAGATGCCGATTTAGAAGTGAAATAAGTATGTTCCAATTCTTTAATTCGACTTAGCTGATCCTCGTATTTTTTCCGTGACACCTTCTTCTTGCTAGAAACATATGAGACGGTAAAAGCAGGAAAGAGGGCTTGAAGGCATCCCAGTTATTAGGAATGGTAGTATCTATAGGATTGTTAAAAGCAAAAAATTCATTAGTAAAAGCAGTAGCCTCTTTAATAAAAACAGGGTCAGTGTGAGAAGTTGGCCTGATGTATGATGTCCACAGTTCTGTGGGCACCTTGTATCAGTCCAAACAATCCCTTATGGTGATGGTTGTAAGTCAACCTTATAGACAAGCTATCCTAGGGGTAGCATGGACTAAGCAGCCTTAAAGGCTTAACTCAAGAGGGCATGTGAAGCCAGCTGTTTTACCATATGCAATCCTGTAATACCAAATGAAAGGACACCACACAAGTTATATATTATAAAAATATATGTATTTATTCTCAGAATAATCCCCACTACTCTTTATGAGCAATGAAGCACAAGCGTTTAAACAAAAGCACAATATTACATATGAAAGTTGCACGTTTATGGATGAGACCGGTGGCCACTCAAACCATATATCAAAAAAGTGGTATAACAATCACTATTCGATCAGTTGTAAGGCCTAGGGCCTTGGGAATCGCTTGGACTACGATGGACTAACAGTAGTTAGGACGGGAGTAGCCCGCGGGATTCGGGTGCAGTGCCTAAAGCCCAAGCATGCACCAATGTAAAGTCAATGGTGCGTAAAAGTTATCGAGTTACAGTTTTAAGAGTCTTCCGACTGGACTAGAAGGACAAAACTTTAGACTTAGACACTAGAGGTGTAAGCCTCTACAGGAGAATCGGCGTTCAAGAGTTACCTCACCCACAGGAAGCGGGTGCACAGGTGCAAAGATGTGTCTGGTTTCGTCACGCAGTTCTATAGTGCCTGGAGATGAAGATGCTGTAGGCGTCCAGAAGAGAAGTGTCCGGTGCGATCCAAGGGTGGATTGAAGTTGAAGAGTACCTGAAAGCAGAGGGGACAGAGTCTGGGTCACTAGCCAGTGACCAGGAAGGAACCAGGCAATGTTGGGCGCAATCAGGTTGATGTTGTGAAGCTCATCTCCGCTGCCACGTGGACTCTGGGGCACCGAGGATGTCCAGGAGTGGATCACGAGCTGTCCCACGAAGGCTCTCGCTGTCGGCGGTGTCGGCTTCCGGATCGCTGTCAACAAACCTTGGCAAAGGCAATCCACGCAGGATTCGAAGAACGCTTAACACTCGGACCAGCAAGGTCAGAGCGGGTGCTCCTTTTCAGGGGAGCGAGGGCCAGTCTGGAGCAACCAGACCAGCTGTGTAAATTCAAAGGTTCGTCGGTTCTGGGGCCACTAGCCAATGGGCAAGCGACCGGACCAACGCGTCGAGCAGGAAAATGCAAAAGGGCCCCACGCAGCACTCGAGGAGTGTGGAGGGGTGAGCTTCGGTGCAAAAGCTGCTCGGGGCTGGAGCTTCTCACGCTCCAATGCACAGCTTCGAGGGAGCCTCGGATGCTGCACGGTCAGCACTTCGTCGTTTCTCCAAGATGGCCGCTCCCACGCTTCAGGTCGCCTCCACGGGTCTCAGCTCTGCATAGCTTTTGGATCGGGCTGTTGGAAGGCAGGATCGCTGGCTCTTGCTGATCTTTGTCGCTCGAGTTCCGGCGGGAACTGCAACAAAGCAAACGTCGAGGTGCTGGATGGTGCCTGTTTGCACAGGGTGGTCACTCCTTGACCACAAGGGAGATTCTTCAGTCTTCCACGTCGAGTGGGATGTCGAAGGGTCCAGAGTTTCGTTTCATAAGTTTGTCAGGATAATCTGATGTGCATTGGCACTGCTCCCACCTATATTCCAAATTTGGGGGCTGGATTACCTGCTAGGTCCCTCCTATGGGTGGGGCACAGGAAGGGGGTGGGTACACCCCTTTCCCTTTGTCCAGTTTGCTGCCAGGACTGGGGCAGGATGGCCCCAGAACCGGTTTGACTGGAATCTGCCCAGGGACACCTTGTGCGCCCCAGGCAGTGTCTAGTTTCTTTCAACCCTCCCTGCTACAATCCACTATCTCCTGTTTTGGGTGGTGTGACACCTCCCTGTGACAGGAGATCCTTTGATCAAGCGTCCTCTGCCGAGTTTCGGTCAGCAGCAGGAGGCCAGACTCGTGTCTGTGGCAGCAGCATCCATTTTGTGATGCTGGGGCTCTGGTTAGGATTAACCGCGTTTTCAGTAAAGTAACATGTCTTCTCCCTCTAGAAGGGTGGAATGCTACCCCCGTCGCCAGAACTGGCGATGGGGTAGTATTCCAAAGTGTATGACACCAAACACGACATGTTTTGATAAAGCCAAACCAAAGTTAGCAATAACCGCGAGGATTATAATGCACTTAAGAGTATATGGTATGGCAGTATCACTAGAACAGCTATAAGGAAATGGTTCTGAAAGCTGCAGACAGGCTCAGCTCATGCTAGAGCACCATCTCACATAAAACCAAGCACTCTGCCTCCAGGATTGTTAAGGCCTGCCATAGGAGTGACTTACAGGTATATATGTGTCCAGATATAGGTTTAGATATAGGTATACTATATCTAAGCAAGGGGTGATTACACCACCTTGCTCCAGCTGAGGGATCAGCCATTGTGTCGATTTGAGGACCTGCCAGGGGTGGCAAAAAATATGCTGCAGCCCCTGGTAGGCCTTGGATGCCCCTATGCCCTGGGCACCTATAGTGCACTGTACAGGGGCTGACAAGGAGTCCAGCACCAAATTGGTGATGTACCTAAAGTACATATCTGTGAATTTAGAGAGAGAACAGCAGGCTGTGGGTCTGATTAGCAGGCCCACAGCCACATTGTCGAAAACCAGTGAAGCAAAAAGCAAAAATTGGGGTGACTATAGGATAGCAGACCCTACTCTCCTACACAACCCCCCCCCCCCCAACGCAGGGACATTAAACTTAACCATGACCAGATAAGTCTTCATGTTCTAAGTGGAAATACCTGGAGAGACCATCTGCATTGCCATGGTCAGTCCCTGGTCTGTGCTCCACTGTAAAGTCCATCCCCTGTAGGGAAATGGACCACCTGAGCAGTTTAGGATTTTCACCCTTCATCTGATTAAGCCTCAAGAGGGGCTTATGGCCTGTCTGAATTAGGAAGTGAGTGCCAAACAAGTATGGTCTCAACTTCTTCAGGGCCCAAACCACAGCAAAGGCCTCCCTCTCAATGGCTGACCAACGTTTCTCTCTAGGGGGTGAACCTGACCCCCACCTACTAGATGGCCCAGGTACACAACCTTGCTCTGCCCTATCTGGCACTTAGTAGCCTTGATAGTCAGGCCTGCCTTCTGCAGGGCCTCCAGAACCTTCTTCAGGTGGATCAGGTGATCCTCCCAGGTAGAGCTAAAGACAGCAATATCATCTAGATATGCTGCACAAAAGTCATCCAACCCAGAAAGGACTTGATTCACCAACCTTTGGAAGGTGGCAGGTGCATTCTTCAAACCAAAGGGCATCACCACAAACTGATAATGCCCACTGGGGGTAGAGAATGATGTCTTGGCTTTAGACTCCTCAGCTAGCCTGATTTGCCAATAGCCAGCTGTCAAGTCAAATGTGCTCAGAAATGTGGCAGAAGCCAACTTATCAATGAGCTCATCTGCCCTTGGAATGGGATGAGCATCTGTCCTAGTGACAGCATTGAGACCTCTATAGTCCACACAAAATCTCATTTCTCTCTTTCCATCTTGGGTATGAGGTTTTGGCACAAGGACTACTGGGCTGGCCCAGGGGCTCTCTGATGGCTCAATCACTCCAAGTTCTAACATTTTCTGCACCTCAGCCTTTATACAATCCCTGACATGGTCACGTTGCCTTTAGATCTTATTCTTCACAGGCAGTGTGAGAAGTTGGCCTGATATATGATGTCTCCAATTCTGGAACCACCTTGTATCAGTCCAAACAACCCTTATGGTGTCTGGTTGTAAGTCAATCTTATTAGACAAGCTATCCTAGGGGTAGCATGGACTAAGCAGCCTTAAAGGCTTAACTCAAGAGGTCGTGTTAAGCGAGCTGTTTTACCAATCACAATCCTGTAATACCAAATGAAAGGACACCACACAAGTATATATTATAAAAATATATGTATTTATTAATTAAAATAATCCCCAGTATTCTTTATGAACAAAGGGGCCCAAGCGTTAAATCAAAAGCACAGTATAACATACAAAGTTGCACAATTTTGGATGAGGGCGAGGGGCCACTCAAACCATATACTAAAAAAATGGTATAAGAGATACCAATCGATCAGTGGTTAGGCCTAGGGCCTAGGGAATCGCTGGGAGCAGTCGGGACAAGCAATGCTGAAGTCGGGAAAAGCCCGCGGGATTCGGGTGCAGTGCTGAAAGCACAAGCATGTACCAATGTTAAGTCAATGGTGCGTAAAAGTTACACAAATAGAATTTAAGGACACTTCCGCTGAACCTAGAAGGACAAAACTTGAGACACAGACCCTAGAGGTGTGTACCAGTGTGGGAACACCGGCGTTGCAATGTTACCTCACCCACAGGAAGCGGGTGCACAGGGTCGAAGTAGTGTCGGGTTTCGTCACGCAGGCTCTTGGTGCTTGAAGCTGAAGATGCTGCAGGCGATGGGAAGGAGAAGTGTCCGGTGGGATCCAAGGGTGGACCCAAGTCGAAAAGTACCTGAAAGCAGAGGGGACAGAGTCTGGGTCACTCAGCAGTGACCAGGGTGGAACCAGGATGGAACCAGGCAATGTCGGGCGCAATCAGGTGGTTGTCGAGGAGCTTCTCTCCACTGTCACGTGGGCTCTGGGGCATCTACGACGTCCAGGAGCAGGTCACGATCTGTCCCACGCAGGCTCTCGCCGTCGGCGCTGTCGGCTTCAAGATTGGAGCAAACAACACTTGGCAAAAGCAATCCACGCGGAACTGGGAGATTGCTTCTCACTCGGACCAGGAAGGTCAGAGGGGGGCTCCTTTTCAGGGGAGCTGGTGTCAATCTGGATCAACCAGAATCACAAGTCGTATTTCAAGTTTCGTCGGCACAGGGGCCACAAGCCAGCTGGCAAGTGACCGGGCCAACTCGTTGAGCCAAAAGAAGTAGAAGGGCCCCACGCAGCACTCGTCGAGTGTGGAGGGCTGAACTTCGGTGAAGGAGTGGCTCAGGATTGGGGCTTCTCAAACCCCGGTGTACAGCTTCGAGGGTCACTCGTGGGCTGCACGGTCAGCGTCTCGTGGTCTTTTCAAGATGGCGTGCCCCACGCTTCCGGTCACCTCCACGGGTCTCAGCTCTGCAGGGACTGTGGATCGGGCTGTTAGAAGGCAGGCAAGCTTGATCTCGTCGATCTCTGTCGCTCGAGTTCCGGCGGGAACTGCAACAAAGCAGACGTCGATGGCTGGATGGTGCCTGTTTGCACAGGGTGGTCACTCCTTGACCACAAGGGAGATTCTTCAGTCTTCTACGTTGAGTAGGATGTCGAAGGGTCCAGAGTTTAGTTTCTTATGTTTCATCAGGATAATCTGAAGTGCATTGGCACTGCTCCCACTCTTATTCGAATCTGGGGGGCTGGATTACCTGCTAGGTCCCCTCCTATGGGTGGGACCCAGGAAGGGGGTGGATACACCCCTTTCCTTTGATCCAGGCCGCGCTGGGACTGGGGCTGGTGTGCCCCAGAACCGGTTTGACCGGATTATGCAAGGGGCAGCCTTGTGCTCCCCATGCAGTGTCTGGTTTCTTTCAAACCTCCCTGCTACAATCCACTAACTCCTGTCTGGGGGGGTGTGACACCTCCCTGCGACAGGAAACCCTTTGTCCAGGCCCCCTTGGCTGAGTTTCGGTCAGCTTCAGGGGGTCAGACTTGTGTCTGTGGCAGAAGCATCCATTTTGTGGATCTGAGGATCTTTTAGAAATTAACTGAATTTCAGTAAAGTAACATGTCTTCTCCCTCTAGAGGGGTGGAATGCTATCCCCGTCGCCAGAACTGGCGAGGGGATAGTATTCCAAATCGTATGACACCTTACACGACATGTTTTGATAAAGCCAAACCAAAGTTGCTATACAACCGCGAGGATTATAATGCACTTAATAGTATATGGTATGGCATTATCCTGAAACAGCTTAGGGATTTGTTCCCGACGGCTGCAGACAGGCTCAGCTCATGCTAGAGCTCCATCTCACATTAAACCACGCACTCTGCCTCCAGGATTGATAAGGCCTTCCATAGGAGTGACTCACAGGTTTATATGTGTCCAGATATAGGTTTAGATATAGGTATACTATACCTAAGCAAGAGGTGATTACACCAACTTGCCCCAGCTGAGTGATCAGCCAGTTGTGTCAATTTAAGAACCAGCCAGGGGTGGCAAAAGATATGCTGCAGCCCCTGGTAGGCCTTGGTGGCACCTATGCCCTGAGCACCTATAGTGCATGGTACAGGGGCTGACAAGGAGTCCATTTCCAATTGTGGTATGTACCTATAGCACATGTATTAATAATTTAGAGAGAGAACAGCAGGCTGGGGGTCTGATTAGCAGGCCCACAGCCTCAGTAGTCGAAAACCAGTGAAGCAAAAAGCAAAAATTTGGGGTGACCATAGGATAGCAGACCCTACTCTCCTACACAACCCCCCCCCCCCAAACGCAGGGACATTAAACTAACCTTGACCAGATAAGTCTTCATGTTCTAAGTGGAAGTACCTGGAGAGACCATCTGCATTACCATGGTCAGTCCCTGGGCGGTGCTCCACTGTAAAGTCCATCCCCTGTAGGGAAATGGACCACCTGAGCAGTTTGGGATTTTCACCCTTCATCTGATTTAGCCACAAGAGGGGCTTATGGTCTGTCTGAACTAGGAAGTGAGTACCAAACAAGTATGGCCTCAACTTCTTCAGGGCCCAAACCACAGCAAAGGCCTCCCTCTCAATAGCTGACCAACGTTTCTCTCTGGTCAGGACTCTTCAGGATAGGTGCAGAGCACATGGCCTTCTTCAGGTCATCAAATGCCTTTTGACAGCTAACTGTCCACTGAACCTTTTTTGGCATCTTCTTGGATGTCAAGTCATTTAACCCCTTCGCTGCTAGGCCTTTTCCCCTCCTGTGCTGAGGCTTTTTTTGGCGTTTTGGAGTAGTGCGCGCTTAGGCCCTTGTAACTTTTTGACCACATAAGGTATCCACGCCAAATTTGCGTCCTTTTCTTCCAACATCATGTGGATTCTAAAGGCGCCCAGGGTTTGTGGATTCCCTTGGAGGGGTCCCAGAAATTAACCAAAATGTAGTGATTTTTTTGTTTTTTTCAGAAAAATGGGAAAAACGGGCTGCAAATGAAAGCCTCTGGGTTTTTCCCTGAAAATGGTATCACAAAAGGGTTTGTGGGTCTGAAATCTCCATTTTCTCAGCTTTCAGGGAATGACAGTCTTTTGTCAGAGAACCGACATTTTTCACTCAGTTTTGGCATGTTTCTGGGACATAGTCTATTTTTGCTATTTTTAGAGCTTTCCGCCTCCTTCCAGTTAATGGTAGAAATGAGTTTGAAAGCAATAATGGATCCCGGAAAGCTTTACATTTTCGAAAAGTAGACAAAATTCTGAATTCAGAAAGGGGTCATTTGTCTAAATCCATGAAGGTTTCGTTATAGAAACTAACAGTTAGATATTGGAATAAATGAAAATTTGTTGAAAAAAACAGCCTTTTGTCTCAACGTTTTCACCTATAACTTTTTCTAATTTTGACAGCTCTTGGAAAGCAATACACCGTTACATCCGTTAGACCTTCCTGGTTGTGGGGATATATAGGACTTGTAGTTTCACCAAGAACCCGACGAACCCAGATCCAAAAACTGAGCAGCAACTTGCAATGGTATTTTGTCATTTACTGGGTATAGTGCACTTTGTCTTGGAAAATGTATACATGGAATAATCTGTATGAAAGACACCTATGTATTTATGAATTGGGTACAAATTATAGAGTTTAGAAATAGTATGTGATTGCACATTTTCAAAGTTGGGAATACTCATACTAGCATGAGAATTATTGGTCATTTTTCATAAAGATTTTTTTTTTACACAATGTCTTTCATTCAAAGGGAGAAATGCATGAAAGCTCAATTGGTAATAACAGTTGATTTACAAATCTGAATTACCCCAAGTGTCCCGATAAAAACGGTACCTCACTTGTGTGGGTCGGCCTTGTGCCTGCGACAGGAAACGGCGCAAAATGCAACGTGGTCACACCTAAATTTTGCAGTTACAAATTGACCCTTTTTTGGCAAAGTGCCTACCTGTAGTTTTTGCACCCTAGCTCTGCCGGCACCTAGGGAAACCTAGCAAACCTATACATTTTTGAAAAGTAGACACCCAGGGAAATTCAGGATGGGATGACTCGACTGCCTACCACCAGGTTTTGTTACCCAGAATCCCTTGCAAAGCTAAGATTTTGAAAAAAAAAACACATTTTCCTCACATTTCTGTGGTGGAAAGTTCTGGAATCTGCGTGGATCAACAAATTTCCACCCACCCAGCGTGCCCCCAGGTCTCCCGAAAAAAATGGTACCTCACTTGTGTGGGTCGGCCTTGTGCCTACGACAGGAAACGGCACAAAATGCAACGTGGTCGCACCTCAATTTCCCAGTGAAATCTTAAGCTCTTTGGACAAAAAGACTACCTTTTGTTTTTGCGCCGTAGCTCTGCCAGCACCTAGGGAAACCTAGCAAACCTATACATTTTTGAAAACTAGACACCCAGGGCAATTTAGGATGGGGTGACTCGTCCGCCTACCCCCAGGTTTTGTTACCCAGAATCACTTGCAAACATAAAAATTTGACCAAAAAAACACATTTTCCTCACATTTCCGTGGTGGAAAGTTCTGGAATCTGCGTGGATCAACAAATTTCCACCCACCCAGCGTGCCCCCAGGTCTCCCGATAAAAATGGTACCTCACTTGCGTGGGTAGGCATAGTGGCTGCGACATGAAACAGCGCAAAACACAGCATGGTCGCACCTCAATTTCCCAGTGAAATTTAGCACTTTTCGGACAAAAAGACTACCTTTTGTTTTTGCACCGTAGCTCTGCCAGCACCTAGGGAAACCTAGCAAACCTATACATTTTTGAAAACTAGACACCCAGGGCAATTCAGGATGGGGTGACTCGTCGGCCTACCCCCAGGTTTTGTTACCCAGAATCCCTAGCAAACATAAAAATTTGACCAAAAAAACACATTTTCCTCACATTTCTGTGGTGGAAAGTTCTGGAATCTGCGTGGATCAACAAATTTCCACCCACCCAGCGTGCCCCCAGGTCTCCCGATAAAAATGGTACCTCACTTGCGTGGGTAGGCATAGTGGCTGCGACATGAAACAGCGCAAAACACAGCATGGTCGCACCTCAATTTCCCAGTGAAATTTAGCACTTTTCGGACAAAAAGACTACCTTTTGTTTTTGCACCGTAGATCTGCCAGCACCTAGGGAAACCTAGCAAACCTATACATTTTTGAAAACTAGACACCCAGGGCAATTCAGGATGGGGTGACTCCTCTGCCTACCCCCAGGTTTTGTTACCCAGAATCCCTTGCAAACATAAAAATTTGACCCAAAAAACCACATTTTCCTCACATTTCTGTGGTGGAAAGTTCTGGAATCTGCGTGGATCCACAAATTTCCACCCACCCAGCGTGCCCCCAGGTCTCCTGAAAAAAATTGTACCTCACTTGCGTGGATAGACATAGTGGCTGCAACAGGAAACGGTTCAAATCGTACGGTGGTGAATTTACATTACCTTATTGCAAAACTACCTTGATTTTGGGGGGGGGGCATCTGAGTTTGTGGCCCGGGGCTCGGTGGTATTCTTTGGAAAGTAGCAAACCAAAACAGTTCTGAAAACTAGACACCCGGGGGAGTTCAGGGAGGTATGACATGCGTGGGTCCCCCAATGTTTTCTTACCAAGAACTCCTTGCAAACCTTAAAATTAGGTAAAAATAGCACTTTTCCAAACTTTTTAGCGTGGGATCGCTGTGGCGGCAAAAAAGTCCTACCACCCTGCGTTCCCCTTGTTCTCCAGAGTAAAAGGATACCTCACTTGTGTGGGTGCCCCAAAGCAGAACAACCCAAAAATGAATTTTGAAAAAAGTAGTTTTTAGTCATATTTAAGTTTTACAAATTAAGCCCCCCAGCCTGAGTCACATGCCTTTGGCCCACCCACACAAGTGAGGTATCATTTTACTCGGGAGAACAAGGGAAACGCTGGGTGGTAGGACATTTGTTCCGGCAGCGAGATCCCACCCAAAAAAGTACGGAAAAGTGGGTTTTTTGACCAAAATTTCAGGTTTGCAGGGGTTTCTGGGTAGGAAAACATTGGGGGACCCACGCATGCCATACCTCCCTGGACTCCCCCGGGTGTCTAGCTTTCAAAACTGTTTGGGTTTGGTAGTTTCCAAAGATGCCCGCCAAGCCCCGGGCCAAAAACTCAGGTGACCCCCTCAAAAAATAAGATTATTTGGCTAAAGGCAATGTTTTGGTCGTCACAGTATGAATTGGGCCTTTTCCTAAAGCAGCCACTATGCCTACCCAGGCAAGTGAGGTACCATTTTTATCGGGAGACCTTGGGGAACGCTGGGTGGGAGGTAATTTGTGTGAGCCCAGTGATGCCACGCTTTCCCACACTAAAACGTGTGAAAAAACTGATTTTTTCCAAGCACAAAATGAGGTTTGCAAGGGATTCTGGGTAAAGGAACGTTGGAGGATCCACGCAAGCCATACCTCCTTGGAAGCCCCCGGGTGTCTACTTTTCTGAAATGTGTGGGTTTGGTAGGTTTCCCTAGATGGCTGTCTCGCACGGGGCCAAAAACCCAGGTAACCCCTCTTGCAAAAGCTGGTGAACTTAACATTTTCACCATTGTTCCTCAAAGACACACACATACAGGTTGGATTTGGCACGAGGGCGAGTGATGGTTCAGTACATTAAATTTTTATTAACAAGATATTTCAAAAAAATGAAATGGTCTGTCAATTAATAAATGCATAAAAACCGAACCACTGACTCGCAACTCGTGAGCTGTAAAGCCACGACAAGGCACCAACCGTTTTACAGGCAATCCACGCACCTTTCATACCTGATACAAACCAGACCATTGACAGCATCCGAATGGAAAAGCAACACATTACAACAATCACAATAAGGGACAAGGTACACCCTAATGCAGAAAGAGAAAAAAAACAATTATTACTGCACACCCATCTAATCCGCAAGCACCCACACATACTGGTTGGATTTGGCACGAGGGTGAGTGATGATTCAGTACATACAATTGGATACGCAAGTAATTTAATCAAAAAAGAAATACACTGCGTATAATTGAAAGTATGATAAACTGAACCACTGACTCACAGCTCGTGAGCTGTAAAGCCACGTCAAGGCACCAACCTCTTTACAGGCCATTCATACACCTTTCGTACGCGTGACACATACAAAACATTCACACCGCCAGCCGCGGACCCATCACATTTCAACACTCACACCAGCAAACAGCGCCATTCAAGGGCCCATCACTTTCACACGCCCACATTTCTGACACTGCAACTACACAAAATGATGGACTGTGTGGAGTGTCACTCAACTAGCAGTGTGTGTAGTGACCAACAGAAAGTAACTACTCACACACCGCCTGCCGAGCGCCAGTCCACCCACATCACCATCCAAGCACCAGACCATGCACACTGCCAGCCAAACACCACTCAGCGCACACCAACAGCCAAGTACCACTCCACACACACCACCAGCCAAGCATCACTCCACGCACACCACCAGCCAAGCGCCACTCCACAAACACAACACCAGCCAAGCACCACTCCAGACACACCGCCAGCCAAGCATCACTCCACGCACACCACCAGCCAAGCGCCACTCCACAAACACAACACCATCCAAGCACCACTCCACACACACCGCCAGCCAAGCACCACTCCACACACACCGCCAGCCAAGCACCACTCCACTCACACCGCCAGCCAAGCACCTAACCATGCACTCCGCCAGCCAAGCAAAAATCCACGCACCCCCCCAGCACAACTCCAATCCATGCACTATGCCAGCCAAGCACCAGACCACGCACACCACCAGCCAAGCGCCATCCACTCACACCATCAGCCAAGCACCTAACCATGCACTCCGCCAGCCAAGCAAAAATCCACTCACCCCCCCAGCACAACTCCAATCCATGCACTATGCCAGCCAAGCACCAGACCACGCACACCACCAGCCAAGCGCCATCCACTCACACCACCAGCCAAGCACCTAACCATGCACTCCGCCAGCCAAGCAAAAATCCACTCACCCCCCCAGCACAACTCCAATCCATGCACTATGCCAGCCAAGCACCAGACCACGCACACCACCAGCCAAGCGCCAGTCCACGCACACCAACAATCCAAGCACAATCCTGCACACACCACCATCGAAATTAGAATTTTTTAAAGAAATACCACAAATCAAATGTAGAAACCAACAAATCTGCTAATACAAATTCAAAAACTAAATGCTTTGCACTAATGCAAACCTTAAAGCAGACTAAAAAATATTACAGAAAACAGACCAGACAGTACACTTACAAGCTCAATGAAACTCCCAAAACTTCTTTTGTGTGTGGTACGATTTAAAACAAGCTGGCACACACAATCCAGGATTTGAAGGACAGTCAGGACAGTGCATACGAGACTCCCTCCGCACTTCTCTTCGCCAACAGACTCTACATCTTTTAGTGGGATTGTCTTTTGCAGTTGTGGGAGGAATGTATTCTGGAAAGTGGCGATCTTTCAGTCTAGCCACTTCCTCCACCACTCCAAATCTTGGCACAGTCGCCTGTTCCACTAGTACAAGGCTGCCTATTATAGTCTCCTGAAACTTAACAAAAGGCATCTTTGACTCAGGACAAGATTTCTGGAAAACAACAAAAGCATTAAAGGATGCCAAGTGGAAAAGATGGATAGCCAACTTCTTGTACCAAACGTAAGCCTTTCAAAGAGCAGCATAAGGTTCCAACCTCTGATCTACTCTGTCAACACCACCCATGTGCCTATTATAGTCTAAAATGCACACAGGTTTACGCACTTCAGCAGTCTCACCCCGAACTGGCAGAGCTTCAGTGCTTTCGTCATGGATAGTAGTCAGCATGTAAACATCTCTCCTGTCTGAAAACTTCACAGCTAGAAGCTTCCCACATCGCAATGCAGTAGACTGTCCCCGCACAAGCATTTTGCAAACAAGTTCTATTGGGAAACCTTTCCGGTTACTGCGCATCGTGCCACATGCAACAGTGCCCACTTTGGCCAACTCCTTGAACAAACGCACACTAGTGTAGAAGTTATCTACATATAAATGGTGGCCTTTGTTAAATAATCGTCTACCTAGTTCCCACACAATTTTCTCAGTCACTCCAAAAGTGGACGGACAAGCAGAAGTGTTAATGCTGGAATCCTTACCGGTGTACACCCTGAAATTATAAACATATCCAGTATCACTGTCACACAGCATATACAATTTGATTCCATAGCGTGCCCTCTTACTAGGAATGTATTGCCTAAAAACCAAGCGGCCCTTGAACAATACCAAAGACTCGTCCACAGCTATTTCTTTTCCAGGTGCAAAGATCTCAGGAAAACGATCAACAAAGTGATCAAGGACAGGCCGAATCTTAAAAAGACGGTCACAATCAGGGTGATCGCGTGGCAACGCTAAATCATTATCAACAAAATGCATCATGCGAAGAAGAAGCATATATCGATCACGAGTCATAACTGCTGGAAATATAGATGTTGCCATCAAGGGACTAGTGGACCAATAAGAAGACATTGATGGCTTCCTTAGCAAGCCCATCAAAAAAGTTAATCCCAAAAACTTCTTCATCTCTTCAACATATGTGGGAGACCAATGGGTAGCTCGAGAATGGGGCTTAAGGCTGGCACTGTGGTCCCTCAAATACTGCTCTGCATACAAATTAGTTTGCTCCACAATCTCCTGCAAAAACTCGTCGTCAAAAAACAACTGAAAAAATTGAATTGGCAAAAAATTGTCAGTATTCACTCTACACCCTGGAACACCAGTGAAGTCTGGCAATTCCGGCTGCACCATGCCAGGGGCAACCCAGACGTCATCACTAACATCAAGAGAAGAAGCCACCCTAGCCTGCAGGCCAGATGCCTCTTGCTGCCCTACACCAACAGGAATACTAGCATCCCCAGATACATTTTGCATCTCTACACCAACAGGAGAACTCACATCCACAGCTGCCTCTTGCATCTCAACATCAACAGAAGAACTCGCATCCCCAGATGCCACTTGCTGCTCAACAACAGAAAGACTAGCAGCACCAGATGCCTCATGCTGCTCTACAACAGGAAGACTAGCAGCACCAGATAACCTTTGGCGCACTACAGCAATGTGAAACCTTTTGGGCGCAGCCTTTACCACACTTGCCTCTTCCCGACGAGAAAAAAAGGGAAACCTTGAGGACCTAGGCTGCCGCTCACATGGCTCTTGCCTCTCTACTGGCACATCAATGTCCCTCTCTACCACAGGCACTTCATCAGCACTAGAAGAAGAATCATCATCCGATGATACCATGCGAAGAGAAAACTCACTGCCTGAATCTTCTGCACCTACCTCATGCTCCGAATCGGAGTCAGTGTCTGGACCATGGTCAGAGGAAGACTCAAAAAGCAAACTAACAACCTGCCTAGCAGTCATCCTGCGAGCAGCCATTATCCTTACAATGCAAGAAGACTACACACACAAGTGAACAACAGCCTGCACTGTGCAAAGTAAGAAGTAAACAAGGTAGAGTCTTCACACAAAAATCAATACACTCAAAAACAATTCAAATCTAACCAAATATAAGAACACTCACCAGCACCTACTCTGCTGAAACACAGCAAAAAGAAAGGAAATCCCACTGGAAAGAAAAAAAAAGTATAGATTAGACAAAGTACACATCAAGCAGCAATACAAAAAAAAAGTTAACAATCAAGAAACACAAAGCCACACAAACAGCAATAAATTCACTTTTCATAAAAACACATTCATCTAGGAAAAGTAGTACAAAAAACATTTACTTACCAAGCACATGCAACTACACAAGCTGCAACACCAGCATTAACTGAACCACAACCTACACCAATACAAACAGCAAAAGCCTGGATCAAAAACAAAGAAGAAAATAAATAAATTAATACTACATTTCACAAACAACATAACAAATGAATAAACAACACACAAATTTACCCCCAAAATCACATCCACACAGATGGGCCATCAAAAAGGGCAAAACGGACAAAAGTACGGGTTGATTTGCCCACCGGGGGGGGGGGGGGCAGAAAATCTAAATTTAAAATCCAACCCACCTGGAAGCGACCCTTGCCCAATGGGTCACTTCCTACAATCTAAAATAAGATCCCTGGTGCTAGTGGGGGCATTTCCACCGCACAATCGCAATGCTGTGCGCGACCGTGAGGCAGAAATGCCCTGCAAAGAGACATCAGAAGAGAGGAAATTCACTTACCTCTCCCCTGCTGCCTCTTTGCAGCCCCAAACCCCCCCAAATATCTCAAAACCAACCTAACACCTCCAGGCGCAGGAAGCAAATGGCTTCCCGACCGCCTGGGAATCCCTGAAGATGTTGGCGCATGCTGTGCGCGCTGACGTCATCAGGGATTCTCATGGGGAGGGGAACAACAGAATTACTGTGGTTAACTGTGATGCTGGACAGAGGCACTTGCATCCTTGATTTTCACAAGCGCAATCCAAAAACAATTCCTATGACCTGGAGCTTCTTTCTCCCCATCTGCTGCTCTCATCAGTCTCTGACCATTTATACACATAAGAGGCATGTGAACTCACACAGAAGATCCCCGTTTGGCAACGCCCACCAACTAGCGGAGTGCACCATCTTTCCTAAATTTACCCACTATGATGGACAGCTCACTCAAGGGACCTGTGCACACATTGGTGCGATGGCATAGTAACACACACGGTCACTGGAGACAAAGCAAGCGCTCGAGTTGCAGCACAAATTCGGGAAAACATTCATCAGCCCAAAAACATTTGTGACCTTCCCACTATGATGCACAGCTCACACAAGGGACCCCTGCACACATCTGTGCAATTGCATAGTAACGCACACATGGACACTGGAGACAAAGATGGTGCTCGAGTTGCAGCACAAATTCAGGAAAACAATCATCAGCCCAAAAACATTTGTGAACTTCCCACTATGATGGACAGCTCACTCAAGGGACCCCTGCGCACATCGGTGCAATGGCATAATAACACACACAAAGGTCACTAGAGACAAAGCAGGTGATCGAGTTGCAGCACCAATTCAGTAAAACATTCATCAGCCCAAAAACATTTATGACCTTTCCACTATGATGATACAGAAAAGGGGGTGGTGATGAACAGAGTGTCTGAATTAAGCAGACCACTCTTACCCAGTCCAAAGATCAGGGCTTGATCCATCACCGTTATTTATCTCACTGCCCCATCCCAGCTCAGAACCTGGCTATATGCAAATTAGTCTGTCCCTGGCCCAGTGCATCATGGGAACAGGGCAGCTGCACGATCGCACGATCGTGCAGCAGGAATGCTCTAAACTTGCATCGAGTGAAAGGAAAAGCCTTTCCTTTCACTCGATGTCCTTTTGAAAACTTTCCCCCTGCCCCAGCCGCAAAACAAACCTCTGGTTCCTCCGACGCGCAGGAAGCAAATGGCTTCCCTGCGCGTCGGTAAACAACAGGAACCCCCAGTGACGTCAGCGCGCCTCGCGTGCTGACGTCATTGATGACGCGGGCGGGGAGGGCGGGGGGAGGCAGGGACGGTCTTCCCCTGCCATCCCAGCAGAAATCCCAACGATCGGGCAGACTCGGGGGGCGGGGGGGGAGCGCTGGCGCTTCCCCCGAGGGTGGGGCTCATGACGAGCTGGGCTCGTCATCAGCGTGCGAGCGCCCTACTCCATGACGAGCCCAGCTCGTCATCAGCCCTGAAGGGGTTAATGGTGTCACAATGGACCCATAGTTTTTCACAAACTTTCTGTAATACCCAGTCAGGCCCAAGAAGGCTCTGACTTGTGTCTGGGTAGTTGGAGGAGCCCAGTCCTGTATGGTCTGGATCTTGCTCTCCAGTGGCTGAACCTGACCTCCACCTACTAGGTGGCCCAGGTATACAACCTTGCTCTGCCCTATCTGGCACTTGGTAGCCTTGATAGTCAGGCCTGCCTTTTGCAGGGCCTCCAGAACTTTCTTCAGGTGGATCAGGTGATCCTCCCAGGTGGAGCTAAAGACAGCAATATCATCAAGATATGCTGCACAAAAGTCATCCAACCCAGCAAGGACTTGATTCACCAACCTTTGAAAGGTGGCAGGGGCATTCTTCAAACCAAAGGGCATTACCACAAACTGATAATGTCCACTAGGGGTAGAGAATGCTGTCTTGGCTTTTGACTCTTCAGCTAGTCTGATCTGCCAGTAGCCAGCTGTCAAATCAAATGTGCTCAGAAACTTGGCAGAAGCCAATTTATCAATGAGCTCATCTGCTCTTGGAATGGGATGTGCATCTGTCCTAGTGACAGCATTGAGACCTCTGTAGTCCACACAAAATCTCATTTCTCTCTTTCCATCTTGGGTATGAGGTTTTGGCACAAGGACCACTGGGCTTGCCCATGGGCTCTCTGATGGCTTAATCACTCCAAGCTCCAACATCTTTTGCACCTCAGCCTTTATACAATCCCTGACATGGTCAGGTTGCCTGTAGATCTTATTCTTCACAGGCAGACTGTCACCGGTGTCCACCTCATGGGTGCACCAGTTAGTTTGACTGGGTGTGAGCGAAAACAAATGTCTGTGGGCTTGCAAAACGTGTCTGCAGTCCATCTGCTGCTGGTTAGTGAGGCTGCCTGCCAAGGCTACTCCATCAACTGAACCATCATCACGGTTCTGAGAAAGCAGGTCTGGGAGAGGGTCTCTCTCTTCTTCCTGTTCCCCATCTGTGGCCATGAGCAAGCTCATGTCCTCCCTGTCCACAAATGCTTTCAAACGATTTACATGAAGCACCCTGTGGGGGCTCCTAGGGGTTCCAAAGTCAACCAAGTAGGTCACTTCTCCCTTTTTCTCAATGATAGGGTAGGGTCCAGTCCATTTGTCCTGGAGTGCTGCAGGGGCCACTGGCTCCAACACCCACACCTTCTGCCCTGGCTGGAACTCAACCAGAACAGCCTTTTGGTCATGCCAAGCTTTCTGCAGTTCTTGACTTGCCTCCAGGTTTTTGGATGCTCTCTCCATATACTCAGCCATCCGGGAGCGGAGACCAAGTACATAGTCCACAATATCTAGCTTAGGCTTTTTGAGAGGTAACTCCCATCCTTCCTTCACCAAACATAGTGGACCCCTCACAGGGTGGCCAAACAAAAGTTCAAAAGGGCTGTAGCCAACCCCCTTCTGTGGGACCACTCTGTAAGCAAAGAGCAAGCAGGGTAAAAGGATGTCCCATTTCCGCCTAAGCTTCTCTGGTAAACCTTTTATCATTCCCTTGAGGGTCTTGTTGAATCTCTCCACAAGCCCATTGCACTGTGGGTGATAGGGTGTGGTAAACTTGTAGTTTACTCCACACTCCTTCCACATTGCTTTTAGATATCCAGACATGAAGTTGGTACCTCTGTCTGATAACACCTCCTTTGGAAAGCCCACTCTTGAGAAAACTGCAATGAGGGCTTTTGCCACCACAGGTGCTGTGGTGGTCCTTAGGGGAATTGCCTCTGGGTACCTGGTGGCATGATCCACTACCACCAGTATAAATCTGTGCCCAGATGCTGTTTGAGGATCCATGGGACCCACAATGTCTATTCCAACACGTTCAAAGGGCACCCCCACCACAGGTAGTGGTATTAGGGGGGCCTTTGTTGTGCCACCTGACTTACCACTGGCTTGGCAAGTGACACAGGAGCGACAAAACTCCTTGACATTTTCTGACAGATGAGGCCAGTGAAAGTGTGGAACAACAAGCCTGTCCCAAGTCTTGTTCTGGCCTAAGTGTCCTGCAAGGGGAATATCATGGGCCAAGGTGAGAAGGAAACCCCTAAACTTCAAAGGTATGACCAACCTCCTGGTTGTACCAGGCTTGGGGTCTCTAGCCTCTGAGTAAAGGAGTCCATCTTCCCAATACACACTATGGGCACCTTGGGCATTCCCTGCAGCCTCAGCAGCAGCTTGCTGTCTGAGGGGTTCAAGTGAAGGGCAATCTAATTGAGCCTGCCCCAGGTCTGCCCTTGAGGGTCCCCCTGTCCCCAGAAACTCAACCTGATCAGGTTCAAGTTCCTCAGAGACAGTCTCCTCTTGGACTGCAGAATCAGTTTCCTGTGAAATCTGATCCTCAACCTGGGGCAAGGGGGAAGACATAGCCTTAACCCTCTTGCTCCTTCTCTTGGGTTGTGGTTCGTCTATTTTTCCAAGATCCACCACTGGTTCAGGAAGGCACTTCTTAGCCTGAGTCCTTGTCACTGCAAGGACATGTGCTGAAATCCCTAGCATTTCTGCATGAGTCCTGTACTCCACTTCTGACCAAACTGAGCTTTCAAGATCATTGCCTAACAGACAGTCTACTGGGAGGTCTGCACTCACAACAACTTTCTTTAGGCCATCTACCTCTCCCCAGGAGAAGTTCACAACAGCCACACTATGGGAAGTAGTGGAGTTGCTTGCATTGGTCACTAGGTAACTTACACCTAGTACAATCTGTCCAGGGTCCACAAAGTCAGGTGTCACCATTGTGACACTGGCACATGTGTCCCTGTAGGCCTGAGCCAGTTTCTCATTTATCAAAGGCGTCTGCCTATATTTGCCCAGGTTACTGGGACTCACTGTAGTGGACAAAGCGAAGTCCACATCATATAGGAGAACTGCCTGAGTAGGGATTCTGACTAGGCCAGATTCCATCTCAGTACCCAAGGTTAACCCAACTATACCCTTAGGTTGTGTACCACCACTGCTTACTGAACTAGGGGGTGCAGGTGCTTTAGGAGCTGCAGTGGTGGGGACTGGATTTTTCTTGGTGCATTCACTGCCCCAGTGTGAAACTGATTTGCAGGTATTACACCAAGGTTTCTTTGGGCCATCATTCTTCTTTTTCTTGTTTCCATTTCGGGAACCACCCTCCTTATTACTAGTTTGGGGGCCTGAAGACTTCTGGTCCTTTTCTTTATCTTTCTGATTCCCACCCTTCTGGTCTGTTTTCTTCTGGTCACCACCTTGGTTCTGGGGTTTCTGCTTAATCCTTGTTCTGACCCATTTGTCTGCCTTCTTTCCCAATTCTTGGGGAGAGGTCAGATCAGAGTCTACAAGGTGTTGATGCAACAGCTGGTTTGTACAGTTATTAAGGATCTGTTCTCTCATGATAAGATTGTACAATCCTGTATAGTCTGAAACTTTGCTTCCCTGCAACCAACCCTCCAGAGCCTTAGTGGCACAATCAACAGAATCAGTCCAGTCCTGAGTCTGTGCTTTTTGGGTGTCTCTGAACAACAACCTGTATTGCTCAGTGGTTAGGCCAAACCCTTCAATAAGAGCACTCTTCAGGACAGAGTAGTTTTTGCCATCCTCAGGTCTAACTGTGAGGAGCCTGTCCCTCCCTTTCTCAGAAAAGGAGTACCATAAAATTGCAGCCCACTGTTCCTGAGGAACCTGCTGTACCATGCAGGCTCTCTCAAGAGCAGTCATCCATTTGTGGATGTCATCCCCTTCCTTGTAGGGGGCCACCATTTTTGTCAGGTTTCTATTGTCATAGCCCCTGTCTTTTTCTCTAGGAATATTGCTGCCACCAGTGGCATCTAAGCCACACAATTTTTGCTCTCTTGCCAAGGCAAGTCTAGGTTGAGCCAGGGCTACCTCCTCCCTCTCTATCTGGAGTTTGACAGCCCTCATCCTGGCCCTATGCTCTTTTCTCTGAGAGGGAGTCATTCCTCTCTGAGATTCTCTTGAGGCACTAGAAATATGAGAGTCCCCTGATGGAGATCTCACTCTTCTGTTGCCTGGGAGAATGATATGGTGAGTTCTGGGGAGGTGCTGGCCCTCTCCATTCCCCAGTAGGTCTAAGTTGGCCTGGTTAAGCCTGGCAACTACAACCTGGCTACCCCTCTGATCCTGATCTTCAAGGTCCTCTCTATCTGAGTCCTCCTCCTCCTCCTCTTCCTCCTCCTCTGGAGTGGTATCAGTTACAGGGGGGTTCACTGCATTTCCTGACTCTAAGGGAACTGCATTCGCCTTTTCTAAGTCATCCTGTTCTAGAATGGCTATCAGGGAAGGACTGGTGGGACTTCTGCCCCTTTTTAACCCTCTTGAGATGCACAAGGCAACCAAGTCTTTTTGGGTTAGTTTGTCATAGCTGGAAGTTGCCTTGGTAAGGTCAACTGTCACAGGAGCAGAGCCTGAGGCCTTTCCTGTGTCAGACATGACTCTAGTGAGGTGTAAGTGGTGCACTTACCTACACTAAGTGTTTTCCTACTGTACCTTGCTAGTGAGTTGTAGACAGGGTGTGCTAATCCCTTTAGTCTACAACTACTAAGTTCAGTAGAACTTAATATGCTAAGCTTTTGATTTATATGTACCTAAGGTACTTGATGTGATCTTTCAATTTGATAAAAAGATTGCAATGGTAAAACAACAGCAAGCTCAAATCCGCACCGCTGCTCACCAATGTGAGAAGTTGGCCTGATATATGATGTCTCCAATTCTGGAACCACCTTGTATCAGTCCAAACAACCCTTATGGTGTCTGGTTGTAAGTCAACCTTATTAGACAAGCTATCCTAGGGGTAGCATGGACTAAACAGCCTTAAAGGCTTAACTCAAGAGGTCGTGTTAAGCGAGCTGTTTTACCAATCACAATCCTGTAATACCAAATGAAAGGACACCACACAAGTATATATTATAAAAATATATGTATTTATTAATTAAAATAATCCCCAGTATTCTTTATGAACAAAGGGGCCCAAGCGTTAAATCAAAAGCACAGTATAACATACAAAGTTGCACAATTTTGGATGAGGGCGAGGGGCCACTCAAACCATATACTAAAAAAATGGTATAAGAGATACCAATCGATCAGTGGTTAGGCCTAGGGCCTAGGGAATCGCTGGGAGCAGTCGGGACAAGCAATGCTGAAGTCGGGAAAAGCCCGCGGGATTCGGGTGCAGTGCTGAAAGCACAAGCATGTACCAATGTTAAGTCAATGGTGCGTAAAAGTTACACAAATAGAATTTAAGGACACTTCCGCTGAACCCAGAAGGACAAAACTTTAGACACAGACCCTAGAGGTGTGTACCAGTGTGGGAACACTGGCGTTGCAATGTTACCTCACCCACAGGAAGCGGGTGCACAGGGTCGAAGTAGTGTCGGGTTTCGTCACGCAGGCTCTTGGTGCTTGAAGCTGAAGCTGCTGCAGGCGATGGGAAGGAGAAGTGTCCGGTGGGATCCAAGGGTGGACCCAAGTCGAAAAGTACCTGAAAGCAGAGGGGACAGAGTCTGGGTCACTCAGCAGTGACCAGGGTGGAACCAGGATGGAACCAGGCAATGTCGGGCGCAATCAGGTGGTTGTCGAGGAGCTTCTCTCCGCTGTCACGTGGGCTCTGGGGCATCTACGACGTCCAGGAGCAGGTCACGATCTGTCCCACGCAGGCTCTCGCCGTCGGCGCTGTCGGCTTCAAGATTGGAGCAAACAACACTTGGCAAAAGCAATCCACGCGGAACTGGGAGATTGCTTCTCACTCGGACCAGGAAGGTCAGAGCGGGGGCTCCTTTTCAGGGGAGCTGGTGTAAATCTGGAGCAACCAGAATCACAAGTCGTATTTCAAGTTTCGTCGGCACAGGGGCCACAAGCCAGCTGGCAAGTGACCGGGCCAACCCGTTGAGCCAAAAGAAGCAGAAGGGCCCCACGCAGCACTCGTCGAGTGTGGAGGGCTGAACTTTGGTGCAAGAGTGGCTCAGGGTTGGGGCTTCTCAAACCCCGGTGTACAGCTTCGAGGGTCACTCGTGGGCTGCACGGTCAGCGTCTCGTGGTCTTTTCAAGATGGCGTGCCCCACGCTTCCGGTCGCCTCCACGGGTCTCAGCTCTGCAGGGACTGTGGATCGGGCTGTTAGAAGGCAGGCAAGCTTGATCTCGTCGATCTCTGTCGCTCGAGTTCCGGCGGGAACTGCAACAAAGCAGACGTCGATGGCTGGATGGTGCCTGTTTGCACAGGGTGGTCACTCCTTGACCACAAGGGAGATTCTTCAGTCTTCTACATTGAGTAGGATGTCGAAGGGTCCAGAGTTTCGTTTCTTATGTTTCATCAGGATAATCTGAAGTGCATTGGCACTGCTCCCACTCTTATTCGAATCTGGGGGGCTGGATTACCTGCTAGGTCCCCTCCTATGGGTGGGACCCAGGAAGTGGGTGGATACACCCCTTTCCTTTGATCCAGGCCGCGGTGGGACTGGGGCTGGTGTGCCCCAGAACCGGTTTGACCGGATTATGCAAGGGGCAGCCTTGTGCTCCCCATGCAGTGTCTGGTTTCTCTCAAACCTCCCTGCTACAATCCACTAACTCCTGTCTGGGGGGGGTGTGACACCTCCCTGCGACAGGAAACCCTTTGTCCAGGCCCCCTTGGCTGAGTTTCGGTCAGCTTCAGGGGGTCAGACTTGTGTCTGTGGCAGAAGCATCCATTTTGTGGATCTGAGGCTCTTTTAGAAATTAACCGCATTTCAGTAAAGTAACATGTCTTCTCCCTCTAGAGGGGTGGAATGCTATCCCCGTCGCCAGAACTGGCGAGGGGATAGTATTCCAAATCGTATGACACCTTACACGACATGTTTTGATAAAGCCAAACCAAAGTTGCTATACAACCGCGAGGATTATAATGCACTTAATAGTATATGGTATGGCATTATCCTGAAACAGCTTAGGGATTTGTTCCCGACGGCTGCAGACAGGCTCAGCTCATGCTAGAGCTCCATCTCACATTAAACCACGCACTCTGCCTCCAGGATTGATAAGGCCTTCCATAGGAGTGACTCACAGGTTTATATGTGTCCAGATATAGGTTTAGATATAGGTATACTATACCTAAGCAAGAGGTGATTACACCAACTTGCCCCAGCTGAGTGATCAGCCAGTTGTCAATTTAAGAACCAGCCAGGGGTGGCAAAAGATATGCTTCAGCCCCTGGTAGGCCTTGGTGGCACCTATGCCCTGAGCACCTATAGTGCATGGTACAGGGGCTGACAAGGAGTCCATTTCCAATTGTGGTATGTACCTATAGCACATGTATTAATAATTTAGAGAGAGAACAGCAGGCTGGGGGTCTGATTAGCAGGCCCACAGCCTCAGTAGTTGAAAACCAGTGAAGCAAAAAGCAAAAATGTGGGGTGACCATAGGATAGCAGACCCTACTCTCCTACAGGCAGACTGTCACCAGTGTCCACCTCATGGGTGCACCAGTTAATTTGACTGGGTGTAAGTGAAAACATGTGTCTATGGGCTTGCAAAACCTGTCTGCAGTCCATCTGTTGCTGGTCAGAGAGGCTACCTTCCAAGGCTACTCCATCAACTGAGCCATCATCAGGGTTTTGGGAAAGCAGGTCTGGGAGAGGGTCACTCTCTTCCTCCTGATCCCCATCTGTAGCCATGAGCAAGCCCATGTCTTCCCTGTCAACAAATGCTTTCAACCTGTTTTCATGGAGCACCCTGTGGAGGCTCCTAGGGGTGCCAAGGTCCACCAAGTTGGCGACCTCTCCCTTCTTTTCAAGTATGGTGTGGGGTCCAGACCATTTGTCTTGGAGGGCTGCTGGGGCCACTGGCTCCAACACCCACACCTTCTGCCCTGGCTGGTACTCAGTCAGAACAGCCTTTTGGTCATGCCAAGCTTTCTGTAATTCTTGGATGGCCTCCAGGTTTTTGGATGCTCTCTCCATGTACTCAGCCATCCTGGAGCGGAGACCAAGTACATAGTCCACAATATCAAGCTTAGGCTTTTTGAGAGGTAACTCCCATCCTTCCTTCACAAGACACAATGGACCCCTCACAGGATGGCCAAACAAAAGTTCAAAAGGGCTGTAGCCAACCCCCTTCTGTGGGACCACTCTGTAAGCAAAGAGCAAGCAGGGTAAAAGGATGTCCCATCTTCGCCTCAGCTTTTCTGGTAAACCTTTTATCATTCCCTTTAGGGTCTTGTTGAATCTCTCCACAAGCCCATTGCACTGTGGGTGATAGGGGGTGGTGAACTTGTAGTTCACTCCACACTCCTTCCACATTGCCTTTAAGTATCCAGACATAAAGATTGTACCTCTGTCTGAAAGTACCTCCTTTGGAAAGCCCACTCTGGAGAAAACTCCAAGTAGGGCCCTTGCCACAACAGGAGCTGTTGTGGTCCTCAGGGGAATTGCCTCTGGGTACCTGGTGGCATGATCCACTACCACCAGGATAAATCTGTGCCCAGATGCTGTTTGGGGATCCATTGGTCCAACAATGTCAATCCCAACTCTCTCAATGGGCACCCCCACCACAGGTAGAGGTATAAGGGGGCCTTTGTGGTGCCACCTGATTTGCCACTTGCTTGGCAGGTGACACAGGAGCGACAAAACCCCTTGGCATCTTCTGACATATGAGGCCAGTGAAAGTGAGGGACAAGCCTGTCCCAAGTCTTGTTCTGGCCTAAGTGTCCAGCAAGGGGAATATCATGGGCCAAGGTTAGAAGGAAGCCCCTATATTGCAGAGGTATGACTAACCTCCTGGTTGCACCAGGCTTGGGGTCTCTAGCCTCTGAATAAAGGAGCCCATCATCCCAATACACTTTATGGGTACCTTGAGCATTCCCAGCAGCCTCAGCAGCAGCCTGCTGTCTGAGGGGTTCAAGTGAAGGGCAAGTCAACTGAGCCTGCCCCAGGTCTGCCCTTGAGGGTCCCCCTGTCCCCAGAAACTCAACCTGATCAGGTTCAAGCTCTTCAAGGACAGCCTCCTCTTGGATCTCAGAATCACCCTCCTGTGAGGTCTGATCCTCACCTGGGACAAGTAGGAAGGCTCTGCCTTACCCCTCTTGCTCCTTCTCTTGGGTTGTGGATGGTCTATTGTTCCAAGATCCACCACAGGTTCAGGTAGGCACTTCTTGGCCTGGGACCTGGTTACAGCAAGGACATGGGCTGATATCCCTAGCATTTCTGCATGAGTCCTGTACTCCACTTCTGACCATAATGTTTCCTCTAGGTCATTGCCCAAAAGACAGTCTACTGGGAGGTCTGCACTAACAACAACCTTTTTGAGGCCAGTTACCCCTCCCCAGGAGAATTTAACAACAGCCACACTATGTGTAGTAGTGGCATTGCTGGCATTGGTCACTAGGTAGTTCTCACCTAGTATGATTTGTCCAGGGTCCACAAAGTTTGGTATCACCATAGTGACACTGGCACAAGTGTCCCTGTAGGCCTGAGCCAGTTTCTCATTAATTAAAGGCGTCTGTCTATATTTGCCCAAAGTATTGGGACTCATAGGCGTGGACATATATATGGCCACATCATATAGCAGAACTGCCTGAGTAGGGATTCTGACTAAGCCAGACTCCATCTCAGTACCCAGGGTTAACCCTACTATAGCCTTGGGTTGTGTACCACCACTGCTGACTGTACTAGGGGGAGCAGTTGCCTTAGGGGCTGCAGTGGTAGGGACTGGATTTTTCTTGGTGCATTCGCTTCCCCAATGAGAAGTGGACTTGCAAAAGTTGCACCAAGGTTTCTTTTGGCCATC
Organism: Lissotriton helveticus; assembly: GCF_964261635.1. NCBI lineage: Eukaryota > Metazoa > Chordata > Amphibia > Caudata > Salamandridae > Lissotriton > Lissotriton helveticus. Next base: position 489,507,461 of record NC_136068.1, read on the forward strand.
ATTCTTCTTTTTCTTGTTTCCATTTTGGGAACCACCCTCCTTATTACTAGTTTGGGGGCCTGTAGAAGACTTCTGGTCTTTATCTTTCTGATTTCCACCCTTCTGATCTGCTTTCCTCTGATCACCTCCTTGGTTCTGGGGTTTCTGCTTAACCCTTGTTCTGACCCATTTGTCTGCCTTCTTTCCCAATTCTTGGGGAGAGGTCAGATCAGAGTCTACAAGGTGGTGATGCAATAGCTGGTTCTGACAGTTATTAAGGATCTCCTCTCTCATTATAAGATTGTACAATCCTGTATAGTCTGAGACGTTACATCCCTACATCCAACCCTCCAGAGCCTTAGTGGCACAATCAACAAAATCAGTCCAGTCTTGAGTCTGTGCTTTTTGGGTGTCTCTGAACAACAACCTGTATTGCTCAGTGGTTAGGCCAAACCCTTCAATAAGAGCACTCTTCAAGACAGAGTAGTTTTTAGCATCCTCAGGTCTAACTGTGAGGAGCTTATCTCTCCCTTTCTCAGAAAAGGAGAGCCACAAGATTGCTGCCCACTGATCTTTAGGGACCTGCTGTACCATGTAGGCCCTCTCCAGAGCAGTTATCCATTTGTGGATATCATCCCCATCTCTGTAGGGGGGCACAATCTTACTCCGGTTTCTATTATCATAGGACCTGTATTTATCCTTTGGGATATTGCTGCCACCAGTGGGTATCTCACCACTTAACTTCTGTTCTCTTGCCAAAGCAAGTCTAGCTTGGGCCAGGGCTAATTCTTCCCTCTCTATTTGGAGATTAAAAGCTCATCTTGGCCTTATGCTCTCTTCTGTGGGGAGAAGACATTCCCCTTTGAGATTCTCTAGATGCACTAGAAATGTGAGAATCTCTGGAAAGAGATCTCTCCCTCCTATTGCCTGGGAGAACTCTGTTATGTACTCTGGGAAGGGGCAGGGCCTCTCCATTTCCATGTAGGTCCAAGTTGGCCTGGCTAAGCCTCCCAACTGGTACCTGGCTAACCCCTTGATCCTGATCTGACTCTTCACCATTTGATTCAGGGTCTGCCTCCTCATTTTCTACTTCTGGGGAGGTGTTCTCAGTATCTGGGGGGCTCACTCCTTCTCCTGATCCTGAGGGAACTATTCTAGCTTTCTCAAGGTCATCCTTCTCCAGGATGGCTATCATGATAGGAATGGTAGGGTTATGACCCTTTCTCATCCCCCTTGCAGTGCATAAGGCACCCAAGTCCTTGTGGCTGAATTTGTCATAGCTGGAGGTTGCCTGTGGAGGGTCAACCCTCACAGGTAGAGAGCCTGTAGCTTCACCAGTGCCAGACATGACTCTAGTGAGGTGTGAGTGATGCACTTACCTACACTAAGTGTTTTCCTACTGTACCTTGCTAGTGAGTTGTAGTCAGGGTGTGCTAAGCCCTTTTATCTACAACTACTAAGTTCAGTAGAACTTAAATATGCTAAGCTTTGTTTATATGTACCTAGGTACTTAATGTGATCTTTCAATTTGATATAAAGATTGCAATGTTAAAAACAACAGCAAGCTCAAATCCGCACCGCTGCTCAGCAATGTGAGAAGTTGGCCTGATGTATGATGTCTACAGTTCTGTGGGCACCCTGTATCAGTCCAAACAATCCCTTATGGGGATGGTTGTAAGTCAACCTTATAGACAAGCTATCCTAGGGGTAGTATGGACTAAGCGGCCTTAAAGGCTTAACTCAAGAGGGCATGTGAAGCCAGCTGTTTTACCATATGCAATCCTGTAATACCAAATGAAAGGACACCACACAAGTTTATATATTATAAAAATATATGTATTTATTCTCAGAATAATCCCCACTACTCTTTGAGCAATGAAGCACAAGCGTTTAAACAAAAGCACAATATTACATATGAAAGTTGCAAGTTTATGGATGAGGCCGGTGGCCACTCAAACCATATATCAAAAAAGTGGTTTAACAATCACTATTCGATCAGTGTTAAGGCCTAGGGCCTTGGGAATCGCTTGGACTACGATGGACTAACAGTAGTTAGGATGGGAGTAGCCCACGGGATTCGGGTGCAGTGCCTAAAGCCCAAGCATGCACCAATGTAAAGTCAATGGTGCGTAAAAGTTATCGAGTTACAGTTTTAAGAGTCTTCCGACTGGACTAGAAGGACAAAACTTTAGACTTAGACACTAGAGGTGTAAACCTCTACAGGAGCATCGGCGTTCAAGAGTTACCTCACCAACAGGAAGCGGGTGCACAGGTGCAAAGATGTGTCGGGTTTCGTCACGCAGTTCTATGGTGCCTGGAGATGAAGATGCTGTAGGCGTCCAGAAGAGAAGTGTCCGGTGCGATCCAAGGGTGGATCGAAGTTGAAGAGTACCTGAAAGCAGAGGGGACAGAGTCTGGGTCACTAGCCAGTGACCAGGAAGGAACCAGGCAATGTCGGGCTCAATCAGGTCAATGTCGTGAAACTTGTCTCCGCTGCCACGTGGACTCTGGGGCACCGAGGATGTCCAGGAGTGGATCACGAGCTGTCCCACGAAGGCTCTCGCTGTCGGCGGTGTCTGCTTCCGGATCGGAGTCAACAAACCTTGGCAAAGGCAACCCACGCAGGATTCGAAGAACGCTTAACACTTGGACCAGCAAGGTCAGAGCGGGTGCTCCTTTACAGGGGAGCGAGGGCCAGTCTGGAGCAACCAGACCAGCTGTGTAAATTCAAAGGTTTGTCGGTTCTGGGGCCACTAGCCAACGGGCAAGCGACCGGACCAACGCGTCGAGCAGGAAAATGCAAAAGGGCCCCACGCAGCACTCGAGGAGCACTTCTCACGCTCGAATGCACAGCTTCGAGGGAGCCTCGGATGCTGCACGGTCAGCGCTTCGTCGTTTCTCCAAGATGGCCGCTCCCACGCTTCAGGTCGCCTCCACGGGACTCAGCTCTGCATTGACTGTGGATCGGGCTGTTGGAAGGCAGGATCGCTGGCTCTTGTCGATCTTTGTCGCTCGAGTTCCGGCGGGAACTGCAACAAAGCAAACGTCGAGGTGCTGGATGGTGCCTGTATGCACAGGGTGGTCACTCCTTGACCACAAGGGAGATTCTTCAGTCTTCCACGTCGAGTGGGATGTCGAAGGGTCCAGAGTTTCGTTTCATAAGTTTCAGTCTGGATAATCTGATGTGCATTGGCACTGCTCCCACCTATATTCCAAATTTGGGGGCTGGATTACCTGCTAGGTCCCTCCTATGGGTGGGACCCAGGAAGGGGGTGGTTACACCCCTTTCCCTTTGTCCAGTTTGCCGCCAGGACTGGGGCAGGATGGCCCCAGAACCGGTTTGACTGGAATCTGCCCAGGTACACCTTGTGCGCCCCAGGCAGTGTCTGGTTTCTTTCAACCCTCCCTGCTACAATCCACTGTCTCCTGTCTGGGGTGGTGTGACACCTCCCTGTGACAGGAGATCCTTTGATCAAGCATCCTCTGCCGAGTTTGTCAGCAGCAGGAGGCCAGACTCATGTCTGTGGCAGCAGCATCCATTTTGTGATGCTGGGGCTCTGGTTAGGATTAACCGCATTTTCAGTAAAGTAACATGTCTTCTCCCTCTAGAAGGGTGGAATGCTACCCCCGTCGCCAGAACTGGCGAGGGGGTAGTATTCCAAAGTGTATGACACCAAACACGACATGTTTTGATAAAGCCAAACCAAAGTTAGCAATAACCGCGAGGATTATAATGCACTTAAGAGTATATGGTATGGCAGTATCACTAGAACAGCTATAAGGAAATGGTTCCGAAAGCTGCAGATAGGCTCAGCCCATGCTAGAGCACCATCTCACATAAAACCAAGCACTCTGCCTCCAGGATTGTTAAGGCCTGCCATAGGAGTGACTTATAGGTATATATGTGTCCAGATATAGGTTTAGATATAGGTATGCTATATCTAAGCAAGGGGTGATTACACCACCTTGCCCCAGCTGAGGGATCAGCCAGTTGTGTCGATTTAAGGACCAGCCAGGGGTGGCAAAAGATATGCTGCAGCCCCTGGTAGGCCTTGGATGCTCCTATGCCCTGGGCACCTATAGTGCACTGTACAGGGGCTGACAAGGAGTCCAGTACCAAATTGGTGATGTACCTAAAGTACATATCTGTGAATTTAGAGAGAGAACAGCAGGCTGTGGGTCTGATTAGCAGGCCCACAGCCACATTAAGTCGAAAACCAGTGAAGCAAAAAGCAAAAATTGGGATGACCATAGGATAGCAGACCCTACTCTCCTACAGTCAGATAATAAAGAAGTATTTAATTTCCATCGACTAAAGTGAGAGGAAGGAAGGGAAAAATCTAATGTGGCATGTACAGGAGCATGGTCAGAAATAAAAATAGAGCCTATATCAGAGGCTTGAATAGACGGCAGCAGGGATTTACTAACAAGAATATAATCAATCCTAGATCTTGTTTGATGTACATTAGAGAAGAAAATGTATTCAAGCAAATCAGGGTTACAAGTCTTCTAAACATCATACATAGGACGAGAAGTGATGGCAGATTGAAAAGCTTTGTGCGTTTTATCTGGGTTAAATTTTGATTTCGATAATCTGTCAGAAAAGGGGTCCAACCATTGATTAAAATCATCAGCAACAATCACATTGGGACAGTTAGGGATAATAAAATTAAAGTTTTATTGTGGACAACAATCTTTGCCATCACCCAACGACCATCTTCATCAGTTTGAGTGGATAACATTTGTACAGAAAGAGATTTATGAAACAATACGGAAACACCACCTTTTTTGTTGGAGGTAGAGGAGTGAACAACCTGACCGACCCATTGTCTCTTTAACTTAAGCAATTCAGCTTCAGTACAGTGAGTTTCTTGAAAAAAAGCAAGGTGAGAATTAAGTTTGGATAGATGAGATAGTACCTTTTGACGCTTAACCGGGTTCCCGATACCACGGACATTCCACGTAACGAGTTTACACATAATGAAGGGTATGGGAAACATTGCAGGGAAACATCTGAAAGAAAAAACAGACCACATAAAAAATAAATAAACATATAATGTTACACAGAATACCAGAACATCCAACAATTGCGTAAGGTATATAAAAAAGAAGACTAACATTGCAAAACAGGAAAAAATACATTTAGGAAGAAACCAACTAGTAGAGATGCATGCCAATTGAGAAGGAGTCCAGATAAGGAAAATATGAACAAGAAGAGAGGAAAAGAGGAAAGAGAGAGAGAAAGGAGGAAAAAGCAGGCAGGTAAAGAGGGACAGTTAGAAAGAAGTAAACCGACCAAAGCAAGAGAGCCAGGTCTTAGGAGAGAAGAGAAACCGAAATAGCAGGAGCATAGAGACGCCAAAGAGGAGACAAACCCCCAGCGAGCAACACAGAAGATAAAAGGGAGACAAAATCCTCAAGATTACAGAAACAACGAAGGTAGAAAGAATTATAGAGGATAAATATAAAACACAAAGAAGAAAATAAACTCCGAGCAGATCAGACCGGAAAGGAGACTTAAAGGAAAAAGAAAAATCAATCACTAGTATCCAAGCCAGAAGAAGAAATGTTCTGCAAAGAAAAAGGAGTGTAGAGGAGAAATATAGAACACAAAACTCAAAACTTTCCAGACCGGAAAGGTGACAAAAAGGAAAAAGATATATCAATCATTAGTGTCCATGCCAGAAGAAGAAATATTCTGCAAAAATGAGTGAAGTTTCTGCGGATCATGAAATGAGCGAGTACGACCATTATGAGTGATTTTACAAAAGAATGGCTGGAGGATGCCATACTGGATATTCAATTGTCTCATCTGAGGACGAAGATTCAAAAATTCTTTGCGGCGAGCATTCGTTGCATTAGAAAGATCTTGAGATATAAAAATATTGTGACCAGACCAAATAAGACGCCTTTTAAGTTTAGCAGCCTTCAACACATTCATTAACTCAGTAAATTCGAGAAAAAGCATAATGATACCACGGGGTTTATAAGCATTAGGTTGAAGGCGACCTAAATGATGGGCTCTCTGGATATTAAGAGGTTGCGCCGTGGGCTGGAGTTCTAGAAGGTCCAACTGAAATTTCTGTAAAAAAGACACCATGTCAGACCCCTCAATATATTCAGGAAGACCATAAAGGCGTAGGTTATTCCTCCGATTACGATTTTCAAGGTCCTCAGTGTGAAGTTTCAATTTGTGAATCTCTTGTTCTAATGAAGGGATCATGGAGGAAACATCTTGGATATCGCTGACGCGTTGTTCCAGCTCTAGAACCTTACCGTCCATAACAGCCAGTTTTGCTTCAATTTGATTAAGTTTGACATTGGTAGCAGACATAAATGGTTGAAGACCACGGACCTCTTCTAAAATAGAATCCAAAACGGGATTTGGAGATGAAGGGTCATTTTTTGGTCTCTTTACCGTAGCTCCAGTGACAGAATGCTTTGAATTGCCAGACTCATGAGACATGTTTAAAACGTCAATTGAAAGTATATGCACAAACAGTCTCGTTCAAAAAGATGCATAAGAAGTAGATAGGCGTAAAAATGTGGTAAGTACAAAAAGGACAGGAGGCAAACAGAGATGTAAAGCTGAGAGACCATGTAGTTTAAACTGAGTGCCTAACTTAAAAAAAAAAGAAAAAAAAATATAGAGACCAGTCTCGAGGAGACCCATAACTTTCAGTGTGAATTGGAGCAGTAAGCAGAAATAAGTATCAGTCATAATATACTCCATATTATTTGCATGGTAAGCAGAGTAACAGGAACTCCAAAAATATTAAAAACAAGCATTTATGCCATTACTCAAGCTAGCGACTGGTGATACCACAGTTGGAGTGCAGAAGTGGCTGAGGATAAAATTGCCATTCAATAAAGCTTGTGTACAGCACGTTTTACACCACACTGCAGGAAATGGATGAAAAGTGGACACTTGATGGGCAGAAAGCACAAGAACTTATTATGCCAGCAACAGCCACCAGTCACTATATATTCAGTAGCAATCTCATAAAGAACAACGTTGCAGGAGCCTCAAAAGAATAAAAAACGGGTATTCACGCCATTACACAAAATGGCGGCCGTTATCACCACAGTTTGTAAGGCAGAGGCAGCTGAGGAGAAAATTGCCCGCAAAAAGGACGTAAATATCGCGTTTTACACCACATTACATCAAAAGAAAAGAAAGTGGACACGCGATTCATTGGAGGCCTGCAGATTGGAGAAAGGACGCGGGCTCAGCGGTGCAAAATGGCGGCCGCCCGCGTCTGAAAATTACCGGCAAAGAAAGTGAGTGTTTGAGGGACAGCAGACATCCGTCATGGACAGCATTTGCCTCCTGGCATCTTCCGACGTCTGGAGCTTCAACCAGGGACCTCTACAGAGCAGGTTGAGGTCCGTAAAAACCACCGAAGGCTCGCAGAAGCACGGAGCTCACCGGGGAAGCGCCATCACTCGCCGGCGCGTAAGCCACGCACCCTTCAACTCAAAATTTAATAGCATTGTAGCAACCGGAATAGCATTGTTATCAAGTGGAGAATAACAAATGGCATTGTTAAGTTGTCTGTATATTTCATCATAGTCACTTATATTCATAATGACTAAGTTGCCACCTTTATCTGCTTCTCTAATTATTAAATCCATGTTCATCAAGTTTATTTATTTTTATAATGGCTAGAAGGGTTACCTTTATCCAGTGTAGACCATCTAGCAATATCTGCACATAATGTTTCGAAAAATAAATCTAAGTTGTTACCACTTGCCAGTGGAGTTCTTCGTCTAGACTTAGGTCGTAGACAACTATCAATACTCTGATATAGGTTACACGCCAAGTCTGAAAAGAGTGTCATAACTACAGTAGTGTCATTCTCAAATTCCATAGTTGATAATAATGAAGTGTCCATTGCATCTTGAATAGAAAAGTGATTCAGTTTGGGGTTAGCAACAGTTTTGATGATACCTAAAGAAGTCACACTGTAATACTTTCTAACTTTTAATTTGTGTATAAACCTGAAAACATCAACCTGCATATGGCATGGATCATAATTAACATTTGGACAAAAACTTAAACCCTTCTTAAGTAAAATAATCATGTCTTGAGAAGAGTTGTATCCGATCAATTGCAATCATCACATTCATTTCCTACATTTTCTTCATTTAATTCTTCCTGGTTCACATCTGGTTTGTACCCCTTGTATTTCTCTGTATGGATTTTCTGCCTAATTTCCCCCTCTCAGTTTTCACTTTAATTTTATTTTGTTAAAACAGTATTACCTTCTTTTAGCCCTAAGGAAGTGTGTCGGAAAATAATTGTCCAGCGACGAAACACAAGTTTGCTAGTGATGTGAAAAACTTGGAAACCTAGAAAAGGAATTTTGATTAATGTTAAGAAATAAATGCCAATGAAATCGGTTTCAGGATGTTGGACCCTTTGTGATCAAAATACAAACAAGGCTTTTCTATAAACCCAGGAATTCATTTTTGTGGAGTGCTCTGGATTGTTTTATTTTATGGTGGTCTATCAGACCTTTGACACTATTGGGAGTCAGAGAAATTAAAACCGCATCATCGACATACAGTAGGGCAAGGTACTGAGTTGAAATGTGCTTTTCGGATGTCCTTTCTGTATGAAATCAAAAATGCATTGATAATGTACTATGAGAACATGATGCTATGGTGTGTTGCGAAGTGCCCAATTGCAGGATGACCTCCATCGTCCATGATGGGAACGAGCAAGCGGAAAAGTTGTTCAAATATCTCTGGCCGTTCCTGCTAGTTTTGTGTGTAATAGAAACTAGCCAGGGCCCTCTCCAAACATGTCGAGACACCTGAAGTAGGAGAAAAGGATCTCCTGGATAAACGCCCCTAGGGTCTCACAGCCCTCCTCCCTCCACAGTGTCATCGTCATTGTCTCCATTATCTGTTTAAACAGGTTGAAGTACCCATAGAGCTAAGTCCCTGGGAAATGGTGGTCTCCGCAGTACCTGTTTTTTGATCTGCTGCCAAATAACTCCAGTCTGCCTAACAATGTAAGGGTATTTTGGGGGATGCTGTAACCCCTCATTAATGATATCCATTCCCAGGTGTCCTCATCTGTCGCCCACCTGTTTACATTCTGAGTGTAGGATGTGTAGTAGTAGGCTTCTAAGTCTGGGAGTCCCTGTCCCCCTCCTCCAAATCCTGTTTGAGTAAGACCAAGGAAACCTTGCTTTACCTTCTTGCCAAGACAAGTTTGATCAGGAGACTATCTAGCGTTTTGAACGTGGACAAGTGCAGAGGGAAGATGGAGTTCTGTAGGGTATAAAGGCATCACAGCGGAACAACCATCTTCGCAACCGGTCCCATGACTGAGAAAGGCAGCGATGACCGGAAGTCATTCGATGCCTGGCGTCTCCGGAACACTCTCTCCATGGAGTATTCATATTTTTTTTCTGGGTGTGGGCTCTTGTCTCCAAATATTGAAATGTTTCCATTTCCCATTTCAGCCCTGAGTCTGGGAGCTGTGTAAGAGGTCGGGGTGTCAGACTTCCCATAGGGAAGAGGAGACTTTTCCTAGTATTTGTGCGGAGGCCTGAGACGTCTCCAAATCGTTCCAAGCAACACTGCAACATAGACACCAACAACCATTTGAGCCGCTAGTAAAACAATGCATTATCGTCATACAGAGACATCAAGTGGGTGACCTCCTGTACACTAAGTCCCGACTTCACCAGTTCTAAATGAATTTGAAGTGCCACTGGCTCCTTGATTAACGCAAACGGAAGTGTGGACAATGGGCAGACCTGTTGTGTCCCCATCTGTATGCTGCATGCATTTGAGACTATTCTGCCCGTTCTTATCCTGTCTGTGAGTTGCTCATGGAGTAGTTTAACCCATTTACTTAACCCCGTCCTTTTCCCATGTGTTGAATCATCTCCTGCAGATAGATAGTCCCAGTTGAGTGTATCAAAAGCCTTTTCTAAAACGATTTCTACAAGGGCCATTTATTTGTCTCTGTCCTGTACTGAGTGCAAGACATGTCAGACGCTTTATGTTCATGGCCGTGTTCCGTCGTGGTATGAAACCACATTGGTCTCCCTGCACCAGTCCTCCCACCAACCGGCTCAACCTTGTCGCTAAAGTTCTACATAGTATTTTTTTATCAGAGTTAATCTTGGTGATTAGTCAGTACAAGGAAGGATTAAATCCTTTCTCCCTGGTTTTAGGAGCATACAAGTATTCCCTTTCCTGATTGTGGGTGGCAGACCCCAGCCGTGAGCGCATTCCTGGAGAGTCTCCAGGAGGTTTTATGTTACCTGGCTGTAAAAAAGTTTTATATATACTTTAGCAGGGAAGCCTCCCCCATCCCCCCCCGCCATGGTGTCCTGTTTATTCAGCAACTCTCGGAGAGCCTCGCAGAACTTCTAGAGTGTGAGCTGCCCATCTCAAGGGGATCTCCAGAACAGGAAGGGGGAGTGTATCTAGGTATTAAGCATTGAGGTCAGGTGCTAACGGCGGTGCCTTGGTGTTTATCTGTTCTAGGTGCCGTGCATGTGCCTGTTAACAACAAAGTGCATGGTGGTTGTTGTATTTTCTAGATTGCGTAGTGCCAGTATTTAGGCATATTGTTTCCCTCTGTCTATTATCCAGGCCAGTAGCCTATTTGGTTTGCCTCCCTCTCTGGCAAGTCTTTGCAGGTACTCCCTAAGAGTATATTTGTCTCGTCTGTCCCATGTATGTCAGTGTCCTCTCCATGTCAAGCAGCACCTGCTTATATGTTGGTAGGCCTGTTGCAACTCTGCCATCTGTTTGTCTCCTGAACCTCTTTTTGCAATTAACCCTAACCCTTCAAACCAAACCAGTACACTTCCTTCGGATCACTACCTTAATTGCATCCCACAAGTTACCCCAGGAGGTAGTAGTTCCCCAATTTCTGTTAAAATTGCCCGTCAGTGCTGTGATCACCATAGTTGGATCAGAGATGAAGTCTCTCGGGAGCCAACACTAGACTGGTCCCCAGGGAGTATCTCCTAAAGCATATTCCACCAGCAAAGGAGCATGATCCGACCGGAATCTGTTTAGATATCGAGTAAGTTGTACTTCTGGGGCCATGTGGACTCGTAACCAAGGTCCGGTCCAGCCACCTAAGAGTGTGGTGGGTCAAGGAGTGACGGGTGTACTCTTTGGCGGGGGCTGAGGTGGGCTGTTTCTCTCTCCATATATAAATACCCTATTTTGAAAATGGCTTCATGTAGTGTTCTTGTCATACCCGATTTCGTGCCTGGTCTGGGGGGCGGAGGGGATGGAGCATGGGGAGAACCTGTTCTCTGTGCCGTTTAGTATGCTGTGAAAGTCGCCTGACCATATGAGTGGAGTGTCCACACAGTCATTGAGGAGGCTGTTCAGTTTACAAAACAATAGTTGATCATCCACGTTGGGGGCATTTATCTTTAGGAAAGTGATGTTCCACCAGTCTGTTGTGCCACTTGAGGTATCTCTGCTCAGCATCTGCTTCTGAGTAAGGAAGTCAGTCAAAATACTTTTATTTGGTTTATAAGAAAATAAACCATACAGGCATAATTAAAAACACAATAAAAATAAAAACAAACGTAATAAAAACACAGTACCAATAAAATGTTAAAATAATGTTAAAATCAAATATATAATTTTAAATGCGGGAAAAAAGGAACTACGCAGAATTAAACAACTTTCAATCAACAGTTCATTGACAGCCTGAATTTGACCGCTCTTCTCAAGAAACTGTCCACAAAAAAGCAGATATGGTCTGCAGCCAAAAACTGTAGAAAAACTAGTGCAGATTAAATTTTAGGCCCTTTAAAAGTGGTGCTATAAGTATATTCTTAAAGTGTGCATAACATCTACAAAAGAATATAAAGTGCAGTGTGTCTTGTTTGAAAAGAGAACATCATTTACTTGGGGGTTAACTGCTGACCTTGTGCCAGCCACCCAGCACCACCAATAGGCAGTGGTTCAAATTTAGCCTAAATCTGGTC